>NW_025814889.1:76130000-77517500 GCF_022079265.1 Lynx rufus | reverse complement strand
CGCCTGGGTGGCGCAGTCGGTTAAGCGTCCGACTTCAGCCAGGTCACGATCTTGCGGTGCGTGAGTTCGAGCCCCGCGTCAGGCTCTGGGCTGATGGCTCAGAGCCTGGAGCCTGTTTCCGATTCTGTGTCTCCCTCTCTCTCTGCCCCTCCCCCGTTCATGCTCTGTCTCTCTCTGTCCCAAAAATAAATAAACGTTAAAAAAAATTTTTTTTTTTAAAAAAATGGCTAAAATTAAAAATTCAGGAAACAACAGATGTTGGTAAAGATGCAGAGAAAGGAGATCCCTTTTGCATTGCTGGTGGGAATGCAAACTGGTGCTGCCACTTTGGAAAACATTATGGAGGGCCCTCAAAAATTAAAAAAAGAACTACCCTATGACCCAGCAATTGCACTACTAGGTATTTATCCAAAGGATACAAAAATGCTGATTCGAAGGGGCACATGCACCCCAATGTTTATAACAGCGCTATTGACAATAGCAAAGTATGGAAAGAGTCCAAATGTCCATCAATGGATGAATGGATAAAGATGTGGTATATGTGTGTGTATATGTATATGTATATATATACACACACACATATATATACATATACATGTATACACACACACACACACACACACACACACACACTGGAGTATTACTTGGCAATCAAAAAGAATGAAATCTTGCCATCTGCAACTACATGGATGGAACTGGAGAGTATTATGCTAAGCAAAATTAGAGAAAGACAAATATCATATGACTTCATTCATATGAGGAATTTAAGATACAAAACAAATGAACATATGAGAAGGGAAACAAAAATAATATAAAAACAGGGCGGAGGTCAAAACATAAAAGACTCTTAAATAATAGAGAACAAGCAGGGTTTCTGGAGGGGTTGTGGGAGGGGGGATAGTCTAAATGGGTAAGGGCATTAAGGAATCTACTTCTTAAATCATTGTTGCACCATATGCTAACTTGGATGTAAATTAAACAATAAATTAAAAAATAAAATTAAATAAAAATTAAAATAATATAGAAGCTGTGGTGTATACATATAATAGAATATTACTCAGCAACCAAAGAGAATGAAATCTAGCCATTTCCAACAACATGAATGGAATTAGAATGTATTATGCTAAGTAAAATAAGTCAGAGAAAGACAAATATAGGATTTCACTCATGTGGAATTTAAGAAACAAAACAGATGAACACAGAGGAAGGGAAGGAAAAATAATACAAATAGAGGGAGGCAAACCATAAGACACTCTTAAATACAGAAAACAAACTGAGGGTTGCTGGAGGGGAGGTGCATGGGGGGGATGGGCTAAACGGATGATGAGCATTAAGGAGGGCACTTATTGGGATGAGTTATACGTAAGTGATGAATCACTGGGTTTTACTCCTAAAACCAGTATTATACTGTATGTTAACTAACTTGAATTAAAAAAAAAATCTAAGAGACTACAATGGCATAACTATTCAGCCATAAAAAAAGAATGCAACCTTGCCATCTGCGACAACATGGATAGACCTTCAGGGCATTATACTAAGTAAAATTAAGTCAGAGAAAGACAAATAACCTACGATCTCAGGTATATGTGATATCTAAAGCAAACAAACAAAAACCTGAACTCACACAGAGAACAAATTTGTAAGTGCCAGAGTTGGGGGGTGGGAGTAAGTGAAATGGTGAACGTAGTCAAAAGGTACAAACTTCCAGTTATAAAATAAATAAGTCAGGGGCGCCTGGGTGGCTCGGTTGGTTAGGCAACCAACTTCGGCTCAGGTCATGATCTCACAGTTTGTGGTTGGAGCCCCGCTTTGGGCTCTGTGCTGACAGCTCAGAGCCTGGAGCCTGCTTCAGATTCTGTGTCTCCCCCTCTCTCTACCCCTCCCCTGCTCACGCTCTGTGTCTGTCTCTCAATAATAAATAAACATTAAAAAAAAATTTTTTTTAGTAATAAATAAGTCAAAAGGATGTAATGTACAGCATAATGACTACACTTAGTAATACCATTTTGCATATTTGAAAGTTGCTAAGAGCACAAATCTTAAAAGTCCTCATCATGAAAAAAAATTGTAACTATTACGGTGATGAATGTTAAGTAGATTTATTGTGACGATCATTTTGCTGAATCATTATGTTGTATACCTAAAACTAATATAATGTTGTATATCAATTATATCTCAAAAACAAAAAACAAAACACCAAACCAAACCAAACCCACAATGAGATACTGCTACATCTCATCCACCAGAAGGTTTCGACTTAAAGAAACAAGAAGCTCATGATTCCAATTTGGGCACTTAAGTGGATCAACAGTTCCCATAACACTTCTGATGGTGTTATAAACTGCCACAAGATTGTAAAACCATTGGCGACATCTTCTGTAACTAAACATTCACATGCCCTGTGATGAAGCAATTATGTGTAGCATAGACATGTACAAGAACATTCATTAAGGGGAGCCTGGCTGGCTCAGTTGGTTAAGCGTCCGACTTCAGCTCAGGTCATGATCTCGTGGTTTGTGAGTTCAAGTCCTACGTCGGGTTCTGTGTTGACAGCTCAGAGCCTGGACCCTGCTTTGGATTCTGTGTCTCCTTCTCTCTCTGTCCCTCCCCCTCTGATGCTCTGTCTCTCTTGCTCTCAAAAATAAATACACATTTAAAAAAAATGTTTAAAAACGTTCATGAAGCACAATTCACAGTATCTAAAACCGGGGGGTGGGGAGGAGAAGGAGGGGGGAATCCAGGAGACTAGATTAAAAAAAAAAAAAATCTGGGCGCCTGGGTGGCTCAATCCATTAAGCGTTTGACTTCAGCTCAGGTCATGATCTCACGTTTCGGGAGTTCAAGCCCCATATTAGGCTCTGTGCTGACAGCTCAGAGCCTGAAGCCTGCTTCAATTTCTGTGTCTCCCTCTCTCTCTCTGCCCCTTCCCCACTCAAGCACTCTCTCAAAAAAAAAAAAAAAAAAAAAAAAACCACTAAAAAAATTTTTTTTAAATCTAGCTATATACCGTTAGCAAGAGATACATTTAAAATATAAAGACACAGGGGCACCTGGGTGGCTCAATCAGTTAAGTGTCCAACTTCTGCTCAGGTCATGATCTCACAGTTCATGGGTTTGAGCCCTCCATTGGGCTTGTGTGCTGATAGCTCAAAGCCTGGAGCCTGCTTTGGATTCTGTGTCTCCCTCTCTCTCTCTGCCCCTCCCCCCCTTGTGTGCTCACACTCTCTCTCAAAATTAAATAAACTTAAAAAACATAAATACAATATAAGGACAGAGAAAACTGGAAAGTGAAAGCACAGGAAAAAAAGATGCCATTCAAGAAACTACCAAATTAAAGCCAAATACTATGAAATTAGACTTTAAGATAAAAAGCATTTCTAGAAATAGACAGATAAAAGAGACAATTCTCCTGGAATATAAAATAACTGAAAAACCCACAATCATATAACAACTCCTTATAACACACAATCACAAGAAAATTGAAGGACCACTGGAAGAAATCAGTCCATAATTATATTGGAGGATTAACACATTTCTCAGTCATAGAACAAGCAGAGTGATAAAGATATAAAAGATTTAAACAATGAAATCAACAACCGTGACGTAATCTATAGACCTCTGCATCCAACAACCACAGAATACACCTTCTTTTTAAGCACACACTAAGCGTTTAAAAAAATTTACCATTGATTCTATGAGAGCAAAGTTGTATTGCAGATTAGCTCTTGGTTTATTAATTTGGGGACCAAAATCCTACACTTCTACTACTTCATGGAAAGAGACATTAAAGAATCACAAAATTGCTTCTCAAGTAAAATACTCAAAATTATGGGGCGCCTGGGTGGCTCAGTCGGTTAAATGTCGGACGTCAGCTCAGGTCATGATCTCACGGCTCGTGGGTTCAAGTGCCATGTCGGGCTCTGGCAGCTCAGAGCCTGGAGCTGCTTTGGATTCTGCCTCTCTCTGTCTCTGTCCCTCCCAAGCTCATGCTCTTTCTCTCTCTTCAAAAATAAGTAAACATTAAAAAAACTTTTTTAAATACTCAAAATTATATCATTATTTAGAAAAATGCACTAAATATGAAAAATTTGAGATCCAAACTCATTATTTTTTAATAAACTCAGAAAAGTTGGGAGTCTTACCTTAGGACAAAAACTTCCTACTCACTGTGCCTCTGAATGGTTGCAGGTGATACAATGTACTAAACTTCCTTCTGAAGCACATTGTCCTTAGCCCTATTACCACAAAGCCTCTTTTATCAATAGAACGCTACTGTGTGTAATCCTGTTTCCTTTGGAAAATCTCATATATAATCTCATACATAATCAAGACCTCTTGGGTTTCCAACATCCAGACATTTTCAGTAAACTCACCAACTCAATCTGAACACATTGCTGTACTGTTTTGCTACTACCACTCTTCAGTTGTAGATTAGAACACTCACTCTGTATTTGGGGGACTATTCATCTATCGTACATGAAGATGAGACCTCTTGTGTTAAATTCCTCCACATATACTGCTTAATTTAAATTATGAACCCATCTGCTCTATTAGTTCAGACATATTACTGCATGGAATTTGGGGCTGTTATCTAACATTTTTATAGGCCGACTCCAGAATATTATAACCCTACACTGATGTATCTAAATTATCTTAAAATGTCTAATATGGGAAAAATTTTTATTACAGTATATTTACAAATTGTATCTATTCTCACATCCCACCGAAGAAATTAGATATTCCTTATAAATATATTTTCTCATAGTTTCCCAAGCTAAGAATCATTCCATTCAGTAAAATACTCATTTCACACTGTCTACAAAAGATGATTAGAACATCTGAGCTCTCTGTAATTCTTAATCTGTTTTCAAAATGAAAATTTTTTTTCAAGCACCTGTGGAATATTCACCAAGATACCGCATCCTAGAAAATAAAAAAAACTTTAACAAATTTAGAAGAATTATAATCACACAGGGTATGTTTTCTGACCATACGGAATCAAACTAGGAATCAGTAACAGAAATAAAACAGAAACATCATTAAACACATGGAAACTAAACAACACACTCCTAACTAAGCAACTGGTCAAAGAGGAAGCCTGAAAAGAAATTTAAAATATACACAGAAGTGAATAAAATTAAAATACAACATACTACAATTGTGGGAAGCATCTACAACAATGCCTAGAGGGAAACAGATAGTATTAAATATTTCCATTAACAAAGAGAAAAGATCTCAAATCAATAATTAAGTTCCAGGGCACCTGACTGGCTTAGTCAGAAGAATGTGAGACTCTTGATCTCACAGTCAGGAGTTCGAGCCCCATGCTGGGTATAGAGATTATTAAAAAATAACAACAAAACAAATTAAAAAAAAAAAAGAATGTAAGTTCCTCACTCAAGAAACTAGAAAACAAAAAAAAGAAACTAGAAAAAGATAAACTCAAAGGGAGCAGAAGGAAGGGAATAATATAGGAGCAGAAATCAAATTGAAAACAGGAAAATAAAGCAAAATCAATAAAACAAAAAGCTAGTTCTTTAGGCAGAGGATGGGAAGGATAGTCAATAAAATCTATAAACCCCTGGGAAGACTGACAAAGGTAAAAAAAGAGAAACACAAATTACCAACACAAGTAAGGAAATAGGGGGACATCATTATAGACCTGTGAAAATTAAAGGAAACCTCACTAAACTGGGGTTGGGTGGCCAAAAGGGGAGCTGTACTCACTCGATGTCAATCACAGGCTGGGACACGGAAAGATGTACACTGCATCATCTCCTACAAGAAACTATCTTTGCATCTCAGCTAATGAGAAACTATCATCACCCTGAACTCATGCTTTTCTCCAATGAACTTTCTTTCGAAAGTTGTTCTTTCAAAACAACCCCCTCCCAACCTCCTTCCCTCTCCATGAAACAACGTTCCTCTCCTGTGTGTTTGTGGGATGTGTCTATAGTTTTGCCATAGCTTGTATGCCCCAAATTGCAATTCTCTGTTATTCCCAAATAAACGCACTTTTGCAGGTAAAATATTGATTTTTTTTTTAATGTTTATTTATTTTTGAGACAGAGAGAGACAGAGCATGAATGGGGGAGGATCAGAGGGAGGGAGACACAGAATCCGAAACAGGCTCCAGGCTCTGAGCTGTTAGCACAGAGCCCGACGCGGGGCTCGAACTCATGGACTGCGAGATCATGACCTGAGCCGAAGTCGGCCGCCCAACCGACTGAGCCACCCAGGCGCCCCTTGATTTAATTTTTAAGGTTAATTTTTAACCTCATTTGGTGAAGAGAAGTGAAGTCAAGGGAAGACCCCTAGTATCTCTGACGTTTGTAAGCAAACAGGTGTCAGAGAACTAATAAGTGAGCTCACTGCTTTCCTGCCCACTCTGGAGTTTGAAGTTTCCCCCTACATTCCAACTCTGCTTTCTACGTTTGGGCTCTCTGGGCTTTATCAAGGACCTACTTTAAGGATCTGTCTTTTCTGAGAATACTTGTTAGGCTTTCACAGTCTGACTCCTTTTTAGCACCAGACTGTTCCTACTGAAGTATGCTAACCCTCAGTCCCTTTCCTTTGAACTGGGCTGTTTATACTGGAATGTGCTGGCCTTTGGTCTGATTTCTTCTGGAATCAGGCTGTTCCTGATGAAAGTGTGCTGTTTAGGAATTTTTGGTTTTTGCTCTAGAAAATGAAAAAAAAAAAACCAAAAACTAAAAAATGGGATCCTAGTCATCAAAATGCTTTGAGGGCATCCCTACTGGGACCCCGGCCCAATTTTATGCTTATTGTACTTAAAAAAAATTTTTTTAAGTTTCATTTACTTAAGTAATCTCTACACCCACTATGGGGCTAGAACTTACATCCCTGAGATCAAGAGTTGCACACCCTTCCAGATAAGCCAGGCAGGTTCCCCTGATTTTATATTTAAACACTATAATCCTTCCTCATGTACATTTCTAGTAAACATACCAATTTACAAGTAACTCAGAACCTCAAATGGCCATTATGGGGAACTTTCAATCTTTCCAAACTTACTTTTCTCAAATCTGAATTGAACAGCTATGGCTCTAAAATTGTGAAAACTGAGGGGCACCTCGGTGGCTCAGTGGGTTGTGTCCAACTCTTGATTTCAGCTCAGATCATGATCTTGCGGTTTCCTGAGTTGGAGTCCCGTGTCAGGCTCTGAGCTCATGCAGAGCCTGCTTGGGATTCTCCCCTCTCTCCCTTGCTCCCTGCCCCTGCTCCACTCATACTCTCTCTCTCTCTCTCAAAATAAAATTTTAAAATGTTAATAGATAAACAAATAAAATTGTTGAAACTGAAGGGGATGTTTTGATTTATATACTGAAGCTTTCAACTGTTATCAGGAATCTAAAATTGCCTCTCTACAAATCAGAATTTCTAACTGAGACAAACCATTAAAGACAAAAAGGCCTCTGAGGCCTCTTTTCCCCCTCCCTTGTTTGTGCCTCAGAACTGCAGTAGCTAAAGCTCAGGCCCCACCTCCAGCACCATCCTGACCTCCTCCCCATGACCCCTACTCCTTCATGCTAATCCTTTCACCAAACTTCCTTTTCCCCTTGAATCTCCCTCCACTCCCTCTTCCTCGAAGCCTATCAGAACCTGTCCCTGTTAAAGTTATCTTTTGAGGATCCAAGTAAACCCTAAATTTCTTAGGTTCCCTAGACTAAGGCTGAATTGTGAGTCACAGTTAAAGAGATTCCTAAAGAGACAAAGGACTACCCCTATAGTTTTGCTAAAGAATTTAACAAAGATATTCAAATTCACAGTTTCTCAGATTTATATCAATTAGTCCACATGCTTGTTGGTGAGGGCCAGGCCAAACACTGGATGAAGCCAGCCTGATGGCAATATCCGGAAGGGGATTTAGAGAAAGAAACTCCTAACTTTGGCAAGACGCTAGAACACATGCTAGAAGTTTCCACTGAGCAACTATAGTAGCTTTTCCTAAGCCTGCTGATTGGAACAAAATTCAGGCTTGTACATAAAAGCCTGATGAACCTATTTATCAGCATTGCAATCAACTCCAAATTGTCTTTAAATTTTTTTTTTTTTTTACTTTCCTGAGGTGCCTGAGTGGCGCAGTCAGTTAAGCATCCGACTTCGGCTCAGGTCGTGATCTCGCAGTTGAATTCAAGCCCTGCATTGGGCTCTGTGCTGACAGCTCAGAGCCTGGAGTCTGCTTTGGATCCCTCTCTCTCTCTGCCCCTCCCCTGCTCATGCTCTGTCTCTCAAAAATAATAAATAAACATTAGACACATTTTTTTGACCTTCCTTTAAATGTTGAATCTACCTAGATAGCATTTAACTATGTTTATTAATGGGCTGAACCAGATCTTCCACGATGGGAAAATATATCCACTCCAGATTTAGTTAATTTAGCAAACCAGCTTGCTCATACCCCAGATGAGTCACCTTAAAATAAAGACTGCTAAAGTCCTCAAGTTTCAACTCTGGCAAATGAAGGACCCTAACCAAAACCCACCAGTTTCTGCTATTATTGCAAAGGGCCAGCACAATGGAAAAAAGTGTTAAGTGCTTCAGGAGCTTCAGCCCTCCAGCCAGCTTTTCCAATGCCCTCCTAATTCCCAATGACAGAGCTCCAAGAAACTACCAATCCTCCGACTTAATTGAGTTAGAGAAACCATTCTCCAGATTGAAGAATTCTCTCTGTCCTTACAGACATGGGAGCTATACTCTTGGTGTTCAACTCCATTGCTATAAAGCAGCTCTGTCTCAGAGTACTACAACAGTTCAAATAGTGGAGTCGCTAATGAACCTCAACAGGTTCCTGTCTTTGAACCTATTCCCTTTTGTTTAGGCCCTTTGAGAGATACCCATCTTTTTTTCTCCTTTTATTCCTCCACCCCTATTTATCAGGCTGAGATTTCTTAAAAAATATTATGCCAAAATTTCTTTCTCCCAGAGGAGGGAAATAATTCTAGAATTTGACAGCAGTAATCAAGATAGCTAACCAGGGGAATTAAATGACCCTTGACACCTTTTATTTGTTCTGTCTCTGATGACACTATATTGAGTCTAGGGACACTAGTCATTTGTTCCCACTGCTTTCCTTTTCGTGAGCAGAATCTTCAACTGATATTGGCAGCATCCACAGTGCACCTCCTGTAAATATTCAGATTCCTCAAAACCTCTCCCCAGAATGAATCAATACCCTATAAATAAAGACACCCTTCAAGGCATCAGGCTCGTAACAGAATACAAAGCTCAGGACATCAACACCCTCTGCACTAGTGCCTGTAATACCTCTATTTTTCCTGTGAGAAAACCCAATGGCTAAGGATAGAGGTTTGTCCAGGACCTGTGCGAAATAATCATCATCATCATCCCTTGGCGCCTTGTTGTTCCTAACTCCCATATGCCACTGACATCCATTCCCACCAAAAGTAAATTGTTCACTGTAATTGATCTAGGTGATGATTTTTTAGTATTCCAGTTGATAAGGAAGTTTGTTTTGTTTTTTTGCTTTCACTTGGGAAGAACAGGAATACACTGGGACAGCAATGCCCCCAGGGTTATAAAGACAGTCCTTTGACTTTTCACAATCCTTAAAAGCTGATTTGGATGATATGAAGCTTTCTGCAGGCTCTACTTTGTTACAACATGTAGATGATTAGCTTCTCTGCCGCTCTTCTCCAACCACTTCACAGGAGACAGCATCCACTTTTAAAACACCTGGCCATAAAGGGACATAAAGTCTCAAAAAAAAAATTTTTTTTTAAATACAGTTTGCCTAAATTCAGGTTTAGTACATAGGGCACCTGATCTTAGAACAAGAACTATATTTGGATCCAAGGAGGCTCCATGGCATCCTGAACTTTCCAATACCTAAAACTACACACCAATTACAAGGTTTTCTTGGACTGTCTGGCTACTGTTGAAACTGGATTCCAAACTTCTTTTGTATGGCTCAACCTCTACATGCTTTACTAAAAAATTACAAGCCTGATGCTATTATTCAGAAAGATCAGAAGAACATAGCTTCCGAGACTTTAAAGAAAAGCCTAATAAAGCCCCCTGCCCTCAGACATCCTAATTATCAACTTTCCTTTCTCCTCTTGGCATGAGAGAAGGAACTGTCCTTTGAGTAGTCATCCAAAAACATGGGGGCCATCATCAACCCATAGGGTATTATAACCCATAACTGGACCCTGTGGTGGAAGATGTCCTCGTTGCCTCAGAGCCAAGTCATTCCTACCACTTCCCTTTTAGTTAAAGTCACTGAAGAAATAACCCTGGGATACCCTTTAACCATCCTTGTGCCCCACAAAGTAGAGGCCCTCCTGAATTCTCTCCTCACTCTCAGCACTTCTCAGTCATCTCACCTCCTGTGACATCCTGCTGCCAATGGCTCCTCATAGAACTCTTTCTGGCTGCAATAACCTTAACCCTGCTAGTCTTCTCCCTTCCTTCCCTGAAGAAACCCCTCATGACTGCTTAACGCTGACAGATCACCTTTCGACTCCCTGTGACAATTTACAGGAAACTCCTCTAACCACTGCAGATTTTTAATGGTTTACTCATGGTTCTTATTTAAAGGGTGAAAATGGTAAATATCATGCCAGATATGCTATTGCAACTCCTTTTGAGACTCAGAGGCAGCACCTTTACCTCTGGTTACTCCATAGGCTGAATTTTACACCCTTACGCAAGGCTGTACCTTAGCCAAAGGTAAAACTGCAAACATTTATACCCATAGTCCATATGCCTTTGGGGTAGCTCATGACTTTGGAATGTTATGGACATGGTGAAGCTTCCTTACCTCCAATGGGGATACAACTAAAAATGGTTCCTATGTCCACAATTTACCAGACGCCATACTTTTGCCAGCTGTTCTGGCTATTATTAAGGTTCCTGGACATTCCAGACTCAACTCTCTGGGTGCCAAAGTAAACCACCTTGCTGATATTGCCATGAAAAACACTGCTCTCAAGGAAACCAAAGCCAAACTTTTGTCATGGCCCAAAGGGATGTTCTCCCAAAATATCATTTGGGAACACTAACAAGAGATACCCAACAATTAGCCCCAGGGAAGGAAAAACAGTATTAGAAATCTAGTAATTGTTGTTTTGATAAAAAGATGCTGGTTTGGACCAAATTAACAATCTGGTCCTACCAAAAATTCTAAATTCCTACTACTGTGCATGCATTAAACTATTGGTCTGCTGGCAAAATGTTATCATTCACAAACCAGTACTGGTGGAGAAATACTAATAAGGCTACAAAAAGTGCCTACCCTCATCTGTCCCGTCTGTCCAAAGTCTAATTGAGAAAAATTCATTCACACAAGTGGATTTCATGTAGCTTCCCCGTCTCATGGATAAATCTCATGATCCAGTTATGGTCTGCATACGTTTTAGCAGACTGAAGCTTTTCCTTGTAGACAGACCAATGCTTTTTCTGTGTCTAAAATTCTGATAGAAAAGATTATCCCTAGCTGGAGACCTCTTCTCAAACTTCATAGTGATTGGGAAACCCATTTTTCCAGTCAGGTGCTTCAACAAGTCTGTGCTGTTTGGCCAGTTTTACAACACTTCCATTGTGCATACCAAGGTTAGTCAAATATGTAAGTGGCGCTATTAAGACTCAAAATTTGTAGACTCTCCAAATACCCTAGCCAAAGGTACTGATGTTAGTCTTTCAAATTTCAGATCCGTCCTCTTTGACTCATAGATACTCACTCTGAGATAGTCACAGGATGCTGATACATTTGGCCCCCACCTCCTCTGACCCATGGTTGATAAAAGGAGATATACTCCAATACTGTAAATCCTAATTGCTTCTATTAAAAATAACCATGCTTTGGTAGAGCAATTTTTTCACCATGCACTCCTGGTGACCTTAAGCATCACACCTTGCAACCTGGAAATTTCGTCTACTGAAAAAGACACTTCCAGAAACACTCTCAACCTTGCTAGAAATGGCCTTACCAGTTACTACTAACTACCCTTGTGCCGCCAAACTCTAAGAAACAGACTCCTGGATTCATGTGACACCTCTAAAGAAAGCACCAAACCGTGACCGGACCTGCAAGCCATCTGGTGACCTGAAAAATAAAGATTTTCCCGGAATTGAAGCAGACAACATTGGATGACGAGTCAGCTTTCCCAAGACGTCTGCACGAGGCCTGTATACCTTTTTCTCACTGTTGCTTCTTCTCTTTTGTGGAAAGACAATGAATGCCCTTGTCTGCATTTCCCAAAACCTTGTGAAGGAGGGCAACAACTTCTTTTGATTATGGCCCTTCAGAAACAGCCTCACTGTGATCCCATGACAAACTAATTTTTCACTTCTTCTAAAGAATTAGAAGATTCAGAATCCACAAAAGTCTTTCTTTCACCTGAACTAATAACTGACTCTAGATTCTTACCCAAATTCAAGGTCTCTGAGTTTGCAACCATAACAAACTGTAACATATTTGGTTCCAAACAGTCCTTTCAAGATAACAATGCTGTTTTAAAATGGCTTTGAGGTTTTATTCATCAGCTATTGCTTCATGTTTATACCTGCACTGTATCTTCCCAAATCCACTTGGTTAATTCTTTTAGTGTGTACATTCATAAATTTGACAACTCAGAAGAAATTATCAATTTTTTGAAAACCACAAACTACCAAAATTCAGCCATGAAAAAAACAGTCTGAATAGTCCTGTTAAAAAAAAAGAAAGAAAGAAAAGAAATTCCAGGCCTCGGTTTCACTGGAGAGTTTTATCAAACATTTCAGGAAGGAATGCCAATTTTATATAATCTCTTCCAGAAAAGAGGATGGAATTATTTCCCAACTTGTTTTATGAGGCCCAAGACATTACAAAAAAAGAAAACCACAGACCAGTATCTCATGAATTTAGATGCAAAAACCTCAACAAAGTGTTAGCAAATTGAATCTAGCAATATATAAAAAGAACATAACACCATGCTCCGGGGTGCCTGGGTGGCTCAGTCAGTTAAGAGTCTGACTTTGGCTCAGGTCATGATCAGTTCATGAATTCCAGCCCTGCATCAGGCTCTCTGCTGTCAGCACAGAGCCTGCTTCAGATACTGTCCTCTCTCTCTGCCCCTCCCCTGTTCATTCTCTCTCTCTCTCTCCTCTCTAAGTAAATAAACTACAAAAACAAAAACAAAAAACAAAGCACCATGGCCCAAGTGCTATTTACTTCAGGTATGCAAGGCTGGTTCGACATTTAAAAATCAATCAATGTAATCCACCACATCAACAGGCAAAAGGAGAAAAAAATCATGACTGCAGAAAAATCTCATTTCATGAAATTTAATCTCATTTCATGGGGAAAAAAAAACTCTCAAAAACTAGGAATAGAGGTAACTTCCTCAAACTCACAAAGAGCATTTATAAAAAACCCACAGCTAATATCAGACTTGATGAAAGAATGAATGCTTTTCCTCTAACACTGGGTACAAAGAAAGGATGTCCATTCTCACTACTCTATTCAACATAGTTCTGGGAGTTCTAAATGGTGCAATAAAGCAAGAACAAAAGAAGTAAAATGTATAATAATTGGAATAAACTGGAATAACTGGAAAAAAAAAGAAAACCATCTCTATTTGCAGATGACTGTGTACATAGAGTATCACAAGGAATATTAAAAACATAACAAGAATAAAAAATCATCACTCCTAAAACTATGTTACAAGGTATAAAGATCAATAAACCAAAGTCAGTTGCATTTCTATATCCTAACAAGAAACAAGTAAAAATCAACACAATGGAATTTATAATAGGTCCAATGAAAATACGCAATATTATTTACAATTGTTCTAAAAAAAACCTAAACACTTAGGTATAAATCTAACAAAGCATGTACAGGATCTGTACACTGAAAAAGACAAAATACTATGGAAAAAAGCAAAGGAAATTAAATAATTGGAGAGATTAACTATATTCAAGGATTGGAAGATTCAACCAGATATCAATTCTCCCCAACTGACATAGACAAGGTTATTGTAAAATTTATACAGAAAGGGAAAGGCCCTAAAACAATTTTGAAAAAGAAGAATAAAATGGAAGTAATCTTTCTTTTTGATGTTAAGGCTTTCTATACAGAGTAATTAAGACAGCATGGTACTGACAGGGGGAGAGCACATAGATCAATGGAACACAACAGAGAACCAGAAACAGACAAATATGCCCAAATAATTTCTGACAGAGGTACAAAAGTAATGCAGTGGTGCTGTAATTGTACATCTGTAAGCAAAAGCAAAAACGACCCTCTCAAATCTACACAAAAATTAACTTAAAATGGATCATGGGTTTAAATGTAAAACATAAACAAAACTAAAAACTTTTAGAAGAAACAAAAAATCTTTGAATTTGGGACTAGAAAGAATTCTTAGACATCAAAAGCACAAACCATAAAAGGAAAACTTGATAAAATGGACCTGGTCAAAATGTAAAACTTTTGGCTCTGTGAAAGACCCTGTTAAATGAATGAAAAAGAAAAATCATTCTTCTACTCTCCCATACCATCCAAGCTGGAAAAATCCAAATAAAACTCACCTATGTTTCTAAGTTACCCTATTGGAGAATCTTTATTTACCAAAAAGAAAGGAGAATCTTTCTTTAACAAAGAATGTCCAAGATGTTAGATAGAGTATCTCCAAGGTAAGAAAGAATTATCAAAGGCACCGATGCACATACACACACACACACATTCTTAGCTTATCCCTGGATGAACCTTGAGTTAAGTTTTCATGTCAAAAAATATGAATGGTATGGGGGCGCCTGTCTGGCTCAGTCAATAGAGCATGTGACTGACTCTTGGTCTCAGGGTTGTTAAGTTCAAACCCCTCACTGCAGTGTAAGATAATTTAAAAAATTGAATTTAGGGGCGCCTGGGTGGCGCAGTCGGTTAAGCGTCCGACTTCAGCCAGGTCACGATCTCACAGTCCATGAGTTCGAGCCCCGCGTCGGGCTCTGGACTGACAGCTCAGAGCCTGGAGCCCGTTTCCGATTCTGTGTCTCCCTCTCTCTCTGCCCCTCCCCCGTTCATGCTCTGTCTCTCTCTGTCCCAAAAATAAATAAACGTTGAAAAAAAAAATTTTTTTTTAAATTGAATTTAAAAAATATATGAATGGCATGAAGATCAAGCTGCTTTAAAAAGGTATTTTGTAGCCAAGCCTATTTGTAATTTCTTCCATATCCTCATTCATCCTCATCCTATGCCTGGAGACAACAGACTCTGGAGTTTTAGTGGATATTATGATGCAACTCACAGATCCCTTTTCATTAGTAAAAGACTTATTCCCCAGCTGCTGGAGTACAGCTGCTAGCAGACAGTGTTCAGTTGTCGGCCCTCTTAGGAACTGGCTTGGCTGATGAGTCACCTTGCCTGAGGTCACACACACCCCTTCTCAGGTCGGTCAAGATCCAATGACTGGTGCATGCTGGGATATAAAGGCCTGGCTGCTCCCTTCCCCTAATTCTGAAGAGCTATCTCAGCTTCAAAGCTCTCTCTAGGGGGTCAGTTGAGGCCTTCCCGGAGACTGAATCCCAGTCCCACTTCTCCTCCCGCCCAATCCTGCTTCTTTCTCTTCCTTTACTTTCCACAGGTTGTAATCCCAGGAAGACTCCCTAATAAACCTCCTACACACTAATCTCCATCTCAGGGTCTGCTTCCCAGGAAACCCAAACTGTGACAGAAGTCAAACTGCTAGAAATGAAATCATGTCTCTAGCCTTACTAGCTGTGTAGAGGTTATAAAGGACAGTAGGTTAACATGAGGTTTAAAGATATTAAAACATGTAAAATGCTTAGAAATGCACCTGGCACACAGTGGACACTCAATAAATGTTAGCTGTCACTATCATCATTGTTTTCCCCATTCACACCCAGTTAAAATATACAAATTTCTCTACATCATGAGAATTACTGATATTTATGAGCTGGAAAAGACCTTAGAGATCACCAAGTCTGACACTCTTAATTTCCAGATGATGAACATCAAATCTAAATAAGTAACTTAGTAACAAAACCAGAGTTCAGACCAGGTCTTCTGAACGCTTCCATCATTCTTGTTATCAGGCAAGACTGCCTCTCAATCTACATATTCTTTGTAATTAAATGAAATTCACCAATTACTAAGTCCCTCCCCTTCACTTTCCTGCCAAAATTGAACCTCAGCTCTCTTCTGAAGAACACTACCTCTCCTATAGCTCTCTCCTTCACTCATACCATAAGCCTACAGATAGGGTGTGTGTTCCCTTTGCTTTTCATCAGTACTTCCAGACCACAGTCCCTTCAAAGTCCTCCCCTAAAAGCGTCCAACTTCAAGGCTCATAGCAACAGACCGTCCTTATGGCAGTCACGTCCCCTCATTTCTTTAAGACGTTAGCCTGCAGACCAACCTATTCTTTCTAATACTATTCCTGATATAATCTGTGGTATTCTCAATATGCAACATCCAGTAACCTTCCACAACCAGACCTCTTTTATTCTTCTCCAAAACCCTGTCTTCCACCCTCTTCAGCTACATGCTCCTGTGGTCATACCCTACAAGGTTTCTAAACAGGCATTTTGGGCAGGACAATTCTTCCATGTGCAGGAATATCCTGTTCTCAAACTCAAGTATCTATCTGAGATATCACCTACTTCCAATTCATTACCTCTACTATTTGGATGCTCAACAATTCTTGGGACTCCACACGAACCTATAATCCATGAGCCTACTACTATTTTTTCCCCTGCTCTTCACCTTATCAAGTACCTACTTCCTTCCTTATACAGCTTAAATTTCATGGCCCAGCATTATAATCACTGTATCACGCACACCATCAATGCCCTTGTCTTTTCCTTCTTCATTTTAGTCCTTAACTAAATATCAACCGTGTTAACTCCCCTACTCTATGCGTGTAACCTGAATGCAAACCATACCTGAACTGGACTGGAGAAAAAATACACAACTGAATTTAACAGTCTCACTTTAAATTCATGATCAAACTTCAAGTGGACTGACGGAGTGCCTTGGCTGGTTAGGCGTCTGACTTCAGCTCAGGTCACAATCTCACAGTTTGTGGGTTCAAGCCCTTCATCAGGCTCTGTGCTGACAGCTCAGAGCCTGGAGCCTGCTTCAGATTCTGTGTCTCCCTCTCTCTCTGCCCCTCCCCTACTCGTGCTCTGTCTCTCTCTCTCCCTCTCTCAAAAATAAACATTAAAAAAAAAAAAACAAACTTCAAGTGTACTGTTAATGATCTCCAGCAATTCTGCTACATATCCGTAGTCCATTTACATTTCTCACTGTCCCAACAGACAGACTACTTCACATGTTCTCCTTGTTTCCTATCTTCTCAAAGCATTTTATTTCACTGAAAAACAAAAAAGTTATCAAAAGAAAACTTTCAGAGTATCTCATCCCCAATCTACCCACCTACGCTATATTTACTTTCTTTCTTACTATGAATGACGTACCTGTGCTCGTATAAAATAAATTTTTCCACCTGTAGACTAAATCTCGTTCCCTCTCCTTAAGGACTTCATCCCAAAATTGACTTCTCTTTCCTGTATCACCAAATTTTCCCCTTCTATTGTATCATTCACATCAGTGTACCAACAGACTGTTGGTATTCCTCCCATCTCAAAAAGTAATAACAAAAGCAAAGCTCCCATGACCTACAAACCTCTCCAGCAACTTTATTTCTTAGCCCTCTTTGCAACAAAACTCCTCAAAGGAGTTGTCTATTCATTTTGTTGTCAATGAGTGTCCAATTCTTTTCTTCTTCTCTTTTTCCATGTTCTCTTGGATCTAATTAGATTTTTACCCCCCCCCCCACTGAAATAGTTCTTAAGGCTGTCAATAATTTCATGTTGCTAAATACAGTCAATTCTTACTATTTGTGGTAGTTACATTCTATAAAGTTGCATGTGCACAGAATTGGCAAATACTGAACCACTGCTCCAGAGGGAATATGGAGGTAGGTTCCTGCAAGCTCCTGGGCACCTTATTTGCATCAACTGGTCAACATATAACCAGTGTTCCTGTTTAAAGATACCTTTTTAGTATATATAATGTTAATCCATTAACACTGAACCCAAGAACAGCAAAACTACAACTCATGCTTGAATGAAACTTATTTAACACATATATTTTCTCCATAAGGTACATCACAGCCTCCTTGCACTCAGACAACACCCAGTACAACTCTGGGAGGCCATTTCAAACAGCACAATCACCAACAAAAAGCAAAAAAATGCAAAAAATATGGCACTAACTAGACTACAAAAAGAACTGTTTATAGTATGAGAGCTAAAATAAGACAAAGCACTGGCGTCTTGTTCGATGTCAGCTGGAATGGTGTGCATTAAATGACTCCATTTTTTCACCACTCTGGGCATGTATACTAATGACCAGAGAAGTCCTGGATTGATTCCAGGGTTACAAATAAATTTTATCAAGTAGGCAAATTTGCAAATACAGAATCCTTGAATAATGAAGACTGTGTAAGGGTTGCTTTTTATTCCTTATTCGACATGCTAGCAGAATTTTACATTAGACCATTGCCTTATTCTTAATTTCCAAGATTCTAATTTCTCTTGATTTTCCTCTTAACCTCACTGACCAACCTACCCCAGTCAAATCCACTGACCTCATCTATGAGTATACAAGACCCCCAGTAATCTCATCTAGTCTCATGACTTTAATTACACTTATGTTACAAAGATATTGTCCCACAGCTCTTGGATGCTCTGGTCTGTTTTCCCCCTATTTGTTTTCAGTGTGTTTAATTTCTGCTGATCTATCTTTAAGTCCACTGATTCTTTCCTTGGCTATGTTAAATCTGCTAACAAGTAGTCCTAAAATATACTTCATCTATATCAAAATTTAATTTTAGCATTTTCATTTGACCTTCATATACTTTCCATTCCTATGCTGAAATTTACCATTATACATATTGTCCACCTTTTCCACTAGAGCCTTTACTATGTTATTCACTGGTATTTTTTTTTTAAGTCTTTTTTTTTTTTTTTTTTTTTTTTTTGAGAGAGCAGGTACACGTGCATGAGCGAGCAGGGGAGTGGTAGAGAGAGGGAGAGAGAGAATCCCAAGCAGCCCCGATTCAGGGCTCAATCCCATGAGCTGAGAGATCATGACCTGAGTCGAAATCAAGAGCCAGATGCTTTAACCAACTGAGCCACCCAGGCACCCCTATTCATTGGTATTTTTTTTTTTAATTTTTTTTTCAACGTTTATTTATTTTTGACAGAGAGAGACAGAGCATGAACGGGGGAGGGGCAGAGAGAGAGGGAGACACAAAATCGGAAACAGGCTCCAGGCTCTGAGCCATCAGCCCAGAGCCTGACGCGGGGCTCGAACTCACGGACCGCGAGATCGTGACCTGGCTGAAGTCGGACGCTTAACCGACTGCGCCACCCAGGCGCCCCTTCATTGGTATTTTTAAATTCACTGTCAACAGTTCTGGTAACTATGTCATCCTCAGTCTATTGATTATTTTGATTCTTGAAAAGTGGATTATTTTTTCTTATTTTTTGCATGTTTCATAATTTTTGCCTGAATGATGGACATCATGTATAAAACAAAACAGACTGAGGAAACAGTATAAAAATGGGTATGGCTGGGGCGCCTGGGTGGCTCAGTCGGTTAAGAATCCGACTTCGGCTCAGGTCACGATCTCACAGTTCATGAGTTCGAGCCCCGCGTCGGGCTCTGTGTTGACAGCTCAGAGCCTAGAGCCTGTTTCTGATTCTGTGTCTCCCTCTCTCTGACCCTCCCCCGTTCATGCTCTGTCTCTCTCTGTCTCAAAAATAAATAAACGTTAAAAAATAAAAAATAAAAAAAATAAAAATGGGTATGGCTAAGTACGCCCGGGTGGCTCTGTCGGTTAAACAACCAACTTCGGCTCAGGTTATAATCTCACAATTCTTGAAATGGAGCCCCACACTGGGCTCTGTGCTCTCAGTGCAGACCCTCTGTCTCCCTCTCTCTCTGCCCCCCTCCCTTGCTCACTCGCTCCCTCAAAAATAAACAAACATTTAAAAAATGGGTATGGCTCTTCTTCTCCAACCTGTTAGTTGGGGGACTGAGGGGAAGGGTTGAGTCATCTATTCAGGAATTGGGCTGGGCTTGGGTTTTGTTGTTAGGATTACCTTAAGTGTACTATCTGCTTCAAATTCCTCTAGTGCCACCTTCTGCTTAGGGTGGGAGCTGGTCTGCCCAGAGTGTTTTCTCAATGTTCTTGCTCCACCCTCAGCTTTAGGTTTTCTCTGGGCACCTTCCCCAGAGACTCTCTCCACAGTCTTGCCCCTCCCCTGGGCAACTGCTGTTGCTTTTACTTGCTAGCAGGGAACAGGGAAGTTCTCCATTATCCTGGCTCGGTCTCAGGCAAGCCCTGTATCTCTGGGTCTCAGGGGTTGGGCTTTCTCCCAGTAGTAGGAAAACTAAAGGTCTTAAACCCAGAACAGTTTCCTCCCCTTCTCTCAAGGTTTATGGGTTTTTTTTTTTTTTCCTTTCATTCCTCCTAGCCACAATGGAAAATGGAGTTTATCCCCTTCCCCCAGTGGCTTAAAGCTGTTTTCCACAGGGAGAAAAGGGTCCAGGCAGGCCCGTACCACCTAATGAGCCTTTCTGTGGCCTCCCTTGCTTTCCCCAATTTTTCTCAAGAGAAACCATTGGGAGGACTTGGAGAAACACCAACAGCTGGGGGTTATCCACCATGTATCTGCAGTTCTCAAAGATTCTATACTCTCATGCAGCCCACATTTAGGCTTTAGCAATTCATTAAAAACTTAGCTGAATTCTCCTTTCCCCTTGTATGACAGCCCGGTCTTCTTCCTGTGCTCCGTTACAGATTAGCCAGGCCTACACCCCACCTCTGATGGATCAAGAGAGATTATGACTTTGTACATTACAGCTCATTCTTATTTTAAGATGGGAGCAATACTCTTTTCAGCTTTCTGTATCCTAAGTGGAAGCCAGAAGTCACTTTGTGAATTTAAATACAATCTATATACCCACAACTCCTAAATTTACATTTCTAGTCTGGACTTCTTCCCTAGACTCTGGACCATATATATCCAACTGCCTACTGGACAAATCTACACAAACTCTAAGGTAACCCCCATGATCCCCACCTCTTAGTATTCATGCCTTTGAATAATCCTTTCCCCTTGAGTGTGGGAGGGACCTGCAACTTGCTTCTAATCAACAGAATAAGGCAATGGGGTATCATTCCCGCGATTACGTTACATTTTATGGCAAAGGAATGGGATATCGTTCCATTGATTATATTATATGGTATCATAAAAGACTCTGTCTTGCTAGCCGACTCATTCTCACCCTTCTGACACAGGTAAGGGAAGCAGGCTGCCATGCTGTGAACCGCATGGGGAGGGCCACCTGGCAGCAAATTGCAGATGACCTCTAAGATCTGAGCGTGGCTTCCAGCCAACAAAAAACTGAAGCTCTCAGTCCTACAGCTGCAACAAAATGAATTCTGCCAACAACCCGAGTGAACTTGGAAGTGATTCCTCTCCAGTCTAACCCACAGGTAAGAACCCAGCCCCAGCCAATACCAGAGTATGTAGCTAAGAAGTTTCTGACCTCACAGAAACTGTGAGACAATAAATGCTGTGTTCGGGGCGCCTGGGTGGCTCAGTCGGTTAAGCAGCTGACTTCGGCTCCGGTCATGATCTCGCGGTCCATGAGTTCGAGCCCCGTGTCAGGCTCTGTGCTGACAGCTCAGAGCCTGGAGCCTGTTTCAAATTCTGTGTCTCCCTCTCTCTGACCCTCCCCCGTTCATGCTCTGTCTCTCTCTGTCTCAAAAATAAATAAACGTTAAAAAATTAAAAAAAAAAAATAAATGCTGTGTTCTTGTGAGCCATTGAACTTGTGGTGATTTGTTTTGCAGCACAGAAAACTAATATAGATAGTATCACCAATTTAACATGCCTAAAAGCCAAATTCCTGATTGCCAATATTACCTCCAAAAGAAAAAACATGCTCTAGTGTTGTCCATCTTAATTAAGTGGCAACTCCATTCCTCCAGTTATTCAAGCCCGAAACTACAGGGTCTATCTCAATTTCTTTTTTTTTTTTCTCCAAAATCCACACGTAATCCAAAAGTAAACACTGTTGGTTTCACAAGCAAATTATATCCACAATCTAACTTTATCTCACTACCACCACTGCTACCACTTTGGTTCAAGTCACTATCACCTCTCATGCGCATTATTGCAACGGCCTCCTAAGCGGTTTTCCCGCTTCCACTCGACAGAGCAGCCAAAATGGTCCTACTAAAATATCAGACCGTTTTTACTCAAAACACTCCAAAGGGTCCTCATCCTACCCAGATGAAAAGCCAAAAGACTTCCAGTGGCATACAAGGCCTACCTTATCTGACACTCCCCTTCCCACTCCAAACCTCTCTGCCTCATCTTGTGTCATTCTCCCCTCGTTCATCTGCCACCACACCAGCCTCCGTGATGTTCCTTAACCGTGCCAAGTACATATCAGTGTCAGCATTTTACAACTGTTAGTCCATGTAATTGAAGAGTTATTTCTACTACTCTTCTCTGACCACTTTATATAAAAAGGCAAGTCCACTTGTCCCCACCAGCTCCCTATCCCTCCTACCCTGTTTTATCAGTCTCCACAATACATACTATGAACTGTTATCTGTTTTATTGCCTGTCTCCTCAAAATTAGAATGTAATTTCCATAAGAGCAGAGACTTCTGTTCACTGTGATACTACTGTATTAGATACTGTTTCCTTACAATATGTAGAGTCTAATCAAGTAGTCAAGCCACAAGAATTTGAACATAAGGTCAGTCACGTTATTTTTCAAAATCACTACAAAATTACTTAATCACTTGGAAATGTACTTATTCTACAACACTATAAATATGCTTCTAAGGAAACTTGAAAAACATTCACATCTCACCAAAATAACTGAAATACACACGTAAGCCAAGT
The DNA here is from genome assembly GCF_022079265.1 of Lynx rufus. Taxonomy (NCBI): domain Eukaryota; kingdom Metazoa; phylum Chordata; class Mammalia; order Carnivora; family Felidae; genus Lynx; species Lynx rufus. The sequence continues at coordinate 77,494,520 of NW_025814889.1, read as the reverse complement.
GAATTTAAACATCTCTGTGGAGGGCGCTATTAACAGAAAGATAACTGAAAGACTCGATAACTGTTTTTCCAGCACCTTCTGGAGTAGATATAATTATTCCACACAGATACAGCCAAATAATATAGAAGGATACATCAAGCTGGAAGGATTAATAACCCTTTAGGGCCCTGGCTCTCAAAGGTTTTGGTCTAAAGACCCTTTAACACTCTTAAAAACTGAGGACCCCACAAAATTCTTATTTTATGGGCTTTTAATCTACTAACACTTACACTTAAATTAAAACAAGGGACACCTACAAGACTCAGTCGGTTAAGCATTCAACTCTTGATTTTCGCTCAGGTCATGATCTCACGGTTCATGAGATCGAGCCCACATTGGGCTCCATGCTGACAGCACAGAGTCTGCTTGGGACTCTCTCTCCCCCTCTCTCTGTCCCTCCCTTGCTGTCTCTCGAAGTAAATAAGTAAACAACAGCAAAAAAAAAAAAATCAAAAAATTTAAAAATATTTACCAGTTTATTTCAAAATAATATAAATCTATTACATGTTAATATGTTTTCATTTCTATAACTAAACTCCACCCCCCTAAACTAGTGAGAGAATGGTATTGTTTTATATTTCTGCAAATTACCTTAATGTCTGAGTTAATAGAAAACGGCTGAACTCTCTTAGCTGCTTCTACCTTAAATATGTTGCCATATGTTGTTTTGGATGAGATATATGAACAAAGTCTGGCCTCACACATATATGTAGTTGGAAAAAGGAAGTCTGTTTTAATAGTCTTTTCAGATAATTGTGGATATTCTTCGATACCACATTAAAACTCAACAGGTTGTTTGCAATGTACACTCTGAACGTTGCACTGCATATTCTGTTAACATTAAAATCTATTAGTCTACCTTGTACTTTGACCAAATCTTATACTCATGCATGATTTTGTACACAAGTTTGCAACTAAAAAGTCTGTAACTACTGGAAAACTGTCAAGCTCACAATTGTGAATACAAGTTTTCCAAAATTCTAATTTTTGCTTGAAAATTCAAATCTTATCGCTGACAACAAATAGTTGTTTCCTTGAAATGGATCAGATGCATGGATCAAACAATTTGAAATTTGTAAAATGTCAATTCTATAATATGCATGCCTATCAATTGAAGTTCTCTTACGTATACACACCTATTTTCCAGTTAAGCAGAAATATTTCCTATCTATCCATAACAAATCTATTGAATTAAAGATGGTTTGCCTCTTAATTCAAGTTAGCTCAAAGAGCCAGTTAATTTTTCATTTTTCTCACATAGCAACAAAATCAGTCTGAAAAAAATCTAAATCATGCCCCACGTAAAATGAAATCTACTTCTTCAAGTTTTGAGAAGTATATACATATTAAAACAACACTAAATATACTTCACATGAAAGAAAATAAAACTGAGTGATCTTGACAGGATTTTTAAATCCAATCTACCTTCCTTCCATACATTTCAACGTTTTACAGTTCTTTCTGCTTGGTTCTTTTTATGAAATATTCCTAATTAGCTCAGTATTTTGGTTGGGAAAGGCCTTACCTGTTGAGCAATATGAGAAATATGAGCTCCCTGAACTGCAGAACCAGGTTGCGGTGCTGTCTCTGAAGTGTTACTCTTGTGGGAATCTTCCATAATCAACTATAAGAGGAAAAAAGTCAGTTAAAAGATGCTTCCTAACTTCATTTTCAAGAAATCCTAAGACATTTCTTTTCTAAACATGTACTTTTTCAGAGGAACAGACGAAGCTTTTCTATGCTGTGGGCTGAGCTCAATTTATCCAGACTCAATATGTTCTGACGCTCTGTTCTGTGTAGAAATCTAACTATAAGATCTCAAGAAATGGCAAATAAAAAGTGCTATAGAATATGTATAACATACTGCATAGTTGTATAAAAACTGGCAACATGGATGTCTCCATAGAAGAGAATTGGTAGCTATGGAACAGTAGTAAAGACTTTACCCTGCATACTCTTTTTCATTTTTAAAATTTTGACCCACGTGAACATGTTAAAATTTAATAAATGGCACATATACATGTAAATCATTGTGACTACATTTTCAAATGTTATCCCACTCAAGAAGTATGATAGTCTTCTGGGGTGCCTGGGTGACTCAGTCAAGTGTCTGACTTCGGCTCAAGTCATGATCTCATGGTTCATGGGTTTGAGCCCTGAATCAGGCTCTGTGCTGGCAGCTCAGAGCCTGGAGCCTGCTTTGGATCCTATGTTTTCCTCTCTCTGCCTGCTCACACTCTGTCTCTCTCTCAAAAATTAAATAAACCTTTTTTAAAGTTAAAAAAAAAAAGAAGTATGATAGTCTTCCTATCCATGGACACAAGCATCCTTCTCCAGTCTAGGGAACAGTTTTCTCATTGCACATATACTTCTTTACAGAGAATTCACTGAGTAAAAGCTGGAACTAAGTAAGTAACACCATACCTAAGCAGGTTCTAAAGATCTAGATAATCAACTACAGGATATGCAGGCTTGGTAAGAATGAGAATGAATGGGTTATGAGAGATGGGATATGTCAAATGGGAAGAGAACCACTTAGAAAAAGACTGCTGGGGCGCCTGGGTGGCTCAGTTGGTTAAGCATCCAACTCTCGGTTTCAGCTCAGGTTCAGGAGTTTGAGTGCCGCATACCTGGGATTCTCTCTCACCCTCTCTCTCTCTCTGCCACTTCCCCACTGTGCTGTCTCTAAGTAAATGAAAACAAGTTGTAAACTTCCCCTACGTATAATTTTGTATCTTGTTCCCACTTATCACTAGTATTTTCTAGATTTTAAACTGAAACATATTTAGGGGCGCCTGGGTGGTTCAGTCAGTTGGGCACCTGACTTTGGCGCAGGTCATGATCTCACCATTCGTGGGTTCAAGTCCCGCATCGGGCTCTGTGCTGACAGCTCAGAGCCTGGAGCCTGCTTCAGATTTTGTGTCTGCCTCTCTCTCAGCCCCTCCCTTGTTTGCACTCTGTGCCCCTTTCTCTAAAAAATAAAAATATTAATAAAAATTGAAAAGAAAACTGAAACATATTAAAGGCTACACAATATTCCATCCAGTGAATAGATATGATTCATAATTTTTTACCAAACAAGACAATATTGTGATTGATATCTTTGGTACATAAAGCTTTTCCACAATTAAAATTATTTCTATAGGATACATTCCAAAAAAGAGAATTGCCTGATCAAAGGGTTTGAATATTTAAAGTTTTCTGAAGGAATTACACTCTATCAGAACCACATGAAAAAGCAGATAGGTGAAAAATATATTGTTTTACATTTCTTTTAATTCTCTGTTAGTTGTGTGAGATATCTGTTCATATTATCTGTCCATCCATCTACCAGATTTTAGTTTTTCTTTTTAGCCTATATTTCTTAATATAAATTTCATTCTATCACGTGGATATAAATATTTTTCCAATGTGATTTAACTACGATTACCTTAAAACTTTTAATTTTGGCAAATTCATCTATTCCTTCCTATGTTGTTTCTTCAACTGCTTTTAAGGTCACATACAGTCCCTTCTTTAGGAAGAGCATAGTGGTTTTTAATCTCCACTGATACATGCGTATCTCCGCGGACTAAATATACAGACAGCATCAAAAATGGAATGATCTATTTTCTACATACTGCCTCTATTTTTTTAAGCATTTTATTTTTAAGTCATCTCTACACCCAACATGTGGCTCAAATTTACATCCCAAGATCAAAAGTGGTATGCTCTACTGACTGAGCCAGCCAGGCAGCCCTAAAATGCCTTTTTTAACACTCCATTTCAGAAGACGTAAGTTAGAATGCAGAAAAAAAATGTATAGTGCTAAAGCACTGAAAGAAACTATAAAAGATGTTTAAAAACCTTAAATTACTGGAAATGATACTTTTCTGTTTCACTGTGACTCACTGATTTTTCCTCCATAACAGTATTATTAAGAAACCCTATCTCTAATGGAAACTAACACAATCAACAAAACACACATTTCCTAGTAAAAACCACTACAGTCAGCAAATAAGATTTTGGACAATTATTACAACCACATTTCCTATGGAAAATAAGATAGCCTATTTTCTATAATTTTTTAAAGAGTAATCAACTAAGGGCACCTGGGTGGCTCAGTCAGTTGAGCATCCAACTCTTGGTTTTGGCTCTGGTCATGATCTCATGGTCTCCTGAGTTCAAGCCCCAGGTGGGCTGGGCGCTGGCAGTGAGGAGCCCGTTTGAGATTCTCTCACCCTCACTCTCTGTCCCTCCCCCCACTCACAAGGTCTCTGTCTCTCTCAAAATAAACTTTAAAAAAATTGGGGCGCCTGGGTGGCTCAGTCGGTTAAGCAACCGACCTCGGCTCAGATCATGATCTCACGGGCTTGTGAGTTCGAGCCCCGCATCGGGCTCTTGCTGACAGCTCGGAGCCTGGAGCCTGCTTCGGATTCTGTGTCTCCCCCAGTCTCTACCCCTCCCCTGCTCATGCTCTGTGTCTCTCTCTCAATAATAAATGTTAAAAGAAATAAAAATAAAAAAATAAAGAGGAGGGGCGCCTCGGTGGCTCAGTCGCTTGGGTGTCTGACTTCGGCTCAGGTCATGCATGATCTCACAGCTTGTGAATTCGAGCCCTGCATCGGGCTTTGCGCTGACAGCCCAGAGCCTGGAGCCTGCTTCGGATTCTGTGTCTCCCCTCTCTCTGTGCTCCTCCCCCACTCATGCTCTGTCTCTCTCTCCTTCAAAAATAAACATTAAAAAAAAAAACAAAACTTTATTTTTAATAAAAAAAAATAAAGAGGAATCAACTAATCTTTTTTTCCAAAATGAAAACAGCTTTATAGTTCCTCTCATTGTAAACAATACATACTATATATGTTTAATGTTAAGAGTATAATCTTTACTCACTTTTGAACTATTATTCCTAAAATTAAAGATTAACCATCCGTTAAAAACTGGTTCCTCAACACAGAATAAATTGTATGTGTACAAAGGCATTTTCCATGAAAGTAGCCCCCAGCAGCAGATGGACGCTTAACATTAGACAAGGGTAAGTAGGGCAGAATCACAGGGGGGCAGTGAAACACAGTTTCAAAAGTGCCATCAATGGGAATGAATTTGGGGAACTGAAAAGGCAGCAGGCTGTGATCTTGCTGACATATAAAGAATGTAAGAGGGGTGCCTGGGTGGCTCAGTCGGTTAAGCGCCCGACTTCGGCTCAGGTCATGATCTCGCAGTTTGTGAGTTCGAGCCCGCGTTGGGCTCTGTGCTGACAGCTCAGAGCCCGGAGCCTGCTTTGGATTCCGCGTTTCCCCTTCTCTCTGGCCCTCCCATGCTCATGCTCTGTCTCTCTCTCTCAATAATAAACGTTTAAAAAAAAATGTAAGTAAAAAGCAGGGTACTTTTAAGAAAATTTGCAAAGAAAGGAATATTATACACTAGGCACTAAACTAACAGCTTTTTAAAGTATCATTTCCTGAATGCCCTATTTGAGAGATAAGTAAATTGAGGCTCAAGGAAACTATCATTTACTATGGATCTCATGGTAAGATGTGAATACAAGACTGAAACCGTAACTATTTAATCCAAGACCCATGGGGTTTTTTTTGTTTTGTGTTTTTATTCCACACTGCCCCTCTTCCTCTCACATTGTCAATCTGTCCATCTGGCAAACACCTACTCTTTTCAAGTTTCATCTCAAACATTATGTTCCCAACTGCTCCAGGTCCTTTCTTCCTACTTCACTGTGCCCTGCGGTTATTTCTTTTTTTTTTTTTTTTTTTATATTTTTATTTTTGGGACAGAGAGAGACAGAGCATGAACGGGGGAGGGGCAGAGAGACAGGGAGACAGAATCGGAAACAGGCTCCAGGCTCTGAGCCATCAGCCCAGAGCCTGACGCGGGGCTCGAACTCACGGACCGCGAGATTGTGACCTGGCTGAAGTCGGACGCTTAACCGACTGCGCCACCCAGGCGCCCCTCTGCAGTTATATCTAACGAGGTTACTTAACACTGGGAATTCTGTTTATTGGCATGTCTGATTCCCCTAGTCTTTAGGTGCCTAAGGACAGGGCCTGTATCCTGTGAATGCGTGCTCTACGCAGCAGAGACCCTCATGTATGCAGTAAACAATAAACATCAACAAATACAGTTAGTAATCTCATTTGATGAATGAAGAGGGTCTTAGCTTCCTCACCTATAGAGAATATTGAACTATGATAAGCTTGAGGGCAAAAAGGCTCTTGCTCGACATCTCCACAAGTGAATTCATGATCTCCCCTCAAAACTGTTCCTATTAGTCATACTGCATTTCTTTCGGATCTTCAAATGTGTCTGCCTTGCTTTCTCTCACCTTCAGGCTTTCACACATGCCATTCCCTCTGCCAGAAGACACTCCTTTTCTTCTCTTCATGTGGCCTACTCCTTTGAGTTACTTATTCTTCCAAGCAAACTTTCATTACTCCCTCAGACAAGTCTAGAAGCTCTGGCTACCTCCCCATAGAACATGTTACCCCCTCTGCTCATGGCACTTATCCCAGTACTGTAATGGCCTGTTTTCTGAACAGCACCAGAATGCAAGCTCTAGGGAGCTAAGGACCATATCCTGTCCCAACACAGCACTAATACCTTGCATATTTATTAAAGGTGAATAAATCAATGTCTTCAGTTGGGGTTTATCTAGCTATAGATGAAAATAATGGTTAAAGAAATATATTTAGGGATGCCTGGGTGGCTCAGTAGGCTAAGCATCGGACTCCTGATTTCGGCTCTGCACTGACAGCATGGAGCCAGCTTGGGATCCTCTGTCTCCCTCCCTGTCTCTGCTCCTCCCCTGCTCGCTCGCTCTCTCTCTCTCTCAAAAATGAATAAACATTAAAAAAAATACATATTCAGACAATTACTTCAACTCAGCTTTAGACTCAGGACAACTCAGACACAAGAAAACATCCTACTTTAGAGTTAAAAATTCATGATAATTAAGTAGGATGATATGGGAAGAAAAAGCATGTTGAGATGGGACTACCACCTACTGGTGACATAACAGTACTGTGCAGATGTATACATCTGTATACATCGCAGACCAAACAGAACCTCAAAGGATTAACTACAAATCATAGAACAAACACATTCAGCGTTAGGACAACAGTACTGATTCCAGCTGGGACACCGAGGTAACTGCACATTATAAACTCCATCGGAAAAGGAGCATTTTAATGAACCTGCTTATTTCTGCCGGTAATGAAATTCTCAAGACAAAATGGATTTTGCAACCTAAACCTAACATACGGACTCTTATCACAGCCCAGGTCAGTCTGACAAAGATGCTTGCCAAAACTATGCTGAAAAAGCCTCAGAAGGGTATTCTCAAAGAGTATTACAGCTATCCCCCTGCTTACTGAAAATGTGTGTTCCATCACTTCACTTTTACAAAAAACCCACACTAATACCTGATTTCGCTAACCAAAAGAAATACGAAGAAAGAGGATTTTCACTTTCAGGGAAAAAGAAGAAAAGCGAAAACACCATTCAGTGTGTGTTTCGCAGCCTTCCCCCAGAACTACACCCAGCATCTCATATCCGTGGCTTTGAACTCTTGTCTGTGAGCATCCAGACTTTACCTCGATTTACTCTGTTAGTAAGACGTGTCCTAAGGGAGCAGAAAAGCCTAAGAGATTCTTTTCCGGGTCTGGAACCACTGAAAAAAATTTCCGCATACATTCATGGTAATTGCTTCTTCGCTTTAGGCCACTTCTCCCTGAAGGACAGGTTTCACAGGAATGCTCTGATAGCTGAGGGAACCGGTACTAGCCCACTGCTCCTCAAAAGCTAACCAAATAACCATCATTTAACACGGACAATATAACTTTAGAGCAGATTACGCTGCACGCTCCACCGTGTAGCTGATGCCGGGAGATCTCATGCTTTGTTTTTTGCGATAAAGGAGAAAATCAAAAGGACCGTTTCCTCGCTTTGATCCTGCCTAAAGATAAAAAGAGGAGCTTCTATCACCCCACACCCTCCATCTCGCTCACCAGCTCCACCTTTCCGCTACCGTTTCGTCCGTCTGTGTCATTACTGTACCCCACTCAACTGTAAGCTCCCCGAAGGCAAGGGCGGTTTCTGGAACCCTCCACCGCCAGCGGCTGGGCCTGGCACGCCGAGGGCGCCCGGAGCGCTCTGGGGGATCCCTGGCGGACCTAAACCGGTCCCGGGCAGCTGGGCGGAAAACGCTCGGAGGCCAAGGCCACGCTGCCCTCCGCGACCCATTCCTAGACCTGCGACGGAGGGCGCTCGCCTAGGGCCGCAGAGGGGCAGCTTCAGAAGCGAAAGCCACCCCCGGCGGGAGGTCTCCGGTTTTATTTTGGTTGAGGGGTGGGGGCCAAAGGGAGACTGACGACTGAAGGGGAAACAGCCGGGCGAGCACGAGAACCGGAAGCGCGCTCGGCGCGAGGACAGCGGGCAGCCCCTCCCCCTTCCGCCGCGCGCCCTCCGCGCCCCTCCCCCACCGCGGCCGCCGCGCGCGACCCCCACCCGGCGCGAGACCCGACGCGGCGTCCCCTCCGACGCCTAGTCCCCGCGCCCTGCCGCTGCCCAGGGACACGGGAACGCGTCGCACCCCCGCCCCCTGCTTACCTGTGGCTGCCGCCTCGCCGCTGTCCGGGGCGGGAACTTCCACTCCCCCCTCCCAGGTGGATCCGAAATTCTCTACCCACTTCTCCACGCCCTCACGCGGCGGGGTATGTGCCTCTCCCAGGGATTAGGCGGAGCGGGGAGAATCTGTGTCACTTAACAGCCAACTGTCCTAGGCTACCGTTTCCTCGGCAGTCAGGGCCGCCACTGGCGGCATGATCTACACCAGGCCGGGGGCGGGGTAGGAGAGGGGGGCAAAACTGAGTAATTGAGCGTGGGGGGTGAAGTTAAGGCGGTCCCTCCGCGCGGGCCGCCGTCCTACGTCACCGCGTTGCTCACGTGACGCGCCGCCATCTTGTGCCGGGTTTCTTCCGAAAGCCTGGCGCACTTCCGGAAGGTGCTACTCCGGCGATAGTTGGCAAAGGTTTCCCGGAGTCGTTTTTCGCTTCAGGAAGTCTGCCCTCACTCCTCCCTCACCTCTGTTTTCGGAGACCCGCGACAGCTTGCTGGTGTCGGAAGGCCGCTCGGTGCGGAGCCGCTCTCATCGATTCGAAGCGTCGTTCTGAGCTCAGCTGCTGCTTGGTCTGGGTTGGGTGATCGGGTCCCGAACGGTCGTCCTTGGCCTTGATCCACACCTCACCTGTCCGGGTCTTGTAGAGAGAAGTGACTTGACGCGTGGAGGTTTGCCCTCCTCATCTTCTCGTAGTTTACCCGGACTCTTTTTCTTTGTTTTTTTGTTTTGTTTTTTTAACGTCTATTTTTGAGACAGAGAGAGACAGAGCATGAACGAGGGAGGGGCAGAGAGAGAGGGAGACACAGAATCGGAAGCAGGCTCCAGGCTCCGAGCCATCAGCCCAGAGCCCGACGCGGGGCTCGAACTCGCGAACCGCGAGATCGTGACCTGAGCTGAAGTCGGACGCTTAACGGACTGAGCCACCCAGGCGCCCCTCCCCGGACTCTTTTTAACCCCAATTTCATTGAGCTGCATCCTTTATCCCATACGAAAGGATTTTCTCCAAAGACTGGTTGCAGACGTACACACACGCACCCACGATGCCGGCAGGGTGTTTTGAGCGCCACTTCGCGTGGCACCTGAAACGGATTTACCCCAGCTGTTAGAAGGGAGCGTTGTAAAATGTTACACCGTCGTTTTAATGCATTACAAAAACTTAAAAATATTCTCAAATGTGTCTCTACCTTTCTGGAGAAGGGATTATGCATTGTTCTGATTTGTCTCTTTATCCGTTTCTTTGCAAAATACTACTTTATGGCTTTATTGTGATAACAGACAACAAATAATACATCTTTTAGTGTGTGCTTGACAAAAGTCCCGGGATGTTCTGGAGTTTTACTAGTTTGAGATCTCCACGACGTAGGAAACTGATTTAGTGGATAGAGCCCGTCCTGGTTTTGACCTTCAAGACTAGATAATGTGATTTAAAACTCGAGAGTTACTCTGCCAGACACTTCAAAGAGTTCACTAACGTTTCGCTAATGCCTTTCATTCAGCAAACATTGTTGACTACCCATTATAACTTAAAAACAGGTGTTTTTGATTAGGCAAATTACCCAAATCTCTCTAAGCTTATCTTCCTGTTATCAAAATTGGGGAAAATATAATATTCAAGCCTTGTTCCAGAATTGTTCAAAGAATCAAAAGGTCATCTACCATGGAAAAGCAAAGTGTCCTGTAAAAGTAAGGAACCATGAAGAGGTTCTCAGACATCAGCCTTTCCTGATTAACAAAACCCAGCGCCCGTCATTCTTGAATCCAGAATATTAAAGTCTAGAAAGCCGGCTGTAAGTTTACTGTTCTTTTTGTGTTGGCTGTTTCTTCCTTTGAACTCAGAATGCCTAACAAATGCTGATTGGCAAAAGGGGGTGGATGGACTGAAAAAATGTTACCATAAAAACAAACTTAAGTTGTACACAAACCTTCAAACTGCATGGATGGACTGATCCACTTCAGCTCCTCTTCCACTTGTAAAGCATCTTAAGCTTAGATACTATGTTGTGCAACGTGCCGCTCACAAGTATTTCCACCACACTTGTTTCTCACGGAAGTGCCACCTGCTGTACCTACCACTGCTCTGAACTTTGAGAAATAACTGCAGATGAAGAAAAAAAGAAGGCTTGGTTACGCCACACACGGTACTGAGTAGTAAGAATTTATAAACCAGATGGACAGGTCTTTGACTTTAGAAGTCAGGAAGTAAAGTGAAATAAAATAACCTAACACTCAAGAGCCAAAGGCAATTGTCCAAAATAAACTGGTCAGGGGCGCCTGGGTGCCTCAGTCAGTTAAGCGTCCCGCTTCAGCTCAGGTTCATGATCTCACAGTTTGTGAGTTCGAGCCCCTCATCAGGCTCTGTGCTGACAGCTCAGAGCCTGGAGCCTGCTTCACATTCTGTGTCTCCTCTCTCTGCCCCTCCCCGGCTTACACTCTGTCTCTCTCTCTCTCAAAAAGGAAAATGTTAAAAATTTTTTTTGAATGTTGGGTTGCAGTTTAATTTTTTTTTTTTTTTTTTTTTTTTTTTTAGTGTTTTATTTATTTTTGAGACAGAGAGAGACAGGGCATGAGCAGGGGAGGGGCAGAGAGGGAGATACAGAATCCAAAGCAGGCTCTAGGCCCCGAGCTGTCAGCACAGAGCCTGATTCGGGGCTCAAACTCACAGACCATGAGATCGTGACCTGAGCTGAAGTCGCTCGCTCGACTGAGCCACCCAGGCGCCCCATAAAATTAAAAATTTTTACATAAACTGGTCAAGCCAGTGGTGGCACCTCTTCGGCTCTTCTGGTGCACTGTTTTCTATTAAGAGGGAGAGACATTATATTATAAGGAGACAGGTTTAGTAATACTACCTGTCCCGTAAAGTTTTGTGGATTAAATGGGTTTAATACATGTAAAATTAGAGCCACTCCAGGCACACAGGAAACACTAAATAAGTGTTGGATATTAATATGGAAAATGCTGCAGTGTAACTATGGAAATTTAGTTAAAAACCATTAAGGGGACACACACCTTGAGAAGCTTCATTGGTTAGCAAAAGGATGGAGCTGGAGTAGAGGACTTGAGAGCCATGAAACAGTGTTTGGAACAATCCACCTCTCAAAAGGCAGAAATTACAAAAGCTAGTAGATGTAGGCTTTATGGTCTAAGCAATAGGCTTGTTTCTATCTTCTTGTGTGTTTTTGTCCTTTTTCAATACTCAAGGCTAAACACACAGGAAAACCTAACCCCCTGCAGGGGGTTGTCGTTCCTACAACCATACTATTTCAGATAAATCAGCCCTGAAACTGTTTGCTGCTTCATGTTAACTGTGCTTGAACTGAACATCTAGAACTAGTCTATGAGCCCTGAGAGTGGTGGACAACTATCCCTCTTACTTTTTTATGGAAACTTCTCACAGTCAAATCTATCTTACCAATAATGGGCACCTGGCCCAAGCTGGCCATCAGAGTCTCCCCTGTGGAACTTGTCTTTGGCCAAAAATTAATCTTTCTCTAGGTAAATGGACCTAACGCTTGGGAGCTCTGTAATGAGCCTCTTCCATCTGTGAACAATGCAGAGCTAAGAGAGCGAACCAGTGGCTTTCTAGGCCCCAGTTCTAGAACTTGCCTGAGATACAGCTGCCTGCCACAGCCCTTAGGTTCCACAAGCTGTCCTTTGTCCTTGAAATGAATAGCACTTTTCTATTTAAGCTAGTTTACTTTGGTTGCTGTTCTTTCTAGAGTCCTATCTAATACACCTGGGTGCAAGAGAAATAATTTCCTTGTGACTTCGTCCCCTTCTCTGCACACCATCACCTTAGTCCACGCTGTCATTACATCTTGCATTATGTATTGTGATGGCCTCCTAGCTGGTGCCACTAGTAAAAGCTTATAACGGCTAAGAATTGGTTATTGTTGTGTAGTTGGATTGTATAAGCAAACTATTCACCTTCAAGATTATTACTAACCAGTTGCAGCAAGTCAGCTTGGAACTGAAGTTCAGCTTATTGGAGGAACCTTCTTTATGTCGGTCACAGCAGCCTGCGTCATGAGCCTTTGTAAGCCCCTTGGTAGTGACACCGAGTGGTGCTATGAGTCATATCTTAACCCCCCCTCAGAAAAATGTGTTCACTTGAGAACAAATCCCTGGCCCTTCTAGGATGGAAGAAGCCTAGTGTTATCAACTCCTGAAGAAATAGTGTCCTATTATTTCAGTATTGGTTTGTGTCAATGTTTAGTTGAAGATTCAGAGACAGCGGTAGCTAAATAGGCCTTGGTAAGTGGGAGTCCATACCACTGGGCCCCAATATAGTCTCCACCTCTGCCACTGTGGCTACTCCATACATGTGCCCATTGTGCCGATTCTGACATGCTCAGTGGCTGGCTGACATCAACTGGCCAGGTCACGTATTTGGACGTTCAGTGTCTTGCCCACGTTGGATGCTTTTTAGTGGGCGTTGACATGTGACGCAGAGACCTCTACCCCAGACCTTATTGTATCCAGTCTTCCAGTCTTTTTCCTTTCGAGACACCGACCGACTGGCCAGGCCATTTGCCACTGCCCATGAGTCCATTTATATTCTTACATAGTACACAGAATGGGTGATCATTTTAAAATCTGCCCATTAGATACATTTCCCTTGCAACAGAATGGCCATCACCCACCCATAGATCAAATTTGTACTCTTCCCCCCAGGCTCTATTACAGCCATAGGTAGGTGCAACTGTAGTGTGAAACGTGGGTTTCTGGGGCGCCTGCTCCTGCAGATGGCTTGTGTCCTCTGATCCTGCTTAGGCTTGATGTCACGTGTGACATTTCCTTCTTATGATGGATTGGTGCTGGGCCCATCTGACTTTATGACTTGCTGTGTCTGACAGAATCCAGTCAGTGATGGACAGTTCCAGACGCGTGGTCACCTGGTGTCCCCGGGGCAAGTTTTCCGTCTCTTATCATGGCCCAGTAGCACACTCCGCTACAACTGGCGTGTTCTTGCTCCAGAGTTTCCACTGGATCTTGCCATCAACTACGCACCATTTCTTTTTCCACGACTGTCGCCTTCACCACCATTGGTCTGCCGTATCATCAGCTCCAAAGCTATATACTTAAAGCTGTCACCTGATATATTGTGCACAGCAGTATTACCAGGGATGGCATGCATGTCTCCACCACCTGAAGAGGCCTAGCCAGGGCCGTGTTTCCTTCTTCGAGAAAGGGCACGTAAGATCCATTCATTTGCTGCTGCTGCTGCTGCTGCTGTTGTTGTTTTAAGTAAGCTATGCCCAACATGGGACTTGAACTCATGCCCCTGAGATCAAGAAGCGCGTGCTCTATTGACTGAACCAGCCAGGTGCCTCAGTAATTTGTTTCTATGTCAGGAGATACGTCAGCGTGCCCCTGATTGCTAGACCTCTGACTCTTCATAGTTTAATTTTCCATCCTCGGGATCTCCTGCAGTTTACCAAGACCTTCAGTGTACTAATTACATCTTGTTCCATCTGTTTCAGAGTAATGTCATGTAACATAACCCTGGGATAAAACTATACATGTATATTCTTATCCCTTCTACATGAATGTGAACTCCTTCTGATTCCCCTTTCTAAAAACTTTTAAAACACCAAGGGGCGCCTGGGTGGCTCAGTCGGTTGGGCGTCCGACTTCAGCTCAGCTCATGATCTCACGGTTTGTGAGTTCGAGCCCCGCGTCAGGGTCTGTGTTGACAGCTCGGAGCCTGGAGCCTGCTTCCCATTCTGTGTCTCCCTCTCTCTCTGCCCCTCCCCTGCTCATGCTCTGTCTCTCTCTTATCTTTCAATAATGAACAAACGTTAAAAAGTTTTTTTAACTTTTAAAACACCGAGATATAATTGCCATATAAAATTATATTAGTTTCAGATGTACAACATCATGATGTACAACATCATGATTTGATATGTATGTATTGCTAAACATACATATCACCACAGTAAGTCACAATAGTTAGCATCCATCGTCACTCATAGTTACGATTTTTTTCCTAGTGAGGAGACTGGACTGGAATAGAAAAGGACATATTTGTCAGTCAATGGCTATATACCGTGTACCTGAGACCGTATGAATCTGATCTAGCAAAGGTATCAGACTGGGTACAATGGCTACAGTTGAGGCTACTGTTTGGTTAAGCTTGGCCTGGTAAACTGCCATCCTCCAGGAATCTGTAGAACCAGACTGGTATACACCAGACCAGGGACCATTACCTCTGAATCCTGACACACTTACAGGTGGCACTCATCTCCCCACTCCCCCCTGAGATGCAACATTAATACCGTTATTGATTTATTATCTGGCTGGGTTAGGTCCAGAGGCTTCTCCGTTTCTGGACTTATGGTTCGATTCCATTGATTGATAGGTCTATCCTTTGGCCGGTACCCTAGCTTCGTAGTAGGTTTTGAGATATGGAAGTGTGAGTACTCCAACTTTGCTCTTTTTCAAAATTGTTTTGACTTTTCTGAATCCCTTGCACTTCCATATGAATTTTAGGATCAGCGTATCCCCTTCTGCAAAATAGGCATCTGGGGTTTGGATAGAGATTGTGTTGAATCTCTAGATCAATCTGTGGAGAATTGCCATCCTAACAATTTAAAAATTTCCAATCCATGAACATGGGGATGACTTTCCATTTTAGATCTTCTCTAGTTTCTTTCAATGATTTTGTAGTTTTCAGAATGCAAGTTGGTACTTTCATTAAGTTATGATGTATTTTATTCCTTTTGATGTTATGTTAAATAGAATTGGTTTTAAAGTTTTTTAATTTTTTACAGTTGATTTACTTACTTTGAGAGACACAGCACGAGTGGGGGAGGGACACAGAGAGAGGGAGAGACAGAGAATCCCAAGCAGGCTCCACACTGTTAGCACAGAGCCCAACGTGGGGCTCAAACTCACTTACCGTGAGATCATGACCCAAGCCAAAATCAAGAATCCAATGTTTAACCAACTGAGCCACCTGGGCACCCCAAATAGAATTGATTTGTATTTATCTATCTATTTATTTATTTGTTTACTTATTTGTTTATTTATGGTTTATTTATTTAGTTTGAGAAAGACAGAGACAGTGCGAGCAGGGGAGGGGCAGAGAGAGGGGGAAAGATGGAGAATCCCAAGCAGGCTCCAGGCCCTGAGCTGTTAGCACAGAGTCCGACAGGGGCTTGAACTCACAAAACCGCTAGATCATGACCTGAGACAAAACCAAGAGTCCGATGCTTAACCAACTGAGCCAACTGGGTGTCCCAAATAGAATTGGTATGTATGTATGTATGTAAAGTTTATTTAGTTTGAGAGAGGCAGAGACAGTGTGAGCAGGGGAGGGGCAGAGAGAGAGGGAGACACAGAATCTGAAGCAGGCTCCAGGCTCTGAGCCGTCAGCACAGAACCTGATGCAGGGCTCGAACTGACAAAACTGGGAGGTCATGTCCTGGGCCAAAACCAAGATGCCAACACTTAACTGACTGAGCCCCTAGAATTGATTTTTAAATTTCTTTTTTAGAATGTTTATTACTAGGAAATGGAAATTAAATAGGTATTTTTTTTATTGATCTCGAATTCTGCAACCTTGCTGAACTCATTTTACAATTTGTACGTGTGTAGGATTTTTTAATGTACAAGTCATTTCATTTGTGACTAGAGATAGCTTTAATTCTTCCTATCCAGTCTGTATGTCTTTTTTTTTTCTTTTTTTTTTTAGTTTCTGTTTCTTTGCTAGATTCCTTATGTAGGAATTCCTTACCCATTCGTTGTGTATACATTTTCCTTTTTTTTTTTTTCTCAAGATTTTATTTTTAAGTAATCTCTACACCCAGCCTGGGGCTCAAACTTGCAACCCCGAGGTCAAGAGTTGCATGCGCTACCCACTGAGCCTGCCAGGTGACCCTACGTTTCCCTTAAGTCTTGATGTATATGTAATAGCTGATTTAAGCCTTTTGACTGCTAATTACGGTTGGTATCTATTGACTGATTTTCTTAAGTATAGGGCATCCTTTTCTGTTTATTCACCTATCTAGTAGTTTTATTACTGGAATGAATTATATTGCTTTACAGAGTGATTTTTATTTCAGAAGGCAGTTAATTTGAGAGGACTTAATTTCCAATCTTTTTCCTCTGTCATGGACAACGGCCGAAATTCCTGCCTCTTTCCATTTCTAGCTGCTTTTTTGTTTTCCTCCCCCCGCAGCCCCCCGCCCCCACCCAGAACTCCGGATTTTTCTCCATATAATTTAGTCATCAGCCAAAGATTTTGACACATCTTATATGCAGATTTGAGAACTCCTACCTTCTGGGGCTCTCTCCCTTCACAGATGTCCTAACTACTCCTAACTACTCTGACTTCCCTGACAACATGGAACTCTATCCTTTTACACCTTAAGCCAGTAGGCAGTGGCTATCAGTCAAGTTCCTTGGAATTATGGCAATGTCCTCAGACAGAAAAATCACAAACACACAAATGTCACCTATTGCATTTCATCTTTCAGAAGTAGTTACTCTCCCATTTCTGTCTCCTTGTGGTCATTTCCCAGTGCCTTCAAATAGGTTTAAAAATATATATACATATATGTATGTTTTTTTCAAATTTCAAAAATTCCATCTATGGGAGGATTACTCTGACTAAATTATTCCACTATTATGGAGACTCATGCTATTGATTTTTATGTTTACCGTGTATTCAGCAATCTTATAAACTCCTTTGTTTAGGGGGGCCTGGGTGGCTCAGTCGGTTAAGCATCTGACTTCAGCTCAGGTCACAATCTCGCGGTCCGTGAGTTCGAGCCCCGCAGCAGGCTCTGGGCTGACGGCTCAGAGCCTGGAGCCTGCTTCCGGTTCTGTGTCTCCCTCTCTCTCTGCCCCTCCCCCGTTCATGCTCTCTCTCTCTCTCTCAAAAAAAACCAAAACCAAAAAACTCCTCTGTTTATAAATGCGTAGATCCTCTTATATTTTCTACATAGACTAGCGTATCATCTCCAAATGTTTTTTTTTCCTTTACATCCCATTCACATAGCTCATTTCTTTCTCCCTAATTACGGTAGCCATAATCTCAAGTGCAACGGCTGAGCGGAAAGTGAGCAGCCTCATCACAATTTTGCCTTTCATAGTAGTGCTTCTGAAGTGCCATCGATAAGTATTCTTTTTAACTATAGGTTTCTGATAGATGTTCTATCACTTCAAGAAGTCTCCTATTCCTTGCTTGTTGGATTTTTTTTTTCAATTTTTTTTTTCAACGTTTATTTATTTTTGGGACAGAGAGAGACAGAGCATGAACAGGGGAGGGGCAGAGAGAGAGGGAGACACAGAATCAGAAACAGGCTCCAGGCTCTGAGCCATCAGCCCAGAGCCCGACACGGGGCTCGAACTCCCGGACCGTGAGATCGTGACCTGGCTGAAGTCGGACGCTTAACCGACTGCGCCACCCAGGCGCCCCAGGATTTTTCTTTTTCATTAGTCAACGTTGACGTTTATCGTGTTTCCCCTCAATCTATTGAGAGAGATGGTCATAGAGTTTTCACCTTTAAGCTGTTGCTAAGATTTCTTCTATAAATAGGATTTTTCTAATATTGAACTATCCCTGTTCTGACCCTCTTTAAAACCCATCTGTTATTTCTTACGCACTACTGGGTTTTGCTTGCTGGGGTGGAATATTGTTTTTCCAATGCAATTGTCTTCACATGTGTCCACCGAAGTCTCTCCTGACCCACGTGCTTTTTTTGCAGTGTGACTTTGCCTCTCAAGACGTAGAGTCCTCTCCCTTGAATCTGGGCTGGCAGTGGAATGCAGCCAAAGTGGTGTATGACCTCCAAGAGTGGATGAGAAGTTTACAGCCTAACCTGCTCTTGCCCCTGATGTCTCCTTTGAGAATCCAGCTGCTTGCTCCAAGAATCCCAAGCTAGGAGGAGAGGCTACACTGAAGTAAGTGCTTTGGGCAACAGTCCAGCTGAGCCTAGTCTTCGTTATCAGAGCCTGGGCTTCAGATGTGAGTAAAGATGCCTGGATGATTCCAGCCCCAGGCTGTTCCAATCACCTCCAGACATTGGAGCTTTTGCAGCCAAGCCCAGACATTTTGGAGTTGAGATGTCATTCCTGCTATACTTTGTCCAGTTCCTGATGCATAGAGTATATAGGTATGACTGTTTTAGGCCACTAAATTGGAGTGGTGTATTACACAGCGACCGAAACAGATTTTATTTATAATTTTCATCTTTTCATGGGTGAGACTGATTTGAAAACTGCCTTAGTCTGGTTTTGGTATCAAGAGGAGTCAGGATGGCTTTTTCTATGTGAAACAGGGATTCTCTGCCTTGTGAATTTGTTAAAATTCAGATTCTCTTATTCTTGAATGAATTTTCTATAGTTTATAGAAAAGTATCCATTTCTTTTTTTTTTTTCCAAAAGCACTATTTTTTTTTTTTTTTTTTTTTTATTCATACAGAGTCCTAACCACTTCAGTGGCGGGAGGAGTGGGAGAGGTTCCTTTTTCAATCCAGGGGCCTCCATAATGTTGGTCTGTTGTTACCAAACACACAAGCAAGCGGTGTCATGGATTTGGTAAACGAACTACATACAATGTTTAGTCTCTCTCTGCTAGAGCAACAAGGTGAGTATCAATCTCTGTTTCTGTAAGAATCCTGAATTTAGGATTTTCAACTGTCACCACTCCGACTTCTATTTCTGAAGGTTTGAAATCAATTGATAGAACAGTAGACAGGCGTGTAATTGTAGTTTCCACTGTGTTCAAATGTCCAATCAAATTTGTTGACTCTTTTTTCAAGGAAGCTGGTTGATTCAGTTTAACTCCTGCTGCAGTGGCTTTAAACCCACGGTAGTAACCCGCAGGATCACACTTGTACACCTGAGGGTCTTGTTCTTCATCTATACCGATTAAAATCATACAACAACCAAGAGGCCTCATTTCAGCATTCTGTGTGTAGACCTGAGAAATAGCAGCAATTCTTTGGCACAGCGTGTCCACAGGCATCTCATAGCCATACCTGTACTTCCAGTTAGCTGCCTCATAGCGTGCCCTCTGTACCTGGGATCTGCTGTCCGCTGTCATTCCTGTCATCACACAGCCAATGTTTTCAGTGATCTTGAAGAAGTGAGTCACTGTGCCAGGATCCAATAATTTGTCAGGTACTTTCTTCTGTGTGGCAATTACTGCCCGGTCTTTCCCTCTGACAGCTACTGATGTAAGGCCACCCTGGTTAATAGCCTTAAAAGCATATTCGACTTGGTAGAGCCGGCCCTCGGGTGAAAAAATGGTAATGTGGCGATCAAACCCAGCGGTGGAACCGCGGGATATGTTGGCGCACCCACCATTTCAAGCACTGTCTCTGAGCCCCCCGAAAATGATCCATTTCATTTAAAATTCAAGTTTACGGCAAAATTATAATAATCCCTTAAAATTAAAAAAAAATACCAGAGTTGTAGTTATATTTTTTGTTTCCTACTAGTTGTGTGTGTGCAAATATTATTGACATTTTATTAGGTTATTTTTAAGAAATCAAATTCTTGAACCGTATTTCCCTTGTTTTCTATTTATTAATTTGTTTTCCTCCTTATTTCCTTCCATCTTAGAGGGTCTTTTCCTTTGTTTAGTTGAATACAACTTAGTGTTTGTTTCTTAATAAATGGAGCTAATATAAATTTCCCTTAGATCTGCTTCTTAGGAATTCCCATTATTTGCAGATTCCATGTTGTGTTGTCAGCTGTGTCATACTTATTCATAGAAATGATCTCAGAAAGGAGTGTTCACCTTCATAGGTTGAGAATGGAGATTCAGAGAAGTGAATGAGGTCATTAGACCTCTATCAACTTCCTACTATCAGAATCTTGCCTCTACCCTTGTAGGGGGGTGGGAAATGCTTCCTCCCCTCAAAGGCTAATCCTTCTACCCCTACTCTGAATCCCTGCCCCTCCTGCTTCCTCAATAGCCTTGCTTTGTCTTATCCTTCATTGCAGTATTTGGAACTTTTCCCTTTCTACTGACTCTTTTCCCCTGATACAGGAATATTTTATTTCCTCCATCTTTAAAAAAAAAAATTTTTTTTTTTAACATTTCTTTATTTTTGAGACAGAGCATGAACGGGGGAGGAGCAGAGAGAGAGGGAGACACAGAATCGGAAGCAGGCTCCAGGCTCTGAGCCATCAGCCCAGAGCCCGACGCGGGGCTCGAACTCACGGACCACGAGATCATGACCTGAGCTGAAGTCGGACGCTCAACTGACTGAGCCACCCAGGCACCTCTCCTCCATCTTTTTTAAAACAGCCTCCTGTGATTCCTACACACCTCTTTGAACTACTGTTCCCTCTTTCCTTCCTGTGGGCAGAAACTTCTGGGAAGAGTAGCCTTCGTTCAGTCACACTTCCCTCCTCTCCTGAAGCAGTTTTCTGGCTTCTGCCCCCCACGGCGGCAAGTGAAACTTCGAAGGCCAAGGTCACCGATGACTGCTCCGCTGCCAGATAGAGCACATGCTAGTCAATTCAGGTTTTACTCAGCCTCGTTGTAGCTTTTGGCATTGCTGACCACTCCCTCTTTAAAACTCTTCCCTATGACTTCTTTGCCCATGTTCTTTCTTGGTTTTGCTACCTCTCCAGAGATTGGCTCTCCCTTCTTCCTCCGCCTGTCTTCGTAGTTGTAGTTTCCCATAGCTGCATTACCGACCCTTTTCTCCCTCCACATGATCTTTCTTGGCAATACCATCCACTTCCCCGGCTTCAACTACCACTTTTAAATGGATGTCTCCCAAATATCTAGTTCATGGTCACAGCTCTCCTGAGGCAGAGACCTCTCCGCTTGCATGTGCCACAGCACCCTCAAATGAGTATGACCAAAATGGAGCACCGTCTTTTTCCCGACATCTATTCCTTCCCTTTTGTTCCCTACCTTGGTAAATGGCCCCACATCTACCTGACTCCCCAAGTCGGAAACCCAGGAGTTGTTTTGGATTCCTCCTTCCTTACCTGAAATACCCAGCAGTTGAAATCTTACCGTCTCCCAAGTTTGCATGTGTTGCCTCTTGTCTCTGTCCCGTCACCGCCTTCGTTGAAGTCCTCTGGCTCGATCACCGCAGTTCCCGCAAAGGCCTCCTGACTGGTCTCCCCGCCTTGGGTCTTACCTGGCTTTCCCTACGCACATGAATCCATTTTCTACGTGACCACCCACCAGCATAATTTTCTAGGTTGCAAATCTGAGCATGTTATCCCCTTGCTATCAATCCCTCACTGGCGCTCTTTAACTCCCTGGATAAAAGTCCAAAGTTCCTAGCATGATACCCAAGGCCCTTGGTGATCTAGCCTTGGATCAAGCCTCCATGGATAACGATCTGTAACTTTCCCCCCTTCAAACCCTCCATCCTAATAACAAATTGTAGCTCCCAGAGAATGCAACTCTGCCTTTCTGCTTTGTCTTTATCTGGCTGTCTCATCCTTCAAAACTCAGTTCAGGGGTTACCTCCGTCAGCATGTATATTCCTCATTATTCTCCCTCATCATTGGGTTGGGTGCCTGTCCTACCTGTTCCCACTGTCCACCTCTACTCATAACCCTTAATATATTGTACTGTTTTCCTGTATCCCCTCCAAAGCAGGGACTTAATTTTCTCTAACTTCGGTTCTTATTGCAGTGCCTTGGGCCTAATGGGTAGGCATTCAATAAATGTATGTTAGGTGAAAGAATGTTCCCAGCTGCCTAAATAGCTTGGATAATCGTTCAAGGACCAGTTTTAGTGTTGGAGAATATGCACAATTTGATGGGCTCCTATCAAGTTTCTTGAAACCAAGAAATGAAGAGCAAATGACTTATTGCTTTAGTAAAGGCTGAAATCCAGCCCAGTCACACATGAGGAAAAAAAAAAATACAATTTATGATCCATAGTTTAAAACTAACCAAATGCCACATGGGTAGGAGGAAAACTAAACTTTAATTTTTCCTGAAAAAGGCTTCTTAGTTTTCAAAATGACTCTCTTTTGTTCCTTGATCTGTCTTCCGGTAACAGCAGTGATTTGCAGTAACTTTGGATCTCTGTGTTCATTTTCCTTAGACCACTCCAGCTCTCTGTAGGTTTTGCTACCTGAAGTTAAATTTAAGATGTATCAATTCCAATTTATCCATCCTCCCAATGTGTGAAGCATTAAACACAATCAGGCATCAATATTTATTAACACAAGACAAAGGAAACACATTCAATGAGTTAATAGAACACTGTCCAGCCAGATGTTAAATTTAAAAATGTATATCTAGTCTAATTTCAAATAAATAAAAAAACTTTATACATAATTACACAGTACTATAGTTTGAATTTGACACTGGTAAATACCTTGACAGAAAGTAAACAAAACATCATTTAGGACTAAAAAATTATTCTCATATCTTTACACTCTCTTCCTGTGGACAAATAACATGGCCCATCTACATATACCTAAACCGGAAATGTTATTATGAATGATAAAGAAAAGGCCTATTGTGTATCTGGAGCAGTGCAGCTTCTTGCTCCAAATACTCTTGCTTTTACATCAGAGCAGACAACGAAAACAACAACACTAAGGCATAGGTCATATTGGAGTTTGAGGGTGAGGTGATAACTCCTCATTGCTTTAGTCTAAAAGATTGCTGCGTATTCAAGGAAAGTAATTTATTTGGCCAAGATATTGAGCACCATGCCTGGGGCAGAGACCTTAACAAAAAACCTAAGGCCTCAGGCCCTTTGTTGATTCAACAAAAGCATTAAGCAAGCACTGCTCAGGGACTAAAGACAGGAGAAACACTCGGATTACCAACAGACAGGCAATGGTCCCTAAACAGCCCGAGGCAGCACAACTTCAGGAGGAAAGGACTTGGTGGTTGTGGCGGTCTGGACCGGGGCCCTTTGTGAGGCAGGAAGTAAATAAAGGCTGTGGATTCACACTGATGCCCGCTGGCATGCCGGTCATTCCCAGGGTCTCACTGATGCAGGAGATGACATTTGTGCAGCTCTAAGAATCCCTTGGGCTTAGGAATTTTCCTGAGGCAGCCCCTTCCTGATCTACCTCAATTACTTCTGCTGAGAGGCAGAAAGAGGTTCAAAGGCTTTAAGATGAATGGATTTCTCTTAACTGGAATGGGGCCTTGCTATTAATCTAGTTTTCTTTTTCACAGGCGTAAACACACAGACAGAATGTGTTCCAGAGTTTTGGCTAGGCTGTTTCTATCAGTAATGGCCTTTTGGGTCTGTCCTAAGACCTTCTACCACAAAGGTTCTACTTGACGTGGAAAGAGCACAAGCATTGCGTCTTCAAGAGGGAGTTTTCTTATTCAAGTCTGTAACAGACCAGGCATTAAATCTGCAGATGACCCCACAAACACCTCTAGGCTAATGACTGGACTCTCTTCCCCTTCCAGGGGACACTTCACCACAGTTACTAATGAAGTTCCCAAAGACACAGCTCAGCTTTCTTTCTTCCACTAGCATATTCTGGCTTTGAGGGATAGGCAAAAGATCAATAAAGCAGCCACAAGGCAGAGAGCAAAAACTAGAGATAAAGCAGAGGTCTGAGGAACTACAAATCCAGATAATCAGATCCTAAGTAACTGGGAGTTGACCATACTCTGAGAGGAATGGAGTATCTTATTTGAAAGAATGAGTACAGATCACTTCTGTCCAATATCGTAGCCACTGGCTGCATGTGGCTACCGAAAACTGGAAGTATGGGTAGTCCGAATTGAAATGTGCTTAATACACACTGGATTTCAAAGACTTAATAGGAAACAAAGAAAATAAAATATCTCACTTTTCATACTGATTCCACATGGAGATTATACTATTTTTGATATACCGGGTTACAAAAATATATTAAAATCAATTTCGCTGGTTTCTTTTACTTTTTAAAACGTGATTACTAGAACATTTAAAATGACAGATGTGGCTCCCATTATAATTCTAGCAGACACCCACAGTTGTATAGTGACAATTTTCACAGCAACCCAAAGGATAATACTCTGCCTATTTTTCTCTTAGAACTTGTGGATTATGGAGATAGAACTCTTTAATCTTCAGAAATCCCCTGCTTTGTTTAGTGAGTTACTGAAAACTACTTTAGGTGAAAATTACTTTCCAAATAAGCGAGCTGTTTTTTTCCGCAAACCGAACCGTAGCTAGTCTACTGGGCTTTCTTGTCCCAGCGTAAGTGCTTTTTTTTGTACATCTTAGAACCTCTTCCGTCATGTGTAAACTAATTTCATCCAAAATGTCAAAAAAGAGATCTGGAACTGGAACATGCCTTGGGGTCTGCCCTCAGTGGAGAAAGAACTGGGAGGAAAAGAGGCTTGTGTAAAAGGGAGGCAAGAAAGTGGCTTTGAGCCACGAGACTGAGGGCAGCCCCTGCTAGTGCCACCATGGTGAAGGGTCTGGGCTTTGCATTATAAACCTTATTTTCAGGGTAATTACAAGTCTTAAAAATTGTTTAAAAACATATTTAGTTTACATGATGTTACAGTGGGGTAAATAATATGTATTATTAAAATAGTCTAAATAAATATTTACACAATAGACCAGAGTGGGTCAAAGAGAACCATTCTGATTTAACAAGTTAACTCTGTTCACTTGGAGCTTCTTTTTTTTTTTTTTAAATTCTTAAAAATATTTCTGTAAGAAAAAAATAATAAAATTCAACTATATTCAAATACATGAAGTATCAGACCAAAGAAAGGAAACCGAGCCAGAGGCCAAATTCAGTCCCATGCTCAGTCCACTTGGCCTGGGCACCACAGTTATTTCAAAAGAGCTTCTTGCACACATCAGACTTCCCCTATTTCAGCGTAAGCCTAGCTATCTTGGCAACCCGAATCAGTCAGTTTTGAGATACGGAGTTATGTCGCCTTTTTGCTTTCACGTGACTGTCGATCCCAGTGCCTTCCCAGCCTGTCATTCTTGTTCCTAAAATCCCTGCCCTCATGAACTGGAAGAACAGAGGACGCTTTTCAGTTTTCAGAAAAGAGAAGCTATATGTATAAACTGTAGACGCAGTTGACAATGGGCCTGGAAAAAGAGGAAATCCTAAATTCTTACATCTCACTCGAAATTTGAAACACAGTTTCAACACTGGGGCCACAGTGAGTTATTGTGGTTCCTTAGCGTAGGGTGGGATCTAATGAAGCTTAGCCTTTTCATTAACATTTTGATTTTTAAACTGAGATTTTCAGCTTGTAGGAACAGGTTGAGTTCTTAAAAGCTTAAGCCGATTCTGGGAATGCAAGCTTTGAAAACAGAGGCAGCTTTAGTTTATAAAACACATCAGCCAACAGAGACATAGTACAATGTGCAGCAAAACCTGTGATCGATTTGCACTTTTTAGTTACCTATTCAATTACACTGCATTAAGAGAACATTGAGATGCTCTCCAAGGAGAAATGTTTCTACTTTAGTTGTTAGGACTATACAAGCCAATGTGTCAGTTTTTTAGCTGAATTGTGTGTGTCTTATTTACATGTTTAAAACACTGGTCAAAATGTTTTCCTGTCAAGAAGTATATATATAGAGTAACTCTCATATTCAGTGGGTTATATCTGATTTGCTTATGGGTCAGCGGAAAGTAAGCTGAGTATCCATGTTAACAAAACCCGCAGAACGTCCAGCTACGGTAAAACAGCAGAATACAGTACAGAGCGGGGAGCTGTGGAACTCCGACTACCCCCTTTGTGTGAATTCATTTAAACTCCCTTACAAAATTCTAAAACAGCATTAGATAAAAATACAAGTATTTACAACAGATGAAAAAAATGCAACATGCATGTAATTGCTTTAGTAACGTGCTGCTCACGCTATGTCAAAGCTCATGACTAATGGGCTGTTAACATTTTTTTCATTTGCTACCACACAACTGCCCTTGCCTGTGTGTCCTGTGACTGCGGAATCCCACAGGATGAGATGAAGGGTATAATGTAACCATCTCAGCTTATTTCACATCATTTGAAAGCTTGCTCCTAGTCGCCGGTCTTTGGTCCTTGTGGTTTTTCAGGACGGCCCCCTGCAAGCCCCACAAGGCGGGTTACATGTTATAAGCCACGTAGATGGGGTCTAACTGGTCAGCCAGGAAGCTGTCCCGGAGGTGCATCCTCTGCTTCTCTCCTCTGGAGTTGATGGGGATAACACCTGGGTCCACCACAACCACGACGCCAACGATGAGGTAATGCTCTTCCAGGACCACATTTGTCACTAAAGGAACCAGATCTAGGGCTTCCTGTTCAGAGCCACACAGTTCTACGACCACCACGAGCAAGTTGGTCCACGTGAACACGGCACTGAAATTCCAACGACATTCAGTTAACCTGTCAGTCCATTTACCAGTCATCTTTTATAGTACCTGCCCAAAACCTGTCCCCGTTTCCCTGAGGATTGCCTTCTCTCTTGGATCCAACCAGAAGGCTGGCAGCCATGTCTGTAATATATGGCCTTGCCCCTGTGATCACAGTAGATCAGCTGAGCCATCCACAATCTCTTGGGGGTTTGGAAATGAGATTGGAAGTTGGTCAGCTGGTCACGTGAACTGGCCACATGTGAAAGGTCTGCGGTAGCCAGGTGTCCAAAGAAGCACAGGGAACGGCTCTTCAGGGGGGAGAGAAAGAATGAAGTGGATGCCCACATGGCTCTAGAAAGTGAGAGGACAGTGATTCCTGATGGCCTTCCCTTCCTTTGTTTCTACCTTTCTTGAGACCCAGAGAGACTTTGAGGAACCTCTGAGGTAGCTAGGTATTCTTTCCATTAACTCTCTCTTTTGCTTAAGTTTTTGTCTTTTTGTTTTCTTTTTGCAGAGTTTCTGTTATTTACAACAGAAGAGTTTTGACTAAGATAATATTCTTAGGGCCAACAGGAAGGGAGTGGACCTGTCCTTATCTGAGCTTAAAGTGCCCCATACAGGTGTCTCTTCCATCATGCCATAAAAGTGCCATAAGGTAGAAAGTTGCCTTACATTGAATGGGACTACTGGGTTAGGCTTGTGATATGCAGTGTTAAATGGCTTTAAAAAACAGATTCCATCATTAAAAAAAGGTATACAGCCTTTGGTTTCATTAAAAGTCAAAGGTCTAAAATTAGAGGTTAATCATGGCACCTCACTTCTCTGTATTATTCTTATAACTCACGGGCATTGTTCAGGTCTGGGGACAGACTCTGAGCAAAGTGAATGAAAATACTGACAAAGAAACATCTAGAAAGTATGAGCAACCATGAAAAGAACTGTGGCAATTTAGCATAGGTAAAAAACAAAAAACAAAAAACAACCAAGGAAGGACATACTACATTAAAAATGTGGAAAAGGGCGCCTGGGTGGCTGTCTGTTAAGTGTCTGACTTTGGCTCAGGTTATGATCTCGCTGTGTGGGTTCGAGTCCCACATCGGGCTCTGTGCTGACAGCTCAGAGCTTGGAGCCTGCTTGGGATTCTGTGTCTCCCTCTCTCTCTCTCTCTGCCCCTCTCCCGCTCATGCTTTCATGCTCTGCCTCTCTCTCTCTCAAAAATAAACACTAAGAAAAAACTAAAAAACCTGAAAAAGAAACTGTAAAGATTCTGTATTATCAAGAATCCAGAATGAAAGCCAGGTAAAAACTAAAGAGTTTTAATTTTAAGGAATTTCTAGTCAGTAGGAGGCGGGATGATCCTTTATCAGGGAGAATGTGGGGGAAATTCCTACACTGAGAAGGAAGTTGGATGAAATAATAATGACGCTTTTCATCTGCTTATCATTTGACAATTTGTGAGGCACATTCTCATTTGATCTTCACCATAATTAGGAAACAGCAGAGAAAGTATTTTACATGAGAAAAGCTGCCTGGTGGGACAGCTGGGCCTTCAAGCTGGGTCTTTTGAACTTCCAGTCATGGTTCTTTCCACCTTATCACACCCACTTTCTAGAGGCAGATGACCAGTTTGATCGCTTCCAAAGGTAAGAGTCTATCCGTAGAAAGTACTCAACCCCACGATGGTTCTATGGAGCCTGTCTCAGTGTCTCCACGGCCTCCTCTGCCACAGCAGATGGCACACCAAGACAGGAAAGAATCAGTCCATTTATTTTCTTACTCCCCTAGGAGTTCTACGTCTGTAGGTGCTATTGGGTACAAAAGGCTGACTACTTAGATCAATTTAATGGACGCTACCGCTGAGGTGGGGAACCTACTCCGTGCAGGGGAATTTACCATTCGGCAATGCTCCTGTGGATCCGGGACACTGAGGTCTCAATATCGATCGGGTGGTATCGTAATCCTCTCAGCTCCAGCGTTTCGTCCAGAGCTCCCACCACATATAATGCATCATGACGCTCTGACAGAAAGAAAGAGAAATTTGGTTCACCAGACATAAGGAGTACGATGCAATGGTGGAGTTCAGGACACAAGGTCAGAAGGCCTGCCGTGTCCCCTGACTCCACCGCTCACCAGCTGGGTTAACTTTGAGGAAATTACTGTAGTCTCCGGTCCTGTTTCCCCCTCTGTGAGACAGGGAGAACTCTAAATGGCTGCTGCGAGTATTAAATGAGACAGTCCATGTAAGGGAGTTACCATGATGGCTGGTACATTGTAAGTGCTAAAAAAAAAATTAGCCATTATTACTATTACTGCTGCTGCTGCTGCTGTTGCTGCTGCTGTTACCACTACTACGTCCCAGGAATTGTGCCCAGTGCTGGGAAGCAAAGATGACAAAACACAATCCCTGCCCTGAAGACACTTACTGTCTAGTGGGGAAACAGACACACAACAAGTACTCCATTGTGATGTGGTGGGCCCGGTGCGGGCATAAGGTTTGAGGTGAGCAGAGGACACCCCCGCCGGAGCTCAGCTCGAGGCTTCCGAGAAAGAAAAGCCAAAACCAGGCTGAGCTTTTACGGATAAATAGGAATTAGCCAGTGACGGCTGGGAGAGCGGTGGGGTGGGGGGTGGAGAAGATTTGAGAGGGTGAAGAAATGAGCACGTGTTGTGATCCCCAGACATCTTCAAGGAGTCCAGGTAGAAGGAGCAGGATCACAGAATATGGAGAGACTAGTCCTGGTTATTAATAGGCTTGTAATCCAGCTGGAACTTGGAAGAAATCCTTTTTTAAAAAAATTTTATGCACACACTGTATATATGTAAGGCTACATGGTTTATGTCTATATAGAAATTGCATTTTGAAGCAAGAGATGATTTTGCTAAGTCTATTGAATATAATATTTTCAGGAAAAGGTAACATTTCTGAAAAATTGAGCAAAACAAAGTGCTAGAAGCTGTTGGGGAGAGAAGGATGAGGAGGTCCAGCAGGGTTCCCATCATATGAGAAGAGCTCATAAAGACTTTGACTGCTCAAGGTCACAAAGCAAATGGCAGACAGAGGTAGGCTTCAAAGCCAAGGGACCTGGGGAGGGATAACTTCCTCTTGTCCACGAAACTCAGAAGAAACTGTGGCTGCTGGTCTCTATGGACCAGGCACAAGGAGCTTAGGAGAAAGGACTTGGCTCTAATTCAGGCCTGTAAAGTCCAGTGAGTTATTTGTATCAGTTCTTGAAATGCACGACACAGTTAGCGCTGGGCATTTCAACATGGCCATTAATGGCATCAGGAAGAAGAGCTGAAGGCAGGCAGCAGGGACGCCAAGACAATCAACTAAGGAGAGGGTAATGGGGGCTGCCTACACCAGAGCCTTGCCAAGCAGTCTGGTATCTAACGTGAGGTGCCAAAGGGACAGAGCGCTTCAGCAAGACGGCTCCTCCACATCAGGGATCAGGCTCGATTCGTCTGCTCCCAAAATGGGATGTGGGAGTAGAAGAGCTACAAGATGAAACACCTGTCCTAGGAGCTTGTGCAGGGGTAGGATCGGCTCCATAGGGGCCGAGGGTGCACGGTCTGCCAGGGGCACTCGGTCGTCATCAGGCATATCTCCACGGCCGTCGGCCATGCTACCCTGTAGTTCAGAGATGCTGCCGTGGTACCCTGGCGCCTGCATCCCAGGGACTCTTCAAATGACTATAAATTCATGTATGGGTTTAAGAATGGCAGAAGGGAATAATGAAACACACACACTCCACAATGGAAAGGCAGGCTGAGGAAGGCCAGCCGGAGACACTGGCTGAAACACAAAGCAGGCTGAAGGGCGAAGCGTTGCTGAGGAAGCTACCTCCAGTGGCTGCTGTGAGCTCGGTCCGGCGGACAAAACCAAGGTATCCTGTCCGAGCCCAGAGTGTCTGCGCAGCATCCCCAAAACTGAGGCGAGTGTTGAAATGATCGGCTTGAAGAGTCTCACTATCATAGATGGTGTAATAGCCACTGGCTGTGTGGGGACTGTTCACCCAAATCTACAACAAGAAAAAGGCATAGGTCACATTTCACCAGGAACATAGAACTGTATCAATTCAATTCTCTTGGGACAGTTTTTTTTTTTTTTTCAATTCTCACTTTTATGTTAACAACAATAACAACACAACAAGAAAGGCAGCTGACACTTACCAAGTGTTTCCACTGTGCTAAACAGAGAGGTAAGTACTTTATATGCCTCATCCCCATCAATCATGACACACGTGACAATACAGTTACATACTATTATTATTATTCCTATTTTACAGATGAAAAAATGAGTTAAGGAACTCGCAGAGGATGCAGAAACTACGAGACTCCCACCCAAGCCTGTACACAGGCTGCAGCTACAGCTGTACAGGCCGTGCTCTTAACCACGATGGTACACTGCCTCCCTGGCTGGCTCGTTTCTCAACCACGTTCAGAGCTCCACAAACGCAGTGGGGATCGTTTCTGCGCTTCTGAAACTCAGGTATAACACCCTCAGGAAAACACTACAGGGTATTTGAATTTACAATGTAAATATAGCAAGAGCTAAAAATGATAACACTAGTATTTCCTGAGAACCCGTTATGTGACAGGCACTGTTCCATGTGCATAACAGATCTAGGTATTCATGTATTTAACTGTCACACAATTTCATTAGGTAAGTGAGATAGGTGCAATTATTATTATGGATGAGAGAACGGAGGCTCAGAGAGATTAAGTAGCTTGCTCAGTAGTTAGAAGCTGGTAACCGGCAAGCCCAGGCCATCTGGCTCCTGTACCTCCGACACTCCTCCCAGTAAACTACGGGATGCAACATCAGTGCCCCTCAGATATTTGAGGGAAGAGAAATTAAGGCTTTTACAAAATCTTTACAAAAAAGAGTCTTTATACTAATACAAAGATACATTTTAGAATAGAATATAAAATTTTAATGAATTTTAGGGGCACCTAGGTGGCTCAGTTGGTGAAGCATCTGACTTTGGTTTTGGCTCAGGTTATGATCTCACGGTTTGTGAGATGGAGCTCTGCACAAATAGCATGGAGTCAGCTGGGGATTCTCTCCCTCCCCCCCTCTCTCTGCCCCCTCTCCACTCATGCTCCCTCACTCTCTCTCAAAATAAATAAACTTAAAAAAATTTCCATGAATTAAAAAAATTTAGTATTTGTGGCTCCTTTCAGTTCTACTACTTAATAGGTGAGAACAGATAGGATTTGTTCTATTTGGCAAATAGGATTTGCCATTTTCCTTTTCAGCTAAGGGAATGTCAGTGGAGAAATCTGGGAGTAGTTCTAATCTGGGTGCCTAAATCTTCTCTGCATCCTGGTCTCAACCTCCCTCTTTTTAGTCTCGAGCCTTACGGAGAAAGATGGAAACTCTTTAAAAGACGAAAATTCACAGTGGAGGAAAAGCTAAATCCACAGTTTCACTGACTTCTCGAATATGAACCCTAAAGTCTTTACTGCCGACTTTTCAGAGTAAAGATAAAAATGACACATACCTCTCCAAGGTGAGAGTCTCCTACAGGCCCTTTGGTCTCAGGATTAACAATAACCACTTTCACTCCAGGTAAAATCTGAGAATCAAAGGGAAAACACAAAGACTAAATCAAATCTAGTGATCCCTAGGAAATGCAGTCACCCCCCCACCCCTCTTCTAGTGAGGTGAGGGAGTGCACAAAGACAGGGGCTAATTGATGTGATGCTCCCTGGACTGTCCTCAGTGGAGACTAGAGATACAATAAGATTCATCCTCAAAAATAAACCAGGGAACCAACCGGTCTACCTTCTCTTCAAAGGGTTGAGAAATTGCGGCCAGAACCATAGACTAAGGATCTGTACTCATGTGACTGCTCCTTCTCATGATCTATTCTGTTCACTGGTGTGACTGCAGTAAAACCCCTTAAAGCAGAAAGGGCAGCAGGGAGGGACTGTCCAAGAGGCTTGGCTCTGATCTACAGTGAAAGCCAGTTAGAGGAACTTGAAGAATAAGAGAGGATGGTGGCAGCGTAGCAGGAGAATGGATCCTGACCCTGGGATCATGAGAGACATCACATGCTTGGGATCTCCCTCAGGAGAGAAAAGGAAGAACAGGTGTTGGCTGTGAGAATGGCTCACAGCTTCTCTGGTTACCCATATTCTGTCCCTTAAACCTCCTTTTTCATCGTGGGTTTCTAGAGTATGAGGTTAGTTGAGAAGTGCTACAGTGATTATCTGGTCTCATACACCTAAGACCTCAAGGAAGGAAGAGAACAGATTGTTTGTGCGGGTCTGGGAAAGGCACTGTGCAAAAGCTTCTGAGGCTCCCAACCACTAGCTGAGGCAGATGGAGATCTGACAAGATGGTAAGATCAACCCAACTCCACTCCAAAGAGGTTAAATGGAAGAGAGAAACTGGAGTGAGCACCTCGTGGGCTTGATCCGCTGCTTGATAGGTTATGCAGGATTCCTTTCTTTCTTTATAATTTCCCCCTCTGCCTTTCAGAATTACTAGAAGGAATTCTGAGGCATCATCGCTATGTCTTCAAAAGGGTGAGAAACTTGATAGCTTAGGCTGATGTCTGATCACCCTTAGTAAATTGTTCAGAACTGCTCCAGACTTAATGCTGTGTCCCTTCAAAATTCCTATGTTGGGTTGCATGTAATCTACCCAGATCCTCAATGTGATGGTATTAGGAGTTGCAGCCTTCCATCATGTGTGATAATACAGCAACAAGACGGCCACCTATCAACCAAAAGTCCCTCACCAGAATTTGATGGTGCCTTGATCCTGGACTTCCCAGTCCCCAGAACTGTGAGAAGTTTCTGTTATTTATATGCCACCCAGTCTATGGTATTCTGTGACAGTGGCCCAAATGGACTAAGACAATAACTGTGTCCCTCCTTGAACATTTTAAAGCATCATTCTAATCTAAGAAATCTTATCCCCATAGACACTCACTCTATATATCTGTAATCTCTTCGTCATTTTGATTTCTCTCTCAATTTTAAATACATGTATGTCTTCCCTGATCTTCAACCACACCTCACTACTCCCCCTATTTTTCTCCTCGTAACATTGACAAAAATAGAGTTGCCTCTTGTTCATCTCTCCACCTTGAATATAACGAACAGTGAATTTTACTAATTTGTCAAGTAAGAATAACACGTCAGTTGGATTAAAAAAAATCCGTGGATGAACACAAGGGAAGGGAAGCAAAAATAATATAAAAACAGGGAGGGGGACAAAACATAGGAGACTCTTAAATATGGAGAACAAACAGAGGGTTGCTGGAGGGGTTGTGGGAGGGGGGATGGGCTAAATGGGTAAGGGGCATTAAGGAACCTACTCCTGAAATCATTGTTGCACTGTATGCTAACTAACTTGGAGGTAAATTAAGAAACAAAAAAATCTGTGGAAATTAAGAAAGTTCGAACCCAGAATTCTTCGTATCTATGTACCCATACGAATTTCAAAGTCTTAGTGGAGTTAAAATTATTGAATCATCTCCAGATTTCAATTAAGTTTTTCCCCGGGTACTAATCTATTATATAGCTTCAGTGTTCTTTAAAATGAACCACTTCCCCGGGAGACCACCTTCCAGTGGTTAACAGAACAAATTACCTTTCCAGACTCTGAGAGGAGTAAACTCTGAGGGGCACCCCTTTCCACAAGACGAACCCTGTAGAAGAACAATATTTAATTTATAGATATGTGTGCATATATATATATATCTATCTTTAAAAAAATGGCTGCCCCACGTCTACTACAGCTATATATTCTATATACTGCCCTCCTGAGACCTCTATTTTGTCTCTCCTTATGCTAGAACAGTTTCTCAAACTCGGTATTAACATTTTGGGTCAGAGAATGTTCGACTATAATTTTTTGTGAGGGGCTATCTATCTTGTGCATTACAGGATAGTTAGCAACACCCCAGGCCTCTACCCACTAGATGTCAGTAGCAACTCCCTTGTTGTGACAACCCAAACCGTCTACATTGTCAAATGTCCTCTGGAGGGCAAAACCTCCCCAGGCTGAGGAACACTGCACTAGAGAGATGATCTACCTGTGCAGGCTGGGTCAGGGTCACGGGGACATCAGTGAACACAGCCAAAGTCAGTGGGACCTGGGAAAAATGTCCTAGAGCCCTTTGGGACTCCATGGGCTAGAGCTAAAAGCCTATAAGCTGATGAGGAAGAAGGCTTTTATTCCCGGGGTTTGGATAAAGTGTTGTTTCAAAAACTCTACTCTGCCTCATTTATCTTGTCTGTTCCACCTTTTATTTTTAAACTCCCAGAGGAAAGAGTCTATCCATTTTGGTTCATATCAAATATTACAAAACATTTTTACACAGACAGGAACGAAGTGTTACATTTAAATATTAACGAACAGCGCAGCAACCGTGATAAAACTTTCTCCCTACAAATATAAATCTTAATCAGGTATTAATAAAAACTAATTCCTTCCCTCTTCCCAACCCTCCCTGGAAGATACAAACAAAAGGAATGAGGGAAAAGTGCTGGCTTTCTTGAGGCTCAGAATTTTTTATGCCTAGAAGCTCCAATAGAGGGGTGCCTGGGTGGCTCAGTCAGTTGGGTGTCTGACTCTTGGCTTCAGCTCAGGTCATGATCTCACAGTGAGTTTGAGCCCCGCATCGGGTTCTGTGCTGACAGTGTGGAGCCCGCTTGGGATTCTCTCTCTCTCTCTCTCTCTCTCTCTCTCTCTCTCGCTCTCTCTCTTGCTCCCCTCCTCTCTTTCCCCCTCTCCCACTTGAGCTGTCTCTGTCTCTCTCAAAATAGATAAGTAAATGAACTTAAAAAAAAAAAAGCGCTCAAATAGGGAGTGAACATAATAAATATACTGTACCTGTCATGTCTCAATGATTTCAGATCTACATATACAGTAGTTGGATCAGGCCCTGAGGTTCCCTAAAGAAAAATAAACCAATGTATTGTTCACTTAAAATTTAAATGAATTGATTTCCATATTTCACATTCTCAAATCAAGAAACAGGTAATTTAGCCATTTACATGAAAAATCCAAACTCTATTTTGAAAGCTCACCCTCTCTTCAACCAGATGAGGTGGGTTTGCAGTCAAAACCTGAAAGAGGCTCATGGCCTCGTGTTTCTCTCCCTCCCTCCCCTGAGAGAGTAGGCCAGGGGCCCGGTCACAAGGGCTAGAACAGCCCTGAAAGGTTAGCAGGCTGAGGAGGATCCTCATCCCTGGACTCCAGGCAGAGATGACACAGGCCAGCATCCATGGGATTCTCAAAACTAACACTGGCCCAAGTGGACAGTGATGGGGCTCCATCATGATCAGGCTACTTGAAAGTCACTTGCCTGTGGTCACAGAAGCCCTGAAAGCACCCACCCCAGTATGCCATCTTCCTTTACTCTCACTCTTGTCCATGCCTATATTTACCACATTAGCCTCCAAGCTACATAAAATCAGACTTAGTTCTTTTCTGTTATTTACCCACCAAGAGTAACATGGCAAAGTTGCCATCTGGCTGGAGGAAAAAATACAGGTTTATTTGTGCTTCCTTTGTTTAAAAAAAAACAAAAAAAAAAACGAGGAGACAGAAAAACAGAAGGTAAGATATTAATAAAACTCAAGTAAGACTCAAAAATCTTCTTGATTCATCATCATGTACCATTAAAGTACTAGAGTAAACATTTATATTGGTGCTCAATTGCTGGGCATGGCTCCAAGCGTGTGCACCTAGTAACTCATTGATTCTACAGAATGATCCCCGTGAAGAACAATACTATTATCTTCATCCTACAGGTGAGCAAATGAGGCAGAGTGAAATCCAAATGATAAACTTGCAGTCCCAGAGCAAGTAAGTGTAACTGGGCTCATGCCAGGCTGTCTGGCTTTGAAGCCTCTGCTGTGGGGCACCACACACTTCTCCTCCATTTGTTATCAAGGAAGATTTCATGAAAGTCACCTGTAAACATATCGCTACATTGACTCTTGATCCAAAAGTGGTGCTGACAGCCCGAGGGGACAGACCAATGTCTTTGAAGAGCTTGGAGAAGGACTGCTGGAGGGCAATGCGGGGCCGCTCCTCGGCCACAACCACACACGTTCGGATGCAGGAGAGGTTGATTCCTCTGGTCTGTAAGACGCCAATGGCACAGGAGCTCAAGTTAGTAGGATCAGGAAAAGAACTGAGTAGGTAGGGCCATTGCTCTATCTCTTTGGTCAGGAAAACTCAAGGAACTGTGTCTTCTTTCTCACCTCAAGACACCCAGAGAAAAGACAAAAATTTTTAGAAACGCCAAGGCATTCCACTAAAATCACTACCCACTGGTAAATCTGTTCATTCTCTAATTCTTTCTGCTTTTATCTAAGAATCTTAGGTTCTTCAGCAATTCATTTTTATACCTCCCCATTTCTGTGCTTTAGATGTCTATTTCAAAATGGAGAGGTGGTACTGAGAGAAAAAGAAATCTAGCACACTGGAGATCAAATCTTACCTCTCTCTCTCTTTTTTAATGTTTATTTTTGAGAGACAGAGTGTGAATGGGGGAGGGACAGAGAGAGAGGAGACACAGAATCCGAAGCAGGCTCCAGGCTGTCAGCATAGAGCCCGATGCAGGGCTCGAACTCATGAACCATGAAATCATGACTTGAGCCGAAGTCGGATGCTTAACTGCCTGAGCCACCCAGGCGCCCCAAATCTTATCTCTTTTTTTTCCTTCTTAGGGTCATAATTCTTTATTAAATAAAAGTCAGTGTTTTTGAACTCTCTCCTATGCCGGTCAGATGTATCATCCCTGGATACAAACATAAACGAGTTGACCCTTATCTTTGGGGCAGTCTCCAATCTCTAATATTCTGAGGTTGCAAATTCTTTTGGAAAAAGTCCTATTGGAGGTCCCAATTGTCTTTCACCTTTACATGAAGTCATTTTCATTCAGCTTCCCGACTCGTTTCACCTTCTTCTCCATAAAGGAAGAGTAAGATTCAACTTTGAAAGAGTGCATTACATTAGAAAAGGGAAGAAATAAACTTCCTGAGGTTTACAAAATATTGACTGGCTAGCAAAGAACAGGCAGATACGCCTGTTAACCCCTACTTAGGTATCATCATGACTGGCCCATTTCTATAAAACCTCCCTGGACTGGCTACTTGGAGTTGCTTCTTACCTTTAGCACCTCCACTTGGTTTCCAAGCCCTTTGGTGCAGAGCTCCATTACTGAATAGGAGCAGAAAGTGTCCCTTATTTTGTATTGGTTGACAGTGGAGAGCCAGAGGAAAAGGTTGTTTTCTAACTCCATAGGAGGAATTAAGATGGACTGGTGACCTGAATAGACACTGTAATGAAAAAAGGCAGCAGCTGACATTATCAATTCATCCTAGATATCTCGATGTTTTACAACACCATCCACTCAACAAATATTTACTGAGCAGGAAGGGCAGTGTAGGGTCATATTAGACATAAAGGTTGAAGAGTCAACCTTGTTCCTGTCCACCTCACAAGATACAATAACTAAAATAAAGCAGACTGTGGCATGGACAGTAACTGAGATGTGAAGATCATAAAACAAAGAGCAAGTCATTCAAATCAGGAAAGCTGGGGCAGGGGATGTTTCGCTGAGTAGGCATCACTTGAGCTGGGGCCTAAAGAATGACCAAGAATCTGACAGTGGCTGGAGGAAATGGGGGTGATGGTGAGAGCATTCCAGGCAGAGGAACAGCATATGCA
This sequence comes from Lynx rufus, assembly GCF_022079265.1. Lineage (NCBI taxonomy): Eukaryota > Metazoa > Chordata > Mammalia > Carnivora > Felidae > Lynx > Lynx rufus. Next base: position 77,455,903 of record NW_025814889.1, on the reverse strand, counting down.
AAGGAAAAGAAGCCCAGATGTATGTATATGGTGTATTTAAAGTCATCAGAAATAGCATCCTGGTATGAAATCCTATAGCATAGGATGCATGAGGGAGTGGTGCGAAGTCTGGCCAGAAGGGTTTGGGGCCAAACTGTAAAAAAAGTATAATTATTGTATGAAGGAGTTGAGACTTTACCCAGCAGGCAGTCGCTGCAGCTTTAAGCTGGGGCAAAATTAGCACCATGGAGAGAGACTGGAGACACAGACACTGATGACAGAGACAGTTACAACAAGTGAGAGATGATGAGGGCTTGAATCCCGACAGTGCAGCCAGGATAAAAAGAAAGGAATGACAGAGTCACATATTATATGTATAATCTACTGCCATGAATCCTCAACTTCTTAAACCTGTGTATAGATCCGAATCCCGAGGAGCCCAAGAATCCTGTATTTATAAAATACAGGAAATTGTGGTTGCTACCTCTGGAGATCTAAGTTAGTAAGTCTGGAGAAGGCCCATTAACTTGCCTTTTTAAAGACCCCTATGTGATTCTTATGTACAAATAGGTTTAAGAACAACTGAGCCACAAAGGACAGGACACTTAATTGGATGTGAGACATACAGTTGAAGACAATGCCCACGTTCCTAGTGGGCATTATCTAGGTGCCCCTAAGGTGAATGGTCCCATCCTAACAAAGATGAGGACACACAAGAATGCCAAGTTGCAGGTGTCTGTGAAGCATTCATGGAGATGTCCACCGGGGAGATGAAAATGCAGGGCTGAGGTACGGTTCCCTGGGAGGAGTGGGGATCTGCTATTCCATAAGACACAATCTGGCCAGGACAGGCATGCCACTTTCCAGCCACACGCTGTCATCCAATCTCATTATATTCCTTCCTGCCAAACCTAGGGGGTGCGTTCTGGCTGTCAAAGCATGACATATTTCACCCAAGTATTACTCTTCTCCTTGGCTCTGCTTCTAAAATGAGGATTACAGGATGGAGCAGAGAGCAAGTAATAAGATCACTGACATACAAAAGTATGAGGCATAAAACTAACAGACAAGAAAGAAAGGGAGTATAAACAAAACTAAATGAACTTTGGAGATCCTATTTAGGTGTACACATTCTGGAAACATCAGCATTTTATTGAAACATTACCAAATTAAGGGAGCAGAAGGAAGGATGAGATGGTTATAGCCCCAAAGACATCCCCACTCAGTCCTTCTTTGCTCTTCCATTCCTACCTGCAGAGACACCAGAGTGCAAAGCCAAGTCCACAGTAAGGGTCAAGGCAGATGGCGATCTGCCGAGAAGAATACAACTCACACTGGAGCTTGACGGCTCTACAAAGAGCATTGACTGCAGAGTGGGACATCTGGAAAGTAGGGAACATGGAACAGGATGGAACTGGCATCCCACAGGCAGAAAAAATCTCTAATGACAGTTCTGAAAAATTTTAATTTCCCCCAAACCCCTCCAAATGATGTACATTTTTCATTGTTTCAAAAAGCCTATCTAAGTCTAACATGTTCTTGTTCCTTAGTCAATACCGAGTTCTATGAAATACGAATCTATGGCTTCATACTGGCTTTAACTGTGACTCTTATTATCTATTAGCTTCTAGGCCAGGTTTAGAACACTTCGTAACATAAATTCCTCGGGATAACTTATTCCGGAAGAGCCAATGCTTTTATTTAAATATAGCAGGGACCTTTGATCCTCCGCCTACTGGTCTCTGGTCTCTGGAGGCCAGTTGGCTTCCACATCTGAAGTCCCTGTGGCAGTGGTCATCTCTATTTTTGCAGCCCTGGCATTTTACCAGCATCCAGAGAGTGAGTGAGTACATATTCAGACTACTTTACCTTCACTCCTGTAAGCATGCCGGTTGTGGACACACTAAAATCAAGATATGCCAACATCTCAGGAGTGGGTGGTTTATACAGCTGAGGTAACCTTTTCCTGGGTAAGTCATCTGCAATGAAAAGAAAAAAAACTGATGTCAATCAGACCCACTGGAAAGTGAGTATCATTGCTCTTCAACTGGCTTTCTACAGCTCTGCTACGGACAAATACAGCTTCTGGGATCTGCTAAGGCTTTGGCTTCTCGTATTTAACTGAACAGTTCATGTATGTCACTCCTAGAGGTAGGTTGAGGTTGAGGACACCAGTAGGTAATATAAACAAGCAAATCTACATCAGGTAAATGTATTTACTAGAAGGCAAGTGAGGAGTAATGTAACACGGCGGTAGAATACACGAACCAAGAAAGCAGGTCACTGGTGTTCAAATCCCAGCTCTGCCATTTACCACCAACGTGACCTTGGAGTTATTTAACCTCTTTGTGTCTGTTTCCTTATCTCTAAAATGGGAATGATACCTACCCTCATAGCAACTGTTAGGAAGTAAATTCACATAAAGTACTTCTGAAACAACTCAAAAAGCTTTCAAAGCCTTAGTTGTTAATCATGCTGTTTCCAATTTAAAGTTCATTATTTACAGATTAGTACATGCTACATTAATCATGGACTGCTTTAAAAGTTGTGTTTTTTTTCCCCCAAGTTAACATGGTAGATTTCTAAGGGTAACCTAGAATTAGGGAATTATCTTCCTTTGCTCATTTATTTACATACCTCTCCCTTCCTCGCAAATTTGCTTTGTACAGCGTGTCAAAACCAAGGATGTCAAGGATGTCTCTGGCCCCAACCATACCTCTTTAATGGTTCCTGTGGCTTTCTGGATCAAGAAACAATTGACTCTGACTTTTAAATCTCTGTATCGTTGGACACCCATCTCTAGTCAAACCAAAGACTTTATCTATCACCTTCAGCCCACTTTTGTATACGGTAGGGTCCCTCAATTTCCTAAAGAAACCTTCCTGTTGTCTGTATCAGCCCACAGCTCAAGTCTTCCTAAAATGTGACTGAGTCCAATAACCATAGGAGATCTTTCTGCATCATGAACATCAGCACAGGCCATTTGTGTTATATATTGTATACAACTGTGCTTATGTCCTTAAGTAACAAATGCAAAAAACTCTAGGTCAGCACCTGGCACACAATAACCACAAATACATGCCATTCCTGCATTTAAACCCACATAAATGTTCCTGAGATGGATACCATGTGGTACGTACCAAAAACAGGTAGAGAGGAGACTTCTGGGTAAGAGGCTGGGAATGGAGCCAAATAGATGGGGTTTGAGTTTTAGTTCCGCTCTTTATTTAACCTCCCTATACCTCAGTTTTCCTATCTGTAAAATAAATGAAACTCACACCTATCTAATAGGGTTGGTGTAAGGATAAAACAAGGTAATGTATGTTAGATGACTGACACATCCAGGGCTCAATAAAAGATGTTATTATGATTATGTGCAAGGTGCTTTACGTAAGTTATGTCATTTAATATCTACAACTCCATGAAGTGGTTATCACGACTCCCACTTGACAGACAGTTTTGCCCAAGTTAGTGGGGATACGCAGAGAGTAACAGAGTATCAGGATTTAAATATCACCCACTCGACTCCAGAGCACACTCTCCTCTTCCCTCTACCATCATTCTCCAGATATCGCCATGTCTTATCCCCACCCGCTTTTTTAGCACGAATGCCATCTAAAATTCATGCGCTTCATGGTTTTTAAAGCACTTTCATGTTATGTTGCACTGGATATTCTCAACAAATATGTGAGTCAGGTAAGGGTAGGTGGCATTTTAGGAAAGGGTAATCTCAGACAAGGTTATACAGAAAATAAGTACTGAGGCTCGAACTAGAACCAGGCCTTCTGACTCCTAGTCCAATGCTGTTTTAACTGTGTCACACCTGGAAGGCAAGGATCAGATCGTCTCAAGACTTTATATGGCCTTACATGTGTACAGAGTTATAGTCTGCATAAAAACCTAACCACCGTTTGAGGGTGTCAAGAGTAAGAGCGAGACACTTTCTGTCTCAAGAGCTCTTAGCATATTGTGATCTGCATCTTTGAGTCTGGCTGTTGTGGCATCCAGTCCTTTGGGAATGCAAGTGAACCGGACATGAAGTTTTGCCTCTGTCTTAGCAGGTGGAACGTGTTGCAACCTAAGAGTTGTGTAAACATCTTTGGCACGAGAATCTGGGAAATTTCAGGGAGTGATTGTTCTTGCTCCTTTGACAGTTCTGAGGAAATCTCCCTTTCACCTGTGTCAATGATGGTTGGCCACGTTTTCACGTCCACAGCTGCTGCTGCCTCTCGGGACCTCAATAACCTCATTAAGGTCTGCGTGGTGAGAATGCAGGCTGCTTTGCTGACCTAGAAAACAAATGACAGAAATAAGCACCCAGGAGGCTTAGCCCCCATGTGGCACCATAGATTCTGGCTGCTGCTAAAAGCAACTCACACTGGACTAAAAAGCACACCATACTGGACAGGACAGTATTTGTTTTTCAAAGAACACACAATAGTACAATGGATGGGTGTTTCCCTTACATTTGTCTTCCTGGAAATGTGTAATGCTGAATTGTCTCAGAAGGATGGACTTGTTCACAACAAAAGTTATTGTGTACAACAGTGATTCTCAAATATTTCATTGTTATAATCTCAGCATGGGTCCAAACATCTATTGATTTCATGAACACTATGATAAAGTAAAAATGTGGATTTTGTATGGCTCAGGGAACGAGAGGAGTCAGAGGATCATCTCTGTAGGAGTTCGTTGTTTGCTGCAGTCTGGTGAATGGTGAAATTTACCCGATCTAGAACATATCCTGAATTTGAGGGACGCGGAGATGTCACAGAAACGAAGCTCTCCTTCACACCTACACACAGAAATGCAAAGCGACCAACTTCCCCCTAAACTGTCAACAGAAGGAAACTGCCCTCCCTGCTGCTCTGGCCTACTTTGCAGAATGCAAAGAGGGCATTTTGCTGAAGTGAATTTTGTAATAAAATCATCTATGGTGAACACGGCCTTTATACTGCAGGTTTCAGTTGCTGACAGAGCAGCAGTTCTCAGAGAAACAAATGTTACACAAATTAGAATTCTGTCTCTTTGCTGAAATGCAAATTGCGATATGATGCAATACAGATTTATGTTACTTCCTTCAATTCTCATAGCCTCTAGAAACTTGTCATCTCCAGGGCAAGATCTGGGTACCTTTTAATACTATACCAAGTGAATTTATAAAACTAACCAAAATAAAAATGATCCATATAAATTTATGGCATATAAAATCACCTTGTGCAGAAAAAATGAGAACATTTTTTAAGAAGGGAAGAAAAACAACAAGTTTTATGGAGAATTACTAACAACACCTTCCTCCTTAACGTTCATAACAACACAATTCTGTACCGCACCAATGATCACTTTCCACATTCTTTCACTGAAATAATGCTAGTCGTTTTGGTCAGATAAATGAAAAGGAAGGGATTTTCGGGAGACAGATTTGACTTCTCACTTAACAACACTAGAAAATTAGCAACGATCCTTAACTGTCTCTTGATTTTATGAGATGAGGACAAGGCACAATACACTTGGTACTTACATCAACAATCATGCGGACAGTGGGCAACGTGGCAGTAAGGTTCTGAGCGTGAGGAGGCCGGACAGTCACAGGTATGCACCCCGCATACAGGCAACCATAGAACGCAGCTATTAGCTCGATGCCTGCAAGACAGAGACACTTAGCTGCCCACCATCGCTGAGAAACTAAATTTAAGGCAGATCTTCCAAAACCAGTTTATTAAATCATGTGCCAGACAGCTTCTTTGGATCGTGATTTCACTTGATAACAGCAGAAGAAATCTTTTAAATCAAGGAGGAACTGAATGTAGAGAAGGAAGCATATAAAACAATTTCAAACATACCGAGAAGCTAAGAATAATTAAGAAGAAAGGTAGTCAGAAGTAAAGAAAACTCTTGAAAGACACCTGAGGAAGATATTTTGAGGTCATTCTATTTGATATTACTTAGGAGAAGTAACTACTAACTGAGTAGTTACTTTGAGTGAGTAGTTACAGGGAGTGCAACTCTGAGGGAGGCAAAATGTGACTCGATTTGAAGACTGAACTACCAGCACATGCAGAGTGGCCTCCTCTGGAAGTGCTCTGGTCCACCACCATGTCATTCACTGGTAGATGGAAGACAATCTCACAGGAACACCAGAGGAGGGATTCTTTCACTAGATGACCTTTTAAGAAAGCTTCGCGTCAGTGTAAATAAAACTGCAGAGTAAGAATCACAGAACAAAATGAACTGAGGGGGACAGAAGACCAGACAAGGCCAGATGTATGAGAGGGGTAGGTGACAGGAGAAGAAAAAAAAAAACAACTCAAATATTTCACCCAACGTTCTGAATATTTACACCAGACTGTTACCAAATAATTCCGAGTACCTTTCACCGTAAGAACATTATTACAGTAAATTAGAGTGTGGAATATGAAAACAGCAATAACTGAGGAATACTGAACATCAATCGGGATACAAAAAATGCAAAGTCAAAAGAGTTCACACACAATATTCAGGAACTGGGTGAAATGGTTCCATTCCTGAACACTCCTAGAAACAGAGCACCTCTTTCGAGGGTTTCCAAAAGTCAGAAAGTCTTCACTAATTCATTTGATATTTACCATAGCACCAGGAACTAGGCTAGACAGTGGAAATACAAGAGCAAATGCAGCAGACACAGGCCAGCAGACCCACGGCACTGCACAGCTCCAGGGGGCGAGGCTTGGTTCTTACGTTGGCCTAGGTGCCTGGGACTCCCGGAGCTGGGAAGTGCACAGCCTACATGGGCACAGACGGCGGCCCTGACTTCCTCAATTCTTCTATTTTGTAGTCTGGTAATGGACCTCGAGTCTAGTTTATCAACCCAACACCTACCAGGTGGATAGAGCAACACCACGTTGTCTCCTGCATTGAGATGCCCCTTATCACCAAGAACTGACGCAATCCTCTCTGCTCGCTTGTGAAGCTGAAGGCAACTGGCTGTGCACACTGTAGTTCCCTTTAAACAGAAGAAAGTATAAGTGGGTCAAAACTCAGGAAACAAAACGGCGACAAGCACAGCCAACTCAACATTATATCGGAAAGGCTTGTGCCTTGGTCGGTTGTCTGTAGCAAGTTATCCATACCAGCAAAAATTCCCTTGGTATTGAATGAAAGAACGTGTAGTAGTTTTTCTTTTTCAATGCTTGAAGGTATCTAGGGAATATCAGCATTAACCTAATTCAAACATACGTATTTATAGTCATTTTTTGTTTAAGGTAGCTTCAAAAATACATAGGAATTTTTTATTTAAAGGAGGAAATAAGAGTAGAGGGAAAATAAAGGAAAGAAAAGCAGAATGAGGGCGGGAGCGGGGTCAGGACAGTAACTGCTGGCCACGTGGCCATGTGCATTTGTTGTGCATGACACAAATTTGGCTCTGAGTTTTCTAACAGCAAAGATGTAAACAAGACAGGAACAGTGAATCAGAGTCCACTAGCTAATAATAAAGAGGAGCAGATCAGAAGATGGCCAACTATTCCTGATCCTGAGAATAATTCCTCCTGCAGGTCTTCATCAATTCCTTAGTGTCAATTCAAGTTTCACTGAGCTGGGCTTTGGGAACCCCTTTTGTGTGTAAAATAAAACACACGGATATGAAAGCACGTGAAATATGAATGTGTAGCTTAGTGGAAAATTACAAAGCAAGCCTCTGTGTGAGAACCAGAATGGCATGAAAAAGACCACTGCCAGCAGTGCAAAAGCACCCCCAGGGATCTCCTTGGTCTAGTCCTTCTTTCCTTCCATATACAACCACTACGTTTGACATTTTCATCTTAATCACTGATTTCCTCCTCTTTATAGTGTCACTACCCATGAAGTATTTGATTTTATATAAATGTAATTGTGCTGTATACACTTTTGTGTTTTGTTTCTCTCTCAAGATTATCTTAAGAGTCATCTATGCCCTAGGGAATGGTGTAGTTCACTCATTTTTGTTGCTGCGTGGTATTCCACTGTATAAACATATAACAATTTATTCATTCATTCTGCTGCTGCTGAATTCATATCATTCTCATACATGTCTCCTCAGGCATAAATATGAGTTTTGGCAGGGTGCAGACCTAGAAATGGAATTGCGGGGTCACTGGGTACGCCTATCTTCAATTTCACTACATAAAACCAAATTATTCTCTGCCTATTGTGCTAATACTACCCTATCTTAATTATTGTAACTTTATATCTCAAAAAGTCTCACAAGAAAAACAAGTTTTCCTGAGCTATTTCTTTTAAAAATAACTTTTATATTTCAGTAATACAAGGGGTGCCTGGGTGGCTCAGTTGGTTGGGCGTTTGACTTCGGCTCAGGTCATGATCTCACAGCTTGTGAGTTTGAGCCTCGCGTTGGGCTCTGTGCTCACAGCTCGGAGCTTGGAGCCTGCTTTGGATTCTGTGTCTCCCTCTTTCTCTCTGCCCTTCCCTTGCTTGTGCTCTCTCTCTCTCTCAAAAATAAACTAAACAAAATTTTTTAAAAAACTTCATTAATATAAAATAGCACATGTTCAATACAGACCATCTGGAAAATATAGACAAGTAAAATATAGGTCAGATATAACCACTACTAACATTTTGGTGTATATTTTCCTGGTTTTTAAAAAATGAGTTAGGTATTATATGTAAATTCACATGCAACATTAACAAAAAAATTTACCATATTATACTGTCTGCCAGAAGCTATAGGGTGCATTGGTTAATTAAGGATGTGGGCTCAGAAGCCAGCTGGGTTCAAATGAAGAGCTCATTTCCTAGTCCTACTACTTACCAGCACTGTGACCTCAGGGAAGTTTATTTTATGTTTTGGGCCTCAGTGTCCTCAACCTCAAAATGACCTATGAAATCTATAGCACCCAGAACAGGGTCTTCAGTAGGTACTTGATTATTTTACTGAAGTTTTTTATAAACTATTTTTGCTACTTATACATCATGAATATTTTCTGCATAATCAAATATTCTTCTGTGGCTGCATAGTATTTCATGCCATAATTTTATATGCTATATTTTATTTAGTCAGTTGCCTATTGTTGGACATTAAGGTTTCAACACTAAAATGGATATCCCTTTGGCAAAAGTCAGGGTTAAATTCTTAAGGCCATTTCTTACATCTTACAATATTCTTCTTTTCGGTCCATGGTACAGCAGCAAACTAAACCTTCGATAAAAACGGTTTTCTGGGCATGAGGGAACAATGTGATACGGTTATTAAGCTTTCTGACGGTTTGGGCTAATCCAAGGTAAAATATTAGAATATGCAGAATAAATGGACTAAATATATATCATTTCTCTAACCAAGAAGCAAATTTAAACTTATGCTTTCTAACAAATACCTGGGGTACAGATTTCATGGGGCTATAGCTTCAACTGTAGCCCAGCTTGGGAGTGGAGTGGGGAAGTAAGCAGGATTGACATCTTCTTACTGAAATGAGGACCCTAATGAATCCATGTGATTGGAGGGAAACCCACTTCACACAGAGGCAGAGCAAGCAAATCCCAAAGTTTTCTACCAGAGAGCAATGGTTCTGACGATTTTTAATGACTTTTCATTAAGATGCACAGCATATTCCCCCTCATTAAGTCTTATCACTACATAATCTCTGTACAAACTGTATAAAATATATCAGAATCTAGGGGGGTCTGGGCAGAAGGGGACCCTTTAGATAAGTCCCCAGGGGATTTCAATAGGCCCTCCAGTCTTCCCCCTATGGTGGCACATAATGTTATATGCCATGGTCACAGTAATTTCAGCCTCTGATTCAGCCATAAAACAAATATCAGCATCTTCCCACAGAATGCGTAACTTAAAAAATATAATATTCTGATGAACCATCTGTTATAAAGTAGGAGTTAAATGTACTTTTGAATAATTGTCAATTTGTTTTATATCTGTTAGCAATAAATCGTTTAAGTATATAGTAAACATAACCTTGTTTTAGAAAATGTTTCTCTAAAGTCATTTTCTTCCTGGGGGAAGTCAAAAAATTAAGAGTCAAACTGGGTAAAAGAAGGCATGACATAATGCATCCTATATATCTGTAGATCCATGGAGCTGCATTGCTGGCCCAACTGTTCCTATTGGAACTGAATAAAGGCAACTTGACTGTAACACAAGGAGAGCCAGCATTAAATAACACTCCAGGAGGTCTCATTTCAACCTTGAAGTGATTGCACAATTTATCCTCATATGTCAAAACAAGGAAGAAGCAGTAACTCCTTCCTGAGAGTTGACAATAGAAATTTTCTGATGAAAGAGATCACGAGTGCCTAAGATCCTACCACAATGTTCATCTGATTAGATATGCAATTGAATTTTCAATACCTTGGCATTTAACAGCATGAAGAGTACATGGTCAGGGGTTGCCTGGGCTCGCCACTGTAAAATCTCGGCCAGAAATTGGTGCTGAAGTTGTAAAACAGAAACAAGAATCAGGGTCAGTAATTCTGTGAAAGTTGGATAATGCAGCTTCCATCTACCACCTGTCCTTCATTTGTTTATAAAAATCAACACATCTGAACACTTACCTTCCTCACTAAGTCATTCTCTTCAATTTGCCCAAGATCCCTTCCTGCAGCTTGTGCTATGCGTTTTCCAGCAACCAGATTCCCAACCATCACAGAAGCAGGGCCTACACCTGTAAGAAAAGGCAAAGATCAACTCTCTGGAGATGGTAATTCAAACTACATCTTCCCGAAGTATTTCCAGACTGACCCAAACTACTTCAAATATTCACTCAACAATATAGACTGAGCATTCTTCTAGGCACTGGGAACACAGCAGCAAACAAGACAAACAGCTTGTATTCTAGTGGGGAAAGGCAACCAATAAATACATACACAGATAAATAACGTCAGGTAGTAGGAAGTGTTAGAAAAAAACAGAAGCAGAGAAGAGACTGGGATTTGCAAGGTTGGAGGGGAGCAGGTGGGCTCCTGTTATCTTGGGTATAAGGGAGTTTACTCTCAGGTGACAGTTGGTTCCACTGGTTCCTACTGACAAATAATTTCATCAGCTCCAATCACAGTATGACCCTATAAGTGGGTTCTTCAGGAATCTCAGAAGTGCTTTATAAAGAGTGAGTAAGGACATCCAGATTGTGGGACATTCTGTAAGACAACTGGCCTGGATTCTTCAAAAACTATGTCTTTAAGAGAAAATAAGGTTAGGAACTTCTAAGTTAAAGGGCAGCCTAATGCAATGCATGACCTTGACTGGATACTCAATTTTAAAAAATCTGCTATAATAAACAAGTGAAGAATTCTGGATACAGACTGTGTATTATTAGATGATAGCATTATATTAAGGTTAAATATCTTAATAGGATAATGGCATTGTGGTTGATTAGGAAAACTTTAGGAGTTTTTTTTTTTTCCTTTGGAGATGACATTACTGAACTTTTTAGGGGTGTAGTGTCGTGATGTCTGCAATTTATTTTCAAGGAGTTCAGTAAAGCAATGTTTACAACTAGTGACACTAAGGGGGAGTATACAGGTGTCATTGTGGTATTCGTTCAACTTGTCCATAGGTTTGACACTTCCAAATAAAAAGGCAGAACTCTCCCTCTCTTCAAGAAAAAAGTGCTAGGATGCTGTATGCCTTTTTTGATAGTCACTTGAAGACTGTATCGTATTAAACTAGGCAGATGGCTAAAAGATAATAAAATTCACTGCCAGCTAAGTTTTGAGTAATGCTAATGCTACATATGAATTCATATTAAATATCTTTTATTACCCAGATCTGTTGATCCTAAATGTATTGGAACAGCTGGAACAAAATCACTAAACTTACCCTTTAAATAAATATTTGGGGAAGTTTGGATAAAGGATGTTAGGGAATTTTCTGTACTGTTTGGCAACTTTAAGTGGGAAATTATTTCAAAAAGAAAAGTTAAAAAATTTTTTCAAATCAAATTAAAAAACTCAAGAAGCATAAAGTACTCCAACACTCTGCTGAACAATTTTTGTCTACAAAGTGTCTACCGCAATTTTCAGTAGAACTCCTTCCTAAGAAGATGTGTAACTAGTTACAGATAGATCATATTGGAGATAGCCTTTTATATAGACAAGGACTCACAGTGTATCTGACTGTGTTAGCTACCCAAACCTGAAATTAGACTATAAAAGTTATAAAGGTGTGCCTTTAAAAAAATTTTTTTTAATGTTTATTTTTGAGAGAGAGAGAGAGAGAGAGAGCGCGCGTGCAAGCTGGGGAGGGGCCAAGAGGGAGACACAGAATCTGAAGCAGGCTCCAGGCTCTGAGCTGTCAGCAGAGTTGGACATGGGGCTCAAACTCACAAACTGTAGATCATTACCTGAGCTGAAGTCGGACCTTAACCGACTGAGCCACCCAGGCACCCCAAGGTGTGCATTTTTAAAAGTGAATTTTTCAGGGTAATTTAAAACAAAAAAATAATTCAGCAGCAATTTCTTGAGGTCCTTCTTGTGCATTTCTTAAGTCTAAGGATCACAGAGAGTGAAAAATAACCAACAGCAATAACATCTAGAAGGCTAATTGCTGACACCTTGCTATACCTGTAAATACACCTTCTGATTTTTTCCACAAAATTATGTATATTTCCTGTGGCAAAGCTGTTAGTCATCAATCCCAACATCTATTCTCCTCTTCTTCCTTAGTAACAGACCCCCCAGCTTTAAGCTGGATAAGTAAATGCCTGGAATTAAGACTACATTCTTTTGTGGGAGACAAAATATATGAGGAAATAATATGTACAATTTCTAGAAAATGTTTAAATTTTCCTTGCCTTTGTTCCCCCCCACCTTGGCTGGAATGCAAGAATGATGGCAGGAGGTCAGGAGGCCTAACCGGGCCCTGAGGTGATATGCTGGGATGGCTGTGGCAGACTGTTTTATTTTCTTATAATCCTTCCTTTCCTTCCTGTTGTTGCTGTGATTACATAAGAGGAGCACACCTCTCTGCTCCACTGACTCTGGACATGGTCTGACTTGTTTTGGACAATGACATGTTAGGAGACATGACACAAACAGAAGCTTTAAATATGCTTGTATGGTTTGGCTTGCCTTCTTGCTTTTGCCATCTGCCTTGAGAAAAATATGGCCCAGTAGCTACTGGTCCCATGATGAGGAGACACATGGAACAGTTCTGTTCCATCCAAACCTAATGCTTTCATCACACAGGCAGATACCATGCCTCTGGGGGCTTAGGAATAAATTTTTTATGTCGGTTTTATCATTCAATAAAGTTGATTGAAATCTGACTAGCAAAAGCAATGTTTTAAGCACCTACTGTGCCTCTAGGTGGCAACTTTTAAACATCTACTAGGACATAAAGTTTTTGTTAAAAGAATCCTAGATTAAATGCTCTTTAAAATGGGATTTGACAGGGGCACCCGGGTGGCTCAGTTGGTTAAATGTCTGACTTCAGCTCAGGTCATGATTTCGTAGTTTGTGAGTTTGAGCACCAGGCTGGGCTGTGTGTTGACAGCTCAGAGCCTGGAGCCTGTTTCAGATTGTGTGTGTGTCTGTGTCTCTGTCTCTCTCTGCCCCTCCCCTGCTCATGCTCGGTCTTTCTCTCTCTCAAAAATAAAACACTAAACAAATTAAAAAAAAAACCAGGATTTGACAATTAAGAGTACACTTATTGTTACGAACACTGAGTAATGTATAGAACTGATGAATCATCATATTGTACACTTAAAACTAATATAACACTGTATGTTAATTGTATTTCAATTAAAAAAAGATACTTAACACATTAAAAACTACTTAAAAAAATGGGCTTTTACTCCTATGACAAATGAACATAGGACTTCAGTAAACCAGGATGTGAGGAGCTGTGTGTTCTATGCATCTGCCAGATGCTTGGGAAGGCAACATAGAGGCACTTCTTATACATTTCTTGATGAGTTACGTTCAGAAACTTATTTCCACAAGCAGAAACTGGTAAATATCCATATATACTTTAGCTCCATACCTACTGTTACTAAGATAAGGCTAGCTGATGAGCTGACAGTCATATCTAGATAAACAACTGGGACATCATCTTCAGCCACCGGACGACTGAAGTAACTATCGTAGAGCAGAGCACGTTAACATTTTAATAATGGTAGAATCACGTCTAGAATAAAAATGTTCTAGAAAGTAAGTGGCTTACCTTGTATTTTATTATTGTACATCATGTTTACCTTTCAGCAAAAGCTGTCTTACAGAAATATGATTAATTGCCACACTTACCCTTCCCTTCCTAAACTCCCCACTACCTTCTCTCTCCCCAACACATCTGGAGCCCAACATGCTGATGTACACTCTGTTTGTCTATGTGTGCATGCACATGCAAGTGGGTGAGTGGGTGGTGGTGGTGGCGGGTTCTGTAAAGGCCAGATTTTTTGGCTCTTGATTGTTTTCAGGCATTCAGGAAACTAAGATCCTTTTATTAACTTCTCCATTAAAATAAAATAGCATTAAAACCTAATGATTTCATGTTGGGTGAACAGATATTTCAACATGACTGACCACCAATCAATTACTCCTTCCTTTAGCCTCCGACTCAGCCCTTTAACCTCAGAAAGTAGGCAAAAAGGTGAAATGGATTATTTTCCATATGGCAATTCACACGTACTTACTTGCATCTTGAATTCACAGGAATATGGCAAATGCAAAATGCATTATTTATATTGTGCTTACAATCCACAAAGTTTCAAAATTAAGTTATCTTGCTCCCTACAGGTATTATAGGCCTAAATTAGACCCCTAAAGCTTAAAAGGAATACGGGATGACTCTAGGTAAGTGATTCCCAACAGAAAGGCAGTATAACAGTGATTCAGAGTGTGGATTTTAGAGTCACAACTGGTGTGAATCTCAGCTCTGCCATTAACTAGCTACATGTCTTTGAGCACAATTCTTAACTTTTCTGAACTTTATTTTCCACAGCTCGGGGCTAACACTTCAGGATCACGTATGTCCAATGCTTAATCTGTATTTGGCTTTTGCTGAACACTCAATAAATACTAGCTATTCTTATTATTATCAGAACCTTCTCTTATAGAACTTGTTTTATTCCAGTCCCACCAGTGGGATTTTGATCATCTTGACCCCATCCTTTATACATCCAGGGGACATGGAGGCACGCTACTGAGAATTACTCAGAAGAGGAAGCCAGGAATAAAGTCAGAGAAGGCTATTCTGCAGGTTCTCAATCCTCCCTGCTTTTGGTCATCTAATGCTATTCTTGTGTTACTAGTCTTCGTAAAGTCCAAATCTAGAGAAAGAATCACGCTGAAAAAAGTCAGCTTCTTGAAGTTCTAATTTTAATATGATGTTTTCAAAGCTAGCATATTACCTGGTTGCTTTTGCCGGGGTTTTGGCAAATTGGTCACACATGTATGTGGGCACATGAGGATATTGCAAGGATGTAGAGATCCCTCCAGAAAGAGCTGTTTCGTCTGAGATATATGGATCCCTCCCAGTGGAGTTTTTGGCAATGTATTGGCAGGCACCAGAGCGAGACAATAAACCCCCACTTGATGAATGCTATCGATTGCCTAGAAAGATACAAAGAAAAATATTCAGTGAGATTAATTTTACTACATTTGACATCCTCCTAAAATAATCCATTTTTCTACTCTAGGGTTTTTCCTTTTCTATCCATTCTGGGTCTAGAATCCATTCTAGGTCTAGAATCTGCTAGATTATTAAGATCTCATACACCTGAAGTTACCTAATTCTTTCAGCAATGGCAGCGATCAACAGAAGAGGGGTAAGGTACGATCTAAATGGACACAAGTGGATACTGATTTGTAAGCCTCAGTATGTTCTCTCTTGGATAATGTCCAACACCTAGAAATTTGTGTTGGTTATGTTATGTTATGTTATGTTATGTTATGTTATGTTATGTTATGTTATGTTATGTTATTTAAGAGTTTATTTTTAAGTACTCTCTGCGCTTAACATGGGGCTTGAACTCACAACACCGAGATCAAGAGTTGCACACCCCTCTGACTAAGCCAGCCGGGCACCTGATTTGATTCTTTTAATATACAACATAGCTCAGTTCAATAGAGGCAGAGTATTTTTTTTTAATTTTTTTTAAAATGTTTTTATTTATTTTTGAGAGAGAGACAGAGTATGAGCGGGGGAGGGGGCAGAAAGAGAGGGAGACACAGAATCTGAAACAGGCTCCAGGCTCTGAGCTGTCAGCACAGAGCCCGACGCGGGGCTCGAACTCACGGACTGTGAGATCATGACCTGAGCTGAAGTCAGATGCTTGCTTAATCGACTGAGCCACCCAGGTGCCCCAGAGGCAGAGTATTTTTATTATGGACATGAGAAGCACTGGAAGTGGGCCCCTGCTTAAATGGTTCACAAAGTTACCCAGAATCCCATCTGCAAAACAATGGGGTGAGGCTACTACACACTGAACCCCAGAGGCCACTGGCCTCCTCAGTGCACTTCCGCTCCCAGCCATGCACCTGTGCCCTCGCTGAGCATCAGCTGGCTTGCTTCTACACCTTTTACGTTTGTGCTTGTTTCTGTGTTCACATAATTTAACTATTATATCAATTGATAAAACTGAGCATAAAAGGACAGAGAGAATTACGCTTTGGAAAGACTCACTGAAGGTAAGCTCCTAAAAAACTACTGTTGATAGACACAAGTTAATTCTAAAAGATTATGTATTCTAGCCCCTTTGCACATACTTGCATTCTAGTCTAACAAATGAAAACAGAAACCAAAACCATGCAATGTGATGTGGTTTATGGAAGAAGGTTGACTGGAATGCAAACTGGTGTATGCATATTCATGCTACTCTCTATCAAATGAAGGAGGATATGTATGTTTTGGGTTAAAATTTAATACTTGAAGAATTTCTCATTTTTATGATTCTCTGCTTCAACCACCTTTTAAAACGCACTGGGCGTGGAGCCTGCTTAAGATTCTCCCTCTCCCTCTGCCCCTCCCCCTCGCATGTGCATGCTTGTACACGCTCTTCCTCTCAAAAAAATAATAATGAAACTGACCAACTATTAATACCGGTTCCAAACATACCAGCCAAGAGAACTCTACTGTATCACTCATAAGTCTTTCTGAAAATGAGATACAGCCTCAGAAGAATGGACCAACAGTCATAAAAGACAGACAAGGCCTTTTATTAAAACAACTTAATAGGGCAAAGGAAGAAACATGAATATCATATTCCTCAGAGTATCCTACTAATCAACAGAGACAACTGGGAAACAGAAAGTCTGGCAGGGTTCCTATGTCTCTGGGTTTAAGAATATACAGAGAGTTAGCAAATGTTATTACATATAGCCTAGATTCCCC
Organism: Lynx rufus; assembly: GCF_022079265.1. NCBI lineage: Eukaryota > Metazoa > Chordata > Mammalia > Carnivora > Felidae > Lynx > Lynx rufus. The sequence goes on along the minus strand of NW_025814889.1, from coordinate 77,438,610 downwards.
ACTGAAAATACACCATCTGGCAAGTTATCGATTGACTACTTTCTTTAAAAGGTGCTGAGTTAAGTATTTCGTTCATATTATACATAGATCTGGAGTTAACCTCTGGGCTCTCTCATCTACCAGAACATACGGCGTCCTTACCTTTCTTGTATAGCTCCAAATGCTCTAGGCTGAGAAGCTATGGAGACTAGGGAAATAATGCCCTTTTATTCCATGACCAAATGAGACCCTGAATGACTTTTACAAGAATTTGGATTAGTAACTTAGCATGTAATTTTGCAATAATTCCTGCATATAATTCCTATACTTGCTTTCCAGGGAAAAGTAAGAAATGCCTTGGGCAATTTCCTATCATAAGGAAAAAACATCTAATTCATCACAACATTCTACCATTATGCCTCACAATTTATTCTGAATGAAATAAACATTTTATTTGAAAACATGAGTGATATGAAAAACACTCTCTATGCAAGTCTGATTCTTAGCCATCTTTCAGAGATCAGCCCACCCCCACTCTTCAGTCTTTTCTGTCCATCCCATCCTCAGTAGATTTTCTTTCTTATCTTGTCACTACAAACAGCCTACGCTCTGCCAGCTGATAATTCAGAACCACAGACCTCGAGAATAAAAAGAAATCTTAAAAGTTATCTAGCCCTATCACTCATCTCAGGCTTGCATTATTTCTACAACATGACTACTAACTGGCAGTGAATACATCTAAACGCCCCAAGTAGACAAGTTTATAGATGTTGGGAACATTTAAAATAACATAGAATTTTCTTTGTGAAGGACAGTCCATGTTTTCTTTGGATCATACATTTATCCAACAAATATTTGCTGGGCCTATACTATGCTGATATGCTAGCATGACTATCAGGAGAGGAGGTTCCAGCCTTCACGGGCCTTTGACCATGGCTGATGCAGCAAACAATAACTGTGGAATGAAAGGGAATGTTACTGAAAATAGTGGGTCTCTCTAAACTCCTTATTGAAGATTACACTTACGATTACTTTTGATGTTAATAATAATCACTATCGTTATTTACTGAATGCACACAGTATACTTCAAATAGTGATCTCATTTAATCCTTCCCACAGCTCCGTAAGATCGTTTTAGCCCCACTTTATGGGTTGAGAAATAAACTCAGTGAGGTTAAGTAACTTGCCTAAAGGTGCATATCTGGTATGGAGAGGTGCTGGGATTCAAAGGCTGTAATTTCAAATGAGGACTAGGCTCTTTTCATCATTCTATGCCTCCTACCCACTCTCCCCCCGCCGCCCCCAACTACTAGTGACATATCCCTTACATGGAGCCCAGATCTTCTCCTTCTCCAGCTCTCTAACTCCACAGGCAAGCTCCTTCAGAGCAAAAATGACATCTTACGTTTGCTGGGATCCCTGCACACTAGGCACCAGGTTACACACACGTTGTTGACAAGTGGATTGATTTCTGTCAAAGATGTACTGCACACGCGGTCAGTTTAAACTTTCACGGGCAGTGAACACTCAGGAACAAAAAAAGTGAGAGAATTTGCTGAGGCAGGTCAATTCAATTGTTCTTGGCAACCTGAGCAGGAAAATCCTATGTAGTCCGGAGGGAGAAATGGTACCGATTATATTACTTTGCTAACAGTACCCAGAATATCTGAGCAGTTACTGGCAGGAAGAAATACGGTGGCATGACTGGCCCAACAAAGAGGAGGCTTCATCAGTGGCTGCCACCACCTCTGACAACAAAGCCAACCTGCTCCGACAAATAACCCCAGGCGCGCTCACCTGCAGCACACGGCTCATCCACTGGAAACTGTCTTCCTCTGAGGCGTCGGGTCTTTGTTCCGCAACCACCACGATGCGCTCATCATAAAATACAGACACAGAAAACACAGCAATTCTAAGAGAGACAGATCAAACACATCAGGACTCCCTTCACAACCAGTCCTATTTGCTTTGCTCAGTTGGAGTTACAGAGAGGAGCTGTCCCCACCACACTACCCAGAAACGAGTGGTTTCGAAAAGAAAATGCCACAGTCATTACCATCAAAATGAGGACTCAAAAAACATGTACTAGTAAGCACCACTGGCACGAACGTTGGGATGCAGTGGTAAGCAAGACAAAGTCCCTGTCTTCATGGAGCTTGCACGTCAGAGACAGAACAAATAAATATAAAAATAACGTCATGTCGTATTACACCAGGAAGAAAGGCAAGGCAGGGCGAGGGGCAGAGCGGTATGCGGGGCGGCTGCGCTCCTGAAGGCGGGGTGGTTGGGGAGCGCCTCCCTGAGGAGCGGACACTGGAGCAGAGACCTGAGTGAAGTGAGGACGCGAGCCATGCGAAGATCTGGAGGAAGAGGTTTCCGGGCAGAAGGAACGGAAAGCGAAAAGGTTCTGAGGTAGGAACGAGCTTGGCAGGTTTGAGGAACAGCAAGAAGGCCAGTGTGCCTGGAGCAGAGTGGTAAGCAGAGAGTGGTGGGGAGAGGTCAGAGCCAGGCCAGGGCAGGCAGGGGGACCTGGCAGGCTGAGGGGAGGGGGATGTTCTGAGTGAGGTCTCCGCTCGAACGTCCCCTTACTAGCGAGGCATTCCCAGACCACCCTAGAGAAACCGGCGAGTGCACTCCCACCCCCAGGGTGTTCTTTCTACGTGGCCCTTATCACCATCTCACATGTTCTCTCTGTCCCTGACTTTGTAGTTACTCTCGGTTTCCTGCAGTGAGAACGTGAGCTTCACAAGGGCAGAAACCTGGCCTGTTTTGTTCACTGCCACATGCCACACTCTGAGCATGCATGATAGTGGCACACGGTTGGCACCCAATAAATATCTGTTGAAAGGATGCACGAAAGAACGGGAAGTCACCGGAGAGCTGAATGTGCCAGCACGCGGGACCATCTCCCTTCCTTCCTTCCTTCCTTCCACACATATTCATTGAATACCGTGTGCCAGGCGCTGTGCTGAGTGCCGGGGATATAACGGTGACCAAAGACAGAAGGTCGAGTGCCCCACGGAGTTTACATCTCAGAGGAAGCCACGTTATTATAAACACTACACGTTTTAGGAACTGGTTCTCTACTGGTTTCATTAGTTTTTCCTACTTCTTAAAAAACTAAAGGGATACCAGGAATGCTTTAAGGATACATATCCATGATTGTAAATAAACTACTGGATAGACATCAACTACTCAAGTATGTACCAAATATCTTTCCTTGTATTAATAAGCAAAGAAAAGAGGGTTTGTAGTTGACTTTATCCATGGAATTTGAAATTAGCACTTAGGTACTATGTCAATCTCTGTGTTAAAATGTTATAACAATTTAGAGATGAGTTATAAGAGAAACAGTTCTCAGATGTAAAATTCCTACAAAGTAGCATCTATCTTAGATGATGGTCTGAATGGCACTACTTCTATATTGATGGAATGTAAGAAGTTCAACGTTTTAGAATTCTCCTCAGTATTCAACAAATAGTAATAATTAAAAACTGAAATACAGGATATGGTTATATCTTATTCCTCTCAATTTCAGCCAAACCCAGCCATGTTGAGATAAATATTTAAAGCCCAATTCCTGCTATGCTTAACCAAAAAAAACCCCAATCACTTGCTCTACAGAATACAACTCAAATTACCCTGTAAAGATACATTTAGATTCCACTGCAAGTGCTAACATCTGAATTTTGTACTACTCACCTTCCTCTATAAACAGTCTTTATTGATTCAACAGCCAATCCAGTAGCAACAATGTCATCAGCATTATGTCTTCGACCACTAACCATCAGTAACCCATCCATTTTTCCAACCACGAACACCAAACTGCCCTGAAAGGTAATAAAAATTTACCTTGATTTCCATTATTTAAATAGAAAAACAGGTATTTTACTTTCTGCTTTGAAATATAGTTCATCAAAAATGTAAGAAAACAACACTGTATTTTATGGATTTGAAGAAAGTGTTTCATATCTCAGAGATCAGAGGAGGAATCTATAGCATTTTACAAAAATTACAGTATATAAGAAAAGAATTTGTTTATATTTATTCTTAGGGAGGAATTTTATAAAAAAGCAACTAGGACTGGGGCGCCTGGGTGGCTCAGTCAGTTAAGCGTCCGACTTTGGCTCAGGTCATGATCTCACGGTCCGTGAGTTTCAACCTCGTGTCGGGTTCTGTGCTGACAGCTCAGAGCCTGGAGCCTGCTTCGGATTCTGTGTCTCCCTCTCTCTCTGACCCTCCCCCATTCACGCTCTGTCTCTCTCCGTCTCAAAAACAAATAAACATTAAAAAAAAAAAAAAGAAAGAAGGCAACTAGGATTCCACACAAGCATATTTTATTTTCTCAGCCATGATTATGTCGTATTAGTTCATTTGTACCTATTCACGAGATGGATGGAAAGAAAAAAATTGTTAACTTATTTAATACTGGAATTAGGAAGAGATGAAAACAGCTGAATGTGAGAACACCTGTTTGAGATTTATAAGGGTAATGCTGTTTCCATCTGGCAAGATTAGAAACAGGCTAATAAAGAAAGGTCTGAGAAACACTATAGGAGTCTCTCCAAGAAGATAACATAGCTGCAGGAAATGTTGCTGTCAACGCCCTAAAGACATCACTGTACAAATAATACTTCTCAAAAATTCTCCTAGACCCATTTGCAATAAATTGACTTTTCCATTCATTACACAAGTCCTAAATTTACTGGACAATTTATACATATTCAATTATCTAGTAGTCATCTCTACGTGAATGTCACTTAGTGATTTATTGAGCGCAATGTAGTGCCATATGCTGATTGGGTTATGTAAGTAAGATAGAACTTCTAGACTCAAGAAACCACACACTAATCTGTGAAGACAGGAAAGAACCAGCCATTTCCAACACAGTCTGAAAAGTGCTATGGTGGACGTAAGTAAAGAGAATGAGACAGACACTGCTCTGTCCATTTCTCCATTTCTTTCACTGCAGTAGAATTTTTAGCTGGGCATGGGTGACCAAAATAAAGATTACATTTCAGCGCCCCCTTGCAGTTAAGTGTGGCCACGGGACTAGTTCAGACCGGTTCAGATAAAAGGTGTTGCACCTGTCAGAATGGCTAACATTAACAACTCAGGCAACAACAGATGTTGGCGAGGATGCGGACAAAGAGGATGTCTTTTGCATTGTTGGTGGGAAGGCAAGCCGGTGTAGCCATTCTGGATAACAGTATGGAGGTTTCTCAAAAAATTAAAAAGAGAACTACCCTATGACCCAGCAATTGCACTACTAGGCATTTATCCAAGGGGTACAGGTGTGCTGTTTCGAAGGAACACATGCACCCCCTTGTTTATAGCAGCACTATCAACAATAGCCAAAGTATGGAAAGAGCCCAAATGTCCATCGATGGATGAATGGATAAAGGAAATGTGGTATATATATACAATGGAGTATTACTTGGCAATCAAAAAGAATGAAATCTTGCCATTTGCAACTACGTGGATGGAACTAGAGGGTATTATGCTAAGTGAAATTAGAGAAAGACACATATCATATGACTTCACTCATATGAGGACTTTAAGATAGGACTAAAGATAGGACTAAAACAGATGAACACAAGGGAAGGGAAAGAAAAATAATATAAAAACAGGGAGGGGGACAAAACATAAGAGACTCATAAATATGAAGAACAAACTAAGGGTTACTGGAGGGGTTGTGGGAGGGGGGATGGGCTAAATGGGTAAGGGGCACTAAGGAATCTACTCCTGAAATCATTGTTGCACTGTATGCTAACTAATTTGGATGTAAAAAAAAAGAAAAAAAAAAAAGATATGACATGTTGCTCAGTAGCTTCAGGAAATCTTCCTTAAGAGATGGTGGGATACACTCTTTCCCTTGTCCCGTTTTCTGGAATGCAGACGGGATCCTGCAGCTCCATCTTGGACTTCAGTCGTGGAGAGGTAAGCTTTAAAAGGAGCTAGGTTTTAGAGAATTTTTTGGTGCTGACAGGATTAGTTACGACAGTAGGTACAGACTTCTCTTTCTAGGATAGCAATCATCCTAGTGGCATGCCCTCACACCCCCTGCCCCCATAAATGGTGGGGAAGAAGTAAAATTAGGTCTTTTCTTATGTAACTTGAGCTGGTAAGAGGAGATGAAAGAGTAGGGAGGTAAAAGAGAGGTAGATGGAGACATATGGGTTTAACTATGACCAAAAATGTCTGTTACTTACAAAATACAACCCAAACTTCCCACAACATCATGCAAAACCCTTCATAATCTGGCTCTCTGCCTTCTTTGTGGGCTCACAAAACTGTTAACTCTCTGAGAACAGACTTTGTATCTTAATGGTCTCCATGAACCCAGTGCCTGTGAACACCATTTGCTGGAAAACAAACTGTTAATATTTGAAAAATTTATTATTATACATGGTATAGTGCCGATAATTTGTATGAAAATGCTTTGCACACTATTATGACTTCCCTTTGCTATTTAAAAATTTTTTTAAAAATGTTTATTTATTTTTAAGAGAGAGAGCGTGCTGGGAGGGGCAAAGGGAGAGGGAGACAGAGGATTTGAAGTGGGCTCTGCGCTGAGAGAGGAGAGCCCAATATGGGGCTCAAGTTCATGAACCGTGAGATCATGACCTGAGCCAAAGTCAGATGCTTAACCAAATGAGCCTCTCAGGTGTCATTCCCTTTGCTATTGAAGGTAACTTTTTTTTTAGCGCTCTTCTAACTCACTGAAACATACAAATCAAATCAAAGAAATGTAGCAAGACTAAATGAAAAGAATTTTTGAAAATAAAAAATATCTCAGCTTAAAGGAGTCAAGTGAATGTGGGTAATGAAAGCAATAAACATTAGGTGAGTTTATGACATTCTTACAGAAACCACTCTGTAACACTCTTTAACACTTCTGAACTAATCTGAATTTGTTCTGTTCTGTGACGAAAACCTTGTAAAGTCTAAATATCTGGATCAGATACACCAAAACAAACATGAATGCATCACTTACCGGTCCTACAAACCCCAGTAATCCTGACCGGATGAAGGGGACGTCCCCAACAGGAGAGCCTGCAGAATTGACTGGAATTACCTAAAAGATAGAAAGCAGTGAAAATCTTAGGTTTTTCTTAAAATATGTATTTGATTTTTATTTTATAAAAAAAATTGTTTTGAATGTTTATTTTTTGAGAGAGAGAGAGAGACGGAGAATGAGTGGGGGAGGGATAGAGAGAGAGAGGGAGACACAGAGTCCGAAACAGACTCCAGGCTCTGAGCTGTCAGCACAGAGCCCCACACGGGGCTGAAACCCATGATCCACGAGTCATGACCTGAGCCAAAGTTGGATGTGTAACCAAATAAGCCACCCAGGCGCCCTGTATTTAATTTTTAAAATGTCTTAGAAAAATTATAATAGTAATATACGCTTATTGAAAAATTAAAATTATATAAATAATGACTTCAGTATCCCCACCCCTTTAAGAAAGAAACATTTACAATCTGCTGTATATCTCTCAGACTTTTTTTACACGCATGTATTAATGTAGTAAGAATTTATTAAAAAAAAAAAGAATCCTATTACATATACTGTTTCACAACCTGCTTTTTCACATAGTATATATTTTTCACATAACATATGTATTTGGGATATCTCTGCAAGTTGGTGACAGTTGCTCTAGCTCCCTTTGTTCAACAGTCCTGCAACATATCATCGCATGGGGGACAAGACAGAACAGCCCTTGGAGTCCGATGAAAGTTCAACTTCTGGCTCTGCCACTGACTAGTGAGTTCCTGGACTCCTCGAAGCCTCAGTGTCTTTGGCCATAAAACAGAGCTCCCAATGCCTCTCACAGGTTTAGGGTAAAGATTCAGGGAACGTAAACAGATTTGCAGGCATAAGCACAGAGTTTGGCTCAGAATCGGTACTCAGGAAACTACAAGAATTAGTACTATTAGAATGTAAGCCGTCTTTCCGGTGAGGAAGGCCATCTAATTTTACTGTTATAAATGTGCTTTACTGAATATTGCTGTACAGATCTTGGTGTATTTGTACAAAAGGCATGAGCTCTTTGAAGTTTTTCTCACCAGCAGCTTATTTTTAAAGATACACTTTGCTTCGTTTTGTAGTCATTACTAGGTCTTCTGTCCCAGTGAAAGGTTAACCGCATTGGAAAACTCTCTCAAGATTTAAATAGAAAATCCAGTAAGAAAACACTAGAAACTTCAATTTGCAAAACAAAACAAAAAAAACCCAAAACAAACCCAAACAAAAGGCAATTGTTTTCTCCTTTTTTGGTTAGGATTTTTATTCTACTTCCCTATCGTTAAATTTATACTGCAGATTTCAGAATCCCTTCATCACTATGGACCTGGCAGTTTGATATTAAAATCTGAGAATTTTGGCTAGGCAGTTGCTCTTATCGGAAAGGCAATGTAATAAAATACTATCGGTGTCTTCAAACACTGCTTGAGGATCTTGTTTATAGTAAGGAAAATGGAATGACAAAAAATCCAGATATTGGAAACATATGTAGTCCAAGCATTTAAAAAGAAGAAGAGTAGGGTGAGATTTTTTTTTCTTTTAGGGTGACATTTAAATTAGTGAAATGTATAGACAGCGCAAGTAATTAGTCACTTGTGAGAGCAAAGTTACTGGCGGTAAACGCGTGCTTTAAGAGTTTATCAATGCCCACTCTTATTGAGGTGAGTGGATCTCAACTTCTGAAGGAAGGCCAAGAATGTAATAGTGTTACTGATGATGCAAGGATGGTCACAACAGACAGACATTTAATAATTTACACCATTCTAGGCTGTGTAAACAGATGATGGACAGCCCAGGAGCTCTTCACCTTTTCCAGTTACCACACTATTCATATAGGTAATACTCTCCTGTCAGGTCTATTACAACATAATTATGTAATGGTATGTGCCAATAATGGTATGGTAGATAGATATGCCCTGCCATACTGAGACTGAGAGTCAAGTATAGAAAAAGGAAGCTCAAAGAACTGAAAATTGGCAGTTGGTCATAATATCATGGCCCATAAGATGGACTTTTCTGTTCCCTAAAAGCTACCCTGTGGCAGGTTAATCCCAATTAGGAAATATAGATAATTCCTTATGCCTGTTCTGATTTCCAGCCTCACTAGGCAAACTTTCATTACTGTTAGTCTTTACACTCAGAACTGTCCGCAGGAAAACAATGTGCTGGTTTCACTAGAACATGAGTTATTTGAGGAGCTCCGTTTGTTTTCCTGAGGTACCAAGCATCTAGAATACTGCTGGGACACACAGAAGGTGCTCAGTAAACATGTGTTGAATGAAAGACTGAATAATGGAAGCAACCTGCCCCTGTGACAGGACAGTTTTTCATCAGTAACTTGGTGTTCTGGTTGGCATCAGTCCTCATAGGCTCAGCTAACTTGAGTCTACTCTGGAGAGATGGATCTGCTGTCACTGTACTCTTAAAATTAAATTTTGGGGCTTATGAAACTCAAAGTATGGCATATTCACCAGAGTGAACTTTTATGAGGCCTTTTACTCTTCATTTATGTAACAGATAAACAGTAATTCTTGTGCACCAGGGGTGTTCTAAGCACTTTACAAACATTAACTCGTTGGGGTGCCTGGGTGGCTCAGTCAGTTAAGCATCCGACTTCAGCTCGGGTCATGATCTCGCGGTTTCCGAGTTCGAACCCTGTGTTGGGCTCTGTGCTGACAGTTTGGAGCCTGGAGCCTGCTTCCGATTCTGTGTCTCCCCTTTCTCTGCCCCTCCCATGCTCATGCTCTGTCTCTCTCTGTGTCTCAATAATAAATGAATGTTAAAAACAAAACAAACAAACATTAACTCATTTAGTCCTCACAACAATGCTATGAGGTATGTACTATGGTTCCTCACATTTTAAAGATAAGGAAATTAAGGCACAGAGAGGTTAAGCAACTCCTCCAAGGTCAGCGAGTAAGTGGCGGACTTAGGATTTGAACTGAGGCAGCCTAGCTCCAGAATACACTTTCTCAGCTGCTATATTGTGCTGTTTCCCATCAGCCAGGTCATTTGACCTAGTGACACCCTGACCTCACTAGATAAGTTCCCCCCCAAATTTAATATCATGTACCTCAAATGTATTTTTTGTCACACCAGCAAGCCCAAAGTACATCATGCCTCCTGTTCTAGAGCTGACACAGATTTCTCCAATTTCATCTGTTTTGCAGAGTTGGGGAGGTCCATCGGGTCTCACAATGCACATCATCCCTAGGGTGCAGAAAATACAGTTAAGAGACAGAGATTCTGGAAAACCTTTGTAAAATAACAGCCTCATCCTTCTGAGCCCAGGAAAGTTTTGCATTTACTGAACGGAATTAAGTAAGAATGCCAAACAAGAATGTCAAAAATAGACCTGATACTACATAGGTATATCTGAATTCCCATCTTTTAGTCCCGATGATAAACAAGTTATTTTTAAAATTCAGCAAATAAAACTACGACAGATGCAGACCACCGCTTTCCAAGACAGTAACATGTTAAAAATGACTACAGTGTCCAAAGAAACAGGTGAAATTCATTTACCCTTGGGCAAATCAAACTCAAACACTCACGGGAGCACTGAGCTCTAACTTTCTGCCAGTCCCAGTGTCTTGGCAATTACGGTGAAAACCAGACAACTTTAGTGCAACTCAGTACTTAAGCTTTCCATATGAACAACTGTAATGGAATCATTCATAATGAAATCATACAATACTGCTGGAAAGGAAGTATAATTAGAATCGCTGAACTGTTAGAGAGGCTTTGAGAAGTTAAGAGGCTAAGAACTAAATTTTTTATTCCTGGTTTTGGATCTCATTTTTATCAGGTTCTACTATCTCTAATGACAAATCTTTTTGAAAAACCAAATGGTGCTCCTAAGGACTCACCACCAGGCATTACATGGCCCACATCCTGGACCGTCAGTGCTGAATTTTTATCTTCAGTATTGACCCGTATTACTCCATAGCTCAATCCATTCATTGAGAGAATAGCTCTTCCTGGCAAAGGGGCCCCTGGAACTCCAGGCCTGAAAACAAAATAAACTCATCAAATTTGGCAAATTAAATGATATCAACGTAAAAGTATGTACATATAAAAGCAAATTTCCTCTGACTACAACACACACACAAAATACTCATTTTCTCCGCCAAAAACATGTTAAATTAATCAAATTCACATGTATAAAGCATGGTCCACATTCATTCAGGTGGAAAAAGTAAATTTTAATCTATTATTAAGAATATATTGGCTTGTGTATACTTTCCACACTTCAGCTGTAACCAAGGACAACCTATTTTGTGGGTTTTTTTTTTTTTTAGATAATTTATATATTTTGAGAGAGAGAGAGAGAGAGAGAGACAGACAGAAAAAGAGACAGGGAAGAAGGGAGAAGCAGATAGAATGGTAGAGACAGAATCCCAAGCAGACACCATGCTGTCAGTACAGAGCCCGACATGGGGCTTGAACTCATGAACCGTGAGATCATGATCTGAGCCGAGATCAAGAGTCACATGCTTAACTGAACTGACTGAACCACCCAGGCGCCACAAGGACAGCCTATTTCTCATCTAAGATGCTAACTAAGGAGTCTGAAGAGCAAAACAATGCAGAAAAAGAACTCGTTCACAACTATGAGAGAAGAATTAAAGTATATTTTCAGTTTGCCAGTTACCCTTACGGCAAGAGTGGGAAAAATAAATGAGATGCTTCCAACTGCTTTACAAAGTCATTTTCACTTTTAGGCTGATGAAGCAGAAAATTAGTTAGCACCTCTTGTCATCGCCCAGTAAATAGCACACATCTGATTAAAGTTGTAACATACATCAAGAACACTGACATTCTGCACAATACCTGCGGATTGCGACAGTCATGGCTTCAGCAGAAGTAGCACATGGACAGATGGCCTCAGGTTTCAGTCCATGGCTTTGGAATAGACTCAGGAAGGCATCACAGGATGACACAGACCCTAAGGAGTTGGAACAAATCAACGTGAAAGCTAAAATTGTGATTTTCATTACTGTAGAAAATTGGTAAAGAGTGGAGAGCCAACACATTTGCTTTTCATGAGAACTCTCACTGTACCTCCTTAATTCCATACAGATATTTTATTGTGCCTGTGAGATGGTGGATACATTTCAAGGACAAATAAATGCTCAGTCAGCCCATAAAAGGTCACTGACACTATTTAAAGTCACAAATTGGAATAGGGCTGCTCCTACCAAACTGTGCAATCAATAGCAGAGATGTACTGCAGCCATTCTCTTCTATGCGATAATCTCAGATTTGTTTCTAAGGTCAACCCCACATCTGTGTTTATACCATTGTGACTACTGACAGAAATGCACTACAGCAAAGAGCACAGTTTCTTTTTTTTTTTTTTAATTTGAGAAAGACAGAGATAGAGATAGAGAGAGAGAGAGAGAATGAACAGGGGAAAGGGGTGGAGGGGGAGAGAGAATCATCTTAAGCAGGCTCCATGCTCGGTGCAGAGCCTGATGCAGGGCTCAATCCCATAACCTCGGGATCATGCCCTGAGCCGAAATTAAGAGTCAGATGCTTAACTGACTGAGCCACTCAGGCGCCCTGAGAGCATAGTTTCTAACACTTTACCTTATTCTACTGTGTGGAGGCTCAGGTGTTTGTGCTTGGAGGGAAAAGCAGGTAACATAGTAAGATTTCCAAAAGCTTTCCCCAAGTCCTTTGATTTGTCCATAGGGGGAATTTATATAAAGTCCAGACACTTGGGTTACATCAAGTCAACTTCTTATCACTCCTTATAGTCACATGATAGAAAAAGGATACAAATGAGTGAGCAAGAAGGGGTGTTTCTGAAAGCTTATAAAATGTGGTATATCTATTCAATGGAGTATTATATGGTAACGAAAAGGAATGAAGTATGAACACGTGCTACATTGAGGAATCCTGAAAACATACTAAGTGAAAGAAGCCAATCACAAAAGGCCACATACAGTATATGAAATGTCCAGGGTAGGTAAGTTTGTAGACAAAGAAAGTAGATGAACAGTTGCCTAGGGCTAGGGAACAGAGAGGGAGAAATAAGGAGTGACTATCAATGGTTATGTTTTTGTTTTGTTTTGTTTTGTTTTGTTTTGTTTTGTTTTGTTTTAATGGGGGGAGGTAATGATGTTCTAAACTTAGTTCATGGTGACAGTTGTATAACTGTGCATATCCTGAAACCACTGAACAGCACACTTATTTCTTTATACATTTCTTCATTTACTAAATGTTTTTTTGACGGAGAGCGAGCAAGTGAGAGCACGAGTGGGGGAGGGGCAGAGAGGGAGACAGAGGATCCCAAGCCCGATATGGGGCTGGAACTCACAAACTGTGAGATCGTGACCTGAGCCGAAGTTGGATGCTTAAAAGACTGCGCCACCCAGGAGCCTCTGAACCACACACTTTAAATGGACGAGTTTTATGGTATGTGAATTACATTTCAATACAGATGTAAAAAAATGCTTACGGAAAGGGGGAAAAACCTCAACCTACCAAAGGAAAGGCTATTCCCACACCCACACTCTAGAAATACTCACAGGGATTAGCTCCATCAGTTACAATTAACATCCGGAGGGAACTCAAGCTGACATCTCTTTGGTCCCGATGTGCCATCATAGCCCAATGCAAGTCTCGACATTTTACTAAAGCTACTTTGGCTATAAATTCAAAACGGATAAAGTTAACACACACATACATGCTAAAATTGGTGTGAATTTAATACACTATAATAAAAACATTTTTATTTATTTTAGGGATCATGATTTTCACTTAGAGAAAATAAAAAAGGCTTCAAAGAAATTGTGCCAGGTGCTCTGAAGCAGTAGCAACTGACACGGACGCACAATTGTTTTGCTTACTGTGACCTGCAGGTGGGCCACATAGCTCGGCCAAGGAAACTCTGAACACTGAAGCACCCAATGAATCTAATTCAGGGTTCAGATTCAAGCAAATTCACCTCGGCTCATAAGAAAGGACATCCAGTGAGATGAAACAGACAACATACCTAATTTGATAGTGACTGAACTCTAAAACCCGTCAAGCCACCAAGGCACAGAATTATGTCTCCAGAAGAGCAATTTGAAAATCCCTGAAATCTCAGTTCAAACAGTCACATAATTAAAGCTCAGATGTTGTGTGCAACTACCTTTGTGGGCATGTACTCTCTGGACCCAAGAGAGCGGGCAAGTCTTCATAACAGAGTAGGGTACACTAATTGTATGCATCTTGTTCATTACATTCTGAAAAAGCAAAGAAAGACAAAAAGTAATCAATACCCAACACATACTCAGCATTTAAAAACTGAACTATCATTAATGGTTTTAGGCACAGAAGTAACATATGCTCTTTGAAAAAAAATCTGAAATATTAACTCTAAGGCTGAAGTCTTATTTGCTATCTACCCTTAAACCTGGTTCGTTCCTCTCCTCCTCAGAGATTACCGGTTATGAAACTGACATGTATCCTCCAGGCCCTTTTGCTGTATAACTCATATATATTTGTCCCCAAAGGAAGATAAAAGTATTTTTAACATTAAAAGGCATCATATCATACATAGATTGGCAGCCTGCTTTTTTTTCACTTAAAATGTTTTAGAGCTAAATCTGTGCACACGAGTATAAGAGATCTACATAATACTTCCTGAGCTGCTGCATACTATTCCACAGTATGACTATAGCACAATTTATTTAGGCATTTCTCTATCATTGACAACGTTTTGCTATTACAAACAGTGTTTCTCAAGGAACATATTTATACTCACTTCCCTGCACACGTGTGCAAGTGTCTGTCTACAGCAGATACAGAAAGTAGTACTGCTGGGTCATAGGATATGTGCTTTTAAAATTCACCAGATACTGCCAAACTGCCCTCCAACCCGCTAAACACTTTCATCATGCACATGCTCACTACATCCCACAAAGAGCTGGCTATGACAAAGCAAGAAATCAGCATTTCCCTGATTCTTACAGGAGGATCTGCTCAGACTTCTTAAGTGTTTGGGTAGATAAAGCTGAGTGAGCTGAGCGAGTCATGGAATTTGGTGTCTCTCCTGCCCCCCAAACCGAATATACACAGGACCCCGGTTCCCAAAGAGATCCAGCCCACAGAGTAATTAAGTCTTGGTATTTAGATTGGCCATTCTGATCATCACCTAAGTGACCCCCCAAAATACAAGACACCACTGTAAACCTCTTTTACCTCCTTCCCCCACGTTTCTAGCTATGGTGACAAATTTTTGGATTTTCAAGGACAAAATGGTGTTAATACTAGTTCTTCTACACGTCCCCATCTTGCTCTTTGTATCACAGGTAGAAAATTCTCTCTAACCCCTCAAAAGGGTGTTTTAACCAATCAAAAGGGCTTCAGAAATGAGCTAGAAATTATGTACACTGAAGGAACAGGCTCTTACTACTTTGAAGTGTGTCTTGGGTGAAAAGGGATCCTCCTTCTCTTCCCCTAGGCTTCATTTGCTACTCTTTCTCAGATTCCTGCAATACGCAAGGAAGTTGGAAGAGACAATCTCTTGAAGGTCCTCTTCAACTTTTGGACCCTTTGTCTCTCTTCCCTCCAAATCAGCAGGCTATATACAGTAGTTTTTCCCATTGAAATGTCCCCTCTTTACCTCCACCCACAAGATATCTCCATATGGCTAAATCTTGCCCATTTTTCAAAGTCCAACTCAATTGTCACTCTTCTATAAAAATGGCCTGATGCTGGAGGTGGGAGGGACTCACCTTTCTCTAACTCCCACAGCATGTTACCTGTTCCTCTATTGTGGAAAGGAGCTGATCTACCTTGTTACTTTACTCTTTAATTGTTGCTTGGAGTCATTCAATATATTTTGCCCAATGGAAAAGTTAGATGTCATTAAGCACAGTTACCAGGATCTAAATACATTCATGTAAATCCTTTCTTCAGAAAAGAGAAGAAGTAAATCTCAAATGTACTTTAATCATACATATATAGTCATTTGTAGAAAAGTGGTACTATAATAGTTTTGAGCCGTCATAGCAGATGTTTAAAAAATTTTTGATCCTAAGTTCTCCTACACAGTTATGTGAAGAGTATGTCCAACCACACACTGAAGAATAAACAGAATTACATTCTCCTTTAAAAAAGTTACCATCTGTATTACAAAATTCTTCTGGAAAATATTATTGATTTTTGGGGGAATTACATTTCAAATAACCACTGGGAGATGCTCTGGTTACACAGCTTACATACCGACCTGAATTATAAGCACAATTTACACTAAAGGCCATAATTCTGAGGAGCTTACCGCAAACATGCCATGCCATAGCCCGGCATCCTTCTTAAAGTCTAAAACATTTACCACTGTCTCCCCTAAGATTGAAAAAACAGGAAAAAGGAAATCATCTTCAGTGTTAAGCAGCAGATGTGTTTCATTTGTCTCTATTAAACAACTGATTTTATACTTCTGAAGAAATCACTAAAAGCTTCTGATTACTTGAGGGTCCCCTCAAACTGGCTAGGGGACCGATCACAGGGGAACAAGGTCACAGAAGAGATAAGGAGTCTGAAACTTATTATGACATAGGCACTGTCTTCCAAGAGGTAATATTTTTTTCCTAATTATACAAGGAACACATGCTTATTTTAGAACTGCATGTTTCAGAAACACATGTAAAAAATTATACTTTCTGGAGAAAGTAAAAAAAGTTGGTGTATATCCATATATTTATATAGATCTACACATACTTCTAAGCATCCTTATATCTAGACAGATATCTACCATAACAAAACGGGCATACTGCACTGTATCTAATTTGTTTCCACTTAATGATATATTGAAATAATTTCCTTAGATCTTTAATATTCAAGAACAGGAGTCTTAATGCCTCAGGGTATAACCCACTACTTGAGCATATTATAATTTAATCAATCCCCATTTTTTTGGCTTTTGATTGCTTCCATTATATATATGCATTTTACCAGACAAGAATGCTGTTCTATAATGAACATGTATAACTTGCTTCATTTTATGAAAGGAAAATAAAGTACTAAAAAATTTAATATTGCAAAGAACATTCTAAGGCAAAGAGTCACTATACTATATCAACACATCTAAACTTTCACAATACAGAATACATTTTTGTGTTTTAATTTGTGCTTTTTGGTAGCTGGATTTCTTTAACTCCAAATGTACAACTGGTGTCAGCTCTATAAACACAGGGAGATGGAGATATGTAACATTCTGCAGCTAATAAACACATGGTTTTAATTTGTTTCCTATTTCTGCACTCTAGAAATCATGCTCTACATATTTGGTTTGCCCAGCATTTTAGTTCCTTTAAATTACAGCATATTTGTGAAAAAGAAAAGCAAAAGCAAGCCAAGAATGTGTCCTAAAGTACTTCACTCTGGGTTTGGTCATTAACTGGAATCCAATCTGAGCACTCTGCTCACAGTCACATATATCTGAAGCTCACAATGAGGGCAGTCACGAGATGAAGTCTGACCTTCAGAATAATTGCAGGCCTGGGACAGAGCTTGGCAGTGAGACAACATCGCAAGGCGGGATACTGTAACTCCCATCACACTCCCTTCTTTGCTTGTTTTATACTAGGAAAAAAAAAAATCACAAAAAACAAAAGCATAAGAAACACAATAAAATGGGTTATTTCAAATGACAAACTAGAATTCCAAAATGAAACCCAGATAAGCCATGGTAATGGGCTACATTTAATATGTTTCATATGAATATTTAAGACTATACAGTAGGGCCCCAAACTCTAATCACGCAAAGATAGCATTGACAAGTGACAAAACTCAAGAAAGGATGTGTGAAAAATTCTTACAAGTTTAATTAGTCATCAGTGTCAAGTGGCTGTTAAAGAAGCTAAACAAACAAGTGACTTGAGCTGCATTAATGGAAGCACCGTATCAAAAACATGGCAAGCAGGGCACTGCAGAGTTCTAGGTGGGTAAGGTGTGGTTCCTGTCTGTCAGAAGCTCCCAGGTTGGGAGGGGAACACCTAGAGATGGCCTACTCACTCCTATAAATCAATCAACTCTCATTTTGCTTTTTCCTCAATGTTCCATCCAAGTCGCTTTTTACCAAGATCAGCAACTTCTGATTGTTAAATCAAAAGGACACAAGACATACTTTATTTTATCCGACATTTCTGTAACATGTAACACCTCCTTCCTTGACACTGTCTTCTTCCTTAGCTTTTGTGATATTCCTCTCTCCTATTCATAATCTCTCCATCTCTCTCCCCCTTCCATTCTTCTGCCCATCCCTTAAATGTTGGCATTTCCTGAAAGTTCTGTTCTTCTTTCTCTTTTTACTTTCTTCCATCGGGATACCACATGCGCCTGATGGCTTCCAGTTCTCAACCTCTGACCCAGCCCTCCTTTCAGAACATTTAGACTCGTAGAGTCAATTGTTCCCCTTGAATGACCCATAGTCCTATAAAACCCCATGTATCCACCACTGTATTCTTCATCCCCACCCCATGCCCATGAACTCTTCTTGCTGTATTTTCTATCTTGGTAAAGGATGCCACCATCTACCCGTTGCTCAAGTCAGAAACCTGAGAGTCTTTCTTGCCTCCTCCCTCTCCAGAGTCTGTCCCTAAATCCTGTCTCTTTTCCTTCCTTCCTTCCTTCCTTCCTTCCTTCCTTCCTTCCTTCCTTCCTTCCTATCTCTCAATTCCACCCACTCTTCTCTATCCCTATCACCATGAGCTTGGGCGTACCTGGATAACTGTAAAACGTGGACTCTCTGTTTACCTTCTTAATCTAATCAAACCAGATACGTCTTTAAATAACATATTTATTCTTATCAAACTCTTCTGACAACCCTTTAATAGCTCCCTATGACTCATAGCGTACTTTAAACTCACTAGCAATGTCCTGTGGGTCATAAGAGGGTCCTAAGTGAAAACTGCAAGTTAATTCAGAATAGCCAAAGTCTAGATGTGGAGGGGAGTCGTTCTATGTGAAGCCAGAGAGTTAAGCAGGGGCCACACAATGAAGCACCCTTCATTTTTTAGGACAAACCGATAAAGAAGTCTGAAAAGGAGTGGTCAGTGAGGCAGGAGAACTGAGGGAGCAGTCAGGGAAGCCAGTGAGCAGTGTTAAGGAGGATGGAGTGATGAACTATGTCCTCAATGAGACATGATGTGGACTGAGGGATGATGGCTACATTTGGTATTTTAATCGCCTGTTTACTTGTCTGTCATCTAAACATACTCCAATCTCTTCCATCTTTCAAAGCAATCCTCCTCGCCTCCAACATTAACACATCACGCCTCAAAGCTACTGCCCACTCTCTTCCCTTTTATAGCCAGTTATCACCACGGGGCTCAAGGCTGAGTGGATTTTTTTCCCTCAAACTTTTTAAATCTATTGATTGGTTTATCATTTAAAACTTAGCAAACTCTTGGTAAGCACTTACTAAGATGTCTCAAGCAGGATGTGGAGTCATCAAGGGCATAGCTTTTAGAGGGAAACAAATGTGAGTATAAGTCCTAGCTCTGTCATTTTGGAGTCATGTGGCCTTTGGTTGGTTACTTGAGTTCATTTAAGTCTTAGTTTCCTTATCTCAAAAGCAGGTTTTCTTTTTTAGTTAGTTAATATACAGTGCAATATTGGTTTCAGGAGTAGAATTCAGTGATTCATCACGTACATACAACGCCCAGTGCTCATATCACAACAAGTGCTGTTTTTAATACCCATCACCCATCTAGTCCATCCCCTCCCCACCTCCTTCTGTCAACACTGTTTGTTCTCTAAGAGTCTCTTGTGGTTTGTTTCCCTCTCTTCTCTTCCCCCCCTTCCCATATGTTCATCTGTTTTGTTTCTTAAATTCCGCATATGAGTGAAATCATATGGTATTTGTCTTTCTCTGACTGGCTTATTTTGCTTAGCACAATACATTCTAGCTCCATCCACGTCATTATAAATGGCAAGATTTCATTCTTTTTCATGGCTGAGTAAGGTTTATAGCAGCACTATCAACAACAGCCAAACTATGGAGAGAGCCCAAATGTCCATCAACTGATACACGGATAAAGATGTAGTGTGTGTGTATACACACACACACACACACACACACACACACACACACACACATGCATACACACACACAATGGAATATTATTCCCCCGTAAAGCAGGTTTAATGTCAGCCCTGACCTCACAGGGTTCGTGTGAGGGCTGACTGAGATAATGCATTGGAAGCGGCTCTTAGCTTGGTGCCTGGTATGCAGAAGGACTTAATCCCTCAAACTGAATGCTAGCAACCACTCCAGATGCTACACTGACCTTCAATACCAAACCCTCTAGCCATTTGTTTTTTCTTGCTCTTTATCTTTCATCTGTTAAATTTGTTCTTTTAAAGTACAGGTATTTTCCTTCCTCAGGTCTCCATTCTTTTGCCTTCCACTTCCCTACCTCACCAAAAGCAGCAGAGAAACATCTCTGTCAGTATACATTTCTTAAACCTTTGCACATCTCTAAGTCTTGTGTAACTTTCTTATATGAGAAGGATCACTTTTTTTTTTTTTTGCTTTCTCTTGAATGTGTATTTATGTTAAAAATAATTAGAACAGAAGGCCCACCACAAGCATTTTATAAGCCAAAAGATGGAACTCTAACAAACCAGGAGGCTTTTCTAACATTAAAGCTGCAAAAGGTTAGTTTTGACTTTTATAAGATAGCAACTGAAGCCACAGGAAGCCACAATGTATTAGTCTCAGGACTTACCTCAATATATGCTGGTTCTGTACCGGCAGGTGAGATGTGGGGCTGCCAGTCTTTAGGTGGCTTCGAAAGGTACTTGGAATCTGTTACGACCCATTTGAGCCGGGGCCAACCTAAATCAAACCCAAAATGAAAATTGAATTGCCTAAGCCATAAGGGAAGGAGTTCACATTGAACTGGTCGTTTTAAATATCAAGAGACCAAATCAAGGTCATCTTATAATCAGTAACATACTATATTTATTAGTTTTCAGTGATAGATCACCAGACAATTATACCTTCTTTCAAAAGTACAATCGTTCCACATGCTAATTTCCGGCCTTGACATTACCTCAACAATTGGGAGGTCCATTTGGCAATGGAAGTCCACTGAGGTTAGTGGTCTATCCTCTGTCTCTACATGTAGCATTTAGCTTTAGTGAACAGAGTGGTAGCTTTTTCCAACCATCAGCATAAAGGTTAAGGGTGTGGGCTGTGGAATCAGACAGATTTGGGTTCAAATCGCTGCTCTGCCATTTATTAGCTGTGACTTTGGGCAAGTTACTTAACCTCTCTGTGTCTCAGTTTCCTCACCTGTAAAACGGGGATAATAATGGTACCTACTTCATAAGAATGTGAAAATTAAATAAGAAAATATATGTTAAGTAGTTAGCTATTATTAAATTAAGACACTGATCAAACCACTAAGCTTTAACTGTTAACTGATAATTGAAAGTATAAATATTACTAACCTTTAAACTGTACAATTTCTCCATTCTGGGTTTTTGGCAGCCCCTTTAGACAAACTTCACTGGTCAGAGCTAAGGCGATACCACAGCTTCCTAGCAAGAAGCCAATCTGCTGACCTCCGGCATCCTGTGGAGAGAAGGTAATGAGCACGACAGGGGAGTGAGCATGAGCACACCCATGCCCCAAACCTAGCACTTAGCAATGCTCTGGCACTTGTGTGATAACATTCATGGAACCCCACTGCTACCTGGCAGTTGTCAACATCCAATGACAATATGTTCTTCCAAATAATTTCTACAGTACAATGATTTCCTGAGTACAAATCAAGTATTTCATTAATCTGACATCGCTGAGGATGAATTCTACCAGTCAATGTGACCATTTTACTCAAAAGTTAGCAATGCTTCTCTTTTAAATTAATTTCAGGGGTGCCTGGGTGGCTCAGTGGGTTAAGCGTCCGACTTCAGCTCAGGTCATGATCTCACAGTTCATGGGTTCGAACCGTGCGTCAGGCTCTGTGCTGACAGCTCAGAGCCTGGAGCCTGCTTCAGATTCTGTGTCTCCCTCTCTCTCTGCCCCTCCCTGGCTCGCATTCTGTCTCTGTCTCTCTCTCTCTCTCAAAAACAAACATTAAAAAAAAATTTTTTTTTAATTTCAGGCCAGTGAAATAGATGTGAACATGGTTAAGGTGTGTTGACCTAGCCACATCCCCAAATTCAAAAGCAAAGCAACCCAGGTCAGAATAAAATAATGTAAATGGACACCAAAGGTCTACATTTACAATGAAAGTGAATGGATGGTTATACCCAAATCCATATACTCTTTATTATTATATTTTAAAGGAGGTAATATTTAAGCCTTATGGCTGGGGTGCCTGGGTGGCTCAGTCAGTTAAGTGTCCAACTTCAGCTCAAGTCATGATCTCACAGTTCGTGAGTTCGAGCCCAGCATCAGGCTCTGTGCTGACAGTTCAGAGCCTGGAGCCTGCTTTGGATTCTGTGTCTCCCTCTCTTTCTGCCCCTCCCCTAGTTGTGTGCACTCTCTCTCTCTCTCTCTTTCTCTCTCTCAAAAACTGAACATTAAAAAAAAAGATATAAGACTTATGGCAAGAGCAAACAACAAAAGATATAAAGTATTTCCATTAAAATACCACCTTAAAAGTATCATTATGAAACCACACAAAAACAGCCAACTCAATAATTTAAGAACAACCTTACGATTTCCTGACTGATCTAAAGATACTATATCCCATCAACCAAAGTTTCAGGGATGTTATCATTTTGTTTTTCATTCCTTTCAGAAAAAAAAAATATATATGTATTTGTAAATCCACAGTATCTACCATATTTGTCTTTATCATGATCTCTCAATAATAAACTATATGAGAAAATTAGGGTCAAACAGCTCACAGAGAAATCATTCGGTTAAACTTGAAAACTTGTTACATATGCTGCATGGGCTGATGTGACATTAAAGTAAAATCTTATCTCCCAGAGTAGTAACATGCCATCATCACTGTGTCATCCTTCAACCTAAGGAAAACCCTGGGCTGTATGATACAGTTAAAGGAAAACCCTTTATACAAAGTTCCCACCTTGTAAATGTGGATTATCTATAGTCTCTGAAGCAATAGGGGTCTTCTTTATAAACAGTAATTACTGAAAAGTCAGGTATACCCCCATGATTCTTAAGTGATATATATACTATATAAAGTCTATCTTAGTTGAAAATGTATTATTTTCATGAAACTTATAAATAATAATAATTATTTTTCTACAACTCTCATGTTTTTAGAAAGTGAAGCTGAGTACTTAAGAAAACGGTTAGGCTGTTTCCAATGTCATGATGGAATCAATTGATCCAAGAACCCGATGCCCACCATGTCACATCAGGCTACATTCCTCTTAAATTCAGCAATGTTACCTTTCTGGTAAGAGGTACCTCTATAGGCACTGGAATCACTTCTGCCAGGAGACATCCATAAAAAGCCACCATAAACATGACTGGATCATTGTTGGGGTAAACCAGGGCTACCTAAAATGCATAATGACATTCAATAACAGGAATAAAACAAATACCTTCAATATCATTCTCTAAGATAAATATATGTGTGTGTGTGTGTGTGTGTGTGTGTGTGTGTGTACATATATTGCACATATCATGAACACAAACTATTTAATAGCCTAAAGGAAATTAAGTTATTGAGAAAGATGCACAAATCTAAAAAGATCTCTAGCATACCCAGGATTACACTAGACACATTTTAGAAACTGCAATGCAATTCATCATCATGATAAGAAAAAATTTGCACTGAATTCTACTGGTGATTGAGCAATTAACAACTCACCTTAAGTAGTAAGTTAATTACTTGTGAAACCTAAGGCAATTTACTTTAGTGCAGGACTAAATAAAATAAATGTAATGGATCTCTCTAGATAGGCCAGCATATTAGAGAATAAGCCTTACAACTCTCAGAGAACTCACAAGTGTTGACTGACTTGATTGCCACTGTAGGGCCAGCTCAAGGTTTCTTATTCTTTAATGAGTTCACTGCTCACTTAACTTTAATCCCTACTCACTTAACTAACAACGCAAGTACTCTAGCATGAAGGCATTGGTAATAGGTGTAACACCAGCACAAACCACTATGGATAAAAAGTTAATTCTTCTACAAAAGATAAACAGTGAAGCTTGTGTAATGCATTCAAAATTGTGATCTCACCTGTAATGTCTGACAGGGATAACTGACCCTTCCCAATTTACTCAAGGAATGCAAAACCCCAGAAGTCATGATCATTGTGAAGCTTGTTACTTGGCTTAGATGTTCACAGATTGACATGTGAAACTTAATTGAGTCACTAGACTGCTGTTTCCCCTTCTTTAACTTTCAAATTCTCTTAACTCACTCCCAAGTTAAGTTCAATTCTGAAGTTGTTAATCCTTCCTAGAGTTCTGAAAAATACGAATTCCAGAAAAGATTTAAGACAACCCATTTCTTTCCTGTACACAAGTAGAGGACACAAAATTACCTTCCTAGGGTTCAGTGAGGACCAGGAAACCCTCATGTATCACAGTTATAAGTAGAGTCACCCTTTAGGTGCCCTCTGCCACAATGCAAAGGTATTTTTAAAAGGCTAGTTCAGGAAGTTCTGGATCATGCGTCTACTCAAAACAGCCCTGCTGTGAGTTGGTGCTTTGTTCTACAAACACCAAATAAAAAGTCATGTTTGACGGTAAGAAGTAATCATATACAGAAAGTCACTTATAGGAAAAAAATCTTCAAAAAGTAAAAATATTTTTTTGTTTCATGTCACCTCCAATTAAAGAAGAAATTAAATGATATCATTTTGTTTCTTCTTAGAATATGGGTCTCCCTCCCTTTCTACATAAAACCACAGAAAATTTTTTGAAAAATTTTATGGGGCAATTTTTAATAAAAAAAGTCAGACTAAACTTTATTGCTATTTTTGTTGTCTGATTATTGAACTATTTATTTCCAGAAAGAGGCTCCTCTTTCTTTTATTAGCAGAAGAGTTAACTGATTTAGCAGCTACAAAAAGGGACATGTGAATTTCCTTCATCTACAAATACAAAAATTATCACCTGGTATTCAGCTAACTTTGGTTGGAACCAAACCATTTTAATTTTCTAAGAATAAAAGTTATATAAACTGTGCTGTTGTACGTTAAAAATTCAGAATGTGCGTATTAGAAAACAATAAAACATCACCTCCCTAAAACCAAAAAACCAATTACCCTGTCTCCAGGTTTTAATACAGGTTCATTTTTGGTCCCCAGTTTATTAAGCAGTGTGTAGGCCAACTTTAAACTTCTGCTCCACAACTTTCCTGGAAAAAGAAAAGAATCATATAGAAAAAAACAGGCCTACCTCAGCGAGGAGGCATTCAGTTCATCAGCAGGTTTAATAAGACAATGGCCACTTCCAAATGACTCATTAGACAAACATCACCCCCCAAGACAAAGTCCCTCCCCCACAAAAAAATGCTTTATATTCACTGGAGTTTACAAAAGCCAGCCCTGTTTCCAAACAAAAGAAAACATCACCAGATGCTCATTCTGGTTTAGATAATATTTCAAATTCTCTTGTGAAGTAATCCGAGTTTCTTTAGAAGTAATGTGATGTGGGCTGATCCAACATTTATCTTTTCAATTAAAAAAAATTTTTTTAACATTTATTTATTTTTGAGAGAAACACAGAGAGAGAGGGAGACACAGAATCTGAAGCAGGCTCCGAGCTGTCAGCACAGAGCCTGACATGGGGCTTGAACTCACAGACCATGAGATCATGACCTGAGCTGAAGTCACACTTAACCTACTGAGCCACACAGGCACCCTTAGGCTGGTCACATTTAAAGGAGGGCAACAATTTTTACCACAGGGATGAAAATCAGAAGACTACTTCTGTTCTGAGCTTTTTCTGAAGAATCACTTACATATATGGTATTAGATATTTGAGGTTAACCGCAAAGCAAAAGTATGACTCAAATGATTAAGCATTCCATACCAATGTATTTCAGTGAAAACAGACAAAATGGAAATTAACTAGATGAAACATGTAGATACATTCACAGATGTTAAATAAACATGTAAAGATTTGGCCAGCTAACTGCTTTAAGGTTTAATATACAGCTTCTGAAATGAATGCTAAAAATAATTTTTGGGAAGGAAAAAAGCCTATTCTTCCTCTCTTCCTGCTCCCTCTCTCCAAACACCCTTAGAAATTCTTATCATAGATTATGTAGAAAGTGAAGGACAAGTCATGCCATTTTGAGTAGATAGGTTAGTTTTACATATAACTCATTCAGAGGGGCAGCTAAAATTTAAACTCATGTCAACCTGTCCAATTATTTAAATAAAAACTGTTTTTCCCTAAAATTATCCTGTATCTAGGTCTATGGACAATGTGCTTCACTTCTGAAGGGAAAAAGGAGTATGTATGAATAAACTAGTACAAACTCTCAGAGCCCAGGTCGAATCCATTCTTCTTTTTTATTTTTTTCCAGGAATAGAATTTAATGATTCATCACTTACATATAACACACCCAGTGCTCATCCCAACAAGTGCCCTCCTTAATGCCCATAACCCATTTAGCCCATCCCCCACCTAACACCAGGCCAGCAACCCTCAGTCTGTATTTAAGAGTCTCTTACGGTTTGTCTCCTTTTTTTTTTTTATCTTATTTTTGCTTCCCTTTCCCCTATGTTCATCTGTTTTGTTTCTTGAATTCTACATGAGTGAAATCACACAATTATTTGTCTTTCTCTGACTTATTTCGCTTAGCATAATACACTCTAGTTGAATCCATTTGTTTTGTTAGTTAAAAACTGAAAAATAAAGTTATTTTAAGTGAATTCAAGTTACTTTTAAAAGTTATTAAAAAAATTTTTTTTTAATGTTTATTTATTTTTGAGAGAGACAGAGACAGAATGCGAGTGGGTTAGGAGCAGAGAAAGAGGGAGACACAGAAGGAGAAGCAGGCTCCAGGCTCTGAGCTGCCAGCACAGAGCCCAACGTGGGGCTTGAATTCACAAGCTGTGAGATCATGGCCTGAGCTGAAGTTGGACGCTGAACTGACTGAGCCACCCAGGCGCCCCCCCACTTTTAAAAGTTATTTAAAAAAGAAAAATAAAGGGTTCCTACAGTGGCTTAGTCAGCTAAAAGTCCAGCTTTTGTTGATTTTTGGCTCAGGTCATGATCCCAGAATCGTGGGATCAAGCCCAAGTTGGGCTCTACGCTGATTGTGGAGCCTGCTTAAGATTCTCTCTCTCTCCCTCTGCCCTTCTCCCTGACTCAACTTCTCTCTCTCTTTCTCTAAAAGAACAAACAAACAAACAAAAAGGATGGGGCACCTGGTTGGTTCAGTCAGTTAAGCGTCCCACTCTTGATTTTGGCTCAGGTCATGATCTCGTGCTTTGTGTGTTGAGCCTGCTTGGGATTCTCTCTCTCTCTCTCTCTCTCTCTCCGTCTCTCTCTGCCCCTCCCCGGCTTATGCTTGCATGTGCTCTCTCTCCCTCCCTCTCTTAAAATAAATAAATAAACAAACAAACAAACAAACAAATAATCTAATTTTCAATTTTTAGATAAAACTGTCATATTTTTAACATATTTCCAGCCCAAATGTCTTTTCCAAATTGTCTTCTAATATTTAACTCAGCCATGGATCCACAAAGCCTTTCTTCTTTCTGCTCTTTTAAATATTAGCTGCTTTGCAAATATCATTTAGCAAATGAAAATATCTGACAGTAGCTCTACTTAGAACTTAGGATCCTGTTAAAATAACTTACAAGATCTCTTGAAACACAATGACCAGCAACTGCTAAATATCAAGATCTATCACTACCTGTGATAATCTGAAGAACTATTAGGAGAAAAGGAAGGAGCTGTGAATCTTGCAAACTCACCATACGTAAGAGTGTAAACTGGCTTCCCCGTCACGTCCAGTGCGGTCAGACACGGGCATTTTGCTTGAGTGGTGCCCCAGCGCTGCAGGGCCGACTCGAGAGCAGGAGGCCAGTTACAGATGACTCCTAATGGCTCCCCCTTCACAGGGGTCATCTGCCGACCCTCAGGCTTGGGCTGGTTGGGGTCTGGCTGAGGTACTGTACCAAAAAACCCCAATGGGTTATAAAAATATTATCTGAAATACATACAGATACCAACTAACACAACTCAGGTCTCTAATCGCAAATATATTTCCCTTTTCTCTTCATCTTTATTTGGTTTAAACTCACTCTGAGAAAAGAAAGGACATCGTTAGAAATAGTAATCCACCAAGTGGGCCTTAATTCATCTTCCACATAATTGTGAAATCAATATTTAATACAGTTTATGTAATAAACAAATCCTGACCCTAACAAAGAAAATCACTGAACATACAGAAAAGCACAAAGCATACATTTCTTTTTAGTAATTTTGTAATTTTTACTCAACTTGTTTTAAAATCCTTACAGTTTGTGTCTCAAGTTAAGAGAGCCAGGTTCCACTTCACCGGGTTACATTTAATGAAAAAGCATTAAACTGTGAGTCGGAAACCCAAATTTACATTTACATTTTACTAGTAAAACATAATTTCCTTATCTGTAAAATGGGGATAGTAACACTTCTACCACAAGGTCAGTATTAAACTCAAACAGATAATGAGCACAAATGACAATGTTCCATGTCTCCATGCCTTCCATATCTCATCTGGTCAATCCCTTTGCTCCTGGTATACCTGGACTCATCCTCCTCAGGATGCGGCTCAAACAGCACATTTTCTGGGAAGCCGTCCCCAGTCATTCTGTCCTTAGCTCCCACCCATGTGGTTGTCAACCCTTATTAAAGCACCAAGGGTCTTTAAGGGCTTCTTTTACTGTGTAAGTTTTTCTCTCCAAGACTGACAACTTCTTGAAGGAAGGCATGGATTTAGTCCTTTTATTGCCTATAGTACCTAATACATAATAGTACTTCTTAATCAATGTTAGTTAAATTGAACTGGATTAGAGGCACCCGGGTGACTCAGTTGGTTAAGCATTTGACTTCAGCTCAAGTCTTGATCTCATGGTTCGTGAGCTTGATCCCCATTCTGGGCTCTGTGCTGACAGTGTGGAGCCTGCATGGGATTCTCTGTCTGTCTGTCTCTCTCTCTCTCTCTCTCTGTCTCTGTCTCTCTTCCCCCTGCTCACTTGTACTCTCTCTCTCAAAAATAAATGAACTATAAATAAATAAATAAACAAATAAAACTGGATTGGGGGAACAAACGTGCTAGACTATTAACATGGTCATTCCACAGACTGGAGGTAAATAATATTTCATATTTTTTCATATGAATAAAACAAAAGTCCTCTTACTTTTTCTACAACAAATTAATATTATTTCAATAATAAAAAGCAAAAAAATTCTACTTTCATAGCAGAAAAGATAACTGATACATGGAACAAAGTCAAGTATTTATTGAGTGCCAATTATATGCATAGATGTAATAAACACTGAGTGTTCATCATTCTTGGAACAAACATGTATTGTTTCTCTTAATTTTTAAAATTTTATTTATTTTTGAGAGAGAGCGCACGAGCCAGGGAGGACAGATAGAAAAGAAGAAGACACGGAATCTGAAGCAGGCTCCAGGCTCTGAACTGCCAGCACAGAACCCAATGCAGGGCTCAAACCCACGAACAGTGAGATCATGACCTGAGCTGAAGTCGGACACTCAGCCAACCGAGCCACCCAGGCGCCCCTAACATTTACTGTTTCTAATCAGTGCTAGGTGCAAGCAGCAGAGTCCCTCATTAGGTATCTGAAGTGCGAGAGGGACCCGTGCACATACCCAGAGCTAAGGCGACTAAACAAGAGCAGTACATGACAGAGACTTTATAGGGAGGGCAGAAGAAGACCACATCACCCAGGCTGGAGGATGGAGTCCTCCATGGGAGCTGAATCTTAAAGGAAGGGTAGGAATTAGCCAGGTGAGTGGGAGATGACAGAAGAGGCATAGAATGGAGAAGAACAGAATAAGCACCACGTATTAGAAGAGCAAATGAAGTATGAAATTTATTTTATAGCTCAACTGAACAACAGATTTGGGAAACTTACTGAAAATGTCTTGACTTTTTTTCTACTGACATAGAACTAATGAAATAGTTTCACTTCCCAATTTACTGCCCTAGGTAAATTATGTTTCAACTGCCCTTCTAGTTCATATATCCCCAGACTCTAAACCACCAAGATTAAGTAAAAAGATAAACACGGGTGATTCTAAATAGTTTGGTTTTATGGACAGGCTGTATATATAGCAGGCATAGTCTTCCGGTCATAAGAGCATGTACATTATTGCCATCCACTAGGCCTCAACGCAGACCCTGGCGGACACTCTTTCAGACTTCCAAAGACGTATGGATATTTTCCTTTTCCAAAGATAATCATGATTTGAATAAGCAATTGCTGTCTATTTATAATTAGTGGAAAGCTGTTAGTGCTATTCTGTCAATGAAAACTGTTCAAGTGTGATTCTTATTAAACCCTGACCTTCATTTGCCTGGTCAATACACAGTTCCAGAAATACTGAAGAGGCTATTATTGGTGTTAGCACCTTGAATGTCAGTGTATGTAGGAAGATGTCCATAGTTCAAAGAGTTTGGTGACTCCTACAGAACAGAAAGTCATCTTAACCTCATATGCCAGGTTGCTTGTTGCTTCCAGCTGAATAAAGTGGACTAAGACCAGATCTAGTCTATTAATGTGCCTAGTGCAAGCATCATTAACATGTCCAAAGTGATCAAAGCCTACCATTAGTCTCAGGATATAAAAATGAACTACAAAAGCTACCAGGCTCAGTTCTTTGGACAAAACCTATTGTCATTCTACTTCAAGAATCATCAAATGCCAGCCACCTTCATTTCATCTATGCTCCTTCTCATTTGACTCCCAATTCTTCCTATTAAATCCTAAACATCATATGATTTCAGCCATAAATATTTGTCAAATTACTAAATAAATCACTGACTACTGCCACTTCCACTTTCTGCCCTTCTCCCAAATGCTGTATTAGTGGATACATACTTATTGGCTAAACTATTTTCAGGTGCGTGCATTTTAGTACCAGAATATTCTAGGTGCAAACAGTACGAAGGAATGGCTATATTTTCATAAATCTTTGAACTTTTCACCATCTACCATACTGTCCTGTATAAAGCAGACATGTGTGTTGGCTGGTTGATTTAACAAAAAGATTATATCAAAAAGGACCAGGTAAATGTTTGAGGTCAAATTTGACATGTGTATTCTAGGATAATGCAACATGTAAATACCTAGGGAAAGAAGAGCAGAGAACTATGAATTCTTTCACAAAAATGCTGCCTTGTTCATCCTTAAATCCTACCATACCTTAAATACCATGTAGTAATTGCTTAAGATATATCTGTTGAAGGAATGTATGTTTTTGGTATTATTACTACTACCTTCCACAATTTCTTCAGAGTCATCCACAAAAAATTCCTTTAAGGGAGGCCTTTTGGGTCGTTTGAGAGTGTTGAGAAGCTGCTGGATTTTTGTGGATACTCTGCTACTGACAGGAACACCTGTAAGGGGGGGAAAACAGTAAGTGAAAATCCACTGATTTTAGGGCTATCTCAGCTTCTCAACTCTTTATGGAATTTTTATTTCTAATGATGTTTGGCCTTTGCCCAGAGTCTTATTCTATTTCAACTGGGCCAAAGAAATACAAATATGTACACGACAAGTTTTATGGCAACACGTAACAAATACGGCACTATCATTAACACCCTGCTTCCAGATTTCATCTAGCCCTCCTTTTTTCCATACTGTTTCTTGTTCAGAGCTATCCTCTGACCATGCAGACTGTCTGAACAAGTAACAGTGCTGCCACAGTGCAGGCTGTTGAAAAGAGGGCCCTCCAGAGGACCTGTGCTGGACGGCCAGCTGCAGTGGAGTTCTGCAGCTGCTCTACCGCTCAGGTGCTGCTGTTCAGGATGTGCATTTTTCCAATTTAACTAATATTCCCTATATAGCTCCCTAAAAGAACTCCCTACCATCAGCTGTATCCATAAGGCTGGACCTGTTGGATCCTTTGTGCATGCCTTTGACTATCCCCGAAGGGGGCAGATCAATATTTGCTGGGCGCATTGAGGAAGATGATGATGAAGAAGAGGTAGTTGTAGTGACATCAGGGGGAGCAGAGAGATTCTCTGAGGGAGGAGAAAACAAAATTCAGAATTATATGACATTGGCAATAAAAACAAGAATCTTTAAATCTTTTTGTGGTTGTTTCTTAACAAGGAAAAAACTACAAAAATGGGCTGTCAATTCTTGTAAAATAACCTTTGAAATCAAATTCTACTCGTAAGATATAATGAGAGAGTAAGAGTGTAAGCCAGGGCATATCAAAATTATTTTTTCCTTTTTTCAAAATTATTATTTTCAAGAACTCAAACAGCCTTATTAAGAGCCAATCACATATCCAATGTTCCTCCAAAATGTTCTTTTCTCCACAGAAAGTCTGGTAGAAATTCAGCGTTAAGAATCATAATAAAAACTGCGAGTGACTTCAAAATGAAAGCAAAGTGACTGTGGTCATAGTGCTACTGATATTCTAGCCTCGAGCATCTCTTCATGTTTATGTTGGTTTGTCCATAATATCTCCTCTTCCACCGGAAATGGGGAAGAGTGTCTTGGGAGTGGGTCAGATCCCTCAAGTCCCCAAATGAAGAAAACCAGATAAGGCCTACTTCCAATTTTTATAAAATAACCCACAGGAAACTGATCTACTTGACAGACAAGGTTCTTCCCTTGCTCTAAGCATGATTGCGTAATGTTCTTTTGTTCTGCTTCAGGTAGGGATTCTTAATATCAAGAAACTAAAATGACCTAAGTTGGAAGAGAGCCATTCAATAGGGATGTGTTACATAAGAAAACTTAGAAAAACATCTGGGGAAGAAAAGGAAAATTAGAGGAAGTAAAATATATGAGTTACAACAATAACAACAAGCTACTCAAAACCATAAAAAAGGCAAAATGCATAAGATAAACAATTTCTAAAATCAATTTGGGAGTAAGGTCTCTATGCCCCCAAAGTCTGATGTTACTAAGTTCAATTGTTGTTTTTCCCCCCTAGTTCAATGGTTTTTAAAGTTTTATATATACTAGCACAAGTAGACTACAGCATACCTTTCTGTAGAATAATGTAGTAATAAAGCATTAAAAATATTCATCTTTATTTGACCCCAGCAATTCCACTTATAGGGATATGTCTTAAGGAAATAATTAGACAAATGCACCAAATTCTGTGTTCAAGGATGTTCATTCCAGCAGTTTTTATAATGGCCAAAAATTGGATACTACCCAAATGTCCAAACCAGGGGAATGGCTAAATAAACCAGGACATAGCCATGTAACAGCATACTTTGAAACCATAAATAGTATAATTCTGTATTAATGACATAAAAGATTTACCAATTTGTGATACACTGCTAAGAAAAGCAGGTTATGAACACTATGTTTAGTACAATTTCATTTTTTAAAAAGCAAGACCCAAACCCTACATTTTCATATGCAAATAAAGTCTAGGAAGATACACATTAGAGTGTTATCTGTGGGAAGTGGGTTTACAGATATATATATAGAGAGAGAGAGATATATATATTTTATCTGTATCTTCGAATTTTTCTATTAGGAACATGAATTGCTTCTGTTAGAGCAAACATCCAAAAGGCAATAATGTTAGTTAGATAAAATGGTTTTTGTGAATACCTTAACAAAAAACTTTTCATAGAGTAGTGAAGCAATAGAAAAATATAAGGTCATATGAAATCATCTAGTTAACAAAAACCTAGACAGAGTTAACTGGGTATTAGGACAGTGTTTTTAATAAGTGAAGTTGCTTTCTTTTAGACAAATGTGGAAATAAAACCTGACCCGACCATGGCTCTGTTGCGTACCCTCCCAAACAGAAAAGATGGTGAGCATGCTCCTCTGTAGCTGCTTTAAGAGGTTCAGTGAATTACAGGGCAGAGCCAAGCTGCAAGACAAGCCACTGGCTGTTGGCACTTGGCTTTTTAATGTGGGCAATCATACCCTCAAGGTAGCTATGTTCTTTACTAATTACAGGCTTGAATTGCAAATTTCCTAAACTTTTCTTTTCAGAAATCAATTAATAGATTAAAGATCTATATATGTGTGTATATATATATATATGTGTGTGTGTGTGTATATATATACACACACACACACACACATATATATAGTGTCTATATATATATACTGATATAGAAAGACCACTGATATGAAAATTAAGACACCACAGACACATGATGTTCAAATACATTACTCAGCACAGTATGTACCAACCAATTTAGCAAAAGCAGAGATCTGAGCTATATCTTTACCTGCAGACAAACCCTTAAAGTGCGTGTGCATGCGCACACACACACACACACATACACACACAGACATAAAGCAGAGCCAAGCGAAAGCTACCCTCCATACAGGAGCACTGGTAGCAGGCAGCAGCTCACAGGGTACCAACACGGTCAGCCTGCACACTCCAGTTGTAGCAATAACACAGCAGCAAGGACCATAAATCCAGTCTTTATGCTAAAGACAAGGAGCTTCACTGATATTAGTGCAGAATTTGCTCAGGTTTCATGTTTTTCTGTTTGAGAAAACACAGGTAACAATCCTAGGAAAATCTAAGATGTTACATATTTTAACACCTTTTAATATGTGGAATATTCTCCAACAGGGATAAACCCACACTAAGACTGGTGTTATATCTTGCGGCTTGAGTATTGCTTATGGAAATAGCTATGGCTTCAGGTGGGCAATACTATGCACCAATAATGCAGATGATACCTATCACTCCAAATGTACTGCTGGTGTTTCCTTCTTTGCCCCATTAACTGTTATGTTCTTTCTAATTTTATTTCTTAGGCCACTCTGAAAAAACTAATACAAATCAGAAACTATTTCCTGGATGCTGGGAGCCAAATGGAACATGACTTGGGCTGCTCGGGTAGATCCAGCTCCTACCTAT
The DNA here is from genome assembly GCF_022079265.1 of Lynx rufus. Taxonomy (NCBI): domain Eukaryota; kingdom Metazoa; phylum Chordata; class Mammalia; order Carnivora; family Felidae; genus Lynx; species Lynx rufus. The sequence goes on along the minus strand of NW_025814889.1, from coordinate 77,403,603 downwards.
TCGGGTATTGGCAAATACATCAGCTAGAGACCCACTGGTTCCTTTGACCTCTCCATGGGACAGCGTAGAAGATGCGGATGAAGAAGTGGACGATCCCTGAATTGAACGGTTGATCCAGGACTCAGCATTCTGTAAGCTCTGTTGCAAGGCAGCAGAGAGCGCAGCTTGGCGTCTCAGAGAGCCCTCATCCTCAGAGGCCGAAGACGTGTCTGTGTGGAATTAGAAAAAAAGAAGTTCTCGATCCTGCCTAGAACAGAGACCTTTCAGTTCTTACTCATTGATCAACACATTCAATTTTGATACCAGCAAAATATTCACATTCTCAAGGCAGATTAGTGTGTAAAGGTTCTCAAGAATCTCAAAGAAAGGTCTACAGACCAAAGCCTGAAAACACAAAACAGCCTAAATCTATGGGTAATTTTAAGTTCTTAAAAAATCCCTTTTGGAACATTTAAACTTCATGCTTTTCTGTTCTGAACTGAATCAGGATCTGAATTTTTCTGGCTTATCTATTTATATTCAAGTAATACTGAAGTGCTTATATGGCTCCCTCGACCTCTTAATTAGAGAACCGTGTGATAGGCTGCTATACTGATTTTGACAAGTACTTACTAATTAGTGTCTACTCAACAGGCAATGATCCTAATAGGGTGATATAAAAACTTACTTTTGTTAATAACAGCTTCAGTGTCAAACAGTGGGCTGGGTGCTGGGGGAACTAGAGATGGAATTAGAAACAGTGCTCGGCCTGGAGGCATTCACGGTTTTAGCGGCAAGTGGTCACTCAGCACAGGTAAGCCTCCCAAACGTGACAGGGGACAGCCCCGATCTGTATTGCTTTCCTTAACTCTCCAAGAACTGTGAGAAACTTACTGATACAAATTTACTGTATTTGGCCTGGCTCTGACTTCAGGGAAATAAAGCCTAAATTAGAAAAGCACGTTGAGAAAATAAAAAAGGAAAAGTTCAACCAAATATAGGACAGCCAATGGAAGCAGAAGTCAGGAATTTATTTCAAGGCTCTCAGCTTCAGAGGCATAGAAGTTAAGGGGGCATTTGGTCTGATCTGAAACAAACCCTTCTACGTGATTTTGGTGGTTATAATTAATGGCCTGTAGATTGGATATCATTTAATTTTTAAAAAAATAAAACATTCTGTGGTTAGTCCTGCTGAGCACTCTAACTCAGGTGAAACTGTAAGTCTGCGTTCAACTTTGGTTCAATGAGCCAAAGAGATAACTAACTAACAGGGCTAGAATGCTGCTCGACAATGGAAATTTGAACCACAAAAGACTAAATTAATCTAGAAGTCAGATTCTGCATGTCCAGAGCAAGCAAGGAAGTAAGAGTTAAAATAATGACCACATTCTTGCTTCCTGCTCCGAACCACTTCCAACTTATCATCTCATATTGAAGGAAGTATGAGGCCCACGACTGATTATTTTCACAATGTACTACATAACTACAGTATGTGCTGGGAACTATGCCAGGTTCTGGGGATTCTGAGATGTATAAGTTCTTGGGAGAGAGTGCCCTCAAACAGCTTACAGTCCAGTACAGGAGACACAATCCTACAGACTATCTCACAAGACTTCAAGAGATGCTGAGAAACGGGGTAAGAAAGGGTTTCACAAGAGGGGCACCAATCCCGGGGGAGGAATTCAAGTATTCCTATGTAAATGGAGCAAAGACTCTGAGGAGTAAGGGGCAAAATATGAGGCTGGAGAGGGAAACAGTGACCAGACCCCAAAGGGATAAACTGATGAGGTTCTTTAAAGGAGAAAGAGATCTAGAATACAAAAGGAGAGTGACTTAAGGAAAATACAGAGAAAGAAAAGTAACACCATCTGTAACCTTTTATTTAAGGAATGAGGTTTGCATAATTCTCAAAAAATATTCCAACATTTCAACTGTACCTTGGGAGGCAGAGATTTCTGTCTTTGTAAACATGATAAAGAAAAGATCAATGGGTGGGCAGTGTGGAACAGGTGTATCTGACCCTAAGAACAAATTATTCTCAGGGTAATACATCTCAGGACCCTAACAAACTCCACTGGATTTGCAGGCTGTCTTTATTGCATCATTTATTTTAAACTGCATTAAGTCTAAAATCAGAATAACCCAATTTTCAAAAGATAGCAAAACCAGTATTTTCATGATTAGGTTTACGGCAAATTGGCTTCATTGTGTTTCTATACTGGATCAATTAGGTCACTAGGTGCATTGTTTCAATTCAATGACCTCGTTTGCCTGCCAGTCCTCCTCCGTGTTTAGTGACTACAACTGTGGGCGGCTCAGTGTAGTGGAGAAAACATGGCTTGGTGTCTGTCTTCCATTTGAACTCTGGGGTCCACCCCTCATAAGCTATGTGACTTGGGGAATAACATTATCCGCCTGAGAAGGTTTGCTTGCTTATCCATTTGACAAATACTACTAAGCACTACACTAGTTGGTAGGAATAAAATGGTGAACAAGGAAGACATGTCCCTACTCCAATAGGACTTAGTGTCTTACAGTGCAGACACCCAAGGAAGTGAAACCTAAACCTAGGCCAGAAGGGTAAGTAGCTATCGGCTCTAAAGCGTATGGAGGTGGGGGGAGCAAAGAGCCAGGCAGAGGGAACAGCATGTGAGGAAGTGGGGAGGGCACAGAAAACAAGGCACATCCGAGGACCTGAAAGAAACGGGACTGGCTGCAGCACAGGACGCAACAGCAGTTACTTCCAATTCTGATGGAAGATGAGGCTGGACAAGTAGACAGCACTGGGCTCTTAAGGGTCTTTGTGCTAAATGCACAGGAGACCATAAAATGAGACATTGTCCAGAATACACCACCAGCAGTGGCAGTGCATAGCAGTTGGCCAATAAGTATTGGTTCCCCTTCTCTTCCTTGAATCATCCATTCTAGGTTAGCTCACAGGCACAAAACCGGCTGTGCAAAGCCTTCAGCAGATCGTGTATCTTAATGCGCAAAACGTAAGCACTGCTCCAAGACGGTATCTTAAAAAACAAAACAAAACAAAAAAAACCAAGCTCCCTTAAATATTTATATGTTTATTTGGTAGCTTTTTTGGTTTGTTTTGTTAAGTAACTGTCACCCAAGAAATTGCTGTGGATTAGTAGAAATTTTGGCAAGATTAAATTAGTGATAATAGAAATATTTTCTCACTGATTCTGCTCCAGTTGAACATGAACTTACAACTCTTATCCATCATAACTAAGGTCCCTTGCTTAAACTCTTGTATAAGATGAATACAATAGGTCCTCTAAAACAGAAAATAATTTTGAAAACACGCTTTGCTCTTCAGTTTTTAGTTAGTATGGTTTTAACACAGCACCATTTTATACTGATAGGCAGAAGCCTATAAAATCCATTTCTAACCAATTACAAAACATATATAACAATTAGTTTGTTGACTTTAAGGGGAGAAAGGTCCCAAATTTGCTGTCTTTGAGCACTGTAGCACTTTTTGTCATTAGCCATGTGTGCAAATGACATCCCTCTTTTTGGCAGAAAATACAGCTTTTATATCTAAAAATGTTTATTTTAAAAGTTTAAACACCTACCAATTCCACCTACTAGTGGAATAATCTATTCATTCCACTCCTACATATCTACCCAAGAGAAATGAAAGCATATATCTATACAAGGACTTGTTTGTGAATGTTCATAGCAGCTTTATTTTAATAGGAAAAAACTGGAAACTACCTAAATGTCCATCAAGAACTGAAAGGAGAAACAAAAGGTATATCTATAGGACAGAATACTACTCAGCAATAAAAAGGAATGAGCCTCTGCTCTACAAAACAACATGGTTGAATCTCAAAATAATTATGTGGAGTGAAATATGACAGACCTCTTCCCTCAAAAAAAAGTACAACAAAGTATGATTCTATTTATACAAAACTGTAGAAAATCCAAACTAACGTCTAATGACAGAAAACAGATCATGGAGATGGAGAGAAGTAGGATTACAAAAGGATTATGAGGAAATTTGGGGGGGCATGATGGATACCGCTCATTTTCTTAATTGTGGTAATGGCTTCACGGTTTTGCTATGAAAACTTAGCAAACTACACATTTTAAGTATGTTTATTGTATGTCAATTGTAATTAATAAAGCTGTCAAAAGAACTCATTGAAAAAGATTCATGGGGGTGAAAATGGTGGCTTGGTGAGAGGATGGTAACATCTCAGTCAGTCTACACAATCTGAGGGGTACTGTGCAAACTGGACAAGTTCTTGGAAAGACAGTGACTGCCATTGGGCTCTGACAGCTGATACCAAAATTAGGCCCAGACATCAGCTTAGAACAGTAGCTAAGTCAAGACTCACCAAAAGAAAGATCTTATCCTAATAACTACTACAAAATATACCACATAAGCCAGCCCAAGAAATAGGAGCTTCAAAGAACAAATAAAGGAAACAACCACTAGGACGGTTAGTGCATGATATTCTAGAGATCATGGAAAAGAATTTTTGTGTATTTTGGGTAAGTAGAGTGGAAAGACATCAGGCAGGAAAATATCATGTTCTCTTGCATTGTTGGGTCAGAGGAATTAAGGACTTCCAGAACCTTCAAGAAAGGCAAGTGGAGTTTCTATGCAGATAAGAAAAGAAAAATCTTTAGAGATCCAAGAGGAAGCAACCTAGGAGTAAAAGCATATATGGAAGAGAAGATTATAAGGTTAGTTCTGGAAGCAGGCCAATCTTGAACCAACCTTGGGCTGCAAATCCTGGGCAGCTTGATATAGCGCTATACCCAACCAGGGTGTCTGATTCACCAGACAAGGGTTAGGGAGACTTTCAGAACTATCTAAGAGATATTTTGGCATCCCACAGTAATGTGTCTGGGTGCACAGAAGCTTGGCTGGGATCAAAAATAACTATGTAAAACCTGACTGGCGGGTTGCCTGACCATTAATGTCCAAACTGGAATCCCTCTGAGAGAAGGGGTACTCACTGTTAATAATTACTCTAGGGTCACTCTACCTATAAGGGATCTCCAAACACTGTTTTTCTAGGTATTTTTCCATGTCTATGAAAAAACAGTTCACAAAATGAATTAATATTACAAATACTGTTGACCCTTGGGGTGCCTGAGCAGGCTCAGTTGGTTAAGCATCCAACTCTTGATTTCAGCTCAGGTTATGATTGCACTGTTGGTCGGGCTCTATGCTTACAGTATGAAGCCTGCTTGGGATTCTCTCCCTCTTTCTCTCTCTGCCCCTCCCCAGCTCATACGCACATATGGGTGCACGCACAAGCTCTCTCTCTCTCTCTCCTAGTAAATAAATAAAAGTTTTTAAAAAACTACCGTTGATTCCTGAACACCACAGGGGTTAGAGGTACTGGCCCCATGCATGGCTGAAAGCCCGTGTATAACTTTTGACTCCCCCCAAACTTAACTTACTGATAATATAAACAACAAACACATATTTTGTATTTTACAAATATCTGTATTCTATTTTTTTAATGTGTATTTATTTTTGAGACAGCATGAGTGGGGGAGGGGCAGAGACAGAGGGAGACACAGAATCCAAAGCAGGATCCAGGCTCCAAGCTGTTAGCACAGAGCCAGACGCAGGGCTTGAACTCACAAGCTGTGAGATCATGACCTGAGCTGAAGTCAGATGCTTAACTGACTGAGCCACCCGGGTGCCCCTATTATATCTGTATTCTTACAATAAAGTAATCTAGAGAAAAGAAAATATTAAGAAAATCATAAAGAAGAGAAAATATGTTTACAACACTACATTGTAAAAATTCCACATATAAGCAGACCCACGCAGTTCAAATTGTATTGCCCATGGGTCAACTGTGTTTAGGTAAAAAAAAGAGATTTTTAAAAACTTATTGCCTATTTGAAAAGTCTGATCAAACATGCAGCAACTGCTAGAGCTCCAGATTTACCGCAAAATATTTACTTGACACTATGGTAGAAGGAGAGGTGATATACCAAGTGGTTTAGAGAATGGGCTTTTAAAGTCAGACTCGTCTGAATTCCGACCTTAGCTCTGCGACTGAGAGCTCTTGGGCAAATCAGTTCTTGAGGTTCTTAATTCTGCTGTTTGCTGTTGTTGTTCTTTTTCTATTCTCTCTCATGGTGAGTGTTTTCTATTTTTGGACTGTTTACTCACAAAATTCAGTGGATCTTTATCTCTGGAATCCTAAATCCCTGGGTTGACGTTGTATCCTTCCAGAAACTATTTGTGTCTCAAGGTTATCATCAGTCCAAAGACCATTTTTTTAATGTTAGTTCTTACCAGGCAATATAGTGAAATTCAAACCTAGAACCCACTTGACCCCAAATTCTTAGGGAAGGTCCCAGCTTCTGTTATCCCAAGGCCAGGCACAACTCAAGCTTTCTTAACAACATTTTCTTTTGCTGGCATGTTAATTTTTTCTAGTTCATTTGTCTGCTGAAGCTGTAAGTCCCTCCAGGGATCTCAATTCCAACAACCAACTTATTATTATTATTATTATTTTTAAGTAAGCTCTAGGCCCAACGTAGGGCTCAAGCTCACAACCCCAAGATCAAGAGTCACACGCTCTACCAACTGAGCCAGCTTACATAGGTCCAAGGTTTTATCTTTTCTATCCTTATGGTAATTAGAATTTATTTAAGCCCCTTCTTTCCTGCCTCCCTGCTCCCCAGGACAGATAAAGCGAGCACCATCTCAGCATTCTGATGTTCAGTGACTGTTCTCTCTCTCTCTCTCTCTCTCTCTCTCTCTCTCTCTCTCTCTCTCTCCTGTATGTATTTAAAAGGAAACTAGTTCTAGTCTATCTAGAATTTCTAATGGGAAGTTTTCTTGTCTCTGTTCTAGGAGAGAATTTTCAGATTATCTAACTGACTACACAGCTAACAAAGCTTATGCAAGTTATTGAGCTTCTCTAAACCTGTTTTCTCATTTGTAAAATGGGACAGAGGGCAATGGAAAAAAAAGAAAAGAAAAATATGTGCTAAGCACTTAGCTCTTTAACTAGTACACAAGGCTACTCAATAAACGGTAACTATGAAATCAGTTTTACTGGCAAGCTGTAAATTTTACCATTAGCTGTTGAAATAAATTCAGTCTATCAAAGTGGGTTTTTACTGTGCTTTGGCTTAAAGAATATTGAATATTTACTGGTCTCCCAAGTAACTGCAGACCACTGCTCATACCCCACACCAATAATGAAAGTATGCTATTAACATGATCCAAGTCTATTAATTAGAGCACATTTATAGGGGTCTGATTTGCCAACTCTGTTTATTTTGCACTTCTGAATGAAATTAGAATGTTTGGGGAAAATTCCCCAAGTTGGCAATTCAGATAGGTATTCTTTTTTAATTTAAATTAACTGACTAAAACATGTTTTGGGCTATAAGCTCTCAGAAGGCAACAGCTATTTAATTTGCTTGCAATAATATCCCTGCATTTCTATAGACGACAGTGATGCCCATGAACAGACCTGGGATATTGTTATACTTTTTGAGTTGTAAATTCCTCCTTATCTGACCCTAGGAATTACTACTGCGGTCACTGCCAAGCAGGGCCCTGTGTGGGACAGGCACATAAATTCATTCTACCCAAGCCAGCTGAAATAGCTTACTGTGCTCTGGGGTCATCATGTGGTCTATTTGGTCATCCGAGTACCCTCCGAATGAAGCACAGGGTAAGTCCACAAGGATGCAGAAAAAATTTAGACGGGAAAACAATATATGCTGCAGTTTTCGCATTTTGTTTATCGGTATGAATGAGAAACAGAATTACACAAAGAATCCCTACAAAGAAAGAGCTGAGGTAATGGCCTCATGACATTAGTAAATGATTTCAGCACATAAAGGGTACTGGATGGCAGTAATTCAAGCAGTCTAAGAGACTGAAAAGGCCACAGGCACTAAAGAACCGTAATTTGCTACCAACTCCGAGAATTTAAATTTTCCAATCCAGAAGAAAAAACCAGCGTACATATCAATAAACAAATTTTAGGTTGAGTGACACTTTATTATTTCCAAATGATATGTGAACAAAAGCCAATTATTTCCCATGGCCACTATTTATACCATATTTTCCATCCTATGTAATACTATGAATAAAGCCAAGATTTATGACATATTTTACTTCTTAAATCCTTTTTATTAAATCCTTCCAAAAATAGCTCTAAAATTTCATCAGTTTAGTAATGCCAACAGTTATGTGTTGGGTGCTCCCCAAAGAGCCTCACTGGCTAGTGCGCTTTCGCAGGTATCCCAGGAACTGGGTTCACACGGGACAGCACGTGCACAGTGACGGCCCTGACTGCAAACTTGCTTTGTGACATGCATCCTGACCGCTCAGACAGTGCACAAAGGGCAACGTGACTAAATTACTATAAAATCTGAGGTTAATTTTTCCCTGCAAGGTTAGTACAACTTTTCTAGAAAGAGTGCCATGGCAAGGTCATTTGTATAGCTGCCCAGAACTGATTTTTTTAAAACAGCCTATAACCAGCAATAATTAAGGTCCTCCTCCTCCTCCCCAACCCTCAGGGCAGCCTCAGCATTCTTCTAGACTTCAGTGTTTCAGGGGCTCTCAGTGCAAGATAAAGGGAGACAGTGACACAGAATTAAACTGCAGTAGGAAGAGGACACAGCCAAGGATCTAACCAGTGGTTCTCAGGAGCTTGGAGAGAATGGAATCTGAATCCCCTGACTGGGGAACAGCAAATTCCATTCCCTAAAATGAAAAGTGCTGATGGATGCCTTATGATACAGCTCTTGCACATTTCCTCACGCTAGACACAGGCATGTGCGCAGCTGCAGAATGAGAGCATCAGGATCTAGCTCCGTGTGGGGGCCATGTGAGAAATCACTCTGTAGGGTGCTCTCAATGTTTCTTCATGATGAGAGAGAATTCCTCTTCTATATGACAACATGCACATCCCTAGTAGTATATTTAGGTTTCTCATATGCTATTCAGAGATCCCTAGCTCTGGAGATAAACAGATAGGAGACCTTTTCGTTACTCTGATCTGATGAATAAAAGTCTTAGGAGAGAGGATCGTACCTTCATAATCATGAAATTATGAAGACACATAAGGTGATGAGGAACATTATGCCACCTCTGTAAGGCTGCAGTACAACATTAGTGTTCAGAAACAGGCCTGTAGTGAATTCCCAAGGACTATGGTCTCATTCAGTAGTGAATAGCCACGATTTTGTTGCTGGAGTTGGTAATGTCCCCTGGGGCAGTGACTTTTGTAAGGGGATAAAAAAGGTTTCCATTCCTTCCGAGCATTCTCAAGATCCTTTGCTGCACTCTCACATTTAACCCAAGGCCATGAGAGCAGACTATTTACTGTAGAGCTGTATTTCTTTATTACAGCTATGGAGAGGCCTGTTTCTAAGAAGTACGAGTCACGTGCTCCCTACCCTTTGCCATTTATTACAACTGAGCCCTCAGCCGCGCTGCGGCAGCATCTGCCCACGAGGAACTGCTCCGGGTCTGAGAGGCCCCTTTGTCTATCAGGACCCAACTGGTGCTATACTACTGTGGAAGGGAAACCAGCCAAGATTTTGAATGAATAGGCTGGAAGTACGCACCATTACAGACACAAAATGTCTTTCACTGTGAAGGTCTGCTAGAGGTATCCTGTGTTACGTTTTGAGAAACACTTGAAGCCACAGAGCTATTTCTCTCTCAAACATATTGACACCACAGATGTAAGGAAAAGAAGCACACACAGTTAATGAGCCCACAGCACACCCAAATGCTCTGAGAAGTTAGCCAAAACCTAGCAGAAAACTATTAATATGAACCCAGACCAGGGACTAGGATCAGTGGAAACAGCTCAACTTGACAGCTGTGAATCAAAGTCAATCACAATGATGTAACCTTCTCCCCAAAGATACAGTAAGTCCTCTAGACCCAAACTACAGGGAAAAATTTTCCCCCAAAGATTTCATTACTAGTAACAGGACAGGAGACACCCAGACACTATATTGAGGCTCTGGGACAGATTTATTATGTTTAGTCTCAGCGGCCTACAGGGAGATCTTGTCTGGGATTTCATCTAAAAAATCTTAAGGCTTTTCGAAACTTTGGGAAAGATTCTGAATAAACAAGACAACTTAAAGTTGTTCCGGTTGCTCCTCAAATAGCAAATTATATAACTCTTCGGGTAGAGAGTCCAAGTCTGGGGAATGAGAAAGGGATGAAGACACTTAGTTCTCTCTGATCTTGTGAACCCATTATAACAAGTGGATTCTTAAAAATATATAAATGTATACAAAATATATTAACACACACACAAACACACTTATATATATATTTTCAGATCCCTTAAACCTTTTCATGACTGCTCTTACTCCGTCTTTAATGACACACAAAATTTTATCCCAAATGCACTTATTCTGTAGAGGCAAAGCATCTGATTGAGATGTATAAATTTGTTAAAGAAATTATGACCATGGTCATATTTTAGAGGTCAACGAAAATAGCTATTAAACCACAGAAGGATTTTCTAAGACCCTAAGCTTTGGCCTGTGTTTATTTATGACTACTTGAGTTTGGGGGTTGTATTAAGGAAATGCTGAAAATTTGGAAGGAAAACTTTTTTTTTTTTTAAATAGCATTATTGTTAAGGCTTCTTTCTGTATGCATTTATAATGTGACAATCAAAACTTGTGTCTTCAATGTGTATTCTTAGACACCTTGGATGACGAGGAAAAGTGCAGGCTCCTACCTCAGAAAAGACAAAGCAGAACTTATGTCAGGAACATCACAGGAGTAACTGTCAGAGAGGAAGGTTCTGACAAACCTACCAGGAGGTGTGCAGGCATCTGCAGGAGACTGGACGAATGTGGACCGCCTTTTGGTTGGCATAGGCAAAGCCATTTTCTGTTCTTTATGCTTTGCCAGTGCGGCTTGAACTGCTTCTGTATGGATATCTGAAAGATTAAACATTTGCATTTATTAGCTCTTGGTTCTTTTTTTTTTTTTAATTTTTTTTTTTAACGTTTATTTATTTTTGAGACAGAGAGAGACAGAGCATGAACGGGGGAGGGTCAGAGAGAGGGAGACACAGAATCTGAAACAGGCTCCAGGCTCTGAGCCGTCAGCACAGAGCCCGACTCGGGGCTTGAACTCACGGACCTCGAGATCATGACCTGAGCAGAAGTCGGACGCTTAACCGGCTGAGCCACCCAGGCGCCCCAGCTCTTGGTTCTTAAAGTGTTTACTTCTGTGGGCTGAACTATTACTGCCTCAACTGTTGAAAAGGGATGTTTAGGTGATTTTTAGTTACAGTTTGTGTTGTAACAATTAAAATAAAAATGAAAAAAAAGAGACAGAAAAAGAAAAGTCAAGGATAATTTTACAGAGAAGGAAAATGAAGCCCAGAATGATTATGTGACTGCTTTAAGAGCAAACAAGGGGCTAGTGGAGATAGGCAGGGGTGGGGAAAGGGGAAGGGGTCTAATATGCCCCTGTGCCAGGCAGGGATCCTACCTGTGAATGGAATGAGTGCTGTGCAGGTAGCTAAAAGACACTCACTGTTCTTCAGGAAAAGCAGCTTAGGATTTGTTTAACTGCCTGAAAGTGGTTGAGACCACTCAGTTCTCTACCACAGGATCAGAAGGGCTGAATCTGATCTAGAAAAATATAAGAGCTGATGGTACTTGTTTGCCACTGTGGCCACAAGAGAATTCAGTTCTCCCCTTGAAGTCCAAGAGGAAGGAACCTTAGAGCACCGGGATGCGTCAGTCGGTTAAGTGTCCAACTTCAGCTCAGGTTATGATCTCACGGTTCATGAGTTCGAGCCCTGCACTGGGCTCTCAGCTGTTGGAGCAGATCCCAGTTTGGATCCTCTGTCTCCCTCTCTCTCTGCCCCTGCTCCGCTCACACTCTCCTCTCTCCCTCAAAAATAAATAAAGATTAAAAAAAAAAAAAAGAAGTCTAATAGGGGTCTCAAAATTAACATTTCCCAACAGAACACTTGATTGTCCACTCCCGCCATAAAATGTGCTCTACATTTCTGCAAAAAAAGGATCATACTATTCATAGTCTTTGGTGTTCTCCTTTGAGATTTTTTAAAACTCTTACAAAATCCTATGAAGGTAGATAACTGAAGTAGCTTCCTAGTTCACAAGAACTTCCTCTTCTCAGGGATGGGCCCAGTTGAGGGACAAACTATCCTAGGAGGCCTGTCTGTGCTATGTAAATGTACCTCTTATAACAGCTGGACCTATCAGATCCTTTTATGGGGGTCTGTGTGGAAGAATTTGAAATAAGTCAAGAAAATGCAGGTTCTAGAACTGAGTCACTTTAATGATAATTCCCTAGAGAAAAGGAATGTCCTTAAACTTCAGGGTTGAAACCCTGGAAGCTGTCTCTCCTTTTCTAGGGATTTCTCAACTGTTGCTTTGCTTCTATGACCTACTCTAGCTATTTAAGGTAGCCTGAGCTGGCCTGTTTCATGCAACAACAACAACAACAAAAACCTTCACTAATATAACCAGAAACATCTTTCTGTGTAAATACAGACCTATAACATAATTTTAAAGGTTGCATAGAATTCCACTGTATGTCTGTGTCATGATTTATTTAAGCAACCTATTTCCAAAGTTTTGCTACTATTCATAGCAACGATTCACAGCAAAAGAATTCAGTATTTTCACCTTAGTACATACGTCTAATCCTATTTTTGTAGGATTAATTCCAATTGCTGAGGTGTATTTCCTAAGAACAAGGATTTTAATTTTTTTTTTTTTTTTTTTTTGAGCAGGGGGAGCAGCTAGTGCAAGCAGGGGAAGGGCAGAGGGAGAGGGAGAGAGAGAATCTCAAGTAGGCTCCACACCCAGCTCGGAGCCCAACATGGGGATCCATCTCACCACCACGAGACTGTGACCTGGGCCGAAATTAAGAATCGGACACTTAACCAACTGAGCCGAGACACCCAATGATTTTACTCTTATATAGCTATCATACATTTACCAAAATCAATAAATTAAATATTGATTATTATAAAAAATTATTATGTCACCCACAACCCATATTCCAACTTAGCCTACTATTCCCCAGTAATGCACTTTATAGTTTTTCCTCCTTTGTTCCTGATCTGGGACCTGACACAGAATCATACATTACGTTTAGTTGTCACAATTCTCTATTATCCTATAATCTGGAACATTTCTTAACCTTTGTCTCTCATTGCCTTGACATTATCGTACAGACTAATTATATTGTAGAATGTCCCTTAATTTTAGTTTGTTGATATTCCTCATAATTAGATTCAGGTTATACATTTTGGTAGGAATACCACAGAAGTAATATGTCTTCTTGAAACATGATGTCAGGAAGTGTCTGCCCTATTACTGGTGATAGTAACTGATTACTTGGTTAAGATGATGTCTACTAAAGTAATTCATTGCAAGGTTATTATTCTTCCCTTAGTGTAATTAACAAATAAATTATGGGTGAATGTTTTTCAGATGATATAAATATTACATACTTCATTGAACTTTTACCTACTGGTTTTAGCATTCATTGATGATTCCTGGCTGAATCAATTATTACCATAATGGCTACAAAACATTGATTTAATAACTCTATCATTCCTTCTGTATTTATTAGTTACTTTTTCTACTATAAGAAAAAGCATCCCTTTCTCTCCCAATTTATTTATATCAATACAGACCTATTGACTCTCATTTTATTCTATGGCTATTGTTACTACCATTACTTATTTTGATGGTCCTAATACCCCAGATTTGACCAATGAGGCCAAATCAAACTGGCTCTTGCATCCTTTTGACATATTCCCATCATTTTGAGCAGTTTTTGTTCTCTGGTATAAGATGTTCCAGGTATGTTCCCTTCTCCAGCACTAGAATTAAACATTTCTCTAAGGAACCCTGACCTCACTTAGTGGAGAATGGTATTTAGAAACCAAGACCTTAAAAGAAGGGAGTGCTCAGTGTTATTGGGGTATCAGACACTCAACCAACTAAGCCACCCAGGTGCCCCTCTTCATTTTTTTTTTAAAGCTGCATAGCACTCCATTATATAAGTTAGTTTACTCAACTATTCTAAGTGTGGGCATTTAAGTGTTTCCAATATTTTACAATTACAAACAATAATACAACAAAGGGTCTTGTGCAAGTAGACTTTTATACTGATGAGAGTATATCTTCAGGGCCAATTCCAACAAGTGAGACTCCTAAGTCAAAAAGTGAATACATTTTAAACTCTGCTGCATCTTGCCAAGTTCCTCTCCAAAGAGTTGTATCATACTGTATTACTATCAGCAATGTGCCTATGTGTCTGTTTCCTCATAGCCTCACTAGCAGAATGTATTATCTTGGTTTTTTGACTATTACCAGTTTGGTAACTGAGAAATGGTGTCTCAGTATACTTTCAATTTGGACTTCCTTTATTTTATTATTATTATTTTTTATTTTAAGATTTACTTTATTTTTGGAGAGAGAGAGAACGTGCAAGCAGGGGAGGGGGCAAAGGGAAGGGGGGGGAGAGAGGGAGAGAGAGAAAGAAAGAGAGAGAATCCCACGCAGGCTCCACACACTCAGCATGGAGCCTGATGTAGGGCTCAGTTCCATGACCCTGGGATCATGACCTGAGCTGAAATGCAGAGTTGGACGCTCAACTGGCTGAGCCACCCAAGCACCCCTGTACTTCTTTTATCATTAATGAGATTAAACATTGGATTTAAGGACCATTTAATATTTGTTGGTAAGTGAAAGTAAATATTCATGTCACTTGATCATTTTTCCACTGGGTTTCTGCATTTATTTTCCCCTAATTTTTAGCCTAAATTTTTAATTTTTCCCCTAGCCCTTTATCTCTGAATGTCAGAAATAGTTTCTTTCAATCTGTCATTTGTCTTTTGACACTGTGGTAGTTTATTGCCACACAGAAGGTTTTTAAAAATTTTTTATGGAATATCTCAAATCGATAACCTAATGTTATATTGAAGGAACTTAAAAAAGAACAAACTAAAACCAAAGTTAGTAAAAAGAGGAAATAACAAGGATTATAACAGAAATTAAAAAAATAAATTTGAAAAACAGAAAACAATCAACAAAAATAAAAGTTGGTTTTTTGAAAAGATGAACAAAACTGACAAATCTTTAGCTAGATTAAGAAAAATACAGGGGCTGTGGCGCCTGGGTGGCTCAGTCGGTTAAGCGGCCGACTTCGGCTCAGGTCATGATCTCGCGGTCCATGAGTTTGAGCCCTGCGTCGGGCTCTGTGCTGACAGCTCAGAGCCTGGAGCCTGTTTCCGATTCTGTGTCTCCCTCTCTCTGACCCTCCCCCATTCATGCTCTCTCTCTGTCTCAAAAATAAATAAATGTTAAAAAAAAAAAAAATTAAAAAAAAAAAAAGAAAAATACAGGGGCACCTGGGTGGCTCAGTCGGCTGGGCGTCTGACTTGGGCTCAGGTCATGATCTCCCAGTTCACAGGTTCGAGCCCCACGTCGGGCTCTGTGCTGACAGCTCAGAGCCTGGGAGCCTGCTTCAGATTCTGTGTCTCCCTCTCTCTCTGCCCTCCCCTGCTCATGCTCTCTCTCTCAGAAATAAAGATTTTTAAAAAATTAAAAAAGAAAAATACAGAGTAAAATAACTAAAATAAAAAATGAAAGAGGAAATATTACAACTGATACCATAGAAATAAAAAAGATTATAAGACTACCATGAGACTACTACTATACCACAAATTGGATAACCTAAAAAAATGGATAAATTCCTAGAAACATACAACCTACTAAGATTGAATCATGAAGAAAGAGAAAATCAGAACAGACAAATTACTATTAAGAAGACTGAATCAGTAATAAAAACGTCCCAACAAAGAAAAGCCCAGGTTTCACCGTAGAAATCTATAAAACATTTAAAGAACAGCAACCTTTCTCAAATTCATTCAAAAAACTAAAGAAGAAATACTTCTCATTTAAAAGAAGAAATACAAACTCATTTTTATGAGGCCAGCATTACCCTAAAACCAAAGCTAAACAAAGATACTGCAAAAAACAAAACAAAACAAATCCAAAATAAAACAAAACAACAACCCCCTAAAACTAAGCAACCCACTGAATGGGAGAAGATATTTGCAAATGATATATCCAATAAGGGGTTAACATCCAAAATATATAAAGGACTTACACAACACCAAAAAACAAATAATTCAATTAAAAAGTGAGCAGAGAACTTGAATAGACATTTTTACAAAGAAAGCATACAAATGGCCAACAGACATAAAAAGACAGGCAGCATCACTAACCACAGGGAAATGAAAATCAAAACCACTTCGAGATCTCACCTTACACCTGTCAGAGTGGCTAGGATGAAAAAGACAATACCAAGTTTTGTGAGGATGTAGAGAAAAAGGAACCCTGGTACACTGTCAGTGGGAATGTAAATCGGTGTAGCCACTGTGGAAAACAAGGTAAAAAAATTAAAAATAGAAACACCAAAAAGTCCAGTAATTCCACTATTGGGTATTTACTCAAAGAAAACAAAAACACTAATTCAAAAAGACATATGCATCCTCACGCTTCCTGCAATATTGTGTGTAATAGCCAAGATATAGAAGCAGCTCAAGCTCCATCGACAGAATGGATAAAGATACGGAATATATATACAGTGGAATATTACTCGGCCATTAAAAATAATAGGACCTTGCCATTTGCGACAACATGGATGAACCTAGAGGGTATCATGCTAAGTACAATAAGTCAGAGAAAGACAGACACCATATGATTTCACTCATGTGTGGAATCTAAAAAAAGGAACAAACAAAACTCAAAGAGACTCTTAAATGCAGTTAAGAAACTGATGGTTGCTAGAGGTGAGGCAGGTGGGGGATGGGCAAAATAGATAAAGAGCATTAAGAGGTACAAACCTCCAACTGTAAAATAAAGAAGTCACAGAGATGAAAAGTAGAGCATGGGGAAGTCAATAATATTGAAAAAATGTATGGTGATGACACATCATAATGAGCATTGAGTAATGTATAAAATTATTAAACCACTATTTTGTACACCTGAAACTAATGTAACACTGAATGATAATCACACTGAAATTTTTAAAATAAATAAAAAATTTAAATGCAGATTTTTTAAAAGGCAGAAACAGACCCATAAACACAGAGAACAAACTGATGGTGGCAGAGGGGAGGGGAGTAGGGAGATGAGAAAAAGGAGTAAAGGAAAGGAGTGCCTGGGTGGCTAAGTCAGTTAAGCATCTGGCTCTTGATTTCAGCTCAGGTCATGATCTCAGGGTTTGTAGGTTCAAGGGCTGCTCTGGGCTCTGTCAGCACAGAGCCTATTTGTGTCTCCCTCTCCCTGCCCCTCCCTCCCTCCCTCTCTCTCTCAAAATAAATAAAGTTAAAAAAGTTTTTTAAAGTCGGTAAGGGGGAGTGGGAGATACAGGCTTCTAGTTATGGAATAAGTCACAAAGGTAAAAAGTACAGTACTGGGAATATAGTCAATGGTATTGTCATAGCGATGTATGGTGACAGATGACAGCTGCACTTGCAGTAAGTATAGCATAATGTACAGATTTGTTCAGTCACCATGCTGTACATCTGAAACTAATGTAACACTGTATGTCAACTACGCTTCAATTAAAAAAAAAGAAAAGAAAAACACCCCTACACCAATATCTCTGATGAATACAGATGCAAAAATATGGAACAAAATACTATCAACCTGAATTCAACAGTACATGAAAAGGACTATGTACTGGGGCGCCTGGGTGGCTCAGCTGGTTAAGCGTCCAACTCTTGGGTTTGGCTCAGGTCATGTTCTCACGGTTTCATGAGTTCAAGCCCAACGCTGGGCTCTGTGCTGACAGTGTGGCGTCTGCTTGGGATTCTCTCTCTCTCTCCCTTTCTCTCTGCCCCTCCCCAACTCGCGCCGTCTCTGTCTCTCTCAAAATAAATAAATAAAAACATTCATATTCATATTTATATTTAGGACTATGTACCATAACCAAGTGGGATTTATCCCTGTGTTGCAAGGATGTTCAACATATGAAAATCAACAAATGTAAGACTCTACATTAACACAATGAACGACAAAAATTATATGACCATCACAGATGCAGAAAAAGCATTTGACAAAACTCAACACACTTGATAAAAACACTCAACCAACTAGGAATAGAAAGACATTCTCTCAAAATAATAAAATTCATAAACGAAAAGCCCACAGCCAGCAACATAGTCAACGGCGAGAGCTGAAAGCTTTTCCTTCTAAGATCAGGAACAAGGTAAAGATGCCTGCTCTCACCACTTCTTTCAGCATAGTACTAGATGTCCTAGTCAGAGTAATTAGGCAAGAAAAAGAAATAAAAGGTATACAAAAGGAGAGGAAGAAGTAAAATTATTTATGCTTGCAGATGACATGATCTTATACATAGGAAATCCTAAAGATTTTATTCATGTACACAAACTGTTAGAACTAATCAGCAAATTCAACAACTGCAGGATAGAAAATCAAGATACAAAAACCAGTTGTGTTTCTCAACACAAACAATTAACTATCTGAGAAGGAAAGGAAGGAAATAATCTCATTTATAGTAGCATAAAAAATAATAAAAATTTTAAAATAAACACAACCAAGTAGGCAAAAGACTTGTATACCATGAAAACCGCTGCAGGAAATTAAAGAAGAAACAAATGGAAAAACATTCCATGTTCATGGACTGGAAGATTTAATATTGTTAAAATATAAGTGATCTACAGATTTAATGCTATACCTGTAACAATCCACTGGCACTTTTGAAGAAATAGAAAAAAAATCCTAAAATGTATACGGAATCTCAAAGAACTCAGAATAGCCAAAACAATTTTAAGAAAGAAGAATAAAGCTGGAAGCCTCATATTTCCTGATTTCAAAATATATATATTTCCTGAAAGCCAGAGTAACCAAGATACTATAACGTTGGCATAAAGAGAGACATATAGACCAATGCAATAAAATAGAGAGCTCAGAAATTAACCCTTGTGTGTATGGTTAAATGGTCTTTGACAAGGGTGCCAAGACTGTTCAATTAGGAATGACAGTCTCTTCAACAAATGTTGCCAGGAAACTGAAATATCTGCATATAAAAGAATGAAGTTGGACATTTATCTTATACCATGTACCATATAAATTAACTAAAGGGGTGCCTGGGTGGCTCAGTCGGCTGAGCGCCCGACTTCGGCTCAGGTCATGATCTCGCGGTTTGAGTTTGAGCCCCGCGTCGGGCTCTGTGCTGACAGCTCAGGGCCTGGAGCCTGCTTCGGATTTTGAGTCTCCCTCTCTCTCTGCCCCTCCCCTGCTCACGCTCTGTCTCTCCCTCTCTCTCAAAGATAAATAAATGTAAAAAAAATTAACTAAAAATAAATTAAAAACTTAAACATAAGACATGAAACTATAGAACACCTAGAAGAAAACATAAAAAGAAAGCTTCATAACTCTGGAACGGGTAATCATTTCTTGGATATGACACTATAAGCACAAGCAAGAAAAGCAAAAATAGACAGGTGGGACTCCATCAAACTAAAAAGCTTCTGCACAACAAAGGAAACAAACAACAGAGTGAAAAGGCAACCTATGGAATGGGAGAAAATATTTGCAAACCATGTATTGGATAAGACACTAATGTCCAGAATATTTAAAAATACTTACAACTCAATAACAACAAGTAACCCAATTTTAAAATGGCCAAGGGACTCGAACAGACATTTCTCCAAACAAGATAAACAAATGGACAACAATCATATGAAAAGATGCTCAACATCACTAATCATCAGGGAAATGCAAGTCAAATCCACAATGGCATATCTCTTCATACCAATCAGGATAGCCACTGAAAGGGGGCCTGGGTGGCTCAGTCAGTTAGGTGTCCGACTCTTGATTTCGGCTCAGGTCATGATCTCAAGCTCCATGTCAGGTTTTGTGCTAATAGCAAAGAGCCTGCTTGGGGTTCTCTCCCTCCCTCTCTCTCTGCTCCTTGCCTGCTCATGCTTTTTCTCTCTTTCAAAAATAAATAAATAAACTTAAAAAAAAAAAAGGATAGTTACTGGAAAGAAAACAAATCAAAAGGGGGGGGGGAGAAAAAGAAAGGAAAGTGTTGGTGAGGACATGGAGAAATTAGGATCCTTGCACACTGTTGGTGGGACTGTGAAATGGTGCAGCTGTTATGGAAAACAGTATGGAAGGTTTCTCAAAAAACTGAAAATAAAACTATCATATGATCTAGCAATCCCACTTCTGGGTATATATCCAAAAGAACTGAAAGCAGGGTCTCAAAGAGATATTTGCACACAAATGTTCAATGCAGCATTATGCACAATAGCCATGACATGGAAGCAACCTTAATGCCCATGAATGGATGAATGTATAAAGAAAATGTGTTATATATATACAATGGACTATTATTCAACCTTAAAAAAGAAGGATATCTTCTCATATGCTACAAGGATGAACCTTGAGGACATTAGGTTAAGTGAACTAAAACAATCACACAAAACCAAAATCTGCTTACAAGAGATATCTAAAGTACTCAAATTCTTAGATATAGTAAGACTAGGGGGAGAGGGAAACAGAGAGTTGTGAGTTGTCACTGTTTCAGTCATGCAAGATCAAAGAGTTCTAAAGAGCTGTTGTGTACCAATATGCATATAGTTAATATGGAAATGTACACTTAAAAATTTTGAAGGCGGGGCACCTGGGTGGCTCAGTTGGTTAAGTATGCAACTCTTGATTTTGGCTAAGGTCATGATCTCATGGTTTGTGAGATGGTGCCCTGAGTCAGGCTTTGTGCTGACAGTGTGGAGCCTGCTTGGGATTCTCTCTCTCTACCTCTCCCCTGCTCGCTTCCTTGTTCCTGCTCGCTCGCTCGCTCTCTCTCTCTCTCTCTCTCTCCAAATAAATAAACATTAAAAAAAATTTTTAAGAGGGTATATATATGTGTTTTTTACTGCAGTAAAAACATTTTGTATGTAGTCTTTCATCACATCTGGATTTTGAGTTCCAGCTGTTTTCCCATAAGACTTTCTCTAAGCCCACATTACTGAAAAATTCACTGGTGTTTTCTTTTAGTACTTACCTTTTTTTTTTTTTTTTTTTAAATCTAGATCTCTGATCCATTTGAAGTTTTTCCTGGCATATGGTATGAGATATGGATTTACTTTATATTTTTCCCTGTGTCCTAGCACCATCTATTAAAAAGTACATTTCTGTCCCAATGATTTGCAATGCTATCTTTATTATACACTAAATCCCAGATGTACTTTGTTCTATTTCTATACTTGTTATTCTAAAGTTTATTTATTTTGAGAGACAGAGAGAGAGAGAAAGAGAAAGGGGGGGGGAGGGCGGAGACAGAGGATCCAAAATGGGCTCTGTGCTAACAGCAAATAACCCAATGCAGGGCTCAAACTCACAAATCATGAGATCATGACTTGAGCCATAGTCAGACGCTTAACCTACTGAGCCACCCCGGTGCCCCTCTGCACTCGTTATTCTATTCCAATGTTATTCTATTCCAATGGTCTGCCTGCCACTTTATCTGCCATACCACACTGTTTTAATTATAGAGTCTTTAGAGTGAATATGTTTTAATATCTAGTAGGTATAGTCACTCTTCATAGGTTTTCTTTCTCAGTGTTTTCCTACCTATTCTTACATGTTTATTTTTCCAAATGAACTTCAAAAACATGTTTTCTGGCTCCATAAATAAATTTAATAATGTTGTTGGGACTGGACTGAATTTATAAACTAATTTAGGGAGTCCTGCCATCTTTGCGATGTTGAATTATCAAAGAACAAGGAATGCTTTTCCATTTATCATGTCTATGTTGTGTCTTTCAGAGTCTTAAAGTTTCCTTTGTAAAGGCTTTATACATTTCTTAAGTTTTTCCTAAATATGTCTTATCTTTTCTATTGCTTTTGTAAATGAGGTTTGCTCTACTATATCTTTTAATTGGTTATTGCTTGCATATATGAAGGCTACTGATTTCTGAACTAGTTTTATATCTGGCTACCTGACTGAATTATTGTATTAGATTAATTTTGTTATTGACTTTCTTGGGTTTTCTTTTTTTTTTTTTTTAATGTTTATTTATTTTTGAGAGAGAGAGAGACAGAGACAGAGCACAAGTGGGGGAGCGGCAGAGAGAGAGGGACATGCAGAATCTGAAGCAGGCTCCAGGCTCCAAGCTGTCAGCACAGAGCCCGACATGGAGCTCAAACTCACAAACTGCAAGATCATAACCTGAGCCAAAGTCGGAAGCTTAACTGACTGAGCCACCCAGACACCCCAACTCTCTTGGATTTTCTTTTTTTTTTTTTTTTTAATTTTTTTTTTCAACGTTTATTTATTTTTTGGGACAGAGAGAGACAGAGCATGAACGGGGGAGGGGCAGAGAGAGAGAGAGAGAGACACAGAATCGGAAACAGGCTCCAGGCTCTGAGCCATCAGCCCAGAGCCTGACGCGGGGCTCGAACTCACGGACCGCAAGATCGTGACCTGGCTGAAGTCGGGCGCTTAACCGACTGAGCCACCCAGGCGCCCCTCTCTTGGATTTTCTAAGTAAACATTGTATCAAGTACAAATACAGTTTTACTTTTTCTTTTCTAATTCTTACACCTCTAGTTGATTTGCCTTGTCTACTCGTATTAACACCTCTAGTGCAATTTAAATGTTAGCATCCTTAGAATTAAAAAAAAAAACACAAAAAACTCCTGTAAATAAATTAAAAAAAAAAAAGACGGGGCGCCTGGGTGGCGCAGTCGGTTAAGCGTCCGACTTCAGCCAGGTCACGATCTCGCAGTCCGGGAGTTCGAGCCCCGCGTCAGGCTCTGGGCTGATGGCTCGGAGCCTGGAGCCTGTTTCCGATTCTGTGTCTCCCTCTCTCTCTGCTCCTCCCCCGTTCATGCTCTGTCTCTCTCTGTCCCAAAAATAAAATAAACGTTGAAAAAAAAAAAAAATTTAAAAAAAAAAAAAGAACAGCTCAATTTTAAAAAATAAGTTGAGGCACTGGACAGGTAGGTTATAGAAGAAGAATAAAAGGTCAATTAACATATTCAAAAAGGGGCGCCTGGGTAATTCAATTGGTTGAACGTCCGACTCCTCATTTCTGCTCAGGTCATGATCTCAGGGTTGTGGGATGGAGCCCCATGTTGGACTCCACGCTGAGCATGAGGTTTGCTTAAGATTCTCTCTCTTTCCCTCTGTCCCTCTCTCACTCGCACACTCTCTCTAAAAAATAAAAAAGCCATATTAAAAAAATTCAATCTCATGTGTAACACTTCCATCAACAAGGTATGAAAGGGTATGAGAGTGTCCATTTCTCTACATCTATGGACAACACTGAACTCTTTTTTTCATCTTTTCCCAAGAGGTAATTGGAAAGTGTTATTTTACAGTTTTAAAGTAGCTATTCCTATTCTTGGCTTGTTTTTATGAAGTGGTTACGACATGATGCAAAAGTAGCATAGATGGGCTTTACGTGTCACGGGCAGAACAGACACTAAGTGCCCTTACCTATTTAGATAGATGGATGGATGGACGGATGGCCAGATGGCCAGACAGACTAGCAGATATGGACAGACTGAACAGACTAGCAGATATGGACAGACTAAAAGGCAGATGCTTAGACAGGTTCAGTCATTAAGTAGAGAGGCACAGTTCAAAGAGTTACCTGCAAGCCATCAAGTAGTCATGCCGTTTTCTAAGGCAGCAACCACTTTAACATTTTTAATTATGACAGAGACAGCAACTATTAAATTCTGGAACATTAGGGTATCACATTAATTTTGGCACTATACTGTGTGCCTAGTGGAGAGGGAAAATGCAATTTTAATTTAAATTTAAATAAAATTTCATGTGAATTTCACATTCCCTTGTACAGATTACGTTTCTTTTTAAAAAAAAATTTTTTTTTAATGTTTATTTATTTTTGAGACACAGACAGAGCATGAGTGGGAGAGGGGCAGAGAGAGAGGGAGACACAGAATCCGAAGCAGGCTCCAGGCTCCAAGCTGGCAGCACAGAGCCTGACGCGGGGCTCGAACTCACAAACTACGAGATCATGACCTGAGCCAAAGTCGGATGCTTAACCGACTGAGCCACCTAGGCGCCCCAGACTACGTTTCTTTAACCTGGAATATCTATATAGCAAACAGCTATTCACCCTTCAAACTGGTCCAGACTTCAACACCTCCATGAAGCCTGCCATTAACAGTGCCAGTTCCCAGGCTCCTTCCCCTGTCATCCCCTCTTTTTTTCTGCCTCTACCTTTTATAAAGGATACCTGTGTTTAAGAAAAGATTCTTGGGTTTCTGCCTGTGCTTCTATAGAATCTAAACTGTGCTCAACTCACAGGTCTACAATAAATTCTTGATGAACTGAACTAAACTCAATTTACTTTCCTTGGCACAAGGAAGAGTATTAATATGGAAATAAAATAGTCTTGGTATACCAGTGGCAGCCCCCTTAGCAAATGCCACCATGTCAGAAATCAGATATAAATTTTTTTTAATGTTTGTTTATTTCTGAGGGAGAGCAAGTGGGGGAGGGGCAGAGAGAGACAGAGAGAGAGGGGGGGGGGGGGAGGCCGACCGAGGATCAGAAGCGGGCTCTGTGCTGACAGCAGAGAGCCCAATGAGGGGCTCGAACTCACAGACCATGAGATCATGACCTGAGCTGAAGTCAGAAGTGTGACTGAGCCACCCAGGCGCCCCAGAGATCAGATTTAGACAGAGAAAGAAAGTTCTCAATTAGGGTAACATAGGGAGTTATTGTTGCATTTAGCTCCCATTACTAAGTCAGAAGAATCCATACTTAGAGTAAAAATCATTAAGAACAATAACTGATTTATTGCTTTAAATCATTTATCCAGGGCTATCATTTTTAAAACTATCTTTCCCAAACCTCCATTTATAAAATAATTAAGTCATGGGAATATATGTACAGCATGGTAACTGTAGCTAATATATTGTACATTTGAAAAGTTGCTAAGAGAATGAATCTTAAAGTCCTCACCACCACAATGAAAAATTCTGTATAGCTACGCATGGTGGTGGATGTTGACTAGACTCGCTGTGGTGATCATTTCATGGTATCAAATCACTGTGTTGTATACCTGACCTAATACAATACTACCTCAATAAAAGGAAAAAAACTGCTACTTTTTTGTTTAAAAATAATATGAATACATTTTACATTATATGTATTTTGCATTTTACCACAATAAAAAAACCCTTAGTATACATATTAGAAAAAATTAATATACATATTGGAAAAAGATGTAAGCACATATAATGCTGGAGTGAAATTTTTTCTGAGATCCACTGCGTCTCAAAACTAATCCCACCTCAACAGTTTGCTACCTATTCTTCCAGGTTTCTGTATCTGTGTTCTTAATATATGTAATGTTGTTATTCATATTTCTAAAAATCAGGTCATGCATTACATACTATCTTGCATTTATTAAAAATATATTTTGTACATCTCTCCATATCTGCACAAAAAAATCTACCTCTTTTTCACAGGATTTTAAAATCCACTTTCATAGAATTCCTTTGTGTGGACATGCTGTAACTTATTTAACCACTGTATTATTATGAACGCTATTACAACAAATGTCTGCGTATACGTCTTTG
Organism: Lynx rufus; assembly: GCF_022079265.1. Taxonomy (NCBI): domain Eukaryota; kingdom Metazoa; phylum Chordata; class Mammalia; order Carnivora; family Felidae; genus Lynx; species Lynx rufus. The sequence goes on along the minus strand of NW_025814889.1, from coordinate 77,377,962 downwards.
TGCACATTTGTAGGTGTTTGTGTAAAATAAATTCCTAGAGGTGGAATCTCCAGGAAAAAAGGTATTAATATTCAAAGTTTTAAAGATATTGCCAAACTGTTGTGCTGTTACCTTTAAGACCACAGTACCAACTTATTAATGGCTCCGAAATAATTTTATACTGCATTTATATTATTCTGCTTTAGTGTCCCTGAGGTTTACTTAGTTGAATCAAGATTGCCATATCTTACTGAATCTATGATGCCATCTTATATAAAACATATCCTGATTTCAGACATGTTAAAATGTGAAAAGTGTTCTTCTTATATTAGATGAAATCATGGTTCTTAGCTGTCCCGGAAAACAAATGATTAACTGCTTATACTGAGAAAAAGCACTTCCTCAACAAGAGCAAATCAAATGCTCAGACTTATTAATTAAAAATACTACAGTTCCAGGGCACCTGGGCGGCTCAGTCAGTTAAGCATTCGACTTCGGTTCAGGACAGGATCTCGCAGTTCATGAGTTCAGTCCCCACGTTGGGGTCTCTGCTGTCAGCACAGAGCCTGGAGCATGTATCCCATTCTGTGTCTCCCTCTCTCTTTGCCCCTTCCCCACTTGTGCTTTGTCTCTTCTTCCTCTCTCAAAAATAAAAAAACATTAAAAAAAAATTTTTTTTTAAATACTACACTTCCAAAAGTATTTTGCTACAACTAGGGAATTCTTCACAACAATCAAGCTTTACAAGGCCCATGACATTTGGATAATTAATAACTACAAAGCATGTTCTTCTCTGCTGTAAGGTTTCTGTCAGCAGAACACAAAACAAATCAAACCACCCATCTATTTTTCTAACATGGTAAGCCCTGGCCCATATATTGGTGTCAAAACAAGAAATCCACAGTTACTACATCAGCAAAGCCTCTTATTGATAAGAACAGGCAACTCTTTTAACTGGATTTGACTCATTTACCACCATACAATTCATCTTGATCTTTGATAAGAAGTCACTTCCGAAGTTCAGTCCCCAGACACAGCTGACTTTGGATATCTCTGCCAGAAGCACATGTGAAAGCTGGGTATCATTTTCCAGCACTAACGTCTGAGCTGAAAAGGCAATACAAATACTCTAAAGTCCTTTTTTGTTGTTGTTTTGTTTGAGGTAGCTAATTACTCAAAAACCGAGCTTTAAAGGAGTTGTCAGAATTACTTACCATACTATCACTTTCCATCTCAGGCATCAACTGTGTTACTTTCTACACTTGTGACCATAACACACGTGTAGAAATTGTATCATGCCTTGATGTGCAGGAAAAAAAGGTACTAGTAAATGTATTGGAAATGTCAGAACCTCTTGGCTAAGCACAAAGAATGGAATCGGATCATATCTGACTGTGAATAAATATAAGCTCTTTATACCATGTCTGCAACATGAAATACTAAGTCTACTTAGATTTGATTAACATTAGTTGAAATGTCATAGGTATTAATAAGCCTCCACCAGATAAGAAAGGATTTTCTAGTTACACTTAATAACACCATTAAATCCTTTCGGTGTACCTCTCAGTTTACTGTGATGCTTGTCATTTTACTAAACACACCCTCCATTCTTATGCCACTTTTGCATGTGACATGTAAACGTAACCGTTCCTAAAGATGGAGTGACAAAGAGGTGAAGTTCGACTCCCAACAATTTCTACAACTTATTTGCTCTACTTCTGTTGCTGCTGTTGATTCCTTCTTATTCATTAGAAGCCGCAATTTGCTGAGTTTTCCTTTGCAATTTAGTTAATTCCTAATGTACTGAAAAATGTGTTTTTTACCCAAAATCCATGCTTGCATGCCTCCACTTTCATGTTCCCCTCATGATAGTACTGTGGTACTCTCATATCTTTCAATATCTTCAGGGTTTTAAATGGCCTTTTCTTCCCTATTTTACCTCCTCTCTGGTCTTCTTGCTACTACCTTAAAAAAAAAAGTCCCTGCGAGACAAATATCCCAAACCTTACTCTTAAACCCTCTTCAAGATCTCTGCACCAAACTAAGAGACACAGTCGGCTAACCGACATTTGGTTCACAGACTACGCTTTCCCACATTTGGGGTAAATCTGAAAGAATTGGTACAAGAGAGCAAGGGGCTAGAGATCACAGTTAGGTTTTAGTTGATTGAGGTCAAAATGTTACAGTAAAGGTCACTATAGCCTTTCTCTGTATGTGATCAGCCTGGATATAGGATGTAGAGAATCATCTTTTTGGTTCCTTACTAATTCTTTTATTATATGCTGTAAAAACAAACGAACAAGGCGGGGGGGAACTCCCACAAAACTCTCAGAAGTCCAGAGATGAGAGTTTAGAGGCCGAAACCCTTCTGGACTGGTCAGAACCCACTGTTGCTGAACCTGGGCCCCAGAGTCAAAAGTGCCCAGGAAATCAGGCTTGGGTCCTGGCAACAAAGAGGAGCTCCTGAGATGTTCTTCTATATCCCGTTGTACCTCCCTCTAATCCACTCTTTAACGAACAACTACTTTTATTCTTTCTTTTCTCCAAAATATCTATTTAGCTCTTACGTATGTTTGGCCCTGTGCCAGGCACTGGGATACAGTAATGGTAGAGCACTTGGTCTGTAGATGGAGCAAACTACTAGAACAAATACAAATGTAACCGCTCCGCTGAAACCCTCTAATGGTATTCAAGATTCCTTAAGATCTCATCCCTGGTCATCTTTCTAGCCTCATCTCCCACCTACTTCTGGGTTCTTGCATTCTACGTTCCATAATGAACTCCTTTCAGGTCTACTATCTGATGCTATTTCCCTCAGTCTGTCTGCTGTGACAGTTTAGATGTCTCACTCTCTGAGAAAGCCTCCTCTGATCGATCAAGACCAGGTTAGGTATAAGGGAAAATTCTGGGGTGGCACGTAACCTCTTTTTTTTCTTAAGAGAGAGGGAGAGAGGGTGCTCTTGAGCAGGGGAGAGGGGCAGAGGAAGGGAGAGAATTCCAAGCAGCCTCCAAGCTCAGTGAGTAGCCTAACGTGGGGCTTGATCCCACAACCCTGGGATCATGACCTGAGCTGATACCAAGAGTCGGATGCTCAACCGACTGAGCCACCCAGGGGCCCCTAACCTCTACTTTTATTTTTTTTTTTTATGTAACACTTCTCATTCCTTCCTTTCAGTGTATAAAAATAGCTATCTAATAAAATCAGCTCCCAAAATGTCTGACACAGGTTGGCAACCATGTCCTTTTCCTTATTTTCTCTAAATCAGTTTCTGAAAGGATATGATATACACCCTGCTTTTTTTAAATTTCTTAATTTATTTATTTTTGAGAGAGAGCATGCATGCTCATGAGCGGGGGACAGGGCAGAAGGAGAGAGACAGAGGATCCCAGGCAGGCTCCACACTGAAGACAATGAGGGGCTTGATCCACGACCAACCCTGGGATCATGATGTGAGCCGAAATCAAGAGTTGGACACTTAACTGACTGAGCCACCCAGGTGCCCCTCACCCTGTTTTCTAATTCAAGAAAAGGTTAAAAGGTTAGCTGGTACAGGAGTCAAAAATCTGAAGAAAGTAAAAGAACACTGCAATTAGTTTGGTGACTTAATTCCACTACTTCTTTAAAAAAAATTTTTTTTAAGTGTCTATTTATTTTTGAGAGAGAGACAGAGCATGAGCAGGGAAAAGGCAGAGAGAGAGAGGGAGACACAGAATCTGAAGCAGACTCCAGGCTGTGAGTGCAGAGCCCAATGTGGGGCTTGAACTCATGAGCCGTGAATCATGACCTGAGCTGAAGTTGGATGCTGAACTGACTAAGCCACCCAGGCATCCCAATTCTGTTACTTCTGAAGACAGTAAATGTGTTGCAGAGATTGTCTTAGCACAGTGGACAGTAGGTGGGCATGGGACGGGCTTGCCATGCCACCAGTCCTCCTGAGTGTCTTATGATTTGTTTCTCTGCTCATCGGTCCTGGCCATGATATTGCAGGGGCATGTTCCCACTCCCGGCCACAGCATGTTGCCTTTTCCCATCTCATGGGTACCTTTTGGGTCAGAAGAAATAAAGTTTAAGAGTTTACTAATTTGAAATTTCATTGTGAGTTTCTGTTCCAGTTCCATTAGTAAAAAGACTGATCCATAGCTCCGGCAAACACAGAGGCCACTTCCAACAGAGTCCACTGAGCTCTCTCAGTACCACCTCACGTGACCCTAGCCCTCTACCTTCTTATTTATGTACTCATGTTGCCTTTGTACTTGTCTGGCTCCCCTTCTGACCTTGAGTGCAGAAACGTCATATTTGGGGCTGTAGCCCCAACAAATATTCAGTATCTATCACACCTGGCACATAATAGATAATGACTGATGAATGAATTAATATAGACTTGCTTGGCCCTTCAAGGGAAACAAACAAACAAACATTAAAAGCTTTCAGGATACAGAGTTCATACTACAGTCACTAAAAACTATTCTGCTGGTAAATTTCAGTTCTTTCTCACCTGATCGGTATCGTTCATCCCTGGCTCCCCCAGATCGAGTTCGGTGGTACTTAGAAGGAGCAGAAGTTTGAGCTGCGGATGGAGCAGGTGTCTGGTTTCTATGTTCTTTCTGTACTGCTGACTCAGTTTCTAAAAAAGGAAATTTGGAATATGGTTATCTGATAACAATAGTAGCTAAAGTTTTCTGAGCACTTTATGGCATTCTCACAACACTCTGAGGCAGGTACTATTACCCCATTAGAGAGCTTCACTATACATACCTAAAAAGACATCCAGGCTAAAAAATATAATCTTAGAGTCATAATTGTCAACAGATGATAGGAGAGAAATAGCAAAATAGGAGAGAAAGTGAAAAGGCCACTCCAGAAGAATTTTTTTTTAATGTTTATTATTTTCTGAGAGAGAGCTTGAGCAGGGGAGGGGCAGAGAGAAAAGGAGACACAGAATCCAAAGCAGGCTCCAGGCTCTGAGATGTCAGCACAGAGCCTGATGTGGGGCTCGAACTTGTGAACAGTGAAATCATGACCTGAGCCAAAACTGGACAGTTAACTGACTGAGCCACCCAGGCACCCCCAAAGAGTTTAAGAATTGAGGGTGTGGGGGGGATGGAGCGGTGTATATGACCCCCTAATCCTGCATAATGGTACAAAGAATAGCTTGGGGACCTTTAGCCTCTTCACTATAAGTTACTCCAAATAAACATGTCATTTAAGCAAAACTATAGTGCTTATTATGCAAACATAGCTTTTTGAGTCAACCTCTTTCAACTAGAATCACCACTGAACTTGCCCCTTTCCAGTACCTGGCCTAACCCCATTATCTGTCCTATCAACATTCACTGTCTTATCAAGAATATGGGGAAGTGGGAAATAAACAGGTAAAATAATCAGAAGAGAAACACTTTAAGTTCAGTCCCACAAACCACGAGCTGAAACCAAGAGTTGGACGCTTAACCAACTGAGCCACCCAGGTGCACCTCATATACTGTTTTTAAGAAGGCAAGAAGAATATATTTTAGAATGCTCTCCACTAAAGTGCTTTTATGGATCTAGAAATGTTTATTTTTGTTCCTGGCAGCTGAAATTTTTAATATAAAATATATTAACAGAGCAGAACCCATTTTAACACTGATATTTTGAAATATAGTGTCTGGGGGCACCTGGGTGGCTCAGTCAGTTAAGCATCTGACTTAGGTCATGATCTCGTGGGGTTCATGAGTTCAAGCCCCGCATCGGGCTCTGTGCTGACAGCTCAGAGCCTGAAGCCTGCTTCAGATTCTGTGTCTCCCTCTCTCTGCCTCACCCCTGCTCGCACTTTGTCTCTCTCTGTATCTCAAAAATGTATAAATGTTAAAAAAATTTTTTGAAATGTAATGCCTGGGATTGTAAACTGAAGTTTTAAACCAACCTAAATTCTTTTGATAATCCATTTCACAGAAGAGCTATACTGAGTTCTTAGTATTTTCACACCTTGCTTCAGAATCAACAAACTATAGCCCATGTCTGTTTATAAGCAGTTTTATCAGAACATAGCCATGCCCATCTGTTTACATACTGCCTTGTAGATGCTTTCACACTGTAAAGGTACACGGAGTAATTAGAGACTGATGGTCCTCAAAGTGTAAAATATCTACTATCTGGCCCTTTATAGAAAAAGCTTACCAACTCCCAGTCTATAATAAAAGCTAACATTTAAAGGTTTGTTTCTGTGCATACAGAAGTTTTCATATGTTATTTACTCCTCACAACAATCCTACAAAGTCAGCAGTAACACTTTCAACTTATTATAGAAAAGGAATCAGAGACATGGATTATTTTATGCAGCCACACAGAGGCAGGGAATGGCAAGAGGCAGAATTCAAACCTAGATCTGTCTAACTCCACTGGTTCTCAATCAGAAAAGATTATGGGGAAGGAAGGAAGGAAGGAAGGAAGGAAGGAAGGAAGGAAGGAAGGAAGGAAGGAAGGAAGGAAAGGGAAAGAAAAGGTTATGAAAATTCTCCCAAGACTGTTAGGAGGAAAGCAATCAGAATTAATAATGTAGTTTAGGAACATCTAAATGCTTCAGGAGGTATAGTCAGCAGCTAGATAATAGTTCTTTAAAAAAAAAAATCACTTGCCAACCATAAGAGACGCTTAAATACAGAGAACAAACTGAGGGTTGCTGGCAGGGTTTTGGGTGGGGGGATGGGTTAAAAGGATGATGGGCATTAATGAGGGCACTTGTTGGATGAGCACTGGGTGTTATATGTAAGTGATGAATCACTAAATTCTACTCCTGAAATCATTATTATACTATATGTTAACTAACTCGGATTCAAATTAAAAAAAAAATCACTTGCTTTCACGTACATGATTCTGCAAAAAGTCCCTCCAAATTAAGTTTTCAGCCATTCATCAGAGAAATAATTTAAAACGTAGTCCAATTACCTTTAAATAGAGAACAAAAAAGATAAAAGGGCTATTCTTATTTGCATTGTCACATGATCTATAGAGAAAGGAAATCAGATTAGTACCCATGAGCTACTGTGCCTGTAAGTATGCACAGAGAAATTGGTTTGACTTATAGAGTACTAAGTTTAAAACACTAGCTTTGTATTACTTTGGGGGGTAAGGTGTCACAGTAAATATATATTTGAATTACCCATCATGGATTATTTTTTAAATTAAATAAATAGATCTTCTAGGACTGACCAAACCACCCTGCTCTGAAACACAGGGCTTCTGAATTAGACAGCTAATGATCCAAAAGATGAAAAGAATGAGCATGGATTCTCATTTCACAAAGGATGGACCAAAGGTTTATGTATTTTTTTATCATCCTCTCCTGCTTTTACTTTGTATTTTTCAATGTAATTAATTAGGAGAAAGAAGATAAGATAGGTTAAAAATAAAAATTGTTTCAAAAAAAAATGACAGACCAGTGATAGGGGAACAAGGAGTTGATACATTTGAGGAAAAATTAAAGAGAATGAACATTTCCACTCAGGATTATCTAGGCGTTATCAGAGATCAAATCACAAGGAAATGTAACAAAAATACAGACATCTGATGAAACTGACAGTCAGATGACATTTAGCAAGCGATCTACTGAGCTGGTACAAAAAACAAAACAAGCAAAAAAAAAAAATAAAACAAAACAAAACCAAAAAACCCCACACAAAACAGGCCTCACAACACTCTATTCACCAAGCAACATTACTATGATGCTCTGCACTGTTTATCTCAGTTCTTTCAGGAATTTAGTCATCCAAGCAGACCAGGTCCTTTTTGGGTCTAAAACCAAGACAATCATTTTGTTGTAGCTTGTCAGAAATGGAACCAGAAGGTCAATTTGCAGTTTCAGTAAATGCCTGACAAGTTTATTCAGTGAGCATTCCTCAAGTGCCCACAAAGCGCAATGCCGCAAAAACATGGATTTCTGACAGAACCTTGGCTCAAGTGTGCAATATACCTGGCTTCAAGTTCAAGAGAAGTTATTAAAAAAAAAGAAAGAAAGAAAAGAAAAAAACAAAATGAATTCTTTTTTTTTTTAATTTTTTTAACGTTTTTTATTTATTTTTGAGATAGAGAGAGACAGAGCATGAACAGGGGAGGGGCAGAGACAGAGGGAGACACAGAATCGGAAGTAGGCTCCAGGCTCCGAGCCATCAGCCCAGAGCCCGACGCGGGGCTCGAACTCACGGACCGCGAGATTGTGACCTGAGCCAAAGTCGGATGCTCAACCGACTGAGCCACCCAGGCGTCCCCAAATAAAATGAATTCTTAGGAATTGAATTTCTTTAAGTATAACAGGGGAGCTTAATAATGAAACTGTAAATAGTCCTTTTTTTTTTTTCCTTAGATAATCTCTACATCCAATGTGGAGCTCAAACTCACCACCCTGAGTTTGAGTAGCATGCTCTTCTGACTGAGCCAGGCAGGCGCCCCTGTAAATAATCCTTTTGATTGTAAATAATCACTCTCCAATCTGTATGAATTTTATAAAGTTGTATTCCCATGTACTGGAGCTTGTTTTTTAAAATATAATATCTATAAATATATTTTACACGTGCATTGAAAAAACTGGAAGCAAATACAGTAAAATGTTAACAGCAATGGTCTCTAGGGGATGAGATTCTGAATGTTTTATATATTTTTCTATAGGGTTTACTGGGATGCTATAATTTAGAAAACTCACCTTTTTCAGAATATAAAAATAATATATGTTCATTATAGAACATCAAGAAAATAGTTAAGTATAAAGAAGAAAATTAAAATAATATGGGATCTTCTTAATTCAAAGATCATACTCCATTGAATAGATTCTGACCAAAATAAGTTAAAATTAATATTCAGTTTTCAGCTTTTTAGATAAATTATGACTCTACCAGCAGGATTTTCCAATCTTTTAATTGGAAAATCATGTCTCCTTTCCCAAAAGTAACTGACAAGTCAATACATATTTGGGAGAGGGAGGACACTATGTCCTGGCTGGATTAAAATAATTTTGGAAGTCTATTCCCACCTTAGCTTACTTGCCAGGGCAACAATTTGTCATGGAAGGGATACGGAACAATGTACTTCAGGCCTCCTCAAAGTGAAGGGGGGGGGGTCAGGGAACAGGGGAGCACAGCAGGGCATTATTTGACAACATGTCCAATGTCAGTGGGGGCAGGCAAGATGCTGCTTAAAGGTGAATCATTCCCTGGCCAGGGTTTCACACTCCAACAGATCTCAGGAATTACCTGGGGCCTGAAAATAGAGATTTCTAGATTTTGAATAAGATGTGCACAGTTTCACTATCACAGTAAGAAACTAAAAGCAAAGATAGAATGCATTACATGTATCAACATAATAAGATATTACACATCACAAAAAAATTAAAAATATGCTGACTGCAGACATGTGAGATAGTCTAAATGAAATCATGTCAAGTGATAAAAGAACACAAAATACTATGCCCATAATGTGATTACAAGTGTGTATGTAAAAACTACTTATATACGCTTATAAGGATCAAATAGGACATAAAATCCCAGAAGTAGCTTGAATGAGGCACTCTGTAGTTCTTTACCATTTCATTCTTTTGTTAACAGAGTTAGGTATAAATCAAAGTAATTTAAAAAAACAGTAAATACAGATAAGTGAGGGAACAAGAGCTGTGGACCTCACAAATCAAGTCTTTGTCAAAATTCCTAAATTCAAGTATGAAACATACTTGACATTCAAAGAAAAAGATTATTCTCTAATTACTACACAATGACTATCAGTTTGAGGGTTCCTGATATTTTGGTCAGTTGTACAGCATATCCACTAGGGGTCGCCATTATGTTTAAACAGTGATGATTTAGATTTAATAAATTTCAGAAAAACCACAGATTTTAATTTATTCTACAACACAAAGCCTTCCTTCTCAATGATTAACACATAATTTATTGTTCTTTGGCAAAGAAAGTCTTCCATGATGCCATTGTTTGAACAGAGTCACTAACAGTGATAACTTGAAAAAGAAGGCATGCAAAATTTCCATTCAGAAAGATGGAAGAAAGCCAATCTCAGCTTCTTATCTTTCAACTCTGCCTATGATTTAACAGATATTCTCACCTGTAAGAGTAACATAGTAGAGCACGATGTGCTCTGAGAACCAAATAACATAATAATGCTACTTTCTAGAGTAAACAGAGCATGTTCACTCTTGGTGCTGGTGTTCAGAGAAGAAATTAAATAAGTGATCACCAATTCACGTATATCTTTTACACTGCGTTATGTACTGAGAAGGAAAAAAACCTTTGGGCTTTCTAACCCCAAAGCATGGGCAATTTAGTTTGTATTACAGTTTCAGGGAAGGTCTGTTAAGAGGAGACAGTGATGTAGGCTTTCGGTACGCAGAGAGAAGAAAAAGACACTTTCTACAAAAGCATGGTATTTGCAGAAGTCCAGTAAGGGAGAAAAACCTTGACAAGAGTAAGAAAGACTGGTAGGCACAGTGAAAGAGATGGAGCAATACAAAACGAGGCTGGAAGAAAAGCTGGGTCAGGTCACTCTTTGAAGGGATTTAAACGGGAAATGATAGCATAACAATGATAATAACGTTTCTACAGCTCTTTAAACTTTCATAACACCATCTCATTTTAGCTTCACAATAACATTATCTGATAGACACCATTAAGGAAGCAGAACACCCATCACAGATTAAATTCATTTTTCTATACTGAGAGAATGCCAATAATCACCTTGAATCACTTGGGAAATCTTCCCTTTAGAGCAAAAGTACCCTCAGCCTGCCTTACAAGGATGAGTGATAAACCTCACTGCATGGGGAAAGGGAGGAAAGAATGAGTGTTTGCATCTGGAGTCTGGAAAAGGGGTCACCTTCCTGATTCCTAGGGGTGGATTCTTGGAGAAAGGAGGGTTAGGGGTTCTGGGTCTGTGAAGTGGCAGGTGTCTGAAAAGATTCTGCCCCAGAGCTTCCTGGGCCACCTGGCACAAAGAGAACGGTTGAGCACAGAGCTGAAAGAGCACAATACCAAGAGCTCTGTCCTGAGAGGTCAGCTGGGGGTTCTTGGCTGAGCTGAGCAGAGACAAGCTCCTCCACCGAAGCATGCTTAGCAGTGGGTCAGTATCACTGGTCACAAGGTGAGGACCAGTGTTTAAAAGAACCCCATGAGGCGCTGAAAAGCAGCAGCAGACTATGTACGGGCTCTTCCCTTTGGAGGGTGGAAGCGGTCCTGACTACCTCTCCTGTGCTAGCTACCTCCCGCGGGGTCCTTGAACAATTCAGAGAAGCCCCCAGACGAAGACAGTGGACTTCCTTCCGATAAGGGACGGGGAACAGATATGACTGCAATGTGTGTCCACTCCAGACTCATACTATCAAACCTAGCAAATGAAAGAGCAGCACTGGGACTGGAATAAAAAATTCCAAGTTCTTTCCATTAGGATGTGACCCTCATTCGGGAAGGAACTTTTAAATCAAAATGGCACAGGTAAGATAGATCCCACCCGTGCCCCTCCACACCCACACACACAAAGAGGCATGCTGCCTACTTAATATTTATATAGTTGGAAATGTTCTGTAGCATTCCAAAATGCCCTTCCTGATTTCAATAGGTGGGGTTTTTTTTTAATTTTTTTTTTTTAACGTTTATTTATTTTTGAGACAGAGAGAGACAGAGCATGAACAGCGGAGGGGCAGAGAGAGAGGGAGACACAGAATCTGAAACAGGCTCCAGGCTCTGAGCGGTCAGCACAGAGCCCAACGTGGGGCTCGAACTCACGGACCGTGAGATCATGACCTGAGCCGAAGTCGGACGCTTAACCGACCAAGCCAGCCAGGCGCCCCTCAATAGGTGGTTTTAAGTTCACGTCCTTTTGAATTTTCATAGTACGTTGTTTAGAACTCCCTTACAATGCTAATTTTACTGTATCTTTTATAAGCCTCATTTGTATACCTGTCTTATCTCTCCTACTACAGCATAAATAACTCGAGGCACAGTCTGGTCTTAATTCATTTTGTATCTCCTGCAGTAATTGGCTCTGGGTTTCATAGTGTAGGTACCCCAAATTTTGGCTGAAATAAATAATTAAGATCTTATATGTCTCTTCAGCTCCACCAGTGATAGCGAGTGGCTGGGAAAAACCGACAAAAATGAAAAGATACCAATTTTTTTAAAGCACGTGGTTAAATGTTAATCTGAGAAGCCTGCTTATTTGTGTATCTCTAAGCTATACAAGTGTTATGCAAAAAAAAAAAAAATGCCTTTCACAATTTTCATGCTTATGCAAGGTCATTAAGAAACTTAGAGAAAAATAGGGTCACAGACTATCCTCAAGAGGGGTTATCAGAGGCTTCAGAGCAACAGCACAATACCAGGTTTTCTTTGGCTTCATTTTAACTCGCTCATATACACAATCTCAAAGGCAGGGCTGAACAGAGAAGGCGATCGGTGATGCGAGCGGCATGGAGCCGTGGGCAAACGCAGTAAGGTATACAGACAGGAGAACTGGTGAGCAAATATCCTCTAGCAAAATAAGCAGTGATCACAAAAGAAATCCAAGTTTGGGAAAAACCTCTGGGACGTCTTACCAGGACAAGCTAGAGAAAGTCAACACATAACCGAATTCATAAACTGATAGGTCTTATCCCCAAAAGGGCAGTAGGTGAGGGACCGGGGAAAAAATGATGTGCAAACCTAGACCAGGAGGGGACATGGAAAAGGTGAGATTCTATTCTAAAGCCAAGAGACAAACACAATTAAATGAAGTGAAAGACAGTGGGACAAATGCTAAGGATGAAGAAGGAAAACACATACACAAAGGTCGCAAACAATCTGAAATACAGGAAGACAGAATGGACTGTTTACATCAATGGCATCAAAAATAGAAGCTGTAGTGATGCCCTAAAGCAAGAAACGCGGGCCCCAAAGAAGATGCCACTACTGAGCTTCAAGGGCAATTTTAAAGAGTGGAGAGGGCAGACCCACCCGAAGGAGGGAGGCCTCCCAGTTTGAACACGTGAACCAGACTGTTTTGGAGACCGTATGATCAGCTTGCTGGTGAACACTGAAAACGAAGTACTAAGGTCTTTGAGAGATCTTTTAGTTTGATAGAAATTACCTTTGTACAAATTTTGAATAATGCTTACATAAAAATGTTAGGATAAAGAATCCTGAGGGGCATCTGGGGGACTCAGTTGGTTGGGTGTCCGGCGTCTGACTCCTGATTTTGGCTCCGGTCATGATCCCAGGGTCATGGGATAGAGCCCCATATCAGGCTCCACGGAGCGTGGAGCCTGCTTAGGATTCTCTCCCTCCCTCCCTCTGCCCCTCTCCCCTGCTTGCGTACGCTCTCTCTAGAATAAAAAAATAAATAGAAATAAAAAAAGAACTCTGATTAAAGATGGCAGACTGAACACTTCTATCTATCCCTACTCCTTCCCAAAATGCCACCAGAACGATGATGAAGACCTGCAGCAGAACAAGATAAAAGTTCAGATCCACGCAGGAAGAGAGACAGCACCGAGAGCTGTCTCTGCAAAAGTAATAATAAAACCAATGGATAATTCTAAGAAAAAGAAAAAAAAAAAGAGCCCATAATCCTAGTAAAGCAAATGGCTTAGCTGTGAATATTTATGGGATGATAATAATCTGAGCACTGAATTTCCTCAGCTGCTGCTAAGGTGCTTGGTCTTCCGAGGAAGCTAAGGCCAGGCTGGGGTGAGGCCCTCACTTCGTTGGGCGACTATCCACTCAGCACTCACCCGCGCCATTGCCTCCGTCTTGGACCCTGCCTGCATCTGCTTGGCCCTCATCCTACACGATGATGAGGTGACTGTCACAAAGAAGATCAATGCCTTCATTAAAGCAGCCGGCATAAATGCCGAACCTTTCGGGCTGGGTTTGTTTGCAAAGGCCCTGGCCAATGTCAACATGGAGAGCCTCATCTGCAACGTAGGGGCTGGTGGACCTGCACCAGCAGGAGGTCCCGCTCCAGTACCACGGCTGCACCAGCTGAGGAGTAGAAAGCAGAAGCAAAGAAAGAAGAATCAAAGGAGTCTGATGATGACATCAGTTTTGGTCTTTTTGACTAAACCTCTTCTGTAACCTGTTCAGTAAAAAACTGAACTCCTTAAAAAAAAATGTAAGCACTGAATGCCAGTTTAACAACAACAGTAATATATTATGCATACTGCTCGAATGAGTTTGAGATGGGAGATGTGAAGGAAGGGGTAAAGGGGAAAAGGGAGTGTGTGGTGTCTATGTAGTTGAGAGACTAATATGTAAGAGAGGAAGATTCTGATCTTTTATAGTAGGAAATAAATAATGCCTCAAATTGAAAAAAAAAAAAAGTCAAGAAATAGTGATAAAAATGTAACTTAGAAACACAGAGGTAAATATCAGAAGAAAGAGTTAAACGAGTTGAAAGAATCTAGGGAAGAAGACACTGCCCGTTTTTGTTGTTAGAAACCTTGTAGTCCTATTTGACTATTTAAAATAGATTCATTAATTTCATTTGAAAATAAAAATTAATTAAAGAGAAATGCCAAATCTCACATGAAAACCAAAATCCTCTGCACAGTCTCCTGGAGCTGGAGCAGGTCTAAATTAAAAGATTTACTGAGGGCGGAGACAAGCTGACAGGATCATCACTCTCATCAGTATAGTAAACCATTTCTTTCATTCCTTGACAACTTTCATCTTCACAGATGTTTACTAAAAGAGATACTGGAAATTCTAAATGCCCTTTCTGTTCAGTTCCACAAACATTTCTAGAACATATACTGTATGTCAGGCCCTAATACTAGAAACTGAGGACATGAAGAATAAAATAATGAAAAAAGAATTTTCCTGATTTTAAAGACTTTAAGAGTCTAGTAGGAGAGTAAGACACATGAATAAACCATAGTCAATGGGACAGTCAGAGAGAACTTTTTAAAAATGCAGCTCAGATAAAGGAAGTGGGAACTGTTTTTGATAGGGCTGGTCCAGGAGGCTTCTCTGTGGCAATCTAGTTGAACAAACTGAGTAGGGTGAGGGAGTAAGCCAGGACAGGGGAGGTCCCAAGCAGACTCATCAGCCTTGTCCGATGCTGTCTCCTGGTGTCTCCATAGTACTTGGAACCCTAGATGCGCTTAGTAAATACGTGCTGTCCTAAGGTTCTGTCTCTGTATCATTAAACTCTTTTCTATGAAAGCTGGCTGAAGTATCAGTTACTTATATCCAAAGTATTTTGATTTAAGAAGAGACCCAGGGTCAGTCCAGGGAAATTGCTTCTCCTTACATAAAATCTTCCATTTTCCTACAATTCTAAGAGTGACCAAGAGTGACTAATTTACAGAGGAGTTAGAGCACCTGTGGTTTCAAATGTCAATTCTTTGGACCATGCCAAAAGAGTTAATTTCTGGTCCTTTCTCCCTGGACATCTGCTAACTGAGGTGTGGGAGAAGCTCTATATCCAGGCCCAGTAGTTTCCATACTAAAAGATGTGCTATCTGGGGCGCCTGGGTGGCGCAGTCGGTTAAGCGTCCGACTTCAGCCAGGTCACGATCTCGCAGTCTGTGAGTTCGAGCCCCGCGTCGGGCTCTGGGCTGATGGCTCAGAGCCTGGAGCCTGTTTCCGATTCTGTGTCTCCCTCTCTTTCTGCCCCTCCCCCGTTCATGCTCTGTCTCTCTCTGTCCCAAAAATAAATAAACGTTGAAAAAAAATTAAAAAATAAATAAATAAATAAATAAAAGATGTGCTATCTATGGGCCATTCATTGCAGAGAGGCTATGGCTCAGAATGAGTAGATGTGAACCTGCCAAAGCTTCGTTTCTCCCATGACTTTCAATGTGAGAGATTCTTGAGTCTCTGAGTACGATCTAAACCTTTATCAAGATACCTATTTTTCATATAACATGGCTCTTCATTTATCAGATAAAAATCTGGTTTTTGTTTAACTACAGAAACCACAATCGGTTCCAATGTTGAGAGATTTAAGTAATGTGACACATCAGATTTTTGTCATATAGTGACTTTAGAACCTAACCCCTATGATACCACTGAACTATACCATGCTTATTATTAACCCATATTGTCCTTACTCAAATTTCCACTATTTAATTTCTTTTCTTTTCTTTTTAAAACAATTATTTATTTTTGAGAGAGTGCAAGTGGGGGAGAGGCAGAGAGAGGGAGACCGAGGATTCCAAGCAGGCTGATGTGCAGCAAGCCCAATGTGGGGCTCAAACTCATGGACCCCAAGACAATGACCTGAGCTGAAGTCACACACTCAACTGACTGAGCCACCCAGGTGCCCCTCCACTATTTATTTATTTATTTGTTTGTTTGTTTATATTTTTTAACGTTTTTTAAAAAATTTATTTTCAAGAGAGAGAGAGGGAGAGACAGAGCATGAGCATGGGAGGGGCAGAGAGAGGAAGAGACACAGAATCCAAAGCAGGTTCCAGGCTCCGAGCTGTCAGCACAGAGCCCGACGCGGGGCTTGAACTCAGACTGTGAGATCATGATCTGAGCCGAAGTCGGACGCTCAACCGACTGAGCCACCCAGGCGGCCCCGCCCCTCCTCTATTTAATTTGTAAGTATTTTCCTCAACCTTGTGTTCTCTTGCACATTTTTCCATTCTCCTGCTATGTTGTCAATTTTTTTTAATCTTATTTCAAAGATTTATTTAACATTTGAATAAAGAAATCTAAAATATACATAAATAAGGGAATCCAAGATAATTTCAACTCCAAATAAATTCCACACAGAAAATCATTCGCTAAATTTTTAGATAAACAAAAGAGATTAGTGAAGAATACCACTTTTATACACTACACTCAAGTAGCTACCTTCACAATGAAGCTTCTTGCCATTAAATTAATGAGATCTCACAAGGTAACAGAAAGAGTTCAGAAGATGTTATCCTTCCAAAAGAAGATTTAGGAAATTCTTAGAGAAAATATTAAAATAAATTTTATTTCACTTAATTCTATATGAGACATTAATATAATTTAGTAAGTTTAAAACATGCATTTCAATGCTGTTCAAAGAAATCAAACTAAAGCTTTCTGCAAAATCTACAAAGATATCTGCGGTAAATACTCCAAGGGGTAATCTCTTCTTTTGCTACAGAACCTATATGATATAGATTATCCAGTCCTACATACAATCCCATTTTGGGACAGATATGAATAGATCCAAGATCACAGGTGGGCCAAGTGATAAGCACAAATGCAGAGAATTCCCCACTAAGAAACCCTCCCTAAAGTATGTAACTACTACCAGACGGACTGTAGGAAGAAGGAGATTAAAATGAGAGGAAGGAGTGAGATGTATGAAGAAACAGCAGGCAAAGAATAAAGTACTGTTAGCTACATAAGACAGTAACTGATAATTGAGGGGGTCTGTAAACAAGGTGGTACTAAAACATAAGATCAAGAGTAACCGTAGTTGGTAGTGAAGCATTTTTAAAGTACTTGTGTTGTCTGGGAGGAGACTTAAGATGTCTAATAACTCTAGACAGCTTAGACTGTTTAAAAAACCTTAGGATAAAAAACACTACAGGGACAATGACAGTTACTCATAATAAAAGGAACAATTCACAAAGAAGACATAGTAATTCTTACTTCATGTGTACCTAGTAACATAGCTTTTTTTTTTTACTTTATAAACTTTATATTTTAATCATTTTATTTTTTTCATCATGATGAGTGTACTGTTTAATTCACATCCCTTATTTCCCCAATTCCTCCACCTACCTCCCCTTTGGAAACCATCAGTTTGTCCCTATAGGTAAGAATCTGTTTCTTGGTTTCTGTGTGTCTTTTTTTCTTTGCTCATTTGTCTCTTAAATTCTACATACGAGTGAAATCATACGGTATTTGTCTTTCTCTGACTGACTTATTTCACTTAGCATTATACTCTCTAGCTCCATCCATGTTGTTGCAAATGGCAAGATTTCATTCTTTTTAATGACTGAATAATATTCCTGTGTGTGTGTGTGTGCACATGCGCATGCATGTGTGTATCACATTTTCTTTATCTGTACATCTACCAATGGACACTTGGACTGCTTCCATAATTTGGCTATTGTAAAAAATGCTGCTATAAACATAGGGGTGCATATATCCCTTTGAATTAGTGTTTTTGTATTTTCGGGGTAAATACCCAGGAGTGTTGTTGCTAGATCATAGGGTAGTTCTATTTTTTATTTTCCATCCTGTTTTCCACAATGGCTGCACCAATCTGCATTCCCACCAACAGTGCAAGAGGGTTCCTTTATGTCTACATCCTCGTCAATGCTTGTTGTTTCTTGTGGTTTTGATTTTAGCCATTCTAATAAGTGTGAGGTGATATCTCATTGTAGTTTTGATTTGCACTTCCCTAATCATCAGTGATATTGAGTATTTTTCATGTGTCTGTTGGCCATCTGGATGTCTTCTCTGGATCGCTTCTCCGCCTTTTGGCTAAGATCAAGTGTGGATGTCTTCTTTGGAAAAATGTCTGTTCGTGTCTTCTGCCCATTTCTTTAAAAATTTTTAAAAATGTTTTATTATTTATTTTTGAGAGAGAGAGACAGAGTCTGAGTGGGGGAGGGGCAGACAGAGAAAGGGAGACATAGAATCCGAAGCAGCTCCAGGCTCTGAGCCTGATGCAGGGCTTGAACTCATGAACCGCAAGATCATGACCTGAGCCAAAGTCAGACACTTAACCAACTGAGCCACCCAAGCACCCCTCTTCTCCCCATTTTTAATTGGATTATTTGGTTTTTGGGTATTGACTTGTATCAGTTCTTTATACATTTTGAAGACTAACCCTTTATCGGATATGTCATTTTCAAGTATCTTCTCCCATTCAGTACGTTACCTTTTAGTTTTGTTGATTATTTCCTTCACCATGAAGAAACTTTTTATTTTGATGTAGTCTTAACAGTTTATTTTTGCTTTTATTTCCCTTGCTGCAGGAGACATATCTAGAAAAATGTTGCTATCGCTGACGTCAGAGATTACTGCCTGTGCTCTCTTCAATGATTTTTATGGTTTCAGGTCTCAAATTTAGGCCTTTAATCCATATTGAGTTTATTTTTGTATAAGGCGGTCCAATTTCATTCTTTTGCATGTTGCTGTCCAGTTTTCTCAACACCATTTGTTGAAGAGACTATCTTTTCCCATTGTATATTCAGTTCTCATTCATTGAAGATTAATTTCCCATATAATTGTGGGTTTATTTCTGGGTTTTTTGCTCTATTCCACTGATCTATGTATCTATTTTTATGCCAGTACCAAACTGTTTTAATTACTACTGCTTCGTAATATAACATGAAATCTGAATTGTGATACCTCCACAGTTTTTTCTTTCTCAAGATTGCTTTGGCTAGTCTAAGTTTTTTATGGTTCCATACAAATTTTAGGATTGTTTGTTCTAGTTGTGTGAAACTGCTGTTGGCATTTTTGATAGGGATTGCTTTTTAAGCCATTTAAAAAATATTTAAAAAATATTAATTCTGGGGCACCTGGGTGGCTCAGTGAGTTGAGCGTCTGACTCTTGATTTCAGCTCAGGTCCTGTTCTCATGGTTTTGTGGTTTTGAGCCCTGCGCTGGGCTCTGCACTGATGGCACGGAGCCTGCTCAGGATTCCCTCTCTCCCCCTCTCTCTCTGCCCCTCCCCCGCTTGAATTCTCTTTCCCTCTCTCAAAATAAATAAAGTTAAACAAATTAAAAAATATATAAAAATAAAAAAATATATTAATTCTTCCAACCCATGAGCATGATTCCATGCTCTTTTCATTTCTTTGTGTCATCCTGAATTTCTTTCCTCAGTGTTTTACAGTTTTCAGAGTACAGGTCTTTTATCTCTTTGGTTAAGTTTACTCCTAGATATTTTATTGGTTTTGGTACAATTGTAAATGGGGCTGTTTTCTTAATTTCACTTTCTGTTGCTTCATTATTAGCGTATAGAAATGCAACAGATTTCTACACATTGATCTTGTATCTTGTGAGTTTACTGAACTCATTTATCAGTCCTAGTAATTTTTTGGTGGAGTCTTCAGGGTTTCTACAGAGAGTCTCCTGCCATCTGTAGGTAGTGAGAGTTTTATTTCTTCCTTACCAATCTGGATTCCTTTTATTTCTTTATGTTGCCTAATTGCTGTGGCTGGGACATCCAGTAATATGTTGAATAAAAGTGGTGAGAGTGGACATCCTTGTCTTGTTCTTGGTACTGTCGCTTTAAAACATATAAAGCAAAACTTGACAGAACTACAAGGAAAATTGACAAACACACAGTCATGGTACAGATGTTTCAATATAGTTCTATTAGAAATGACAGATCAAACTGTCAGAAAGTTACTAAGAATAGAAAAGATCTGAAAAATGCAATTAATTCTTTGAATTAATGGGCCAGAACCATCCATTTAACAAATAAAACACAAATGGAAGAGTTACAGAGATTTACTAAATACTAGCCAGGTCGTAACAAATAACGAAGATTTGATTTTGTATAAGCATGTTTTGTGACCACAGTGAAATTACGAAACACTTAACTTAGGAAACAAGGCAGAAAAATCTAACGCATCCAACTCAGGAAATGCAGAAAGAGTACAAAAGAGTAAACGAAAAGTACAAGGAAGGAAATACATATGGAAGCCTAAAATAATAGACAGCTCTTTCTGCCCACGGGTTCTGTCCCCATGCTTTAATAAAACCACCTTTTAGCACCGGAAAAAAAAAAAAAAAAAAAAAAGAGGAAGCCAAAAATAATAAACCAGAAAATAAAGACATACTTTAAAAGTTTCAACAAAACCAAAAGCTTATTCTTTGCAAAGACAAAAATTTTTTTTAAAATATTTTTTAACGTTTATTTATTTTTGAGAGAGAGACAGAGACAGAGACAGAGCATGAACAGGAGAAGGGCAGAGAGAGAGGGAGACACAGAATCTGAAGCGGGCTCTAGGCTCTGAGCTGTCAGCACAGAGCCCGACACAGGGCTCAAACTCAAGAACCGCAAGATTGTGACCTGAACCCAAGTCAGACGCTTAACTGACTGAGCCACCCGGGCACCCCTGGGAAGACTCATCAAAAGAAAAAAGAGATCCAAGTAAATAATGTAAACAAACAGAGGCTTTAAAAATAAAGAGAACATTGTGGACAACTTAGTAAATTTGAAAATATAAACAAAATAGATGATTTCCTAGAAAAAAATTAAACTTGCCAAAAATGAAGAAACAGAAAACTGATAGAACTTGGTGACAGACAAGAGATGAGGAATTAAGGAGATGCTGAGGAGGATCTCTAAGTCTCTAACTTGTTGGGTTTTCAGATGTGAGTCTGATTTACTCAGAAGAAGAAAACAAGAAGAGAAGCGTAAGAGCAGGTTGGATGTCACTGTGGTTGGATTCTTGTTTTTATTTTTTGCTGTGTGTGTGTGTGTGTGTGTGTGTGTGTGTGTGTGTGTACACGTATGAAAGGGTTGGTTGTGGTGGTAGGGATGGTGTGTGTACGTCATCGATTTGACAAATATGTTGAAATGGAGGTTCCTTTAAGCTATATAAATGGAGATGTTAAGTATGTAGTTGGATCTATGGGTCAGAAGCTTAGGAGAGATATGAGTTTAAGATACATATTTTGGAGTTACTTGTATTTAAATGGTAATTAAAGCCACAGGTATGGCTGAAATACTTGAGGGAGATAGAGCGTTGGTTCTCAAAGTGTGGTATCCGGACCAGCAACCTCAACACCACCTGGGAATTCAACAGAAACGCAAATTCTCGACCCACATCCTGGACTTACTGAATCAGAAACCCTGAGAGTGGGGTCCTCCAATCTGTGTATTGACAAGCCCTCCAGCGACTGTGATGCAGGCTGCAGTCTATGAGCCACTGACATCGAGTGAGACATCAAGAAGGCTTGGGCCCTTCCCTTGAAAATCCCAACATTTAACAGAGGAGGACAAGCCGTCAAGGATGACTAGGAGCACCAGCAAGAGGAGAGTAAGAAAATGAAGAGAAGTTTCAAAAGGAGTGTTTCGAGAGGTAGAGTGGTAACTTCCTCTGTGATCTCACTTAAACTAGTTCTAGCAAGGACTGGAACAGGCTGAGAACTGAAGAGTTGAGAAAATTGAGACAGGAAGTACAGACAGCTCGGAGCAGTTTGATCACAAAGGGGAAGCAGAGAGGGAGTAAATGGAAGAGGTTGACAAGGGAGGATTTTTTTTTTTTTTTAGCAGAACAGTAGCAAGCATGATGGACTGCTGAGGGAAGAATCTGGTTGAGAGGGAGAGAGCGACTTTACAAGCGAGCCAGGAACTGGAGGCCATGATTAGGGCACACCAAGGGGGCGGGGCAGCAGGAGCATCTTATACTTACAGACTTTAGAACTGCTGGACAGGGGCGCCTGGGTGGCGCAGTCGGTTAAGCGTCCGACTTCAGCCAGGTCACGATCTCGCGGTCCGTGAGTTCGAGCCCCGCGTCGGGCTCTGGGCTGATGGCTCGGAGCCTGGAGCCTGTTTCCGATTCTGTGTCTGCCTCTCTCTCTGCCCCTCCCCCGTTCATGCTCTGTCTCTCTCTGTCCCAAAAATAAATAAACGTTGAAAAAAAAAATTAAAAAAAAAAAAAGAACTGCTGGACAGGGTGATAATAAAAAGTAGACCAACTTTTTGTTGGCTTTACTACTGCTTTCTAAGTTTTTACAGATACTGCACACCTTTTTTTTTAATTTTTTTTTTCAACGTTTATTTATTTTTGGGACAGAGAGAGACAGAGCATGAACGGGGGAGGGGCAGAGAGAGAGGGAGACACAGAATCGGAAACAGGCTCCAGGCTCTGAGCCATCAGCCCAGAGCCCGACGCGGGGCTCGAACTCACGGACCGCGAGATCGTGACCTGGCTGAAGTCGGACGCTTAACCGACTGCGCCACCCAGGCGCCTCTAGATACTGCACACCTTATTGCCCATACCAGGGGCAGCCCACTCCCACTGCCTTGTCCTTGGTGTCAGGGGATGATAATATAAGGTCTCTGAGAAAGGAAGAGGGAGGGGATCCAAGGCACAGGCGGAAGTCCTGGCCTTAGATAAGAGGAACAGATTACCTTTCTAACCAGAAGGAAGGAGGTAAACATGATGGGCACAGATGCGGCAAGTCTGAAGTCTGAGAGCAGGAAGCCGAAGGAGCTATCATCAAATGGCTTCTATTTTCCGCACGAGATCATCTGCAAGACCCTTCCTACTGTGAAACAGCTATGTTCCATTCTCTTGGCCTACCGCAATTAAATGTCTGATTCGTACTCACTGAACCACCTTCTATTTGTGATCTGGTTCCCCATGTAGGCCTACCCAAGGTGTAAGAATGTGCTGACCACACAGGCTTGAGTATGTCTCAGTGGTTTCTCATAATAAACCGATAAACTGGTTTTTTAACATAATCTGGTTTCTATGTAGCCTGACTACAGATAACAGACAGATCATAGTCCTTTTTTATATTGATCCTATTTCTTATTGACTTACCTTCTCAGGATCCGACTGCTTTTTCACAAAGTGACTAACGTAAATCTCTGGCCCTACAGGGGCATGGGCCAGACCCACATTTAAGCAGCCTCTGTCATGCCCTGCTCAGCAAAAGCTGGCTTTTCATTAGTTGTCACTGGACCCACTTCTACCTCTTCTCTCTCAATTCCTTTTGACATCTGTCTGTTCATTAAGATACTGCTGTCACTGCACTGACCTACTAGTTTTTGCAGGGGGAAATTTCCAAGAATAATATAGGAAATAAAATAAGAGTGAAATATATTGGAACATCACCATTATTCATTTTCTTGTTCTCTTAATCATTCAGTACTTACAGACCATATACCCTGTGCAAGGCTTACTATTAGAACTATGGGGAATACAAAGTCCACAAGGTATTTACAACCCAGAAATAAAAGCAATTAGCTCCACAAAGAGCAGGCTTGAGGAAATAGGACTCTGACTACAGGGGAGGAATTAGAAATAAAGAAAAAATTCCTCATAGTAAAAGTGATTAAAGTAGAAACAGGATATCAAAGGAAATCCTCAAATCTGAGTAACTTGAAAAAAAATATGATGACTTAGAGACAGACAGCCTTGCCTACAGGCAAAGGTTACAGCAAGCCCTTTGGAATTAAGCACACAATGACTCAGGACTGTTTGACATAGAAAGAACCCACCAGTGTCTTTGCAGAAGGAATAAGTGAATTAACAGACAAGTTTATTAGGGTTCTTACCCCCAAATCCTCAGGTACTAATCCTTGAGTTGCCCTGCAGTACTCAATCTGTCTGTTCATCCTTCTTATCTTTGCTGCCCTTGCTCCTCTCCACCACAGTTTGTGCTCCGGCATAAATAAGATGCAGCTTTTCCATGACCTGGAATTTTCTACCAATGAATCATGTCAGCTGTGCACAAACACACTATCACCCAAGCTCTGTGTAAGTGATTTGATGACTTAGGTATTTTAAAAGTGCCTCGCACACAGCAGATGCTCAATTAAGATTCATTTCCTCCTTTCTTTCCTTCCGTTTTTTTTTTTTTCTCTCCCCTGGTAAGGAAGGGAGGGAAAAAACAGGAACCAACAAAAGACAGATCTCCTGTAAGATAGCATTCTTTGGTGTAAAAATACTGAAGAGATTTAAACCACTTCTCATTGCCTACCTTGTGTCTGTGGGATGTAGGGAGACAGGAGTTTTGACCTTTTCTTTTCGTATCCCTTCTGTGTGATGTCCCCTAAAATAGCAAGAAACAGAAATAGGTTATGCATTATTCTTACTCTGCGGTTGTTCACTGTAAAAATAAAATTAATTACAGAGTGTTATAGAATTACCACATAGAGAGTAGGAAAAAAAAATGGATAGTTCTATGCCAAGGATTTTGCTATGTGTGATTTCCCACAGTCTTGGAGCCGACTCCTTGTGGAAAATTGTAGGGCTTGTCTCCACACCAAGCCAGCATAGCAATATGCTGCATACCATGTCAGAGATTCCCGAGTTCCTAGGCACCCCTCGTTTCCTTGGTATTTAAGATAGACCAAAATGGAATGCTGCAAGGCTGGCAGACAAATGATCTCTCCCAAGTTTCAGTCTGACCGCACGAATGCCACTGGCATGGGAGGTACTCTATGGAACCACGCAAAATCAAGAGTCTAGTTCAGGGGAGGAGTCAAGGTTCAGACACTGGGGTGGGATACCTGAAAGGCCTCTCTGCATCTTAGTAGCCATGCTTGAACCAGGGCTGGAATTCTCATATCCCCTCCCCTTGATTCACTGGTTTGTATTATTTATGTACATGTTATGTCCTTTTCACAAGGTTGAATTAAAAAGTATACCTGAAGCACACAAAAATTACACATGCAACAAATGCAGTAAGGATAAACTGATTAATAGAGGAAAAAATGTGTGGTTCAAGTGCCAAGAAATATGCTAGGTATTAAAGAAAGAGTAGCAGATGAATGGGTAGAGAGCAGGGTTAAAAGGAACAGGAAACACAGGAGAACAAAAGTTAATCAAGGGAGAATGAGTAATTCAAAGCTGGGGGAATAAATATATGTTGTGAGGTGACACGGTAGAGCATTGTTTTCTAAAAAAGAACTTTCAGGGGCGCCTGGGTGGCTCAGTCGGTTAAGCGTCTGACTTTTGATTTTGGCTCAGGTCATGATCTCACGGTTGGTCGTGAGACCTGCGCTGGGCTCTGTGTGGAACCTGCTTGGGATTCTCTCTCTCCCTCTCCCCCACCCATGAACCTGTGCACTCTCTCTTAAAAAAAAAAATAAAAAATTTTAAAAAGAATATTTTAATTAAAAAAAAAGTTTAAAGTGAAAATTTAGCATAAAAAGTAAGTTGCACATTAACATTTACAACATTGATGGACACAGATTCGAAACCACGAGTGGTGAATGTCATTTGCCTTTCACCTCAGCACAGGACTGATGGAGTCGATGGTGCGGAGGTAGCAGGGCTCACTGAGGGGCGTAAGCAGGGGAGTGACACAGGCTACACGGTGCAGCAAGTTAGTTCACTCTTCCTGAGGAGAGTGAGATCAAGGGCAGAAGCCAGAGAGACTACCTGTTACCCTTATGCTACTACCTACAGTGATCTGGGCAAGTTAGGAGTAGCTTAAAGACAGTGGTATAAGGGATGAAAAGAAGTGAATAAATTAAGAGAGATATTAGGGAGAAAGACTGGACTGGATGGATATGGGTGAGAAGGTTTCTGGCAGATGGTAGTGCTATTCCATGACAGAGAAATACAGCAAGAAATGCAAGTTTGGCGGGCTAAAGAAAACCGGAGTTGAGCTTAGGAGAGGCCCATGAAACACACAAAAGGACATGTCCAACCAGCAACTGGATATGTGGATCTAGAACTCAGGAAAGAGGAGACAGTTTTGGAACGATCAGGATATAGCTGAAAAATAAACTATTACCATCTTTTTGGAGTAATGTGGCAATTTCTATCAAAATTTTGATTCAGCACCTGCCTTTTTAGAATTTATACAATGACAATATGCACACAGGTGACAAAAATCAAATAAGAATATTACCTGACTCATTCTTTATAATGAAAACACTGGAATGAATCTGGATGTTTACATCATAGACCATCTATACCAGTGGCTTTCAACTGGGAATGATTTTGTTCCCCAGGGGAGAACTGACAACGTCTAGAGATATTTTTGTCACAACCAGACGGAAGGGATGCTACTGGCATTTAAGGGATAGAGGCCAGGGATGCTGCCAAGTGTCCTGCAACGCACAGGACAGTCCCACAATGAAGAATTAGCCAGTCCAAAATGTCAATAGTGTTAAGGATAAGAAACCCTGGTCTACATAATACTAGGCCGGTATTCCAAATGCACTGGCACAGGAAGACATCTAAAATACAGAAAGGGTAAAAACGCAAGTTGCAGAACAGTGAGTATAATAGGATCTAATTTTGTACAAAATAGCAATAGGTATGTTTGCATATATATAGAAAATAGTCTGGAAGGCTATACATACATTAAATAAATGTTTACCCTTTGGGGAACGGGAATATGAGGGGTTTCACTGGTTTTACATACTTTAACAAAGTTTGATTTAAAAAAAACAAGACTGAATGATTTGCATAATCTCAAAAATATTTTTTTCATTAAGAACGAATGGTTCTATAAATATGTATTTGTAAACACAATAAGATGGTCACAGTATATATATATATATGTGTGTATATATATATATATATATATATATATATATATAACACATCACAGTATGTGTGTGTGTGTATATATATATATATGTGTGTGTGTGTGTGTGTGTATATATAACAGGGAAAAAGCAAGATAGTAAACAGTTAACACAGTATATTCAATTTTTTGAATAATAATATTTTTACACATACAAATGTATACATAAAGAAAGTCTGGAGTTTTATGCACCAAAATATTAACAGTGGTTAGCCACGGCTTGCAAAGTTATGACTGATTTTAGCTTCTTGTCCTTTTTGCTTATCTGTATTTTCTTACTTTTCTATAATGAACATCCACTATTTCAAGAAACAATAAATATTCAAAAGTACAATCACAAATACTTATTAGACTATACAAGTTTAATCACAATGGCCCTTCATCTCTGGTCTTCTAGGGCAATAAGGGAAACCCATAGTGCATTTTTTGGAAATAAAAACCAAACCTTGTCAATTAGCAAAGTGAAGGGTTTAGGTAATCTCCAACAATACAAACAACCAACAGAGATGTGGGAGCCTACCAAGGAAAAAGAGGAAATCAAGTCTTTTATTGCAAAAGAAACAATGGAGCATTCTCCTGCCCCATTTCCTCCTCACAAGCTTCCCTACCTCCACTGTACATACACATCCCACTCCCTGAAGGGCACAAAGACCACTTCTGCTGGCTCAGAACACATCTGATAAAGTAAAAGGCCTTTATAAGCTTTCTTCAGGGTTTAGAGTCTCAATCATTCACTCTCAGTAACTGATTGTGGGAAGGACTGGTAGACTTGGGATCTTGGACATTCAACAACGACTAACCATCTTGAGTTTTGAAAAAAGTCAATCAATGGGAGTCTAATTCAGTCATGACAACCAGCTCCATTAGATCCAGAAATGAGCAAAGACATTAAGGAGACCCAGAAGATGAACTGCGATGAGAATGTGAGGACTGTGGTGATGAGCCTTTAAAATGCCCTCCCCTTTTCTATGACCACAAGAACCTGCTCAAAAGCCACCTCCTCTGTGACACCTGCTGCAACTTCTAAGTCACTTCTTCCTGGTGCCCCTTCAACTCTGCACACACTTCACTGATAGCACTTAGCACATCGCTGGCATTTTAATTGTTTACACATCTGTGTTCCTACTAGACTGTGCACTTGAGGGCAGGGATTGTGTCGTGTTCATCTCTGTAGCCCGCCCACAGCCTGGCACAACAGACACTTGCTGAATGAATGACTGAATGAATTAGTAAGGTGGAGGCAGTGAGAGAATAACAAATCAAAGAGACGTGTGTACTTGGGTGGAAAACTGGAAATGGGAGAAACAGCAGTCTTTACGTT
The DNA here is from genome assembly GCF_022079265.1 of Lynx rufus. NCBI lineage: Eukaryota > Metazoa > Chordata > Mammalia > Carnivora > Felidae > Lynx > Lynx rufus. The sequence goes on along the minus strand of NW_025814889.1, from coordinate 77,349,476 downwards.
AGCAGGAGCTGAAAGGCCCAGGGAGAGAAATCTAGTGAACCAAGTTTTTTGAAACTTGGCAGCTAGACTTCAGAGGTGAAAGCAGCACTCGGCCTGCCTGAAGAGAGGAATACATAAAATCACTGGGCACTAAAAAAAAAAAGTACATAAAATCACTGGGCACGAAAAACTGAAGGAACTCCACCAGATACTGATGGATCCCTTAGCCAGAGGAGGGCAAGACCCAACTGAAGGAATTCAGTTAGCACACATAACTGAGTCTGTTAGTCTACATTTCTGTCATTGCCCACCTTCAGCCTGCCATTCTCACCACCAGTAGTTAACCAGTGTTTGCTGCGCCAAAGCAACATTTTCCAAACACCCAGTTTTTGAGAATCACCTGAAGGACTTGTAAAAATACAAATTCCTGGGCTCCTCCCATGAAGATTCTGACTCACTAAGTCTCGATTAAGACACAGATACTTGCAATTCTAACCAGTGCCTTCCGATGAGTCTTTAAAAAATCAAGCAGGTCTGGAAATCACTGCACTGAAGAATCACGTCTAGAGCATGCTGGGCGGTTCTGCTGACTTAATTCGAGGAGGGGACAGGAGAAGAGAGGAAGAATGTTGTCTTGGTGGTAACAGAACCTCAGGGGAGAGCAGGAACCTCGGGAGCTCGAAGACACTCAGTCACACCATAGGCATTCTTACTCAGGACAGATTTTCTGCCATCTGGCATATAAAACAAAAAGGAGTGCCGTAACTATACCTGTATAAAATTTGCATTAAAACGGCACAGAGCTAAGTTAAACCTGTCGTTCAAGTTTTTTGAGAGCTAAGCAAATAAAGAGAGGATTAGCTTTCCCTTGCCACCAGGGTAATGTTATTTCTCCACCCACATAGGCACACAGAAGAGCAGCCACTCGCAGGGATTCACAGCCCCCCGGCAGGCGTGGAGGCACGCAGCCTGTAAGAAGATGCAGGGACCCACATGACTCCGGACTGCCCAGTTGCTCTGTCACGGTCACGGCTACGATATTGAATAGCTGACACCAGACAAATGGAAAGATACATATGTGAGGCAGAAACTAAGGGGAATACATTCCCAATCTCTCTCCTCGCCTAGCTGGGATCAACGAAAGCAGCTTGGCACAGGCAGCCCAGGAATCATCTTTAAGCAGAGTGAGGAGGGGGCTGGCAAGAGGTGTGTGAGAGCCACTAGCCACACAAGGTCAGCAGTGAGAGGAGGAGGAGTCCTACAAACGGGTCAAGCCGTTTGAATGTATATTTGCACCGGTGAGGTGGTTTGGTGCTGTGGTTAGCACTTCAGAGTTTGTGTTAGACAGAACTACATCTGGAGCACGGCCTTACCATGTCCTGGCTTTTTGGCTCTAGATGGGTTTTACTTGACCCCTTGATAAATCTCGGTGTCCATGTGTGTAAAATGGTTAACAGTAATCTCTGTCTTGCAGTTTTTATGGCGATTTAGACTACCTGGTATGGGGTCTGGGCTATATACAAACTTTTACCGAAAGCCTACTGAAGCCTACTACTGGCCAGGTGAGGATCGGGGCCAGCAGCTATGTTGCAAAGAGAGAAGAGGAAGGCAAGCAACAGTGCTAAGAGTCCATAATTGAGTGCTGTGGGAGAGATGCACACCAGACACAGTATGGAACCCAGAGGAAACATCATGATCTCTGCCCGGGTAGGGAAAGGAAAGCTTTAACAGAGCAGGTGACATTCTGGGTGGGGCCTTTCATTCTACTATCAGAAATATGACATAAACTCCTAATGATGCAGCCACCTAGTGGTTTGCCCTGCGGCTGACTGCTCTATATGGATATGGCCCTGTTTGATGGTTCCTGCACGATTTTACCTGCCAGAGAGAAGCAGAACAATGCACGGTAATTTTCAATTACAATGACCTTGTATGCACCCTGAGCAAAACAAACACGGGGTTTGGGAACTTCTGGAGGGTCACCAAATGGTATGTATGTAGAATCTTGATGGACGGAGAGCAAGGGTTACAGTTTCAGCCATAAACTCTTTCTGCTCCAATGGAAATAAAAAGGTAGGTGCCACCGCAGCCCTGCCTTAAACTCATACCGATTCAGTCAGAGGTGGCAGTGGCTTGGGGGACTTTGGGAGGTCACAAAAACTTTTTTGAGCACCGAATGGATGATATCCAGAGTGTCAAACAAAGAGGAAAGAAAGAGTATCTATGTCTTTAAGAAGTTCCGGTCTAATGGGACGCCTGGGTGGCTCAGGCAGTTGAGCCTCCGATTCTTGAGTTTGTTCACCTCAGGCCATGATCACACAGTTTGTGAGACTGAGCCCCATGTCTGGCTCTGCACTGACAGCGTGGAGCCTGCTTGGGATTCCCTCTCTCTCTCTCTCTCTCTCTCTCCCTCTCTTTCTGTTGCTCTCTGTCTCTCAAAAATATATGAACTTTAAAAAAAAGTTCCCAATTTAAACAAATAATTACAATAAAAGTGGCAAGCGCTACGCTAAAGATCACGTAAAAGATTCTATGGAAACAGAAAAGAGTGGTGATAAAGAACAATAATAACACTCTAAGAATAAGTAAATAACAACAATACTCATCGAGGGCCTACTATGTAGGCTCTCTGTCCCAAGAGCCTCGCAACATACCTTATAAAGTGATATTTTTATCAGTCCCACATAATAGGTGAGGTTACCAAGCCACAAAAAGTTTCAGCTACTTGTCACAGTCATACCCAGTAGGCGCTGTACTCAGGATCTGAACCCAGGCAGTCCTGCCTCCAGGGCCCCTCCTCTTAAATACTACCCTATCATCATTTTTCAGAGAGAAGCTCCAACTTTAGCCTCGGAAAGACTGGGAAGACTTCACAGTCTCTTAGGCTGGGTCCTGAAGGAGGACTGTCAGGACTGTTCTCAAACCCACAGCTGCGGAAGACAGTACCATACCTGGAGCAATAGAAGGACAGAAAAGCTGTGAACACAATCTCTGAGGGACAGACATTGGCCCTACAGTGGCTCCTCCGGGCCCTGCTGCCTCGGGGGATTCCACCGCCCGGGCCTCCACAGGGACTCTTCAGACACCTGGTTGAAATGGGCTGACATTTATCTCAAGGGGCATCAATTTACTTCTTTCTTAACTAAATGCCACTATATAATACAACCAGCATTCTAACTTTTCATAATATTCTGACAGCAATTCGTCTGAGTTGCCTAAAACTCCCCTTCAATAAACAGAAAAGACATCTTTACTACAGAACAAGAAACAGAGGTGAAAAGGTAAATGTCTGGCTTAAAGATACAGAGCTAGACAAGCATCTGGGTCTCTGGCCTTTTCTTATTGTTCTTTGTCCATTGTTTACTCGTAGGTGGCCCCCAAATCAGATGCAATAAAAGTATAAAACTAATCTATTGTTCATAAAATGAATAACATGAGATAAACAATTTTTCTGACTCACTCCAAAATATAGATGACTTTCCAGAAGGCATTAAAAATCCACCCCCATCCCCCATCTCCCACCCCCCAAGCAGAACCCTGCATGAATTGTGTCTTTTAATTATCTTTTAAATGAGACAGCCAACTGTGGAAACCCTGTCCAACTGCAGTTAAAAAACAATCAGCAAAAAGTCATTATACATCATTACTAAGTATTCAGCTAACAGAAAATGTGGCCTTTTTTTGTTGTTTAGGAGTAATTAGGAGGGAAAGAAATGAAAAACTAAGAAGAAAAACTTCGAGAGTCATCACCTTCTAATCTACAGCTGTAGCTAACAACCTATTCTATCCTCTACATGTAAATCTTAAGGCCAGGAAGGTGGTACATATTGGCTATGGCTGGAGATGGGGACTAGGACGGGGCTATAGCCATCTATACATAAGGAATGGAAGTAGACACATAGAAAAGAGCCAGAAATATAGCTGAGAATGTGATGGAGGCAGATCTTAGCAAAATTTTAAAAGGCAGAGGGTTTGGATGCTATCCAGGAGACGCTGGCTACACGACAAAGAACAATTTTTACTAATTTTTATCATGTTCGCCTTAAAACAATTCTATTCAGTGAGTTACATATACCTGTCACCCATCCTCCAAATATCACCCCCCTCCACTTCCAGAGGTAATATATAAAGGCTCACAACAAACATACATTTTTCCCCCCAAAGCACTGTTTTTATGTACACAGAGTCCTAACCACTTCAGCGGCAGGAGGAGTGGGAGAGGTTCATGGCCACACAGAACAATGGCCTCACCCCTTAAACCAGCCATGGGGTTTTTTGGCCTTCGTCTTTCCCCAGTTTTCTTGCTATATCTGAATTGAAAGTGGCCAACAGGATTCTAGAGAATTAAAAACCTTGAATTATTTTTTAAAAACTCCTTGTAGTTTCTTTCTACACATATGTAGAATTAATCTTATGTAGGGAGAAGGGTGAAAGCTACAATATACCCAGTTTAGCCAGAAAGAAATCTGTTAAAATACTTCAATCTGTTGAAAGAAGATGAGAATTTTTATTTTAATCTAATTTTTCTTTTGGAAAAAAAATCAGTGGTTCTAAAAGTCTTCCATTGGCAGCCTACAAAAGCTATAGTTTTATCTTCTTTTAACTCAAACTTGCTAATCTTACAAAAGATTTTCAAGGAAATTAACTTCAGGACATTCAAATTTCCATTCTCAGTAGACGTCCTCTCACCTCATTTAGGACAATAACTAGACATTTTCCATGTCAAGAACTTGAGAATAAGCCCAGATTGCTTTCTTCCAAAACGCAAATCATAGAATTGTTTTGGCTGCACAGTTCTGTTTTCTAGGTCAAATATACATGACTTCTTACAGATGGTATTTCACCTACGGCATCAAGCAAGTTCAAACAAATAAAAAGCAACAGAGTAAAGCACTTGAAACACACTGAGAAACTGAACTCTAAGCCTGACTACATCAGCAGGCAGCTGCCTCAATTAATCCATCTAATGCAAAAGGTATGTTCATTTGTCCATTAGAAAAACTATGTCTGCAAATAAGAAATTTGCTATACAAATGCCCTGAATGTCTAAACAGAGCAGGAGGAATCCCTGAGATGGTTCAGTAGGTAGAAAAAGCGTGGGTTCTAGCATGAGGCGGGTCTGGGTTTGGACCCTGAGTCTTCCGATTTCCTGGCTCCATGACAAGTTACTGAACAAGTCGGCCTCAGTTTCATAATAGGTAAAACTGGAATAACTCCTAGCTTTAGTGCTTATGATGAGTCTTAAATGAGAATAAACGCAAAAGTCCCTGGCACATAAGCACACATTCAACTAGTTTTAGCTGACACCACTCCAGCCCTAGCCCCACCCTTAAGTCCCAACAATAGCTTTATCCTTAAAAGGGTTATCTAGAAAATTCTGGTTTAGTAGGTTCTCTTTAACAACAACAGCAACAACAACAACAACAACAACAACAACAACAACAACAACGGAGGAGAGAGTGAATTAAGAGTCCCTGTAAAGACACATCAGGGTACTAGATCTTTAGCAATAAGAGCCAACAAAATTAATTACTTTGGGTGCTAACAGTCTGAAAGAAGGAAAGCTGACATCAAAGAAGAAGTACAAATATCTAAACCAGCAATGAGTAGAGATTAGTTTAAACGAATATATGTAAATTTGTGTAAATAAAATAGTGCCACTGTGCACAAAACAGGATTATAAGCATCTAACTATGGGTGCTGTGATGATTTAGAGCTAAAACTGCAAATGCCTAGGAAAAAAATCCTAGAAAAAGTGAGGGGGAGTGATTTTCTTTATCATTTCTTTACCTTCCTTTTATCTTTATTTTTCCTCAGAAAAACCAGATAACTGTTTCTTTTGAGAACAGCTAGGTATATTCAGTTGCTCTGCCTTTCTACCGGTCTCCACCAGCATCATTTTTAAAAACGGCATAAGCAATAACATCGACACCAATCACTGAAACTGAAGTAAATAGGTCATGCGCCAAGCATTCCTTATCAATGGTATAGAAAAAAATAACACCCGCTCAAAACCTAAGTATGTCATCTTGCAAATGCAGAAATAAAGCTAAAATTTAAAAAAAAAGATGAAGAATTTTGTTGGTAGCCGATTCATACTGGAAACCAAAGATACACAGGGAAAAACAGAAGTACGGAACCGCTGCTAGTACGCAGATCACAAAATAAGCAGCTCGTGTGGGGTCAGCGGAAAGGGCTTTCCCAGTGAGGCAGAAAACAGATTATCTGTATGCGTTTGGCACAGATTTAGGATCTCAGATTCCAGGCGTCAGGAGATATGTTCTCTTCCCTATTTGCTCCAAACCAGCTCTTTGGGTCCTGGGCAAGCCACTATACTTCTCTGGGCCTCGCTTTCCTCATGTGTAGGAAGGAGGATCCAGTGAGCATTAAATCTAAGGCTGCTAATGTGTGATGAATGCCACTTGCCTGGCATGTGTGGCAAGTCAAAACCCAAGAAAGATATCCAGTAGCCATATGATAGATGAGCTCCAGGATAGATATATAGATTTTCAGCATCAGCGTAGGAGGTGGTAAGTAAGGGCCTGAGTGTGAATGATATCATCAGAAGGAATGCAGTGTGAGAGGAGAAGGCAGCCAGAAAAGGAATCTGGGAGAAAACTAACATTTGAAGAATGAGCAGAGGAAAACGAGATGATACTGGGGCACAGCAGGGAGACCAGGAGGAATGGAGAGAGAGAGGAGGGAGACGGAAAGAGAGAAGGAGAAAATAATGAACTGTCACAGATGTAAAATAAGGATGAAAAATACCTGCTGCATTTGACAGCTAGATCAACAGTGGTCCAGACAAGAACAGCTTTAACAGAACAGTGAAAGAAGACAGAATATTGCATAGTACTGAAGAATGGATAAGAGGTGAAGTGAGAGTAACAGATTTTTTTCTTTCAGCATGTTTTGCTATAAAGTGAATGAGATATGGGGAAGTCTACGAGAGGCTACAAAGTCAAGGAGAGTGAGTCTTTGACTCGACCAACAAATACTAAGGGCTTCCTACCTGCAAAGCACTACTTCAGGGGTAGGAGACAGAAGAGAACAGACATGGTCCCCAAATTTAGCCATGGTAATGAAGTTCATAGTCTCTTCGAGCACAGAGAGACATCCAAAACCAATCATATAATTAGTGACAAGTGGGATAAGGGCTACAAAGAAGTTGTCCAGGGGGGCTGAGAGACCCCCGATTAAGAGACTGTGGCAGGCACACTGCTCAATGCCACTGCAGGCAGGTTCCAATCCCGGACCCGACCTAGCCTGGGCACCTGGGGAAGTGACATTTAAGCTGAGACCTAAAAAAACCAGTTATGTCTAAATATTTTGAAAATGAAACAGGAGCTGGGGGCGGGAGGGCTGTGGACCTGCACTGGTATGCTAAGCATATCCACCCCTCCCCCTCCCCCCCCCCCCAGACGATGAATGGGGTGGGTCTGGGCAGGAGCACAGCTGAAAGCCAGGGCGGTGCAGCAAGTGGGGTGATACGAGGTTCGTGAGACAGCGGGAGCCCAGATCCTGCAGGGCCCTCAACACCATTCCAAGAATTTGGGATTTTACTACAAATGAGAGAGAAAGCCATCAAAGGCTTTTAAGCAGGGGAGGAAGGTGATCAAATAGAGCAAAGGAACAAGGTATCTGATAAAGACTAAAATTCCTGAAAAGATTAGAAGGAATAAGATCCAGAGCTGGGGCCTGGGTTCCCTCATGAGTTAGCTCCAGGGCTTCTGAACCTATGCTGGGAATGTGGTATGTGTCCTCCATCTGTGAGCGCTTTATGGGCGTGGAGATGTTTATCCTCAGCCCCTGGGCCAGCCAGGCAGAGCTTACAGGAGCTGGAAACCTGGGGCAGTCACCTCAAGTAGGCAAACAGACTTCTTATCCTGTTGTACTGAACAAATATCATCAGTTTCTGTGTTTGTCAAGATGTATGAAAGACTGGGGGTGCCTAGGAGGCTCAGTTGGTTAAATGTCCGACTCTTGATTTCAGCTCAGGTCATGGTCTCCTCACGGTTCGTGAGTTTGAGCCCTGTGTGCGGCTCCACACCGACAGCCCTGAGCCTGCTTGGGATTCTTTCCCTTTCTCTCTGCCCCTCCCCCGTGTGCACTCTCTCTCCCTTTCTCTCTCTCTCAAATAAATAAATTTTTTTAAAAAGATGCATTAAAGACTGGAAGTATGGTCAGACTTTAGTATCTCTTCCTCTAAGAAAGGAAATAAGGGTGAATAAGTAAGTACAGCTGTTGGGGGAGTACAGGGAACAGGGCAGAAGGCAACAGGGCTCTGGTCTGATGATCTATAAATTTCTTTCTGGGGAGGAACCACAGTAAAAGTTTTCATCCATTTCCCCCTCTGAATTCATTTAATATTTATCTCATGCCAGGTACCATTCATCTAAAGCATTAACGTGAGTATTGACTCATTTAATCTTCAAAACAATCCCATGCGGTAGTATTATTATTAGTCCCAGTTTTGTCCCAGTTTTGAGGTAACAGAGTGAGGCACAGGCAGATTAAGTGACCTGCATGAGGACACACACTGGGAGATCTAGCTTCAAACCAGACAGTCTGGCTCCAGTGTGCAAGCTCTGAAACCACCACTGAAAGCTGCCTCTCTAAGGTACTTTGCTGAGAGGGATGGAGAGCTGGAGGAGAGTAAAGACACTGAGCTGCCACCAGACGAAAGGGAGGCAACATGCTCTGAAGCTGATACAGACTACAGTCTGGGCTCTGCCAGTTAGTTGTTAGCCAGCCGTGTCTGAAAAAGCTAGTTAACCTCTCTAAGCTTCAATTACCTCAACTGTAAAACAAAGATAATAGAACCTAACTCGATGTTATAAGGATTAAAAAGATAACATAAGCAAAGTTCTTGGTTCCTGGCACAGAGTAATAAGCACTCAAGGACACCTGCTACTCTAATGGCAGAGGGAATTAATGAAAGAAATGGAGAGTGTGCCAGGCACTGCTGAGGGTCCAGGGAGACAAGAACAGAACTTCTAGCGGCACTAATTTCCAGTTTTGTGATTTTCCCTAGCGGGAAAAATTTCACTGCGGGAAGGCTGCTGCTGCTTTGAATAATTTAGAGCTAGGGTTTACTAGGAAAGGATGATGGAAGGAAGGAAGGAAGGATGATGGGATCCAGGCTAGCAAGTATTTATTCATCAATAACCAATCAACCAGCAATAAATACTTGGTGAATAAATGATGTGCAGTACTATCAACCTAACTTCTGTAACTTTTTAAAGCTTCTAGGGGAAATACAGTCAGGATCCATCTTGGGTTGGCTGATCACATCACCCTCAGGAAGAAATGACAGGATTCCAAATGGAGAAAGCTGAAAGGAATTGGGCAAGGGAGGTCTGGAGGGTATACAAAGGTTCCCTGCCAGGCCAGTTCTCCTTTCCTGCTTCCCACACCTGCTTTTCTCTTCTCACTTTGAACCTATTAAAAACAAAACAACAAAAAAACTATTAAAGACAAAAATCATGAAAAGGTGATAAAGAACAGAGAAGACTGAAGATCATTTTATGTTTTAGAAGAAACACTAAAAATTGAAAATTTCCTAGGCCTCATAAAGGTCCAGGGGAGGAGCAGAGACAGTCAGCGAAGGGATTATTATTGGTGTGGGGAGCAGCTTTGGGGGACCTGGTGGAAGTTGTGGAGGTGGGGGGGGGGGTCAGGTCTCTTGGAAGAGAGATCAAAGGGATGGATTACTAAGGGAAGAGGCAGAGGGAGGCAGAGGGAGAGGAAAAGCAGAAAACCATCAGAAGCAGTAGTGGAGAAAAGGGAGTTCCTAAATCCAGCAGGGTCCACCCTGGATCAAACATTCATAAAAGACAGATATTGCCAGATGTTGCCACCAGTTCCTCTTTTACCATGGCAAAATTTAAAATAACTAACTGGTGGTCACTATTTTTAAAGATTAAACAAAAACAACCCACACCCCTCAATGCAGTCTCAGGAAAAGAATAAATGCTCAATGTTAATAATCCTCAGGAATAGAGAGGCTCCCTGAGCAAGGGTAGGAAAACAAGCAAAAAGAACAAAAATGAACTTGCAGCCACATAATATGCAAAAGAAAGCTGTCGAGGCATTTCAGTAGTCCAAGAGCTGATGTTCTTAGTAGGGGAAAAAAGTAGAGTGAAAGAATGAAATATGATGAACTGCTTAGAGATTTTTATAAATGACTTGTAATTTCATAAACACCTATCCACCAATGTTTAGGAGATGTAACTTTCGATTTGGCTGATAAAGTATGGTGTGTGTGTGTCTATTGTTCCCCTAGAGATATTTAAACCTCCAATATCATTACCAAAAAATCCACCTCTTTCCTGTAGTTTCACTTGAAGCAAAAAAAAAAAAAGAAAAGAAAAAAACAATAACAAATTCCTTCCTAAAATAGCAAAGACAACAATGAGAGGAATAATACTTCAGAGTTTGAACAGATATTTCCTGTACTTCACTCAATGTACTAATCACAATCAAAATTAGGAATTAAAGGGAAAAAAACACCACAACTGCCACACACCCCCAATGACAACAAAAAACCAAGTATAGCATTCTTTGGCTACACTTGCCCCTCAAACAGCAAGACACCACCTCACGTCTGAATATAGTATTACAAACGAGTAAGCCCTGAATGCTGTCAATATATCAAATGTGAATATTAAGCAGGATAAACACTTCTCATAATGACAGTGGGGGTAGTCATAAGAAAAACCATTATTCCACAGTAAGTGCTAGAAATAATCAAATGTTGGATTTGTTCAATTATAGTATAGCTATATACTCAGAATTTTTAAACACTTTATTAAAATTCTTGCATTACAAATACTGTCATTATGAATTTGAAATAATATTTCCTTATTCCCTTTCCCATTTGAAATGAGTTTTTGTAATACGATTTTTTCAGAATGTAATTAGGATGTTTTCACAGAACATGAAAGATGAGGAAACATCAGTATAAAAAGCCAAGTATAAAAGGAAAAAAAGCCAAGCATAAGCAATCTGTGTGCCAAGGGATTTAAGGAAAGACAAGTGCCCCCATCATCTCTTCTTTTGTCTTTCACAATAGAATTTTTAGCTGGGCAAAACAACCACTGGATAAAGACCACATTTCCCAGTCCTCTCACAGCTAGGTGTGGTCAAATAACTAAGTTCTGGCCAATGTGGTACAGACAGAAAAAATGTGTTAGAATACATCCTCCCCTTTTCTCTCTTCCTGATGGCCGAACTGGGGTTTTGGCAATCAGCCATCTCTCAGACCATGCGCTGACAGACAAATCCAAGGGTGGTGAAGGAATAAGACAGAAAGAGCCTGAAGCCCAAGACTTCATGAAACAGAGTTGCCTGCCATGCTAGTGCAGACTATTACATGCCAGAGAAATCAATTTCTATCTTGTTTAATACCTGTTATTCGGGACCTCTGTTACATACAAACCCATAATCCAACAAATACCTAATAAATGAGCTGATTTCCACTCAGTGGCAGCAAGTAACTGCTGCTACTTGATGTCCTCACCAGAACTATAAACCAGGGTTACTAAAACTTTTAAAAGTTAACTCTTATATAGGTGAAATATACTCTCACAAACTTTTCAACGTTAATCCCCTTGATAAATCTTTTTTCACACCATCTTACATCATGAGATTTTGATCTAAGCTGAATTCTTACAAAGTAAATCTGGTTTACTTACTTGAAATCAGAATACTGCAAAACAACCCTTAAACTAATGTAAAATTATCTAAGTACATACACTAAGAGTCTTGAACTGGGTTTAGCCATACATTGTGCCAGTGTTAATTCTTCTGATATTATTTCCATGAAAGGCTTTAACAATTAAAATGGCATTTCTGCATTGTATTGTGTTTATTTTTATTCTTGAAGTTGAAACAGCAACCACTTGATACGCTAAGAGTTCCCCATCAAAATGTTATCTAAATAAACTATCAGTTAAAAATAGAAAAAAGTCTGTGTGAACACAATTCCAATTACTAATTTGCCAATTGTTGAATAACTACAGCCTGGAAATAAGCAAGCTGTATGAGGAATGATGCTTTTCCTCTGTTTTCAAACTAAAAGCTTGCTGTACCAGAGCTATTCCAGGAAATTCTCCAAGCTTCAACCAGAGAAACTCTGCTTTTTCCGATTACCCTAAATCATGCTTTAGTATAAGATTGTGTTTGAACAAAGACCTTCACCTCGGTCAAAAAATTTTAAAACTACTGAATATATAGCTGATAGTTGTAGAGAACAGCCTTCTTTTCAGTAGTTGAAAAGAAATGCTGTCAGGTAAAGGAAAGGAAGAAAGATAGATCATTGGGGGGCACCCTCACTGGGTAGGTCAGCAGAGCATGCGACTCTTGATCTCAGAGTTGTGAGTTCAAGCCCCACGATGGGCACAGAGTTTACTTTAAAACAAAAAACAAAAAGGAGAGATCACTGGAAAGAACTGTTTTGATGAAAAGAAGTAGTGATATTATCTTTAAATTTTATTATTTTTTTACATTTAAAAATGTCTGGATCTTCTATATCTGTGAGATCCTCTAGAAGTCAGATCTAGATTCTAAGCCTGGCTCATCACTTACCAGCTTTGTCTCTTTGAACAAGTTACTTAAGGTTGTGGGTCCTTGTTTTTTCCATCTGTAAAATGAGGAAAGCCACACTATCTCACAGGACTGTTAACAAGATTAAGTGAGATAATGTAAGCAAAGCTCCTAGCAGAATGTTTAATCCAGAGTAGACAATAATTGTTAGTTTCCCTCTCTACCCACTCTGCTCTTACCATCAACCATCAAAGTCTCAAAATGAATTACAAATGAAAGGGTTCTAGTGTGGGTTGAATACCTTTTTGCAATGGGTGATATTTATGTTGTAGACTGGCTAAACACTTCTCTGAAGAAAAACATGCATTCACACAAAAATCTGTACATGCATGTTTATAGCAGCATCATTTATAACCAAAAATAGAAAAAAAGCCCAACGTTCATCAGCTGATGAGTGGATAAACAAAATGTGATATATCCATACAATGTTAACACTTTTAACCATAAACAGAAAGGAAGCACTGCTACCTGCTGCTATACCATGGATAACCCTTGAAAGCAATATTCGAAGTCAACAAAGCCATTCACAGAAGACCATATTTTGCATGATTCAATTTATGTGAAATGTCCAGAAGAGGGGGAGAATGGGAAGTGACTGCTAATGGGTATGGGGTTTTTTTTTGGGGGGGGGGGGGCGGTGATGAATATGTTCTAAAATTAGATTGTAATAATGGTGGCTGCACAACACTGTGAACTTACTAAAAAATACTGAATTGATACTTAAATGGGTAAGGGAGCTATATCTCGATAAAGCTCTAAAAAAACCAAAACACTTAGAATATGCTAATTCAAAAAGATATATGCACCCCTATGTTTACTGCAGCATTATTTACAATAGTCAAGACACGGACGCCATCTAAGTATCCACTGATAAATGAATGGATAAAGAAGATACGGTGTATATACACAATACAGTATTACTCAGCCATGAAAAAAGAATGAGACCTTGCCCTTTGCAACAACATAGATGCACCTAGAGGAGATTATGCTAAGTGAATTAAGTCAGGGTTACCTGGGTGGCTCAGTTGGTTAAGCATCCAGTTAAGCATGTGCCTTCAGCTCAGGTCTTGATCTCACTGTTTGTGAGTTCAAGCCCAGTATCGGGTGAGCCCTGCTTCTCTCTCTCTCTCCCCCTCTCTCTGCCCCTTGCACTTGCACCCTCTCTGTGTAAAAAAAAAAATTTAAAAATTAAAAAATAAAATGAAGTAAGAGAAGTCAGAGAATGAAGTCGGAGAAAGACAAATGCCATATGATTTAACTTATATGTGGGATCCAAAAAACAAATGAACAAACACACAAGCAGAAACAGACCCAGGAGTATAGAGAACAAAGTGAGGTTGCCAGAGGGGAGGGAAGGATGGGCAAAATGGGTGAAAGGCTGTGGGAGGTATACAGGCTTTCAGTTATCGAACAAATAAGTCACAGGATGAAAGGTAGAGCATAGGAAATACAGTCAATTGTATAATAATAGCATTGTATGGTGACAGACGGTAGCTATACTTGTGAACGCAGCATAATGTATAGAGCTATCGAATCTCTATGTTGTATACCTAAAACTAATGTAGCATTGCATGTCAACTATATAATTAAAAATTAAATAGGGGAGCCTGGCTGGCTCAGTTGGTGGAACATGCAATTCTGGATCTCAGGGTTGTAGGTTCAAGCCCCATGTTGGGCATAGAGATTACTTAAAAAATAAAATCTTTAACAAACAAACAAAAATAAAGGCTGGATACAAACAACAACAACAACAACAACAACAACAACAACAAATTACACTGCATCTAAAATTTAATAAGCCAAATCACAGCTATTCAAAATATACTAGTCATCTGGAAAATACATTGTGGGCACGTGTATTTAAATTTCTAAGTCACGTATAGGAACTTTTAGCAGTCTGCCATGTTATTTATTTCTATTCATTACATTTCATGGATGCCTTATCTAGTTTTCATCTAAAACTGTATCAGCTTTGTATCTTACTTGGGAGAACTGAGAAGAGCCGCTCAATTTTCTGTACAGCTTAATTCTCTTGTGGAATACCGATATATACTCTTTTCAAACAAATTGAATACTTTGAGACTGACCACACATGAGAACATAAAGCAAGTTACAAAATTTTCAAAGAACTGGTATCATACAGACCACTTCATCTGTCAACAATGTAACCAAGTTATAAATCAGTAAAAGATAACTTTTTTTAAGCCCAGCCATAAAAAATGGACTTTTGCTGTGCCATTTTGAGTTCATAGTATACTAGCACTTGAAGTTATTAGCATGTAAGAAAATGGGCTGAGGTTGGATATATGTTTGCTTACTGCCAACAGATTTCCTCGCTATGTTTAATACATTTGTTTCTCAAAAAAAAAAATGTATATAATCAATCATATTTAGAAGCATTACAGAATTTGCCATTTGAAGGATTCATGGAGTAAATCTATCTGTATTATAATTATTGCCTAATTCACCCGTAGCTAATTCTTTCTTTCAAAAGCTTATTCTGTATTTAGCAGAGTGTTCACTGTACTATCATTATCTAGGAGAGTACAACCCATCAGGAGCTTGCATGAGATGCAAAACAATGCACAGAAAGGAATTCGGTTCTCTGGTCAGTGCCAAGGTCAACATTTCCCCCAGTGTTCTAATTCAGCAAGCCAAGGACTGGAACCAGTCCATGGCTTTATCATCATTGGGGATTTATCCTTGAGCAGTTCCTGAGAAAAGGCCTCCACTGGGTCCTATCCCGGCAGAAAAATGGGGCCAGGCTTTAATCACCCAAGGGAACCAACTAGCTTTAAACTCTGAAATAACGCCAATTACCTTCCTCATGGTTAAAATGGCGTACCCAGTTATAAGTCTTCCTTCTCCTTTCCAGGCTCAATGTCACTGACCGATGTGAGCCTTTTGAAAAAGACTCAGTTCCCAACTACTGTACTTGCTTCTTATTAGACTAGGCAGTCGTCAGACAGAGACAAAGCTACGCATCCATTTCCTGCGCTGTGATATCCTCTCTTCCCAATTCCTGCATTCTGCCTGGGCCTCTTTTCCAACCTGGACATATCTTCTGGATACTACATGCTTTGCTAATTTATAAAAAGGCATGACTTTGTCTTTTCCCCTTTATATCTATATCACTTGTTTATTTGCTTGAAAAAAAGTCATTTTAAATATTGAATTAAATACTGGATTTTAACTACATACCAATTATACTGCTGAGATATGTATGTATTAAATTATATAAACTTTGGTACTACCATACCATGTGAGTCTGCAAAGTCCTGCTCTATTCCTGCCTCTTTTCTTCCAACTCATAGATTCCTAAGAGGGGGGAAAAGCGGGAACTACTTCAGTAAATTAATATAAAAGCTTCAAGTTGGAAATATATGAACCTGCTCAAGGCTGACAAGGGGGATTTCCAGAACTCCAAGAGCTCCTCTGTGATCCAGTCCCTTGTGACTAATAACAAGAGTGAGAAAATTTTTGCTCTCTGATCTCAGGATCAGAATGTTCAATTATATAAGCGAAGCAATAACTGTGGCAAACCAGGATAGGACTGAGCAGAGAACACGGTGAAGACGGTGCCTAGCATCAAAATTATATGCAAACAGATTTGTGTTCTTTATCGACTGGCACGAGACAGGGTAAGATTTAAGTGCCAGTATAAAAACAACAAGTTAAATACAGAGCAAGATGTAGTAAGAATGCACAGAAACATTAAGAAGGCCAACAAAACAGCCTACAGAAGCAAGTGTTCATTGAACTGGCTAAGAGGTAAAAACTAAGTATATAAAGTCATAGAATATTTTACATAAAAAATAAAAAAGCAAACATCCTTTTAATGAAAAGGTTCTCTCTGATGAGCCTGCCCGACACGTTGTACTGTCCACATAACCATACATAAGCATGCACATACACATGTGTTAATCTCTCATTCAGCCAGTGTTGATGGCATGCTAGGAGTCAGGCACTGGTCTAGGCACTTGGGGAGTGCCGGGGCAGACAAAGATTCCCTCGTGGCGCTTCCATGTGAGGAAGAGACAGACAATAACCCATAAAGATAAGAGGTAGATAAATGACATTGAGTGTTAGTGGAAAGTGCTATGGAAAAAGGAGAGATTAGAAAAAGGAGCACAGTGGGGCACCTGGGTGGCTCAGTCGGTTGGGCGTCCAACTTCAGCTCAGGTCATGATCTTGAGGCTTACGAGTTCGAGCCCCGTGTCAGGCTCTGTGCTGACAGCTCGGAGCCTGAAGCCTGCTTCAGATTCTGTGTCTCCCTCTCTCTGCTCCTTCCCCAGCTCAGACTCTGTGTGTGTGTCTCTCTCTCTCTCAAAAATAAATAAACATTAAAAAAAAATTTTTTTTTAAGAGAAAGGAGCGCAGCATATACAGAGGATTCAGACGGAGGAGGCAGGCTGTAGTACGCAATAGGGCAAACAGAACTCATTTGAAAATGTGAGATCTGAGCAAAAGCTGAAAGAGTTAGCCACACAGACATCTTGGGAAGAGCTTTCCAGTAGACACCTTCCAGGAAGAGGAATCAGCTACACAAATCAATGAATTGAGAAATAGAAACATGTTTTAAACTTTAATACTAGAAGCAAATATCAGCCTTCTCCCAAACACTTGCTCATCTTCGGAAAATAATTGTCTGAGGCAGTTAAAGAAGATAAATAGGAGTGCCTGGATTTTATGAAAACATTTTTAAAAGCAAGCCTCCAATTTAAAATGTAATCAATTAAAATGATTATCTGGGGGCGCCTGGGTGGCTCCGCTGGTTGAGCGTCCAACTTCAGCTCAGGTCATGATCTCATGGTTAATGAATCCGAGCCCCACGTCGGGCTCTGTGCTGACAGCTCAGAGCCTGGAGCTTGCTTCGAAATCTGTGTGTCCCCCTCTCTCTCTGCCCCTCCCCCACTCGCACTCTGTCTCTCTCAAAAATAAATAAACATAAAAAATTTTTTGTTAAAAAAAATGGTTATCTGAACAGATAAGTGAATGTTCTCCTGAGCTACCCAACGGGGGAGGGGGTGGTGGAGTGAGCCCGTGGACAGCTAATGCTAGGCCAGGCTCCCAGGGCCCAGCCTCCCTGCTTCTCTGTCAGGCCTGCTCCATGTGGCTACCAGGGAGATATCATCATATGTTTCTTTCCCCACGCAGGAAGCACATCCAGTTTAGAACTGCTAACAGGGAGATTTGTTTTCTCTTTTGTAAAGTGTTATTTACACCCACATTTATACACACTGTAACAGTGGCTTTTCTGTGGAGAACAGCAACCAACTTATTCTGGTATTAATACTGCTAGTAATCAAAACAGTACATTCTAAGAAATATTTTGGCTTCATCAAATACTAGCTAGTAGAGGCCACAGGGCGGTTTTGGAAATCACTTGAAACATCAAAAGATGTCTAAATTAACTGTCCTGGTCATATGTACAAGGCAGAGGGGTGGAAATGTATTTAATTCAAACAAATATGCTTCTGGAATTTACTTGTCTCCCACCTGGGGTGAATAAATGTCAACTACTAACCATCAAGAAAATAGCTCTTTCTGGTTCCATAAACTGACACCATCTCACAGCCATCTGAGGTGGCGTACTAATTAAAAACAAAGTTTCCCAATATTTCAATTTTTTTTTCCTGTTCAGTTGAGCTGCAGGAAATGGAAGCAGTTGAATGTGAATGTAAATACGGATGTCCTTACAGAACTGCTGTCATAAATTACATGACCAGGAAAAGAGCAAAACAATACAAAAGATCATAATCTCAAAATCTCCTACTGCCATCACAGAAAACAGGTAATTTTTATAGAAATGGTGTTGATGATAACACTTAAACTAATAAATAACAACCAGTGACTCTAATCTCCCTCGGCAAAGGCTATAATTACACCCTGTCAAGCTTTCTATGTTATGTTATATGGATACCTGATTATATGAAGAAATAATAAAATCAGAACATCCCCTCAGGCAAAAACAATTGTGCAATGTCCAAGAGTCTAAAATGTTTGTATGTTTTGACCCAATAGGTCTTCTAGGAATCTATCCAAAAGAAAGACAAAAATTTGTCCACTCGATGCTCTTTTGATAGTGACAAACTGCGAAAAATCCAAAGTTCAACAACTGGGAACAGTTTAAAATTTATTTTGGAATATTACGTATCTAGCAAAAAAGACATTTACTAAGAATTCCTGTAGCAAAAACAAACTATCTTTGTTTAGGAAAAGATCTTTTTGAATATACAAGGTAGATAATGTAAATGATATAAAATGATCTGGTTGGTGATCTGGTTCCATTCCTAACTAGCTCTGTGACTTTAAGCAAGTCATTTCCAGCCATCTGTTAGTGCCCTCACCTGTAAAGTAGGGATATGAGTATCCAACATATCTACCTCACATATGTGAGGACCAAAGCAAAGTAATAAGTCTAAAAACCTTTTGAAAGATGTTAGTGAAGGATCATCATCACCAAAGCTGCTTTTGAAGGAATGAGTAAAAAAGAAAAAGGAGGTATGGTACTTTATATTCTTGCTAGACAAAGGAGAAAAAGAAAACAGACTGTCTTATAAAATTACCCATTTACAGATGACCAGAGAGATGCAGCAGTGGCATTCATGAAGAATCTGGAGCTGTATAAGGATACATTTTAGAGCCACGTGAGAAGCAGTTAAAAAGCCAGGAAAAATAATATGTTCCAAAAGTCTCTAAGGAGGGGAGGTTGGAGGATGGATAAAGGAGGAGGGTAGTGTGTGTGAGGGACCCGAGGCAGGCCAACAAAAGGACTCCTGTTAAGATTCTCCTTAAGGGTGTAAGTCCAGGGCTAAAACTACATAACAAAATTATGTACAAGAAGAATATGTCATGTGATGCAGGTTGTAGCTACTGTTCCCAAGACACTGTCATTACCGTTACCTAAATTAGGTAGATTACCCAGTTTTTATAAATTGGGATTCTTAGTTTGCCCTTACTTTAAAGAAAAAAGAAAAAGTCCTCTGCTCATTAATGAAGAAATAGGTAGGTGTGGATGACATGATGGTATTAAAGAAAAGAAAATAAGTCAAACTCATAATTAGAAATTACTGAAGTTATTTCTGAATCTTACATCAGTCAGTCACATGGCTGCTTTGGACCCAACCTGACGGAATTAAGTGTGACCACATTCTGCAAGAGTGCTCACTTCGTGCCAGTGGGATAAAGAAAACTCCAAAGGGCTGAAAACAACCAAGTCAGTAAGCAAAACCATCAAAAGAACTTTACTGTTGAGTTTGCAACCTTCTTCCTTAAATGTGAGCATTCATTTTAATACAACATATACTTAATATTCACAAAGACTGAAAAGAGAATTATACAAGAGAAGCGGTAAAATATTATTAAAGCTCCTAATTATTAGCACAATGGACAAATTAAGAATATCACTTATATGAAACATCATAATGCTGACAAGGAATATTGAGTATAATAAGAGGCTTTTTAAACAACTGTGTTTAAATTAAAATAATTTTGGGGACACCTGAGTGGCTCAGTCAGTTAAGCATCTGACTTGATTTAGGCTCAGGTCATGATCTCAGAGTCGTGGGATCGAGCCCTGCATTGGGCTCTGCGCTGACAGTGTGGAGCCTGCTTGGGATTCTCTCTCTGTCTCTCTCTCTCTGTCTCTCTCTCTGTCTCTCTCTCTCTCTCCCTCTCTCTCTCCCTCTGTTCCTTTCCTGCTTGTGCTCTCTCTCTCAAAATAAATAAATAAACTTTAAAACAATAATAATAATTTAAGTGATTTAAGTTTTGTGGTCAAATAAATGATGGATTTCCCAATTCCAATTTGCACTATGCAGCCCTTAAAATAATGAAGTAAATCTGTATATGCTGAAATGGAAAGTTCTCTAAGATACACCGAGTAACAAAAGTGCAGGAGAGTTTGCAGAGTGGAGCCCCTCCTGTATAAAGAGTGTATCTCTGCATGCCTGTGCTAGCAGGATTCACAGAAGGCCAGAGAAACACTTGAGCTTGAAACCACCTATATAACAAAAAACTAATATAGATAATTTTTAAAAGGAATTAGTGGAAATTTTTACTGATCTTATGTACATATCTGACTACATCTCAGATAAATATTACCTATTCTGTCATAAAAAGTAAAAATAACCAAGCTTCAAAGAAATAAAACTGAGCAAGAGATAGCTATTTTTAAAAACACGCAAATCAGATTTAACTACATACCTTTTGGTTATCGACCTCCTCAGTTACTGAATCCTCAGTCTATTTTAATTCCAACTGAAAGCTGTCTTTTTTAGGATTATCCAAACCAGGTCAACTGGTCTTGGACACGTGTCAAATGGGAAGTACAGGCTGGCCTGGCACTTCCACAGTCATTAGGACTAGATGAGCAAGAAAAGCTCTAAGATTCAATAGCCCCAGACCAGCTATGCATAGTAATGACCATCCTCCAGCTATCCACATAGATTGCTTTTGTTAACATATTTTACCAGGAGGCAAAACTTTTAGACACAATCCTACTCATACAGTCAAAACTTTTATCTGTAAGACCCTCTTATAATTTTTCACTTTTACTTATGATTATTTTATATTTCTAAAACAATTCTGTTTCTGCCACAGGCCTCTTTTAAATGCAAAGTTATAAAAAGGATGGATAAATAAGATGGAATCCTTCTTATGTGAACCCAAGTCTTAAACCCATGGAGCTCTCAGCCTGGAATATTCTGTGTGAAAAGTGCTATAAAATTATTCAGTTTTACTGAACATTGTAAATACATAAAACAGAACAGGAAAGAAGCTATGTTCCAGAAGCTGAAATAGAGTTAGGAGATTATAAAGGCACAAAGAAATCGTACTCTTTGAGGGTAGAAGAGGGACAGATAAACGTACAAGAGGAGAAGGTAGGTGCCCTTCAATATATTCCCAGGAGGCCAAGTGTGAGACAACTCATTTAACTCATTTCTCATACATTTTTACTTTCGTTCAGCTGGAGATTTTTCTCCTGTGAGTAAATGACTTATAATGTCAATCAATGTGCATCCTTTTGGTTAATACATTCAACTGTCACAAGTAAGAGAAAAACCATACTTGAGCAACACGGATGCAGTACCTCCTAAATGACTACATTAAGTATAATCTTTGTGTACCTAGAGCTTTCTGTTAATAAAACCTTACTGGTCTACTCTCCGGGTCTAAATATATTCACCAATACACAAAGGGACAGGAAACCTACCAGCTATCTGCACCACTAGCTTGCTAACACGCATTATCGGAGTCGACATAGTTTTGCTCTCATTACAGGCAACAGCTGCCAAAGTATTATTCCTTTTAGACCTTGAACCTGAGCTCCAGGATAATTTATATGGCCAATTTAACCTAATGGTACTATGAAAACAATGTTTTTGACATACCGTGTTATTCAGAGAAGAAAATGTCAAAGCAAACCAAGAGAATTATATTACAGCTAAAATCTAAAAGGTGGATCACAGATCCTAAGACAGGACTTTTAAGACTTCTCATTCAAGACGCAGCAAGGCTAAGGCGGTTAAGTTATTTTGCATTGTTAAAATAAACCAGATAATCTTATCTAAAAACCAGTCAGGGAAAATAAAAGCAGCAAAATATTTAAATTTATAGAAGACCAAGACAGACAAGCAAAACATACTTTATCATACAGCAAACTATAAATATCTTTAAATATGTTACATCTGAACTAGGCTACACTTTTAAAATACATTATTTCAATATTTCTGGTGACCTTATCCTATTTGACAGTTAATGTTGAATTCCAGATTAATAATTTGATCATTAAGCCAGTTCACACTTAGCATAAAGGGTTATACTGATTAAGTATATAACTCTTAATCTATGTCACATGATGAGATAAGACATACCAAGCTCAATACCATGGGGCTCAATACCATGACCCTGGGATCATGCCCTGAGCCAAAATCAAGAGTCGGATGCTTAACTGCCTGAGCCACCCAGGCACCCCCATATTTCGTCACCTTTAAAATCACTTGATTAAATGAAGTGATTGCTAAATGTCTTATTAATCTAAAATTGTGATATTAATCCTGCCGGTTACTTTAAGATGGCTGATTTTCCTTAGCAAGTAATTGCCATAGTGTGTTATTTGCCGTTTTGAAAAACAAAATAGGTAAGAGAGTGCTGCTCTCTCTCGGGTGGTCAGGAACAGCCTTACTGAAGAGGTGACATTTGAGCTGAAACCGATGAGAGGAGCCAGTTTATGAGCAAGTCTAGAGAAGGTGTGTCTCAGGCATAGGAGATGATTAGCTCAAGGCTCCTGAAACTTAGTGTATTTGAGCCACTGCAAGGAGTGTGAGGCGGGTGGGTCAGGAGGAGAGAGAGGGGAGATGGGGTCAGTAGATTTGCATAAACGGGCCAGATACCACAGGCTCTTGTGAATCAGTGAGAGGATTCTTTGTGTTACTGAAATTTTAACAATTGAGTGATTTAGGATCATCAAGAAGAATTAGGGGCGCCTGCTTGGCTAAGTCAGTTAAGCATCGGACTTCCCCTCAGGTCATGATCTCACGATTCATGGGTTTGAGCCCTGCGTTGGGCTGTGTGCTGACTGCTCAGAGCCTGGGGTCTGCTTCAGATTCTGTGTCTCCCTCTCTCTCTGCTCCTCCCCTGTTTGTGCTCTGTCTCTCTCTCTCTCTCAAAAAAAAAAAAAAAGAAAAGAAAAGAAAAGAAAAGAAAAAAGAAAAAGAAAAAAAAAGAATAAACATTAAAAAAAATTGTAATAAAAAAAAAACTTCGAAGAGGTCAAAAGGAGAAACTTGAATATTACAGTGGAAATATATGCTGATTGGAGCTAATTATCTTCCAGGATCCTTAAGCTGCTTTCTCTTTTCTGTCTTCTCAGTAACATTTACAGTGTGGTTTTCTTCTCTTGCCACTTGTGGCCCCCACTGAAGAATGACTGAGGGTTCATAGTTGTGGGCCAAGGAGTAAATCATTGTAATTGTTACAGCACCAGCTCCTGGAGGGTCATTACTATGATCATCATTTCCAGTGAAAGCATTTAAAAAAAAAAAAAAAAAACAGGATTTTAGACTTTATTATAAAAATATACATTGATCAAATTTCGATGTTATAAAATTTTAGCCTTTTTATGGACCACATGGGAATCTTCTTCTACAAGTTAGGTATACCATCTTTTCAAAGAGTAGGAATTAAAGAATTTGTCTCACTTCTCCATGTACTTTGAAGGCCAAGAAGCTGGGTCATAAATCTAATACCCAGTTGTTGAGCCTGAAATTCTAAGTTCTTATTATATTGATTTTTTTCTTTTTGTTTATCCATCTGGTAGGGTTATTTTAATTCTTTTTCTTTGGTAGGCAACTAAATTTCAGTCTGAGCTAAACTTGAATTTGGCACTTCACCTCTAACCTTTCTCGTTGTTTTCTACACTTGTTGAAATTAAAACCCATACACTAAGTAGAATTTATGTGTAGCTCTAGACTAATGTCCTGGTGTAAGACCAGAGCTGAAGTCTTCTAGAGATATAAAACATGTTGACTGTGTGTTAAACACACAGCAGCAGCTCATTAAAGATATGTCCCAACCTTACTAATGATTCCACTCATTTTGCATATGACAAAGAGCCCATTAGAGATTAATGAATCACCTAAGGCCACAAATGGAGATGATGTGTGGGCATTATCGGGAAATCAGTAGTTCTTGTTGGGAACGCACCTCTTTGTTTCATGTCAGGTATGAGATGTTAGAGCCCAACCAACCCTTCTCTACTGTCTCAGTAATTTGAGCCCAGAACCAAATGTCATTCTGAATTTGACTCTGAACCATGACTTCTTTTGCTCTTTTGTCTTTGATCTGATACCCACACCTATAAGGATAGGTTTTACTTCAGGGGATTTTGTGTGAATTAATTTTTAGGTATAATTTTTAATAGATGAGGTCTCTAGAAGAATGTTTAGGCCAAATTTAGAACTTCAGCAGAGTTTTAAAAAATTTTATGGAGTAAAATCAATATATATTAATGTGTAGCTTGGTATGTCTTATCTCATCATGTGACATAGATTAAGAGTTATATACCTAATCAGTATAACCCTTTATGCTAAGTGTGAACTGGCTTAATGATCAAATTATCAATCTGGAATTCAACATTAACTATCAAATAGGATAAGGTCACCAGAAATATTGAAATAATGTATTTTAAAAGTGTAGCCTAGTTCAGATGTAACATATTTAAAGATATTTATAGTTTGCTGTATGACAAAGTATGTTTTGCTTGTCTGTCTTGGTCTTCTATAAATTTAAATGTTTTGCTGTTTTTATTTTCCCTGACTGGTTTTTAGATAAGATTATCTGGTTTATTTTAACAATGCAAAATAACTTAACCACGTTAGCCTTGGTGTGATTTTCTCTCTGTCCCCCTCTGCCGCTCTCCCCCACTTACTCTCTTCCTTAAAAACAAACAAACAAACAAACAAACAAAAAACCCAATAATAATAATAAAAGTAAAGGTGAGGAAATATAAGCTCTGAACATTAAGAGATTTTTCCCTCATGCTTTTACCTCACTAGACCCCACTGCCACTCTCCAAACTTGTAATGTTCTATAAAAACGGGCACAAAACCTGATCAGACAGTAGGGGCTATAAACATAGAACCCAGCAGCTGGGTTAAGATAGAATTAGAGTTAACATGGTCTTGTCATGGGTGCCTGTTCACCCAGTAAAGGGAAACAACCTGGGGGATAGAAAGATATGTTGTTCAGATAGCATTCCCTAAAAAAGTCCTTCTGATCGTCAGTGAAATGACTATGAAGGAAATAACTACTGTACATGCATTTAAAAAAGGTGCTGGGAAGCTCTGAATCTTGTGTAAATACGGTGCAGCAGCAGTACTAACAAAAGAATCTCCACAGCTGTTTCACCAATACATTACTTCAAGGCAGGTTTTCTTGGTGAGCAGTATCTGAACATTTAAGTGTAACTTTCCTCACATCTGTAGGTATTCTACAGCTATCAAAACACATCCAAGCCTATAGATTACATTTTTATAAAAGCAAACAAGGGGCACCTGGATGGCTCAGTCCCTTAAAGCATCCGACTTCAGCTCAGGGCATGATCTCGTAGTTCACGAGTTCGAGCCCCGCGTCAGGCTCTGTTCTGACAGCTCACAGCCTGAAGCTTGCTCCAGATTCTGGGTCTCCCTCTCTCTCTCTGCCCCTCCTCTGCTCATGCTCTCTCAAAAATAAATAAACATTTTTTTAAAGGATTAAAAAAAACCAACCCTATATAACGGCAAAAGATTTCAAGAGACAATTTTCTTTAAAATTTCTTTCCTACATAGAGTTTTCAAACACAACTAGGATAGAGTTTAAAGTATAACACTGCTTGTCTTTTTATTCTCTGAGGCCCCAACACAGAAATGGAGGCAGATCACCTGCATATCTGACAAGTAAATGGAAAACTGAAAAGAACCAGGAAGAGGAGATGAGAAAAGCATGGGTGACATACAATGTATAATGCAGATTTTCAGAATGAATTGTGAAAGGTTAAAATGTAAGATCTCAAAGCACAGGAGACACTAAGGGGAGGAAGAAAAAAAAAAACGAAAAAATAGTGAGACAAGGACAAAAATAGTAAGACAGTCCTGGCAAATTCCTAGGCTATCACAGTCTGCTGTAAGTCATTTCTATGCATCTCTATGAATTATAATGATGATGTTAGTTTTATTTCAGGCAAAATTTAACAAACTGCCTCATGAAAAATCTTCTCTCTCCATCAGACACCTCCACAGCCTCTAACAGGGTAGGTATCCAAAAGAGGGAGTGGCAGAAAAGTAACCGCATTAATCAGTCATCACATAAATACTTGAATAAGGTCCAGATAGCAAGTGAAAGGCAATGTGAAGGGGGTCTAAAGGCTGGGCAGAGTCAATAACAGATATACACAGAATCCAAGAGGACAAGGGAATACTTGTATCAAATCATCACAGTTGTATACCCTAAAAAAAAAAAAAAATGAATAAAAGGACAAGGGAAAGGGTAAGAGAAGAGACAAGGGGCTCCTGACTTTGTATCGAGCTCCAATTTTATCTAGAAGCTTCATATATGCTTCCAGCTGGAGTGCAGAAAGTCATCTGCCTAAGGTGCACAGGTGTAAAAACAAAGTGGCTGCACCTGAGAGAGACACCTAAGAGCAGGCCAGTGTAAGTTTTAATTCATGTGTTCTACTTATTTTTATGTGTTTATTTATTTTTGAAGGAAGGAGAGACAGAGCGTGAGTGGGGGAAGGGCAGAGAGAGAGAGAGACACACACAGAATCTGAAACAGGTTTCAGGCTCTGAGCTATCAGCACAGAGCCTGACACGGGGCTTGAACTCACAAACGACGAGATCATGACCTGAGCTGAAGTCGGTTGCTTAACCAACTGAGCCACCCAGGCACCTTTCTACTTATTTCACCCATGGTTCAAAATTCAAAGATACAAAAAAGATATACATACAGTGAAAATATCATTCTCCTGTTTTCCAGTCTAGTGCTTTCCTGAGAATCTGTCTAAAGACACATATACAAGCAAATCACATTTTCGCGCAGGCAAATTTTGATCTAGATATTTGTAGTGACATTTTTTCCCACTAGCCTTTCTTTTAACCAAACTCACTGGTGTCATACATCACAACTTTCCTAAGAAGCTGGCTTCTTTAAAATACTAAAAATGTCTCAAGAGAAGTGGCAAAGTAGAAGTGCTGTAATGGAATGTGAAGTCTGGGCTCCCGCCTCAGCTCTGTGCAAGTTTGGGAAAGTCCCACTACCTCTCTGACGTTCTCCCTTATCTCCGTGTCCAGGCCACTGTCAGCTCCTGCCCGGACTTGCCCCAGTTCCCCTGTCTCTTCCAAGTAATGAACTCTCTTGCTTTCTCCAAGCCATTTTACTCAAGACCATAGCTGAAATAATTTTTTAAATGCAAATCTTGTTTTTATGTGCATGCTCAACTCCTTTGCAATTTTTTTTTTTTTTCCATTTTGGTGAAACAGGGAACAGGGTACATGATCATCCACAGTGAGATCGGCAGAGCCTTGACAGAGATCACTTCCTGAGTCGGAGCTCCTCACTAAACACATGAAAAGACAGAAGCCCCCGCAGCCACAAGTAAGTGGGCCACATCTAGAACGCACAGGTTCACAGAATGCCACCATTATGAGAACTTAAAGGTCATTCATTCATTTACTCATAAATGTTGACTGAAGGCTGGGCACTGTGCTGGGTGTCAGGAACTGCACTGAACAGACAGATAAGATCCCTGACCTTATAAAGCTTATATTTCCAGATGCATTTCGGGAAAAGAAGTACATCCCCAAGGTAATTACAAAGGCACCGTTTTTGTGGGTCTAGATTATCGCAGTCAACTTCCGTTTAGTCTCTCTGTGTCTTCTCTTGGCCTCTGCCCTATTTTCCACACACCAGAAAGAGTGAGTTTTTTAAAATGTGAATCGGATTACGCCTCTACTTTGTTCAAACGTTCTCACAGTCAGAATAAAAACCAAATTCCTTATCATGGCCCATGAGGTCCCGAGATCTGGCTTTGCTCCCTCTGCTCTTTCTCATTCACTCCACTCTGGCCTCATACCTACCGGCCCGTCTAAGGCACCCCACTTGCTCTTCCTCTGCGACTCACTTGCTGTTTCTTCTGTCTAGAACACTCTTCCCCCAAGCCTTCACAGAATTCTCTCTCACTTCATTGAAATCGCTGTTGAAATGTCTCCTCCTCTGGCCACTGTCTAGAATAGCATCCCTTATTCAAAACCCTCTCTGCTTCTTTTATCTACACGGCAGAGATCACAGTCGGAATAGGATATATTTGCAGCCTTTCTATTTCCCCGCTGTATGTGAGCTTCCTGAGTGCGTCTACCTTGTTCACTATCTCCCCAGTGCCTAGAACAGTGTCAGAGACAGAGTAGGCACTTACTAAATATTTGCTGGAAAAAAAACAGATGATATGACAAAGAACAGACTGAGGTGGGGTTAAGTGGACACTTTGGGAAGAGTGATCAGAAAAGGGCTCTCAGAAGAGGTAACATTTAAACTATATCCTGGGGCACCTGGGTGGTTCAGTCGGTTGAGAGTCTGACTTTGGCCTGGGTCATGATCTCGCCCTTCCAGAGTTCAAGCCCCACTCGAGCTCTGTGCTGACAGCTCAGAGCCTGAAGCCTGTTTCAGATTCTGTGTCTCCCTCTCTCTCTGCCACTACCCCACTGGTGCTCTGTCTCTCTCTCTCAAAAATAAATAAACATTAAAAAAAATTTTTTTTAATTTAACCTGCATCCCGAAGAATAATAAAGACAAGAGCCAGTCCATGTGGAGGAACAGCAAGTGACCAGGCCCTGGGGCGTGGAAGATCCTGGTGTGAAAGGGCACAAGTGTAGCCACTGCATAATGAGGAAGAAAGAAAAGCAGTAGATAAGGCTGGAAGCAGGTGGCAGGACCTTGACTGCTATAGTAATAGAATAAAATGGGAATCAGTAATGTATTCTACACGAAATGCCATCATTTAGCACTAGGCAAGGAGTTACATGATATGGTTAAACGTTTTTAATAGAGCACTCTACCTGCTGCAAGCAGAATCGTGTATAGGAGACAAAAATGGAAACATAAAGACCAATTAGGAAACTCAAGTAGTTATCAGCTGAGAAATGATAGTGATTTAGCTGTGGAAGTGCAGACAGAGAGAAGTGAAAATATTTGAGACAGGTATTCAGGAAGAATTGATAAGCCATGCTAACAGCTGAATGGGGACAGGGAAGGATTTAAAATGATTCCCAGGGGGCGCCTGGGTGGCTCAGTCAGTTAAGCGTCTTACTCTTGATTTCGGCTCAGGTCATGATGTCACAGTTTGTGGGACTGGGCTCTGCGTCAGGCTCCACACTGTTCGGGATCCTTTTTCTCCCCCTCTCTCTGCCCCTCCCCTGCTCATGCTCGCTCTCTCTCTCTCTAAGATAAAGAAATAAACTTAAAAAAAAAATGATTCCCAAGATTCTGAGTTGAGCAACTGGGTGTATGTATAAGGGTCCTATGTATAAGGGTCCACTTACTAAAATTAAAAAGAACTGGGGGGGGGGCAGGCAGAACTCTCTTGTGCGCCCATAAAGTCTGAATCGTTGGTTACTGATCTCCAGGTAGAACTTAGAGGACAGCTCTGTGCTACAGATACATATTTAGGAGTCATCAGCATGAAGATGAAATTCAAAGCCATGGGAATGGGTGAAATCACCCAGGGAGGGTGTGCAAATAAAGAGAAGCAAGCCCCAAAACTGAGCTTGGAGGCATGCCAGCATCTGGAGGTCAGGCAAAGCAAGGGGAGGCAGTAAAAGAGAACAAGAAGGGCTGGTCTGTGAGACAGAATGAAAATGACGAGATTCCATCACAGAGGACCTTGGTGCTCCTAGCAAGAATGGTTTCAATGAAGTCGTGAGGAAGGGAAGCCAGAGTTGAGTGGTCTAAAAGAGTGAATGGAAGATAAGAAAAGAAAGAGAAAAGAAAAGAAAAGAAAAGAAAAGTTCTGCTGTGAAAGGGAGAAAAATGTGTCACTGACTATAGAGAGAAGTTGACTTCACAAGGGATGATTTTTTTTAAAGATGGAGTGCACCAGAGCACATCTGTATATGAACAGGAATGCTCCAGCAGAAAAAGAGAGCCTGAAGGAGAAGAGATTTGGCGGGGGGGGGGGGGGGGGGGGGGCGGGGGGGGGTGGTCACAGAAGTGGCATGGTCCTTGTGAAGGAGATGGGATGCTCAGCACAAAGGGACTGAAGCAGTGGCTGGGGGCCAGATGAAGTGAATATGTGCTCCACTATAACCAACCAGAGGGACATGAGAGTAGAGTAGCTCCTGCTACCCCAAAACTTATAGATGTGGTGGAGGGAAGGTGAGGGTATCCCTCTGGACAGATCTATTTTCTCAGAGAAGCATGAAACAAAGCCATCAGCTGAGAGAACAGAAGTCTGTGAGGTCTGAGGAAAAGGTACAAAACAGTCCTGAGAACGCAAATAATCAGCTGGGCTTTTTGGCAGTGATGGGCCTGTTGGAGGCTTGGGCTTATGTCTACGTGGAACTCTAGCAACTCTTTCTGCACACAGTAAATATTTCCTTCCACCAACTTTATTATGTAAATTTATATCAAGAATTAGATTTGTGGTATCATCTTTGGAAATCACTGATCTACTACAAGTAAATGTTCCTCCCTCCACACACATACACACAATAGAATAACATGGGCTCTCTACACATTCGAAGAATTTGATTCAGTCATCTGATTATCAGCACCTTTAAAAAGAAACCAGACAACAAACCAAATAGAAAGAAAAAAAAATTATATGATCGGGGAAATGTGACCACAGACTGAATATATTATATATTTCTGGATGACATTATAGACTGATGCCTAAGATATGCTTTACAATAAAGGGTGGCATGGAGGAGATAGTGAAAGTGAGTGAAGAGTATTATGAAATTAGTCATGTGTTGGTAATTATTGATATTGGGTGATGGGTACACAGAGATTCCTTATACTAGTCTACTTACTCTGGTATATGTTAGAAAATCTCCATTAAAAAAAGGTAAAAACAATAATAATGTAATTATGCTTCAAATATAAATATTCCACAGTTTCATAAATTTCTAGTTTGCTTCCTTAACAACTAATCAGGAAAAGAAGCTAATGAGCCTTGCAAACAAAATGTGCTTCATTTCCAAAGTTCCTACCCTTTTCGTTTGTCTTTTTTGGGGATCAAGCCGACCCCACTGTGCCATGTACCTTAGTGTATGAGGCCTGCCCGGGGCCAATGCAGCCTGAGATGAGGAGGGTAACCATGGCCTGACTCGAAAACTCAGCTGCAGGCTCTCACACTAGGCTCTGCCTTGATCACTATTAAAGGTGGCATTTTAGGGGCACCCGGGTGGCTCAGTCGGTTAAGCGTCTAACTGTCTCAGGCCATGATCTCACAGCTAATGGATTCAGGCCCCGTTTCGGGCTTTGTGGTGATAGCTCAGAGCCTGGAGCCTGCTTCAGAATCTGTGTCTC
The DNA here is from genome assembly GCF_022079265.1 of Lynx rufus. Taxonomy (NCBI): domain Eukaryota; kingdom Metazoa; phylum Chordata; class Mammalia; order Carnivora; family Felidae; genus Lynx; species Lynx rufus. The sequence goes on along the minus strand of NW_025814889.1, from coordinate 77,317,829 downwards.
TGTCCCTCCCCTACTCACACTCTGTCTCTCTTTTTCTCAAAAATAAATAAACATTAAAAAAAAATTTTTTTAAGATGGCATTTTAGTCATAAGAAAAGAAAAAAGTAAAATAACGGTCATTGTCTTTTCTTTCCTGCCTCAACAATGTTCTAATCTCCACAGTGCACAGACTCACTGTAATAGACAACCTTATCTTCATTGATTTCCCTTTTAGCCAACCACCAGTAAAGTAAGGACTGGGTCCAGAGCATGCTTAACAGCAGGAATGGAGTGAACAGTCCTGTGCTTCTCCACTGGGCAGTCCCCACTGCTTTGGTCGGGGTTATTTATACCAGAAATAGCTTTTATGGACAATTATCATTGTAATGAATGTGGGTAGCAAATGGAGGTTATGGAAGAGAAATCAGCAGGTAAAGCATATTTCTTTTATTCTACTGGCATTCTCCTCCATCCCTCCCACATCTCCTTTCACCCCACCCTCTTCTAAAACCAAACTTGTGGCAAATAAGATGAACTGGATGCCATAAGGCTGGAAAGAACCAAAATCCTATTGGACACCACTGCTCTAGTTCAGCCTTGCCAATCTGAGGGTTACCTGACTGGTTTTACTGACAGAACTGGTTGCCCAGGAGGGTGTGCATTATCACTGAGAGCCACAAAGAACATTTTCTTTGCAGTGGCAGTCTTAGAAGATTTTTAGCTTATAAATACATATCTATTTCAGTGATTCCCAAATCTGGCTAATTAAAGGAATTTCTAGAGGCCTTTCCCTAAGACTCAGCTGGGGCCCCAAAATCTGTATTTTTAAAAGTCATCAGGCAGTTTACTCACTCAGGTTTAGAAACTGATGATGCGTTATGACCTAAGGTAAAAAAGTAAGTCACAGTCAAAAGAGTTACTTACCTCTAAAATCCTTAATTATTCCGAACATAATCAAAGTATTTTCTCCAAAATATAACCACAATTCTAGATCACATACAAAGTGAAACCAAACTGTTCACTCAGCAAAACACATAAATAAAGAGGTAACAAATTACAAAGCTGAATCTTTTACGACCAGTATCAACACTTTGGACTAGACACTTCTATGTTAATAGAGGCTATGCTACACATTGTAGGATGCTTCTATCATCTAAACATAAATCCTATGAAAATTTCATTGTAACAGCATAATGAGTGATTTTGTTGAAATTAAGGCAAGCCCTGATTTTTTCTCCACTAGATGCTGATCACATCCCCCCAAGTTGTGACAACCAAAAATGTCTCTAGACATGGCCAAATGTCCCATGGGGGACAAAATCACCCCAGTCCAGAACTACTGGACTAAAACTTGGTTGAAAGGAGAAGAAAGGTTCAAGTAGATTGGGGGCAAAGGTACAAAAAAGAAAACTGTCTTCAAAATGTAAAGCAATAGCAAGAGGAGCACTGTTCATAGCAATTTATTTTCGTTAAAAACAAAACTAAAGGAAATGGACTTAAATCACAAAAGGGAGCATCTAGAGTACTCAAAAGGAAAACTTCTTAACTCCTAAGGTTTATTACAGCCAAGAAATTGGAGGCCCTTTCCTGGAGATAATTAGAACGAGAAGACTATGGTATGACTCAAAAGGTGTGGGGCTAGAGTGTGTGGGTCTGAGAGACCAATGGAGGAGCCTGAGAATCTCTCCTGCCCTAGAGCCTGAAAGACTCCTTCAGAAGGAAAGCATTGACTCATAGTTAATATCTCCCTGTGGACTCAGGTCCATGTGATGTGACCAATTCCTGAATGCACACACAGCAAGCCAACAAGGCTAGCAGGTTTGTGGCCCTTCCCTGTTGCTTTTGTCCCTCAAGGCCAAGGTGAGGGAGGCTGTGAAGTGGTCTTCTCCTTGGTTCCCAGGGTCATTCCCAGCATTTGCCTAGTACCTGTCAGAGGCTGCCGGCTGGGAGTAGAGATTTGACCAGTAATGATATTCAACCCAGATTAGTGACCTACAAGGTATAGCAGAAAGAAAAGAAAAGAAAAAAGAAAAGAAAAGAAAAGAAAAGAGAAAAGAAAAGAAAAAGGAGGAGGAGGAGAAATAATAATAATTAGAGAAAGGAGAAAGAACTAAGTCGAGTAAGAAAGTACTTTACTGTAAATCAGCAATTCCCCAACATGTCTATGGGTTTCTGGAGGTCCCGCAAGAACTTACGGAGGTCCACAAAGAAAAAATATTTGAATAATGATATAGGACATTATTTGCCTTTTTTATTGTGGAAAAGGCTATTTGGAATTTTACCTCTCATTCTTTATCCATAACAATGGATTTCAAACTTCACACTCAAATTATTTGCACTGATGGTGTAACAGTAATGTGAGTAAAACTGCTGGAACCTTAGCATAAATCAACATGGTAGCAACCTAGGCTACGTACTCAACAGTGGAAGTTATTGATTTCATTACATCTTGATGCCTAAGGCCACATCTTTTTAATATTCTGTGTTGTCTCAAGGAAAAGCACTTGCATGAGTTATGAGCTGAACCAGTTGCCTTTTTATTTAACACCATTTCTATTTGAAGGAATAAATGATGGACAAACTGTAGGTATTCAGATTTGAATATCTGGCAGATATTTTCTTTAAAATGAAGGAAGTGAGCCTGTTATTGGCAGCACTGATGACAATGATAAATTTTAGTGATTTCAAGCAAAACTCAAAATTTTGGAAAACTTGACCTTGACAGCTTCTCAATACTTAGCATTTTTTCCTTATGACATTGGAGGCGATATTAACAAATACAAATTTTGGTATTTGTATACTGAAATGTGTGATAATTTAGAAGATGTACACAACTCAGTGATTCAATATTTTCCAAATGACCAATGCATAATGTTAAAAAAAAAATCATACATGATTTTTTAAAGAGTTCCATTCAAAGTACAAGACAGGTAGAAGGATTTTAGCATAACATTACTATGAAATATTAATCTACATGGTTTCATATTCCATATTATAACTAACCTTTAATAAGCTACCACTTGACGGGTGCCTGGGTGGCTCAGTTGAGCATCCAACTCGTGATTTCGGCTCAGGTCATAATCTCATGGTTCATGGGTTCGAGCACTGCATGGGGCTCCACACAGTGTGGAACCCACCTGGGATTCTCTCTATTTCCCTCTATCACTACCCCTCCCTGGCTTGCTTACTCTCTCTCAAAAATAAATGAATAAACTTTAAAAAGTAAATAAACTACCACTTGAGTTTGGGTATAGTATCAAAGAAGAATATCCACAGTTATATAAGAAGTCTATTAAAATATTCCTGACTTTTCCAACTGAGGTCAAATTTTCTTCATGTACTTCCACAAAACAATTTATCATAATAGACTAAATGAAGAAGCAGAAATGGGAATCTAGACATTAGGGTCACAAGAATGTAAAACAGTGCTTTTCTTCTCATTAAAATTTTTTTGTTTTGGAAAATATAATTTCTCATAAAAATATATTACTTGTGATAACATAAAATAGATGTATTATTGGGTATTTTTAAGTTTATTTATTTTGAGAGAGAGAGAGGTGGGGGAGGGGGGGCGCACACGCCGGGGAGGGGCAGAGGAGAGAGAATCCTAAGCAGGCTTCGCGCTGTCAGCACAGAGCCTGACTCGGGGCTCAAACAAACCACGAGATCATGGTTTAACTGACTGAGGCACCCAAGTGTCCCTTATTATTGATGTTTTAAATAAATTAAATATTTAAAAAATATTTGTTTCAATTTCTAATATGATAATGATAGATACAATACACATAAAAGCTCTTTGAGCCTAAATAATTTAAGAGCATGAAGTTTGAAAAACATTCTTGCACATAAAGAACAAGAGGTAAAAATTTTAAGTAGTTTTTTAAATTTTTTTTTTTCAATGTTTTTATTTATTTTTGGGACAGAGAGAGACAAAGCATGAACGGGGGAGGTGCAGAGAGAGAGGGAGACACAGAATCGGAAACAGGCTCCAGGCTCCGAGCCATCAGTCCCGAGCCTGACGCGGGGCTCGAACTCACGGACCGCGAGATCGTGACCTGGCTGAAGTCGGACGCTTAACCGACTGCGCCACCCAGGCGCCCCTTTAAGTAGTTTTTAAAGAAACTGAAGTGATATACAAATAGGAGACTGCTTCATCTTTTAAGTTATGAAAATTCAGCAACAAAAAGAACTACTGATACTCAGAACAACCTAGATGAATCTCTAGAGAATTATGCTGAATGAACAAAAAATCCAATCTTAAAAGTTTACATACTCTAATTCAACTTATATATTCTTGAAATGACAAAACTACAGAAATGTAAAATAGGTAAGTGGTTGCTGTAGGGGAGGGTGAAGCTAATCTGGGTGGAGAAGCAGGTGTGGCTATAAAAGGACAACAGGAAGAATCCTTGTGGTGATAGAAATGTTGTATATCATGTCTATCAATGTGAATATCCCAGCTGTGATATTGTATTATGGTTCTGAAATATGTTACTATTAGAAAAACTAAATAGGGGCGCCTGGGTGGCGCAGTCGGTTAAGCGTCCGACTTCAGCCAGGTCACGATCTCGCGGTCCGTGAGTTCGAGCCCCGCGTCAGGCTCTGGGCTGATGGCTCAGAGCCTGGAGCCTGTTTCCGATTCTGTGTCTCCCTCTCTCTCTGCCCCTCCCCCGTTCATGCTCTGTCTCTCTCTGTCCCAAAAATAAAAATAAACATTGAAAAAAAAAAATTTAAAAAAAAATAAAAAAAAAAAGAAAAACTAAATAAAAGATAGCTGGGATCTTCCTGTATTATTTCTTCATAATCACATGTGAATCTATAATAATCTCAAAAAATTTAAATTTAGTATTCAAAGTTAAGAAACAGAGAAATCAATAGCATGTAGCATGATTGTACCAAAAATCTAGAATATACATATATACATGTATAGACTATATACATATATATAATTTTTTTTTTGGAGAGAGAGAGGGGGTGCTAGTTACAGAGGGGGCAAAAGGAGAAAGAGAAAAAGAGAGTGAGAGTGAGAGTGAGAGAGAGAGAGAGAGAGAGAGAGAAAGGGGGGGAGGGAGGGAGGAAGGAAGGAAGAATCCCAAGCAGGCTCCACACTCAGAGCAGAGTCCAACAAGGGGCTCAATCCCACAATCCCTGGGATCATGACCTGAGCTGAAATCAAGAGTCAGATGCTCAACCAACTGAGCCACCCAGGTGTCCCCATACCTAGAAGCTATTAATCCTGCCTACTAAAGTGAAACTGATTAATGATACCTTTAGACTACTAATATTTTTCGTATCTTAGGAATAAAAATTATTCTTCAAAGCACTCATCATAAGTATTAATTCATTACAGTTCCTACAACAGGACAGGCACTGCTAGGAAAAGAGAATATAAAATTGAATAGGACACAGAACCTTCCTGCAAGGTGTGCATAGTGGAGTACGGATGATTGAATGGCAAAATAAGTTCTCAGAATGCAATCTGCAGAGGGACAAACAAGGCTGAATGGGGCATAACTGCATAGGAGACAGGTGGCCTTAATGGAAACGGTGACAACTGAGCAGAATTCTAAAGGGTGAAGAGGCTGTGCCAGGCAGAAAAGAGGGGAGAAAAGGGCAAAATACAATGCAGGATCTTAAACAAGAGGAGACATGATTAGCTTTGTATAAAGAAATCTGACAACAGAACAGGAGGAAGAGACAAGTGAGCAGGCTACCAAGTTAGTCCAAGTGAAAAACAGCACAGGCAAGATTGAGGGGGACAGTGGGGATAGAGAGAAGGAAACAATTAAAAGTGATGTTTTGGAGGGAGAAATGATAGGACAGGGTTGGCCAAACTTTTTCTGTAAAGGATTAGACAGTAAACACTTAGGCTTTGCAGGTCACATAGGGGCTCTTTGATTGTTTAAAATAACTGCTTAAAAACATACGTGGCTCACAAGTCTCTGCCTGGATTTGACCCAGCAGCCACAGTTTGCTGACCCCTGACCTGAGAGATAAGCAATAAAGAGGGAGGAAGAGCTGGAGGTGACATGCAGGTTTCTAGCCTAACCTAGTGGACAGGCTGAGGTGCCGCTCACAAAAACCGTGAACACACAAAAAAGGGCAAGAGTTTCCGAGCTGCTGTTTAGAGAGCGGGTGGAAGAGATAAGTTTATTCTTAGATGAAACTGTGAAACAAAGTGTCAGATAGACTAATATGGAGTTCAGAGCAGGGTATGGAGTTAGATCTGGGCAGGAGAGAGATTTGGAAATCATCAAGATACAAAACAGTTAAAACCATGTAAGTGGCTGATGGCAAAGTGAAAAGAAAATTGTCTATAATTGTGGGAAACACTGGGGCGGGGAGGGGCGGCGGTGAGAAAAAGGGGCTGTGAAGAAAATTAACAGAGAAGAGACAGGGAGGCAGGTGTATTTTAAAATGCTAAAGGACATGGGGCGCCTGGGTGGCTCAGTCGGTTAGGCGTCTGACTTCGGCTTAGGTCATGATCTCGCAGTCTGTGGGTTCGAGCCCCGCATCGGGTTCTGTGCTGACCACTCGGAGCCTGGAGCCTGTTTCGGATTCTGTGTCTCTCTCTCTCTGACCCTCCCCCATTCATTCTCTCTCTCTCTCTCTCTCTCTCTCTCTCAAAAATAAATAAACGTTAAAAAAAAAAATTTTTTTTTTAAATAAAATGCTAAAGGACAACGCAAAACCAAGTTGTGGACCTTATTGCCCAGGAAAGAATGCTAAATCACAGATGTTTCAGAAAGGCATGTGCCTATGGACACACAATTCTCATGATTCTGGTAAATAAACATTTGCTATAATGTCCAAGAGGCCAACTGCTTTCAAGGTCTGTTTCCCAAAACAAAGGTTTACTCTCCGGCCTACTTAGGCTCCCATTTCCTACCCTAGTACCAGGAGATTCTTTGTGTAAACCACGCATGGGAGAAGGAACCAAGTGCTAGAGGGGACATTTATTCCTCACATCCGAAGTCTTCCATGAATGCAAGCCCCTCAGCTGTAACAGCTCTGGCATTTCTTTGCCACTTAGATGATTCTACCCTGGGGAGGGAAGCCATTGATCTGGCTGGTAAATCTGGGGAAAAGAAACAGTCCAGTTGTGCCCTTCTTCCTCACATCAGTAAGCCACTTGTGGGAGACAGGTTGGGTGGAGGGCTGTATACCACACATGCCTTCAATTAATCACCACCGTGACCAGGGAGTAGGACTGCCTAATTTTGGAATTCAGTTAGCAAGCCAATTTAGCTCTCATGCTAAGAAAAACACATCTCCAAAATGCCCTTCAAAGTACTTACATATAATTCATAAATATTTATCTCTGGTCACTTTAAAAATACTTGAGAAGACAAATCATTTGAATAAGTGAATTTAGTGACTTCACGCAAAATACCGCCCACACTGTCATTCAGTGCACCGTGCAGTTTTTGGTCTGATAAGGGAAAATACACATTCTGAAGAACAAGGAAATGTAATCAAAATCAGACTAACCATTTTTAAAGACTGCCTCCCACCTGGGTCCTGTTCGTCTGAACCATGAAAATCACGGGGCTCCATTAGAAAAACAAAATTGCCCTGAAATAGTACCTCAAGTGATGAGAGCGACAACGGGTTTTTCCGCCAATCACTGTAGATTCTGTCCAGAGCTCAAGACACATCTCTACTGTTTCCAACACCTACTGTACATTAAGGAAAAGGTTACACAGATTGTGCTGTAATCACCATATGGAATGAGTCTGAGTCAACACCACACGGTAGGTAGCTGCAGAGCAGGGAAGGCCAGGAAGAAATGGACTTACAGCAGGATGGCAGGTGGACTGACTAGAGGAGAGTGTTCTACTAAATCTGTAAGTTACTTGAAAGGTATTCAATCTTACTTGTCTCTTTACACCCCGAAGCACCCCAGCACAGAGCTTTACATAGTAAACGTTCAAGCAGAATGGAACTGGGTGTTGTGGCCGATAAAGCCGGAATTCTGGCTTCTGGATAAATAGCTGTATTTGAAGATTTTTTGTGAAATTTACAAATTCACAAAAAATTCTGTGAAATTTTCTGGATTATGTGCTAATAGTGAGGGTTAGATTTAGGGGGGAAGCCTAAAAAGATACTTAAATGTTTAGTTCTGCCCAAATGAAAGCAGGGAACACCCTATGTGGCTTTATTTATTAGAGTTCACATGCAGAATGGCTCATGTCTAATCAGTTTTGGGGTGCCAAGAGTGTTCTTTGTTTCAACAGCACACTCTAGCCAAGCTGCTGACACTGGGCATATTCTCAAACTCTCAACTGTCTCCTAGAGCTGCTCAGATCTGATTTAATACTATCAATGAAGAGTCACAGCACGAGAGGGACTGGATCAAGATGCTTTATGAAAAGCAGCCACTTCTATAAATGTTAATTTACAGAAGGAGGCACAAAATGTTTCCTGTTGTTTTATTTAATACTGGCAGCATGAAGGAGAAAAAGCCACCAACATTTTAAGCAAACTAATTTTACAGACTTTTCAGCTTACAGAATTGATAGATTAGAGCTCTGCTTTTCACTATCTGGGAAATGACAAAGCCGGATAATGGAAAAGAGGAGATTCAGAAACAGTGTAGTGAATTGGAAGGTCCTTCAGAACAGAGCCTGTGTTTTGTTCATTTTCCTATCCATCAGAGGGTCTAGGAGTAGGGCTCTGACCACAGTGTTCAGTAAATGTTTGCCGAATCAAACTGCTGCAAAAGCATTCTCAGCACACCACCAATCCAGCTGGCCACAAATTTAGCAACCCTTAACTCTCTCCTTAGCAAATGCTTTCAGTTCTACTTAACAGCAAAAATATTCTTCTAGAAAACATATCTAAACTCCATCATATATAAATGAAGGAATATATAAATATACAAATGAAGAAAAAAAAAACAAATCTCTTTTGTGTGTTTTTTTTTTAATTTTTTTTTTCAACATTTATTTATTTTTGGGACAGAGAGAGAGAGACAGAGCATGAACGGGGGAGGGGCAGAGAGACGGAGACACAGAATCGGAAACAGGCTCCAGGCTCCGAGCCATCAGCCCAGAGCCCGACGCGGGGCTCGAACTCAGGGACCGCGAGATCGTGACCTGGCTGAAGTCGGACGCTTAACCGACTGCGCCACCCAGGCGCCCCAGCTTTGTGTGTTTTTTTAAAGGAGTCATATACTACTCAGCAAAGTTTGAGGTAACTATGTTCTTATTCTGGGAATAATATTTGTATATCAGCATGTGATGGACATCCTTGCTTTGAAGAGAAAAGGAAGATAAATAAGGATGAGAAAGTAGAATAATAGATCCAAGTTTGTGTGTGTGTGTGTGTGTGTGTGTGTGTGTGTGTGTGTGTGTGTGTGTTTTAAGTTTTGCTTTGCTGGTACAGACTGGACGAAGACAAATGAGAAATATGTTGTGTTAAAAAGGAAAGGGCAACCTAAGCAAAGCAGTATAACTGGAGCTCTGTTGTAAGGGACTCAAAAGAACAAGCACCTGAAACGCTGTCATACAGCTGCACCCATAAATGTCTTTTCCTAAAGGACTAGTTACACTAAAGGTTACACTGGAAAGACAGATGCATCTTTTAAATAAACTCCCAGTCCTAGATGTGTGTTAAAATCTTATTAATCATTAAAAAGCCAAGGGTCACAGAGAATTTGACTCCCATCTACCTACAGCCAAGTCATTCTTCAAGAAGCGGCCAACAATAATGCATTCTCTGTGTGGGGCTTTTCCTGGCAATCCTATCCTTTACCAACTCCTCCCCTACGTCGCCGTGGCATTTTCTTTTCGTATCTCCATTATCACTTACCTTAGCATATAATTTTAATTTCCTTTTTATTAGAAATCAGTTCCTGATTAGACGAGGAGCACTTTGTGGACAGGAACTGGGTCATAGTCATTTTGCTATCCCCGGTGTCTACTCAACAGTAAGCAGTCAGTAAAAGTTTTGTTGAGGGAATGAAGCCAAAACTTCTGAGAATATTGTTTTACAAATTTAAAACTGCTCAAGAAAGTATTTGTTTATGCATCATATATCCACACATTGTCTGCCTATATCTTTACACCTTAGAATGCCAGCAACAGCCTTGTGCACCACAATGTCTGCACTGAGAAGGTAATTAATAATTAATGAATTAATACATCTAGAACACTCTGGGTGTTCAAATATACATACATACATACACACAGAGAGACAGAATGAATAGATACTATATACTACAGAATGTAAAGACAAATTTCCTAGATCTGTTTCCAAGATCTGAAGATGTTAAATCACATCTAAAGGAAAATTAGAGAACATTCTCATTTTCAGTCAGGACTTAGAAAATGTTGTAGAGTTCATTTTCAGGAGCTGTAAAGGAATCATGACAGCAAATATCCAGTCAAACTACTGAATTTCTCACAAAGGAGTCAGATAACTTCATTCATAGAAATGAACACTTTGGGGGGGCCTGGGTGGCTCAGTCGGTTGAGCGGCCGACTTCGGCTCAGGTCATGATCTCGCGGTCCGTGAGTTCAAGCCCCGCATCAGGCTCTGTGCTGACAGCTCGGAGCCTGGGGCCTGTTTCGGATTCTGTGTCTCCCTCTCTCTGACCCTCCCCTGTTCATGCTCTGTCTCTCTCTGTCTCAAAAATAAATAAACGTTAAAAAAAAAAAGAAAGAAAGAAATGAACACTTTGTACAACAAATTGCAAAAGATTTCTGAATTTAAAAACTAGCGGCAGGTATCAACAGAGAAGTTCAACTGTTACTTCTTGGATGTTAGATAATTTTTAATCTTATTAGTTTCATAATAAATACAAAAACATGGCAAAACAAAATCTTTTAAAAGACCTGTATTTACCTGATATTTATGTAACTTTTAAAAATAATAGTTCACATAAAGGTGGAGTACAGTTTTATAAAGAGATGAATCTCAAGCCACTATTTGGTGAAAGATAGTATGTACTGAGAACTCAAAAAAAAAAAGAAAGTCTGACAGTCAACAGTGAGGCTAAGCAATCTTTAATTACCATGTATAAAGGGTTTAAGAGCTTCGTTCTTCCCTTAAAAGTCTCACCTTCTACCCACTAGAAATTGGTGTGACAGAACAGCAGGCCAAGAGAAGGGGTCCAACTGTTCAGATGGTGGAATACGTATGCACATTCTATTCCACCTTCAAATGTCTGGTAGGTTAATAGGATGTTACCAACCAGATAACACGGCCTTGGTTTTTAGTAACAGAATGCCATTTAACAAGTCACAATGAAACAAAATTCTCCTCCAAAAGTCCAATATACACTAAAGATATACTTCTACATTATAGAGTGTGGGGAGAAGGGAATAGCCCATGATGCAGAATTTCCTCTAGGTGACATGTTTAGTAACTCTCCTTACTATCACAGTAGTTAACACACTCCTTAGATAAAACTACAATAAGGACTCAACATTTAGCAGACTCTGGGAGAGAGAAAAACACATGATCACATTCACTGAAAACCAAACTGTCTACATCACTAGACTTTTCCCCTTGACTAATAAATAAGGGAAAATGCCTTATGAGACACTGGCAATCTTCATTTATCTATATAATTCAAGATTTATTAAAGATCCAGTGAAAGTATAATTACAGATCTAACATTCTTTTATTCCTTTTGTTAATGAAGTATGACTACTTTTAGTGAAAACACATACATTTATAGCATACCATGTGTGTTATGGGCTGAATTGTGTTCTCCCACAAAATTCACATATTGAAGCCCTAACCCCTAATACCTCACAGAATGTGCATTTGCAACACAGGGTCTTCAAAGAGGTATGTAAATGAAAATGAGGCTCTTAGGATGGGCCCTAAGCCAATCAAACTCATTTTCTTATTAGAAGAGAAAGTCTGGACACACAAGAGACACCAGGAATACCCCTACACAGAGAAAAGACCGTGTAAAGATGCAATGAGAAGGCACACTATGCAAGAAGCCAAGGAGAGAGACCTTAGAAGAAACCACACTTGCTGACACTTTGACTTTGGACTTCTAGCCTCCAGAACCATGGGAAAATAAATTTCTGTTGTTTAAGCCACCCAGGCTGTAGTAATTGTTATGGCAGCCTAGCACACTAATACACACGGTAAAAAAGATACCTTCCACGTGATCCAGAGGTGGTATGGCAAAGATGGCTAGCTGCCCCGCAGAGATTCATGTTTTCCTTCACAACTGGTGCTGGAAAGCAGGTGACAAATGCAGACTACATTTTCTGCCTCTTTCGTACCTAGATTCATTCTCACCAACTCAATACGACCGCTCTGGGATGACATTACGACAGTGGGTATGCTTGGGGTGCCTGGCTGGTTCAGCTGACTGGCTCAGTTGCTCAAGTAACTCTTGATCTCAAGGTCGGGAGTTCAAGCCCCACAATGGGTATGGAGCCTATTTAAAATAAAATAAAAATGAAATAAAACATCTCTTAACAAAAAAATTTGGTATGCTTTTGTCATTCTTTCTCATCATGTCACCATCTCCCTTTCCCAGTTTCCTGTAGGACACCTGAAAGTCATGTATGAACAATGGAAAAGCCTTCATTATTCTGGGTCTCTGGAAGACTCCCCTGAACAGTTTCCTACATTGCCTGTCCAACAACAAGAATGTCCATTCTTGACTTTATTATACATCTGAGATTTTAGATATGCCTGTGAAAGCAGCAAGCATGATCTTATTTTAATACGGATAGTATTTAAACTTGAGATTTTACTTTCTTCAAATTTCACAACAGAGAGTTAACTGTAGATTGATTCATGTAAAACTGCCATTTTTGTAAGTCAAACATTACCAATTTCATATGATTCAGCCTAATATGTTTAATCTGCAGAAAGGTGGATCAGGTACTAACTGCATCCACAGCTCCCTACTCAAAGACCCCCACAAGGTTTAACACATTCATGGATGCTAACAGCTCAGTATCTACCCAGACCAAGAGGCAATTACATGGAAAATTTCTATTGAGTACTGGCTAATTTCTCTGCTTCCACAAATCCAAGTCCTTAACTAGTTGTTCTGTTATTTAATGCTCCTCGGCACTAAAATTAACAAATTATACTCTACCAAAGATGCCAAGTTGGAATAAGCCCACTACAGCCTATGGCTCCCACTGATTACAACTAAAAGATCTGAAATAAATATAAACAGAAACTCACCTGAGGACTGTGAAAAGTAAAGAAATAGCAGACAAATAAGTGAAGGAAGTCAAAACTTGAATTATATAGTACTGGTGAGTTTCCTGCGCCCTCCCTTCTTTTTTTAACTCCTTCATAGCTCAGATTTGACCCAAGAATGGCTTGGTCCAGGTGGCCCAATCCACAAAATGACACTGCAGATCTACACATTAAAAATATGTGGAAGAAACTTCCTGAAACTGAGAGAAACTTCCTTATTCTGCCCAGAGGACTGGAAAAAACAGTCAAAGCAAGCCAGAGTACAAAATAAGTTTCCCTTTTTTTTTCTCTCTCTCTCCTTTTTCCTTCTCCTGGCCCTGCATGAGGTCAGGTCCAGTCACAAAATTACATACATACAGAGACCCCTGGGAGTGTAAGAATGTGGGAGATATATCAAGCAAGAGAAAACTTGAAAGAGGATCCCAATTCTATATATGAACAGATCCAAGTCTCAGGCTAAGTCCCAAGTTTGTAAGTGTGAAACAAATCAAAGAAGGAAAGCAAAGGCTCTGAGCCTGAATTACAACATAAGACACTGCCCAAGTCTAACTGGTACACAGGCAGAGTAGTTCCAAACAGCACAGCAAATGCAAAGAACTGAAATGACACTGGGTGGTGTTACCACCCACAGAAGGTAAAACCAAACCTCCTGAGATCTGAAACTAATCAAGTTGACTACCTGTTAAAACAAAAAAAATCTCAACATTCTCAGAGGGTTTTTAGCAGGACCCAAAGTCTCATAACATAATATTCAATATGTCCAGGACACAATCCAAAATCACTCAACATACAAATAACCAAGAAAATATAACCAATTATTGGGAGAAAAAACAATCAATAGATACTAAAACTAAAATTAAACAGATACTCAAAGTATTAAAGAACTGAAAGCAGTTATTATAATATGCTCCATGAAGTAAGCACTCTAGAAAGGTAGATGGTGTCCAGAGAAACAGAAACTATAAAAAAGAACAAATAGATCATGATATTATTCTGTAGTTTGATTGTGGTGGTAGTTACATGACACTACACCTGTGATAAAACTGTACAAAACCACACACACATATGCTTGCACAGGCACGCGCGTGTGTGTGCATGCACACACACACATGTGAAAGTGTAAGTGGAAAAATCTGAATAAGCTCTGTGGATTGTACCAATGTCAATTTCTTGGTATTGATAACATACTATAGTTATACAAGATTCTAACATAAGGACAAGTTGAGGGAAAAGTGCCTGGGACTTTTCTGTACATTTCTTTGTAATTTCCTGTAAGTCCATAATTATTTCAAAATATATAGTGTTTTTATTTTTTTTAAGTTCCTTTATTTATTTTGAGAAAGACAAAGACAGCACAAGTGGGGAAGGGGCAGAGAGAGAGGGACAGAAAGAATCCAAAGGGCTCAAACCCAAGAAATCATGAGATCATTATGTGAACTGAAACCAAGAGTCGAACACTTAACTGACTGAGCCACCCAGGTGCCCCTATAGTGTTTTTAAAAGAACCACATGGAAATTTTACAATAGAAAAGTAAACTATGTCAAATAAAAAGGTCACAGAATAGGCTGAATAGCAGAACTGAGACAACAGAAGAGAAATCCAGTGAAGATAAAAAACAGATCAACAGAATGATTCAATCTGAAAAAGAGGAAAAAAAAGAAAAAATTTAACAGCCTCAGAAGACCTATGAAACACTATGAAAAGGCCTAATATCCATGTCATTAAAACCACAGAAGGAGAGAAGAAAAAAACTGGATGAAGAAGAAAAAGTAGTTGAAACAATAATGGCTATAAACTCCTCAAACTTGAAAGATACAAATTTATAGATTGAAGAGAACTACAAACAGGATAAACTTAAGAAAACCACAGCCAGACACGTTGTAATCAAAATGCTAAAAACCAACAATTATTTTTAAAATCTCA
Organism: Lynx rufus; assembly: GCF_022079265.1. Lineage (NCBI taxonomy): Eukaryota > Metazoa > Chordata > Mammalia > Carnivora > Felidae > Lynx > Lynx rufus. The sequence goes on along the minus strand of NW_025814889.1, from coordinate 77,302,735 downwards.
AAAGTAGCCAGGAAAAAATGTCTTATTACACATAGGGGAACAATAGTTAAAATGAATGCAGATTTCTCATCGGAAACTATGGAAGCCAGAAGACAATGGAACTGGATTTTGAAAGTGTTGAAAGTACTGTCAATCCAGAATTCTAAATTCACTGAAGATATTCTTCAGGAGTGAAGATGAAACAAATATGAGGGAAGGCCAAAAGAATTTGTCAACAGCAGGTGGAACTTTCTGTACCATTTTCACAATTTTTCTATAAATCTAAACTTATTCTAAAATAAAAATTATATTCTTAAAAAAAGAGATGAAATGAATAAATTTCTGGAAAATATAAAATGCCAAAGATGGCACAAGAAAAGCTGTGAACTTAAATTACTAAGCATTAAAAGGATCTGAAAGAGGTAAATCAATTTTGAAAAGCACCTTTATTTTTCCATTCAAATTATAAAATGTTTGCCAAATCTCTCAAGGAAAAAAAAAAACATGGAATTTAACTGAGACAACACTGACTCTATAAGATTAATTTGAGGAAGAATACATCTTTTCAATTTATGTATGCTATGACTTTTTAAGACAGCCCAAAGCAGAGTAATAAAAACAGGTGGTACTGATGTGAGAATAAGTAAATGCACCCAATAATAAAACAAACTAAAACTCGTAGCCTTGGAAATATAGAAACATGATATATAAAATATAAGAACAGTGGTACCACAAATTAGTTCATGAGGTTAGGTAAAGAGTCTCACTATGTGGAGAAAAACAAAATTGGGTTACTATTCTAAGCCATAGAGAACAATGGACTCAGATAAATTAAAGACCCAATGTGAAACGCTGAATTATAAAACACGTAATTAAAAATGCAGAATATCATTATATTTAATAAGGCCTAGAAAGCCATAATGTAAAATATTATAGACCTATTACATCACACTTAGCTTCCATTCAACAAGAAACACCACTGGAAAAATTAATGTATGACAGACCAGGAAAAGACAAATACCAGGCTAATGTTCTAAACTAGACAAAAGACTTCTGTAAATCAACTAGGAAAAGAAAGGAACCCTAATTAAAGAAACAGGCAAAAGATATGAACAGGTAATTCACTGAAGAGGCATTGTAAATGGCCCTCGTGGTATACAAAGAGATCCTGCAATTTGTTAGTAATTGGAAAATGCAAATTAAAACATTAAGATACCATTTTAGCTCTATCAGATAGGCAAAAATTATTAAGATGGCTAAAGCTAAGTGCTGGCAGGAAGGTAAGAGAAACAGGATCCTTTTGCACACACTGAGGAACAGCCCAAATCTGGCAGCACTTCATCAAACAAAGTACTGCAATCTACTCTTGTGCATATGTCCAGAGAAATTCTCCCACAGAACCATAAGAGAATGAGTGCAAGGCTGTGTATCCCACTATCTGTGGTAACCCGAGTGTCCAACACTGAGAGAACAAATCATTTCACAAAAGAGTAAATGGCAGTTAAAAACAAAGAACTAGATATATACACAGAAATAAAGACAGTCCTTAAATGGGCCTTAAACAGTGGGGGCAGGGGAAGTGGATGGGGATAAGAACCAGAACAAAGACTATATAGCACAGTACCATTTAGGTAGATTTAACAACACACACCAAAAAAACAAATTTAATTAATTAATTAATAATAAAATAAAAATTAAAAAACCTACTACATATTTACAAAAAAACATATAAATACAGGATATAAACCAACCCCATTGGAACAGTTAACTATGGGAAACGGGGAACAAAAGTAGAAAGTGGAAGTAAAAGAGAAATTAATTTAAAAAAAATTTTTAATGTTTAGTTTTGAGAGAGAGAGAGGCACACAGAGTGTGTGGGGGAGGGGGAGGGAGAGGTGGGGAGACATAGAATCCGAAGCAGGTTCCAGGCTCCAAGCCATCAGCACAGAGCCCGACACGGGGCTCAAACCCACAAACCGCGAGTTCACGACCTGAGCTGAAGTCGGATGCTTAGCCGACTGAGCCACCCAGGCCCCCCTAATTAATTAATTTTAAAAGTGAGGGGAGAGGACTCGCACAGACTTGCTGATGGTGGACCATGAACTGAGATAGATGATTAATTCAATCTGTGTCACCTAAGGAGTGAAAAATAAACTCACCCCATGTCATGTCAATATTTCAAGACTTCAGAATCAAAGAAGTTAATAAGGTACATAAAACAGCTTTTAAAAAAATAAAAGAAGTGGAAAAAAGTGGAAGAAATTACATCTCAACAAAACATAAGCATGTGTTGAAACCAAACAACCAGCAGCTCCCAAACAAATGAACTGAATGAAAATTGATGCACTGGTCTTCTGCTGCTTCCACAAGTAAATCGAGCTGTGGTTTTTAATCTTAAATTGTTTGACAAACATTCTTTGTGGCAACTAAGTCAACTGAAATGCTGATCTTACAAGGTAGTTAAAATGGATCTGGTGGTCCATAAGAATTAAAATTATTCCCTTGGCACCAACATGACTAAGTATTTCGCTTACATTTCAATATTGATTTATAATCAGTTAGTTCTCCCCACCCCACAATAACCATAAAGTTGTACTAATGAATCATATTTAACTGACAAATTAATCTGACCATAAAAAAAATCTGAGGATATTTTAAAAGAAAATTAACTTCATAACTTTCTCTCTCTTTTTTTTAACGTTCATTTATTTCTGAGAGATACAGAGTGCGAGCAGGGGAAGGGCAGAGAGAGAGGGAGACACAGAATCCAAAGCAGGCTAGAGGCTCCGAGCTGTCAACACAGAGATGCACACGGGGCTGGAACTCACGAACCAGCCCTCACGAGCTGTGAGATCATGACCTGAGCTGAAGTCGGACGCTTAACTGACTGAGCCACCCAGGCGCCCCCTTCATAACTTTCAAATATATAAATAGCATCGCTGAAAATCAGGGATGGGGAAGCCCTGCTCTGTGCTTTTAAAAGCACTTGCTCCAACCCTGTGTGCAGAAGAGACCTAAATGATAACTTCCTTCCTAACCTTATCACCATAAACACTCCCTCATGATGCCCCATAATCTTTTGTATTCTGTAATGAGGTATAACCATTATTTAAGACTTGCTTTGAAATCTGGAAGAACAGCTTGTAACACTTTCCCCTCCTCCACCCACCCTTTATTTGAAAGCTTGTTCCTGGCAGTCAAGGTCAGTGAGATAACTAAAACAATTCACATATCACTTGGGAAAGTGATTCCAAATATTTGAATTATGATACTATATTATTTATTCTCTTTAATTCAATCAAGTAGCGCTTGATGGTCCTAGCAATACAGAGATAAAAAAAACATGTTCCCTTACTACTAGATTAAGAACTCAAAGAAAAACAGACAAAAGAGATCGAAGAATATTATGTTAAGTCAATTAATTTCCCTATTTGTGTGATAAAACAAATTTTTACATATAAAAATTACTTTATAGACAACTTCTTGGGAATGTAATTTCCATAAATCAAGGTATTCCATCATCTTAGAGGCAATGTTTTACAGCTGCACTAATTTAATTCACTCTACTCTGAGGAGTTCCACAGACACTATCTGTAGAAAGAATCTGTAGCTCTCTTTAACAAAAAAACAATTTAACTACGTCAAAGTTACAACCTGAGATAGCAATAATAAATAAAGGTCTTTGTATAAAAGCACTAGAAAATGTCCACAGAAGAGTCTTCCGCCTTTTAACATGTCTAGAAATACTATGACAAACTGCAGAAACATAAAAACAACTTTGTCAGCTTTCATTAAAAACCTGAAATGTCTCTGATTTAAAATAATGGCTCTGAAGGGCACCTGGGTGGCTCAGCCGGTAGAGCATCCGACTCTTGCTTGCAGGTCATGATCTCATGGTTTTGCAGGTTCGAGTCCCGCATCAGTCTCTGCGCTGGCAGCACAGAGGCTGATTGGCTTTCTCTCTCTCTCCTTCTCCCTCTGCCCCTCCCCTGCTCATGCTTTCTCTCCCTTTCTCTCTCAAAATAAATAAATAAACATTTAAAAAATAAAAAATAAAATGATGTCTCCTAAGCATAGTAAATGAAGGATAACAACAAAAATAAAATCTCAAATATTCACCATTATTAATCACCTTGGCTGAGAAGAGAAAGGAAAAGGATGTGGGGCTCTAACTTTTCTTAAACAATCCAAATTGAGTAAATAGGGCAGGAAAAGCTGATGTTTTAAATATAATTTACTGTCAATCTAATTCACATGGGAGTTAGAGGAAGGTGCTCTTACACAGGTTGCTATTTTCTGTCTTTTATCCTATGGAATAGTTTGGAAATACTGAGCCATAAAAATGTTAAAACAGTTTATTTGCGAGACAACTGCCTAAGCATTTAATGTGCTACTGTTTAATGTGAATCTCAAAAAGAAGAAACTAAACCACTGAATCTTTTAGAGATGTGATGCCCAACTAAAATTAATAGTCATTGGAACTTAATCTGAGAAAGACCATTTCAGACTGCAAACTCTCTGAGGGTAGAGAACAAGATTTTTCTTTTTTACTCTTCACCCGGTCTTTGTGCTTGTACACAAAGAATGACAGTTAACTTGGTGTGCTATACCTTTTCCTTTCTACAAGGCCAAAGAATACATTTTAGATTTCTTTGTACTGCATCCCCACACCCATGGACAAAACATCTAAGATACTCTGTAAGTGATAAAGATCTAGGGACCAGTAAATCTAACAATTATTTTAAAGCACCATTATTGATTAGTACAATTGTTGGGATAAAGCTGAAATAACATCCAAGAAAACATTTACCATCAACCTTGTAAACTGCATTACACCACCTTCCTCTTCTATGTTAAGATTAAGGAGAGGAAAGAAAAGGAAAAATGAAATGTTATCCAAAAACCTAAATGATTCCTTCAGTGGAAGAATAGTTAATAAGAAGTCTGTCCTGTGGGAAGGTGGGAAGGTGGGAACGTGGGGGGAGAGGAGGGGATCACCTAATCACCCATGTTCTGTGTTTGGAACTAAATCAACCTGAGTATATGATACTGAGTATGGATAAAATCACACAGAAGTTCGATCTGCCTTGACAGTATGCTCTCCTTGCCCTCAGCTGTGCCTGGTGTTATCCATTCTAGAGAGGCTCTATTTTACTCCTTTTAGAAAATAAATCTGGGGCACCTGGGTGGCTCAGTCGGTTGAGCATCTGACTTTGGCTCAGGTCATGATCTCATAGTTCACGAGTTCGAGCCCCACCTCAGGTGAGCTAGAGCCTCACGTTGGGTGAGCTCAAGCCCCAATTCTAGTGAATACGAGCCCTGCTTCAGGTGAGCCCTGCTTCTCTCCGCACCCTGACCGTCGTGGGACTCTCTCTCTCTCTGCCCTTGCTCACTTGCGCCCTCTCTAGAAGAAAAGGAAAGAAAAAAGGAAGGAAGGAAGGGAGGGAGGGAGGGAGGGAGAGAGAGAAAGAAAGAAAGAAAGAAAGAAAGAAAGAAAGAAAGAAAGAAAGAATAATCTGTAGTCTCTGATAGGGTGAGGAAAGGGCATTCTCTTGGCTACATGGAGGAAGGGAGAAAGGGTCTGGGAGTCTAACTTTTCTTAAACAGACTTTCAACAAATCTTCCTACGTGTAACCTACTTCCCCCCACTTCCAGGGGGAACTGGTCCAGCCCATTCCTGAGCCTGTTGGATTTTCATACAGTAAATCGTTCTGTTCCCTCACTGCCACTTAGGTTCAGCTTTCTTGGGTCTGCTGAGTCAGTTACCATCCACCTGTTCTCCAGTTTCCAAAATTTTGTTGCTGTCGCCTTTTCTAGGGTTTTCTTTTTTCCTTGTGAGTTAACGCTTACTGTTTTCTTCTTTACTATCATTTAGTGAGGGATGGGAAAGAACAAAGGCTGTCGGGCCTCTGACTGCAAGTTCCTAAACTGTTCTTGAGATACTCCTCACTGGCAGAAAACACATTCAGAGATTTTCTTTCTTTTCTTTTTTCTTCTTTTTTTTTCTTTTCTTTTTTCTTTTCTTTTCTTTCTTCCTTTCTTTTTCTTTCTTTCCTTCTTTTTTCTTTCTTTCTTTTAATGTTTACTTTTATTTGTGTAAGAGAGAGAGAAAGAGACAGAAGACAGAAAACACATTCAGAAATACAGTGCTGCTACTAAGCACGACCTCAAGCAAACCACTTCACCTCTCAGGACCTCAATTTCCATATCTATAAAAAATGTTAGAACAGAGAATTCCTAAGGTTCTTTTTAATTCTAGTAGTGTATGATTCTCAATCATTACCCTCGGCAGGGGCACAGAAACTTAAATCACCTTGATGTCTTCAGTCAGCACTGCTCTATCCAGAACTATTCACTTCTTTGTATTATTTGTATTACCCCTAAGGACACTGATCAAAACAATGCAATATCTAAAAAGTCTTTGAGCGAGACTGAGTTCATTTATAGAATAGAACTCCATAAGCCTTCAAATTTGTGACAATTTACACTGGATTGTGTTGATGTTAACCTTTTACTAGCTACACCACTACCATTTATATATTCGGCTTTCCTGGTTCTTGAAGAAATGGTTAGCTAAACAAATCAGTAGTACCAATTACATGGCAGAGGGGCAAGCTCACCCTTACGAGAAAAAAACAAGAATGCTAGAATCCACATACAAAGAATCACAAAGCTTATATAACCTAAATTCCTCCAGGGCTAAGCAGTCTGTGCGCACAAAAGCGGTCACATTAATGGTAACAAGATTTTTGCTGTCTCTTACCCACCATGAGCTCCAGCAGATCCCTCAGGGAGAATATCTCCTCCAGAGCAGGCCATTACCCATAGTTCAGCAGGTGTCAGCCACCATCACGCACTCCTTGCAGATGCTTCTGCCTGGGAGGGCCTTGCCACTGTTCTGAGAACACCAGTGTCCCTATAAAAATGCTACAGCCGACACTTCCAATCTGCCAGACTACGGAGACAGAGCAAGGATGGCTTCCACCCAAAAGGAGAGAGATCACCCAAGCCACGGCCATGTCCCCTGGGGATCTACGCAGTCCCACTGGTGGCCACACACCACACACAGGAAATCAGCTCCGAAACCTCAGCCTGGACCATCTGCAGAAAGCAAGACGGGGCAGGGCACACAACTTACATGTCACTCTGCTCAATCTATCTCATTTCCTTCTCAGAGTCCTATAAAGTAGGAAGAAATCAGCACCCCCATTTTATAGGCAAAAGATCAAGATTTAGCCATTCAGAAAGTCTCAAAATATCTAATGTCATCTACGGCAATAAACTCAGCCCTCCTGACATAATGTTTCCTCTCTCGCTCACAATGTTTAGTCTACTTAAAAAGGCAATACCTGTCTTCCCTGTAGGGAAGAAGACATATTCGTAGATGAGTAATTCGTAAAAGATGAGAAGTCAAAGAGACATTACACAGCATAAAGAATAGCAAGAATGAAAGAGAAGCAAAGTTAGGACATGTGTTAAGTCAACAAAGATTTAATTTCTAAAGATGTGTGTGTGGTTTTTGCTGTTGTTCAGAACAGTTTCTTGAGTAACTAATGAAACAGGCTAGAACCTACCCTTTGATCAGTGGATATATTGGAAAGCAGGGAAACTGACAAGAAGCAAAGGCAGAGAAGCCTTATTACTCTGCTTAGTAGAGGAACCCAGAAATAAAGAACATGAGATACCACAGAAGTGTGGGGTAAAAGGAAACAAGACGTAAAAGGTCCAATAAGCTGGAAAAAAAAATAAGTATTACAGATGACTGGGGTTGGAACAAGATGAGGTAAAAGTTAGAAGTCAGAAGCAAAGTAGATAAAAGTAGAGTAGAAGACGAGCTCACGAGGAAGAGAAGAGCTGAAGGGTAGTTCCAGGAGCTTCCAGTCAGAGACGGTAGAATGTACACACAGCCTCTGCTTTCTCTTTCCTCATTAAAGAGCAGAAAAGGGGAAAAAAAATAAGTATTAACCCACAAAGACAAAAAATTACTAAAAGACAGCAGCAACAAAATTCTGATATTTGGAAAGCGGGTGGATGACTTGGCAGACAGACCCAAGAAAGCTGAATCTAGGTGGCAATGGGGGAGCTGGATGATTTACACTATGAAAATCAAAAGGTTCAGGAATGGATCAGTTCCCCCCTGGAAATGGGGGGAAAGTCAGTTACAAACAGGAAGATTTGTTGAATGTCTGTTTAAGAAAAGTTAGACTCCCAGATCCTTTCTCCCTTCCTCCATGTAGTCAAGAGAATGCCCTTTCCTCACCCTACTAGAGACTACAGATTTATTCTCTAAAGAGGGTAAAATAGAAAAAAGAGAGAGAGAGAGTAAAATAGAGCATCTCTAGAATGGGTTAATACCAGGCACAGCTGAGGGTAAAACTCTATACTGAAAAAAATAAGAGACATGTAGAGATGTCTTTCAGACATGCACTCAGCCAAAGTGAGGGAGTAAACCCAAAAAGGTAAAGATACAGGACCCAGAAAACAGAAAATGCAACTGATGACACAAAAGCAATCTACTGTTGTGCCACAGACCCAGAGATCAAACCATCTAAACCAGAGAGAGTCTGGGGCACCTGGCTGGCTCAGTCAGTAGAGCATGTGACTCTTCATCTCAGGGTTGTGAGTTCGAGCCCCATGCTGAGCGTAGAGTTTACTTAAAAATATATTTTAAAAAATTAAATGAACCCAAGTGGGTCAGAAGACTCGAGGATGGACTTTGTTCAAGAAAGCAAGACTGACAGAACACTTAATGTGAATGACCACACAGAGGGAGACTCGTGCAACTGAGACAGTATGAAGACATACCAATGATAAATATACAGAAAATTAGTAAATTAAAAACCTAACAACTCCAAAAAAAAACCCCAAAATTTAAGCAAGAAAGAAATAATCATGGTATACTACATAATTTAGCTGTGAACAGCATCTACATTATCATAATAGTGTAAACAATGAATATTGGTCTAACATTTAATCCAAATTATGCCATGACTATATGGAGAGAAAAGTGGTATGGAAAGTATAGGTGGATGGCAAAGATGGGAAGCCAATACATAATAAAAATCAAGAAGTAATGTATGCACGTTATTTAAAGACATAAAGGTAAAACCTAAAAGAATTCATTAAAAGAGGTTCTCTCTACAGAAAGAAATTGGGTGGAAAGGGTGGTGAAATCTTATAAAATTATTTAACTCTTTGTGGGGCTCCTGGGTGGCTCTGTTGGTTAAGTGTCCAACTTCCACTCAGGTCATGATCTCACAGCTCGTGGGTTCAAGCCCACATTAGGCTCTGCGCTGACAGCTCAGAGCCTGGAGCCTGCTTTGGATTCTGTGTCTCCCTCTCTCTCTGCCTGTCCTCCTCTCATGCTCTGTCTCTCTCAAAAAATAAACATTAAAAATAAATAAATAAATAAACAAATAAACAAATAAATAAAATATGTGCATGTGGGGGTGCCTAGATAGCTTAGTCCATTAAGTGTCTGACTCTTGACTTAGGCTCAGGTCATGATCTCACAGTGTGTGAGTTCGAGTCCTGCGTGAGGCTCTGCACTGCCAGAGCAGAGCCTGCTTGATATTCTCGAGATCTCTCCCTCTCTCTGCCCCTCCCCCACTGGTGCTAGTGCACGTGTGCTCTCTCAAAACAAATAAACTTAAAAAAAATATGTGCGTGTAAAACTTCAATACAAAATTTCAGTAAAAAAAATTAAGAATAAAGGAAAACAAAAATGGCCAAAGTCCTCTTTTAAGGAAAATCTTAAAAGTACTTAGTATTGGCTGTCAGAATAACATTCTCATTTATAGGAAACAAATAACGTCATTAGGTATATAACTTAGTCCTACATTACCACACCCTGGCAATGATTCTCAAACTGATCTGCAATCCACAGATTGTCCCTTCGGGACTGCTTAGAACATGTATTCAATCAGTGAATACTGAGTATTTATAGTAAGTGCCAGGCACTGTGCTAGGTGGTCAGTGGTCAGCAAAACAGTTAAATCTTTGCCTTCATGATACTGCAGTACAGTGGGAGAAAGAGATTTAATCAAGTGATTACACAAATAAAATGACAATTTGCAAAACAGCTCTGGTGAGAGGGAGTCAAGACCACTCAGTGGAGAAAGGACAGAATCTTCAACAAATGGTGCCAGAAAAACTGGATATCTGCATGAGAAAAAACTAAGTTGGACCCTTATCTTACACCACATGCAAAATTTAATTTAAAATAGATTAAAGTCCTAAACATAAGATCTGAAACTATAAAACTCTTAGAAGAAAACATGGGAAAAGTTTTATGACATCAGAATGGCCAATAATTTCTTGCCTCTGACACCAAAAGCACAAGAAACAAAAGCAAAAATAGATAAAGGGAACTACATTAAACTTAAAAACTGTGCATCAAAGGACACAAGAGTAAAAAGGCAACCTACAGAATAGGAGAAAATATTTACAAATCTCCATTTGAGACAACATGGATAGACCTTGAGGACATTATGTTTAATGAAGTAAGCCAGACAGAGAAAGACAAATACTGAAAAACATCACTTACAAAACAAAACAAGTCTTACAGACTTATAGACAAAACAACTTCTAGAAACAGAGAGTAAGGAAGTGGTTGCCAGGGCTGATGGGTGGGGGAAACAGGGAAAGGTTAGTGAAAAGGTACAAACTTTCAGCTCTAAGATGAATAAGGTCTGAGTATCTAATGTACCATATGGTGACTACTGTTGATAACACTGCATCGTCGACTTGAAATCAGCTAAGAGTATGGAACTTAAATGTTCCCACATATGTGAATAAAAATATGTGACGTGATGTGTTAATTAACTAGATAAGGTGAATCGTGTCACAATGTATACATATATCAAATCACCATGATGTACACTTTAAATATCCTACAATTTGATGTTAATTATATCAATAAAGATGATATTTGAAAAATATTTACAAACCATGTATCTGATAAGGAGTTAATATCCAGAATATATAAACAACCCCTACAATTCACACACACAAAAATCTATAAATCAAAAAATGGACAGAGGACTTGAATAGACATTTCTCTAAAAATGATATATACATAGCCAACAAGCATATGAAAAGATACTCAACATCACCAGTCATCAGGGAAATGCAAATAAAAAACAATGAGATATCACCTCACACGCATTACAATGGCTACTATCAAACAAACAAACAGAAAATAACAAGTGCTGGCAAGGATGTGGAGTCTAATACAGCAATCCCACTTCTGGGTACATATTTTAAAGAACTGAAAGCAGAGTCTGGAAGAAATGTTCGCACACCATGTTCACAGCAGCGTTATTCACAATAACCAAAAGGTAGAAACAACCTAAGTATCTACTAAGGCATGGATGGATAAATAAGATTTGGTATATGCATAAATGGAATATTATTCAGCCTTAAAAGGGAAAGAAATCCTGTCACGTGCTACAACATGGATGAACTTTGAGGACATTATGCTAAGTGAAACAAGCCAATTACAAAAAGACAAATACTATAGGATTCCACTTACATGACCTATCTGTAGGAGTCACATTCATAGAGACAGAAAGTAGAATAGTGGTTACGAGGAGCTGGTAACTCCCTACCAGGGGGAGGGAGAAAAGGGCAACTGCTAGATGGGTACAGAGTTTCAGATTTGCAAGATAAAAAAGTCTAGGGATCTGCTTCACAACAATGTGAATATACTGACCACCACTGAACTGTTCACTTAAAAATGGTTAAGACACAGGGCGCCTGGGTGGCTCAGTCAGTTGAGCGTCCAACTTCACCTCAGGTCATGATCTCACAGTCTATGAGTTCGAGCCCTGCGTCGGGCTCTGTGCTGACAGCTCAGAGCCTGGAGCCTGCTTCAGATTCTATGTCTCCCTCTCTCTCTGCCCTTCCCACCCCCCACACTCTGTCTCTCTCGGTCTCTGAAAAATGAATAAACTTAAAAAAAATTTTTTTAACGGTTAAGACAGTAAATGTTATGCTATGTGTTTTCTACCAGACACGCACACAAAATTGTAAGAAGGAAAAAGCGTAGGTGAAGAAACAAGCAAACAAGAGGCAGATGAGTGGGAAGAGAGGCATAATGAATAACACAGGCCCTCTGGGGCATATGAATCAATTCAATGCAAACATTTATGGCTGCTCACAAGGCACTGCCCTATGTTCTCTGGGGGTTACAAAGAATGAGATTTGCAGCCCTGCCTTATGAAATGACAGTCTATGAAGAAGATTTACTCAGCACTGAACTACAATACCAAGTAGTATAGGGTCCCAAGTAGTATAGACATAAGGGCTGTACAAGAATTGAGAAGGCAAATTTTAATTCCCAAAGTGAGGATAGAAAAAACACCTGTATAAAAACAGGAAGAGGTCTATCACATGCCAGGCAATGTTTCAATGTTGGAGATAGAGAAGATGCCACTGCTGCCCACAATAAGCTCACAGTCCAGAGCTCAAAGTCTAATGGAAGAAGCAGAAAGGTAACAGAAAAAAAGTGTGGGAAGTGCTTCCAGAGAACTGAGAAAAGGAACTAACATGTGGCATCTGAAAGGCACCTAGAAGCCAGCCTGAGGAGTGAAAGATAAGAAAAGGAGCCACTTAAATTTTGACGTAAAAAATTACAATGGTAAAAGGAGTATATTACGTAAAAGAACAGAGATGTAAAAACACACGGCTTATTCCAGTGTAACTGTAGGGCTAAAGAAGACAGGCAGGACATGGGAAATCAATTCCAAAGAAACAAGAAAAGATACAGCGCTTAAAACTGCAACACGCTTTGTTTATTATAAAGTTGAAAAACAGGGGCACCTGGGTGGCTCAGTCAGTTAAGCGTCATGATCTCGAAATTTGTGGGTTCAAGCCCTGAACTGGGCTCTGGGCTGACAGCTCAGGGCCTGGAGCCTGCTTTGGATTCTCTGTCTCCCTCTCTCTCTGCCCCTCCCCTACTCGCACTCCAGCTCTCTGGCTCTCTTTCTCTCAAAAATAAATAAAAATTTAAAAATAAATAAATAAATGAACAAAGGTAAAAAAGAGAAATAGCCTAAATGTCCAAGAATGAGGAAATGGTTAAATATGCAATGTTACAAACATACTATGAAATAGCATGCAATTATTAAAAGTTATTTTGTAAGAAAAATTACTGATGTCCTTTTAATAGAATATAGACACACTCTTTCAGGATTATCTGATTCTGCAGAAGTCTGGGCCTATCACCATCACTGCCTGAGCTTTTTTTAAATGAAAATTCCTAATGATGCAAATGAATTTTGTCCAGAGGAAATGTTATCACTACTACTTACCTGGCTCTCCACCACCCTTAAAAAAAAACCAGCTTTACATCTACTACTAGGTTCATTTCAGCATTCCTGACTGCCTATACACATATCTGCTGTTTGGATTCTCTTTTGAATAGGCTGTAAAAATTCTTTGACATGTGTTCATTTATTTTTTTTTAAATATTCATTTATTTTCAGAGAGAGAGAGAGAGAGAGCAGGGGAGGGGCAGAGAGAGAGAGAGAGAGAGAGAGAGAGAGAGAGGATCCAAAGCAGGCTCTGCGCTGTCAGCACAGAGCCCGACGCGGGGCTGAAACTCACAAACTGCGAGATCATAACCTGCGAGATCATAACCTGAGCTGAAATCAAGAGTCGGACACTTAACCAACTGAGCCACCCAAGCACCCCTGTGTTCATTTATTTATTTTTTTAAGAACACACACACACACACACACACACACACACACACACACATTCTCTTTAGGAATATATACCAAAAAATTAAAAATGGTTATCTCTGTGGTACATGTGTAATTTTTCATATTGCTTCTGCTTACCTACGATCTTTTTACTTTTTCTATACTGTGTACGCATTGCACAATGTGGTGAAAATTAAGAAAAAAATTTATTCAAATTCAAAGTAAATGAATCGATGTCAGAAGTATCAGAAACTGCTAAAGCACAGCAATCAGAGGCCAGTCAGTACAGAGATGAACAGTCTTGTGTACCTCTAATGCCCAAGGACAACATAGCAACATAGCACACAGGGCCCTAAACACTCAAAATAACGAACACAATGTTATTAATAAAGAGTTGAATTGTGCTCTGTTTAAGAAATTAGAGAAATATGCCATACACTTTTGGTTGACTTCCATCAACCATGACTCAAATTTAAATGGCTTTTGCTCTTAAAATGCACTATGGCATCGGTCACGTAGGAAATTCTTTTGAGTCACTGAGTCAACCACTCTGACTGATTTAACATGTGACTGACACTTTAGAAGAAAAAGGCTAAAGTAAAAGTCAGTAAAAGAAAGTCACAAAAGACCACATATTATTATATGATTTCATTTATATGAAAAATCAAGAATAAGCAAATCCACAGAGACAGAAAGTAATTTAGTGGTTGCCTACAGTTGTGGGAGAGGGAAATGGGGAGTGATTTTTAATGGGTTTGGGGTTTCTTTATGGGACGATGAAAATATTCTAAAATTAGTGGTGATCATTCCATAACTCTGAAAATGTAGTAAATATCACTAAATTGTACACTTAGTTTAAAAGTGTGAATTTTATGGCATGTGAATTATATCTCAATGCAGATGTTATTTAAAAAAAACAAAAAGGAGGTTTATAAAGGAAAGGAAAATGCAAAAGTTGACCCCAAAAGAAATTTGATCAGTGTTTAATCCTCGTGTGTAAATGAAAATAACATTACCTACTTTGCAGGGCTTTTGCAGAATATATGTAAAGCACTTAGCACAGTGCTTGGCATAAAGCAGATAATCAAATATACACACTATGTAAACTGCTTTTGACTACAGACTTCAAAAGAAGTAAATGACAGTCTAGTCCTCAAAATGCTTCATGTCTTAAAAACACCATTGATAAAACTTAAATTTGTAGCTAAACGCAATCCCTAGAAAAATAACAATTTGTCACTTGCTTTGAGACGGCTGTAGGCAGCACTTGTTGCTGGCCGACATTACTAACTGCACAGAAGCTGGCCAATATGCTGCCTGCAGATTAACAGCTACCACAAGCACTGATTGACAAATCACTCCCTTCCAGCTGAAACAGCACTGTTTAAAATCTGGTTCTACCAGGCCTATTCATTTCCTTCTGTTCAAGATAATTTTTCAATAAGGTAAAAATGAATCATGATGGATGGAAAAGCCTGGTAGGTTACCCATTCCCCTCAGGAACTCGGGAATATGGGAAACTTTTATAGAGCTATTAATATACCAATGGTTATAAATAATATCTTAGAGGCTAATTGTTCTTTTAAACTGGGTGTCTCTCATTAAACATTCATAGTCAAGATTCTGAGTAGTTCAATTTCTCAATTCAGTTGCGAACGCCATGGTCTCATGAAAAAGAATGAAAACAAACAAACAAAAAAAAAAAATGAAGAAACTTGTCCAAATCTGCAAGAAGCTTCAAGTCTCAAAAAGTAAGCTGATCCCATGAGTTTGTTGTTATTAACTCTAAATTTAAAACCCATGAGTTCTCATAGAAATTTTAAGAACTTAATGTTATCCATTAACATACAAAACTAATCAGGCCTAAAAAACTAAAATTCATAGTTTCCAGGCATCTTATTTTCCTTCACTAGCGCAAAGAAAATGGCCGCTATTCTGCAGGCAGGGGACTGAAGAAGGAAAACAGAAGCCTAGCTAACTTGCAAACTGAACAGTCCCTAGAATCTAAATTGCCAATGACACTGAAGGGAAGTTCAAGAAAATTTCCAAACCTGGTAAAACCAGTTGTATCCAAATTCTTAAATTTGGAGCAGGACTTTTCCTTCATTATGTAAAGAGTTTAAATTTCTATACCTGAAAAAGAACAAGTCATTAAGTTTTCTTTTTTCTTCCTTTTTTTTTTTTTTTTTTAAGAGAAAGAGAGCACACGCAAGCACGCTAGAGAGTGGGATAGGAACAGAAGGAGAGGAAGAGAGAATTTTAAGCAGACTCCATGTTGGGACTGGAGCCCCATGCAGGGCTTGATCTCATGACTGACCATGAGATCATGACCTAAATCAAGATCAAGAGTTGGCCGCTTAACTGACTGAGCCACCCAGGCGCCCCATTAAATTCTTTAAAAATCATTCAGATAAAACAAAATTAGGAACTCACAGACATAAACTACACATTTCCATGTGTCAAGAAGATCATTATAAGATAAATTTAAATAGGCTATCAATGTCCTCTGAAATATAATATTTAGAAATCCTAACAACTAACCACACATGTGTTTTAACAGCTAACAGACCCGACTCTTATCCCTGACTTGGCCACTCTAAGGGAATTCCAATTCATTGTCCAAACCTGGAGCAGTTGTAATGAGAGTTTCACTGCTCTGGAGTATTTTCTTTGTTCAGTTTCAAAGGTCATGCAGTTGGCTAATTACCATAAAATTTAAACTTTAACTCAAAGACATGAACAAGCTGTAACCTGCATTGAAGAAACTCTAACGCATACCACTGCAAAGGTAGAAATCTCTCTGTACATTTCCAGAACAAATCCTGTCACTTCTTGAAGAACTTAACTATTACTGTATACTGTGATATGCAAAAAATACTTCTTTGTGTTTTGCACTTTAAATAAATGCCAATATGAAGCATTTGTGTTTAATTGAATATCCAACTATACTCAATCTGTAAGTGTGTTTGTGCATGTGTATGTATATGTAAATATATACATGGGTATGCACACACAATTTTAAAGGACATCTTTGTTAAATTAAAAATTAACGTAGAGACACTTGGGCGGCTCAGTCAGTTGAGCATCCAACTCTTGATTTCAGCTCAGGTCAGGATCTCACGGTTCGGTTCGTGACGTCGAGCGAGCCCCATGCTGGACTTTGCCATGACAGCGTGGAGCCTGCCTGGGATTCTCTCTCTCCGCCCTTCCCTTGCTCTAGCACGCGTGCAAACGCACAAGTGCGCTTGCTCTCTCAAAAATAAATAAACTTAAAAAAAATTAAAGTAGCTTACTTGGATCTATACCTTCTGTTATTGTTTTTTCTTAAGATGGTTTTATTTGAAAAATGAGAGAAAAGTACACACAAAAACTGTAAAAGTCACCTATAATTCTCACTTTTTTTCAAAGTACATCCAGTAAATGAAAGTTCCTTACTCTGCCTCTCTAAACCCAATTCCAGAGGAAACCACGACTAAAATTCATGTGTTTTCTCCTATGCTTATATAAAATTTAATACATACATACTCGTTTTAAACAAAAATGAAATCAGGCTATACACAGTGTCACAGCCTGATTAGTTTCACTTAACAGTATTTCATAAACATTTTTTAGCTCAACACGTATACAGCTCTAACTCATTTTTTACTTTATTTTTTAACGTTTATTTATTTTTGAGAGAGCACAAGCAGGGGAGGGGCAGAGAGAGGGAGACAGAGAACTCCAAGTGGGCTCTGCACTGACAGCAGAGACCCTGATGTGGGGCTCGAACTCAGGAAGATCAAACTCAGGAAGATCGAACTCAGTGAGATCATGACCTGAGCTTGTTGGACACTTAACTAATTGAGCCACCCAAGTGCCCTTCTAGCTCATTTTTAAAAATGGATGAACAGTAAAGATAATGTCACTGTTTTTCTGCTGACAAGAGCTTAGGATATTTCCCACTTTTCCTCTTACAAATAATGCTTCAATTAACATCTCGCTGCATGTATTTTTACTGTTCATGCTACTGTTATTGTGAGAGATTCCTAGATGTGCAACTGTGGTATCCCAGGTTATACAAAATTAACCCTGCTGTTACTGCCAAATGATCTAAAAAAGATGGTACCAATTAATACTGACACTAAGTATTTTTAAATTACTCTTGGCTAGTTCTGTACGGTCATCATTCAATTACACAAGGAAAACTATTACCTCTCAGAAATCTTTCATTATTTTCAGCCAGATTTTAACTACCAGTTGAATCAATGAAGTTAAACATGTAAGTTTGTCACTTTTATAAAAAGGATACCCTCCTCCCCCCCTAAAAAAAGAGTGAAATTCACTGTTTAGAAAGTGATGTTCACTAAAGCCAAACAGCTTTATATTTTTTTTTAATATTTATAGATAGATAAAATGGTACAGCTACTTAGAGTTACTATATGATCTAGCAATTTCACTCCTAGGTATATTCCCAAGAGAACTGAAAATAATATGTTTATACATAAAGTTGTAGGTGAATGTTCACAGCAGCACTGTTCATAACAGCCAAAAAGGAGAAACAACCCAAACATTCATCAACGGATGAATGGATAAACAGAATATGTTATATCCATATAATGGAGTATTATTCAGCCAAAAAAGGAATGAAGTATCATACATGCTACAATGAAGATAAATACTGAAAAAAATATTATATTAAGTGAAAGAAGTCAGACGCAAAAGGCCACATATTGTATGATTTCATTTATATGAAACATCCAGAATACACAAATTCACAGACAGAATATAATTAGTAGTTTCCAGGGGCTGGATGATGGGATGAATGGGGAATGACCGCTAATAGGTTAGGGTTTCTTTTTAGAGTGATAAAAATGTTCTGGAATTCGAAAGTGGTGATGGTTGCATGACTTTGTAATCTATTAAAGACCATTGATTTGTACACTTTTTAAAAAAGATTTTTATTATTTTAAGTAATCTCTACACCCTAGATGGGGCTTGAATTCATAACCCCAAGATCAACGGTCACATGCCCTGCTAACTGAGCCAGCCAGGCACCCGTGATTTGTACACTATAAAAGAGTGCATTTTATGGTATGTGAGTTTGATTTTTAAAAATTGAGAAATGAAAATAAATAAATAAATAAAAATAAAAAGTGAGGGACCAAAACAAAACAAAAAACATTTAGCAGGCTTGGGGAACTAAAAGTAGTTTGTTATGATCACTTTGAAATTCACCTCATCATTTCTCCCCCAGAACACTACAATTCTCTCAGTGGCCTTTGAGCTGAATTAGACTTACCACGCACAAAACTTTGTCTTTCAAAATTTATCAAGTCACTCCTCGGCTTAAAATTTTTCAGGGGCTCTCACTGACTACAGAATGAAATACAAATTCATTAAAATAGTTCTTTAGATTCATCTGAGGCCATTCCCTTCTACTTCCCCAATGCTGAAGCCAAATCTAAGACCTGCAGTTCTATGAACTGCCAACCTCTCTTCGGTCTCTGTGCCTCCTTGGCCCTCCTTCTCTTGTCCTTCTGACTAACCCTGATCACCTTCAGGTTCTTGGTTTCAGCATCACCTTCTATGAAAGGTAAAATCTGATACTAGTGGCGGAAGACTTAGTTGATCTGCAAAATTCATCCTCCCCTTATCCTAAGTTAGAGACTCCACCCCATTTTAACTAAGCACATGGGTAGGTATGGAGTCATATATCTAAGTTCTAACCAATGTAATGTAAGCACAAGTTCCCACGGACCTTCCTTAAAAGGTAGCTGTACGCCTCGTCTTCTTCACTGCTTTGACCATCCTGCAGCCTGAGGGAAGAAGCTGCGACCTCAGACCATGAGTCTGGGACCACACACACGGCGGAGCGACAACACGGATACTCTAACGTCATGAAATAGCACACCAGCCCTAATCCACACAACCAAACATTTAGAGAAGAGGGAACAGACTTCTATCTCACTTAAACCACTGTTAATTTGGGTTTTCTATCTCAGCTGAAGCTAACTCTATTACAGAATTTCTTCCCTGTGTTCCCTTGACTCCTTTGGGAAACTCTCACAAAGGCACCAATGATAAGCACTGCCGCTGGTTTTTTGTTTTTGTTTGCTGTCTCCCTCTAGTCTAGACTGTGAGTTCCCAAAGAGGGTGCTACAAATTTATGCAATATTGCCAGCTGAGCACAGTATCTGGCATACTGTCTTGGCACATTAATAGGTGTTCAAAAGGCATTTACTGACTTTAATTACATCGGTGACCAAGTACCAAGTTATTAACCTCAGCTATCTTGCCCCTTTTTTTTTTCTTTTCAAAGTCCAAATATGAAAGGAATTCCTTTTCTGAACACATCTCTCAGTATTTCTCCCAAATGTCAGGCCCAAATCTCAAACCACTTCTTTCTTCCTTTTTGAACACTGTTAGTTGAACATAAATGTACTTTTACAAAATTATAGTGTTCTCAGCATCTCTTCCACGTCAGCAACGCTAAAGATTAGAAATAAGATCATCACTGACTCAAAAACCTGTATGAAGTATCTACTATGTGTCAGGCACCATGCAAGCAGCTAAGAATATTAATTAGGCATTCCTGGCTCTCATGCTCTGTTCAGTTTAGTGCTTCACTTTGAGGACCCACCCCCAGCCAAGCAAGAAACATTAAACTGTGCTATAAGGGGACTTGTTGTTAGAAGAACTCCATGTCTGTGAGATTTGATTCAAACCTCACACGTCTGTACCTTGACCCTTTTGTGTTCTCTATCTTTGCCTCTCCAGCCTCCTATCTGCCCCAGTCCTTCCAGTCTGATGTCTAAGTAGCTTTTCCTGCTTTGCCCCTCCCAATTTATTTCCTGGTCTATTTCCTATCTCCCTAGTCCTTTCATGGAAACTGTTTTTATACAGCCTTCTTGATAACTGTGTTCTGATTTGGTTCTGCCCACTCTTCTTGAATACTATCTCAGGAGGCAAAGACAGTACGCTAGGTTTCCTATCAGTCTCTCCCCCACAGACAATACCAACCCTTTAGGGGCTGTGGTGTAATGGAAAGACCGCTGGCTTAAGAGCCAGAGAAGCATAGACAAGTACGGCCTTAAGAAGACTATTTACCCTCCTGAGCTTCTGTTTCCACCAATAGAAAAGGGGGATTCCAACTTGTTAGATCACAAGGATTAGAGAAAATTCATGTAAAGGGCCAAGGGCAATGCCTAACATAGATTTTCAGTCATCATGACTTACTTCAATGCAAAGGGATGAGTTATAATGGATCTGAAATCTTGTAATCAAGTATAACAATATTAATTTTAAAAACCTAGTTTAGGGGCACCTGGGTGGCTCCATCTGTTAAGCGTCCGACATTGCCTCAGGTCATGATCTTGCAGTTCGTGAGTTTGAGCCCCACGTCGGGCTCTGTGCTGACAGCTCAGAGCCTGGAGCCTGCTTAGGATTCTGAATCTCCCTCTCTCTCTGCCCTCCCCTGCTCACGGTCTGTCTCTGTCTCGCAATAATAAATAAATGTTAAAAAAATAAAAATAAAAAAAAACCTAGCTTGTAATTCCACAATGTTTACTGAGCACTAATTCAATCTAAGTTGTGCTAGGTACCAGAATTCTTAGGTAGAAACAAGAAGTGCCTGTCCTCCAAAGGTTTACATGCAGATAAGGAAGAAAAAAAAAAAAAGATAATGAGGCAAGGAACCAAGGAGGGGTAAGAACAAAGGTTTAAAACAGAAGAACATAAAATACTTGAGCCACAGATTAAACGCATCCAGGGAAGTGAAGGAGGCAGGAGGCAGAACGTAGGGAGTATGGAAAGTAGGAGAGTGGCAACAGTGAGCATAGGAGAGTCGTGCTGTGAAATTGAAGGAATAGGCCAATGCGCACTTCCTCCTGTTCAAATCATCAGAACCACAAACCGGCCTATGCTCATTAAAGGTTCTTATGTTCCCTACCAGTCCCCTACCTCACCGTCCCCCAAATCCCAAGGCTATAAACTATCCACACATGAAATACAATGTCCAAACAGCACGCCTAGGGAACAGAAGTCAGGCCCAACAGCCAAAATAGTACTGTAATCACCCAATTCAAACAAACCATTAAAAAAAAAGAGAGAAAAGGGGTGCCTGGGTGGCCAGTGGGTTAAGCGGCTGACTCTTGATTTCGGCTCAAGTCATGATCCCAGGGTCATGGGATCAAGCCCTGCCTTTGGGCTCTGTGCTGAATGTGGAGCCTGCTTGGAATATTCTCTCTCTCACTCTCTCGTGCGCTCTCTCTCTCTCTCTCTCCTCCCCCTCCGCCCCTCTTCCCCACTCACACTCTCTCTAAAATTAAAAAAAAAAAAAAAAATTTAAAGAGAGAAATCAATGAGCCAATTGGAGGAATTCTGAACACATGCCCCAGTATTTGAGGAAATGAAGGTGTTTTTTAGGTGATAATGGTATTAAGGTTTTTGTTTGTATTTTAAAGATTCTTTTGTTTTTATTTCCAAGATTTTTTTGTTTTTATTTTTTAGAGCTACATACTGAAGCATTTACAGATGAAATGATATACCTGCAATTTGCTTTAAAATAGTAAGGGGGTGGGGGAGAAGATGGCAGGAATGTATGAAATAAGACTGGTCATAAGCTCATAATTGTTAAGCTGGGTGATGGGTACACAGGGATTCGTCATACTAATCTCTCCACTCTTGTTAATGTTTGAGATATTCCATAATAAAAAGTGCTTTAAAAAAAAGCACTAGACAATCTATAACAGTAGAGAAGAGAATGATACTCATGAAGTTTCTTCCTTCCTTTCGTTCATTTAAAGATCTATGGAAGAAGAAGTATTTAAAAACTTAACTAGTCCTCAGTTCCCTTCTTATGAGATATTAAAAACACATCTTATTTTCTTTTTGGAACCTCAAATCATGGCAAGGATAGAGATGAATTCTTAACCAGGAGGCAGTGCCTATGTGTTACTTCTCTACCCTTAAAGAAGATAATTAATTCTGGGATCCCCACACTGTTCTCCAAAGGAATCAAAGGATGATTTGCCACAAAAAATTATGGCAGTGTTCTTGAGGGAGATAAATTTCTTAGCAAAGAAAGTTCTTTTAAAACACTGTGCATGTTGGTGGGAATGCAAACTGGTGCAGCCGCTCTGGAAAGCAGTGTGGAGGTCCCTCAGAAAATTAAAAATAGACCTACCCTATGACCCAGCAATAGCACTGCTAGGAATTTATCCAAGGGATACAGGAGTACTGATGCATAGGGGCACTTGTACCCCAATGTTCATAGCAGCACTCTCAACAATAGCCAAATTATGGAAAGAGCCTAAATGTCCATCAACTGATGAATGGATAAAGAAATTGTGGTTTATATACACAATGGAATACTACGTGGCAATGAGAAAAAATGAAATAGGGCCTTTTGTAGCAACGTGGATGGAACTGGAGAGTGTGATGCTAAGTGAAATAAGCCATACAGAGAAAGACAGATACCATATGGTTTCACTCTTATGTGGATCCTGAGAAACTTAACAGGAACCCATGGGGGAGGGGAAGGAACAAAAAAAAAAGAGGTTAGAGTGGGAGAGAGCCAAAGCATAAGAGACTGTTAAAAACTGAGAACAGGGGCGCCTGGGTGGCGCAGTCGGTTGAGCGTCCGACTTCAGCCAGGTCACGATCTCCTGGTCCGGGAGTTCGAGCCCCGCGTCAGGCTCTGGGCTGATGGCTCAGAGCCTGGAGCCTGTTTCCGATTCTGTGTCTCCCTCTCTCTCTGCCCCTCCCCCATTCATGCTCTGTCTCTCTCTGTCCCAAAAATAAATAAACGTTGAAAAAAAAAAAATTTATAAAAAAAAAAAAAAAAAAACTGAGAACAAACTGAGGGTTGATGGGGGGTGGGAGGGAGGGGAGGGTGGGTGATGGGTATTGAAGAAGGCACCTTTTGGGATGAGCACTGGGTGTTGTATGGAAACCAATTTGACAATAAATTTCATATATAAAATTAAAAAAATAAATAAATAAATAAATAAAACACTGTGCAAGTAATTTTTTTTTTAAGTGCACATGGTTGGGCTGTATAGGATGAACTCCTGGTGTCCACGGCCAAATGCTGACGGGAAGAGCCTACAAAGAACAAAAACTCAGACAACAGGAGAGGCAACTTGAAACCCAGATATGACTTTGAACCCGAAAGAAGAAATGTGGGATAAAATAATTTTTGAATATATAAAATTTTAACTCTCTGAAATCACCAATATCTATTTTATTCTCATTCCCTTAAAAACCCTATTTCCTGAAAGCATGTGTAAATTCAGTTTGTCCTTACAAATAAATAAATGTTTTTAATCTTTATTTTTAACCTTTACTTCCTAATAATAGTAAATATTTACTGAGATCTCACTATGGGCCAGATACTTACCATTAATTACCACATTTAATCCTCACAAAACCCTCATGAGACACGTTCCCTATTATCCCCATTCCAAAGATAAGGAAATTAAAGCTTAATTAAGGAGGCTAAATAACATACCTAAGTTGCCAAATCAGTAAATTCAAGAGCTAGAATTCCAATTTAACACAGAACCTGAGTTCCTAGCCACTAAATCATACTACCTTTCTATTTTTTTTTGCCTTTGGTACCTACATTTTTAACTTTTGGCTTGCAGCTCTCATTTTATTCTAACTCGGTAGAAAAATAAAGCCAACTTTTACTTGTTTATATAATCCCTATTTTTCAAATGGGCAGATTAAAATGTATTGAGATCCTAAACTACTGTGTGCAACTTAAGCATTAAGTTATCTGTGCAATACTTCATATAAAAATTACCGGGGCACCTGGCTGGCTCAGTTGGTAGAGCATGCAACTCTTGACCTCAGGGGTTGTGAGTTTGAGCTCCACGCTGTATTTTTTTTAAAAAAAATCTTAAAACACAAGTACTCTACTAAGGCAGTATTATCAGGGATTGAGCTTTTAGTAGTCTATCAGGGTTAGAGAAAATTTTTTACTGATCCATCCATGTGCTCCACTGGTTCCTCTTGCAGCCAAGGGCCCATATTTACTTGTAAGACAGCAAGCACCTCCGGAGACGCTAACCATCCCCATGATGCTGGGCAGAGCTAACTACACCACAACTTCTGATTTTATTCTCCTTTTATGCACTACCCTCCAAGGGAGTGCCCTGGATATGTAAGTGTGTACGTTTTTACCAAAATAACATTGTCAATTTCTTAAAGGGCACTATGTGAGAAAGAGATACCAGTAAGAAAGTAAAAAGTCAAGCCACAGAAAAAATATATTTGCAATGCATACAACCAAAGAACTCATATTCAGGACAGATAAAGAATGCCTACAAAACAATAAGAAATAGGCAAACACAATTTAAAAATTGCCAAAACACTTTACAAAAGAGGACATCCAAAAGGTAAATGAGCATATGAAGAGGTGTTCAATATCATTAGACATCAAGGAAATGCAAATTAAAATCACTAGGAAATTCTACTACTACATATTTACTAGATGGCTAAAAGTAAGAAATAACAATACTAAGTGTCGATGACTATAGGAGCAAACTGAACTCTCATATTGTTGATGGGAATGCAAGTTGGTATAAACACTTTGGAAAACTGTATGATAAAAAATCTGTTAAAACGTTACATACACATTCCTACAGTCAAGCAATTCCTCTACTGGACATATATCCACATATACATATAAATGACATATATATAAAAAATTCATAAGGGCCCAAACTGGAAACAAATTAAATGCCCATGAACAACAGAATGAATAATAAGTTGTGGTACAGTCATATAATTAAATATTGTACAAAATGAAAAAGAATTAACTTCTAATAAGTAACAACATGGATGAAATTCACTGATACAATGTTGAATAGAAGTCAGACATAGAACATACGTAGGAGTCTATTTATGTGAAATTCAAAAACCAATCAAATTCAATTGGCAAACTGTGAATTGGCAAAACGAATCAGTGATGACAGAAGTCACAGTAGTGATTAACTTCGGGAATCTAATAACTGGGAAGGGGCATGACTTCCTGGATGCTGGTAATTAATGCTCTCTTTCTTGGGGCACCTAGGTGGCTCAGTGGGTTAAGTATCAACTTTTTTTTTTTTTAATGTTTATTTACTTTTGAGAGACAGACAGACAGAACACAAGCATGGAGGGGCAGAGAGAGAGGGAGACACAGAATCCAAAGCAGGCTCTAGGCTCCAAGCTGTCAGCACAGAGCCTGATGTGGGGCTTGAACTCACAAACCATGAGATCATGACCTGAGCTCAAGTTGGATGCTCAACCGACTGAGCCACCCAGGCACCCAAGCACTGACTCTTGATCTTGGCTCAGTCATAATCTCACGGTTCATGGGTTCTAGCCCCACATTGGTCTCTGCACTGACAGCACATGCTGACAGAATGGAGCCTGCTTTGGATTCTCTCTCTCTGCTTCTCCCCTGCTGATGCTCTCTCTCTCTCTCTCTCTCTCAAAATAAATAAATAAACTTTTAAAAAATGCTCTCTTTCTTGATCTAGGTGGTAGTTTCAGGGGTGTGTTCATTTTGTAAAAAGTCACTACAAATTTCCTAAGCTATATGTTTATTATTTGGACTGTTTTACATGTAAGTTACACGTCTATTAAAAAATTTACTTTAGGGCACCTGGGTGCCTCAGTTGGTTCAGCATCTGACTTCAGCTCAGGTCATGATCTCACAGCTCCTGAGTTTGAGCCCCGCATCGGGCTCTGTGCTGACAGCTCAGAGCCTGGAGCCTGCTTCAGATTCTGTCTTCATCTCTCTCTGCCCTTCCCCAGCTCGTGCTCGGTCTCTCTCTCTCAAATATAAATAAACATTTAAAAAAAAAATTTTTTTTAAGTTTACTTTAAAAAGTTTACTGTAGAAAAATTTAAAGGTAACTACACTTCCAATGGTAGGTGAATGTTCAAATATTATGTTATATCCAAACCAATGAAACATTACTAAGTGCTTTTAAAGAACAATGAAATAGGAAACGTTCAAAATAAAAACTGCTATAACTGGGGCGCCTGGGTGACTCAGTTGGTTAAGCGACTGATTTCAGCTCAGGTCATGATCTCGCAGTTTGTGAGTTCGTGCCCCACGTTGGGATCTGAGCTGACGACAGCTCAAAGCCTGGAGCCCATTTCGGATTCTGTGTTTCCCACTCTCTCGGCCCCTCCCCTGTTCACACTCTGTCTCTCTTTCCTTCAAAACTAAATAAACATTAAAAAAATTTTTTTAAGTTGATATAACTGAATTTACTGTATTACCTCAATTTTCTTATTTTTATTTTTAAAAATTCCATTATAATAATTAATGTACAGTGTTTGTATTGCCTCCGTTTTTAAAAAGATCTAGATAGAAAAGTGACAGAAAAAAGTTTACTTAAGTAGCGTTAGTATTTATACTTGGGTGTTAGGTATAAGGAAATACTCACTTTCTTCTTCAGTTTCCTTTTTATTTTTTTTTACCAACATGAGTTGTTTTTATAATGAGGTGAAAGCTATTTTAAAAACATTAACAACTTGCCACAAATACTGCAATTACTTTAACCTTAATGAATGTGCCTATGAAAATCTATCTTGGTGGAGGACCTAGGGCACTGAAACCACTGAACTAGAACCAACAATACAAGAAACAACTAGAAATTTGTTTTGGTTATGTTTCATTTTCTTTGTATGGTCAAAGTGGGAAACAGTGTAATCATCAGTCTGATTAAAGCTTTGTAATTGTTCTAGCACCTGTTTAACTTTGCTGATGAACAACACACATGTGACACGCTAAAATCCAGACAGGATTTAACAAGTGAGGTATATCAAACACAGGCCTTGTTATTGTCAAGGTTTCTAGGTGTGGTCGCAGCTCAAGTATAATAAGATCATTTACATCTTTCTGAGTCAGTCACCCACTCTCCTGTCTGTGTCTCTTCTTCCACATCAGACGTGGGCAGGAATATAACACCCTATACATAGCACAGATCTGAGCAAAATGAGTAGATTTTAGGAAAGTGGTAACTCAGAAATATCAAATCTTTTCCTTTCATAAGGGAAAATGAAGACAGGAAAAACTATACTGCAACACACATCTACAGCGATGAAAAAAACTTAAGTTTTGGAACACATTTATGAATTCTAAGACAGCTGCAGCCTTTCACCATTCTTATGAGATTTTCTTGCTTGCCCTATTTGTACGTGTGCATGCACGCACATGTGTGTGTACTTTCTCACCAAACAAGTTAGAAAGTAGAAGACATTAGATTCCACAAAGTTCCAACCTAGAAAGGTCAGATAGCCTACAATCACACATACCCCTCAAGTTTATGGAATTCTGGCAGAAATCTAGTCCAAAACCTAAGGGAATATGAAATACTACAGTAAACCACAACAGAAGAGTAACATTTTCCATTTGTATTTCTCCTAGTCTGCCTCCCTCTGTTCCCTAAACAGAAGTTGTTTGTGACCATGGATTAAAAACAATTCCCCTTCCAACTGTTAAGTACAGCAGTTCAGTTCTCATACTGCTGTGATGCAAATTTCAAACCAGAATTACAACTATTACTAACACATTAAGCACTCTCAGGGGTTTTGAGTATCATTCAAACCAAGTCCTGTGGATCCCTTTCACTTACTAACATGTCTTAAAAGTAGTAACAAAAACGCTGAATACAACATTTTGAGTCATTTTCTCCACCAGACTCTCTAAATTTTGTTTGGGATGGGGCTAATCAAAAAATAACATTAGGGGCGCGCCTGGGTGGCTCAGTCGGTTAAGCGTCTGACTTCGGCTCAGGTCATGAACTTGTGGATCGTGAGTTCGAGCTCCACGTTGGGCTCTGTGCTGACAGCTCAGAGCCTGGAGCCTGCTTCAGATCCTGTGTCTCCCTCTCTCTGTTGTGTCCTGCTTGCACACTCTCTCTCTCTCTCAAAGAAAAATAAATAAAGATCAAAAAAATTAAAAAAAAAAAAAAGAACATTACATACTGTATGGGAAAAACTAACATTGCTCTACAATACATTCACAAATATTTTTAAGTCAGCCAGGACCACAATACACCTTCTAATAAGGCTTTCCCACAGTAGGGCACAGAAAGATCACAAGTATTTTGTTCAGTGACATATAAAAAGGAGACAATACAAAAATTAAGTATTCACATTTTAGTCAATATGGACATTAACTGGGTTGTTGCATCAACTCCAATTTTTACTTTCTGATCTCTTGAGCCATACACTAAGTCTGAGCTATTATCAAGAAACTTTCTTCATCCACCCCAACTCTGAAACTTGACTTTCCTGAACCGAGACTGGCATCATAGCCAAATTTTTCCCGAGTCTGTTCAGTACATGTTGCTGCAAAGAGATGGTGCAAGAAACTTATGGAATCCCTCCAAAATCCAAGGTATACATTCATTCATAAACCCAACTGAGGAAAACTGCTTGCACTTTCTTGTATTCAAACCAGTTCCATTATCCAAATTTACTTACAATGGTGATCACCAGAAAAGTTTCAACCAACTCCCATAATATTTCAAGGATGTCTGCCTTAGAGAGAGAACTCCAGAGGCCCATGACTGCTTATCTGAGGGGGTGCGTCTTTAAATGAAGGCCCACACAAAATGGTTCCACAAAGTTTAGAGGCATTTAAAATGGATTTCCTCTATGTCTGAGGCCAAGTTTATTAGATTATCGATCAATCAAAACTTCCTGAGCTCTGTGATCAGTTGCTTTGAATGCCTCTATTTGCTCAATCACCTTCAGCCGAGTCAGTGAGGTATAGAAAAATTGTTACCCCAAGCAAGCCTATGTAATTTAGGCAGAGTATCAAAGCTTATTATCAAAAGCACAGGTATGCCTTAGTCTGAAGAAACTGAGGCTCTAAAAACAAAACCCCAAAACTTTATAATCCATAAGCCAATTGACCTATAATAAAACTCTTAAATCTTTTCAACACTTTAAAATTATTCTATTTGCTTAGATAGCAAAAGGTTTTTTTTTTTTTTTATTACACTTTAGTTAGTTAACATACGGTGTAATATTGGTTTCAGGAGTAGAATTCAGTGATTCATCACTTACACACAACACCCAGTGCTCATCACAAGTGCCCTCCTTAGTACCCATAGCCCATCTAGCCCATCCCCCATCCCCACCCACCTCCTTCCATCAACCCTCAGTGTGTTCTCTATCCTTAAGAGTATCTATCCTTAAGAGTCTCTTGTTTCCCTCTTCTCTCCCCTGCCTTCCCATATGTTCATCTGTTTTGATGAAACATGAAACTCCTATGATTTCACATATGAGTGAAATCATATGGTATTTGTCTTTCTCCAATTGACTTATTTGGCTTAACATAATACATTCTAGTTCCATTCATGTCTTTGCAAATGGCAAGATTTCATTCTTTTTGATGGCTAAGATACCAAAAGTTTTTGATGGATCTCCTTTATTGGGAATAATGCTGGCAAAGGCAATTTGAGTGACTGACAGCAGATGAATAAGAAAATAACAGAAAACAAGTTTTAAAAGTTACAAACTTGACAGAAACACTTATAATTCAAGCCTGGAGGTAGTTACAAATAGACTTATTTGATACAAAAGCACTGCCAAAGATTCTACAAAATCAGCAAGCTTGCAAAAATCATACTTAACACATGAAAGTTGCACTGATTCTTTCCACATTTACTAATGCAAATTTCTCTTATTAAGCCATACCCTTTTCTGTATTTTCCAAAGGAAAAGAGTGTAGATGTTAATTTTTTTTTTTTTTAATTCCAGAACATAAAACCAAGGGCATTTAAGGAACTACGGAAAATACAAAGAAGTTTATTAAAGAATTTTTAATCCCTCACAATTTCCTATCCAAAGATTGTATTCTATTTCATTCTAGAGTCATATGCACATATGTTTAAATATAGAAGACATATATAAGCATATTCATAGCAATGATGTTTGCAACAGCAAAATAATGGAAACAACTAAAATATCTGCCAAGTGGCGAATAGGCTAACAAGCTGAGATGAATTCATGCAATGGAATGCTAGAGCAGCAGGAAAACAAAAAGAAGTACAATAACTTGCATCAGCAGGAATCAATCTCATAAACAATGCTAAGCAAAAAAAAAAAAAAAAAAAAAAAAAAAGCATGATTCCACTAGAAGAGTTCAGAAACTTACAAACCTAAATATTTTGTTGGGATATATACAAACTATAAAGGAAAATTAGGTAACGAGTAACCAAATTCAGAATGATGATTACATTTGAGGGCGAGGGAGAATAATCAGTCCACAGGGCCCTCAAGGGTCTATTAAGATTTTAGTTGCTAAACTAGATCATGGATAATTTACTACTCTTACTTAAACAGTGTTTCACATAATATATACTCTTTTGTATGTGATATTCTACAAGAAAAATTCAAATAATAAGACCAATTTAACTCCAGAAGAAAACCATGCCAACTACCTATACTAATTAATCAACCTAGCCATTCACATTAATCATGAACAATGATGACATTTGAGGAAATGTTTCCCTACGAAATGGAAAAAATGGGCCAAGATGGACCACTGGGAGAACGTGCCCCCAAAAGAAATATGAAATATTTCTGGAATTAGGAGAGAACTTTTAAAGGGGCTCAGTCGGTTGAGTGTCCGACTTCAGCTCAGGTCATGATCTCACGGTTCGTGGGTTGGAGCCCCACGTCAGGTTCTGTGCTGACAGCTCAGGGCCTGGAGCCTGCTTTGAATTCTGTGTCTCCCTCTCTCTCTGCCCCTCCCCTCCTCACACTCTGTCTCTCTCTCAAAAATAAATAAAGATTAAAAAAAAATTTTTTTTAAAAAAGAAGAGAACTTTTAAAAAGTTCTACACAGAGTGGGGCACCTGGGTGGCTCAGTCGGTTGAGTGTCCAACTTCGGCTCAGGTCATGATCTTGTGGTTCATGGTTTCCAGCCCACACCGGGCTCTGTGCTGACAGCTAAGGGCCTGGAGCCTGCTTTGGATCCTGTATCTCCCTCTCTCTTTGCCCCTCCCCTGTTTGCACTCTGTCTCTCTCAAAAATAAATAAACATTAAAAAAAATTTTTTTTAATCTACACAGATTCAAGAGGCTATCACGTGCAAAAAAAAAAAAAAAGAATAAACTGCTGTTAAAAGAGAGGAAATTTATTTATTTTTTTTTTAATTTTTTTTATTTTTTATTTATTTATTTTTTTTTTTCAACATTTATTTATTTTTGGGACAGAGAGAGACAGAGCATGAACGGGGAAGGGTCAGAGAGAGGGAGACACAGAATCTGAAACAGGCCCCAGGCTCCGAGCTGTCAGCACAGAGCCCAACGCGGGGCTCGAACTCACGGACCGCGAGATTATGACCTGAGGTGAAGTCGGCCGCTTAACCAACTGAGCCACCCAGGCGCCCCAAGAGGAAATTTAAAAAAAGAAAGAGAAAACACAAAATACTTTAAAAACAAGACACATGGAAGGAAAGAAGTAATAAAACAAAGTCCCTCTGAGCTGTAGAAAGACAGCCAATAAAAACAGATTGAAAGAAGTCTACCAAGTGCCAAACAGGATGAAGAAGACACGCACCTAGACACATCCTAATGAATTTCACAACTCCAAGGACAAAAGGCAAATCCGAAAAGCCTCCATGATATAAAAATAGGTTACATTCAGAGAAATGACAATCAACGGGAGGTAACGACATTAGGCAAGGACTTAAAGTTTAACACTCATGCACCCCGTACTAAAAATAACTATTCCAAAATTCTTTTAAAAATAAGGAAAATGACAACTTAAAGTATGAGAAACAATAGGCTGAGTAAGACCTAGACAGAGCATAGAAAGCTAAAAAGAAATTAAAAGAGGATTCAGGAGATCTTGTTGTTTGCACCATTCTCTTTGAGGCAGGGGTTTGATGATAAAGCATCCTATTTCCTTCTCCACATGCCCAACAGCACTTCTAGGTTCTAAAGTAATATTTATTTAATAATAATATTGCAAAGTGGTATTTGTGGGGTATAAACCCTTAGGCTTAATGTGTATACACAGCACAAAGACTACTTCTTGTTACACAAAACAATATAAACATTATTTACCTTGACAATGTAAGAACAATAGTATAACTGAAAAAATTCAGGAGGAAAAGAATACAGGAATGGATAAATTTCTCATTGTAAGTTGACTTAACATATTATCGAAAATTATACTGTTACCCACCAGAACTGATAAAAAGTGATTTCATTTGGGAAGCAGGACTGGGGGAGGGAGGAAACTATTTTTCCATTTCACAGAGTTTTTCAACAATTCCCATGCCATTCTTTTTTAAATTAAAAGGGGGGGGGAGGAGCATAGCATTCTTACAAGTATTCTCATACCTTTTTCTCCCCTCAATAACCTTAAATTAGATAATCTTTTTTCCTGCTTCAAACACATACAGGCAAAAACAGTAACACAGGAATGCTCAGTGATCAACAACATGGGACAGTCTGAGCTGTGAAGTCAAGGACGATGGCACAGTGTTGAAGCCCACCCCTCCTCAGAGCACGTTCCCATCTTTACAACCTGCCTTCTGCTTTTCTCTGGACCAGGGGGCCACTGACATTCACACTAATGACTTGTATGACATCCTGATATCATAGTTCCACACAAACATCACGCAACCGTGTCCACTCCAAATCCATGCTGACCACACTGGCTCTGGCCTCACGGGTTCTGGCTCTGTTTTCATTGTTTCATTAATTGTTCTCAAACTTTCCCACAGCTCTAATTCTTTTCACATTTCTCAAAACTCCATGCTTCCGTCTTTCTGAAGAATCTTTTCCCATTAATCCCACACCAATTTCCCAGCCCCAATCAGTTTTTACAACCAAACCCTCCTACAGTCTTGGGAGAGGCGCCCCTCCCACCATTGCAGCAGGACGGCAACCCCACAATCCTGCTGATCTCAAGCTCACCTTCCACCCTCAGGGATCTAGTCTGTGTCCAAACCCCCCTAACCAACTCAATCTTTTCTTAGCCTTCTTTCTTAGCCTCCCCAGGCCTATAAAGATTCCTCAGTAACCTCTATTATTAAAAAATAATAACAAAGTAAAATAAGTCTTCCTTTGAATCTGCCCTTGTTCTTTCAACCCTTTTTCCCAATTTCAAAATGAGAAGCCTACACTCATAGTTTCTATGTCCTCATCACTTTTTAATCTAGCCTCTGATTCAGCCACAGGACCAGAACTGACTAATCCAACCATCTGCATTCCCTCATCTAATTCTCCTAACCTCTCTACAGCTTTAACACTGTTAAGTCTTTACCTCCATAAAAGCATGGTACCGCACACCCCAGTCCATCTCCTACTTCTGTCATCATTCCTGGCACTCTGGAGGACTCTTCTTTATCCTGGAGTTTCCTAAATATGGGCAGCATTCCCCATTACCTTCATTTTTTACTTTCCCTTTCAAAGATCTGATTCACCCTGATGAGCCTCCTGTAGATGATGCCCAAATCCTTCAACTGCCCCAGGACATAAGTCATCACTGCTAACTGCCTACTGAGTAGTCTGCCTGAATGTTCTGACAGTGCCACAGATTCAATCTTGTCCAAGATTACACCACCTTCTTTCCAAACCGGCACCTCAGCTGTCTCTATATGTAACACCATCATTCCCCTGGTCACCCAAACCAAAATCTGGGCTTTTTTTTTTTTTTGAGAGAGCGAGCGAGCACCAGCTAGGGAGAGGGGCAGAGAGAGGGAGGGACAGAGAGACAGAGAGAGAGACAGAGACAGAGAGAGACAGAGAGAGAGAGAATATCCCAAGCAGACTCCATGCTCAGTGCAGAGCCGAACACAGGGCTTGATCCCACAACCCTGAGATCACAACCTGAACCAAAATCAACAGTCAGGAGCTCAACCGACGGAGCCACCCGGGCTTCCCTGGGGCATCTTTGACTCTACTGCTGCCTATTTCCTGACATCTCACCATCTTTCTTCTCCTCAATGTTTTATAAGAAAAGTAAAGATGAATAGGACGTGGTTTCCAGCCTCTGGGAAGGACAGAGAGAAATGTAAGCAAACAACTATAAAGTAATCTGATGAGCAGTACAGATGAAAAATGCACAGGATGCTGAGGTTGGAGAGGAGGGGAGGGCAAAGGGGAGAGGAGATGCACTAAAGGGGGGATTCAACAAGCTGTAAATTATAAGACTCAGAACTAAAGTCCTGTCCCTTAATCCTCAACAGACCAAAACAACAACAGCACACATCCTGAATAGTTAAGTGTGTGCCTTACTTTGAGAAAACTCAACATAAGTTTTGACTGACTACATATTAGGCAGTGATGATTCCCACTATATACGGGTTTCTTTAAATAATAACTATCCTGATGAATTTAAAATAGGATTTCCTTTTCATATATTTTCATAAACATACAGGTCATCACAGGAATGAAAAGCTGCAAAGACCTAGGTTCTCTCATCTAGCCACTTCATCTCCCAAAGGCTAAGAGAGGTCACAGCTTGTAAATAGCAGAAATGGGACCTGAACTCAGTGATCTTTTCCAAGTTACCTCACTCACTGCCTCTGATGTGTCTCTCACCTCAGAATGCTTTCCCTGTTGATTCCCAGAAAAGCCAACAGAAATGAGAATCTGGTAAAAGGGTCCAGACGTCTGGTCTCTTTCAGAATACTTGAGTGTTGTCTCTGAGACACACACACACACACACACACACACACACACACACACACACACACTAAACTCAGGAAAATAGGGATCTGGCTACAACTTAGTTGTCCATGAAAATGAGAAATGGGTTCTCAGCTTGTTGATGCCAAACTGACTAGATAACTCTCCTTCCCTTGGTTCTCATCAAGAATGCCAATAAAGTTAATTTTCTTCCTCCAAATAAAGGCCTACCTGGAGTTCTAACTATTCAACTAATGGCTAAAAAGCTTAGAACGTGGGGGAGTGAGGTGGGGACACAGAGGGTTTTCCCCCACCACCCATCAAATCTTGGATGGCTTCAAAAAAATGAATTCTAAGTATTGAGCTAATTGTGATACCAAGTCATAATTAGCATAGCTTAGTCAGCCTCTGATTTCACCTTATGTCAAAGAAAAGAAAAAAAGCTACTTTTCTCCACCTCCAAAAAGTGACAGGTGCTCTTCACATTATGAACTTGTTTTCCCTGATAGGGCAGTTAAGTAAGTGATTACAATTTGCAACTTGCTCTAAGCAAAACACCTTTTACTCTTAGAATCTGATCCCCTTCTGAAAGATCCTGTGTTCACTTTACAGGGAACATGTTTTAACATGTGAGAAATGCAAAAACAGAAGCAGCCAGACTCAAGGCCAACTCTAGCCTGCCTTGTACAGCTTCACTGTCAGAGGTCAATTTGTAATAATGGCTCATAAGGTTAATAGCAAAAGAAAAAAAAAATCAGCTTGTTTGGGTTATTTAAATTCAACAGAAATCTAGAAGACCATAAAACCCATCCTGACTGCTGTATTTTCCCTGTCAGAAATTCCTGAGAAATATGTAGTCTTGAACTTGATGAGATCAAAAAGAGAGACTTCTCAACAAGTGAGAATTTATTACTAAACTGTTAATTGAAACAAAATGGACACTTTAATATTCTTTAATTCTAGATAAAACCTGATGAGGTGAACAAATATGGTCATGTCTTGTTCCTTATGACTCACTGAGATACTGTCACATCCTCTTTCTACTACCTCTGCTTCTAAACAGACCAATCATTTTAGATAACAGGTTGTCAAAAGTTGGGAAAGCAGTTTCCTGTGAAATGAATCAGAAATAAATCACTGGAAAACCAGCCTGGTTAGAACCAGAGGACTTGTTAACAAAGAGTTACTCTACCTGACTCAAGGCTCAAGTTTCTCTTCACTGTATCTCAAAGTGGGAAAAGTGAGCCTCATGCACTGCCTTTCCTTTGACTTCCTTAGGGAGTCCAAGGACAATCTCGTGCTGTTTGTGGGTCTCAACAAACTGGGGTTCTCACTGGTATGTATATTCCCTTCTCTCAGCTCTCAGCCACTCCCTACATTTATGTCGGAGACTGGAGACCTCTTGTCTCACCTACTCTTACTCATGCTCCCTGGCGCAGCCTTACCTCACCTACCCTTTATGTCACTGACCACAACCTCGTGTGTGCCTACAATTACGTATCCAGGACTTTCCACATAAGCATAGCTGCTTGAGTGGGAGTGGCTTTTTTGTATGACCTCACAAAGCGTTTTCCAAGGATATATACATGATACTCATTCTTATTTTTAACTCAGAGAATACTCATAAGACCATCAGGAGAGAACTCCCCCAACTTCCTCCTCCACCACCTATAAATATCTGCCCCTGTTCCCGTCCTTTCTTCCTTTCCTTCTGTGTCTTCAGGAGTCACTCCTGTATCCTGGATAACCACTCCAGCAGTGCTTGGGATCTCACTTTCCTGACTCACGGAGACCACATTCCATCATGTCCTTTCTACTCTACACCTTCAACCTCTCCTCTCCAAAACCTCTACCCTTGCCCCCACAAAGGAGCATGCTCAAGTCTCTCCCTTCTTAACATAATTCATTAATACAGCCACCACATATTTATTGAGCGCCTACTGGGTGCCAGGAGCTCTTTTCTACCTCAAGCTAAAGGGGTGAATAAAAGGAAATTCCTCTCCTCACGCAACTTTGCTTTCTCGTATGCAGAGAGATAAACGTATAAGCATTGTAGTTACTATTCTTTCTCTCCTTCGCCTCACGCAGCCCAGCTTGAAAGAGCAGTATACACTGCCTGCCTCTACTTCCACTTCCTCTTCCACCTTGGATTCCTTATTGCACTACTCCCAACAGGTGTGCAGTCCCCTGCCACAACACAATTAAAACAGCTCAGGGAAAAGTCATCACCAATGACTTCCTCCACTTGTAAATTTCAAGGGCATTTCTCAGTCCACTCTTGGTTAAATTCTCAGCAGCAACAGGCACTTCTTGCAATTCCCTGTTACTCTGTTCTTCTCCCACTTTGGTCATGCATACCTCCCTGGCCACTCTTTCTCAGATTCCTTTTCTTCAGCTTCCTCTTTAAACGGTGGTACTTCCAGAGCTCTACATTTAATCTCTTCTCATTCAGTGTGCTCCCCTTGGACCACCTCGGTCATGCCCATGGCTTCCATGGTCAGTGATGACCACTCAGGAATACTGAATGTGTATCTTCAGGACAGGCTTTTCTAAAGAGTTACACACACACCGCCAACCACCTGCTTCTCCACCTGCATGGCCCAAAGACCTCTCAATAACACTGAATTTATCTCTTCCTGTAGGCAAAACTGTTCTTCTTTCCTCTATTCCCTGTACTAGGAAATTGTGCCATCATCCTCTCAAGATGCTAAGCCAGAAAACTTGGAGTCAGCCCTGGTTCTGCTATCATATCATAGGCCCTCCTCTTCTACACTAGTTGCATCAATTCTGCCTCCTCAAATACCTCTTTTTGTTCCCTCTTCCCTAATCCTACTGCAGAGACCACTAGCTCATTTCAGTGGCCTCATTAGAAGTTCCCCTGTCCTAAGAGGGCATCTTTTGGGATGAGCACTGGGTGTTGTATGGAAACCAATTTGACGATAAATTTCATATATTAAAAAAAAAAAAGAAAAAAAGAAGTTCCCCTGTCCTGTCTTGTCCTCCTGCTCTGTTCTTATCTATTCAGGGCTATTCTTCATTATATTCAATGGGAGTGGTGCCCCTTGGTTGTATGACCCGGAAGGCTGAAATCACCCTCCTCTGGGGCAATCTTTACCAAATACAGAGGTCAACCACTCCTACTTACAATTCTGCAATGATTGCACATCACCTATATGGATGGATCAACTCTTTCACCTGAAGAAAAGTGATGGGGGAGGGAGGGCTAGAAGAGGCACAAGGCACAGCCTGAAGAAGCCAGCCAGGAAAATATGTTATTTAAAAACCTTTAAATATAAAATTATATTCTGTCTTTAATTTTTGATTCTGTATAATATATTCATGTTTTAATACAACCATAATTTCCCCCAAATCCAATTAAATGTCTACTCCAAGAAGACGTATCGTGCGTATCCTATAGCTTTGCATACCTCCTGGCACATCCACACAAACTCCGCTGAGAAGCAAGGACCCACACGATAAAATTTAAGATTCTAAGGCCCACCCCTGCCATGCTCTCAACTCTGCTCACCTGTCCAGGCCCACTGGACTACTGAGCTTATCTTTATGCTCTAGCAGTTACTAAATCATCAGAATTCCTCAAACATGCTACAATGATGCACAAATCCATGCTCTTCTCAAAACCTAAAGTATCCTTCTCCCTTGTCTGTGTGCTCACCGAACTCCTATTCAACTGTCAACTCTGAGACCGTGCAATACTACTACAGGCGCTCCTTCCCAAAATGCTCCAGGTACACTAATGCCCCTTGCATAAGCACCTTCAGTGCTTATACGTGCATTCTTTAGGTGGTTTATGAGGCAATAAAGATGCTGTTCACATCATCTTATCTCTACAAATAACTACCAAAAAACTGTCATGTCCCATCCTCCTGATAACAGTCAAATTTACTGAAAGTTGTTTTGTTTTTGAAATTCTTCTATTTCCTCTCATTCATTGATTAGCCCATTATAATTGGGCTTCAGATTCCCACATCACTGCATTAAAATCACTCTCACCAAATTCATAAACCACCTGGTGGCTAAATCCAACAAATCCATCATATCCTTATCATTCTTGTGTTTGCAACATTTAATCATTTCCTCTTTTGTCTTTCTGACCTCAAACTCTCCTGATTTTCCTTCTCCAGCTTTCTTGCTAAACCCCCAGCCACTTCCTCCTACTTGACTTTACAGGTTTTCATTTCCTCTGCCCATGTCAGCATTTCTTAGGGGTCTGTCTGAAATACTCTCTGTTCATGACACACGCTCTTTCCTGGGTGAACTCATCTATTCTCATGGCTTTAACTATCATCCTGTTTTAGATAAAGCTAGAAACCAAATTTGGGTTCATACACCCGATTCCGATAGTCTTCACTGATCACCACTTCTGCAAAGATAGCAGTTTTGGAATATATAAAGTTAAAAGCAGCATAATGGCATAAAAGACAGTGCTAACCAGGTGCCAGGCACTGTTCTAATAACAGTTAAATATTTTTTATGTATTAACTGGTTTTGTTTCCACATAAATCCTATAAAGTAAACACTATTATTATCCACATTTTACAGGTAAGGAAACTGAGACAACTGAAACTGAGTACAAGAAAATGAAAAAGAAAGAAGCCCCACCACTAATGAATAACTCTTTCTTTGAACAATTATAAGGAAAACTTAGAAGGTGATCAAATCAAATTCAGGATTCTGAAGAATTTACTTCTTCTGACAATGGTGATCTTCTGCTAATTAACAACAATCACCTTAGTCATGTTTTTTCAACACGGTAATCATTTTAATCATGTTTCTTTCAGTCTTTACTGAAATAAGATAACCTTAATTATTAAGATGTTTCACAAGCTCTATTTCTCAACCACAAAGATAAACTAGAAGCTCATGACAGAATAATAAATAAATGGAATATTTGAGATTTTACTGTATTTATGCAATGTGCCAACTTATGTTAGTGTTTGAACAATATCTTGGACACAGATATTCAAATAGGCACCTGAGAAAAAACTGGTAGGACCCAGGATAAAAGTGTTATGTGTGTACAGCTGGACATACTATGGGTGGCTCATGAGTGTCCTCAGAGTCTAGCTGGCACATGCTAGGTTAAACTGACCAAAGGCCTGATCTAGTTCAACAAACCTAATATTTATCACACGGCTAAATATTTCACTCCCCTGGTTTTCCAACATTTTGCAAAAGATATAATGTGGCCAAGAAAAGATGTACGAAAAACAGGCATATGAAATATTTAGCTTTTCTCAACCAGGACCAACCAGTTAAACCAAAATGAAGGTTGCCGACAATATCTGGTCTACAGAAAAAACCCACCCAATTAGCTTACACCTCAGATCAGATCATGTGGGTAATACATTTGGTTAAAGTAAAACAAAAAGAGAACCAACTTTGCATGGGCAAAATACAGTGAAACAGAAGGGGTGTGCGTCCCCTGCATGCAGGGAGCGAAGTGCTCAGTGGTGTGGCTCCAGCGGTCGTGAAGCACTGTACCAGGTGTGGGACTGGATCTTCTGTAATAAACACCAGCTGAACTGAATGCGCAAAGTAGCCAGGTAGGCTGATGAAATGGAAAGTTGTGACACATCACCCGCTATAAAAGTCATATGGAAAATCAGAGGGCACAAACAGGTGAGGAAACAAAGGAAAAACAAATTCACTTCAGAAACTAACCAGAAAATGCCAGGAACACCATGAGCCCCTGAGTTCCAGTCCTGACCAGTTCCCACAGGGGCTCCCTTTCTTTCCTGCCAGAGGCCTTGGGGCCAGAGCCCACACTTCTTTACCCTGTAAAGCTACACCATCTAAGGAATCCCGTTGGAATCTTCTGCCTGCAAAATCCATCTGTTCACTGAACAAGTGTCTACTGAGAGTCTTCTATTCTAGACAGTGGACATCCAGCAGGGAAACAAGACAGCAAGGTCCCCTACAGAACTAACATTTTCCTAGGGGAGCATCAGATAATAAATAAATACAGGAACAAGATCATTTCAAATGACAGTATGCATTAATCAGAAAATTTAAAACAGAAAAAGAAAGTAACAAGAGAGATGTGATGGAGAGAAATGGGAAGAGTTACTTATTTGAACCTGGCAGTCAGAGAAGGCATCTCTGAGAAGGTAACTTTTGAGCTGAGACAGAAAGGAGGCAGAGTTGTTGGCCAAGCACAGATCTTGGAGAGGAGCGTTCCAAGCAGAAGCAAAGCAAAAAACAAGGCTTTGAAGTGGGGACAAGCATGGTGAGTTCAAGGAAGAGGAAAAGAGACTCACTGCCCTTGGGTTTTTGCTCAAATGCCATCTTAGGATCCCTGACCACCCTATTTTAAATTGTACCCACTGACTCAGCCCCCGTATTCTGTATCCCTCTTCATGATTGATCTCCTTTGAAATTTTTACCATCTGACAAGCAAGATAGATTACTTACTAATTTTTGTCTATTCCTACAGAATGTAAGCCCCCTAAGGGCAGGGATTTTTGTTATTGTAACCACTGCTCTGTTGCCTGTACTTGTGTGGCACGTAGTAGGCCACAATAAATAGCAGCTAAATAAATAAAAGGGAAAGGGAAAGAGAACAGGGGGAGGGAGGAAAGAGTAAAAACCAGAACAGAGAGAAGGAAGAGAAGAGGACGGAGAGAAGTCAGCCAATGTGGCTGAAGCACAGTGGATGAGATCAACAGATGAGGGGCTGGGACTGTGTAGGCCTTAGAGACCATAGAATGGAGTCTGAATTTTATTTTAATGCAAAAAGAAGCCATCGAAGGGTCTTATGGCAGAAAAGCAAC
Organism: Lynx rufus; assembly: GCF_022079265.1. Taxonomy (NCBI): domain Eukaryota; kingdom Metazoa; phylum Chordata; class Mammalia; order Carnivora; family Felidae; genus Lynx; species Lynx rufus. Next base: position 77,260,612 of record NW_025814889.1, on the reverse strand, counting down.
ATGATCAAATCTGTGGTTCAAAAAGCTCACTGTAGGGGCGCCTGGGTGGCAAGGTCGCTTGAGCAGCCAACTCTTGATTTCAGCTTGGGTCATGATCTCACGGTTCGTGGGATGGAGCCCCGCATGGGGTTCTGTGCTGACAGCACGGAGCCTCTTGGGATTCTCTGTCTCCCCCTCTTCTCTGCCCCTCCCCAACTTGTATGCGCACTCTCTCTCTTTGTGTCTCTCAAAATAAATAAATAAACTTAAAAAAAAAACTAAATAAACAAAAAGCTCTCTGTAGCTGCTATGTGGAAATCAGTGACAGAGAAGACAGCAAGGATACTAGGAAGGAGCTAGCCAAGCCAGAGCCAGAGATGAACAGGCCAGGCAATGATTAGCAGTGAACAGTGTTAGAGAGAAACAGACTAAGGATACTTTTCAAGGTGGTACCAAAAAAACTGGGGCGCCTGGGTGGCTCAGTCAATCAAGTGTCCAACTTCGGCTCAGGTCATGGTCTTACAGTTCATGGGTTCCAGCCCCATGTCAGACTCTGCTGACAGCTCAGAGCCTGGAGCCTGCTTTGGATTCTGTGTCTCACTCTCTATCTGCCCCTCCCCCACTCACACTCTGTCTTTCCCTCTCTCTCAAAAATGAAAAATGAAAAAAATAAAAAATGAAAAAAACTACAGAGGAACTACATATGGAGAGTTGGACTGAAAGAAAAAGAAGAATCAAGGGTATGTCAGCTTTCAATTTATTGCTTCTCAGCTCCCAATCTACCCTTCATTGCCTGTTCTGTGAAAATTAAGATGGACCCTTTAAATAATTTTCTTTTGCCTGATGCCTGAACGTTAAGCTAGTCTGTAGCTGGTCTACAGACACTGCAAGAGGAAAGGTCTTTTGTTTCTGGTTCCAGTGTGCTCCTCTTGGCAGCATAAATAGAACATCAAGAAGTTCAGTATTTCTGGGGCTCCTGGGTGGCTCAGTCAGTAGAGAATCTGACTTCGGCTCAGGTTATGATCTCACAGTTCCTGAGTTTGAGCCCCATGTCAGGCTCTGTGCTGACACCATGGAGCCTGGAGCCTGCCTTGAGTTCTGTGCCTCCCTCTCTCTCTGCCCCTCTCCTGCTCATGCCTCTCTCTCTAAGATAAATAAACGTTTAAAAATCATTTTTTTAAAGAAGTTCAGTATTTCTGATGTCCTATGGAGTCCCAGCCAGCTTATTTTAAGATCTTTGCTAATCTGAGAATTTGAGAAGACAAGTGGTCTAAGCTCATGAAACTTTCATGTTTTTAGAATTATTTTTCCTACATATACAAGGACTTGGGCACTTTATTCTGTTCATTCGTCTTTATTCAAATGCTAATACCATCCTGCTTAGAGCATAGTGATTTTAGACTCTGCTTTAATACATGGTAAAGCAAGGACCACCTCACTATTTTGTTTCTAAATTTGCTTGGCTATTCCAAAACATTTATTCTACTATATGCACACTGAGATCATTATCTAATTCCCCACTACCCAAAGAACTCTCCACTGAAGCTGTAATGAATTTCTGTTAATTTTATATATATTTAGTCCTCCCATCTGGGAATATGTTATATATTTACATTTTTTCAGATCTTGCTTTTACATCCTTGAGAGTTTATAATTTTCTTCACATGGATCCTGTGCCTTTTTTGTGATATTTACCCTGAAGTATTTGAAAAAATTTTTAATACTATTACAGAGCCTTTTTCTCCTCACCAAGGCAGTTCATTCCCATACTTACCCCTGCCAACATCCCAATGATAGCAAAGAATGCTATTACACCCCACCCATCCCCATACTACCCTGATCCACAACGTCTGAGTTTTGCTGAAATCATTTAGACTATTTTTTTTAATGTTTATTTATTTATTTTGAAAGAGAGAGAGCGCACTGCATGCAGTGTGGACATGTAGCGTGAGCAGGAAAGGAGCAGAGAGAGAGGGTGAGAGAGAATCCCAAGCAGGCTCCACACTCAGCACAGAGCTCGATGCGGGGCTCCATCCCACGACCATGAGACCATGACCTGAGTTGAAATCAAGAATCAGATGCTTAACTGACGGAGCCATCCAGGCACCCCTAGTCTATTTCATTCAGACAACCAGGTTTTCTGCTGTAATAGGTCTCTTCTGTTTCAAAAATTCTTACTTAGCATTTATATTACACATTCTTTGTCACTTGCTATGAATGTAATTATATATATATAACATATATACCCTTATGTCAAAGTCCATTATCCATCACCGTTCCCTTTCTTCCTCCAATCTGGGGTCTCTGTTTCACATTATCTGTTTCATTAGGGTACACTGCTTAGATTGGAGCCTGTGGGTGATACAATCTCTGAATCTTTGCACACTCACAGAGCTTTCTTTTCCCCAAAGGGTACATATCTATTCTGCATACAGGATTCTTGGAGTAGAGACCTCTTTTCTCAATAGTTTGTGGATGTTTCTCACACCATCATCAAAGTTGCAGTATTGCAAATGAGAACAGTCTGTTTTCTTGTTGTTGCTGTTTTAACTTCATCTTTCTACCTAGGAGCTCATAGGATGTCTTTTTCTTTATCAGTGAATTCAGGAATTCTATCAGGAGATGCCTAGGTTTATGCCATTCCTCATCAGTCTTGCCTGGAACACAGCACACTCATTCAAATCTGCAGTCTTTTTCAATTTGCAATCTTTTCTCAGCTGAGGGCATTTTTCTTCTATTACTTATTTCTCCTTCTAAAATTTTATTGTATACATCTTAGGTTTCCTGGATCTAGTCTCTGAGTCCTCTGCCTTCGTAAGTTCCCACTCTAACTCTTGGCGTTCTTGTTCTAAGCTCTCAAATTTAAACTGGGTTTATAAAAAGAGGGCAGTAGAGATGTGCTAAAGCTGCCATCTTCCCAGAATCATTTCAAATGGGACCCTTTTAAATGCTATGTCATCACTCAAGCAGAAAACAAAAATGCTTCTACGTGCTTAAAAAACAATTACTTAAATTAACATTAATATTGTTTAAGCCCAAACAGCTATTTGTTGGGAAGTTACTAGATTGAAAGCTCCCTGAAAGAAGGCAATTTGCCTTCCTTGCATCTCTCATCCTTTCAATAGGTCTTATAAATAAATGTGTTCAGCACACCTTTACTGATATATTGATATGCTGAGCACTTTATATGAGTTCCAAAAGGTAGAAGACCTTGCCATTACACTCACAAAAGTCCAAATGAGGGGGCAAAATAATTGAAACAAATAATAGTGGTCAGTTAGGTGTTAAACTCTGTTACCGCATACGATGGTCTAAAAATAGAAGAGATTAATATGAACTAAAGCAGTCAGCTGGCTTCATGACCAAGGGAACATTAGCCAGACCCTAGAATATGGGGAAATTTTAATAGGAAAGAAGGCAGTCCTGACAAAGAAAGGAGTCACTGCAAAGGCAGAAAGAAAAGAATGAGCCTGTCAGGAAAAAGGGTGAGGAAACCAGTCTGACTATAATAGAAGACTCCGGTGGAGACTAGTAAAAAATAAGAATAGACAGGGAGGCTGATGACAGGGTCTAGACTCATTCACTGGTTGAATAAGTATTGAAAAGCACTTATGCTGAAGGATGTCACATGCTGTCCTCAAACAGCTTACAAAGGGAGGTGAGAATATGTATGCAAATAACTTCTATGTTTGATATCATCTGAAAAATAGCTATAATACAGGGGTAATGTTAGCAATCAGAGCTTAGAGAACCAACAAATGAGGAAGGTGGTTTTTTGAACAGGAAGTTCATCTTCCAGTACTTCCCTTGGTCCTTGAAAAAAAAACAAGCAAAGAACTATGGGAGAAAAATTCATACCAATGCTTTTTCTACATGTTTAATTTAAAAATGAAAGTTTCTCCAGACCAGAGAAAAACCCAATAAAGAATGGCAACTCTTTAAAATTTTCAGACAGAAAAAAAATTTTGTAACTACATATGGTGATGAAAATTATTATAGTTATTATGATCATTTTACAATATACACAAATATCCAAGTGTTATGTTGTACACCTGAAACTAATATAATGTTGTATGTGAAACCTTACCTCAATTAAAAAAAATGTAAGACAACCTGTTTGCCTCAGTCACAGATTTACTAAACAAAAAACTATCAGAAGTTTCTACCTAGTAATTCCTGCGGGGTTGATTTTTTAAAAGGAGATTCAGTGACAAGACTGGTCAGCACTGTAACGAAAGCATGCCTGACCTGAGTTAAAACCCACAAGTTCCAGGCTATGAGTAACTTGAAACAACAGGATCCAAGGTTCTTCAGAAAAAAAAGGAGACAGAGAGAAGAAAGAAAAACCCTAAGAAGCTTTAATTCATCCATGAAAGCAATAATGCTCTAAAAATAAAGAGATATTAGAGCACTATTCCTTCACAAAACAAGAAATAATTCCAAGAAAATAATCAACTGAAGTACATGTCATTTACAGGGGCACCTGGGTGGCTCAGTCCATTAAGCATCCAACTCTCGATTTCGGCTCAGGTCATGATCTCAAGGTCATGGGATCAAGCCCCGAGTTGCACTCTGCACTGGGCATGGGGCCTGCCTAAGATTCTCTCTCCCTCTCTCTCTGCCCCTCCACTGCGCATGCACATGCTCTCTCTCAAAATAAATAAATAAATAAATAAATAAATAAATAAATAAAGTACACATCACAGAAGTACCTGCATTAACTTCTATGTTGACTTTAAATTTGAACATTAAATACCCTAAGAAAAAAACAAAACACTAAAAACACTTTCTGAACAAGAATGTAAACCACAATCCTCTCTACAGTCTAGAAGCTCAAGATCAGTGCAAACCAAGGACCTTTCAAAGACAACAGACCCGTGGATCTTCATTTAGGACTGTCCTGTGTAGCATCCAAAATATTTTCCTCTTGCATTTCCCCCTTTCAGCTTCTCATCATCATCATCTCAATTCAAGGAAGAAAAATTAATTTCACATCTCTTCTCTGAAAATAGGACAGAACAGGGGCGCCTGGGTGGCTCAATCGGTTGAGCATCTGACCCTTGATTTCGGCTCAGGTCATGATCTCACGGTTCATGAGATTGAGCCCCACGTCAGGCTCTGTGCTGGCAGCATGGAGCCTGCTTGGGATTCTCTCTCTTTCTCTCTCTCAAAATAAATAAATAAACATTAAAAAAAAAAAAAAAGAAAAAGAAAATAGGACAGAACATTCCCATTCTTTCCTCTCCAGGCAGCCCCACCTCCAAAACTCCACAGACAGAAGCTGCATCCTAAGAAAACTAGAGCCCAATAGCTAGGATGGAAAAGAATTTTGCTGAAATGATTTGAAACATGATTCAGGGAGACAGAGGCAGATGGCAGTGTGGAAACCCATGGAGTTTGGAGTCAAGCAGACTTGGGTTCCCATCCCAGCACACTGTACTCTCAGGCTTCACGTTCTTTAACAAGTCTCTACAAAACGGAAATCACACACCTATCTTCAGCAGTTTTAGATTAGAAGCACATTTCTAAGACCTGCCTGAGATCACACAATAAATGGCAAACACAAGACCTAACCCAATTCTAAATGACCATTAAGTCCACTGTTTGGTTTTTTTCAACGTTTATTTTTTTTTTTTTATTTTTGGGACAGAGAGAGACAGAGCATGAATGGGGGAGGGGCAGAGAGAGGGGGAGACACAGAATTGGAAACAGGCTCCAGGCTCTGAGCCATCAGCCCAGAGCCTGACGCGGGGCTCGAACTCACGGACCGCGAGATCGTGACCTGGCTGAAGTCGGACGCTTAACCGACTGCGCCACCCAGGCGCCCCCACCGTTTGGTTTTTAAAAAAAAATTTTTTTTAACGTTTATTTATTTTTGAGACAGAGAGAGACAGAGCATGAACGGGGGAGGGTCAGAGAGAGGGGGACACAGAACCTGAAACAGGCTCCAGGCTCCGAGCTGTCAGCACAGAGCCCGATGCGGGGCTCGAACCCACGGACCGCAAGATCATGACCTGAGCCGAAGCCGGCCGCTTAACCGACTGAGCCACCCAGGCGCCCCTGTTTGGTTTTTTAAAATGTTTATTTATTTTTGAGAGTGAGAGAGACTGAGCATGAGCAGGGGAGGGGCAGAGAGAGAGGGAGACAGAATCCAATGCAGGCTCCAGGCTCTGAGCTGTCAGCACAGAGCCCAACATGGAGCTCGAACTCACAAACTGTGAGATCATGACCTAGCCGAAGTCGGACACTCAATCGACTGAGCCATCCAGATGCCCCGTTAAATCCACTGTTCTGATCTCTTTGCCATTTGTTTCAGAATGATACTGTCACTGGTAGTGAGAAAGGGAAAGATCAGGTTATGGGACCAGGTCTGGTACACACTGTATTCCTCTCCATTTCAGGTGTTTTTTTTTTTTTTCAACGTTTATTTATTTTTAAGACAGAGAGAGACAGAGCATGAACGGGGGAGGGGCAGAGAGAGAGGGAGACACAGAATTGGAAACAGGCTCCAGGCTCTGAGCCATCAGCCCAGAGCCCGACGCGGGGCTCGAACTCCCGGACCGCGAGATCGTGACCTGGCTGAAGTCGGACGCTTAACCGACTGCGCCACCCAGGCGCCCCTCAGGTGCTTTTTAAAAGCTAGCTCAGTTCTCTCGTTATGATAAGAAGAGCTATTTATTCAGCAGCTACTTACCAGCCAGCTAGGGTATATAAAGAGCTAAGCACAGGGCCTGTTACATAATAAGCACTCAATAATTGATGGCTACTTACACAGAGATCTTAACTTCTTAAGAGAGCTTAAGAAAAGCTGGCTTCTTATAAGAAATTGAGTGGAAAAGAAGTAAACCAGGCATAAAAGGGGAAGAACATGCCAGAGTGGGCATTTCTCAGAGAAAGTGAACGTGTACAAAGGCATGGAAATGAAAAAACCCAGTGCATTCAGGGTAGCTCAAGTAGCTAGGCATGCATGGCTAGAGAGGGGAGAAAATCACGAAAGGCGCAGGAAATGAGGCTACAAAGGCAAGCAGATCTTGGTACACAAAGGATGCTTGGATTTTATCCCGTGGGTGGGTCATGGGTCAAACCAATGAAAAATCTTAAACAGGGACAAGGACATGATTAGATCGGTGTTTCAGAATGATCATTCCATCACAGAATAGAGAAAGACGGACTGGAGGGAGAAGGGTCTGGAGGCAGGTGGATGACTTACGAGACTACTACAACAATCTCAGCAAGAGGTGATAAGAGCCCGAACAAAGACCAAAACGAGGTCAATGGAGGGGAGGAACAAGAACTGACAGGATTTAGTGATCCATTAGAAGTTAAGGATGACCCTCAAATTTTTGACCCAAGTAAATGGACATTCTGAAGCAGGGTTTTGTGAAGTAGGCTGAAATAAGGAGAACAGTTGCGGACTCACTAAGTTACAGCTGTCTGGGGGAACCAGTGGGATGTTGGAGCAGAGTGCTTGAAGTCAGGCCTAGAGATACAGACCAGAGAGCCATCTCACAGCCAAGAGAGCTAAAGCCCTGGGCATGGATGAGATTACTCAGCAAGTTTATGTGAAGTGAGATGAAGGCTAATGACTGATAGCAGGAACACCCATATCAGACGGATAAGAGAAACAGAAGCTCAAGAGACAGCATAAGAAGGAACAGTTAGGGAGCCGGAAGGAAATGATGCCGTAAAAGGTAAGGAAGGAGAGAGTTTTATAAAAATAACTGTTCACCATATTGAATGCTGCAGGGAAAGATACTGTGTCCAGTGGGTACTTTTCAGTCTGAAATTAGAAGTCATCGGTGCCCTTGGAGACTGTTGTTTCAGAGGCTTGATAAGCAGAAGCAATGGATGAAGGAACGAGCAAAGGAAACAAAGAAAGGAGAGGAAATGTAAGCCACACCTTCTAGGAGCTATGAGAGGGAGAGAATGCATGCACATAAGAGTAAACAGTTCCAATACACGACTGTGGGAAGCTGCTTTTTTTAAACTGGGAGAAATTTCAGCATATTTATAGGCTGAAGGGAAGGAACTGAGAACCAAGTGTTAAGTGAGAGGCTGAAGATGAGAGAGAGACAAAGACAAAAAAGACTATGAATGAAGACTATGAATGAACAGATCAATCAATGGAGTAAGATGCCAAGATCACAGAGAAGCGATGGGACTGAGAATACAGTCAGAGGGATACACCGTAGAACAGGAAACGGGATATTTCTTCCTCTGAGAAAAGAAGGAAAGGGGATAAGGGTGGGAACTGATATAGATAAGGCTTTGAGTATTGAGGAGGGAAGTGGAGGGAGTTTGGCTTTCCTCACAAGCTAATGAGAATGGTTCTTTTTTTTTTTTTTTAAAGTTTATTTATTCATTTTGAGAGTGGGGAGGGGCAGAGAGAGAGGGAGAGAGAATCCCAAGCATGCTCTGGAGCCTGCCCTGGGCTCAACCTCATGAACCACAAGATCATGACCTGAGCTGAGATCAAGAGTCAGATGCTTAACTGACTGGGCCACCCAGATGCCCCAATAAGAACAGTTCTTAACTCCGCTTCATAGCCCTCTTTAAGATACTGATGAAAACTATAAACTCTGCTCCCCAAAAAGATACGCATAAGGACTCATGTTCAAAATTCTACACATGATTTCAGCATTTCCAGGTCCACTGAAGCCAACTCATGAATCCAAAGAGATTGGCAATGGAATTCCAAAGAAATGGCCTTCAGAAGTGATCTTGTTCATGGACAAGCATCCACACGGGAAAGCAAACTGCTCATTATAAACACAAATATATGGGGTGCCTGTATGGCTCAGTTGGTTAAGCATCTGACTTTTGGCTCAGGTCATGATCTTGCAGCTCATGAGTTCAAGCCCTGCGTTGAGCTCTGTGCTGACAGCTCAGAGCCTGGAGCCTGCTTTCAGATTCTGTGTCTCCCGCCTCTCTCTCTTCCCCTCCCCCACTCACACTCTGTGTGTGTGTGTGTGTGTGTGTGTGTGTGTGTGTGTGTGTGTCTCAAAAATAAAGAAACATTAAACATTTTTTTAAAAAACACAAAAACATGAAAAACTCTCACTTACGCCTCTAGGCTACGATCAATCACGAAAAGAGAGAGCACTACTTGATGTATACGATAGCACTACATTAGACTCTAGGAATAGGGGATATAGGAGACCATCCTTGCTTTTAGGAAACTTAGAATTTAAAGAAATGAGAGCCAAAAACCTTGGGTTTAGCAATGACTTTAGATAAAAGCAGTATCTTTAAAAAACAAAGGATCAATCTAGAGCTGAAGGGAGACAAAAATCAGACTCTAAAGATAGATGACCAGACAAGGTTGGTGGTAAGCACAACTCAAAAAAAAAAGAGGACCAAGAAAACTTTTGAAGGAGGAACTGAAAGATTTTGTTCACTAAAGACAAACGGAGGACTAAGAAAAGGAAGAGACAAAAACTATTTGAGGGCTCTGAGACCCACATGTGCCTTTTCATAGCTGTTAGATGCTTGAGTCTCAGCAACCACGCTTAAATTTCAAAGCCATTTGCCAGAACCTACAGGCTTGGAAATGTACACACGCCAGATGTCTGTATGAAACAAACCAGCTACTCTTTTTTGCCCCAGTCAACTGTCTGCAGTGACCCAACATGTGTTGAACTAAGGGTAGAGGGTGCCGACAGGAGCAACTGATGGTGGAGTGAGGTCTTACTTTAAAAAAATACGTGTACAAATTGATTCCAGTCATCACTTCCTACAGAACCATATTCTGCTAAGTAACACAAGATATTAAAAACAGCCACTCACTATGCATCCATTCACTATCAGAAACAATAAAGATTACACATACCAAGTGACCACTGAATGCCACACACTATAGTCAGCTCATTTTAAACCTTACAACTCCAATGAGATTGTCATTCCTTTAAGAACTGGAAACACTAAAATGAGGGAGGGGACAAAGTCTGTCCAAGGTCACAGAGCTAGTAAGTGAAGGCCAGGAATTGGACCCCTGCCCAACAGATGCCAAAATCTGTGCTTCTCAAATGATTACGCAACCCTGCCTCAGACCAAAGTCAAACCCCCAAGACAAAGACTTTATGTCTCACTTCAAATCAAATTGAAGTGAGCCAAAATTTACAAGAAACAGTACAAGAAAGAAATAGTTGGGAAGCTGTTTAAAGAAGTTTAAGATATGAATTACCTCTGGAGGAGCTTACAGTGGGGTGAAATGAAAAACAATCGAAATATATTAGAAAATATATTGGGCAAGCAAGCAGGAAGGAGCTCTTCAAAGAGCATTCCTGAGAGAGGACCATGGAGAAGTGTACTAATCATGATACAAATATAGTGTGAGGGCCCGTTCTAGCTGATCATCTGAACTTTCACCCCTGAGGTGCTAATCCTTACACAGGTGCTAAGCAGCCACCAGGGGTTGGGCTGAAAGTGAAGGGTTGACGATTTCTCTCATTCAAAACTCCAGCCCGATGCTATGGGGCTGTCAAACAAGAATAATTTTTCAAAAAACACATCAGAACGAGGGTGTCCAAACAAGCACTCTCCTTTACAGTAGGTGACTCATTCTACCAACCAATTTGTCACTTGTCTTCTGGAACTGCCCTCAAAACCAGTTTACGTCATTCTACTTTTTTGACAGTCACAACTCAAGTCAGTTTACAATCGCTCTAATTTTTTCGATCACACCTAGTTTGGACTCCAAAAGAATAGGGCCGCCTGGGTGTCTCAGTCAGCTAAGCACCTGACTTTGGCTCAGGTCATGATCTCGTGGTTCGTGGGTTCGAGCCCCATGTCAGGCTCTTTGCTGACAGCTCCGAGCCTGGAGCCTGCTTCAGATTCTGTGTCTCCCTCTCTCTCTGCTCCTCCCCCACTTGTGTGCGCGTGCGCGCTCTCTCTCTCTCTCTGAAATAAACGTTTAAAAAAAAAAAAAAAGATCCGAAATGGACTCCAAAAGAACATCACCAGTTTTTCTCTACTTGATTCCAAGTAACCTATAAAATGAAGCTCCACCCTCAAAGAAAATGTGTCACCGTGAGGATTTTCAAAGGAATGTGCCACAGGCTCTGACTGCAATTCCTAAAGATGAGTTCCAGCGTAAGATGAATGTAGCCCACCAAAAACATATACATGCAAGTTTTGGGGAAACCACTTAGATAATGCCCAGTTTGTGTTATTTAAAAATCCACACCCCTGTTTTCCTTAATACTCCAAGCATTAGGTAGGACAACTACTTAGATGTAATTTTCTGATAAACGGACATCCTATGAATTCACAACTGTGCTACGTATTTTGGGGAAAGTGGACCACTTTCCCAATTGTAGATAAAGCAGGAGGGACTCCCCAGTTTCCTGGTCCCTTAATTTTACTTGCCTACTTGTGAAATATGATCTCTAGCCAGCATCGTCCTCTTTCCCTCTTCCACTCCCCCACTGCTTCCCCACTCCTAAAGAGGATTCCCTTCAACTCCTAGCAAGGGGCCCTCTCTTATCCCTCCACCTTCAAGGTGGGCCCTATACCATGCTTTAAGGACTCCAGAGATAAGTGATGGACTAGGAGAAGGGAGGATGTGACTGAATTTGTTGTGTTTGTGCTCAGAGAAGTGTTCAAGTCACAAAAGGCAGGAGTCCTTCTGTGTTATTTTGTCTTGAATACTTTCCCAACTGTCATCTTTGGACACTGAAAGACTTCAGCTCCTTCTGACAAGCCACAGAAGTATGGGATTTATGTCCCTCTTCCCTTCATACTTACGACTAAACTGCACGGGCAAGATCACACCCGTCTCGACACACAATCCCATCTTATATTTATAGTTCTCTGCTGTTTCTTTTTCACAACGACAAAGCAGATAGCTTCCTCTTTTCTTAGAAGGCAGCCTCTGTACAAAACTCTATCGTGGTCTCATATACTGTTTGGTTGGTATTTAAGTGACATCCCTACCAGATTCAGGGCTCTTTAAAAGCTGACACAGAGCTCTGCTCACCTCTGTATCCATAGCACATGGTAGGCACAAAATAATTGTCTGTTGAAGCAAATAAGTGAATGACAGACTAGGAAGAGATTTCAGAAAGAGAATCAAGGGGACTACTTAGAACTGTGGCACACAACTGTTACATACCATTTCCTTAGAGTAAAAATGAGAGGTAACAGCGTGTGCCCTAACAGTAAAGATATTTAAATCATCCGATGGTAACAGATGCCATAATTACATGGCAGCTTAGGATAATGGCGCTTATTACGTGAGCAACTTTAGCCAAAACACTTAACCTCTTAACCTTTCGAAGTTTTCCCTTCTGTGAAAACAGAAAAGAAAGAAGGAAGGAAAAGAAAAGGTAAGAGAGGTGGTAATAACATCTATCTATTCTACCTAATCACCAAGTTGCAGCAAAGCCCAGATGACATAATGCACAGGATCATTATACAGTGTATTTTGTATGACAGGTTTCAACAAATAAATCTCATCATTAGTGTTACTTTAGATGCATACACTCGAGTAAAACATGTGAATAAAGTTCAGACAACAGAGTTCATTGTCAAACATGTAATAGATATGGCAGGAACGAGAACATATGTGGATCATGAAGAAAATACCCAGTATGGGAATACCTGTAGAAACCTCCTACCTATTCAATTCATCTCCAGAGAAGCTCATGATTATTTGTAACTTCAACTTTAAGTGATTCTCGAGGAGCTTTCTCCGCTAAGTCCACGGTGACCTGACTGAAGCACCAGACACAGCCCTGGGCTCTGCAACGCGCTCTGCGGCAAACAGCCCACAGAGGCACAAACCTGCATTTCGGCCCAGAGTTGGCGGAGCTATGACCAAAGCCTGCAGCCGAAAATACAGACAAGCACAAAGAAATTTCTTTCACAGTATACAGCTCAGGCTATCACTATAATTAGGACCAACTATGGCCCGAACGTTTAAAAAAAAGAATAAAATCACGGAATAAGTTCCCCCAAACCAGCAACACATGACAAACACACAGTTAAAAGCACATTTTTTTCGAAAGGAAAAAAGAAAAAGAAGAAAAAAAAAAAAAACTTTTGTCAGAGCGGCAGCTGTAGAGAAAATGTACAATAAACAAACAGGCAGGATTCATTCAAAATATACTACAGACATCACAAATATATCCCATGCTATAGATCTGGGGGATAGTGGGTTGTTTTCACTTCACTTGAATCCCTAAAAATGTCTACCTATTTCTCTAGTCAAGCGTCCTCTGTACTGTATTTTTAAGCAAGAGAAAAAGACAGATGGCCAAGATGCTGATACTGCAGGCCCAAGATTTTTCAACTGTATTTTTCCCAGTTGTCCATTGCTAAAAGAGATACAGGACAACGTGGTACAAATCTACACGAAACTAACTCAAACTAAGTATATGTCAACCAAAGCAATCCTGCATCAGAAAGTAAACCAGGAACTTGTCCTGACATTCAGTTTATAGGAGTCTGACACCTTTCTAAACCAGAGAAAGGTGAGCTAATCAGTGTTAGTCCTAGAAACAGTTCCTCGGAATCATTTCTAGAAACATTCAGAGAAGTAAACAATAATCAGCTGGAAGCCGATATACCAAGAATAAGGAGCTTCCAGGATTTCCCTCTGTGTAAAAGCAATCAACTCCTATTTTTAATCTCATTCTGACACAAACAACCAGCCAAAGCGCTCCCTTTTCTGGCTAATCAAATATAACTGATCTGTTACTATGAAGTTAACTGTTTTAAAAGTCAGATTTGAATGGAAATCATTACAGATTTAATGACAATATTTTAGTATAGGAGAAGAATGAGGTTATCTTGAGAGGCAGAACCGATGGTAAGGCTCTAAATACGTCACAGAAACCAACTCATCCACCACCACTGATTCTGGGGATGGGCAAAAAACACCTTCCTATCTGATTAATTGAAAAATAATATGTTGGCAATTAAGTGCAAATGAAAACAGCACCTCCCTATATATTGGGAAAACCTAACAGGGTTATTAAAAATTAATTATTTCCTTGTATGCCCAACAGGATTTGCAACGTTCAAAATCCACTTCTGGGTTTTCACTGTAAAGGATGGGGGGGAGAGGGGGCTGGGGAAGAGAATGTCTTGATAAGTAAACAAAAAGTCCGAACTCTCCTGGGAACTTGTCACATTCTTCTCTTCCAAATCCACAGTATTTAATCCACTTGAAAAACGCCAGCAAAGAGGGCCTTTGGCAAGGAACTCAGTAAGAATATGCAACTCTGAGAACACCACCACAGTACTGACATCAAGCTTGTAGAAAATGCTGCTTTTGTCTCAGAGTCAGCCCCTGATAAAAACAGGAACTTTATGGAGAACTGATCACAACTGCACAAGAAGCCTGATCACATGCCCACAACAGAGCGTTTCTCTCATTGTTGTCCAAGGGACTTCTCTAATAACAGTGGCTCGATTTACTCCATTCTTTTAATTCTCAAAATAAATCCAACCCTCCTTGCACCGACCCATTGTCAGAAGAAAGAGGGTGCCGGCCAGGATTTGCATGTAACCGGTAGTCACCCTCCTTCTCTCTTCAAAGACTCCAAAAGGTGATCAGATGCGGAAAATTCACCCCGAATACAGGCACCAGGAAAAAAAACCCTTATGACAAAGGTGGTGTGAAAACAGCACAGTGGGTCTCTCTCTGGGTTAATGCCACTGCTTCCAATCTCCCTAGGACCCTCAGTGGCCCACCCTGCTCCCAGCTCACCCCTGTCACTGGGGAGGCATCTCGCATTGTTAAAGAAGGAGGAAGAAGAAATGCTGCGGATTTCCCATGTATCTTTCTCTTTTTCTGGAAGGGGGAGGGGAGCTGAAACAGGCATGGGGCCCTCCCCTCGAAAAGGGTAGAGGACAGGCGAAAGCTGTCAGCCACCCTGCTATCAGCCTCAGCCTCACCCCCACCCCCACCGTGCCCAGACGCCCGGGCAGAAGCGGGAGGGCGCAGCTTTGTCTCGGGTTTTGAGGGGCAGGGAGTGCAGAAACAGCCCGGGCCCGGGGAGGACTTCTCCCCGAAGCCCCTGCTTAACCCCTACCCAGAGAACACAATGAACGCCTCAGGAAACCCACTTCATGGGGTGCGAGAGCAGGGAAGACGACCTTTCGGAGCACGGGCCAGATTTCCGGCACCCTCCTCCCATCTCGCCCGCACGGCCAGCAGGGCGCGCGGCGGGGACCTGCTCTCCCTGTCGCCGCGATCCGCAGCGGCGCCCGGGCGCTCGCTCCCCCCGCCCGGTTCCTACCCTCCGAGAGCTCCAGCTCCAGCTCCGCCAGTTGCGCCCGCACTTCGGGCGGCAGCGCCGCCACCGCGGCCGGCGCGGGCTCCAGGCCTCGCTCCGCCATCCGGGCTCCGCCAGCCACACTCCGGAAGACAAGAGAGGGGGCCGAAGGAGGGACGGACTGACGCGGGCCCACACCCGGGCTACAGGATCCGGCTCCGGCCGCCGAGCTCCGCCGCTGCCGCCGCCGCCGCCGCCGCCATGAGCAAAAGTCACGTGAGCGCTGTGGCCCCGCCCCCGGGCCGAGGACGCACCGCCTCCGCAGCCAGGCGTCAGAGAGGACTCGCGGGCTTACGGCGCCCTCTACTGGGAATCTCCTAAAACGACGAGTCCAAGCCCGCCACCCGGAGCTCTCCTAGGCGAAAGGAGCTCGAGGTGTTGATGTCAGCGTGGACGCGGGTAGCGTTTACCTTTTACGAGCTCATAAGCAAGTTTTCAGAGGACCCAAGCCTCACCTTTTCCACTTCTCTTAGTAGTGTATGCCTTTGTCTTGTCCTCTCCTCCATTTCCCCCTGATTGACATCTACCCATTTTTGAGGACCAGAACTCAGGCCGCTTTTTTTTTTTTTTTTTTTGTAATTGTATCACCGGCCTTTTCTTTTACTGGGACTTCCCAGTCCCACTTCCCGGGAGCTCTCTGTTTCTTTCAGTTCTAGCATTTAAGGCAATGGATGGAGAATCTCCTTCCTTCTACCTAGAAATTCTAACTACTTGTAAGTGGGGAACTTAATCTTATCTTCTTATACTCTTCAATGTTTGACTTAATAGATATTCCAAAAATATTAATATTTAATTCAATGTAAGGAGGATCCAAACATTTGTGTATTTTTACCAGGAAATACTGGAGCAGATTAAATAGTCATTCATTCATGTTTTATCATAGTATTATACATATATTTTTTATGCCAAAGTTCCCCTTCACAATTTGAGAGATTTCAGCCCCTTTTGTACTGATCCAGAATTGGTCTTTTGAGAGAAAAGGCCACAACATCTATTCAGTAGGAGTTTCTAGACAGTATTGTACCATTTATGGGCTGAAAGGAAAATTATTTTTTAGTTGAGAAAAGAATTTCAGCTTGAAAAAAGAAATGTGACACCATGGTTGATTGAGGAGTAGATGGAAATATCCTTTCAACTGCAACAATGTAAGGAGAATCTTAGGAATATATATGTGTGTCCTCTGGTTTAGGTAGGACTGTTGAGAATTTTTTTAGGTCTACAAATTGGTTGACATTCCTCCCATCAAAAAGTGAGGTCCAGGTTCGCTCCCCTGAATCTGAAAGGGCTTCTGACAGCTTTGACCAATAGAATATGGCACAAGTGATACTATGTAAATTCTGAAGTTAGGTTCTAGAAGGCCATGCAGCTTCCCCTGGTTCTCTTGGAATTCTCCCTCTCCAGAGAACCCCTCTGAAGATCCTCCCTCCCAGGGTGCTCTGAGAACTCAGTAGCCATGCAGGCAGCTGTCCACATGGAAAACCACATGAGGTGCTCTGCCCAACCTCCCCAGCTCAGCCCAGCCTTATCATCGTCCTAGCCCAACATGAAGAAGCCTGCAGATGACTCCAGCCCCTAGACATTTGAGTCTTCCCAGCTGAGGTCCCAAACAATGTGGAGCAAAGACAGCTCATGCCTGTCACGCCCTGTCCAAATTTCCTGCGAACATAATAAAATGGTTATCCTATTACGCCTCTAAGCTCAGGGTGGTTCGTTATACAATAGAATACCACAAGAAAGATCTTAGCAGGTGTTCTTGTTTACCCTCCCAATAGCCCTTACCCCCTCTTTCCTTGTCACTAGACCACACCAACCCTATTGAGGCTGAATATGCTACACACACACTTTTCTGCCCTCCTTGGCGTGTGTGTGATCCCCTGGGGGAACTAGTGGAGGGGGAACATCTGTGGATGGTCTCCCTTCTTGATGAGACAGATACATGCACAAAGAGAAAATGCCCCTTCACTTCCTTCCTGTCTTTGGGTGTTGTCCACTTTAGGGTGCCAGCAGTCATCCTGCAACCATAAGAGGAAAGCTAAGAGGAGCACAGAGACATCACCTAGAACTTGACAGAATTGGTCTGCTAAAATAACGAATTCTGGAACCACCTATATTAGACTTCTCCTTACATGAGAAAATAGGTTTAAGCCTGTTTTAGTTTCATAGTCTGCTGTTTACAGCCAAAAGCTTCCCATGTGATGCTCAATTTACTACCTAAAAATGGAGTATTATGGGACGCCTGGGTGGTTCAGTAGGTTAAGCATCTGACTCTTGGTTTCTGTGCAGATCGTGATCGCAGGGTGGTGAGATCAAGCCCCGCATCAGGCTCCATGCTGGGTGTGGAGTCTGCTTACGTTTCTCTTTCTCCCTTGCTCCCCCACCGCCCCACTCACACTCACTCTGTCTCTCTCCAAAAAAAAAATAAAAATAAAAATAAAAATAAAACAAAAAATGGAGTATTACAAGTGAGCAAAATGTGAAATGATTGAGTGAGGTTGCAAAACATCCAGTGAACTATTATGCCACCACATGTGGATTGGGGCTGTTTTGCAGCGGAAATAACTGGAAAATTCAAGATTTGGGGAGTAAGTTGGTGTGGCTTTCAGTAAATTCATACAAAAGAAAAATTGTCTGAAGACGTCCCAGTGGAGGACAGGTGGGTAAGTTTGTCTTTGCTAAGAAGCTTTTCTGACTGCAACTGAAATTGACATGGATGACAGGGTGGAGCTTTGCTGGCTTGGGGAAGCCAAGATCTCTCAAGTTAAGGCTAGGATAAACAGAAGAAAGAACACGGGAGATTCAACAGGTGACAAAATTGAAAAGATTGTGGCTGCTGATGTCTGAAGAACCTCAAGACCTTTCATTAAACAGTCTTTGTCAGATGGAGGTAAATTTAGTAATGAGTACAATAAGCCTAGCAGGAAAGATTACATTAAAGATGGGATTCCTGGGGCTGCAGGGTGGCTCAGTTGGTTAAGCATCCAACTCTTGATTTGAGCTCAAGTCATGATCTGATGGGTTGTGGGATCCATCCCACGTAGGGCTCTGTGCTGACAGCGCTGAGCCTGCTTGGGAATCTCTCTCCCCCTCTCTCTCTGTATCTCTCTCTCAGTCTCTCAAAATAAATAAATAGGGGCGCCTGTGTGGCTCAGTCGGCTGAGTGATTTTGGCTCAGGTCATGATCTCACAGTTCATGAGTTTGAGCCCCACATCTGCTGTCACAGAGCCTGCTTCGGATCCTCTGTCCCCCTCTCTCGCTGCCCCTCCCCTGCTCAAGCTTTTCCTCTCTCAAAAATAAATAAATGTTTAAATAAATAAACTAAAATAAATTTTTTAAAGGTGATATTCCTCCCTCTGAGGTCATTAATTTCAAATTGTCTCAAGGTCCTTTAAAGTAAAGGAGAAGAGGATGTTTGCTGAGTATAGAGACAAGAACTATGGGGCTGAAATTCTCAGGTTTATGGAATGATCAGTGCTGTCCAACAGACACACAATGTGAGCCACATGTATAATGTTAAATTTTACTACATTAAAAAGTAAAAAGAAACAGCATATCTCAATCCAGACTAGCTACATTTCAAGTGTTCTATGGCTAGTGGCTACCTGGTTGGACAGGGCAGGTCTAGATATTTACCTGCTTTATTAGCACATGGAATTGACTAGATTAAACAGTCCAGAACCCCACTAAGTTTTTGTACCATACGTATTGCCAAAGATATTCCAAACTTGGCTTTAGCTGCCACTAATGATTCAACACTATAAGCAATCTCGAAACTTCCAACTCCTGCCAACAGAAAAATGGCTGCCAGAGTTCTGCCCCTAAGGACATATACCCAATGCCCATATTAGGTATGCCCATGAAGGACAGTGGATAACTAAGACACGACACTTCCAGAGATCAGAACCAGAGGCTGCCAGACTAGCTAACACATTCACTCCATTTACCAGGGTTGGGCATCCTCACTAGTCCTGTCAGGCAACATGGTAGACTGTTTGCAATCTACCCCCTGTTTTTAAAAAAAAATTTTTTTTTAATTTATTTTTGACAGAGAGAGAGACAGAGCATGAGCGGGGGAGGGGCAGAGAGAGACGGAAACACAGAATCTGAAGCAGGCTCCGGGCTCTGAGCTGTCAGCACAGAGCCTGACGCAGGGCTCAAACTGGTGAACTGCGAGATCATGACCTGAGCCAGTCAGCCGCTTAACTGACTGAGCCACTCAGGTGCCCCTGCAATAACCCCTTTTACCCCTCACTGTACTCGCTATCCTTAGGTAAATCCCTCCTATTCATTGGGTTTAATCATATGACTTGCTTTGGCTAATGGGACAATTATAAGCATGACCCAGAGACTTGGCAAGTGCTTGTGCATTTGTCTTTCTGCTTTTGAGACCACTGCCTTGTGAATGAGCAGGAGCTAAACTACTAGATGAGGAGAGACATGGCCCAACTACCCCCACTGCTCTAGCTAGGTAAAAAACCCACCCTGCCGAGGTATAAGAGTGAGGCCATAGACTGCCAGTTGATCACAGATCCCAGCTCAGATGGCCAATGCATGTGCACAAAAAATGGTTGCCATTTTAAGCTGCTAAGTTTTGTTCATTTGTTACACAGCAAAAACTAATAAAAACAGGTATGATATGTACTCAGGGACAGTGTCTGCTAAATATTCCCCTTTCTGAATGGGAATATCATTGTACTTACAATCCGTTGTCTGGCATTGTCTTACGCAGTAGTTCTCAAACTTTAGCATACATCAGAACCACATGGAAAGCTTATAAAACACAAATTGTGACTTCCAACCCAAGTATCTGGGTCATGACTCCATAGGTTTGGGATATGGCCCAACGATTTACATCCTTAACAAGTCCCACGATGACACTGCTACTGCTGATGGGAGGACCATGTTTGCTAGACCATTGGTCTATGGCATGTGTTGGAAACACTTAACTTACAACTCCAGGTTGCTGGTCCATGAGGCATCATCCCCAGATATGAAGGAGAAAATTGCGTGGTCCCAGAGGTCTGGACTTGGAGCTGGAGGAAGTAGCGGTGGGGTTGTCTCCCGTTGAGGGACGAAATGAAATTTCGTGTGAGCGAATTATACACATGTTTGGTCTAATGTGTCATTCAAAAACACAGTTTTCTGACTGATTTTCTGCCTGGATGATATATCCATGGACGTAAGTGGGGTGTTCATATCCCCTGCTATTACTGTATTACCATCAATTTCTCTACGTCCATTAATATTTGCTCTATGTATTTATTTAGGTGCTTCAATGTTGGGTGCATAGATATTTACAATTGTTATAGCCTCTTGTTGGATTGGATCGTACACATTCATAATTATGTGTAAATGGAATAAAAGTTTGCCACAAATGAGTGGGCTGCAACAGAGGCTGGGAGCTGTCTACCCAAAGTTCATTTCCCCTCCTTTCTACTTTGTCCGGAGAGCCCAGCTACCATCACAGAGGCTGAAATTGCCAGATACTCAGCCTTCTTTGCTGCTAGGTTATTATATTACCCTATCCTGGTCAAGGGGCCCAGATGGAAGTCAGCTAGGGGTCAGGGAGCAGAATTCTGGGAAACATATTACATCCTGATAAACAGAGAACATCTGAGGAGAATCCTGAGAACCTGCTAGGTTCTTGGATAATTATACCCTCAGAAGAGAGTGGCAGTGGTAAGGCTGGCAAACAAAAGGTCAGAACAGAGGGACAGCCACCAAGTTCTGAAGATGGTGGCAGAAAGCAGCAACCTGGGATGACTTGTGATCCACCTGTTGGGAACACCCAAAGGTGCCTGAGTCGGGTAAAGAACAGGAAAAGAATCCTGTCAGGGAGTCTCTCACCTGGAGGAAGAAGCAATACATTTTTTGCATTTAGGTTAATAGGCTCTCACTTGTACCCCTAAACTGAATACTGGGAAAATTTAGGTTACATAAAACCTACCTATAATTGAAACTATATAATAAAGTCCTATAGAAACTGGAAGATATTCCACAAAGGAACGAGTTCTGGGAGATGAACCAACATCTCATGATCAACTGGGAGATTTTTATGTTCTTTTTTTTTTTAATGTTTATTTATTTTTGAGAGAGACAGAGACAGAATGTGAGTGGGTTAGGGGCAGAGAGAGAGGGAGACACAGAATCCGAAGCAGGCTCCAGGCCCTGAGCTGTCAGCACAGAGCCCGATGCGGGGCTCGAACTCACGAGTTGTGAGATCATGACCTGAGCCGAAGTCAGACACTCAACCGACTGAACCACCCAGACACCCCGGAGATTTTTATGTTCTTAAGTCCATATGAAACCACCGGAAAAACAGCAGAAACGTACAGTTAACTCTTTTCAACTAAGGAGGGTTTAGAAAAGTATCAGGAAGAAGGGTCTCTTCCTGTGTTGTGACATGTTACTGGCGCAGGCTGAGGTGTGTGCTTCAAAAGGAAAGGCATCTTTCCTCACTCTGATCTTAAGTGAAATCCTGGCAGGCAGAGAATAAAATAGAATAAGCTAGTTGAGCCTTTTAAACTCTAATAGTCAATTACTTTGCATGACTCATCCCCATTATGCCATAGCTGTCGTAACCATAGTCATAGACCCAGAGTAAGGACTAGAATGCTGTCATAGATGAGACCAACCTGTTTAAATTTTTCTATTTCTAGTGCTATCCATCATGTACTGTGTGTATAACAAGGGGTAAAAACAACAACAACAAGTCTATTTGGATGAAGATACCCTGTAGGAAATGATATAAAGGCAAACAGTAACCTATACAAAATTATGTAGAAATTTATTAATTTAATTCCAGATAATTTAACTCCTCCCTTCTATAAGGTAGAGCTTAACTCCTCCCCACTTGAGTGTGAGCCATAGCTGGTGACTTGATTCCAAAGCGTAGAGTATGGGGGAATCTGGGTGGCTCATTTAATTAAGCATCTGACTTCGGCTCAGGTCATGATCTCGCAGTTCATGGGTTCAAGCCCCGCGTCAGGCTCTGTGCTGACAGCTTGGAGGCTGGAGCCTGCTTCGGATTCTGTGTCTCCCTCTCTCTCTCTGTGCCCCTCCTCCACTTGCGCTCTCCATCTCTATCAAAAATAAGTAAATAAATATTAAAAAAAAAAGAGTAGACTGTGGAAAGAAGAAACTTGACAAACACTACCTCAGCCAGGTGATCTACATCAGCATCATCAATAATAAGTCGTGTTGTTAGTATGAACCCTTGATATGATGGGATAAAAATTACATTTCACTTTGGCAGTCTTTTTCCCCAAGACTCCTAACTCTAGCCTAATAATGAGAAAAACCCAAATCAACATTCTATGACATTCTATAGAGTGTCTGACCAATATTCCTCAAGACTGTCAACGTTATCAAAAACAAAACACAACAAAAAATCTGAGGAACTGTCACAGTCCAGAAGAGCATAAGAAGACATGACAATGACAAATAATGTAGCATTTGGATGGGATACTGGAACATAACAAGGACACTAGAGAAAAACTAATGAAATCTAACTAAACCGTGGAGTTTAATTAATAGTATGTACCAAAGCTGGTTCCTTAGTGGTAACATATATACCATAGTAATGTAAGATGTTATCGATTGTGGAAACCAGCCTAGGAGGACCTACGAACTCTGTACTATCCTTGCAATCTTCAGTAAATTTAAAACTCTTCTAAAAATGTTCACTTAAAATAAAGGACCAGCAGGAAAATTATAAAATATTCCCAACATACAGTTAGGTATAAAGAGTAATATAACACGTGGCTACCTACTAATACTGCCTTAAGAAATATTAACATTTACCATGTCTTGCTTTTTACAAGAAATACATGTGAAGAATTTGAGTCCTTGTGAACCCTTTCATCTCCTGCAAGATTTTATACTTTTGCTACATACGTATGTTGTAAATAATATAGCTCTACAAATGTATATTATCTTCTGTATATTTATGAGCACGGTATCATACTGTACACATCTTTCTGTAGCTACATGTAGTTCTAGATGATTCATTTTAACTGCTGATTGATATGCTATTGTCAGAATATGTTATAATTTATTCTTATTGGACATTTATGATTTAGGGGTTTGTTTTGTTTTTGTCTTTTGCATTCAAAGTTGCAAGAATATTCTTGTGTATATCTTTTTGAGTACATATTTGAGAATTTGTTATATATACCTTGGTCTTTGCATTTGATCACCTTGACCTATACTACCTATTGGAAAGTCAAATGGCTATCCAAAGTTGTAGCAGCTAATACTCCCATAGAAATGTATCAGAGTTCCTATTAAAACATTTTTTTTAATGTTTATTTATTTTTGAGAGAGAGAGAGAGACTGAGCATGAGTAGGGGAGGGGCAGAGGGAGAGGGAGACACAGAATCCGAGGCAGGCTCCAGGCTTCCAACTGTCAGTACAGAGCCTGATGCGAGGCTCGAACTCCAGAACTACAGGATCATGACTTGAGCTAAGTTGGACGTTTAACCGACTGAGCCATCCAGATGCCCCTGAGAGTTCCTATTTTTTAAATTTAGATTCCATATATGATTGAAGTCACATGGCATTTGTCTTTCTCAGTCTGCCTTATTTCGTTTAGCCTAATACCCTCTACATGCACGCATGTTGTTGCAAATGGTAAGATCTCATGCTTTTTTACGGTTGCATAATAGTCATTGTATAGATAGATAGACGATAGATAGATGATAGATGTCACATATTCCTTATCCATTCATCTATTGATGGGCGCTTGGGTTGCTTCCATTTCTTAGCTACTATGAATAATGAAGCAAGAAACATAGGGGTGCGTGTATCTTTTTAAATTGATGTTTTCATTTTCCTTGGGTAAATAGCCACCAGTGGAATTACTGGCTCATATGGTATTTTTATTTTTCATTTTCTCAGGAACTTCTGTACTGTTTTCCACAGTGGTTGCACCAGTTTGCATTCCCATCAACAGTGCACAAGGTTTCCTTTTTTCTATATGCCACCCTCCCCGCCCCCCCCCCCCGCAAGTCTTACTTCTTGTCATTTTGATGCTAGCCATTCTGACTGGTGTGAGATGACATCTCATTGTGGTTTTGATTTACATTTCTGATGATTAGTGATGTTAAGTATCTTCTCATGTATTAGTTGGCCGTCTGTATGTCTTTGAAAAACTGTCTATTCAGGTCCTCTGCGCATTTTTTAATTGGGTGGTTTGGCTTGGGGGCATTGAGTTTCATAAGTTCTTGATCTACTTAGGATATTAATCTCTTTTTTGGATATATCATTTGCAAATATCTTCTTCCATTTACTAGATTGCCTTTTTGTTTTGTTAATGATTTTCTTTGTTGTGAAAAAGCTTTTTATTTTGGTGTAGTCCAAATAGCTTAATTTTGTTTTTGTTTCCCTTGCCATAAATATATTAAGGGTGATGTCCAAGAGATGACTGCCTATGTTTTCTTTTAGGAGTTTTATGGTTTTGGGTCTCACATTTAGATTTTTAATCCATTTGAGTTTGTTGTTATGGTTTTTAGTTTATTATATTGTTTTTAGTTAAGCATTTTGAAATTTATAATTAAGTGCATATGAATTCTTGATGTGTCTTTTTGATGGACTCTTACAACAAATTATGCCACTTTTTTACTAGACTATTCCTTGTATTGTCATATAATATATACTTTATTTCTAATGTTCTTTTCACTTTCTTTTTGTCCTAATATTATTATACCAGCCCTTTTAAAATTAGTATTTACTGTAATGTATTTTTTCATTACTTTATTTTTCAACCTTTCTCCCTTTCTCCGTGTGGTTGTTTAACAAATTAGATGTATTTATATTTAATATGATTACCGACATATTAAGACCTATTTCTTCCTTTTTATTGAAGGCTTTGTTTATAAATCTTTGTCTTTTCTTCCTATTGTTGAATTAATAAAGTATTGAATACTTCTTTATTCTGCTGGTTTGGGAGGTACAGATAGTATTATTATTTTTGCAACTATTTTGAAAGTTCTAACAATAAAAATTTTCTCTTGGGGTGCGTGGGTGACTGAGTTGGTTGAGTGTCCAACTCTTCATTTCAGCTCAGGTCACGATCACGTGGTTCCTAGGATCGAGCCCCATGTCCAGCTCCACACTGACAGTGCAGGGCCTGCTTGGGATTCTCTCTTCCTTTCTCTCTGCCCCTCCCTCACTTGCATGTGCACACTTTCTCTCTCTCAAAATAAACAAACTTAAAAAAAAATTTATCCTGAACAGAGCATCCAAATTAGCTTTATTAATCTCCATCCTTATTATTTTGATCTAGAATTTTAATTTTAGTTTTATTTAAATGCAAACATTTAAAAAGCATAATCAGGGGCGCCTGGGTGGCTCAGTCAGTTAAGCGTCCCACTTCCTCTCAGGTCATGATCTCACGGTTAGTGAGTTTGAGTCCCACGTCAGGCTCTGCGCTGACAGCTCAGAGCCTGGAGCCTGTTTCAGATTCTGTGTCTCCCTCTTTCTCTGCCCCTCCCCCCGCTTGCACTGTTTCTCTCTCTCTAAAATAAATAAATGTTTAAAACAATTAAAACTAAAAATAAAAATAAAAAGCATAATCAAGTTAACTTTGGTTGATGTTTTACCATTGTGCTTAACATTATTTCTTGTATCTCATGTCTCCCCTCTGGGCTTGCTCTTGCTGATGTACATCCTTAATACTTTCTTCAGAGAAGGTATATAGAAAATAAATTCCCTTGATCTTTAGTGTCTGATCATTTATGTATTTTTATTTAATTTTTTTTTACTTTTTGAGAGACAGAGAGACAGAGAGACAGAGCATGAGTGAGGGAGGGGCAGAGTGAGAGAGGGACACAGAATCCAAAGCAGGTTCCAGGCTCTGAGCTGTCAGCACAGAGCCCGACACGGGACTCGAACTCACAAGCCGTGAGATCATGACCTGAGCTGGAGTCGGATGCCCAACGAACTGAGCCACCCAGGTGCCCCATTTTTATTTTATTTTAATTAATTAATTTATTTATTAATTTACTATTTATTTATTTATTTTTTGCCTTACTCCTCAAAGACAGCTTACTTGGGTATAAAATTCTAGGTTCAGTATAATTTTTCATTGGCATTTTGAGACTTCATCGTCCTGTGGCAGGTATAGTTGTTGGTAAGAATTCTGCTATCAGGCTGGTATTCCTATTCAGGTATTCCTATTCCTACCTGTTTTACACTGAATATTTCCTATTCAGAAAACAGGTAATCCGTTTTCTCTCTGTAAACTTTTAAGATTTTCTCTTTATCCCTAATGTTTTATAGTTTCACTACAAAGTGGCTAGGTATCTTTTTAATTTATCTCATCCTTGCATAGCTGTTCAGAATGTGTTAAGATTCATTGTTTTCTTCAATGCTCAGTGAGAACTGTTATTTTCTCCTCAAAAGTTGTTTCTTTGGTGTGCTGGGTGGCTCATTTGGTTAAGCATTTGACTCTTGATTTTTTGAGGTCATGATTTCAGTCATAAGATTGAGCCCTGTGTCAGGCTCAATGCCAAGTGTGGAGCCTGCTTAGAATTCTCTCTCCCCCTCTCCCTCTGCCCCTCCCCTGCTTGCACTGTGCTCTCTCTCTCTCTCTTTCAAAAAAAACCAAAAGTTGTTTCTTTGCCATTTACTTCCACTGATCCTTCTGGAAATTATTCTAGGTATATTCAAAGTACTTGCACCATAATAATATTGAAGATATGGCCAGTGTAATCATCAAGGTTACTAAGCTTTCGTAAGTGGCTTGATTCAATTCCTTTTCTCAAGTCTGTGACATTTTTTTTTTTGCCATTGAACAGTTTTAATATAATGTTTACAAGACTATAATTTCATAGCATTTTGTCTTGTTATATGTCCTCAGTTTCTTGAATTACTGATATATCTTCTAAAGTAGTTATTTCTCTAGATGCACGGCTATGTTTTCATTTTTATTATTTTTTTTGTTTGAGCATAGCTGAAACATAATGTTACATTTCAGCACATATACAGTTTCAGGTGTACAATATAGTGATTCAACTAGTTTAAACATTATGCTATGCTCACAAGTGTCTCTACCATCTGTCACCATACGACACTATTATAATACTGTTGACTATCCTCCCTATGTTATACCTTTTATTTCCATGACTTTTTTTTGATTCCACATATAAATGAAATCATATGATGTTTGTCTTTCTCTGTCTGACTTATTTCACTTGGCATAATGATTTAGGTCCATCCTTATTGTTTCATATGGCAATATGGCTGTGTAACATCCCATTCATGAATATAGATATATTCATATATACCACATCTTCTTTATCCGTTCATGTATTGATGGGCACTTGGGTTACTTCCATACCTTGGCTATTGTAAATAATGCAGCAATGAACATAAGGGTGCCTATATCTTTTGCATTAGTGTGTTTAGGATTTTTTGGGGGGGGGGTAGTAAATACCCAGTAGTTGAATTATTGGATCATATATTTCTATTATTCTGTTTTCCTCAGTGGTTGTACCAGTTTACCTTCCCACCAACAGTGCATGAGGGCTCCCTTTTCTCCACATCCTTGCCAGCATTTCTTTCCAATTCTTCGTGCTCATGGCTTCAATGAAGACTTCTCTTCATGTGGCAGCAGCTTTTTTTTTTTTTAAACAATTGTTCATATCTGGGAGACTGACTACAGTGTTCATTCGAAAGCAATGAGACTTGTCCTTCATTCCTCCTCCTTCATGCAAAACAATTTTAGTTCCCATTATCCTGCTGGATCCAAACTCATTGCCTATTATGTCTGTTCTTCGCCCATAAGTCCCACAAGACAGAAGTTTTGGCTCTATGCTCACTGCTTTATGTTTTTGTTACATTTAAAGTTCACAGACTAGGGGCACCTGGGTGGCTAGGTCGGTTAAGCGTCCGACTTCAGCTCAGGTCATGATCTCGCAGTTCGTGGGTTCAAGCCCTGAGTCCGGCTCTGTGCTAAAAACTCAAAGTCTGGAGCCTGCTTTAGATTCTGTGTCTCCCTCGCTTTCTGCCCCTCCCCCACCCATTCTCGAAGTCTCTCTCTCTCTCTCAAAAATAAATAAACATCAAAAAAAATTTAAGTTCACAGACCATAAATAACCAAGAAAATAAATAGATGCAAGTGTAGCCTATAGATAAGAGATTCTTTTTTAAGTTTTTATTTTCATCACCAGTGCTCATCATGGCTAGTGCACTGCTTAATCCCCATAACCCACTTAACCCTTTGCCTTAACCCCCTCCCCTCTTGTAAACATCAGTTTGTTCTCTACAATTAAGAGTCTGTTTCTCGATTGCTCTCTCTCTCTTCCCCTCCTTTGCTCATTTGTTTTGTTTCTTAAATTCCACATATGAGTGAAATCATAGTCTTTGTCTTTACTTATTTAGCTTATTATTATACTCTAGCTCCATCCATGTCATTGCAAATAGCAAGATTTCATTTTTTATGGCTGAATAATATTCCACTGTTTATATACACCACAAATTTCTTATCCATGCATCGATAGATGGACCTTTTGGGCTGCTTCTATAAACATAGGACTTCATGTATCCCTTTGAATTAGTGTTTTTGTATTCTTTGGGTAAACACCCAGTAGTATGATTGTTGGCTCATAGGGTAGTTCTATTTTATTTTTATTTTTATTTATTTTTTTAAACTTAAAAAAAATTTGTTTTTTAATTTTTGAGAGAATTAGCATGGGAGTGTCAGAGAGAGAGGAAGACAGAGGACTGGAAGTGGGCTCAGCACTGACAGTGGAGAGCCCAATGTGGGGCTCGCACTCACAAACTGCAAAATCATGACCTGAGCCGAAGTCAGACACTTAACGGGAAGAGCCACCCAGGTGCCCCAGGGTCGTTCTATTTTTAACTTTTTGAGGAACCTCCATATTGTTTCCCACAGTGATTGCACCAGTTTGCATTCCCACCAACAGTGCAACACAGTTCATTTTTCTCCACATCGTCACCAACACTTGTTTCTTGAATTGTTGATTTTAGCCATTCTGACAGGTATGAGGTGATATCTCATTGTAGGGGGTGGGGGTTTGTGTTTTGTTTTGTTTTTTTTTTCATTGTACTTTTGATTTGCATTTCCCTGATGGTAAGTGATGATGAACATCTTTTCATGTGTCTCTTGGCCATCTGGATGTCTTCTTTGGAGAAATGTCTGTTCATGTCTACTGCTCATTTTTAATTGGATTATTTGGGCTTTTGGGTTTTATAAGTTCTTTATATTTTGGATACTAACCCTTTATCAGGCATGTCATTTGTAAATATCTTCTCCCATTCAGTAGGTCACCTTTTAGTTTTGTTCATTGTTTCCTTCGCTGTTCAGCGGCTTTTTCTTTTGATGTACTCCCAGTAGTTTATTTTTGCTTTTGTTTCTCTTGCCTCAGGAGACATATCTGGGAAAAAGTTGCTATGGCTGAGGTCAAAGAAGTTACTATCCATGTTCTCTTCTGGGATTTTTATGGTTTCAGGTCTCACATTTAGGTCTTTAATCCATATTGAGCTCATTTTTGTGGATGGTGTAAGAAAGCAGTCCAGTTTCTTTATTTTGCATGTTGGTGTCCAATTTTCTCAACATCATTTGTTGAAAAGACTGTCTTTCTCCATTGGATATTCTTCCATGCTTTGTCTAAGACTAATTGACCATTTGAGGGTTTATTTCTAAATTTTCTATTCTGTTTCATTGACCTATGGGTCTATTTTAGTGCCAGCCATACTGTTTCGATTAATATAGATTTGTAATATAACTTGAAGTCCGGAATTGTGATGCCCCCACCTTTGCTTTTCTTTTCCAAGATTGCTTTGGCTATTCAGGGCCTTTTGTGGTTCCACACAAATTTGAGGATTGTTTGATCTAGTTCTGTGGAAAATGCTGTTGGCATTTTGATAGGGATTGCATTAAATGTGTAGATTGTTTTGCAGAGTATAGACATTTTAACAATATTTGTTCTTCCAGTCCATGAGCATGGAATTTCTTCCCATGTGTTTTGTCCTCTTCAATTTTCTTTCATCAATGTTTTATAGTTTTCAGAGTACAGGTCTTTCACCTCTTTGGTTAGGTTTATTCCTAGGTACCTTATTATTTTTGGTGCAATTGAAAATGGAATTTTCTTAATTTCTCTTTCTGCTGCTTTATTATGGGTGTATAGAAATACAACAGATGTCTGTAGATTGATTTTGTATCCTGCAACTTTATTGAATTCGTTTATCAGGTCTAGCAGTCTTTTGGTGGAGTCTTTCGGGTTTTCTACACGTATCACGCCATCTGCAAATAGAGTTTTACTTCTTCCTTACTGATTTGGATGTCTTTTCTTTCTTTCTGTTGTCTGATTGCTAAGGCTAGGATTTCCAATACGATGTTGAATAAAAGTGGCGAGAGCGGACATCCTTGTCTTCTTCCCGACCTTAGGGGAAAGGCTCTGAGTTTTCCCCATTGAGGGTGATGTAAGCTGTGGGTCTTTCATATATGGCCTTTATGATGTTGAAGTATGTTCCTTCTATCCCTACTTTCTTAAGGGTTTTTCAATAATGGCCTTTATTTTGTTGAGGTATGTTCCCTCTAAACCTACTTTGAGTGTTTTTATCATGAATGGATATTGTACTTTGTCAAATGCTTTTCTACATCTATTGAGATGATCATATGGTCTTATCCTTTCTCTTATTGATGTGATGTATCACATTGATTGATTTGCAAATACTGAACCACCCTTGTAACGCAGGAATAAACCCCACTTGATCACAGTGAATGATTTTTTAATGTGTTATGTTCTGTTTGCTAATGTTTCATTGAGGATTTTTGCATCTATGCTCACCAGAGATATTGACGTGTACTGGCTAAGATCATAACAGAAGTTGGGTGATGAGAATAGGCAGGTTGTTTATACTCTTCCACTTTTGTATATATTTAAAAATTTCCAATATCCAAACATTTTTAAGTACAGAGAAACATTTCTTATTTCTGCATAAGGCCATCACTTTGTAATTTTATCTAATATTGCTGTCTATGTATGAGACAGAATACTTCAAAATATGAACATGCAGAACAATGTTTACTAAAAGTCTCATAACTATAATAGCTGAAAAATTAGAAATATTGTCTACCTAGAAGTCCAACAGAATTGACTAAAGTACCATCATTCATTCATTAATTGATTCACTCAAACATATTGAATTAATATAACACGTTAGGCACTGTGTAGGTGCTAGGGATACAGTGTTTGAAATAAGCCCATCCTCTCATAGAGTTTAAAATTAAGGTCAACATGTAAAAATAAATAACTTTCCTGTTCTAGAGCAATAGTGAATTGAAAGAAAATCCATTCACAGTTATAGCAAAAGATAAGTAGGCATGAACCTAATAAGAAATGCACAAGCTTAATATACACTATAAAAGCTAACTGAATGTTCTAAAAGAAGACCTAAGTAGGGGCACCTGGGTGGTTCTGTCAGTTAAGCGTCCAACTTCGGCTCAGGTCATGTTCTAAGGTTCATGAGCTCGAGCCCTGCATTGGGCTCTCTGCTCTCAGCACAGAGCCCACTTCAGATCCTGTCTCCCTCTCTCTCTGCCCCTCTCCCACTCTCTCTCAAAAATAAACGTTTAAAATAAACAAACAAAAAATAAAGAAGACCTAAATGGAAAAAAAAAAAAAGATATCAATACTCCAAAAATTAATCTCTAAAAATCCGTGCAATTTTTATCAAAATCCTATTCCAATTTTCTAAATTGTAACTTGAGAAGCTAATGCTAAATAGAAGATAAAAGGCTCAAGGGAAGTCAAGAAAAATTAAAAGTAAAAAATTTAAAAGGAGGATGTTCTTGAAGAGATCAAAGCATGCTATAAAGCTATAAGCCTCAACACCAAAAAGTTACTTTCCCCAAAATTTCCTGTAAGTGCAATATAATATCCATAGAAACCCCAACAGAATTTTAAAACAAAATTTGTTAGGTGACTCTAAAATTCATGTTAAAGAAAAAAATCGCAAGAATAGCCAGAGATTTTAACAAAATCAACCATGGGAGCAGTTTGCCCTTTGACAGCAAAATATACTGAAAGGCTATAGGAGTTAAAATGGGGTGTTATTAATGCAGGAATGAGATAAAAGAAATTTGATAAATACTGAAGAAACAGACTTATTCATAACTGGGAATTTGCTTTATGATAAAGGTGGCATCTCAAATAAGGGGAAAAAAGATCATGTATTCAGCAAATGGTTTTTGAACCAAAGGCTATTCAGAGAAAATAGGTTAAACACTTTCATAATGCACCAAAATAAACTGAATGTATTTAAAGCTAAAATTTAAGGGGCATCTGGGTGGCTCAGTTAAGCATCTGACTCTTGATTTTGGTTCAGGTCGCAGTCTCAAGGTTGTGAGATTGAGCCCCACATCAGGGTCCATCCATGCGGAGCATGGAGCCTGCTTGGGATTCTCTCTCTGCCCATTAACTGCTCATTCTCTCCCTCTCTCCCTCAAAATAAACAAACATTTAAAAAGTTAAAGCTAAAATTTAAAAAAGCAAAATTATTATTAGAAGAAAATAGAAAAAAATATTTAATAACTTCAAGATAAGGAAGGCTTTTTTTTTTTTTTTTTAATTTTATTTTTGGGACAGAGAGAGACAGAGCATGAACGGGGGAGGGGCAGAGAGAGAGGGAGACACAGAATCGGAAGCAGGCTCCAGGCTCCGAGCCATCAGCCCAGAGCCCGACGCGGGGCTCGAACTCACGGACCGCGAGATCGTGACCTGGCTGAAGTCGGACACTTAACCGACTGAGCCACCCAGGCGCCCCAAGGAAGGCTTTTTTAAGCAAGTCGTATAGGAAACGGTTGATAGGTAGGGCCTCAAAACCAATTAAAAGTACAAGAGACAATGCAGAAGTTAAAAATCTTAAAAAATACTGGTAAGAATCTATTTCCAATATATTTAACAATGAAATATCCAGAACGTGAAAAAGAGTCATGCCAGTAAACAAAAAATGACAACCTAATGGAAAAATAAGTAACAAATAATAATAAATGGCTAATAAACATGAAAAAAATTAAAACTCACCATAAATCAAGAAAATCTAATCTTAGCAATAACAAATAAGAGATACTTAAATGATACGTGGATGCTAGCTAGTATCATGTCTCTCGATTTCTGGAAATCATAAGCTAAGAGACCATAAAAGTGCAGAACTCTTGAGGGTGATCTGTCCTGTTGTGTAAAAGATTTGCTATGTGGATACTAGGGAGGAGAATATGTTCCCTATCTGGAAGTTGCTGCAAGGGCCCTATAAATCTGCAACAGCTACTGTTCAATCTTTCCTGTCACATGGAGAAAGCTCACTTGAGAAAGAAGCCAATACACAGCTAGTAGACTGGGCATGGGAGAGAAGGGTAGGGGAAAAAAGAGAGGGAAGAAGGGAGAGATGGAGAGATAGGGGCTAGAGTAAGATTATGTAGTTGGATCCAGCTCCACCACTGGACATTTAAAATAGGCAATTGGCTTCCCTCTACCTACTTTCCAACCTCTTTTCAACCCTGTATTATCCAGGCTTCCATTCATAGTCTATTCAATCAGTTTGGTAATTGTTACCAGTAACTGCCCAATTTTCACATCCAATGGAATCTTCAGTCATCTCACTTATGTGGCATTTATCTTGAACACTCTACATTTTCTCTTTTAATTTCTTTAACATCCCTTCTGCTACTTTTTCTTTTATATTTTTAAAAATTGTTTTTATTTGAAAAGTTTTTTTAAGTTGATTTTGAGAGAAGGGGGGGAGAGAGAGAGAGCGAGCTTGCAAGTAGGGGAGGGGCAGAGAGAGAGACAGAGAATCTCAGGCAGGCTCTGCACTGTCAGTGCAGAGTCCAATGTGGGGCTTGAACTCACAAACCATGAGATCATGACCTGAGCTGAAGCCGGATGCTTAACCGACTGAGCCACCCAGGTGCCCCTTGAAAACATATTTAAGTGTAAAGAATTATACCTGTTTACCCATCTCACCACCTATTTCTGCTTCAGAACTTTGAAGACATTATAGATACATGTGAAGGCCTATACATGCATCCCTAATGTTCTATCTCACACCCTCCTGATTCCCCAAAGATGGTTACTTAAAAGGTATCCACCATCTTGCAGCTTGTATCATTTCCAAACATATTAGTACATTTTTATAACTTTTAATAGATGTACCCATAATATAATCTTAAGACTATTAAAAAAGGTATCAAACTCTATATGCCAATCTAACTTGCTCTTTTGACACATAAGAGCTGTTCCTGTTCATTCATTTTAAATGATGTACAGTATACCATCATTAAGACATACTATAGTTGATTGGACATTATATCGAGGGACATTGTTTTTAGCATCTCATTGTCTGGAAAAAAATAAAAAAGCTGCAACATTCTTGTAGTGGCCATGAATAAAGTCCAGCAGTTCCCCCAGGGTATATAATCCAGAAGTGGAATCATGATTTTGCAAGGTGTGCTTGTCACTTTCTCTAAATATAGCCAAGTTGCTCTCCAAAATGGTTTTATCATTTTATACTCTTGTAACAGTACATAAAACTGGTTTTTCCTCATTTTTGCCAAAACATGGGGATTATACACACACACGCGTGCCAACTTCAACATTTTTTCAGGGTTCTATACCTAGCCCTCTTCTCATTCTTTAACTTACTTCTGATCTTAAGTCACTCATGACTTGTCAGGTTACTTACCAAACATGTCTTATAGGCATCCTAAAAATTTCCCCACATTCTCACATCCAACCAGACAACACAGATCCTGTTCATTCTACTTCCTTAAAAGCATGTATATCTGACCCTTTCTCTCCATCTGATTAGTTTCCTATTGCTGCTGTAGCAAATTACCACTAATTTAGTGGTTTAGAACACATTTATTCTTTTATAGTTCTGGAGGTCATAAATCTGAGTTTTATGGGGCAAAACGAAGTGTTGCCTGGGCTGGTTCCTTCTGGGGGATCCAGGAGAGAATCTTTTCCTTGCGCCTCTTCCAACTTCTGGAAGCTGCCGGCATTTCTTGGCTCTTGGATGCATCACTTTACTCTTCCATCATCACATCTACTGACTCTGATTCTAGTCTCCCTCTTAAGATTATTTTTGTGATTATATTGAGCTCACCTGGATAATCCAGGATAATCACCCCATTTCAAGGTCGTTAATTACAGCTGCAAAATCCCTTTTGCTATATAAAGTAACTTTCAGAGGTTCTGGCGATTAGGATGTAGACATCTTTGTCCTAATCTACCACACTATCTTAATGGCTGTTCCCTTAATTCCAAACATCCTGCTCACCTGGACAACCCAATCCCAAACTATTTACATAGACACCAGAATTGTGTTCTCAACTTCAAATCTAACCATAACCCTCTGCTTTCTCGTGGTTCTCATTCCCTGCAGAATCAAGTGAAAACTCATTTTCTTAGCATACAATGATTGGTTACGATTTATCTACAAATGAAATTCTTCAGCTTTTCTCTTGCCACACGCTACTGAAATCTATGCTCCATCTATTCCAAACTATTATGCTGAATTTGCCTCTTTCACTTGCACTATTTGCCGGTATGCTTCCCATCCCTTTACCTACCTAGCCAACACATACTGATCAAGAGTCAGCTTGGAAGTTAATGCTTTCCCCTCCCGGGAGGGCTGATCATTTCCTGTGTATTCCTAATCCTATCAACCCTCATACAAACTAAGAACACCCTCGATAGTTTTTATCCCAGAGTTTTAAGGAAATTCACAATCCTTTAACAGTAACTGTTAAACTGTGCAAAAAATTTCTGGACATATAACTGAAATTTAAACTTGGGAGACATATATATTTAGATTAGTATTTCCCAAAAGGCATAATTAAAATATAAAGGGCATGGTTACATATGTATTATTTTAGTCATAAGGCTCCTGGCACATCCATTCATTTTAAATACAACACAAAGCCTACATAATTGAGTTCACCAGTTTGGTTATTAGTCCACTAAAAAGCATACACAATTACACTGTGCCCTGATATGATAAAGAAATTTAAATTATACACCCCATCTCTTGCCCAAATAAACTACTAACCTACTGACTTAAGGCCCTAAGGCTTTGCTAATGTACAACTTTGTAAACCTATTATTACTGGAAACATTTTACTAACTGATATTATCTTCATTAAGCTAACTGTTCATTATCAAATTAAAGCTGTTTAAAGGGCAATGCTACTAAGTAGCATTTTGCTACATAAAAAAGCTCATCTTAACAATTGAAGAATAAACTGTGGCAGGATGGCTATGAAATACTTTAGTGTTTTCTTAGTACTATATTCAATAAATGTTTAAAAAGGGGGGGGTGGATACGGACACCTGGGTGACTTGGTTGGGCAGCCAGCTCCTGGTTTCAAAAGGCTCAGGTCATCTCACAGTTTGTGAGTTCAAGCCCCACATTGGGCTCTGTGCTGACAGTGTGGATGGAGCCTGTTTGGGATTCTCTCTACCCAACCCCCCCCTCTGCCCCTCCCTACACTCTGCAGGCACTCTTTCCAAATAAATAAACTTAAAAAAGAAATGTTGGGTTTTCACATTTTTACAATAATCAGCTGTTTTAGAGCCAGAGATTCTCTCAGCTTTTCCATCTTTGCCTTTTTCTTCCATTATTGCTTAACATAGTTTTAAAGACAGAGAGATTAAAAGATTCATTTAAATTCTCCAGTGAACTTTCCCTTTAAAAAGCCCCCCAAATCATTTAGCTCTATCTAGAGTTTGATACAAAGCAAAGGTGTGGTGAAGAGCTAAAGATAAACTAAAGGTTTTCTCTTAGAAATAAAAAGTTTGAAAGCCTAGAATCTACATACTCAGGTCAGGCTATAATCTGCCTCATGAAAGCAAAATCCTTAAACCTCACATTGCCCTTGGTTCTACCCCCCCCCCCCCCCCGCCCCATCAACATCTGCTTCTGACAGTAAAAGAATGTAAGAAAACCCTAGGATCATAAAGCTGAATCTTCTCTCTTCCCTCACTTTGCAGAAGAAATTTCACACAGCCGATACCCCACTCCCCCAAACCAAACCAACCCCACCCCCAAAAAAGCTGAGACCAGAATAATGATGGAACTAGAGAGTGGGCAACATATAAAATTAGGGAAAAATAAACACAAGCAGTCATTAGACATAAACCACCTGGAGAAAAGGAAACCAGTTCTGCTTTTAAATAATTTTATTTTTTCTAATTTTGTGTTACTTTAATTTCCCGTAGCACCTTGGCAATGTTGAAAACAAAAATACAAATACAAGGATGTACTCATTTTAACATAGTATGCATGAGCATGTGTCACACCATCTTTTTTGTGGGGGGGGGGTTGGGGGGAGGGAGCAGTTTGGACAACAGGAACAAACCTAAGCAATGGACAAAACAGAAGCCGGATAACTGGTTCTGATCCCCGACCCCCAACATTTGACAGGGGTCACTCAAAAGACATGTAATCAGGCAAAAAAAACAAAACAAAACAAAAAAACCCAACTTGATATAGACGTTTCCTTATATATACTGATCAGTGTTTTGTGCTGAAAAACTGAAAATAAAACCATTTTATTTTATACACAGCCTGTTGACATAGGAGTTGTACTTTTTTAGGAACAGTCTACTCAACAATTCATAAAAAGTTGCTACTTTTTAAAATAAACGTTAAATTATTTAATAATCAGACGATTCTGAAAGAAAGAGAATTTACTCTCAACTTGAAAACAAATTCTCTTTCAACTTCTTAAAATGTCCTCATTCAATTAATTAAAAACTGAAATGTCTATGTATCTTCTTGGAAGCTCAGACTAGCTAAGTTAGCATACACCAAAAAAGCCTAAAGTTAAATTAATGACCATCAAATCGTAAGGAAATATAAAAAGTTGGGAAAAAAACCTCATCATATAATTAAGAATTTATAAAAATCCTCAAAAGGAACACACTGTCCTCTTTGCATTTTATCTTTTCTATAAAAACAAACAAAATGGGTATGTTATTTTAAAACAGGGTTAATGTACATGCCCAACACAAATATCAGGAGACCTAACCCCAGTGCTGTTCAACTGTGTCAAAGTAAAACCAGTGGATATTTAAGCCAAGAGACTAAATATTAAGGCTGTAACTAATAAAGCTCAAGAAAGTGTTCAGTAACTTTTAAATACTATTTTCTGCTCCAGCAGATGCTAACACTCCATTATTATTAAGCCTTTTGCAAAGCCAACCTGGTTATTTAAAAAGGAATGTGAAACAATATTCAAGCTACCTTAATTTTAGGAACTGAAAATAAAAATTGGCATGTCATTTGATCACATGCAAATCGAGCACATAACAACAATAAACCCTTATCATTGAAAGATCTTATCTTCTTCCAAAATCCAGTTGAATAAAGTTATAGATGGATCACTCTTTTGAATGCCAGTGTCTATATTTGCAAAACTGATAGAGACAGGCAGGCCCTAGAGATCATGACAACCTCAATTATCAGCATAGGAAAGAGAGACAGGTTTGCAGTATCTCCGTATACCTTCTCTATGAAGTGCAAAGCGATGAACTTGTGTGACTCTTATTCTCTTCATGCAGTAAGAACTATGACAGAAAACCACTGTACTATGCACTCAATATCATCTGTATATACTTTTAGCCTTCAACAGCCCAAGGAAGTGTTAAGTCAGAAGGATGAAGAGAAAAAACTGACATTTAAATTCCTCCTTCTAAAGAACCAAATAAATAATTGAACTACAATAAATGCCCAACCCGCATCAGTTACAGAGAACTGCTGGAAAAAACCCCAAACAAGTTCACACAACTCATAGGCATCATTTAGATACAAACCTTAAATTTGCTGTAATAAAATAAATGCTAAATACTGTGAATATATATATATATATCACACACACACACACACACTCACACACACACTCTCTCTCTCTCTTCCATATACATCCCACCAAACTGGGAACTATTAGCTGTAATGAGGCAAATTAAATTAAAAACACTATTTTATAAGAAATTTAAAAACAATTATGTCTTTAAATTTCTACTTTCAATAGCATTTTGGGGGGAAAAAAGCAAGAACACAGTTGCTTTCTTCAAGAAGAAGACTCTTCCTTTGTTTCAGTTAGAACATTTAGTTTTGGGAAGCTGGGTGGACTAACAGTAAGTCACACAGCATACAAGCGTATTTCTGTGACACATTGTAAGAAAAGTAAAGTTTCATTTTAAGTGCAATAATTAAGTTTATAATCCTTACCAAGTGATTTTTATAAAATGTTTATTCTCTTAAATCCAAGGCATTCACAGAGTGTTAACACTTTAAATGTTTATCATTTCCACCAACTGCAGCATTATCTAAGTAAACCAAAATAAGCACTTTTATCATAGATGTAGTCAATGATTATTAATACTTTTTTTTTTTCAAGGACCTAAACTTCCCCCAAATTTCAGCACAGGTAGTTTTATTGTATGTTTCATTCTAGTATATGATTTTAAAAAATAGTGTGTAGAAATGAATAGTTTCAAACTGCTTAAATATATTATATACCATGTTATCAATTCACCAAATCAAAAGCAACTGCCAAGCTGAATAATAAGTTACAAAGAAATAATTCTGGCTTGTACAGAAATGTGCAGTGTTTAGTTACCTACTAATACAAATCTCCAAAGCTTAACTTAGAGTTGGAAGATGAGTTTCACAGTAATGTAATTTTAACCTCCATTTACATTCATTTTAATATATTACTAAGATGTTTACTCTATGTCACAATGGTGCTTTCCAGTGTTCACAATTTACAGTTTCAATTTGTACATATGTAATTCACTAACATAAGGGACAGTTATTACCATTACAAACTATCCCTAAAAAGAAAACAAAACCCCACCTTACATAGAACTCTAAAAATGATCTGACTTAAAACAGATTAATGCAACATGGTTTTAATATTTTAGCCATTTTCTAAACACCAGCATGTAAACTTGCCTACTTAATATGACAGCTACAACTTTATTCACTGAGAAAGTATGTATTAATTTTCTTCAACTATCTTTCTCACCTTAACTCAAAAATCTCGACTTGCTGGTTCTGTTTCTGTGAATTTCAAACTGTATTTCTTTTTTTTTGAGAAAGGGAAGGAAGAAGATGATAAAATATACTGTAAACAGAAAAAAGTTGCCCCCAAATTAAGTTAAAAAAAAATTTTTTTTACTTCTACACTATTTAATACTTTAAGGATCAGTTACAATGTTTCATCTTTAACACACGAATAAATTACTGCAGGGTCAGTCTGACCTACCATTCTGGGATCTAAAATTCTAAACACGTGAACAGAAGAATAAACTACTTCAATGTTCAATTCGGAAATTTAAAACAGTTATATGATTTGACTAGACTGGTCAAGGCAGTTAGAAACATACAATTCTGTAGAATGGTGGTTATTTTGCTTTTGGGGGTGGGTAGTCAAAGAACAGAGAATAACAAACAAATGAAGTAACAAAAAAACCTGTTTCCTATTGTGGGGGGGGCAGGAAATCACAAAGCAGTTTAAACCTCTGAAGTCCATTTGACCTATCCACTCAGATCTAAAACAAATTTTTGATTTTCTGAATAACCCCCATTCTTTCCTTGAGTATCAAGCTGACTGATAGTCACATCTCTAAGTATAATCAGAGTTTAACAGCTTGTTCAGACTGAATTTCAAAATGGAAAAAAAAATCTACTCCAGTATTACATTCAGTTTGCAAATCATTTACTAACATGACAACAGATTTGGCTTCAATCACTCTTGCACACACTCACACCACAACAGGCACTCCAGCCACTGATCTGCTTTGCAACACAAGGCCATAGAGGCAGAGATGGCATTCTCCAAGCCAAACTTTAAATAGATTAAAAAAAGTAATTTCTAATTTTACAGAAATGCTTCTTCAAAAAATATTTTCTCTCACTCCCTCATCTCCTATACTGAAGGATGTGTAATATGTTTTTTTCCCCAAGCTAAATCTGAACCCTCAAAATTGATTCTAGGCAGAAGATCTCTGCAAATTAAAATCAAAAACAAAAATAGAAAAATTATATTTTTATATATGTATACATATATATATATATATTTATACTGATTGGAATCCTCCAGCATTTTAAAATCACTTTAGAGATGAATTTTGGGATTCTACTGCTCACAACTCCAAAATCCACAATGATTTAAGGACATAGACTTTTCTCCTGCTTCCTTCCTGGCTACCCCTTCCCCTCCAGAACAGTTCAATACAGCCACGGCTCAAGTTTTAATGGGAAGAGAGAGAAGTTTCTGAATAGTTTGTTTTACTTTGGTGATCTGGGTGGCACGTATTGCTCTTTGCCATTACGTCGAGTCACTCCCTGAGGTATAGCCCTATGGCCAAACTGGCGTCTCTGTTCCCTGATTTTTCCAGCTGCTCCCCTGGGAATGGTATTGCCTCGGAAACCAGAATATTCCTTACTAGCCCTTGCTTCTGGCTTCTCATGTGATTTCTCAATGGACTTCTCAGCAGCTCCATTCTCTTCATTTTTGGTGGGAGACACTACATTGGAGCGAAGTTCTCGTAGTGGCTGCACAAGAACTGGAGATGGTTCTTTAGGGGGCTTCTGGCACACTTCAGCATAACTTAGCTTTCGGGGTTCCTTTGAAGGGAAGATAAGAAACAAACTTATGGTACACATTCTCTAAATAATAAGCTACAAAAAGGACAGTGTGAGGGGCACCTGGGTGGCTCAGTCAGTTGAGCGTCCAACTTCAGCTCAGGTCATGATCTCACGGTTTGGGAGTTCGAGCCCTGCATCAGGCTCTGTTATGACAGCTTGGAGCCTGGAGTCTTGTTTCGGATTCTGTGTTTCCCTCTCTCTCTGCCCTTCCCCTGCTCATGTTCTCTCTCTCTCTCTCTCTCTCTCTCAAAAATAAACATTAAAAAAAAAAAAAAGGATAATGTGACCCATAAGAAAATCAGCAAGTTATTTATTTATTTATTTATTGGTAATGTTTATTTATTTATGAGAGGGTGCATCAGGGGAGGGGCAGAGAGAGATGGAGACAGAGAATCCCAAGCAGGCTCCACACTGTCAGCACAGAGCCCAATGCAGGGCTCAAACTCACAAACTGTGAGATCATGACCTGTGCTGGATGCTTAACCCACTGAACCACCCAGGCACCCCAGTAGGTCATCTTCTAGGGAAGGGCAATAGGCAGTCTCATACACATTGCTATTAAAGTGTATTGGAACAATCTTAAAACAAAAACACAGTAACTTCGCTGAAAATAATAAAATGCCTTGGCAATTTATGTAACAATAACTTCACTTGAGGAATTTATCTGAAGGATGTTCATGTCAACATTGTTTACGGTGATGAAAAAAACTGGAAACAACCCTAAATGTCTAATAAGGAAGGACAGATTAAGTTAATAATGTACATTCATGTGATGAAATGAAATGATTCTATTCTGTCCTCCCTGGCTACAAAGTACCCTAAGATGGATTCCACGAGAATCTTAACAGCATCTGGGAACCAATAATGTATTAATAGAGGACTGATTAAGTCTTAATTACTTCATCAGAAAAAAATGGACAATAGGGGTGTTATGAGAATGGGATAAAGCATGTAAAAAGTCTTTAGCACTGGTCTTGGCATAGAGCAGGCTATTCAGTAATTGGTAGCTGCCATTCTATTATTATTAAATAACAAAATAAACTGTTCTTAACCTAGAAAAAAGGAACTATAACCAAACTGCAATTAGTTATATCAATGAATGAAAAGATTATACACAAATTTTGTGTTTTTCTCCTTGCTTTTCTGTATTTCCTTAATTATAAAAACAATTTCTGGAAACTGAATAAAAATAGGAGTGGCCCTCATAAGACTTGTTAATAAGCATTATAAAAAAAGAATTTCAAGGGTCTCAAAGCCTCTTTACACTAGCCCAAAAACAATACACTCATCATAATCTGAGTAAGAAAGAAGCTTCACTTAGCTATAGGATGATCAGAAAAAAGCCATTAAAAAAACCCAGAATGAATAGTGACTTCCTCACTATCTCCCAAAGGCTAAAATTTCCTGTTTCCTCACAGTGATTTTAAATTTCTTTAGCTTCATTTGAGGCAGGCAGCCTCAATTTGGGCTATTTCCAATGACTCTACTCTAGCAAAGACTTATGCGGGAAACAAAAAAAAAAATCTCATTATTTAACCTATTGTTTTTTTCTCACATAGCAAACTCATCAAGTTACCTGTAGGGCCATAGCTACAGCTGCATTTATGTTACTATTACATGGTGAAGCACTATTTGTCCTTGATGGCTTTGCAGTACTGGGGGAAGAAACTGGTATAGTTGTCTGGTTGAGAACATCCTTCTGAACAGTGGAATCCTCTATTGGATCCTTTACTTGCTGAGTTGTGCTAAGGAAAAGAGAGCTTGATATCAGACTTAATACAGCACACAAAAACACCTAAGCAAACGATCAGAAGAAAAAGTAATTTCAATGTGGAAGATCTTCTATACTGAAACTGTACCTTAGTGCAGGAAGCTCAGCGGTACATGGAGGACTGGTACTCATACTGAGTTGCTGGGCAGAGGTGCAGTCTGTCTGTTCATCCTCTGCAGGCACTGGGCAACTAACTCTCAACTCTTCGTTATCCTTAAAGTAAAATCATATTTCAAAATTGATTTATATCGACACTTCTTCAAAGAAGATATACAAATGGCCAATAAGCACATGAAAAGATGCTCAACTACCATCAGTTATTAGGGAAATGCAAATCAAAACCACAATGAGAAACCAACCATTTCACACTCACTAGGATGGCTATAATCAGTAAGACACACAATAACAAATGTTAGTGATGATATGGAGATAATTGGAACTCTCGTACACTGAGGGTGACAATGTACAATGGTGCGGTCATTTTGGAAAACAGTCTCACAGTTCCTCAAAAAGCTAAACATAGAGTTACCATGTGACCCAGCAAAATATATGTAAGAGAAAATACATGTCTACACAAAAACTTAATACACAAATGTTCATAGTAGCATTATTAGGTTTGGGTACAAACCTGAAAGCTCATCAACTGGTGAATGGATAAACAAATTGAGGTCTATCCATATAATGGAACATTACAGTGCAATGAAAGGAAGTACATACTAGTACACACTACCACAATGGATGAACCTTAAGGACATTATGCTATGTGAAATAAGCCAGTCACAAAAAGACAAATATTACATGATTCCACTTATATGAGATACCTCGAGTAGTCACATTCATACTAAGTAGAATGGTGGTTGACAGGGGCTGAGCAAAGGGGACAGAAGTGGGTAATGGGAATTGCTGTGTAAGGGTATAGTATTTTATTTATTATCTACTTCTTTCAAATGTTTTTATTTTTAAGTAATCTCTACACCCAACGTAGGGCTTGATCTCACAATCCAGAGACCAAGAGTAGTACACTCTACCAACTGTCCCGGCCAGACACCCCCTACAGCATTTTATAT
Organism: Lynx rufus; assembly: GCF_022079265.1. Classification (NCBI taxonomy): domain Eukaryota; kingdom Metazoa; phylum Chordata; class Mammalia; order Carnivora; family Felidae; genus Lynx; species Lynx rufus. The sequence goes on along the minus strand of NW_025814889.1, from coordinate 77,215,831 downwards.
TTACAAGATGAAGAGTCCTGGGGGCACGTGGGTGGCTCAGTTGGTTAAGCCTCTGACTTTGGCTCAGGTTATGATCTCACAGCTCGAGAGTTTGAGCCCCATTCGGGCTCTGTGCTGACAGCTCAGAGCCTGAAGCCTGCTTCTGATTCTGTGTCTCCCTCTACCCCTGCCCCTCCCCTGCTCATGCTCTGTCTCTCTCTCAAAAATAAACAAACATTAAAAAAAAAAAAAAAAGACGAAGAGTCCTAGAGATTAGAAGCACAACAATGCAAATGTACTTAACACAACTGAACAGTACACACTAAACAATGCTGAAGATGGTAAATTTTATATTTTATGTATTTTACTACAATTAAAAAAGAAAAACAGTAAGCCCTAGAAATTAAAATCGATTCATGCAATACAAATTTCAGCAGGTTTAAAGGTAACATTCAGAAAAACTTTGTAGAAAATATAGACAAGTACAAAAATAAATATTAGGAAAGCCAAAACAACAAAAATTAGAGATTCAACCTACAAGGTGCAATATCAAATTAAAAGTTCAAGAAAGAGAAAAAAGAAAGGTGAAGAATTTATCAAAGACACATTATGGGTGCTTGGGTGGCTCAGTCAGTTGAGTGTTCAACTTTGGCTCAGGGCATGATCTTGTGGTTCGTGGGTTTGAGACCCTCATTGGGCTTGCTACTGTCAGCACACAGCCTGCTTCGGATCCTCCGTATCCTCCCCTTCTCTCTCTACTCCTCCCCTGTTCATACTCTCTCTCAAAAATAAACAAACATGAAAAAAATACATAATACAGGAAAATTTTCTAGAAGGTAAGGACAAGTTTCCAGATTGAAAGGGTTTCCCAAGTATCCACAGCAATGAATTAAAAAAAAAAAAAAAAAAAAAGAAAAAAAAGAGCCACAACAGGGTGGCTGGGTGGCTCAATCAGTTGAGCATTTTGACTTTTATTTTGGCTCAGGTCATCTTCTCGTAGTTCGTGAAATTGAGCCCCATGTTGGGCTTTGCACTGACAGAGTGGAACCTGGCTGGGATTCTCTATCCCTCTCTCTGCCCCTCCCCTGCTCACGCATACGGGTGCATGCTCTTTCCCTCAAAAAGAAAAAAAAAAGGAGCCATAGCAAGATATACCTTCATAAAATTTCATAGAATAGAAGGGTTAAATAAAAGATCCTAAAACCTCTAGAGAGGGAAAAAAGAGGTTACAGAACTATCAGGAATCAGAATGATAGATTTCTGAAAAGAATCTCTGGAAGACAGATCATTTCCTAAGCAAGATATAAAAAGAACAAACCATAAAATAAGATTAAGAACTTGTTTTCACTTACAAATACTAAAGACTGAAAACCATAGGTAGAAAACATACATAACTGACAAAGGATTAGTATACAAAATAAATTTTTTAAATTCCATGAATCTGCAAAATAAGAGATAACCCAACAGATAAAGTACCAAATACTTGACTCTGCAAAAGAAGAAACTCAAACGGCCCATAAAATATGGAAAATTAAATTTTAAAAGATGCCCTACCACTCAGCAATTCCACTATGTAATACCCTTAAAGTAGGGTCATGTATGGTTTGAACATTCATAGCATAATTGCTTATAATGTCAGACAGAAAGACAGCTCAAGTGTCCAATAGCAGAATAATGACATTCTTACAACAGAATACAACAATGCAAAATGAACTAGTCATCTGTATCAGCAGTGATGAATTTCACACAACAGAAGAATACATACAATTCCATTTATATTGTGTTCAAAACAGGCACAACGAACAGTATACTGTATATTAGGGGTTGACAAACCAAGGCTCACTGGCCAAATCTAGTTTATGACTTTTGTTGGTACGGCCTATGAACTAAGCGTGGTTTTTAAGTTTTTAGCATGCGGCCCACAAAGCCTAAAATATTTACTGTCTGGCCCAGCTCTACAGAAAAAATTTCCCAACCTGGAGTGGTAAAACTATAAAGAAAAGCAAGAAAATTATTATTGCAAAGTCAGGATGTTTATCTCTGATGGGGAGGAAGGGAAGGAATAGGAAGAATTATAAATAAAGGGGGAGACAGATGGCACTGCTAAGATGCTGATGTTTAACGTCCACAATTGTGGGTTGGGATTACAAGGGAAGGCACACTTTATTATTCTTCTTCTTTAAAAATATGTGTGTGTGAATCACACCTCAACAAATCTGAGAAGCCATCAACTGTAAAATGCACTATTATTTTATGGATTAATTACTAAGAAAAAAACAATGCCACTTAAACTACAATAACTTTTAATTACAGGGCAGCCTGATTTTCAAAGGTGGAAAACATGAAAAAAACGTCTATCTCAAGACTGATTAAATAACTACAATATTGCACATTTTTTAAAAGGGAAGACAAAAAAATACCTTCAAAATTCCACGGGAAAATGATTTCTAATACAGAACTCTACACAAATAAGCTACTGATCAAATATGAGAACAGAAAAACATTTTCAGAACGCAAGATCTCAAGAAACATACTAAAACCCATTTATTCAGGAAGCTCAGGAAGATGTGACCCACCATAATACAGGAAAGTAAAACAAGATTAAGAAAAAGAGAGGATGCAACAAAAGAGACTAAGGAAAATTCCCAGGATGATGATGGCAAAAGAAAGCCCTAGCTACAGGATTGTGCATTGTGCAGCCTGCCACTGAGAGTACAAGAAGGAGAAATAATAGCAATTTTCTGAACTGAAGTTCAGTTATGAAAAAAATATGTAATATTGAGATGTGACTTACAAATGATGGCATATCCTAATATAAGTGGCAATGCTTTTACTTTCTTAGTGACACTAAAATAACGGGGCATCTTACAATGGATGGTATCCCAGATATGACGTAGTACAATATACAGGGAAGATGAGAAAAGTATGTTGATTTAAGAGAACTAAATCCTCAGCTTCTAGAATGGGAAGTTAATAGACACTGAAAATTGGAATGTCAAGAAACAGCAGTATATTGGAATGCCTGGCTGGTTGTCAGGGGAGCATGTGATTCTTAATCTTGGGGTCATGAATTCTAGCCCCACACTGGGTGTAGAGATTACTTAAAAAGAAGAAGAAAAGAGGTATCAGTATAACCATGTTATATGGGGAAAACAATAGAAGAAAAAGCTAGAGTTGAAGTGGTTGCAGGGAACTACTATCTATTTTTCATTATAAGCCTAGATATACTATGTACATGCACACTATGAGATAAAAATGAAAACTGAATTAAGAAGAAAAAGGGAAGAAAATGAGAAATCTGTGTGGTGTAAGGATTTTACCATAGGAAGAGGTCTATACTCAAAAATATTTTAGGATGGGGCAGCCCAATCTTTTGACATCAACTCTCCACTACTGGAAAGCCTGAGTTTAGCAAACTAACTTAGGATCCCTTTACATCATTGGCTAATTACAGGCACTTCAGCGCAAACACCACTTTCCACCAGCTTGCATCAATTAGTTCTACCAAGCTGAACTGATACAAAGACATGCAAAAATGAAGCAACATTTTATTGGCCTGTGCAGCTTTATCATAAATCTTTTAATAATACTCAACGTGTGCTGAAAATCCCATGAATAACAACTGCCAGAAATACATATTAGGTGCAAATAAAATTTTAAATAATAATTCTGGAAACAAAGGCTGACTATGGTCCCATAAGGTAAAAGACTGATGCTTCAGTGTTTACCTTTTCTTTGTAGACACCTTTAACAACATCAGACATCCTACTCTCCAAAACAAGTTCACCTGGAGTTCTTGATGAACTTCCAGGTAAAGGAGGAAAATTTGAGGCTAATAAATCAAACTTTGGCGTTGGAGCCTTTGCTTCAGCTGATGAAGACTGGGGTCTCTAAAAGACACAAATCATAAAACAGGTCACATGCCAATCTCATTCTCTAATCCTGTACCACAGAAGCTAAAAGCTGCAAGGAAACAAAACTCTAAAGCACAGAACTGTTCGTTCTCCTATAAATTCTTGGCTTCTCATTTCAGTTGAGCTCTCGTTTTTCTTTATCAATCCTACTTACCTTTAGTCAACTCCCTCTCTTGTTTCTCTTGCAAACTCTGCTACACTCCATAAGCCTTTTTTTTTTTTTAAGTTTATGTATTTTGAGAGTGTGTGTGTGCACGCGTGGGGGAAGGGCAGAGAGAGAGAATCCCAAGCAGGCTCCACACTATCAGCACAGAACCCAACGTGGGGCTAGATCTCACAACCGTGAGATCATGACCTGAACCAAAACCGAGTAGGATGCTTAACCAACTTAGCTACCCAGGCACCCCACACTCCATAAGCCTTTTAACCAATCTCTGCTATTTGCTTTCTAAATTTGCGGTAACTTCCTTAAAAACAAAAACCTATTTACCTATAGTCTCAAGAGAGAACAATAATATCCTTTCTTGAAAATCTGATCTGCCCTTCCACCCACCACCCTATATACCCTCTGGCAAGACTCTCACTTGTACTTCCTCTACTTTCTATTTCCTCACCTTTGTACTCATCACCACTAAGATTGCTTTGACAAATCATCAAAGTCTTCCACAATGCCAAAGCTGACAGATTCTCCCCCCCCCGCCCCCCCCAAACCTCATGTAGCACCTGGTATGGTAAATATTCTTTCCTTTGGGAGCTCCTTCATTCCTCCCTTAGTTTCTGTGATACCTCTTCCTCCCAAATCTCAGATCTCACAATCATGTGTTTGTCTCTCTCTACCCACGCCTTTTGATGCTCTTAGTTTCTATGTGGTTACTATTCTTTTCACTTCCATACTCTCCCTGTGGGATAGCAATTATACATGGCTTCAGCTACTACCTATATGCAAACAATCTTTCAAAAATTTTTTTCTCAAATTTTTTTTGACTTTAGTTAACATAACCTATTGGTTTAAGAAGTAGAATTCAGTGAGCCTTACAACAATCTTTTTCACTTTGGGGGACTTTCTGGTTACACACCACTGAAAACTTACCAAAACTCATTGAATTGTACGTACACTTTCAATATTTTCAACTTAGACCTTTACCTGAAACCTAAACATCCATTTGTCTACCAGCCATTTCTACTCAGATTTTGGATACTTCAAAGAGCAAAATAAATAATCTCATTCTTTAGCACAAAGCTACTATGTTCTCAAAGTTCTATTCTTGACCATTCCTCTATTTAAATCACTCTCTCTGCAGAGTCCTTTGAATGATTTCATCTACTCTTATGATCTCAATTACTTTGTGTAAGCTTACAAATCCTAAATTTTATCTCTAGCTAAAACCTCCTTCCTGCACACAAAGGCACCTCCACTCTGCTTGTCCTACTGGAGAACATGTTTGTCTCCTTTTTCTTCACCCCAAACTTCAGTCCTCAGTGTGGGTATTTTCAACATATTAAATGGACTTTGAAACTAATCTCCCTCTCCTCCATTGTTTAGGGTCATCTGAGGATTCATGTGGACTGCTGCAAGTTGTTGCCATTCAGGCTGGTCATGGTATACAGAAAGCTATAACAAAAAACAGTACTGTTTTAAAAGGTGTACTGTTTGCCCTAAGGACTATTCTGTGTTACAATGCAATACATTTTCTTCTTTGAAAATACTTTTCACTACTTATATATACGTAATATGCTTGTACATATATTACATGTACCCTATAAACTATATATATAAAATTCACTACTACACATTTAAAATAAGCATCGTACCACAAATTTATGATTTATCTGTAAACTCTAGGCAGGGTTTTCTTGAAACCTCTGTGTGTTCCTATATCATTCCGATTCCTCAACTTTTGCTCCCAGTTAAGAAATGGCAAACATTTCCCATGAACAAATCATAAAAAAAATTAAAACATGATTAATTTAAAGCTAGGTAAGTCAAAATTCAAATAAAAACATGTCTAGGGGTGCCTGGTGGCTCTGGTGGTTAAGTGTCTGACTCTTGGTTTTGACTCAGGTCACGATCTCATGGTTGTGGGATCGAGTCCTGCGTCAGGCTCTGTACTAGGCATGGAGTCTGCTCTCTCTCCCACTCCCTCTGCCCCTCCGTTGCTCAGGCTCTCTCTCTCTCAAAAAACAACAAAAAAAACATGTCTACAACTATAAAAACTTTTCAGATCTGTAAGTAGTTTAGAAGATTAGTGGACAGAAGAATAAGCAGAAGGTAGAAAATTGCCCCCAAGTGACAATAAACAGTTTAAGTTTCCAACACCATCCAGAGACCTTTAAAAGTGAAGGATGTACTTTATCAAAAAAAAAGTTGGCAAAAAATCATATATTTGTAGGGCTATCGATAAATAAAACTTTTTTTTCAGTTTCTGTCCGAGTGAAAATTGGCACAACCCCTACAGAAAGCTGTAAGTTGGCAGCAACTAACTGAATTGTGACCTAGAAATCTCTAGAAAGGGATTCTCCTTCATATGTTATTGAACACACAGGAAATGATGGCTGTAAACTACTTAAATGTCCATTAACAAACTAATAAAGTTTCCATTGATTATTTTCATTTTTTGATTTTTAAACCATGTGAATATATTAGGGATTCAAGTAGTTTTTAAAACACATGAGCAACATAGACCAAATCCTTAGCTATACATGTGCTTTAAGGTCAGGGAGTGGCAGTCATAGTAGGTATTTTAGGGTCAAAGCACAGGTTCTATTTACCTCTGCCTAATACTATATTCAAAAAAACAAAAACCTGGAAAGGAAAGACAGACCACAAGCCAATGCCATAGTAAATCAGAAAAGAAAAAATAAATGAACAAATGTACAAAGGTAAAAAAGAAAAAAATACTTACTGGGACTCTCTCATCTTCTCGTCGTCTTCGACCTCTGAAAAGAGTTCTCCTTTTAGCAACGACAAAAAAAGGTGGGGATGATGGGAGGGGCAACTCATACGTTTTGTCAAATGTAAATGTGTATGTGTGTGTATATATATATATATATATATATATATATATATATTCTACTGAAGATGGGTGAACTTTTAGTTTAAGTAATTCTACTTTCTGTATCTCCACTATTTTGAAGAGATGAATATATATTCTTCTGAATGGATCCTAAACTAATCTACCAAAAACTTCATCTACTACCACCAACACGACTAAATAAGATGGGCCCATTTTTATTAGGTAGTGCTCCTTCCACACCAGAAGCATATCATTATTCAGTTTTTTTGGTTTCATTCAGGCAGACTGGGCAATAATGTATAACCCCATTCCCACAGTTTAGAATTTGTAAGAAATTAAAACTAGAATGCAGATAGGATCTTATCTTTCTAAGCTATTCTTTCTTCAGTGAACCATACAGAACTTCAGAGTAACTTTATAAAACCTCTGACTCAGAGCTATATTCTATATGGGCACTATAAATTTCGTAATATTTATTAAAAAACCATTAACCCGTATTATGTGAACACTGTATTCATTTAACATAAACATACACCAATAGTTAAAACAAAAAAAATCACTAGATCATGTTCTTCAAATACTCATATTATGAGCAAAGAATTTTCATATACCATATCCGTATTTATTCCGTATTTCCTTACCTGCCCCTACCATAGTCCCCATTCTGTTCCATCTGTAAAGGGGGAGTTTCTTTTGGAAGATAGCTTTGCTCCTGATGCCCTGTTACTGTAGGGTTATGCCGTTCAGTTGGAAAGTTCCTTGAACCAGATCTGTTTAACTGTCCATCCCCCAATGATACAGAGCCCTCTGTTGAGTGCTCTGAACCACTCGATGACCTAAAATGAGGCTTCACACTATAAGAAACATAAGATCACATACATGAGAGGATAAATCAAAACAGAAAATCTTTCCTCTTAATGGTAAAAACTCTTATTTGATAGGCTAAGTTAAAAACCGCCTTCTACTGTATTCTGATTTTTTATAAATTAAACATAAAAGTGTCACATTATAAAAATGTAAACTTATGTCCCAGATGTATTATTTTTAAAAGGCAAAGAATTTTTACATTTAAAAAAAGTTGTTTGGAGAGATTTGGGTTAAGATCCAAAGTTCTTCAAAATATAGGTACTTCTACCTCAATACTCAAAATACAAGTAGGATTTTACCTAATTTAACACCAGCTGCAGTCGTGACACATATAAATCAGTCAGGCTTTAAGCTCATTGGTAAGTCTATGCCATACATTCTCAATGGGGCAACATCACCCCAAGTGGGAGTAAAAAAGGTTCTGGGATGGGGAGAGGGACAAAAGGAAAAAACAAAAAACCTCATCTTACTCTTTTTATACATAAAGTATAGATATTCATACATTACATAAATACATATACAATAATCTCCAGCACTAAATTTTCATAGGGAAAAATTAGGGAGTGAAAAAAATCTAAAAAGGCTCTTTAGGGGAGTGCCAATGAAAACAAGAGAAAAAGTGCAATGTATTAAAATTCTAGCTTCTTAATAAGTTCATTGCTCAAAGATCCTTATGGGCGGGAGGGCGGGGAATGGGACAACAGCTAGGAAATATAATGCAAGTAATAGCCTAGCGTGATTTCATGAATTAGGTAGGGAATTTGGTAAAAACAAACAAAAACCTAAATAACTGTGAACAAAAGTAGCTTTTATCTTGGATGATGGGTATAAGCACCCAAATCTCCTAATAATTTGTAAGAGGATAAAGCTAGGGGTCGGGTAAAGGAGGCTACAGTTTAATCAAGAGCGAAAACACCTAAAGTAAGCCCAGGCAACTGAGGATCTTGGCTCAATAGATTTTACAAGGAAGTATGAGATTTATATTCGGCCCCTTACTTGTAGTTTATATATTCAATTTTTACAGTCTATTTTCATAGTTATAAATTTATATTAATACACTGTCGATTCCTGGTTCTCTGAATAGAGATTTAAAATCTCAAAATAATTCTAAACCCAGCAATTAAGCATTAATTCCAACAACATCTCTAGTTATCCTACCTTATTCTTTACAGAAAATAAAAAATTAGATTACTATTAAACTTAAATGTAAAAATCAGGCTACAAAGTTAGGCTGTTTCATGTAAGATGTTACTTTTCAAAATAATTACTTTATGTCAAAATAGATTTTTAAAAAATTTTTATTTATTTTTTTAAAGTAATCTCTACACCCAACATGGGGCTCAAACAATCAACCCTGAGATCCAGAGTCACATGCTCTACCAAGTCAGCCAGGCAATCCTCAAAATAGATTTTTAACAGCAATGAAAATGATAGTATGTCAAGAAACACTAAGTAATTTTCAAAATATTTATATTATCCATCGTATCTAAAAATGACCTCATGAGGTAGATATGCCGTTTATGTATCTGTTCAGAAACTATTATTCACCTAAATTTGCTCACTGTATTTCAGTATAACTAACAGATTAGTTATTAGGTTTACACAGCCCTCAGATCTCATAATCTTACCCTTCACCGAGAGGGACTTACAATCTCAGTCTAGGCAAAAGATAAAAAGAAAGATAAAAGAAGTAAGTGATAAAAGACGGAAAGGAAGAAGTGATGTGATAGAAAGACAAAGAATGAAAGGTAGAAAAATGCCCAGACTTCTGAAAGTTAGTCCTAGTCTCTCCAAGTAGGTCTAGTGATCATCACTGGGCCGTTACAAGGGTCATATAATAAACTGCAAAGGGGCTTTCTAAAAGTTACTTTTTCTTTGATAACTTTAAACAAACAAACACAGTGGTCTTGTGTTGGTCAAAAAGTTCTTTTAGTTTTATCTGTAATATCTGCATTTTATAAGAAGAAAGTATTTGTGTATAATTTTTGTAATTAAAAATTAACAACCTGTACTGGTCACAGGTATGAAAAGGAATTGTACGTGAATGGTTTTGAAAAACAAGCAAAACCTGTCCTGTACCTTTAAAAGCAGAGGCACATATCCTTACAAGCAAGGATAACTAGACTGTCATTCTTGGCTTTCTTATCGTAATTTCACCCTTTTTATCAAGAAAGCACAGCAAACAAAAACAAGTGACGGTAAAGGAACACCATGAACCTATTTAATACATTTTTTAGTTAAAAATATGCAAACCACCAGTACTTTTAGCTAATACTGAAATACTGCTTTTAGTCTACAAGAAAGATGTCTATTCTACTTCACTGTCTATAGCAAAATTCACTCCTTAAAAAAAAAAAAGTGAAATCAATAGATAACCTATTTCTACAAAGCTACCATTTCTAATCAGGAGAAATCTGTATTTTCTAACAAGTGAAGTTGTAAGCTGTTATTTGCTCTACTTAAATTATTTTTAAGAAAAACTTTACCGTCTACGGCCATACCATCCTGAACGCGCCTGATCTCGTCTGATCTCGGAAGCTAAGCAGGGTCGGGCCTGGTTAGTACTTGGATGGGAGAAAAACTTTACCAACTATAGTAGAGGAAAGGAAATGTTCTAATCTCAAGTCTGCTGATAATAACCAGCCAATGTAACCCTAGCAAGATTTTTGTCTTCTTCAGCTTTCACTTTCTTCATCTGTAAAATGACTTAAAACTATTATCATAACAAAGGTCTTCCCAGATTTAAACATCATTATCTCTATGTGTTCATGGAAATTAGTCGTTTTGAAAGCAGGACTGGGATTAAAGGACAATGTGTGAGGCTCCCTGTACTTTTCTACTCATATGTCCTAGCAATACTTGAATTTTGCGGGTGTTACTTTATTACCAAACCAAAAACCATCTTTAAGAGCACAATAATCCTTTGAATTATAAAGAACCATCCATCCTTGTTAACAGAAAGAGATCTCATTTGAAACTTCATAAAGCAGTAAGAATAGGTATATGTAGTAAAGTTTTCCTAATGCTCATAAACGATCTTCAAATGCTTTAACCAATTGTCAGTGAGTACAAACTGTGTGAGTACAAAAAACTGATTATGAGAGGATGATACATTATGAATGCTTCCAGAAACCACTAAGAAGAACACTTAATACTGTGAGTCTTCTTTCTCAGTGAAGCATGTTCCAGGAAAACCTTACAAAAAAGAATTAAGTTCCTAGAAGTCATTTTAGAAGAACATACCCCATGTGGTCTCCTTGCCAAAAAGAACCAACTGGGAGAATGAGATCTAGCAAGAGAAAATCCCTGAAAAGAAATAATTAAAAAAACAAAAACCCAAACCTAGGAGGCTCACAAAATAAGCAAACAAGGAACAATAAATATGAAACTATTAAATAAATCTAAGCCACCACAGAAGCCCACTTTTCTTTGGTTACTCATACTCTATCAAAAATCATAATATATACCAAATTATTGAGATTATCAGTTGACATTTATACAAAAATAATTAACACTTAACAGACTTATTAATCTTTTATATGATAGCAAATAGTTTCTAGAGTTCTCAATAATTTATCTAGAACACTTTTTAAAGTGTAGGCTTTACATAAGAGACTCTTAAAAACTGAGAACAAACTGAGGGTTGATGGGGGGTGGGAGGGTAGGGAGAGTAGGTGATGGGCACTGAAGAGGGCATCTTTTGGGATGAGCATTGGGTGTTGTATGGAAACCAATTTGACAATAAATTTCATATATTAAAAAATAAAAAAAATAAAAAATAAAAAATAAAAAAAAATAAAGTGTAGGCTTTAAAGTCAAATTGCCTGGGCTCAAATTTTGGCTCTGCCAATTACTAGCCACACGCTCATAGACATGATATTTAACCCTTTTGTTTCAATGTCCTCATCTTAAATAGACATAATAACTGTATATATCTTATCGGGTTATGAAAACTGTGATAAAATATGTAAAGCCCTTAAGACAAAGCCTTAGACACTAAATGTTCAATAATGTTAGCTGCTGCTATAGTTCATGGAAATCATTTCAAAAGTAAATTCTTAAAAATCTTAAGTAACTCATTTTCCCAACATTCAATACTCAAATCAGCTAATATTTCTATCCTCAAAAAACCCATTCTCCAAAATGTTACATATTAAACTACTAATCAGACTACTAATTTAGACACCAGATTTTGCTACTATCATAAAATAATTTTCTATTATCTTTATTATTTAAAAAAATCAGTATGTATCATTTACAATCCCAGTTCCAAGTCTTTATTTATACAAATTATCAACACTTGAGATCAAAGTGTATTTATTAATTCGAGAGTAAAATTGTTTAAGCTTTTGGTTAAAAAGTCTGTAAATAGCATTGCTATTAACACAGTATTCTTTAAATTCCACTATGATTTTCATCTTACCGATTTTTTTGGAATGGTCGAGCCATATTCACAGCAGCAGCATTTGTTTTATAAGATCCTGGTGCATTAAAGCCATTCACAAAACTACCATTGGGAAAAGGAGCCTAAAAGAAAATTTGGTGTTTAAAACCAATTAATGTAAAGGGCAGAATATAGTGTAAAGGCTGTAAGAAACTCCTGATGAACTAACAACTTAGCATCAATTTTTCTTTTTCTTTCTTTCTTTTTTTTGTTGCTTTACAGTGTGTGTGTGTGTGTGTGTGTGTGTGTGTGCATGAGTAGGGGAGAGGGGTAGAGGGAGAAAGGGAGAGAGAGAGAGAGAGAGAGAGAGACAGAGACAGAGAGAGACAGAGACAGAGAGAGACAGAGGCAGAGAGAGAGAGAGAGAGAGAGAGAGAGAGAGAGAGAGGGAGGGAGAGAATGAATCCCAAGCAGGCTGTGCCACCCAATGAACCCCGCCTTTTTTTTTTTTTTTTAAAGATTTTTCATTTTTAAGTAATCTCTGCACCCAGAGTGCGGCGTGAAGTCACGACCTTGAAATCAAGAGTTGCATGCTCTACGGAACAAGCTAGGCAGGCACCCCTTCAATTTCTTTTATAAGGCAAAAACATTTGTAAGCATTTTACCTATTTGCTTTTTGCAATACTCCAATATTACCTGATTTACAGAAAAAGGAATCATTAGGCTATTACTTAATAAAGTACATTTTTCTCTGAAAAAGTTTACCAAAACTAAAAGCATTTTAAACTACTCAGGATTGACCCAGTCTCTTATTTTAATTCACTCAGCAAATAGGAACAAATAGCTTAACCCTTAGTCACGTGCGTATATTTGGTATAGGGGATTAGATATCATTATCACTACTTAAAAGTCAGAAAATAACCAATATCAACACAAAACAAAAAATAAACTACTCTAGCTTTCTTCAAATTTCAGCTTAAGTGAAAAATTTTATGATTCTGTAAGGATTTCACTTACCAGTGGCGTTTCAAAGTAAGGTGCAGGATTTGGTGACCAAGACTGAGGCACAATACTGTAGACCGAGTACTGTTGGTGAGGATTATATACAGGCTGCATAAAAACTGGTGAGGCATACTGTGCTTGAGTTTGAATGGGCTGACTATACATACTAGAATCCATTAATCGATAACCATTCTTTGCAAAAAATGTATTGATGGCTTTTATCCTTGCCTAGAAGAGGAACATATTATAATAAAGTGTATATTCTCACAAATATATTTAATTTACTTTTTAAACGTATTTTACACAACTATGTTATTTCTGACTACTGTAGAGTCAGCAGAGCAAAAGGAAATGATTGATAGCTTTAAATTACTTTAAAAACTTTTGCATGGCAAATATAACAATGAACAAGGTAAAGCTACAAAAGTCAAAATATCAAAATAGTAAAACTGCAAATTATCACAGATAAAGGGGCTAATATATTTCTAACATACAAATTCTAAAAAGATAAAAAATGTTAGAGAAATGAACAGAGTTTACAGAAAAAAGGAAGGCAAATGGCTCTTAAACATATGAAAAGATGCTAAACCTTACTTGTAAGAGAAATGCAATTAAAATGGAATTAACATTTCTCACTTACAGGATTGGCAAAAATCCAAAAATCTGACAACATACTGTTGATAAGATTGTGGCAAAATAGGCACTCTGATACACTGATGATGGACACGTAAAATAGCACAACACTTATAAAGGAAAATTTAGCAGTTATCTTCTGAAGTCATATATGCATTTTCCATATTCTCACCCATCCCACTTCTAGGAATCTTTTCCAAATATACACTGAACAAAAAGTTTAAGAAAGGATATACATGGCTGTTCAAAAACACTAACTATAATAGGGATGGAGAAAAAGAACTATCTTCAATACACACACACACACAAAACAACAGAACAATCAGTCCATCGATGGCTGAATACACCAGAGTACATCCACACAACTGAGCATCAAACAGAAATAAAAAGAACTAATGAATTGCTCTAAATACTATTATGGAGTGAATTCAAGAATATACTATTGTTTAAAAAAAAAAAAAAAAAAAAAGGTAGGGGCGCCTGGGTGGCTCAGTCGGTTAGGCGGCTGACTTTGGCTCAGGTCATGATCTTGTGGTCCGTGACTTCTAGCCCTGCGTCGGGCTCTGTGCTGATAGCTTAGAGTCTGGAGCCTGCTTCATATTCTATGTCTCCCTCTCTCTGACCCTCCCCTGTTCATGCTCTGTGTCTCCCTGTCTCAAAAATAAATAAACGTTAAAAAAAAAAAAAGGTTGGGGCGCCTGGGTGGCGCAGTCGGTTAAGCGTCCGACTTCAGCCAGGTCACGATCTCGCGGTCCGTGAGTTCGAGCCCCGCGTCAGGCTCCAGGCTGATGGCTCGGAGCCTGGAGCCTGTTTCCGATTCTGTGTCTCCCTCTCTCTCTGCCCCTCCCCCGTTCATGCTCTGTCTCTCTCTGTCCCAAAAATAAATAAACGTTGAAAAAAAAAAAAATTAAAAAAAAAAAAAAAGGTAAAGCAAGGAGGATAAAGGAGTATGTATAGTAAGCTACTGTTTAGCTAAGTCACATAGGAATATAAAGATATACTTGCATACATACATATATATGTGTGAATATGTATTTAATATACCAAGTTTTAGATATTTTACTTTTAAACCATGCACACATTGAAAATAAATCAATTATAAAAATAAATAAATAAATAATATTCAGTAGCATCCAGCAAAATTAACTTTCATGTGCATTCAATTAGTAATACAACACACAGAAATCCTAAGTGACTTTCAGCCATAACAAAACCAACTGTTAGCCTCAGGAATAAACTACAAGGCAAAGTATAGCAAAAAAATTCTTAATATATTGTCAGATTTATATTGCTTTTGGTATTGCTATTCTGATACTTTTGTGTGTGACTATGGGATACAAAAAAATCAGTAATTATACTGGAGTCAAAGAGATCTGAGATTTTCACATGGGAGAAAGGAGACACAAACGTAAGACTAAAGAAGTAAAAAACCATATATCCTGACTTTAAATCAAAAGCATCAGTATAAACTCACATTTTTGTTAAAAAAAAAAGGTAACAATCCATACTTCATACTTCTGTCCAATGAAAAAGCTTTTAAACAATGACCATACCAGTAACCACAAGAACTCCTTGTGCCTAGCCAGTAGGCTAAAAATTATCACCTCCCCATAAAAATAAAGTGGGGACTCTGGAGACTTGACCTGGCCCCAGGCCTTTGACATCAAATATACAAGAAGACGCAAGCAAACCACTGAAAATTACTAGGACCATGACAAAAGGACTGATAAGTTAACTCAAAGAGGCCACAATTCATCGATAAGGACAACAAACACATCAAGTATGTTTAAATACTCAACAACAAAAAACACCCGAATGGTCAGTTTTGAAGGTTCATTATTTTCTAAAACTGGCTAAGAAAAGCTAGAACCAAGCATTTCTCATGTGTTCATATATGAGTTGTACACCTCACGATAATGAAGATAATGGAAAGCTTCTCTTTATAGAAGTGCTTCAACTAACAAATGGAAAAAAGAAAAAAGAAAGCCTAAAAATAGCACCTCTTTGCAGCTTTAATTTATAGATTTAGTCAATGATCAGTGGCATCCAGCATAAGAGACAGACACAAAAACATACAGGCTTTTTGTTCTCTCTCTGCTGCTCCCAAGTCAAGCCAAATTTTGATCAAGCTTCTAAATCTGGCTATCAATTTGCATGAAGTACAGGGACAGAGAATCATGTTTAACTACATTAAAAAATCTAACTAGCCAATTCAAAAAGGGGCAGAGGACTTCAACAGACACTTATCCAAAGACAATATACAAATGGTCAATAAACACATGAAAGGATGTTCACTACCACTAATCATTAGGGAAATGCAAATCAAAACTACAATGAAATACCACCTCACATTAAGATGGTTACTATTAAAAAAAAAAAAAAAGAAACAAACAGAAAAGAACAAGTGTTGGAGAGGCTGTGGTGAAATTTGAACTTTTGTGCACTGTTGGTAGGAATGTAAAATGGTATAGCTGCTGTGGAAACCAGTATGGAGATACCTCGAAGAATTAAAAACAATCACTATATGACTCAGCAATTCTACTTGTGGGTATTACCCAAAATAACTGAAAGCAGGGTCTCAAAGAGATACCTGTATACCCCTGTTCATAGCAGCATTATTCACAATAGCTAAAATGCAAAAGCAATCCACGTGTCCATCAACAGATTACGGTATAAGTAAAATGTGGTATATACATTCAGCAGAATGTTATTCAGCTTTAAAAAGGAAGGAAATTTGGGGCGCCTGGGTGGTGCAGTCGGTTGAGCGTCCGACTTCAGCCAGGTCACGATCTCGCGGTCCGTGGGTTCGAGCCCTGCTTCGGGCTCTGGGCTGATGGCTCAGAGCCTGGAGCCTGTTTCCGATTCTGTGTCTCCCTCTCTCTCTGCCCCTCCCCCGTTCATGCTCTGTCTCTCTCTGTCCCAAAAATAAATAAACGTTGGAAAAAAAAAAAATTAAAAAAAAAAAAAAAAGGAAATTTTGCAATATGCTACATGGATAAACCTTGAAAACATTTTGCTGAGTGAAATAAACCAGTCAAAAAGAAACAAATACTATATGATTTAATTTATATAAATTAGAGTAGTCAAAAATCATATGTTTAAGGTATAATAGTGGTTTTCAGGAGCTGGATGGAGGGGAGAATGGGGAGTTGTTGTTATTTAATAGGTACAGAATGTGAATTTTACAAGATGAAAAGAATTATGAGAAAGGATGGTGGTGAATGTGTTTAATACAACTGCACTATATAAAGACGGTAAATTTTATGTATGTGTATTTTATTTTATTTATTTTTCTTTAAAGGATTGTTAGTTTATTTATTTACTTATTTTTCAACGTTTATTTACTTTTGGGACAGAGAGAGACAGAGCATGAACGGGGGAGGGGCAGAGAGAGAGGGAGACACAGAATCGGAAACAGGCTCCAGGCTCTGAGCCGTCAGCCCAGAGCCTGACGCGGGGCTCGAACTCACGGACCGCGAGATCGTGACCTGGCTGAAGTCGGACGCTTAACCGACTGCGCCACCCAGGCGCCCCTTATGTATGTGTATTTTAACACAATAAAATATAACTAGCAAAATGTATGAGGAACTCTGTAAAACCAATTAACATGGTTATTTCAACAACACACTTCCAAAAGAAAAGATAAGTAAGTAGAGGATGAAACTATAGATTTAAAAAGAGAAAAAAAATGAGAATCAGGAAAATATGAACAGCAACTGATGTTCAAGAAGCTAATGTTCATTTTTTTTAAAGTGTAATGATATTGTAAGTATAATTTTTAAAAAATCCCTACCTTTCAGAGCTACTAATACTAGTTTATTCACAGATAAAATTAAGTTTCAAATTTGCTTCAAAATAATTGGGGGCATGGAAAAATAGGTGGGAATGGATGAAGCAAGAATGGCAATGCTCTACAAATTGTTACAACTGGCTAATGGGATCTCAGTGATTGATTTTACTGTTTTCTCCACTTTTATATGTTTGCAATTTCCTGTACTAAATTTAAAAAAAAAGGTGGGGGGAGAAACAAATGCTCTAAAACTTAGTAAAATAAATCAGACCACTTGTTTACATATTGCCTGTGTTTTGCGCCTCAATGGCAGAGTTGAATAGTTACAGCAGACTTGATGACTGGCAAAACCTACACTGTCTACTATCTGGTCCTTTAAAGAAAAAGTTTGCTGACTTTTGCAATAGAGCTAAAACAGATGTGAGAGAATTAGATTAGGAATCATAAGCCTCACCAACTTGTTGGAAATTATCAAGTGAAATAATGCATATTTAAGCAAAACTACAATTTTAATAAATGAATGAAAGGTATGTTTTATGATCCTTATAGATACAGGCCAGGAAATCCCCTCTCCCCAAATTGCAACCAAACAATAAGAAATCAATAATGGCCAATCTTGAAAAATCTGTAAAACATCAAATTGATTTTAGTATGCCCTAAAAAAATTTATAGCTACTGCTTTTACTAAAGTAATATCATACACTGTAGTTTACTTAAATCTTAAAATATCTGATAAGAAACTAAAACCAAGTGAATAACATTTTTTTAATGTGGTCCATTATTAAAATGGTAGCCCAGGGGCAACCTGGGTGGCTTAGTCAGTTAAGCATCTGACTCTTGATTTTGGCTCAGGTCATGATCTCATAGTTTGTGAGTTCAAACCCTGCATTGGGCTCTGTGTTGACAATGCAGAGCCTGCTTGGGATTCTCTCTGCCCCTCTCCTGCTTGAGCTCTTTCTCTCTCTCTCAAAATAGATAAATAAACATGAAAGAAAGCAAGAAAGAAGAAGAGAAAAGAAAAGAAAAAAGAAAATGGCAGCCCAAAGAAACAGACTCCAAGATAACCTAGGAAACAGTAGACTAAGATTTTAACCCAGCCATTAGGAATATGTATGGGTTATAAGGAAACTGTGTTCTTAAAGAATTGAAGAAAAGGGAAATCTCAGCAGAAACATATATATGTGTGTATACACACACACACACACACACACACACACACACACACTCGGCTGAGATTTTATATATATATATATATATATGTATGTATGTGTGTGTGTGTGCGCGCGCGCGCATGTGTATATTTATTTAAGTAGGCTTCATGTGCAGCATGGAGCCCAATGTGGGGCTTCAACTCACAACCCTGAGATCAAGACCTGAGCTGTGATCAAGAGTCAAACACCTAACCGACTGAGCCACCCATGTACCCCATGATCTTATAATGCTAGAACCAATAAACACACATTTAAAAAAGAACCCTGACTCTTACTTTGCAACACACAAAAGAAACTTGAAGTAGATCATAAAACCTAAATATGAGTAATGAAAGCATAGTACTTCTAAAATCATAAAATATTCATGACCCAAAAGACACTGATTTCAGACAAAAAAAAAAAAAAAAGAAAAGAAAAGGAGATAAAAAAAGACCTTATTAAAATTAAAGGCTTCTAAAAAATTTTTTTTGAACTTCTGCTCTTTGGTCAATTTCTGACAAAGGAGGCAAGAATATACAATGGGGAAAAGATGGTCTTCAATAAATGGTGTTGGGAAAACTAACAACTACATGCAAAAGCATGAAACTGGTCCACTTTTTACATTATTTACAAAAATAAACCAAAAAATGGTTTAAGACCAGAAACCATAAAACTCCTAGGAGAAAAGCATAAGCAGTAAGCTCTCTGACACCAGAATTAGCAATACTCTTATAGATGTGTCTCCTCAGGCAAGGGAAAACAAAAGCAAAAAATAAACAAATGGGACTATATCAAACTAGAAAGTTTTTGCACAGCAAAGGAAATTGTCAACCAAATGAAAAGACAATATACTGAATAGGAGAAGATATCTGCAAATAATAAAATAAGGGCTTAATATCCAAAATATTATCCAACTATATATCCAAAATATATCCAAAATACACAACTCAGTATCAAAAAACCCCAAATAATCCAATTAAAAATGGGCAGAGAACCTGAATAGACATTTTTCTAGAGAAGACATATATATGGCCAAAAGCCCCATGAAAGGATGCTCAACATCACTATCAGGGAAATGCAAATCAAAATCACAAAGAGGTACCTCCTTACTCCTGTTACAAGGCTCTATTAAAACAAAACAAGAAATTATAAATGTTGGTGAGGATACAGAAAAAAGGGCACCCTCTGTGCACTGATTTCTGGGTAGTTATCCAAAGAAAACAAAAACGTTAACTTGAAAAGACATTTGCGCCCCTATGTCCACTGTAGCCCTATTTACAATAGCCAATATATGAAAGCAACTTAAGTGTCCACTGATAGATGAATGGATAAAGACGATGTGGTATACAGGCACACAGGAGTATTATTCAGCTATAAAAAAGAACAAAATCTTCCTATCTGCCATAACATTGACATTATGCTAAGTGAAATAAGTCAGACAGGGAGAGACAAATACTGGGTGATTTCACTTATATGCAGCTATCTAAAAAACAAAACAAAACAAAACAGAAACAAACACATATACAGAGAAAAGTCTGGTGGTTGCCCAGGGGTAACAGAATAGAGGGATGGATGAAATAGGGGAAAACAATTAAAAGGTACAAATTTCTAGTTACAAAATAAATAGGTCATGGGAATGTAGTAAGTATATAGTTAATAATATTGTAACAACTTCGTATGGGGACAGATATTAGCTAAATTTCTCATGGTGATCACTTCATATGTACAGAAGTGTTGAATCACTACGTTCAGACACCTGAAACTAATATAATATTGTACATCAAGTACATTTCAATTAAAATGACAACAACAACAAATTCCAAAACTTCTGCTCTTCAAATATACGCTATTAAGAAAACAAGAAGGCAAGTCACAAGCTAGGGGAAATAGATTTGCAACACACACATACATAACTGACAAAGAACTTATATTCAAAATATATAAAGGACTCCTTCTCATTCAATACTAAGATCAACAATCAATTTTGTTTTAAATAAAGAGAAGATTGGGGCGCCTGGGTGGCACAGTCGGTTGAGTGTCCGACTTCAGCCAGGTCACGATCTCGCGGTCCGTGAGTTCGAGCCCCGCGTCGGGCTCTGGGCTGATGGCTCAGAGCCTGGAGCCTGTTTCTGATTCTGTGTGTCTCTCTCTCTGCCCCTCCCCCGTTCATGCTCTGTCTCTCTCTGTCCCAAAAATAAATAAACGTTGAAAAAAAAAAATAAAGAGAAGATTGAAAAAGTGACTAGATAATCAAATTGCAGTACATTCCTACTACTTGGCAATAAAAAAAGAATGAACTATCAATACATGCAACAATGTGGTTGTTAAGGGAGAGGCTACTGATCTTTCCTAAGTGAGCAGCATGCAAATAGTAGCTACTAATCCCATTCCTCAATGGCTTGTGTTCCTGGAGTGGCTGGCTGGTGCAAGGCAGGTAGTAGACTCTGTCCTCCAAAAATACAGGGTGTTATTGTGGTTCGGTAGATCCCTGAGGATTCAGTGCCGATGCCTGCCTTAGTTTCATTCCTCTTTGCAGCAGCAGATTCCCTTGGCAATATCTATTAGAATACTTCAGTAATACCAGGAATGGGAGGATCATATTTCAGTGTTAATATTGTAGAATACTCAGAATATCTAGTTCTCAAAAAAGAATTAAAAAACAAAAACACAGGAAACCTATGGTCCATTCACAGGAAGAAAAAAAGAATTCGATAGAAACCATTCTAAGGAAGCCCAGACATTGGAATTACTGGCCAAAGATGCTAAATCAACTTCTGTATTTTTAAAAAATATTTTTCTATTTATTTTTTATATTTTTAATATTTATTGTTGAGAGAGAGGGAGAGAGCAAGCGAGCGAGCGAGCACTGGGGAGGACAGAGAGAAAGGGAGACACAGAGTCTGAAGCAGGCTCCAGGCTCTGAGCTGTCCATACAGAGCCCGACACGGGGCTCCAACTCATGAACCATGAGAATGATGACCTGAGTGGAAGTTGGACGCTTAACTGACTTGAGCACCCAGGCACTCCAAATCAACTATCTTAAAAGTGTTGGGGCGCCTGGGTGGCGCAGTCGGTTAAGCGTCCGACTTCAGCCAGGTCACGATCTCGCGGTCTGGGAGTTCGAGCCCCGCGTCAGGCTCTGGGCTGATGGCTCAGAGCCTGGAGCCTGTTTCCGATTCTGTGTCTCCCTCTCTCTCTGCCCCTCCCCCGTTCATGCTCTGTCTCTCTCTGTCCCAAAAATAAATAAACGTTGAAAAAAAAAAAAAAAAGTGTTCAATGAGCTAATGGAAACCATGGACAAACCTAAGAGTATCAGGAAAAAGATGTTATGAACAAAACAATTTGAAGGAAATCAGTAGGCCTATCCTACAAGAAATGCTAATGGGAGTTATTCAGGGTGAGATAAAGATATTAGAGAGTAACTCAAAGCTATAAGAAGAAATAAAGAACACTGGTAAGGATAATTACACAGGCAAATACAAAAGAAAATATTACTATACTTCTGGTATGTAATTCCTCTTTTTTATCAGATTTAAAAGAAAACGAATACAACAGAGTTTATATAGAGCAGAATATTTGTACACTACTGAAACTAAGTTGATATTATTCAAATGAGGTGGTTATAAATTTAATTTTAACCTCTAAGAAAACCATGGATCAGGTCATGATCTCACAGCTCGTGAGTTTGAACCCCGCGTCAGGCTCTGTGCTGACAGCGCGGAGCCTGGAGCCTGCTTCAGATTCTGTGCCTCCCTCTTTCTCTGCCCCAACCCACTTGCATTCTGTCTCTCTCAAAAATAAATAAACATTAAAAAAAATTATAAAAAACATTATACTAAGGGAATTAAGCCAAATACAGAGACTGATATTGCATGATTCCACTTATATGCTATATCTAAAATAGGAATCATAAAGACAGAGACTAGAAGAAAGGTTACTAAAGGGTAGAAGAATGGGCAGTTATTGTTTCATAGAGTTTATGTTTGGAATGATGCAGAAGTTCTAGATAAATACTGGTGATGGTTGCACAGCAATGTGAATGTATTAAATGCCACTAAGTTGTGTACTTAAAAATGGTAAATTATATATATGTATATTCCACACACAAGAAACTTCCAAACAAAGCTTAAGAAATAATGTTCATTACAACATTATTTGTAAACAAGAGAAACAAGTTAATGCTTGTCCACGGAGAAAAATGGATAGGATAATTAAACTGTGATATACATGAACAATACTGGATGTATACTTGAAACAACAGTGAATGAAAAGATCTTAAAGATGTATTAAGTGAAAAGAGCAGCTGAGTGTCTGCTGTACATTCTTATTCATGTAAAGAAAAAAAGAGGGCGCCTGGGTGGCTCAGTAGGTTAAGTGGCAGACTTCAGCTCAGGTCATGATCTCATGGTTTGTGGGTTCGAGCCCCACGTCAGGCTCTGTGCTGACAGCTCAGAACCTGGAGCGTGCTTCAGATTCTGTGTCTCCCTCTCTCTCTGCCCTTCCCCTGCTTGTGCTCTCTCTCTCTAAAATAAACATTTAAAAAAAAAAAAAAGAAAGAAAATTCCTAGATGGACACAGAAAAAAACTCTTATCACCTCTGGGGGAAACAACTAGAAGAATCTGGTAAAGAGAATTTGAATTAATTAATTAATCAATCATTAATTATTTAATATTGTTTGACTTTCTTATGCAAGTATTTTTACTCTTTAAATTCTGAAAAACATATATAAAAGGAACATATAAACATATATTCCATATGACATTCTATAATATATATATATATATCATCTTTATGAAACCCAGATAAAACTTAATATTCTGTCTTAAAGTCAATTAAAACAGGATGAAACACTGCCTCCTAATGAAATTATCAAAGGTGGACAAACATTCTTCCCTTAATCCCTTTGTCCTCCAAGATCACTGCTTATGAATCACAGGATTTCCAAAATGAAAACCATGTACACTTCAAAGAAACAAACCAGGACCTTAGAGGTAACTTGACATGCCTAAGATCAAAGAGTATGTGGCTGAAAGCAGCATCAAGGGTTGGAATATAGGATTTCTGGCTCCTGCACCTGTCTTTCTGGGTGCCAGGTCATTTGGTTTTAATGAATGCTACAAAAATTAATGTGAATCTCCTAGCAAGAACTAGGCTATATGCTATGTGATGACTAATTAAAGGAACTATAGACAAAACCCAAAATAGCAGATAAATATTACTACTTATATATAATTTTAACACTATATCTAAGATCTCAGAAAATGTAATCAGCTGTAAGAAACGGGAGGTATAGGGGCGCCTGGGTGGCTCAGTCAGTTAGGCATCCGACTGATGCTCAGGTCATGATCTCACGGTTCGGGAGTTTGAACCCCATGTCGGGCTCTGTGCGGACAACTCAGAGCCTGGAGCCTACTTCGGATTGTTTGTCTCCCTCTCTCTCTGCCCCTGCCCTGCTCGTGCTCTATCTCTGTCACTCAACAATAAATAAATGTTAAATAAATAAATAAGAAAGAAAGAAAGAAAGAAAGAAAGAAAGAAAGAAAGAAAGAAAGAAAGAAACAACGAACGAAAGAAATGAGAGGTATAAGGAATAATCAAAATAGTGATTGTTTGTAGATGATATCCTCTTTCAGACACATAATCTCCATTAGATATGATAAAGGAAGTCAGCAAGGTTCCTGCAGACAGTAACATTAAAAAAAAATTTTTTTTAAGTTTACTTTGAGAGAGAGTGAGTGAGTGAGCATGCAAGGCTGAGCAGGGAAGGGGCAGAGAGAGAGAGGAAGAGACAGAATCCGAAGCAGGCTCCGTGCTGTCAGTGCAGAGCTCAAACCCACCAACCTTTAGATCATGACCTGAGCTGAAATCAAAAGCTGGACGTTTAACTGACTAAGCCACTCAAGCGCTCCAGGCAGTGACATTTTAAAAAAAGTCACTAAGATACCATGGAGAGGGGGAAAGCAACAAAAATTACTTTAAGGAAGTAATTACAAAATACAATAGACCTGAGTTAACAGAAAAATGTATCATAATAATGTTACCACAATATTGAATACTGCAGGGTAAAACTGCCAACTGTTCCCAGTAAATGAAACACAATCCCATTAATTCCAATATAGTTTTTCTTTGGTTGGTTATTAGTATCAGTCAAACACTCTAAAATTCATATGGAAAACTAAGGCTTTAAGAGTAACCAAGACAGGGGCGCCTGGGTGGCGCAGTCGGTTAAGCGTCCGACTTCAGCCAGGTCACGATCTCGCGGTCCGGGAGTTCGAGCCCCGCGTCGGGCTCTGGGCTGATGGCTCAGAGCCTGGAGCCTGTTTCCGATTCTGTGTCTCCCTCTCTCTCTGCCCCTCCCCCGTTCATGCTCTGTCTCTCTCTGTCCCAAAAATAAATAAACGTTGAAAAAAAAAAAAAATTTAAAAAAGAGTAACCAAGACAATCTTAAAAAAAAAAAAATGAATAAGGGAGGCTTTGCATAAGGGCATAAGGATATTCTAAAACTATAGTAATTAAAACAGTGATTTTGGTTCAATAAAGAAAAGACTAATAGAATAGACAATGTAAAGCAGAGCTGATAGATTCAACATTACACACAAGTTGTGGAAGGAAAAGACCACTGAACAAATATATGTTGAGACAACTGCCTTTCCATACATGGAAAAAAATTAAATTCCTATTGTATCCTGTACATCAAATTAATTCCAGATGTATTAGACCTAAATCTGACATATAAAACTTTAAAGCTATTAGAAGACCTAGAAGAGTATCTCTATAGCCTCAAGTAGGAAAGGAAGATAACAGGGAGAAGCAGAGGAAACAGAATGACAAATAGCAGACATCTTTATCTCTAATATGGAAAGTAGTAATACTAGCTACCACACACCAATAATGAGATTTAAATAAGTCCTTAGAACAGTGCCTGACATATAATCTCTTAATAAATATAAGCCTCTCTCATCCTGGTTCTTCCACTTACCAGGTGCATGAAACTGGGTAGGTAACTTCTCACACCTCACTTTTCCTTGCCATAAAATGGAGAAAACAAGAGTACCTGCCTCATTAAGTTCTTGTAAGAATTAAATGACTCTATACAAATAAAGTGCTTAGAACAGAAACTGATACACATTAAGAGCTCACTAAGAGTTAAAGACAATGTACTGCAATCACAAATAATAATAAGAATATTACATAGAGAATGAGTACCATCTCAAAGTAAGGGCATGCTTAGGATTCTGTTTTAGATGGTAGCTATAGTAGCAACTGGAGAATGGAAAACTAGGGGGAAAGCTGAAGGCATAACATTTAAAAGGCTAAACAATGTTTCAAGCCTAAACAATGGCAGTAATGATTGAAAGAAGTTTTGAAGGTAGATTTCATGGGATCTGAGAAAAGATTAGACCTGTAAAGACAGTGGACAAGTGCCATCAATGACAGATCCCAAGGACAAATGTTAATGTGGTGATGCAGTTAATTTTGAGATGAGGATGACAGTATTGAGAATGTTTTCCATCTTTACTAAAAAATCATTCCTGCTTCTCATTTTGAGAGTTGAGATGATCTGCCACGTTAGCAATCAGCATCTAACTAAAACTTCATGCTGTCTGAAGTTACATCTTTGGAAAGAATTGCTATCCTATCAACTAATTTTCTAGCACATCATAGGAGACAGAAATTTCTTTAAAATCATTACAGGTTTAATAAAACATCCATCTGTGTTTTTTAAATTCTCAGACAAGCAACAAAAACTTTTTGGCTTTACACGAGCCTCTATTTACA
Source organism: Lynx rufus (assembly GCF_022079265.1). Taxonomy (NCBI): domain Eukaryota; kingdom Metazoa; phylum Chordata; class Mammalia; order Carnivora; family Felidae; genus Lynx; species Lynx rufus. The sequence continues at coordinate 77,189,278 of NW_025814889.1, read as the reverse complement.
AAATGTTTCTTACCATGATTGGCTTGCCCTGAAATGTTTTAACTTCTTCTCTTAAGTATTTAAAAGCCTGTTAACAAAGCAGAAAGGAACTTTCATTAGTATTCAAACATTTTCTTAAAGCCATCTTTATTCTATCAAAAGTATGGAACTAGCAACTATCTCCAAAATAAACAATAAAAAATTCTAAAGTCAATTTCATTATCCAGGTGATAAGGAATGAAAAAAATAATTAACACATCAGCTAACATTCACATTTACTGTAGATTGGCTACTATGGATTACCACAAAAAAAACAAAAAAGCACAACGTTCAAAATAGATCCAAAATACCACTACATACACATTTAAAAATGGTTCAGACAGCCTTATAAGATGAAGAATTTTAAAAAAAGAAAAAGTCAGTGGGGCGCCTGGCTGGCTCAGTTGGTGGTGCATGCAACTCTTGATCTAACATGAGATGGAACCCCAAGCTGAGTGTAGTGTTTACTTAAAACTCAATCAATCAATCAGTGAGTGGTTTTAAAATGTTATCAGATATATTTTTGGTTTTTTGTTTCAGTGGAATAGTACTTCCCTTTAAGTTGGACACGACAAGTAAGAGCAGTATCATTAATGTCAAAATTTCAAGAATCATAATGGAAGTTGCAGATTTACTGGCGTAGTATGTACACACTGGAACTACAGAGTACATGGTTCCCAATCCCCATGTTAATATTAAAAGTGTGTGTTAATCTTTTTGATAGGAAACAAACTGCTCTTAAATTGAAAAAGCTTTAGGAAAATGATCAAAAAGGAAACCAATTAATAAGCACAACCACAAAGGTGAACAAAGTACTTAATAGCCTTTACAAATATTACTGTGAGCACATATTTTCTCAATTAAAACATACTACTACTTCTTTTACCACCAGGACTTCAAATCAGAAGAAAAGTTTTCTTCTTACCTGTTGTGCATCGGTATCTGACTGGAAAGTGATATACCAGTTGCTATTGTGTGCAAACTCACAGCTTATCACCTTGGGGCAGTTTTCATTTTTGAACAAGGCTTTAACTTCCTAAAAAAGAAAAACTTTAGTTAACTCTAAAAAGTATATCAACAATAGTCATTTTTTCCCCTTCATGTCTTCTGGTCCTTTCTGTTTCTTTTATTAACTGTCATGCCTTCTGCCCATTCTTTTACTGAGAGTAGATTATCTTCTGACACAAAAATATGCATACTTAAAGCATACATTCTGTATATGATTTAGAGATAGAATCTTACCTTAAAATCAGCAAAACTGCCACAAAAAATTAAAAATATAGATACCCTACCCAGAAATTGCACTATTTATCCAAAGGATACAAAAATGCTCATTCGAAGGAACACATGCACCTCAATGTTTACAGCGGCACTATCAACAATAGCCAAATTATGGAGAGAGCCCAAATGTCCATCCACTGACGAATGAATAAAGATGTGGTAAATATATACAATGGAATATTACTTGGTTACCAAAAAGAGTAAAATCTTGCCATATGCAACAACGTGGATGGAACTAGAATGTATTATGCTAGGTAAAATCAGTCAGAGAAAGACAAGTATATGATTTCGTTTGTACGTGAAATTTAAGAAACAAAACAGATGAACACAGGGGGAGGGAAGAAAAAATAAGATAAAAACAGAGAAGGAGGCAAACTATAAGAGACTCTTAAATACAAAGAACTGGGGGTTGCTGGAGAGGTGTTGGGTGGGGGGATGGGCTAAACAGGGAATGGGCATTAAGGAGGGTACTTGTCAGGATGAGCACTGGGTGTTTATATAAGCGATGAATCACTAAATTCTACTCAAACCATTGTTAGAGAATATGTTAACTAACCTGGATTTAAATTAAAAAATAAAAATAATCTAAGCAAAACAAGCATTTTACTCTTAGTGGCAAGCTAAACTTTCCCTAACAGTAAAATCTCTCTAGACTTCCATTCCAAAAAAAAAAAAAAAAAAAAGTATATCCTCCATTAACATTTTCTAGGTGCTCAGTGTTTATTTTCATGCATTCTCAATTAAATCCAGATGCTCTATCTGTATCAGTCACAGACATGAACTCTGTGCAATGATATCTTCTTCACCTTTCCTTAACTGAACCTGAAATTTCAGTGACTGAAAACTAAAACAAATATATGGATTTCAAAAAAGATGATTACCAAAACTCAGAACTGTGTTAACAATTAACAGCTTGAAAGAAGTTTATAAAAAGAAAAGAAAGAAAACAACTGGAAGTCAACATTAAGTAACTCTTGAGTTATAGAGGGAAAGGGAACATCTACTGAAATACCATGCTCAGTCAGACACAGATTTATCCTGAAAACAACCCTGTGTTAAAGATTTTTATCATCTCTATTGTACAGTTGAGGAAATGGTAGCTCAAACTGTTTAACCTACACACATTATCATAAAGAAGAATTCAATCCCAGATTTGTATGCTTCCAAACTCCATTTGGTCTAATAGCTACTGGAGTTCAAGGAGAAATTCAGTAGTAACCAATAACTCCCAAACAGAAAGAATCGGACAGGTTAAAATGACCTGCGAAATAACAAAATATCATGAGAAATCAATTTTTAAAAAGGTAATTACTATGCTGATGGGACAATAAACATAGTAACAGTGAAGTCTAACCTGTCTCCTAACTCCCTCAAATTTTTACTACACTGAATTAAAAAAAAAAAAAAAAATCTCTACTTACGATGAAATTTTCTTGGGCCAATACTACTCAAAAACAAGTAAGTGTGCAACCAACTGAGTTTTGTGACATTTGTGAAAGCGGTGAAATACTACCAAGTTCAGTTAGTAAAATTCTCATCCAGTCCATAATTTACATTTTTGTAAAACTGCCTGTGGAACTATTAGACTGCCACCCACTGATGTCTATCTTCAAAATTCATAATCTCCACAAATATTTCTAATCCCCTTCAATGCATAAAAAATTGATTTGTTTATTTAAATATCAATAAAATTTATTTCCAGCCTTTATTATTCTTTAGGAAGAGTTAAGTTCATAGATTTACTTTCCCAAGTATAAAAACAGCAGTCTGGGTCACAAGTAGCCAAAAAAAAAAAAAAAAAAATTTGTTCCTGACAGGAACCTTTAAGGTCACCACCCCAAATCCCTCATTTTAATCTGAATTTTCATGATTATTGACCAGGCTTCCTCTATTTTAGTCATCTTCACTTCCTTTCTTTTTTTTTTAATGAATATTACGTCGCTGCCTTTTTCCTTTTACTATTTTTTGTATGTGTGATTTATGTATTCAGAATATAAATTACAGTAACTATAAAACATGATAATAATGGCTAATCTTAGATTTGTTGTGCATGCCAAGTACTGCTCTGAGCTCTCTATATACTAAGCCAATTCTCACAACAATCCAAGGTCACAGAGTTAGCAAGCAAAAAGCTGAAATATATGAGCCTGTACTCTAGAGCCAAGCTGCCTCAAATCCAGGCAGCTTGGCTCTAGAGTACAGGCTCATATATTCTACATTGTTTCTAAATAATGCAAATATTCTTCCCATTCTGCAATTTTCCTTTCAATTTGTTATTTTTGACATATAGTTCATACTTTTAAATAGAAGTTCTATCTAGTGACAGTTTCTTTTCTAATTTCACTGTTTCTAAATTTAGGAAGTCTTCATTCTGGAGAGTTAATAGTGAATGGAATGACTCTGGGCAAAAAGATTAACTACTAATATGTGAAATTTGTTAGGTGGCAAGAATCTAAAACTGTTTTAAATGGCCAGTAAATACCACATAACAGTTACTAATTAATTCTCCCCATCTCTAACTTATTAACTTGGCAATTTAGTGTGTAGCTCTGTGGTTTAGTGGTTTTGAAACAGGGGCTCTGAAATCAGAGTGAGATCAAATCAGATACTCATTTAAAGAGCCCACATGTCCTTAGGCAACTTATTTCACCATACTAAGGCTCAGTTACTTTATCTATAAAACAGAGATAACAAAACCTTAGGCTTTAAGTAACCATAAAGTACACTGCACAGCACGTGGTAAAACCTAATTATTAAATAAATGTTATTATACATAACTATTTTATTAAAGGGTCTATTCTGGATATACTGTTTCATTCAAAACTTATTTTATTATTGTACCTATTTTATTATTATACTACACCATCTTTACAGTTACAACTTTGTTTTATGTTTGTTAGCTACTCCGATTAGTCTTGACTCTTATTTTTCTTCTTCATTCCTAAATTTATTCTTTCAGATGAATCAAGTTCCCAAAAGAGCCTATTTATATTTTAACTTTGAAAATGTACCATTCTTCCAGTGTTTCAGAATTTACAAAACAAAAATTTAACGTATACACAGTGATTGATATGAGGCCAATGACTTATTCTTTGCTTGTTTACCTCCTCCACTTTAAACAGTTAAAGAACACTTAGCTTTAACAATGCTTAATAATACCTCTATAGGTGTTGTTTCAGGAATCTCTCTAAGAATCACAATACAACGCTTATGACTTGGTCTCACTTTCTCGCCCTTCTCATCAACTTGTACCATGGGAGAAGCTGCAATTTAAAAAAATATTTCATTCAAAAATGACAAGAAGAGATATTAAGAATGTCATTAAAAACTATTTATTTCTATTTCCAAGTGAACAAATTAGCAGAGGTTAAGAAATTATGTTGTAGAACCAAAGATTACAGTTAACAAAGATTACAAAAAACACTGTCAAGTGTTATTCTTTCAACAAATACAGAGTACCTACTTTGTGTCTTGGCACTGCATTGGGGTTGAAAAACTTTCAGGAGCATACAATACATATCTACACGGTAATTACCCTGTGTACAGTTACCAAATTCTGTACTTCTGGAGATAATGAAATCAGTGTCTTTGCATTCCACTCTTGTAATCAGATTATAGTACTGCATTCTGATGTGAAGAAATTCTTCTTAAAATCTAAGAAGCACTTAAACCAAGAATTATACTCAAATAATTCTAACTTTTCCTTGATGTTAACATATTTATTCTTACATACTATTACAGACACTTAGAAGCCATCTCTTAGATGCTGATTTTGAGGAAATATTTAATGAAGATAATACCACATAGCCCAAACTTTTATTTGTAGTCTCTTCAGAGAGATAATATGCCATATTTCTCTGAACAGGTAAGCAGTCAGTATAAAACAGAACAGGGAAGAAGGGTTGGGTGGAAGTACTAGGTTCCCTTAGAGGTGGAGGATTCTGCTGGTCTCTTAGCTGACTTTCTTCGGATGAGAAGACTGGCTCATCTTAAGAAACCATTGCACAAACCAATCAGAGATTTCATAAATGTATTTAGCCCTCTGAGAATGGAAATCCTCTATTCCGATATAAGTCTACTATTGGACTTGGTATATTTAACTTTTAAACATTTTTTAACAATATATTTCATATAAAAGTGAAGACCTGCCTTTATTCAGGCAAGTAGTTAAAACTTTGGTAAGAGAGGTTACCAAGAAACACTGATAGAAGACACAAACACTATTAAAAATGCTTATAACCAGGGGCGCCTGTGTGGCTCAGTTGGTTAGGCGACCGACTTCGGCTCAGGTCATGATCTCACAGTTTGTGAGTTCAAGCCCTGAGTCGAGCTCTGTATTGACAGCTCAGAGCCTGGAGCCTGCTTCAGATTCTGTGTCTCCCCCTCTCTCTACCCCCCCCTCCCCTGCTCATGCTCCGTGTCTCTCAATAATAAATAAATGTTAAAAAAAAATTAAAAATAAATAAAAATAAAAATGCTTAGAACCTGAAATTCTTTATTAAACTTTAGAGTACTATTTATCAAACTATAATTTTTAGTTTAGTTTAGCAATTCTTTTAACAGCCTGTGAAATCAATTTAGGAAATAAAAGGGGTTAACTACAAGCATTTAGTATTAATCTGCATAATTAACATTTCAGTTGCGTATAGGTATGTGGTGTGTGTACTGGGCTCTAATGTAAAATGTACTACTTGGGTTCAAAAGTTTGAAACAGATTGTTTAGAAGGTGTGACAATGATACAAATAACTTTCTGATAGCCCAGAAAAGTGAGATATAATTGCTTACATAGAAAACCTTGGATTGCAAGTAACTTGTTCTGCAAGTGTTCCACAAGGCGAGTAAACATTTCTAATAAATTTTAACTTGATAAACAAGCAACGCCTTGCAATACAAGTAGTACGTGACGCCAAATGTCACATGATCACAACTGAGGCAATAGTTCTTGAAATTCGCTTTTATATACAAGTGCTTTGGATTACAAACATTGTTCTGGAATGAATTATGCTCGCAAACCAACGTGTAAGTGGGTATTAAGACAAACAACCAAGGTACAGAAATGATATAGAAGCTAAATACCAAGTCAGTAAAAATAAATTATTGGAACAGAATAACAAAAAATAAAGAGTTAACAATTCCCTGCCTGATGAGCAGAGCTTACTGTATGGAATTGTCAAATCATGATGCTGTATACCTGAAACTAATATAACATTATATGTCAATTACAATTAAAAAAAATAAAAATAAATGGCAAATGGGCGCCTTGGTGGCTCAGTCGGTTAAGTGTCCAAATCTTGGTTTTGGCTCAGGTCATGATCTCACAGTTTGAGTTTGAGGGGCATCTGGGTGACTCATTTGGCTAAGGGTCCGACTTCGGCTCAGGTCATGATCTCGTGGTTTGTGGGTTTAAGCCACATCAGGCTCTGTGCAGACAGCTCAGAGCCTGGAGCCTGCTTCAGATTCTGTGTCTCCCTCTCTCTCAGCCCCTCCCCACTCTCTCACTTTCTGTCAAAAAAATAAAATAAAAAACGTTAGAAAAAAAAAGAATAGTTCATGAATTTGAGCCCCATGTCGGCCTCTGCACTGACGGTGTGGAGCCTGCTTGGGATTCTTTGTCTCCCTCTCTCTGTGCCTTTCCCCGGCTTATACACTTTTTATCTCAAAAATAAACAAACATTAAAATAAATAAAGTAAGGGGCGCCTGGGTGGCGCAGTCGGTTAAGCGTCCGACTTCAGCCAGGTCACGATCTCGCGGTCCGTGAGTTCGAGCCCCGCGTCGGGCTCTGGGCTGATGGCTCAGAGCCTGGAGCCTGTTTCCGGTCCTGTGTCTCCCTCTCTCTCTGCCCCTCCCCCATTCATGCTCTGTCTCTCTCTGTCCCAAAAATAAAAATAAACGTTGGAAAAATAAATAAATAAATAAATAAATAAATAAATAAATAAAGTAAGTAAGTAAGTAAGTAAATAAATGGCAAACAAACACAAAACCAAAAAACCCTGCATAACCAGAAATCAAAAGAATATTCAGCCTTTTGACTTTAAAAATTAAGCTAAAAGGTATGATTTACATACATCTCAGGACTTCAAGAATTAGATCAGGGTCTGTGGTCAGCTTTTTTATTTCTTCCATGTTGGCAACTGTCCAAATTGGGATGAACTGATCACTGTCCATTTGAGATATCAGGTAAAGATCCTTTGATAAATTTTCTCTGAAAGAAATAAACAGAAGAGTCCTATAAAACAATTCTTAAAAGGCACCTGAAGAGGTGCCTTATTCATTTTTGTTACTTAGTCTAGGAAAACAAAATCATGCCATCAGAAACAATACAGTGAACTATAAAAACACATAATATACAACAGGATACTCTAACAACTTCCAGAAAGTTTCTGAATCCCCAAATACATCAGGCCAATAGTTCTGAAAAAGTTTTGAACTTTATAGAATTATATTGATATGGAAAGAGGCTTAATATTAAATTGAAAAGTATATTACAAAATATTACATACAGTGTAGTTCCATCTTATAAACACTTTTTATCACTGATGTTAGAATATTCATATGAGAAAAATTATAGCTTCAACCATGGGTTGGACTGTAAAGGATTTAAAATTTCTAAATGTTTCCACTTTTTATGTTTGATTTTTTAATTTAAATTTCAGTAATAAATTTAAAACTAAAACATTTAAAAGATTCTTTAAAATACATTTAAAAAGATATAAACACTCCTATCTTAGACATAAAACCTTATGTAACAAAATGAAATAAAATCAAACTCATGCTGTCTTCTTCACATCAGATCTTTGAAGTAGTTTGGTTATAAATAGATAGAAGTCTCTACTTAAAAGCCACCTTTTCTCAATGACCCTATTTAAAACAGAAATCATCCAAGCACTCGATTCCCCTTCCCTTACTTACAGTGCTCTAATTTTCTTCCATAGCACTTATCACTTAACAAACTTCTAAGCTGTTTATTTATTATGGTTTATTATGTTTGTCTCCACCAGCCAGAATACAGGTTCCATGAAGGATCTCTGTCATTCAAAATGTTTTTTTTGTGTTTTTTTTTTTTTTTTTTTAAAGATTTTATTTTTAAGCAACCTCTACACCCAATACAGGGCTAGAACTCACAACCCAAGATCAAGAGTCACATGTCTACTGATCACCAGCCAGGTGCTCCCAAAATGTATTTCAATGCTCTACTGCCTGGCAAAGAGTAGGATCAAACACCTTTATCTTCAAGTTGTATTAAAATAAAGTAGTAATTACTACTACTGGTTACCAGGTTATTTGGGGGGCAAAAAAGAATAGAGAAGATATCAGTAAAGGTTAAACTCACTTTAGCATAAAAGGAGAAACACAGTAATAGCACCTTCATCAAGATATTCTTTAAGAACTGAAAAATAAGACAACTATAAACAGAATATTTATACAACTAAGACATTGTATCCTAAATCAATTCTGAACTTCAGCATGTCTGTTCTTAATAAATCTTGTGTCCAACTCTTAAAGAAACTCTATCTTGTCAAAAGTCAAATTAATAGATATAAATCCCATATATGATTTGACTACTCATGAGTAATACCCAATATGTATTAATAACAATTCTGCTGAGCTACAAATGTCAATCGCACAGCTGGTTTGAATGGTATCAGAGTTCTGAGTAGGACGTGGTAGATCATGCCAAGCCAGAGCTCCTACTGCAACAACTAAAAAAGACTAGCTAAATTATAAAACCATGCTTTTGGAGATAAAAGAGAGAAGCTACAATGACAAAATGATATTCCAGAAAGATGTTCTTTCGTTCCTGAGGGAATTTGCAGATCTGGGACCAGGGGGAAACCAGCAGAGCTTTAGGCAGTTGCACAGGACTGGCACTATGAATTGGAAACTAAAGGAGCTCCTAACATGCAGCAGATTTCCCTCCATACGATGTTTTCGAGTTCTAAGGAGGAAGATGGGAAACTGGGAGCCCGGCTGAAAAGGCACTGTAATATCTCTGTGGTTTTGTGCAAGTTCCAGTGGAAGGAGAAAACTTGCATCAAACAAGACAGGTCTCCCCCATAAGACATTTGCCAGGTTTGGAAGCTTACAGGATAAGAGACTAAAGAGCTAATCTCAAACCTCTCAAGAACAGACTGAATCTTCCTTGGTGTTTTAGGACTGAAGGTAACAGGAAAAGGACAACTTCTGAATCAAAAGGCTGAAAAGGTCATGCCTAAGGAACAGAGATAAATCAGAGGTAGACGGAGTCTAATTAAAGTGGCTGAGAGACACCTGGGTGTCAGCTGGACATCTGACTCTTGATTTCAGCTCAGATCAAGATCTCATGGTCGTCGAGATGGAGCCCCACAGTGCACTCTGTGCTGACAAGGTGGAGCTTGCTTGGGATTCTTTGCCCCTCTCTCTCTGTCCCTCTTCTGCTTGTGCAATATATTTAAAAAAAAAAAAAAAAAAAAAAGTGGCTGCTCAGCACTAACCTAGCTCAACTCCTGACTGGATTGAAGCTATCAATCTGCTTCTGCCTACCTGAAGAAAAACTCAAGTCTTGTCTAGAGGGGAAAATTACATGACTTACAACTCCTAGCTTTTTTAATATGTAATGTCCAGTATATAATCAAAATTTATAAGACATGCAAAAAGGCAGGAAATTATGACAGGGAAGCATGAGAAAAACTCAGAAATATAAGCAGATACACACTATCCAGTTAGTAGGCGAAGATGTTTAAATAACTATTACAGGGGCGCCTGGGTGGCTCAGTCGGTTAAGCATCCGACTTCGGCTCAGGTCACGATCTCACAGTTTGTAAGTTCGAGCCCCTTGTTGGGCTCTGTGTTGACAGCTCAGAGCCTGGAGCCGGCTTTAGATTCTATGTCTCCTTCTCCCTCTGCCCCTCCCCAACTTGTGCTCTGTCTATGTCTCTCAAAAAACAAATAAATGTTAAATAAATAAATAAATAAATAAATATTACAAGTATATTACAGAAAATGAATTGTAAGCACAAATGACCAGAGAAAAGACAGAAGGCTCTTGCTTTTATTCTTTTATCCTGTACTAGACTATAAAGGCAAAGAATAAAAAGGAGGGGAAAAGAAAGGAGGTATTTAGGATAAAGAATCAATTAAACGTGAGTCAAGAATATAAAAAAGTTGGGGCGCCTGGGTGGCGCAGTCGGTTAAGTGTCCGACTTCAGCCAGGTCACGATCTCGCGGTCCGTGAGTTCGAGCCCCGCGTCAGGCTCTGGGCTGACGGCTCGGAGCCTGGAGCCTGTTTCCGATTCTGTGTCTCCCTCTCTCTCTGCCCCTCCCCCGTTCATGCTCTGTCTCTCTCTGTCTCATAAATAAATAAACGTTAAAAAAATATTTAAAAAAAATAAAAATAAAAAAAAGAATATAAAAAAGTCTATGATAAAATCCAGGTTTCTAGCTTGAAAAACTGGTTTACTTGGTCCTACCTCTCACAATATACAGGATAAATAGAAAACATTACATTTGCATGCATATCCAAACTTCTCTGTTTATTTTGAAAGGGGCAGTTTTACATACTAAAGTTTTATGACATCTAAGCTGTAAATATACCTACATAATTATCTGTAAATAAGACATCTTGAAACTTCTGCCTGAAAGAACTCCTTATCTAATAGAAGGTACTGGTAACATAAATTCTATGCCCATCCACCTATCTTGCTAAAAGTAACTCTATGATCAAAGGTTACAAGAGCCAACTACTAAAAAACATAAATTAAGAGATAACCCACTTTTTTGAGAACCTTAAACCTGAATATGTTCATAGGAAAAGTATCTAATATCCTATCCAAAAGTAATCCAATCCAGTAATTTAATTACCTTCCTACTAAGACTAGATCCTTTTTGCATATCCAATTAGAGATTACATCTTTTTTTTTTTTTTTTTAATTTTTTTTTTCAACGTTTATTTATTTTTGGGACAGAGAGAGACAGAGCATGAACGGGGGAGGGGCAGAGAGAGAGGGAGACACAGAATCGGAAACAGGCTCCAGGCTCTGAGCCATCAGCCCAGAGCCTGACGCGGGGCTCGAACTCACGGACCGCGAGATTGTGACCTGGCTGAAGTCGGACGCTTAACCGACTGCGCCACCCAGGCGCCCCGAGATTACATCTTTAAACCTAGTTAAGAAATATATTAAAGAATAATACCAAAATACATCACTGAAGGGAATTAAAACCACCATTCTTCCACTCTATTTCATGGGTATTTAACATCTACTAACCAAACAATGCAAAAAGTGAGAAATATCAATTTAAAAAAAATGAATACTGTACCGGGAGAAACAGAATTCTAATTGTTTCTTCAGACATTCTTTTAGGTCTTCTGTAGAAATTGCTGAACTGCTTTCTCCTGAAGGTAGAAAACAGAGGAAAAAAGTTAATATCAAATTACCGTAGGTGGTAAATATTACAAATTGTTGTACTCAGAGTAAGTCACAAAGTATGTACAAATTAAAATTCATGACAAAACTATTATTTTTAAAATTCAGTTAGCACAAAGTCTAATTTCTTTCCACCTATCTATTCTTTCTTTAGATAAATTTCAGATCAGTTTAAAAATTATTTTATCAAGAAATGAACAAAGCACCATGAATACTAAAAATACTTGGCTTTCTGTAAAATACTACCCTCAATACTTTTAAAATGTGATAACTACTTATTCCTTTAATGAAAGCTCAAAGAACAAAAGTAACAGTAATCTAAATTTGAAGGAACTAGATAAATAAATTGGGATATATGTATATATTTCTCCACATCTGTATTATTGATACTAAATCTGATGTTATTTATACTTCTTAAACTTCTCTTAATACTCTTTTCTTTTCATTCCTTAATTTTAGAGCACTTTATCTTCCTAGGAATATTTAAAACACTCAAACAGCCAAAGTTTCAGATCAACTCTCTAACAGCCTTCTATGATTATATTATTTAAACCCAGAACAAGACTTTTCTTTCCCCTCCAGGACTCAAGCCTGGAAAACCATCACTCTTTCATTAGAATCTTACACAAAACATTACACACTCAAAGCATGTAATTTGTCCTCTTCTTAAAAAGCATTAGTGATTAGGCTAATTTCCTTTAAATGTATAGACAACAGAATGTGCATAAAGATAAATAAATTCTGTGCATGATTTTACCACTACCTTGTCTTATTACTCAAAATTCAAAGTAGTATTAGATATTAGATTAACGTCATTAAAGATGAATATAAGGGGCACTTGGGTGGCTCAGTCAGTTAAGCGTCCGACACTTCATCTCTGCTCAGGTCGTGATCTCACAGTTCCTTATTTCGAGCCCCACATCGGGCTCCACAATGAAAGCCTGAGGCCTGCTTGGGATTCTCTCTCTCCCTCTCTCTCTGCTCCTCCCCTGCTCATACTCTGTCTCTCTCGCAAAAGTAAATAAGACATTAAAAAATTAAAAAAAAAAAAGAAGCATTCTATTTCCATGTATATGCAATCTTTCTAATACAAAATCCAACCACCCAAGTGTGCTAAATAAGCAAGAACTTCATTTAACTTTTCAATGTCATTACAGCAAACTTATTAAAATACCAACTGGTTGCCACATTACTTAAACCAACTCTATGTTTAAAGTACTCAGTGGTTAAGTATATTATGACTACAAGTAGGGAGGAGAACCTACCACCTTAAATTATTATATGGAAATACCACCCATGCTACTTCAGGAATCAACTTACAAGCTGACAAAACTTAGAAATCTAGTCCAAATGTTTACAATAAATAAGGAAATTGAGGACAAAGGTTTGTACACCTTGACTGAAGTCAAAGAACTAAGCAGCAATAGAAGACAGTATTCCCTATTACATGTATTTTCCAAAGAGATCCTTTAAGTCAGAAAGATTAAGTTAGGTAGTTGGGGTCTATGGTCCATTTTTAGTTTCTTTTAAATCTCATCCATTTTAAATTTAGGCAACTACTAACCCATGCTAGTTTTATAAATGTGAAAAAATATGTTTCACAAGTTGAATTGCAGAAGAACCATGTTTTTAATACTGTGATTTTCTCAAAATTAATCCCTGCAATTTCACATCTATAAATGCATTTCACACTGACAGAAGTAATGGGAAAACTGACAGAACTTGCACTGATCCCAACTAATAGATCAAGAAAGTTGGGACTCTGAAAAATTATAATTGAGGTCTATTTTCACTATATTGACTATTTTTCCCTTTTATCTTTAATTTCACACTCTCCTAAACAGGATCTTTTCTCTAAACATTCTTTTGAATTACAATTTTCAGGACACCTGGGTGGCTCAGCTGCTTAAGCGTGACTTCCCCTCAGGTCATGATCTCACGGCTTCTGAGTTCAAGCTTCACTTCGGACTCTGCGCTGACAGCTCAGAGCCTGGAGCTTGCTTCTGATCGTGTCTCCCTCTCTCTCTGCCCCTCCCCAGTTCATGCTCTGTCTCTCTCTCCTCAAAAAAACAAACTTTAAAAAATAAATAAACTACAATCTTCATGTTTGCCCTTTTGAAAACAGTATTTATAAAAATCATCTAACATTTTATTACCATACAGTTCTTTTCAAATAAAGCAGATTGATCCATGCCATAGGTTTATTAGAACAATAATAAAGAAACTGTAAGGGGAAAAAACACTAGTTTACCAAATGCTCATTTTACCAATACAAGTATAAAGTTTACCAGGAACGTCATATATTTGGTAACTCAGATCTTCTGGCCCTAAAATCATTCCATCAGTTGATTCTTCAATGCCTATAGTATTTCTGGTGGTTTCACAAGATGAATACATTACTTCGTATTCCTTACACATATCATCTGAAAGCTCCGTATTACCTGTATTAAAAAATATATAATGACAATAAATAGAAATTCAATAAATCCTATCTTTAGGAACTCTGGGCACTATGTCTTTTATAGTAAGATTTTAAAGAATTCTACCAGTTGGGCAATGTCCGCATGGTTTTAGTAAGAATTCTCTTCCCAAGGGAGATAAGTTTTGACCCTTATGGATAAGCTAAAATGATTAACAATAGTTTAAACTCATATAGCACTATTTATGTATCAGAGAGCCACATGCACTTAATTCATTTAATCCTCAGAAAATCCTATGCCAAAAGTAATTATTATTACTGTTTTACAGATGAAGGAAACAAGCACAGAGAAGTCATTTACCCAAGGTCAAACAGTGAGTAAATAGCATTGCCAATGATGGTATATCAAAATTAATTTATAAATACCATATTATAAGTGGGTTAAATGCTAGACCCAAAGACACAGCTACTATTTGAAACTAGTGATAACCCATTCATACTAAAAATAAGAACTGTGTACAAACTGCCTATTAAACATTTATAAATATATTTAATCAAATAATCAAAAGATGTACCCCAAAGTTCTATAAACTGGTTTGACCATATATTTAACCAAAATATGATTTGTTCTGATGAAATATTTAGGACTTACCCTCAGGATGAGACCCTGATGTTGCTGCTGTTTCATGCCAAGAGCTTTCAGTTCCATGAGTTACTGGAGTGGCATCAGTATTTCCAGAAGGAATTTCTTGCCATACTTTGGCATTAGGATTTAAACCGGTTCCTTTAGATGTTACCTGCTAAATAATCAAAAGATCTATTTGTAAATTTTAAAAGTCAGTGTATTAAAATTACAATTTTAGATAATGGACTTGTCTATTTTTAATCTTTATTTTTGAGAGAAAGACAAGAGTGTGGGTGGGGGAGCGGCAGAGAGAGAGGGAGACACAGAATCGGAAGCAGGCTCCAGGCTCTGAGCTGTCAGCACAGAGCCCGATGCGGGGCTCAAACTCAAGAACTATGAGATCATGACCTGAGCCGAAGTCAGATGCTTAACCGACTGAGCCACACAGTCACCTCTTTAATGGACTTTTCTATTACTTAAATGTGAAGGAAACCCCAATCATATTAAGTAATTTAATAATAAATATTAAATAATACTTTAAAGTATTGGGCTCAACTTGACAATAAGTCTTTTTAAGTAGATGGACTTGGGGGCGCCTGGGTGGCGCAGTCGGTTAAGCGTCCGACTTCAGCCAGGTCACGATCTCGCGGTCCGGGAGTTCGAGCCCCGCGTCAGGCTCTGGGCTAATGGCTCAGAGCCTGGAGCCTGTTTCAGATTCTGTGTCTCCCTCTCTCTCTGCCCCTCCCCCGTTCATGCTCTGTCTCTCTCTGTCTTAAAAATAAATAAACGTTGGAAAAAAAAAAAAATTTAAGTAGATGGACTTGAATGTGTATGTATAAAATTTAGCTACCTATACAATAAAAAATATATCTCTATAAACAATTAATACAGAAATGCTGCTTTACCTCAATCTACTTGCATTTGTCATAAAATTTATTCAAACTATTCACCTATCTTTGGCTTATTTTTATGTATTTAGAACAAATATTTTACGTATCTAGAATGATTTTCCAAAGTATATAATTCTTATTGCCATCTACACTGTGATAGAGACCTTTGACTCTAAACAACTCTAACATTTGGAAATTTTTCCTATGTCAAAAACAGCAATGTGGGGTGTCTGGCTGGCTGAGTCAGTAGAACATGCAATTCTTGATCCTGAAGTTGTGTGTGTGAACCTGCACACTGGGTGCAGACATTACTTAAAATCTTGGGGCTGTGAGTGGCTCAGTTGGTTAACTGTCAGACTCTTGATTTTGCCTCAGGTCAAAATCTCACATTTCATGACAAAAGTACCACTTAACACCTATTAGATTAGCAAAGTACTTAAAAATAATTCCCACATTAGCATAAAATTTGCAAACTCATTCTTTACTGGAGACTACATAAGACTATATAAAATGGTGCACTCATATTCTATTACCATTATTTGTAAGAGCCAACAAACAGAAATAACCCAGTCAAAAAAACCAGGAACAAGGGAAATTATGATACACTTTCTAGGTAAAGTATTGCACAGCCATTCAAAATTATAAAGATACACGACCATATTTTATAAAATCTAAAGGGGTACTACTAAATCAAAGAAAAAATTGCTGTATATTAAAACTGTGACATCAAATACTATTAAGATGTATCCCGGGGCGCCTGGGTGGCGCAGTCGGTTAAGCGTCCGACTTCAGCCAGGTCACGATCTCGCGGTCTGTGAGTTCGAGCCCCGCGTCAGGCTCTGGGCCGATGGCTCAGAGCCTGGAGCCTGCTTCCGATTCTGTGTCTCCCTCTCTCTCTGCCCCTCCCCCGCTCATGCTCTGTCTCTCTCTGTCTCAAAAATAAATAAACGTAAAAAAAAAAAATTAAAAAAAAAAAAAAAGATGTATCCCATTTGCCAGAGAAGTTTACAGTGTGCAACAATGTGCATCCTAGGGTTGACCAAATATGAAAATGTCAAAATGAAAAATGCATTCACAAAATGAAGTGAAAAAAACCCATAACCACCACAATAACAAAAGCAAACATGTTAAGCAATTCTGGAGGAATTAGTACTTACATCAGTGTCTCCCTTTTACAGATAACCTATTAAATGAGAAATCATATATCCAACTAAAGACATACAGAGACTAAGTATGAAGTTAATATTAACAACAAATGATTACAACTCACAGATTATTACAACTGCAAAAAGTGCATAAGCATAGATGTGGGCTAGAGAGGAACACAATCTGCTACAATACTCTGATCAAGGTTTTTTTTTCCCTTATAAAGCATTCCATTAAAATATTACCTTAAATTCGAATCACAAAAAATATAAAACTTAAAAAACATTTTTTCAAATCAGAGCATAAATGTTATAGTGCCTACTAGTACATTAACATCAAAGACTATTTTACACGTCTTGTGCCTGTATGTACATATGTAATATAGCCCATTATTTTTTTATACCAGTCAATATTTATTAAATTTACATAAATGCTGATGAAAATCTTTGAACATCATTCTTTCCTTCTCCACCAAAGACATCATTCAGAAAAAAAAAATTTTTGTAGTAAACTCTTTAAGTTGTGGTTTCCCTGAAAATATTTTCTTAAATGTTTATTTATTTTTGAGGGGGGCAGGAGGGAGAAGGGGCAGAGAGCTTCAGAGACACAATCTGAAGCAGGCTCGAGGCTCTGAGCTGCCAGCACAGAGCCCAACATAGGGCTTAAACCCATGAACCATAATATCATGACCTGAGCTGAAGTCGGATGTCCAACAGAATTGAGCCACCCAGGCACCCCTCCCTGAAAATATTTTTACCCTCTACCTCTGCTATAGAAAGAATTCTTTTTTTTTTTTTTTTTTTTTTTGTATAAAGAATTCTTACTAGGCACACATTCCCTTTCAGGTTATTAAAGATATCCCCACTGCCTTCTGTTTTGTACTGTTACTGATCAGAAACCAGCTATTAGTCTAGCTATCATTCCTAATCTCTCTTTGCTCAATTTTTGTCAGTGGTGATTTGCAGTTTTACAATCATCAGTCTAAGTGTGAAATTCTTTATTTAATCTACTTAGGATTCACTGTGCTCTTCTGAAATCTGATGCATCAACTCTGTAAAATTCCCAGGTATAGCTCTTCAAACTTTGCCTCTTCACCAACTAACTGCTCTATTACTTCCTTCTGGAATGCCAATAAAATATTTTGTACTCTCTCATACTATGTTCCACCTCTCTTTGTATCAATCTCTTTCCTATTTTCCATTTCCTTGTCTTTCAAGAAATTACATCCTGAGCGATTTATGATATTTCTTCCATTTCATCAATTCTCTCTTCATCTACTTCTAAAATGAACTTAACTTTTCCAATAAGTTTATAAGTTCTTTTTATAATTTTCATTTCTTGAAGTTCTTTTTGGTTCTTTTATCAAATCTATCTGATGTTTTGTTTCTTGATCATCTTTTCAGTATCTTCCTTCCTTTAAGCATATTATTCTAATTTTATAGTCTGAACTTGATAAATTCACTATCTGCAATCTTTGAGGGTTTGATTTTGTGATCTGTTGTTTCTGCTAAACCATGCTCATTATGACTTACGCGCTTTATGATTTTATATTGTAAGCCCATTTTCCTTGGAACTTTATTTGTGGGAATTTTGAACAGTATGTTTAAAATATGCTCTTTAGGGGCGCCTGGGTGGCTCAGTCGGTTGAGCGTCTGCCTTTGACTCAGGTCAAGGTCTCACAGCTCTTGAGTTCAAGACCCATGTCGGCTCTGTGCTGACAGCTCAGAGCCTGGAGCCTGCGTCAGATTCTGTCTCCCTCTCTCTGCCCCTCCCCCGCTCATGCTCTCTCAAAAATAAACAAACATTAAAAAAAAATTTTAAATATGCTCTTTAGGAGAGGACTTGTTTTCCCTCTGTTAGATGACTGCACAGTTTATAAAACTACCAATCTGGTATTCCTTTAATTTTCAACATGATTTTTTGGGTAACAACTTGTGTGAATTTTAGCTCTACTTTGCAAAAAGAACATCTGTGGTTAGAATTACTAGGGAATACCTCTGCCTCACCAATCCAGAGTCACAGCTAAACCTGACAAGTTTCCTTTTCTCTGGGAAAGCTCACTCTCCCCCCGCCCTCCCCGCCTCTTTTTTTTACCATGTGTCCTGTCTCTAAGCACTGCCAATTAAAACCAAAGCTCTGGGCCAGTAAGAACCAATAGATGCATTAAGAGTAGCTCTACATTTATGACCTGCTTACCTCTTTGGATGAGTACTTTTTAATTATTTTTGGTCTGAAGACTTCATTTGCTTTCTTGCCAACTTAAAGCACTGCTTTAAAAAAAAAAAAACTTTTTTAGGGGTGCCTGGGTGGCTCAGTCAGTTAAGTGTCCAACTCTTTTTTTTTAAATTTTTTATTATTATGTTTATTTTGAGAGAGAGAGAGGGAGAAAGAGTGACAGAGTGCGAGTGGGGGAGGGGCAGAGAGAGAGGGAGACACAGAATCCGAAGCAGGCTCCAGGCTTTGAGCTGTCAGCACAGAGCCCAAAGCAAGGCTCGAACCTAGGAGTGTGAGATCATGACCTGAGTCAAAGACGCTCAACCGACTAAGCCACCCAGGCGCCCCAAGTGTCCAACTCTTGATTTCAACTCAGGTCATGACTGAGCCCCTGATTGGGCTCTGTGCTCATAGGGCGGAGCCTGCTTAGGAGTCTCTCTCTAGCTCTCTGCCCTTCCCCCACTCGCACAAATGTACTCTTTCTCAAAATACACAAACTTAGAAAAAAAAAAACTCAAAAAAATATTTCAACCAATATTGTCAGTTTTTTCCAGAACATCTAGTTTATAATATTTCTTAAAAAAAAAAAAGTATCAATATTGTCTTCATGAAGCTAAATTGAGAGTCATTCCAACACCCGAAAGACAAGTGTGGTATAACAACAAAAAAATTAACTTTATTCTGCCATCCAGTAATTATGCAATTACTGGCCCCAGTTTCTTCATTTTATTCACTTATTTATTTTTTAATTTTTTTAAATGTTTGTTTATTTTTGAGAGAGAGTGAGAGAGACAGAGCATGAGTGGGGCAGGGGCAGAGAGAGAGAAGGGGAGACACAGAATCCAAAACAGGCTCCAGGCTCTGAGCTGTCAGTACAGAGCCTGACATGGGGCTCAAACACACACACCACGAGATCATGACCTGAACTGAAGTTGGACGCTTAACTGACTGAGCCATCCAGGAGTCCCTCCAGCTTCCTCATTTTTAAAGACATAATGCCTACTCTACCATAACTCCTTATAGTTTCTACAAATCTTGGGCACCTGACTTCATTTCTTTGGTCATTACTTCTTCTTTCCCTCTTATTATTTGCACACACCTCTATTTTGCTAACCACAATAATAGTTTATTTACATATGTGTTCTAAAGCTAAGCACTGGGCTCGAGAAAGGGAAAAACTAGGTCTTCCTGTTCCAGGGAAAATGTACAAAGGACAAACAGGAATAGTTAACTGCAAGGTATCATTTTTACCTATTGAACTACTTAATGTCATTTTGACAAGTATAAAAGGAAGCAAACAGTTCATTGCTGTAATTCATACAGTTTTTCTAAGAGTTAGCAATGTTTATCAAAAGCCTTAAAAATATACATTCTTTTAAAAATAGAATTACCATATGATCCAGTAATTTCACTATTGGGTCTTTACCCAAAGAAAATGAAAACACTATTTTGAAAGATGTATGCACTCCTAGGTTTACTGCATCGCTTATGTGCAATAAATTTTTTAAGCTACCTTGTCTGTGATATTGTTATAGTAGCTCAAATGGACTAAGACACCAACCATAGAGGATCTGTTCAATAACTGTAGTCCAGCCATATAAAGACTATCCCAGAGCCTGAAAATCATATTGTATGTAAAACTGGTGAAATATGAGTAAGTTCTGTGGACTGTAACAATATCAATTTGCTGGCCATTTATATAGTTATGGCAAGGTGTTACTATTCGGAGAAACTGAGCATAAAAGTACATGAGACCACCCTGTATGGTTTTTGGGCAACTTGTGAATCCATAATTATTCCAAAATAAAATTTTTATAAATGGGGGGAAATATCGTAGAAGGCAGTGAAAATGTTCACAGAAACTTAGAATAAAAAACAAGCTGCTACCTTATGAAAGAAACTTTAAATTTTGTGAAATAATGCACAAGCACAGAAAACACTAGAGAGACTAAAAGTCAATGTTATAAGTGGTTATCTCTGAGCAGTAGCATTTTTATTCTCATTTTTGTGCTTTTCTGGATTTTCCTACAATTAACATCTACTACTTTTACAATCAATAAATAAATAATGAAATGTCTAACATCCAAAATAAAAGACACATCAACTGGGAAAATCATCCTAGGCAAGTGACATAAAAGACTGTTGTCTTCAAAGAAAGTAAGAGAAGTATAAACAAGCAAAAAGACAATTCACAGCTAATAAACATGGAAGAACATTCAATCACACTAGTCACTGAAGATATGCAAAATGAATCAATTATTTCATTTTAATCCAAATGGTGAATTTTTATAAATTAGGATGCCCGGTGCTGACAAAGATACAGTAAACTGGGCAACAGTAAAAACCGTCCTAACACTTTTGGGAAGCAATTTGTCAACACTGATACAAAAAACTTTTAAAATGTTCACTCTTTGACCTACTGCAGTGAATTTTAACCTAAAGGCTTTATATACAAGAATGCCCTATATAGAATTACTCCACATAAAGAAAAATTGGAAACTGAAAACATCCAACAAAAGAAGTTGTTGTGTTTTTCTAGGATAAAGTTTTTAAAACACAGTAATGAATCTGACAAGGCAGGTAACTGCAACAACGACTTATTTTCTCATTTTAATTCTTGATAACCATGTTTGGTTAACTTTGTCTGAAGAATTCCATCAAAATCCTTTTCTTCCACAGAACCAGAAGTAAGCCCCTGAGCTACACAGTCACATAAAATATCTATCAAAGGATATAAACTGTACAAATGCACTTGGAAACTATCTGCCAAAATCACCACAAAAACATCTAAATCGTCAGTCCATAAAACTGACAGAAAAATCACCACCTCTATTTCTAAGCAATACATGTCATCACCAAATAAGCCAAAAGTGGTCTTCATTATTGGTCCATTTATGCCATTTTATTTATCCTATGTGGGTGGGAAGAGATAAAAATGAAGGGAAAAATGAGAGACATCAAGTTCATGGCAAAAATGATACCTTCCGCTCATATAAGCAGTTTTAGGGTAACAGGAGTCCGAAACAGTCATCATGAATGTGGTAAAACCATGTCTTTGGTCATACATAACCATTTGTTTCACTTACCTATTTACTATCAGAAAATAGAAATTCCATGTCACTTAACCCTACAAATACTGAAAAATAAAGTATATAAACTGATTAAATTTGCTTCAAGCCAATCAATCATCCAGGTTTAATTTTATCTCCAATATTGAGAAGACCACTAAATTACAAGTACTTAAAAAAAAAAAAAAAGACACAAAACACCTGTCATTTCATCCAATACAAACTTCAGGGTCCTACTAGAAGATGCTTGGGGGGGCACCTGGGTGGCGCAGTCGGTTAGGCGTCCGACTTCAGCCAGGTCACGATCTCGCGGTCCGGGAGTTCGAGCCCCGCGTCAGGCTCTGGGCTGATGGCTCAGAGCCTGGAGCCTGTTTCCGATTCTGTGTCTCCCTCTCTCTCTGCCCCTCCCCCGTTCATGCTCTGTCTCTCTCTGTCCCAAAAATAAATAAACGTTTAAAAAAAAAAAAATTTAGAAGATGCTTAGGGGTATTTCATGGAAAATAAAAATGGAAAATTAAACTGGAAATTTTTCACCCATTCTGACAGAGAACAACAACTAACATTTATGGAACACTCAATTTATCTTCATTAACAACTTCAGTTAAATATTTTTATCATACACATTTTGCAGATAAGAAAAAAAGTTATTTTACCTAAAAGTAATCTGCCCAGGGGCACCTGGGTGGCTCAGTCGGCTCAGGTCATGATCTCGAGGTTTGTGGGTTCGGGCCCCGCGTCGCATCGGGCTCTGTGCTGACAGCTCGGAGCCTGAAGCCTGCTTTGGATTCTGTGTCTCCCTCTCTCTCTGCCCCTTCCCTGCTCATACTCTGCCTCTCTCTGTCTCTCAAAAATAAATACATGTTAAAAAAACATTTTTTTTTTTAAAGTAATCTGCCCAACGTTGCAAAGCGAATAAAGCAGAGGCAGGATTTCACCTCAGCAGTAGGGAGAGTCTGCCAATACATTTTTACAGTGGCTCTTAGCCACTACACTAAGACAACCAGTTATATACTACCTAAGGAATATAATAGACCTCCTCACCAAGCCAAATGATCCCTGGTTTAGTTCTGCCTAGACTAGCTAATAACCCAGAAAATATGGATACACCACCAGTTTAATAGGGTTCTGAGGGCAGAAGTCAATGCAGCTCTGCACTAATTTCTACCTCAGGATCAAGGTAATTTTCTATCCTAGGGCCACAATTAATTTTCAGTAAAAAAAAAAAAAAAAAAAAAAAAAAAAAAGTAATATTCATGGCAGTTTATGCAATAAAATTTACCCTCTATCACAAAGCACTTTTCTTTACCTGAATTATTTTGTCAGCAAGCTCCACAATGGTGGTGACTTTGTGTAAGGTAAACCAGTCAACTGCTCTCTAGCACCTTGAACAATGATTAGCACACAGGAGGCCAACAAATAACATTTGCTGAATGAATCGATGGATGAATAAATGCTGAACGAGTGTTTCTCAAATTCTGTGCATAAGAATCTAGGGATCTTGCATTTTATAATGCACTTTTTTTTTTTTTACATAATTTAAATAGTCCTAGACATACTGAGCCATTTTACTTCAAATTGTCATCTGATCAAGCCAATGGTTAACTACACAAATGAAATTTTTTAAATCCCCCAACTTCAAATATCAATATTAAATATCGAAATAACCCTTTTCAGGGGCACCTCAGTGGCTCAAGTCAGTTAACAGTCTGACTTCAGCTCAGGTCATGATCTCACAGTTCGTGGGTTCAAGCCCCACGTGGGGCTCTGTGCTGACAGCTCAGAGCCCGGAGCCTGCTTAGGATTCTGTTTCTCCCTCTCTTTCTGCCTCTTTCCCCACTTGTGCTCTCTCTAGCTCTCTCTCAAAAATAAATAAACATTAAAAATTTTTTTAATTAAAAATAAAAAATAATCCTTTTCAAAAACGTGTAGTCAGCAGTCTGTTATTTTCAAATGAAAACTACCAGAAAACTGAAATGAGAGCTACTTTTCATAAGTGTATATGAAAGCAACAGCTCATGTGTAATGTTTAGTATATACCAGATACTACTCTAAGTACTTTACATTAACTGTCAATCTTAATAACCTTATGTGATATGTTAACATTATACTCATATATTAGTACTATCCTCAATTTATACGTAAGAAAACGGATAAACAGAGGTGAAACAACCTGCTTAAGGTCATACAACTAGAAAGGGGCAGAGCCTGAACAGCAGCCTGTCCCCAGTGCACTGTTCTTAACCACTTGTTTATGCAACCTTGTAGATAAATGTATCTTATTATTATTAATGACTGCCCTATTTTTTCCTTTGCTTAGCTCAAAAGGCTAGAATAATCCTGTATTTCTCTTACCTTGCTTAACAGAAAATTTTTGTAAATCCTACAAATTTACATTTCTCATAGCCAATTCAACAACAAATATTTTAGTACCAACTTATGTGCACTGTGGTAGTGATATGGGGGGGAAACTGCCAATAAGCACACAGTGAATTCCTTGTCTCTTCTGAAAAATTAAAAGTTATCTACAAATCAGGACGTTTTTGAGAATGAAACAGGGTGGGACATTTGTTCCAGAAAACAGGTGTACGTTATAACTACTTAGGGCAAAATGGGAGATGTGATCACACTACCTATTTTATAGTTTCCAAAACTAACAGGATGAAATACTGGCCAACTATGTACAACACAAACCCTGGATTACTCCCGACTTTTCTGCTTTGACACAGAAAATGGTTTTCTCTTGCCTCAGTAATATATAAACCAAACCAAACCGAACTCATCCTCGGAGTCTGGCTTTAAGTCTACAGTTCATATCCTACCTCTAGTAATATTCACCTAAAGTACCCCCCTCTGTCTTTGGTTTAGGTAGAGCCACTCATTTATAAATAAAGAGATATTTCCTGAACTAAAGTTTGGCTTAAAAATGTGGCTCTGTTACAACTTAACAGACAAGAAAAGAGACATGAGTATATGATATTCAAAAGTTTCTTTTCCTTACACTTACCTATACTTGTACATTAGAAAAAAATTTCTAAAAGAGGAAATACAAATCACCTATTTGCATTTTATCATTGTATTCCTTTAAATTTTGCATATAAATGAATCTGTATTTTAACATACTGCAAACCTCATTCTTGTTTTAAGACTTTTACCTGCCCAATTAAAAGTATACTCTTAAACCATAAAAAATTTAAAATAAGATAATTACTCTGTTTGGCTTACCCAGAATCAGGGTAAATTAGTAACAAGGCTCGAATTAGAACTCAAAAAGGTATCTCTCTCTTTTTTTTTTTAAAGGTATATATCTTTTTTCTTTTAATGTTTATTTACTTCTGAGAGACAGACAGAGCCTGAGCAGGGGAGAAGCAGAGACAGAGACAGAGACAGAGACAGAGACAGAGAGAGAGAGAGAGAGAGAGAGAGAAAGAGAAGACGTGGGGCTTGAACTCATGAACTGCGAGATCATGACGTGAATCAAAGTCAAGATGCTCATCCAACTGAGCCACCCCAGGTGGCTGTATTATACACCCTGGTATCGCTTAAATCAATTTTTGCAGTTACCAGTGCCATTATCATGTAGTTTTAATAAATTTTCCAAAAATGTTCAACAAATCAAGCACAAATTTCAGTAATTTTGGAAGCCTACCATTTACATACTGGACGATTTACATCACAATAGAATAGCTATGATGATCAAATGATAGTTGTGGGTCAAGCCCATCTATAGACTGTGTTACAAGGCTTAATACATAAACACCATAAACATCATGAACTACCTGACTTTGTCTGAAAAGATTATTAATCCCAAATTACAGATAGGAACTTGAGGTTCCCACAAGTTGTCACTTGTCTAAGGTCATATAACATTTGAACCTAGGATTCCAAAACCCTTACAGAAAAATCACTGGGCATAATACAAAAGTTTACAATGTTTTCAAGCCTAGAAACCACCCTCAAGAATTAAACGTTAAAGAAAACAAAATTTAAGCAAAACACGAATACAGAAACAATAAAATAAAATACTATGAACACCTTCAGAGCTAGAGTCAGTTTCCATGTTCAGTTAAGGATCTTCAAAGAGGAGGTTAAAAATCTTTTTTTATGACTTCACAATGATAGCTGAACTAGAGTTTCTCAACCTCCTCCACTTTCCGCTCCTCTGCAGTAAAGACTCAGACCCCATTTCAACTACAGGGTCAAACTCTTTTTTTTTTTTTTTTTAACTTATTTGAGAGAGAGACAGAGTGAGTGAGTGAGTGAGTGAGTGAGAGAGAGAGAGAGAGAGAGAGTGTGAGTGTGTGTGTGTATGTGTACACGAGAGAAGAAGGGGCAGAGAGAGAAGGAGAGAGACAGAATACCAAGTAGGCTCTGCCCTGTCAACACAGAGCCCGACTCGGGACTCAAACTCACTCATGAGCCATGAAATGAAATCATGACCTGAACTGAAATCAAGAGTCAGATGCTTAACTGACTGAGCCACCCAGGCACCCCCAAAATCTTTTAAGCTCCCAGGTAGAAGAACAAAATCACAGATTTGAAAAACGTTCACATCTAGAATTAAGGATCAATTCCATTAGCTGGGAAGTAATATGGAACTGCCTGATAGCCCAAACAAACCCACACTGATACAAAATAGTTGAATATCAATATCCCTAGCTTCTAGTTTTTCAGAAAACTGTGAACCAGTTCATTGTAATTTAAAGCACCATAAGGTACTTTTACATCTTTATGTTCATTTCTAAGCATTTTATTCTACTTTTCACATTTCAACAGTTCCTACTTCATTTTCAGTCCATTGCATCTGAAAATATTTCTACTTGACAATATTTTTATTCGTGTTTAAATTCTGCATCTACCTCCAATAAATATTCCAAAACCAAGTTGTTCAAAAACCACTATTCACTTATTTATAACTTCTCTTAGCAATCACTTCAAAACTTGCTTAGGCACTTTCTTCTTCTGAGTCATTTTTTAAAAAACCATTTTCAGTCATCTAATAACTTTCAATAAACAAATTTAAATTAACAGGAAAAAACAGTACTGTATCTGGGGTGAAAGGCACAACATTATGTGGGGCCTGAGTGGCACAGTCAGTTAAGTGTCCGACCTCTCTCTTCCCCTCCCTGCTCACTCGCCTGTGTGCTCTCTCTCTCTCTCAAAAATAAACATTAAAAAAAAAGGCACTTTATGATTACTATAAAACAAATGAAAATTACCTAGGTAAATTATCCCACATCTCAAATTCTAAGGTTAACCGAAAATTTAAAATATTACCTAAAAAAAGAAAAAAACTTTAGGAATCAGATAAATTATTTTTAAAATTATGTAAGAGCTGGAGAAAGAGGGAAATGGGCAGTTATTGTTTAATGTGTACAGTTTCAGTTTTGTAAGATGAATTCTGGATGTGGATGGTGATGGCTGCACAACAATGTAAACGTACTTAGCAACCCAGAACTACACATACACTTAACAATGGTTATAATTCAATTTTCTGTATTTTATATTTCACTTATTTTTTAAAGTTTATTTATTTTGGGAGACAGAGCATGCAAGAGGGAGAGGCAGAAAGAGAAGGGGAGAGAGAATCCCAAGTGGAACTGTGAGACATGACCTGAGCCAAAACCAAGAGCTGGAGGCTTAACTGACTGAGCCACCAGGCGCCCCTATGTTATCTGTATTTTATTTTTTCATTTTTTTATATTTTTTATGTTTTATCTATCTTTGAGAAAGAGACAGAGCGTGAGTGGGGGAGGGGCAGAGAGCGAAGGAGACACAGAATCTGAAGCATGCTCCAGGCTCTGATCTGTCAGCAGAGCCTGACGCATGGCCCGAAGTCACGAACCGCAAGATCATGACCTGAGCCAAAGTTGGACACTTAACTGACTGAGCCATCCAGGCCCCCCTCATTTTGTTGTTGACAAAATTTTTATATGTTTATTTATGAGTTATCCAAACATTTTTACCTCTTTTCAGAAAGCCAGACACTGTATCTGTCTCCTTCAGAACAGAGAAAAAAACCAATAAACTACTTAAGTCAATACAGCCCTTTGCAAGACTAAGTTTAAAAAAAGTTACATCTAAGTGCTACTTAAAATAGGATTCCCTGTCTGCCTATAGATTTCTATTGCAGTGTAGCTAGATTCTAATTCTAGCTTCAATATTCACTAACTGTATAATCCTGAGCAAGTTTCTTATATTCTCTGTGCCTTAGTTTATCTCTAAAATGGAGACAACAATTCTACCTACCTCACAAGCAGGTTTGAACAAATGTATACATGCAAAAACAGTTAATAGGTCTGACACACAGTAAGCACAACAAAGGTGTACACCACTATTATTATAGTGGTACTATCGTTACTATTATTTATCCCATTTATTTTCCAGTTATAAATTAGTTAAGCTAGGGTCTTTCAAGAAGAATGCACACAAAATTTTGAACACAACTGCAAAGGACTCCCGATTCCAGATTAGAGAAATCCCACCAGAGATGATCCATAAGCAACCTGGTTTATAGTAAAGTGGTTCTTAACCTCTCTTGGGCCATGGACCTCTTTGGTAGTCCAATGAACCTACAGATCTCTTCTCAGAATATGTTTTTTAAGTTTTAAAATGCACAGAATCACAAAACAAACCAATTATGTTACAGTTACCAAAAGATCTTAAAATTTCTACTTTAGTAATAAATGTGCTTCTTTACTGATGCATTAAATAACAAGATTAAAAAACATTTTTTTACTGTTTATTTTTGAGAGAGAGAGAGAGAGAGAGAGAGAGAGAGAGAGGGAGGGAGGGGGAGGGAGAGAGAGAAAAAGCACCAGCGGGGGAGGGGCAGAGACAGAGGAAGAGACAGAATGAAGCAGGCTCCAGGCTGAGCTGTCAGCACAGAGCTCAACATGGGGCACGAACTCATGGAACTGTGAGATCATGACCTGAGCTGAAGTCGGGACACCCAACGGACTCAGCCACCCAGGCACCCCTAAATAACAAGATTTTTAAACATACAGTAACAAGGACTAATGAACAGTATTTCAAGATACATGCAAAAACTGCAATATATGAAAATATTTCTTGTAGCATCCATTGAAATTTCCATTATTTTCAATTCTAGATTTTAATTAGAAGCTAGTGAAAATAAACAGGCAATTTTTTTTTTTTCCTCAGCGAAGTTCACTGACTTCCTTAAGTTTATCTAAGGACCCAGATTAAGGATCCCTGGCTTAGGGGAAAGTGCAAAAAATAAGTTCTGGAGTCAGAGACTTGTGTTCTACATGCCAGACTTCAGACTTTAGCCCCCCACATAATTTGCCCCCTACCTGAATGACCTTAGACATCAAACTGAGCTTTGGTTCACTCAGAATAATTTTTAAATCTTACAGGTTATTCCTATAGTTATAAGGATCAAATATGAGTAAACACACAAAATGACCAGTGTGTGGTTTTTTTTTTATTTTAATACCATATATTCAGCCCCAAATGTTTAGTGACATTGTTTTCAATAACTCATAGAAAAATTAAAAACCACATGCTGATTCACAAAGAAAATGATTAATGGAAATATTAATTTCATGTAACAGTTTAATAAGAGACAGGATTTGACATTAGAATGACCTGTATCTAAATCCTAAATCCACTACTTTACTTCTACGTTATTAACCTCTCCACCTCAGCTTTGTTTGTTTTTAATATTTATTTATTTTCGAGAGACAGAGTGCAAGCAGGGGAGGGGCAGAGAGAGAGGAAGACACAGAATCCGAAGCAGGCTCCAGGCTCTGAGCTGTTAGCACAGAGCCTGACGTGGGACTCGAACCTACAAAGCGTGGGATCATGACCTGGGCTGAAGTTGGACGCTTAACCCACTGAGCCACCCAGGCGCCCCTCCGCCTCAGTTTTCTCATCTGTAAAACGCTGCAGTTGTTTTGAGAAAGGAGAGGAGCTAGCTTAAACACTCAATAAACGGAGCTCTTATTAAAGATCACATTTTAACAAAGCCGAAGGAATCAATTTGAACTCAAAAGTTTATTTTGGAATTCATGTTCATATAAGTAAAACTTCACATTCACTTGCCCAGCAGAACACATACACACTTAAAACCTAAAGCATTTGCATGACACAACGCTCCTAATACAAACTGGCACTGTTTAAAATCATATTGATTTCTTATCCTGCAAAACAAAAAAACAAAAAACAAACAAAAACCCAAAAGCAAAAAAAAACCCCAAAAAACAAAAAACCTACAATGAGGATAAAAAACGGTAAACAGAATGGGTTCAGTAATTTCAAGTCTTTTCATGATTTACTTGGAATATTCCAATGAATGTCTGTTACCAATGCTGGACATACTGTAAGGTAGCTGTCTCTTTAAAACCCAATGTAAAGATCTCAAATTTATCAGCTACACGTTGTCAGATTTAAAACAAAACAAAAAAAAAAAATTAAACCATGTTATTTACTTTATGCCGGAATACTACGGAGTAAGATCCATCCCTCCCTCCGGAAAAAAACCTGCCACAGACTGGCCCGGCTTCTCGATCAATTATACAACCTGTAAATTCCTTCCCTCATTGAAAAGATTCTTTTTATGGGCATAGTTAACAAGTGCCAAGTTGCGAAGTTGCAGCTTTGCTGGTTTGACGTTTTCACAATGCAAGAACAATATGATCTGGAATCTACTCAAAGCATTAGCCAGGCAGTCAGCTGATGCTCACTGCACACAAGAGAAAGACAGAAATAAGAGAAATTAAACCTCGTATTTGTGGAAGACAGGTATCCACCACCTTCAAAACCAAAATAGGCCAGCAGCAGACGTTCCAGTTAAAATAAAAGTAGTTCCATTGTTAAACAACATATAAAAACCGGCTTTCCCCAGACTAGGCTGTTCTCATTCTTGGAATTTTCCTAGTATAAGGGCTTTTATCCGTTCATAAAACCAACCCCTCATCACGGAGCCACTGCCTGAGTAACTTTTACAAAAGGTCAAAGCGGTGCCTTTCAAGGCTTCCAAAGCCTATCGGCGTCTCCTCCGTTCACAGTAATTCGCTTTCCACCCACAGAACGTTCCAGAGACTTAGGGACGGGGACCAAACAAAATTTGGTGGGGGGTGCTAAGAAGAAGCTTTCAACTTTCTCTTCAACATACTTATACAGAATTTCACCTTCCTCCCTCCGCGGCCCCACATGTTGCTTGCTTCCCTCCCAGAGGGCCCCGCGAGACCTCGCTTCCCCCCCCCCCCCACCCACGCGCCCACCTGATTACCCTTTTCTCCGTAGACTCCGCCCCCGCCCTCCCCCCCACCCCCGGCCTGTTTGCCTCCTCTCGGAGGTCCATATGGGACATTTTCCCCTTCCTCAGACCCTCACGCCACACCAGACAAGCCTCGATTCTCCACCTTCAGTTCTCTCCCACTACGGCCCTCACTTCCCACAGCTTCCTAAAGTGTTGCGAGAGCGCAGAGGGGAGCCGCAGGCCTGCACGGCCCAGGTGCTGTGTCAGCCTATCTGCCGGTTCCGCGGCGTGTACGGCCTGGAAAGTCACATGGCGGTGGGACCGGCCGGCGCCTCCACACTCCTGCTCTCCCCACAGCTGGGCGACATTACCAAGTCCACTCACCTCCACGAAGAGCAACATGTCTTCCTCCGCTCGGCCCAATCGTTCTCGCTGCCGCGACTCCAACGGGCTTACAGGCCCGAGCCCCAATCGCTAGGATAAGGACACTCGCCTGGCCCCTCCACCCGGCAGTGGACCCGGCTCCTCCCCCGCCGTCAGCCGCTGCGGCCCGACCCGCCCAGTTCCACCTCCCTTGAAAGAGCAACTGTTTCCGGTTCTAGAAAACAATTGCTTCCGGGAGAAGAGACACCCCCTCGGCGCGCTCAACTTTTGCGCTACCTTTTCCAGCAGCAGGATGGGATGTACTATCATCAGGCCTGGGGGGAGGAGGGAAGCGATCAGAGGAAGACGCCATTCTGTACCACGGGGGTGTGAAAAAATCCTACGCATTTTATCCCCCGCCAGAGGGACGGGTACTACCTCTATTAACAATTACGCAGTCTTCATAGTTCAAAATCTAGATCTGATAAAAAGGCAAGTTTGTGTGAGGGGTACTGGACAGACGCCCAATCCTTCCGAAAAGGTGGTGGCTCTCGCAGAAACAAAGTCGAGAAGAAAAAAAAGCAAGCAGATCTAATAGTAAATATGTTAATAGCCGCTGCTGTATATTAAAAGCTTACTATGTGCCTGGCATTATCCTAGGTATCTTATGTGAATTAATCTTTAAAAAGATCTTATGCAATAGGTTTTATCCCCCCTTTTTTACACTTGAAGGAATCCTCTAGGAGGGCGGGTTTCCCCTAGACACACCTTTAAAGAACTTTGCCCTTTACTTACATCAGGTATCCACATCTATGCTACTTAATAACTTAGTATGGATAGCCTCTTCATTGAGGTTCTGTCATGTTAAATGAAGTACAATAAAAACAAAATTTTAAAAATCATCTTTATACTTTTCTGTTAGATGATCCAAATTCCTTTTTATCTTCAGCAATACCTAATAAGCTTTAGCCCTCCCTATCAGTCCTACTTCTTTTTCCCAGTTCAGACACTTACTTTTGAAATAATTATGTGTTGATTTTTCCACTAATTTTTTCCAGTCTATTATTTCACAAATCTTTCTAAATTAAAGGTTTCATTTTCACCAAACTGCTGTTACTTGCTTTCAAGACCTTACCATTGACCCCATGTAATCTCCCTTACTTTACCTCAAATGAATCTTCTCCCTTTTTCACTTAGGTGCCAAATTAATTCCTCCATCAAACTCCTGATACTTGTATCCCATCCTCTCCCTAATCTGATCCACAGTAAACTCAACATTACTTCATCTCAATAAAATCAATCTCCTCACCTTTCCCCTGAAGGACAAACCCAACACTCACCTCCAAAGCCATGGCTCAAGGTGTCTTCACTATCTGGAATGTCTTCATTTGTCAATCACCTTCTCTGTCCATAGGGCTTTCCCAAAGACACTGCTCCCTTTCTTCTTCATGTCCCTTATTAGTGCTCAAATATTCTATCTTAAATTTGTTTCTTTTCTTCTTTTTTTTTTTTGTTGTTTTGTTTTGTTTTCTTTTTTAGTTTCTTCACAGGTACCCTATCATTTTTCTTCACAGTCTGAGATAATACTGGCTACATAGTAGTATCTTTCAACAAATGTTTGACAAATTGAAAGGGAAGAAGAGAGGTTTTAAACTTTGCTTTAAAAAACTTTCATTTCCAGTTGCTGATGAAGTCCATGCTGCATAAAAAATATGAGAGAGGGAGAGAGCACAATAATCCTAAATTAGTTTAGTTGACACGCATGTAGGCTGCTTTGTGAATGCCTGCTGGGGTAAGTAAGCAATGTAAAAAAAGTCACAAGAAATAAAAGTTACTTGAGGATCTCAAAATCAAATATTATCAATGAAGTACTTAGATTGATAATTTCAAGAAATGCTGGATAATCATGGATATTTTAATCAAACTTCACATTTATTAAAAATTCTTAATTGTACTCCTTTCAGAAAACATTATTAATTTTGTTGGATATAATTGTGATTATGAAAAAGGAGGGAGTAATTTCTATGATGGGGGGGCAGTCTAACAATAAAAGAAAGTGTTCTGGGGCTTAGAAAAATTTCCATGGAAATTGAATCTGAAACTATAAGAAATATCCAAACTTTAGAAAATTTCTGCAGAGAAACTGAGGAAGAATATGTCAAGTATTAAACACACACACACACACACACACAAAACTAAAACACAGCATCTTGTTTTGAGAAGTTCACCGGCTAATGGGCAGAGACAAAAACAGTTACATTTCAATGAGATAAGTACTATAATAGAAAATTTACAAAGTGTTTTGGGAACACAAAGGAGGGGATAACTTAGCAGGATATTAGAAGGGAAAATATTTAATTTGCTGTATATTGATTGATTTCTTAAAAGACAACTATTTTGTGATCCCCTGCTTCCCATTTTCTGAAGGACTGAAACACATATTTAAATTTACAAGTTTATACCAAGAACTCAACATAGGAAGTTCCTGTAGAGAAATTAACTTATACATTCATAATTTGTAGAAAATCTTAATGATATTAGATAGTTAATGAATACCTATACCTAGTTACATAATAAAACTATATAAACAGAGACTACACACAAATACCTCAAATTCATGACTGTCATTACTTCTGAAAAGTGGCAGAGGGGAAGCAAGGAGTCTATGGAGAACCCCAAAAGGGACTCCAACTTTAGCTCCAATGCTTAATTTTATTTAAAAATTTCGGAAGCAAATATTACAAAAAGTTAATATTTGTTCATTCTACGTGATAGGCACGTGGCTATTTGTTATATTACTTTCTGTACTGTTTCATATTTTTTAAATTAAAAAAAAAAAAGCTACACAGCCAACAAAACCACCCTCTCCTTTAATTGCTCCAGGGTCCTAAATCCTTTCACCTCCTCCGCAATCAAAGGAGCTGCCCAGAGCTGCCCAGAGTACCCCTCTCCCAGTTACAAAGCAGCATCCAGCGTTCCCTTCAATTTCTCCAGCCAACTATGGAATTTCAAAATCTTCAGTCAAGTTCCTGGAAAAAATGAGTAACTAGGCAGTGCAAAGAGTGGGATGTTCATCCAAACAATATCTTCCAAATTACAGATCTAGGACAAGTTGAGGGGCAGCTGAAGAAGTTGTAGCACACCTAATCAATTACAGGCTTAAAAATTCTTAAGCAAAATCTCAGGAAGAGAGAAGAATCAGGAGTTGCATTTGACATACTGGATCTTGAATTCTAACACCCAGATTTTAAGCTTATTTAGGCAGGGCTGTATCTTCTATTTCTTCTAGCGTTCCTGTTGTCTATTCTTTCCTACCCTCCCACCCCCCTTCACCCTTCTCCAATCACAGCATATAGAATGCCTACTTCTCTGCATACAGTAAGCACTCTTGAAATGTTTGAGTTATTGAAGACACAATGGATCTATTATGACATCACCAGGACTGGAATACCATGGTTAACAACCAATTAGTGACAGGGTAGACCACAAACTCTGGGAGCAGGAAAGACCTCTTCCTCGTGGATATTATCATTTGCCTACACTCGGTGAAGAGAAGAAATAAAAGAAAATCACTCAACTTTTCAATATAGTTATCAAAATGCAAAGTGGGATAGACACTGAATCTGAATCAGACAAAGAAGCAGTGGATTCCACCATCACGTCCATAAAAGCCCTGTATAAATCAGAGGTCCCTAAGCTGGAGATCCCACTGGCAGTGCAGAATGTCATCTCTAGAATTGAGCATGCACAGCTTTGTCGAGCCAGAGAGGTAGGTAGTAAATGAGAAGTTTACAGATTACAACTTTCTTTTTTAATGATCAATGATAAGCTACATTTTTTTTAGAACTCATTTTATTTTCATGATCTTTGTGTTTGAGGTAGCTATGATTTCACATGACAATTTCACCTGACTCTGTGGATTACAAGCTCCAATTTTATGTTAATCTCTTTAACTTTCCTATCAGAATTAATCAAACCTTTTAAGAATTAAATCACACATGCGATTGAGTGATTGGGGTAGAAAGAAAAATTAAAATCTACAGCTAATATTAGTATCTAATTTCAGTCAATAGTTTTAATTTGTTCTCATCTGAGTTTTTGTCAAATAGCTGTTAACAAGAAGAAACAGCTTGGTTTGAATTCCAGTTCCTTTAATTTCCCCCGAACGCCTCATGGAAGGGGATTTCATTGGCCAAGAGAAATCCAAGGACAATGAACAAAAAGCTTAAATAGTATAACAATCCAATAAACCCCAAATAATTAAGGGTATACTGCATTTTAGTCTGTCAAACAGAATACAACAAAACCAATCAGATTAAAAGAAATTAATTCAGGGAAGTTTTTTCCTATGTTTAAGGAGTGCTAAATTTTTGTACTTTCTCATTCTCCGCAGAAATTTACTCCTGTTCCAACTCTCCACAACAAAGAACAATAACCTGGTATTCGCTTTTAACAACTTTACTGAAATATAATTGACACATAATAAACTGTATATTTTTTAAGTATAAAAGTTTTGATATACATAAAAACCTGCGAAACCTTCATCACAATCAGCATAATGAACTTACCCATCACTCCTGAAAAGTTTCTTCACACTCCATTAAAATTCCTCCCACACACCCTTCCCCACCCCCACCCCAATCTCTAGGCAACTGACAATCTGCTTTCTTTACTATAGATTATTTTGTATTTTAAAATAATTTTATGAGAGTGGAATCATACAGCATCCACTTTCTTCTGTCTCCTTTCTTTTAGCATAATTATTTTGAGATTCATCCACATTCTTATTGATATGAATAGTTCATTCTTTTTTTTTTTTTT
The DNA here is from genome assembly GCF_022079265.1 of Lynx rufus. Classification (NCBI taxonomy): domain Eukaryota; kingdom Metazoa; phylum Chordata; class Mammalia; order Carnivora; family Felidae; genus Lynx; species Lynx rufus. The sequence goes on along the minus strand of NW_025814889.1, from coordinate 77,152,808 downwards.
TTTTAAGGTTTAAAAAACCTGTTAGTGCAGAGCCCAATGCGGATCTTGATGCAGGGTTTGATCTCATGAACCATGAGATCTTGACCTGAGCCAAAATCAAGAGTCAGACGCTTAACTGAGCCACCCAGGTGCCCCAATAGTTCATTCTTTTTATTGCTGAGTATTTCTCCATGGCATGGGCATTTGGGTTGCTTTGGACTTGGGGTTGTTACAACTGAAACTGCTATGAATGTTTGTTTACTTTTTCATGACTTATTTTGTAGACCTATGCTTTCATTTCTTTGGAGTAAATATTTAGGTTGGAATGGCTGGGTCACGTGGTATGTAAATGTTCGATTTTATCTTTTTTTTTTTTTTTAAGAAGTCACAGGTCACAATTTGGCTAGTGAAGGAAACACTTCTTTTTTTTTTAAATTTTTTTTAACGTTTATTTATTTTTGAGACAGGGAGAGACAGAGCATGAACAGGGGAGGGGCAGAGAGAGGGAGACACAGAATCTGAAACAGGCTCCAGGCTCTGAGCTGTCAGCACAGAGACCGACACGGGGCTCGAACTCACAGACCGTGAGATCGTGACCCGAGCCGAAGTCGGACACTGAACCGACTGAGCCACCCAGGCGCCCCATAAATGTTCGATTTTAAAATAAACTACCAAACTGTTAAAAAGTGGTTATATATCTGTTGGCTATCTGGATGTCTCCTTTGGAAAAATGTCTATTCATGTCTTCTGACCGTTTTTAAACTGGTTTATTTGTTTTTTGGGTATTGAGTTTTAGAAGTTCTTTTTTTGGTTTGTTTTTAATGTTTATTTATTTTTTGAGGAAGAGAGAGAGACAGAGTGTGAGTGGGAAAGGGCCAGAGAGAGAGGCACAGAATCTGAAGCAGGCTCCAGGCTCTGAGCTGTTAGAACGGAGTCCGACGCGGGGCTCTAACCCACAAACTGCGAGATCATGACCTGAGCCAAAGTCCAACGCTTAACTGACTGAGCTACCCAGGCGCCCCGAGTTTTATAAGTTCTTTATATATTTTGGATACTGACCCTTTATCAGACATGTCATTTGCAAATGTCTTCTCCCATTCTGTAGGTTGCCTTTTAGTTTTGTTGATTGTTTCTTATGCAGTGCAGAAGCCTTTTATTTTGATAAAGTCCCAATAGTTTGTTTGTTTGTTTGTTTTTGTTTTTGTTTTTTGCTTTTGTTTCCCTTGCCTCAGGAGACATATCTAGTAAGAAGTTGCTGTGGCTGATGTCAAAGCAATTACTGCCTATGTTCTCCTTTAGGATTTTGATGTTTCCTGTCTCATATTTAGGTCTTTAATCCATTCTGAATTTATTTTTGCATCTGGTGTAAGAAAGTGTTTCAGTTTCAGGAGTGCCTAGGTGGCTTAGTCAGTTAAGCCTATGACTGTTGATTGAGCTTCAGACTCTTGATTTCGGCTCAGGTCATGATCTCACGGTTTGTGGGTTCATGACCTGCTTCGGGCTTTGTGCTGACAATGCAGAGACTGCTTGAGATTCTCTTCCTCCATTTCTCTGTGCCCCTCCCCTGCTAGCTCTCTCTCTTTCAAAAATAAGTAAATAAAAACATTATTAAAATGTTTTTAAAAGAAAGTGGTCCAGTTTCATTCTTTTGCATGTTGCTGACCAATTTCCCAATACCATTTGTTGAAGAGACTATCATTTTTCCATTAGATATTCTTTCCTGCTTTGTTGAAGATAAATTGACCATATAGTTGTGGGTTCATTTCTGTTTTTTCTATTCTGTTCCACTGAACTACGTGTCTATTTTTGTGCCAGTACCATCATCAGGGAAATACAAATCAAAACTACAGTGAGATATCACCAGTCAGAATGGCTACAATTAACAACACAGGAAACAACAGGTGTTGGTGAGGAGGTGGAGAAAGGGGAACCTTCTTACACTGTTGGTGGGAATGCATACTGGTGTAGCCACTCCGGAAAACAGTATGGAGATTCCTCAGAAAGTTAAAAATAGAACTACCCTATGATCCAGCAATTGTACTGCTAGGTATTTACCTAGGTGATAAGGATTAAGATGTTTTGTGGAAGTGTGGAACGACTATATTGTACACCCGAAAATGATATTACACTGTATGTTAACCACCTGGAATTTAAATAAAAACCATTAAAAAGTAGTTATACTATTTTATATTCCCACAAGCAGTATATGAGTTTTCAATTATTCCACATCTTTATCAACACTTCATGTTTTCAGTCTTTTTAATTTTAATCATTCCAGGGGCACCTGGGGGGCTCAGTCAGTTAAGTGTCTGACTTCGGCTCAGGTCATGATCTCACAGTTCATGAGTTCGAGCCCCACGTCAGGCACTGTGCTGACAGACGGCTCAGAGCCTGGAGACTGCTTCAGATTCTGTGTCTCCCTCTCTCTCTGCCCCTCACACTCTGTGTCTCTCTCAAAAATAAATAAACATTAAAAAAAATTAAAATAATAGATTCCACTCTCTGAAGTTTTGGAGAGTCTAGATCTTTAATTTTAACCATTCCAAAAGGTATATAATAGTATCTCATTATGGTTTTAATTTGCATTTTTGTAATGACTAGTGATTTTGAGCAACTTTCCATGAGTTTATTTGCACTCAGTATGTCTTCTCTAACAGTTCAAATATTTTGACCATATTTTAAAAGTTTATTGGTTTATGTTCTCATTATTGAGATTTGAGTATTTTTATGTCTTCTGATTACAACTTTTATCAGATAGGTGGTTTGCAAATATTTTTTCCAATTCTGTGACTTGTCTTTTTTTCTACTAATTGTGTCTTTCAAAGAACAAAATTCCTTAGTCCAATATATCAATGTTTTCTTTCTTCCAAAGCAAACTTTGACTAACTCAAGGTCACAAACATTTTCTCCTATGTATTCTTCTAGGAGTTATACTTATAGACTTTACATTTACGTCTATGGTTCAACGTGTCTTTTTTTTTTTTTTTTTGGCAAGTGAAAAAATTTTATTTCATAGTTGTCTTTAAAACCACACAGACACTATGCTCTTCATATAAAAACATTAGTACAAATAATTATACGTTCTCGAAAATGATTATATAGACACTCTCAAAGAAAAATGCACACCATTACATAGTTTCAGAGAAGTTGCTTGGAAAAAACTCACATCTGGACTGATTCCTAAAACATACCATAAGACCCTGCATATTTTGGTGCAAAGTATAGATTATTGTCATCAGTACATGATCCTGAATTCTTACACATTTGATAACATGCATAAGGACTGGTTTATGACTTAATGTTCCATTGGTTCACCAGCCTTTTCTGCAGGTTCATCAGCAGGTTGAGCAGGCTGTGCCTTTGTCTGTGGTCTTTCTTCAAGACCTTCCAGGAATGGAGATACATCATCATCATCATAAATCGTAAACTCCAAGTCTTTACTAAAAATTCCAATGGACACATTCTTTGTAGTTAAGTCCTGTTCTGCAGTGTCTCTTATAAGGCACGCAGACCATGTTTAACCAGTTCATTCAAATTGCACTCCATAAACCCAGACATATGTCTCACCAAGTAAGTACGAGCTCATTGAAAACAAGCTCCAATGGACATAGCTCTACAGTCGAAATAGTTAGCAGATAGACAAGTTTGGAAAATGTGAGGGCCCATATTCATAACCAACAATAAGCAGTCCAACACCATATGGTCTCTGGCCATATCGTTGCATTGGTATTTGGGTCTTGCTTTCAATTAGAGATACAAGATGAGATGCAGGAAGAGGTCTGTCAAATACAAATCTGGAATCCAAACACTCCTGGTGCATAAAATTACATAACAGTCTAGCATCAGCAGTAAGTCCCACAACAGAGATACCAATATGGTTGTCAACATGGAGAGTTTTTTCTGATGAGCTGCAGGCTCTGACTATGCTGTCTTCAATGCAACCAACACTATGTGTTGTTTTTTTGTTTTTTCTTCAGATCAACTGTGGCTGAACCTTGTTTGACAGCTTCCATTGCATATTCAATTTGATGATTCCTGCCTTGAGGGCTCCAAACAGTCACATCATTGTCCTACTGGTTGTGAAACATGGTTTTGGCTCTGGGCTTGGCTTTATGGTTCATTTTATCTTACTTTGTAAATGATATCAGATATTGATTGAGGTGTCAAAAACAAACAAACAAAACAAAAACAAAACAGGGGCTCTTGGGTGGCTCAGGCAGTTGAGCCTCCGACTTTGGCTCAGGTCATGATCTCGCAGTCTGATTTCAAGCCCCACATTATTGGGCTCTGTACTGCCCACTCAGAGCCTGGAGCCTACTTCAGATTCTTTGTCTCCCTTTCTCTCTGCCCCTCCCCCACTCATACTCTGTCTCTCTCAAAAATAAACATTAAAAAGAATTATTCTAGATTCATTTGTTGAAAAGACTATCCTATCTCCATTGCATTGCATTGCACCTTTATTGAAAATCAATTGACCATGTATGTGTGAGTTTATGGATTCTCTAGTCTGTTCTCTAGATCTATTTATTTATCTTTATTTTTTTTTATTTTTTAATGTTTATTTATTTTTGAGAGAGAGAGAAAACGCGAGTAGGGAAGGGGCAGACAGAGAGGGAGACACAGAATCTGAAGCAGGCTCCAGGCTCTGAGCTGTAGGTACAGAGCCCGGCCGGGGGCTCGAACTCAGGAACCGTGAGATCATGACCCGAGCCAAAGTCGGCGCTCAACTGACTGAGTCACCCAGGAGCCCCTATCTTTATTCTAATACTGCAGTGTCTTTTTTGATTACTGAGGTTTTATAATCATTCTTGAAATCATGTATTTTTAGTTCTCCAATTTTGTTCTTTTTCAATTATGCCCAACTTGTTTGCTCACATCTTCCTTCTATCTCCATTTCCTCTTCTTGGGCTTCTTTTTCTGGAGGGACACACTCAAACATTCATAACCTAAAAACTGTCTTTATCCATACTACTTTCTCCCTTTTCATTTCCATGCAAAATTTAGAATCTGTCAAATTCTACTCGGGGGGCAAAAAGCCTGCTGGTGTCTTGATTGGGATTGTATTGAATTTATAGATCAATTAGGGGAGAATTGAGACCTTAATATTGAGTCCTTTGACCTGTGGACACAGAATATCTCTGTATTTATTTAGGTCTAATTTTTCTCCCAAGTGCTTGCAAATCTTTTGTTAGTCCCTAAGTATTTCACATTTTTTTATACTATATTGTGAATAGTATTGGTTTTTTATTTCCATTCTCAATTGTTCACAATTAATGTGTACAAATAAAATACATTTTTGTATGTGCATCTTGTATAATAAAACCCAGTTACTAGTCTTTATAGATTTTCTTCATATATTCCTTGGGGTTTCTACATAGACAACCCTATCATATGCTAATAGAGGCAGTTTGATTCCTCCTTTTATGTCTGTGTGCATTTAAGTTTGCTTTTTTGTTTTTTTTTTAATTTGAGAGAGACAGATGATCCCAAGCAGGCTCCATGCTGACAGCTCAGAGCCTGATGCGGGGCTCAAACTCACAAACCATGAGATCATGGTTAAGTGACTGAGCCACCCAGTGGTGGCTTTAAACTGTTTTTTGGGGGGGAGGGGAAAAATAAGTAAGCTTTTTTTTTTTTAACTTACTGAGTAGGCAAGGAACTACAGTATAAAGTTGAATAGAAGTGATGAGACATCCTTGTTTTCTTCTTTTTTAAAAAAAATTTTTTTTTTCAACGTTTATTTATTTTTGGGACAGAGAGAGACAGAGCATGAACAGGGGAGGGGCAGAGAGAGAGGGAGACACAGAATCGGCAACAGGCTCCAGGCTCCAAGCCATCAGCCCAGAGCCTGACGCCGGGCTCAAACTGACAGACCGCGAGATCGTGACCTGGCTGAAGTCGGACGCTTAACCGACTGCGCCACCCAGGTGCCCCTATCCTTGTTTTCTTCTTGATGTTAAGGGAAAGAATTCAGTCTTCCTCATTCACTATGATTGTAGCAGTATATTTTTTTATGGTGCTCTTTATCAAGTTGGAGAAATTCTCTGGTCAGTTTTCTGAGGTTTTTTTGTTTGTTTGGTTGTGGGTTTTTTTTTTTTTTTTTGGTTTTTTTTTAAGAGAGAGAGAGTGCACAAGAGAGATAGAATCTCAAGCAGACTCCAAGTCTAGCAAGGAGCCTCACACAGGGCTCCAACATGGAGCTTGATCTCACAACCCTGATGAAATCATGACCCCGACATCATGACCTGAGCCCAGATCAAGAGCCATGCTTACCTGACTGTGCTATCCAGGTGCCCCAGCCAAGATTTTTAATTGGGAATAGATACTTGGATTTATCAAAAGGTTTTACTGCATCTATTGGGATTATCACGTGATTTCTTTTTTGTCTTTTTGAATCTGTTAAAATAGTGAATTACATTGATTTATGACTGATAAACCAACCTCACATTTTGTGGATAAATTCCATTCACTCATAATGTAGTATTCTTTGTATTATCTTGCATCCAATCTGCTAACATTTGTTAATTTTTGTGTCTATGTTTACAAAACATGTTGGTTTGTAGTTTTCTTTTTTTTTTTTTTTTTAAGTAAGCTTCATGTCCAGCATGCAGTCCAACATGGGGCTTAGCTCATGACCCTAAAATCCCTGAGATCAAGACCTAAGCTGAGATCAAAAGTCAGATGCTTAACAACTGAACCACCCAGGTGCCCTGTAGTTTTCTTTTAATACTTTGGTTTTGGCATCAGACTAATATTAGCTTTATAAACTCAAGTAAAATATTTTTAATTTTCCTTAAGACTTTGTTGAGAATTGGCATTTCCTTTTATGTTTGGTAGGATCCACTAAGTGTTTGGGCGGGGTAAGGAGAAATAATCAGTAGAAACATATAGACTTGCGGTTTAATTCATGGGAAAGTTTTAAACTATAAATTCAATTTAAAAAAATTGCAGGGCTATTCAGGTTATCTGTCTTCTTGAGTGAGCTTTCACAGTTTGCATCTTGCAAGTAATTTGTCCATTTTATCTTAGGTAATTTTATTGGCCTAAAATTGTTCACAATAATCCCTTATAAACCCTTTATTATCTGTAGAATCTGTAATAATGTCACTTTTCATTTCTGGTATTAGTAATTTTCTTCTCTCTCTCTCTCTCTCTCCTCTTATCAGTCTGGCTAGAGGTTTATCAATTTTATTGCTATTTTCAAAGAACCAATTTTTGGCTTCACAGATTTTCTCTAATTCTGTTTTCTTTTTTTTTTTAATTTTTTTAATGTTTATTTATTATTGAGAGACAGAGAGACACAGAGCATGAGCAGGAGAGGGGTAGACACAGAATCTGAAGCAGGCTCCAGGCTCCGAGCTGTCAGCACAGAGCCCGACACGGGGCTCGAACTCACAAACTGTGAGATCATGACCTGAGCTGAAGTCGGTCACCCAACCAACTGAGCCACCCAGGTGCCCCTCTATTTCTGTTTTCTATTTTACTGATTCCCACACTGATCTTTATTATTTTATTTACACTATTTATTTTGGATATAATATACTCTTTTTTCCCAGTTTCTTAAGGTGGAAGCTGAGGTCATTGATTTGAGAACTTTTTTCTTTTGTAAGAAGTGGTATATCTCCCTTTGCAATGCAAATGAAAATGTTTCATTTTCATTTTCATTTAGTTTTATATACTTTCCAATTTTCCTTTTGATTTTATTCCTCGACCCATAGGTTATTTAGAACAGTGTTTATTTTCCAAATATTTTGAGATTTTTGTCTCTTACATATCTCTAATTTAATTTCATTGGCATCAGTGAACTTATTCCATATGATCTGAATCCTTGTAAATTTCTTGAAATTTGTTTTAAGGCCCAGAATATGGTCTAAATTGGTAAATGTTATGTATGCATTGAATACAATTTGTATTCTTTCATTGAGCGGTGTACCCTATAAATAATGATTACATCAAATTGGCTGATAGGACTGTACAAGTCTTCCATTATCTCTTCTCAACTTCATCGATTATCAAGACAGAGGTATAGAAATATTTAATTATAATTGTGAATTCTTCTAGTTCTTCTGATAGTTCTATCAAAGTTTTTCATGTACTTTGAAGCTCTGTTTTATATGCTAAACGTATGGAATTACTATGCCCTCTCAATGAATTGGCCATATTACCACCATGAAATGACCCTATTTATTTCTAGTAATATACTTTTCTCTGTAATCTATTTTTGTTTGTTATTAATATAGCCACTCAGCTTTCTTTTGATGAGTGTTACCTTCTTTGCATTTTCTCTATTTTACATTAAACATGTTTGGGTTATTATATTTAAAGTGAGTTTCTTATAGGAAGGCATATAATTGGGTTTCTTTTTAAAAAATTCTTTTAAATGTTTTATTTATTTTTGAGAGAGAGAGACAGAGTGTAAGCAGAGGAGAGGCAGAGAGAGAGGGAGACACAGAATCCAAAGTGGGCTCCAGGCTCTGAGCTGTCAGCATAGAGCCCAACATGGGGCTCAAACCCATGAGCTGTGAGATCGTGATCTGAGCTGAAGTCAGACACTTAAATGACTGAGCCTCCAGGTGCCCCGGGTTTCTTTTTAAATCCAACCTGACAGTCTCTGCCTTCTAATAGGATGTTTAGACCATTTGTAGTTAATGTAATTATTAATATGAGTAAGTTTAAAATTACTATCTTGCTATTTGTTTTCTGTTTGTTCCATCTGTTTTCTTGTTTCATTTTATTTTTTCTGAACTTTTTTAAGATTAAGTATATTATATTATTATGATTCCATTTTATTTCCTTTATTGACTTCTTAGCTATAACACTGTTTCACCTTTTAAGTGGTTGCTTTAGGGTTTGTAGTATACACCATTTAGCTTCAAATGGTAACCTACCACTTTTGAATAGCGTATGAGCCTTACAACAATATTCTACCATTTTCTCTCTCCTGGCCTTTGTGGTATTCATATCATACTTCTACATATGTTATAAATATTTATTTACCTTTCAATTATTGTTTTAAAAAGGCAATTACCCATTTTTCAATTTTTTTATTGTGGTAAAATTTACATAACATAAAATTTATTATTTTAAGTATTTTTAATCATACAATTCAGTGGCGTTAAGTAATTTACAGTATTGTATAAGCATCAACACTATTTTCAGAAATTTTAATCATCCCAAACAGAAACTCTGACCCATTAAACAATAACCACCTATTTCCCCCAAACCTTGGCAACCAGCATCCTATTTTCTGTCTCTATGAATTTGCCTTCTCTAGATACCTTATCTAAGTGGATTCATAAAGTATTTGTTCTTAGATACCTTATATAAGCGGATTCATAAAGTATTTGTTCTTTTGTGCCTCGTGTATTTCACTTAGCATGTCTTCAATGTTCATTTAGGTTGTAGTATGTATCAGAATTGCCTTTCTTTTGAAGGCTAATATTCCATTGTATGTATGTATCATATTTTGTTTATCCATTTACTCATCAGTGGACATTTTCATTGCTTTCACCTTTCTGCTATTGTGAATAAGGCTGCTATAAACATATAGTATAATATATCTGTTCAAGTCCCTGCTTTAAATTCTTTTTATACCTAGGAATGGAATTTCTGGCTCATATAGTATTTCAATTTTTTTTAATGTGTATTTATTTAGAGAGAGAGACAGTGCATGCACGCACAAGCAGAACAGGGATAGAGAGAGACAGAGAGAAAGAATTCCAAGTAGTCTCCATGCTCTCAGCACAAAGCCTGATACCGGGCTCAATTTCACAACTGTGAGATCATGACCTGAGCTGAAATCAAGAGTCAGACACTTAACCGACTGAGCCACCCAGACACCCCTGGTAATTCTATTTTTAATTTTTTGAGGAACTGCCATATTTTTTTCTGTAGTGGCTGCAACATTTTACATTCCCATCAGCAGTGCACAAGGGTTCCAATTTCTCCACATTTTCACCAACACTTGTTATTTTTTTTCCCTTTCTGATAATAGCCATCTTAATGGGTGTGAAGTATCTCATTGTGGCTTTGATTTGCATTTCCCGAATGATTAGTGATGTTAAGCATCTTTTCATGTGCTTGTTGGCCACGTATATATACTCTTTGGAGAAATATCTATTCAAGTCCTTTGCCCATTTTGGAACTGGGTTTGTTCTTGTTGAGTTCTAGGAAGTCTTTATATATGCTGGATATTAACCACTTATCAGATATATAATTTGCAAATATTTTCCTGTGGTGATAGTTGTGATAGTTAATTTTATGTGTCCACTGGACTAGGCCACAGGGTACACAGACATTTAGCCAAATATTATTCTGAGTAAGTCCATGAAGATGTCTCTGGATGACATTAACACTCAAATCAGACTGAATTAAGCAGAATGTCTTCTCTAATGTGATTGGATCTCATCCAGTCAATTAAAAACCTGAATAGAACAAAAAGGGAGCTCGACCTCCCTGCCTTCCTTGAGCTGGGGCATCAGTCTTTTCCTGCCTTCAGACTTGAACTGAAACATCAGCATTTTTGAGCCTTGAGTCTGCTGGCTTTTTGACTGGAACTACACCATAGACTATCTTAGCTCTCCAGCTTGGCAACTGAAAATCGTGAGATTTCTTAGCCTCCATAATCATGTGAATCAATTTTTTATAATCTCTTTATATATATCTCTATATATTTATTTATCTATCTGTGTACATATATATTCCAGTGTTCGTTTCTCTGGAGAATGCTACTACTACTAATACAGAGTCTGGTATAGAGAAAGCAGTTCTGAAGGAATAGAATCTTAAGGATAAGTTTTCTGAATTGGGTTTAGGGTTTCTGGAATTGGCTTTCTAATCTGATTAGATTTAAAGATGTGAATGACTCCATTTCCAGTATTAAAGAGAGCACTGATAGTCCTTAACTTGGTCTGTCAATTAAGATATGTAAAATATTACTATTGGATACTCCTAGTTAATAGCTTTTAAAAAGCAAGAATCTGGGTGACTGTGTATATGATACTTTCAGACATTTTTGGCAAACTAACAAATATAATGAGATTGGTTGCTTGCTCCTAATGTCACTGGATAAAGTGGGGGAAAGAAAAGGATGAGCTCAGGGATACAAATTTCTAGCCAAAGCACAACATGAATGACCTGAAATCTTCTTTGTGTGTCCTGAAGGAGACCCTTATCTCCTATAGCTGCATGGCTGATATTGCTTAAAATTAAACCAAGAATCTCATTCTCTGACTGGATGAATTACAATGCAAGTTGAATTCCCAGCCTTGCAGGATGTCTACTGTTAAAGTGAAAATGTTGATTAGGAAGGAACAGAACTGTGAAAATTGGAATGGGGATGTGTGGGAAGGCCCTGATAAACCTTGGGACATTAAGCCTCTAAATTCTGATGAGTGTGCTTCACCAGGGGAACCACCTCTCCACCCTCCATAGGAGCAGCCTCTTCATATCCATGGGAGTGGCCTCTTTGCCCATAGTAGTAGTGGCCTCTCCACTCCTTTCTGAAGGGATTAACCCTTAATTGTCTGAAGACACTGTAATGACCTCTTTGAGGCAGGTGCCATGCAAGATAACGCTGAGTTTTTTTCAGGAATCACACTCACCACATCTTTTTGTTTCTAGACTTATAACTATACTCAAATGCAGCAGGACACTAAAGGTGAGGTTCAAAGTGTGATCCATGAGGACATGCACTACACTCCAAAGAATGACTTGAGTTTTCTCATGTTTACAGATGGAAATCCAGGGAATATGTGTAGGAATGGGTATTAAGAGTATGGGATATGGGATATAAGAGTATGGGAGGAACATAAAGTTGGGTCAGGCTGAATTTATTGATATGGGTTCATTAAGCAGAGAAATTGTATTTAATATTACAGCTTGGGGAATTAGAAAAGGTTCTAACTGGTTGATTGGTTGGTTGGTTGGTCAGTTGGCTGAAATGTGGACCAGAAGTTTGCCCACAGTGAGAAAGAAATACCAGACTTGCCCTGGTTTAATGTAGAAGAAAGAATTCAAAGGCTTAGGGAGACTGGAATGTTACAGCAGATTTGTCACTTAGAACCTACTGAACCACTCCAGAGAAGTTCAAAAGATATACCTTTTACTGTGACTGTGAGAAATGAATTTATGAGAGAGGCCTGGGCATCCTTGGGAAGCTCTGTGATTGTCTTTCTAGTCCAGACCTTACAGTGGGAAACACAGTCACTGAATTGGGAAACCTAAGTACAATGGGAGTAATTGAATCCTGAGGTTACAGGGGCCAAGTTGTGGTACTCAACCACCAAAGGCGGTTGTGGTTACTGTAATGGACAGCAGAGTCAAAGCATCAATCAAAATGGCCTTATAAAGAACTATAACATTGGCTAGTTGATTACGATGTTCTTAGAAGTGAAATAGATAAGAAGCATACTAAATTCTCATTTGAACTATGTAAGTAGAAAATTTCTAAGTCAAGTGAACAAAAGTCTAAACTGAATCATAAAAAGAGTCATGGCCCCTCAATCAGTTCCCAGACTTGAGCCACTTTACAGACCCAGAACCCTTTGAATAAAGACAAGGCTGGGTCCTTTGAGGAATGACTATGGTACACTGCCAAAAATTTATGGTGAACCCATCGTGTGATTATTTCACCAGATCTGAAATGCATAGATGGAATAGACATAATCAGCAGCTGGCATTATCCCCCCATTGATTCCCTGATCTGTGGAATAAAGGCTATTATGGTGGGAAATGCCAAGTGGAAGCCACTAGAACTTCCTTTACTTAAGAAAATAGTAAACCCAAACCAATACTGCATCTCTAAAGGAATTGTAGAGATAAGTTCCCCCCATCAAGGAAAGATGCAAGAGTGGAGATTCCCATCACTTCTTCATTCAACTTGCCTATTTAGCCTGTGCAGAAGACAGAGGGATCTTGGAGACTAAAAGTGGATTATTGTAAAATTAATTAAGCAGATAGTGACTCTAATTGCAGCTGTGTGCCAGATGTGGTTTCATTGCTTGAGCAAATTAACACATCCTCTGGTAGCTGGTATGCAGCTACTGATACGACAAATTCATACCTGTCAATAAAGACAACCAGAAACAGTTTGCTTTCAGGTGGCAAGGCCAGCAATACACATTCACTGGCCTACCTCAGGGACATATCAAGTCTCCAGTCTGGTAGATTCCATCAATGAAGCCATCTGGCATAGAGGTTTTTTTTGTTGGGAAGTTTTTTATTACCAATTTGTTTCCCTTTATAGTTATGTCTTTTCAGATTTTATATTTCTTTGCAATTCAGTCTTTATATGTTTTGTGTTTCTAGGAATTGTTCCATTTTATCTAGGTTATCCAATTGGGGGGCATACAATTGTTCATAGTACCCTCTCATAATCCTGTTTATTTCTGTAGAATCAGTAGTAATGTTCCCATGTTGGTTTCTGATTTTAGTAATTTAAGTCTTCTCTGTTTTTCTTAGTCAATCTAGCTAAAGATTTATCATTGTTGTTGATTTCTTTTTTTTTTGAAAGAAGCAACTTTTGTTTTATTCATTTTCTCTACTCTTTTATTTAAAAATTTTTTAATTATTATGTTTATTTATTTTGAGAGAGAGAGAGAGACAGAGTGTGAGTGGGGGAGGGGCAGAGAGAAAGGGAGACACAGAATCCGATGCAAGGCTCCAGGCTCTGAGCTGTCAGCACAGAGCCCTACGTGGGGCTCAACCCATGAGTGTGAGATCATGACCTGAGTTGAAGTTGGATGCTCAACCAAGCGAGCTACCCAGGCGCCCCTCTACTCTTTTATTTATGTCTGCTCTACTGTTTATAAATTTCTTCCATCTGCTAGCTTCAGATTTAGTTTATTCTTCTTCTAGTTCCTTATCATGTAAAATTAGGTAATTGACTTGAGATCTTTTTTTCATATAAACTTCCTAAAGTTTTTTCCTCTAAATGTCCCTTTTAGCGCTGCTTTTGCCACATGCTATAAGTTTTGGTATGTTGTGTTTTCATTTTCATCCATACATATTTTCTAATGTCCCTTGTGATTTCATCTTTGACCCATTTATTGCTTAAGAATATGTCAATTTCCATGTACATGAATTTTCTAGTTTTTCTTCTGTGATTGGTTTCTAGCTTTATCTCATTGTGTTTGTAAAAAATAATGCTTCATGTGATATATTTTTTAATATATTGATATTTGTTTTGTGGCCTAACATATGGTCTCTCCTGAAGAATGTCCCACATGCACTTGAAAAAACTGTGTATTCTATTGAAGTGTTCTGTATACATCTGTTATATCTAGATGGTTTACTGTGTTGTTTTAGTTCTTTATTTCCTAACTTATCTTCTGTCTAGTTGTTCTGTTACTGAAAGTCACTTATTGAAGTCTCCCCCTATTATAGAACTATTTCTGTCTTCAATTCTGTCAATTTTCACTTCTTAAATTTTGAGACTATGTGATCAGGTGCATAAATGTTTATAACTGTTTCTTCTTGCCGTATTGGACCTTTTATTATTACCTCTTGTAATCTTTTCTGATTTAAAGTCTATTTGTGGGGTGTCTGGGTGATTCAGTTGGTCAGTTAAGTGATTGACTCTTGATTTCAGCTCAGGTCATGACCTCACAGTTGTGAGATCAATCCCCACGTGGGGCTCCATGCTGGGCATGAAGCCTGCTTGAGATTCTCTCTCCCTCTCCCTTTGCCCCTCCCCAACTTGCAAGCTTTCATTTTCTCTTTCTCTAAAATAATAATAAATAAATAAAAATTTTAAAAATAAAATGAGTCTCTTATAGGGTGCCTGGCTGGCTCAGTTGGTAGAGCATGTGACTCTCGATCTTGGGTTTGTATGTTTGAGCCCCTTGGTGGGTACAGAGAGTACTTAAAAATAAAATAAAATCTTTTATTTTTTTTCAGTTCGGGATGGTTCATTAGACATCATTTAGATAATAACCAGAATAGCCCCTTTGAGAAGTAGTGAAATATTTGAGTCCTGAAGACTTCAGTCTAGTCATAAACAAGATTGTTAAGGTATAGAGGAGTCTCTAGTTAACCAGCACGCTGTTCCCATTTCTTCAGCTTGACTGCATATATAAGAGCTCATTACAGTAATTCACTTTTCAACAGGAAAGATTGAAGTGATGATAGACTCAGACACTAACTAAACATAGGTCCCTGCTTCACACAGCAGCCTTCATTGACAGTGAAACCATTTTCCCCAGTGCTTGGTGGAGCTTCCTACATTAGCAGTATAATGAAATAGAGCATTCTTGCCCAGGAAACCTCTGCCCAATACAATTCCATGCATCTTGAAAAGCCAAAGATGATCTAATTTTTGACACAAAAGCTCATCAATGATTTTGCAGATGGAAACTGATTCAGGGAGATGAAATGATCTGTCAGAGGTCTCCTGATATTTCTGCTACACATGGTTTTGAATGCCTATACCTTTCTTGTTTTTCTCCCATTGAATTTCAAAGGTTCAGTTTCCCGCCTTTTAAGGATCTTAAGAAACTAAAACCAGCAGAAAGCTTCAAATCTCCTTTTAAAAACAGATTTGAGATTGTAAAAGCAGCAATGAGAGTGAAAGCTTTCCTCTATCAATGTTTCTTCATTTCTTTGTTCATTCATTTACCAGATGTGTATCTATTTTATAAATATTTCCAAACCAGCACTTCAGTATTGGATCTTCCCACTACAGAAAGTGCCTACCTCTGTGTTGGGACTTGAAGATCACCCAGTCCTGAGTGGCAATCCAGCAATTAAGGGGAAAATTCCTTATAAGAATGTTTTAATAAGAAAAAGAAAACCCTGAGAAGTGTCTTGAAATATAAGAAACAAGTCTCCCTGGTTTGGAGCAACATGGCAAATATATTTCATTGCAGTTATGTCTCCAAAACCAGATGAAGATAAATAGTGCCAGTTCTCGACAAAATTGTGAGTTCTATCTTTGTCAGTCTTGATATCCTCTTCACGTACCCTTTTAATCCTTCAGCTGTCTTCTCTTATACTTCAAGCCTCCAAAGCTTTCCTATTATTCTCCCCTACCTTCTCTGCCATTCTGATTGTCTCCTGAATATCCATTCCTCTTCTTCATATAGCAGCCTTGTTACATGAGTGACAAAGATACATCTCCAGCTTCAGGAGGACCCTAATTGCTACAGCTAAACCTAATCAGCTTCAAGAGGACCTTAAACTAGCTAACATCACTGAATATTGAGCATGAAGAACAAGTTGTGGTGGTTGAGGGCTTTTTTTTTTTTTTCATTTTTAAAAATTTACATCTAAATTAGTTAGCAAATAGTGCAACAATGATTTCAGGAGTAGATCCCTTAGTACCCCTTCCCCATTTAGCCCATCCCCATCCCACAACCCCTCCAGTAACCCTCTGTTTGTTCTCCATATTTATGAGTCTCTTTTGTTTTGTCCTCCTCCCTGTTTTTATATTATTTTTGTTTCCCTTCCCTTATGCTCATCTGTTTTGTCTCTTAAAGTCCTCATATGAGTGAAGTCATATGATTTTTGTCTTTCTCTGACTGGCTAATTTCACTTAGCATAATACCCTCCAGTTCCATCCACGTAATTGCAAATGGAAAGATTTCATTCTTTTTGATTGCTGAGTAATACGTCTTTATCCATTCATCCATCGATAGACATTTGGCCTCTTTCCATACTTTGGCTATTGTTGATAGTGCTGCTATAAACATGGGGGTGCATGTGTCCCTTAGAAACAGCACACCTGGGGCGCCTGGGTGGCGCAGTCGGTTAAGCGTCCGACTTCAGCCAGGTCACGATCTCGCGGTCCGTGAGTTCGAGCCCCGCGTCAGGCTCTGGGCTGATGGCTCAGAGCCTGGAGCCTGTTTTCGATTCTGTGTCTCCCTCTCTCTCTGCCCCTCCCCCCTTCATGCTCTGTCTCTCTCTGTCCCAAAACTAAATAAACGTTGAAAAAAAAAAAAATTGAAACAGCACACCTGTATCCCCTGGGTAAATGCCTAGTAGTGCAATTGTTGGGTCGTAGGGTAGCTCTATTTTTAGTTTTTTGAGGAACCTCCATACTGTTTTCCAGAGTGGCTGTACCAGCTTGCATTCCCAAAAATAAAATCTTTAAAAATAAATAAAATGAGTTTCTTATAGGTAGCATATAGTTGAATCATAGTTAAAAAAAAATCTATTCTGCTAGGGGTGCCTGGGTGGCTCAGTCAGTTAAACGTCTGACTTTGGCTCAGGTCATGATCTCACAGTTTGTGAGTTCAAGCTCCACATCGGGCTCTGTGCTGTCGGTTCAGAGCCTGGAGCCTGCTTCGGATTCTGTGTCTCCTTCTCCCTCCACCCCTCCCCCACTCACTCTCTGTCTCTCAAAAAATGAATAAACGTTAAAAAGAAATTTAAATCTATTCTGCTAATCACTAGCTTTTGATAAGATGGTTTAATTCATAAAATTTAAAGTAATTACTGATAAGGAGGGACTCAATTTTTGCCATTTTGTTACTTATTTTCTCTTTGCATTATAGCTTTCCCCCTTATTTTTTACATTACTGTCATCTTGTGTGTGTGTGTGTGTGTGTGTGTGTGTGTGTGTGTATTTTAAAGAAATGTTTTGATACCTTTCTTATTTCCTTTTGTGTATATTCTATACTTATTTTCTTTTTGGTTACCAAGGAGATTACAAATAATTTTGTAAATTTACACAATCTTAGTTTGAATTTATACTAGCTTAACTTTAATCACATACAACAACTCTGCCCCTATACTGCTCTGTCCCCACTCCTTTCAGTTACTGAGGTCACAAATTACATCTGTATATAATGTACCCCCAAACAGACTAACAATTGTTTTTTATGCATTTGTGTTTTATTTTTTTTTTAATTTTTTTTCAACATTTTTTATTTATTTTTGGGACAGAGAGAGACAGAGCATGAACGGGGGAGGGGCAGAGAGAGAGGGAGACAGAATCGGAAACAGGCTCCAGGCTCTGAGCCATCAGCCCAGAGCCTGACGCGGGGCTCAAACGCACGGACCGCGAGATCGTGACCTGGCTGAAGTCGGACGCTTAACCGACTGCACCACCCAGGCGCCCCTGCATTTGTGTTTTAATGTAGGAAATGGGGGCACCTGGCTGGCTCAGTTGGTTAAACATGTGACTTCAGTTCAGGTCATGATCTCACTGTTTGTGTCAGGCTCTGGGCTGACAGCTCAGAGCCTGGAGCCTGCTTTGAATTCTGTGTCTACCTCTCTCTCTGCCCCTCCCCAGCTCATGCTCTGTCTCTCAAAAATAAAAATAAACATTAAAAAATTAAAAAAAAATAAACAGTGTAGAAAATAAGAAATGGAGTTATAAACCAAAATTATGATTCTGTTAGCTTTTATAATTGCCTATGTATTTGACTTTATCAGGATCTTTATTTCCCCTCCACAGAGTTTTGAATACTTTCATTTCAACCTGACTCTTCTTAGCATATCTTATGGGACAGGTCTAGTGGTAATGTACTTTCTCAGCTTTTGTTTGTCTGGTAATGTCTTAATTTCTTCCTTATTTTTGAAGGACACTTTTGCCAGATATAGAATTCTTGATTTACATTTTTTTTTCTCTCAGCACTTTGAATACATCAACCCATTGACTTGGGGCCTCCAAGGCTTCTGATGAAAATTCTGCTAATAATCTTCATGGGGATCCTTGTATGTGATAGTTGTGTCTCTACTGCTACTTTGAACATTCTTTCTTTGGTTTTTGATAGTTGGTTATTATTTGTCGCAGCATGGGTCTCTTTGAGTTCAGCATACTTGGGATTCATTGAGCTTCTAGATTTGTACTTTCATGTATTTCCTTAAGTTTGGGAAGTTTTCAGCCAGTAATTCTTTAAATAATCTGTCACTTTCTCTTGTCTCCTTTGTGGACTCCTCCAATGTATATATTGCTTTCTTTATGGTGTTCCACAGGTCCCTTAGGTTCTGTTCACTTTACCTTTCTGTTCCTCAGACTCCATCATTTAAACTATCTTATCTTCAAGTTAGCTTATTCTTCTGTGTGCTTAAATCTGATTTTTAATCCTTTTAGTGGAATTTTCTTTTCTTTCTTTTTTGTTTGTTTGTTTTGTTTTTGGAAGTTTCAGATATACTTCTCAGCTCCAGAATTTCATTTTGGATCTTTTTTATGTTTTTTTTAAATATCTTTATTGATACTCCTGTTGTGTTCATACATAATTTTCCTGACCTTGTCCATGTCTTCCTTTAACTCTTTAAGTATCTTTAAGACAGTTGTTTTATTTTATTTAAAATTTTTATTTTATTTTGAATTTTTATTTATTTTATTTTATTATTTTATTAAAGTTTTTGTCTAGGAAGACTGCAATTTGGTCTTCCTTGTTGATGGTTTTTACAACTTTTTTTTCCCTTTGAATAGAACATGCTTTCCTATTTCTCTGTGTCTCTTGTGATTTTGTTGTTATTGTTGAAAATTGGACATTTGAATGTTATAATATGGTAAGTCTGAAAATGAAAATATCCTTCTCCACTACCTCCAGGGGTTTTTTTGTTTTGTTTTGTTTTGTTTTGTTTGTTTGTTTTAATCTCTATGTGCCAGGCATCAGCCTGCATCTTTTTTTGGAAATGCATAATGATTTTCTAAATTCCCCCAAACATATAATTGCTTTTGGATTTCCTACTCTTTAAATGTCTGGCTCCCAAAGGGGCAAAAAAGAAACTGAAAGGAAAAGAGCAGAAGCTATATCTTTAAACCCCTTGAAAGGTGCTTCACTCAGTGGAGATTCCAACAACGCTAGCCTAGCTTTGTATCTGCACCTCCCTGATCTGAAACAATAATTCACAATCAGAACAAAGATCTCTTACTTACAAGAGAAGATACTTATTGCCTACTCTAGCTCTTGTAAGGTGCTCTAGGAACGTTTCCTGTAACAGGGGTGGAAGGTGGGGAATGGATACCGGCTATAGTTCTAAAGGCTGAAATTACACTTTACTGGTCAAGCCTTCCCTTAAAAGTTGTAAAGCACTGAATAAACCCCAGAATCCCAAATTAGTTAAATCAGATAGACTCTGCCAATACAGTTGTTTAGTTGGAGAGATGGATTCCTGTGCTTCCTCCTCAGCTATCTTCCCTGATGTCACTCCTTTAGCCTGATATTTTTTTATTGGATGTCAGATATTGTGAATTTTATCTTGCTAGATGCTGGGCATTTTTCTAATCTGATAAATATCTTCAAACTTTTAGGACACATTTATGTAGCAGTAGTTTGATCCTTTTGTTCATTGTTAGATGAGACTATAGGAGCGTTTAGTCTACTGCTAATTTTGCCCACACCATGAGGCAAAAGCCTGTCTGAATACTCCATAAGATGTCCTATGAACTAAGCTTTTTAGTCAATCTGGGAACAGAATATACTTCTCCTCCCTGTGTGAGCCCTGGGGTTTATAATCATTTTAGGTGGACTTCTTTTAGTTGTCTTATATAAGAGGATGAATCTTGTCCATGTAACTTCATCTAGAATGGAAGCATTGGTTGAACTCTTCTTTTAAAAACTTTAAAAATTATATGGGGCGCCTGGGTGGCGCGGTCGGTTGGACGTCCGACTTCGGCCAGGTCACGATCTCGCGGTCCGTGAGTTCGAGCCCCGCGTCAGGCTCTGGGCTGATGGCTCAGAGCCTGGAGCCTGTTTCCAATTCTGTGTCTCCCTCTCTCTCTGCCCCTTCCCCGTTCATGCTCTGTCTCTCTCTGTCCCAAGGATAAATAAACGTTGAAAAAAAAATTATAAAAAAAATAAAAATAAAAAAATAAAAACTTTAAAAATTATAATAAACGTAAGTGAAAACTCACAGTTGAAAATACTCCATGAGGAGCACCTGGGTAGCTCAGTTGGTTGAGCGCCTGACTTTGGTTCAGGTCATGGTCTCCTAGTTCAAGAGTTCGAGCCCCACATTGGACTTGCTGCTGTCAGCCTGTCAGTGCAGAGCCAGGTTCAGATCCTCTGTCCCCCTCTCTCTGCCCCTCCCTGCTTGCACTCTCCCAATAAATAAATAAATAAATAAATAAATAAATAAATAAATAAAAGCACTACATGAATTATCACAAAATATACAAATCCCAGAAATATATATATGTATATATACATATATATGTATATATATATATATATATACACACACACACATATATATATATTACCTGCACCATATAAACCTCCCCATTTTCCCAAAAGACAATTATCTTCATCTTTAACATTGTAGGTTGATTTTGCCCGATAAATGGAATCATGCAGTATATATTCTTTAATGTCTGGTTTCTTTTGCTTAATATTATGTTCAGGAGATTCTTTGTATGGAACTATAGTTCATTAATTTTTGTTACTATCATTCCATTTTATGATTTTATCCATTCTACTGTTGTTCTCTACCAGAAATAATATCACTATAAACATTTCTGTGAATATCTTTTGGTACACATATGCATGTATTTCATCTATGAATGGAATTGTTGGTCAATCAAGTATGCATTGATTTAATTGTAGTAAATAATGCAAAATAATTTTTTCTCTAATCTTTTTTATTTCATAAAAATTTTAGACTTAAAGAAAAGCCACAAAACAGTATAGATTTTCCATATATTTTCAGATCAGCTTCCCCTAATGTTAACATATTACATAGCCATAGTACACTACCAGAATCAGGAAATTAAAATTTATACAATACTATTAACTGAAGATCTCATTTGATTTTATCAGTTTTCTCATTAATGTGTTTTTCTGTCCCAGGATCCTAGCCAGGGTCTCATAGAGCACCTACTTTCTCCCTAGTCTTCTGTGGTCTGTATCATTTCCTTGGTTGTTCATTGTTTTCGAGATCTTGACATTTTCAAAGAATGTAACTTCTTTAAATATCTCTTACTTTTGGTTTCTCTAATATTTTTCATGATGGGATTGGGATTATGCATTTTGGGGGCAAAAATACCCCATAAATGATCTTCATCCTTAGTACATCATATTACAGGGGTCTGCATTGTGACTTATGTTGACCTTGATCACTTGGTTAAAATGATTTGTTTACTGTGAAGTTACTATTTTTCCCTGTGTAGTTAATAAATACCTTGGGGAAGATACTTTGAGACTATGCACGTTCTGTGTCTTCTCCAACTTTTGTCCACTGAATTTTGGAATTCATTGATAGATATTGTCTGCAACAATTATTACTGTGATGTTACCTAAGGGTAATTTTCTTTTCCCTCTTCCACATTTATTAATTGGAACTCTGTGCCAGCAAGAACTACCTCTTCCATTTATTTATTCACTAATATTGATAGAGACTCAGATATTTATTTATCCTGTAGGTTATAATTTATTATTATTATTATTATTGCTTCAATTGTTCCAGATTTGGCCATTAGAAGCTCCTTCAGGTTGACTCCTGTGTTCTTTCTTTCTTTCTCTTTTTCTTTTTTTTTAAAGACACATTTATGCAGCGTTATGATCAGACTTTTAATTTAACAATCAACAGCATGGGTGCAAAAAAAAAATCTATGTTAAAACCCTTTGTTGGAATGCTTTACACTTTCCACAGAACAGAAACTAAAATAACCTGTTATACAAGTAGTCACAAATACAGTCCTCAAGTTTTTTGCCCATACACATGAGTATTGTCTAAAATGTGTCTTCTTTGTAGCAGCTAGGCCCTGCCACCCCTGTGCTTGGCTGAGTTCACAAAACTGTTGGAACCTGTAGCTTCCCTGCCACTTCTCTGACTCTTCTCTCCTGCTAAGCTTTGTTTCCTGGTAGCAATTGAAACCTAAAACCGTCTGACTTCGGCTCAGCTCATGATCTCACGGTTTGTGAGTTTGAGCCCTGCATCGGGCTCTGTGCTGACAGTCTGGAGTCTGCTTCAGATTCTGTGTCCCCCCCCTTCCCTCTACTCCTCTCCTGCTCATTCTCTCTCTCTCTCTCTCTCTCTCTCTCTCTCTCTCTCTCTCAAAGAATAAACATTAAAAATGTTTTTTTAGGGGTGCCTGGGTGGCTCAATCGGTTAAGTGGCCGACTTTGGCTCAGGTCACGATCTCGCGGTCCGTGATTTCGAGCCCCGCGTCGGGCTCTGTGCTGACAGCTCAGAGCCTGGAGCCTGTTTCAGGTTCTGTGTCTCCCTCTCTCTGACCCTCCCCTGTTCATGCTCTGTCTCTCCCTGTCTCAAAAATAAATAAACGTTAAAAAAAATTAAAAAATAAATAAATAAAATAAAAATATTTTTTTAAACCTCTGCCACTGCCATAGCTGCTGCTGCTGCAACCACCATAGCCTCGCTGGGTTTGTGGTTTGGCAAAGTATTGGCCTCCACCACCACAGGGGCCAGAGCTTCGGCCCCCCCCCCCCCAAATTGCCTCCTTTCCTGGGTCTAAAGTTTGAAGATTGGCCGTTGTCACTGTCAAAATCATTATAGCTTCCGCCACCTCCAAAGTTGCTTCCATCATTACCAAATCCGTGACAGCCATCCCCACTGCCACTGTATCCATTGCCACCTCGACTGCCACCAAAGCCACCTTGCCCACTGCAGTTTCCTCCACGACCAAAGTTGTCATTCCCGCCAAAACCACCTCCGTGACCACCACCGAAGTTTCCAGAACCACCTCGACCTCTTTGGCTGGACGAAGCACTGGCCATCTCTTGCTGAGATACGGCTCTTCTGACTTCACAGTCGTGGCCGTTCACAGTCTGGTATTTTCAAATGACAGTCTTGTCTACAGAGTCATGGTCATCAAACGTCACACAAGCAAAGCCTCTCTTTCTGCCACCGCTTCGGTCAGTCATGATTTCAATCACTTCAGTTTTCCCCTACTGTTCAAAATAATCTCTCAGGTGATGTTGTTCAACGTCTTCTTTAATGCCACCGACCAAAATCTTTTTCACGGTTAAGTGCGCACCAGGTCTCTAAGAATCTTCTCTCGAGACAGCCCTCTTTGGTTCCACAACTCTCCCATCCACCTTGTGTGGCCTTGCATTCACGGTTGCGTCCACCTCCTCCACAGTGGCATAGGTGACAAACCCAAAGCCTCTGGAGCGTTTGGTGTTTGGATCTCTCATTACCACACAGTCAGTGAGTGTTCCCCACTGCTCAAAATGGCTCTTCAGACTCTTATCAGTTGTTTCGAAGCTCAAACCTCCAATAAAAAAGCTTCTGCAGCCATTCAGGCTCTTTAGTAGATTCTGACTTAGAAGTGACAGCTGTGGGAGGGGAGACTTTAATGATGCTTACTCAGCAGTGTCCACAGGCAGAAAGGAATAATCTGATGAACGTATCTCGACTCCTGTGTTCTTTCAACAAGTGGCTATCTATCTATCTATCTCTCTGGAACCACAAGATGTTCCAGGATCATCTTATACATTCCCTGTCCAGCCCTGAAATCAATGATTTTTCCAAAAACTCTTGTTCCTTTTATTGGAGACTGATGTTTAGAAACCAAGATTTGGGGCTAGGTGTGTTCATTATTACTGGAGTGTCGTTTCTTCTAGGCCCTCTTACCAAAGAGAGCTAGAAAGTATATGTATATGTATATGTATATGTATATGTATATGTATATGTATATGTATTAGCCTATGTAGATATATACATCTATATTTATCTTTGTGTATATTTAAAACATGATTTAATACTGATAGTTCAGGTTCCAATCCTATACCATAGGGTTCATTTTTAGTCTTTTCCTATTCCTTATTTGTAACTTCTTTCATAAGAATGAGAAACCCTGTTCTTATTATCTACAATACATTTATTTATTCATTCATTTCTAATGTACCCATAGAGTAGTTTCAGAGTTGCTAACTCATTTCCATGCAAGAAATACATTTACTGACTAGTATAGCATTTATGAACCATTCTTTGTATTTAACCTTAAGTTATTATTTTTTTCCCCAAGGGTACTAGCTAGTTTTTTTTCTTCCCAATGTGGTTATATTACTCATTTGTATATAATTAACTTCAGTTGTTAGTGTTTGTATCCATTTCTTGTCACCCTATATACTGGTTGGTTTCAACAGTTTATTTATTATGTGAATGGTTTGTAAAACATTACTATGGTGGTAAAAGTCAGATTACATAAAAAGATACACTGAGGGGCGCCTGGGTGGCGCAGTCGGTTAAGCGTCCGACTTCAGCCAGGTCACGATCTCACGGTCCGTGAGTTCGAGCCCTGCGTCGGGCTCTGGGCTGATGGCTCAGAGCCTGGAGCCTGTTTCCGATTCTGTGTCTCCCTTTCTCTCTGCCCCTCCCCCGTTCATGCTCTGTCGCTCTCTGTCCCAAAAATAAATAAACGTGGAAAAAAAAAAAAAAGATATACTGAGAGAGAGATTGCTGGGAAGATAGCAGAGTATGAGGACCCTGTTCACCTTGTCCCATGTATACAACTACATAACACTCACATCAGAACCCAGAAAACAACCTGAAGACTGGCAGATCAAACTCCACAGCTAAATGTAGAGAAGAGGCCACACTGAAGAGGGTAGGAAGGGTGGAGACACAGTGAGGAGCTAAAGGGATTCACTGGACTCTCCCCTGGAGGGAGGACCTGTGGGCATGGAGTAGGGAAAGAAACCTGCTATTACACCAGAGAGACTGATTCTCCATAATGTTTGGCTTTGAAAACCAGAGGGGCCAAATTTCATGAATTCTTCCAACCAGCAGAACTTAAAGCCTAGAATTTTATTTGTATCTCATCTCATCTCATCTCATCTCATCTCATCTCATCTCATCTCATCTCATCATCTTATCCGTGCTTCAGGGACACAAGCCAAAGCCTAGAATTTAAAAAATCAGTGGGCTCACTCTGGGAGAGCCAGGAAGGCCAGAGGAAACTGAGTCCTTACACTTAATGCCATAGAGCAACAAATAACCCATGGAGAAACAGCACAGAAGCAGAAGTTTGAAAGATGCTTGGGGTATATGGGAAAGAGATTTGTTTACTAATCTCAGAGCATGTACTGGAGGGGCAGCTTCATTGGGAGACTTCTCCAGGAACAAAGGAGCTGGCAGGCACATTTCCCTCCCTTTATCCCAGTATAAACACATGGCCATTGCAAGAACCAGCACTACCCCAACATTCACTTCTTAACTTGCTTACACCATGCCCCACCCCCCACGAGGCTTTGGGGATCTGCCCCCTCCAGCTGGGCTTGTCTCAGTACTGGTGCTGTAGGTCCCCTCCCCCAGAAGACCAGCACAAACCTTGCCAAAACTGCATCTCCTGAAACTGTGAGCTTTGTGGAATCGTGATCCTGGCAGCAGCTGTGGTAAGTCCCCTCTCTGGGACCACAGGCCATAATTTCTCTGACATCAGCCATAGAACATTTTTTTTAGATATAGCTCCTGAAGGAAAGGAAATAAAAGAAAAATAAGCTATTGGGATTACATCAAAATAAAGAGCTTGTGTACAGCAAAGGAAACAACAAAACTAAAAGACAGTGTACTGAATGGGAGAAGATATTTGCATTGCAAATGACCTATCCAGTAAAAGGTTAGTATCCAAAATATATAAAGAACTGATACAACTCAACACCCCAAACCCAAATAATCCAATTAACAAATGGGCAGCAGACATGAACAGACATTTCTCTAAACAAGACATCCAGGGGCGCCTGGGTGGCTCGGTCGGTTAAGTGTCCGACTTCGGCTCAGGTCACAATCTAGCGGTCCAGTGAGTTCGAGCCCCTCGTCGGGCTCTGGGCTGATGGCTCAGAGCCTGGAGCCTGCTTCCCATTCTGTGTCTCCCTCTCTCTCTGCCCCTCCCCCATTCATGCTCTGTCTCTCTCTGTCTCAAAAATAAATTAAAAAAAAAAAAAACGTTAAAAAAAAAAAGACATCCAGATGGCCAACAGACACATGAAAAGATGCTCAACATCACCCTTCACCACAGATATGCAAATCAAAACTACAGTGAGATACCACCTCATACCGGTGATAATGGCTAAAATAAAAAACACAAGAAACAACAAGTGTTGGTGAGAATATGAAGAAAAGGAATGCTCCCGCACTGTTGGTGGCAATGCAAACGGGTGCAGCCATTGTGGAAAAGAATATGGAGGTTCCTCAAAAAATTAAAAATAGAACTACCCTATGATCTAATAATTGCACTACTAGGTATTTATCTAAAGAAAATGAAAACGCCAATTCAAAAAATATATACACCTCTATGTTTATAGCAGCATTATTTATAATGCCAAATTATGGAAGCACCCCAAATGTCCATTGATAGATGAACAGATAAAGAAGATGTGGCATATGTATACAATGGAATATTTTTTTTAATTTTTTTAACGTTTATTTATTATTGAGAGACAGAGAGAGACCGAGCATGAGCATGGGAGGGGCAGAGAGAGGGGGGAGACACAGAATCCAAAGCACAGAGCCCAATGCGGGGCTCAAACTCACAAACCACGAGATCATGACCTGAGCCGAGGTGAGACGTTTAACCAACTGAGCCACTCAGGCACCCCTACAATGGAATATTATTATTTAGCCATTAAAACAATGGAATCTTGCCATTTACAACAACATGGGTGGAGCTTAAGAGTATAGTGCTAAGCAAAATAAATCAGTCAGAGAAAGACAAATACCATATGGTTTCACTCATAAGTGGAATTTAAGAAACAAATGAGAAAGGAGCTATCAAAAAAGAAAAAAAAGAGAGAGAAACCAAGAAACAGACTCTTAGCTATGGAAAACAAACTGATGGTTACCAGAGGGGAAGTGGGTTGGGGGGTGGGTAAAATAAGCTATGAGGATTAAGGAGTGTACTTGTGATGAGTACTGGGTGATGAATGGAATTGTTCAATGACTATATTGTATACGTGAAACTATTATAATACTGTGTGTTAACTATACTGGAATTTAAAACAAATTTTTTTTTCTTTTTCTCATTTTTTTTTAACGTTTATTTATTTTTGAGACAGAGAAAGACAGAGCATGAATAGGGGAGGGTCAGAGAGAGGGAGACACAGAACCTGAAACAGGCTCCAGGCTCTGAGCTGTCAGCACAGAGCCCGAAACGGGGCTCGAACTCACGGACCGTGAGATCATGACCTGAGCCAAAGTCGGCCGCTTAACCGACTGAGCCACCCAGGCGCCCCTAAAACAAAATATTTTTTAAAATTTCCTAAAAACCACTATGTGAAAAGTAAGAAGATAGAGGTGAAATTAATAAATTTTATTCCAAATAGTATCATTTCCACATTTAATCAATATAAAAATTATTAATGAGATATACATTGTTTTCGTTATTGGGTCTTTGAAACCCAGCCTGTATTTTGCTCTTACAGTACATCACAAATTGCACGGTAAATTTTCATTAGAAATATTTGATCTATATTTAGATTTATAAAATTTATATTTGAAGCAGTAGATTCACATATCAAGTTCTTTCAAAGGTAAAATTTTTCCAATAAATGAATTGTTAGTTTTTAAATTTGGATTAGTTTATTTTAATTTAAAATGTATTTCCTGTCACACTTGCCTGTTACAGTTGCTCAGTAGCCACATGTAGCTGGTGGCTACCATAGTGGATACTGTTGCATCCACAGGACTCCTGAAACAGAGTGCTACGGGCAGCAGTGACAGTCACAACAAAGTTTATTGCAATGAGAGGCAAGGCCAACCGATCGGGACTGACACTCTTGACCAGAGTGAGGTCTCGAACAGCCCGGGTACAGAGTTTTCATAGGTGACCACATCATCTTATCATCACCTGGGAACAGAACAAAGAAATAGTTCCCAGATGGGGGTGGAAACAGTTCAGACATGCCCTTGCCCCAATCCAATCAAACACTAATCCAGTTGATTTTCCTTGAACTTTTGTTCCCTTGATTGATAGGACAAGGCTGTTATCTCTTTTTTTTTTTTAATTTTTTTTTTTTCAACGTTTATTTATTTTTGGGACAGAGAGAGACAGAGCATGAACGGGGGAGGGGCAGAGAGAGAGGGAGACACAGAATCAGAAACAGGCTCCAGGCTCTGAGCCATCAGCCCAGAGCCCGACGCGGGGCTCGAACTCACGGGCCGCGAGATCGTGACCTGGCTGAAGTCGGACGCTTAACCGACTGCGCCACCCAGGCGCCCCAAGGCTGTTATCTCTTAATCTACAGTGTTAAAACAAAGCTGTTATTTCTTAAGGCTACAGGTTAGCCCTACACTACAATTTAACCCTTACAGATACCACAGCTCTAGAAAAACTCTTGCATATATGCACCAGGAAGAATTTTCAGAAATGTTTCCATCATCATTTGTAAAATCAAAATACTGGTAACAAACAAATACAGAATGAACAAACGAATAAATAAATTATAACATATTTACACAACAAAATATTAAATAGATGTCAGTGGAAGTAAGTTCACTATAGATACACACTTCACCATGGGTAAACTAGAAAACACAATGTTGAGGGAAAAAAGTAAGTCACACGAGTATATACAGAATGATTCAGGAACAGGCAAAACGACACCATCTATTGTCTAGGGATATGCGCGTGTGTGTCTGCTGCAGGGGAGGCAAAACTTCACTTCTATCCATGTTAAGTTTTCAGCCAGGGCTCTTTAAAAGACAGATTAACAAAAGATAAAGAGCTCATTAGCACATGTAGTGTATACAGAAGAAATGTATGTATGTATGTATGTATGTATGTATACAGCATACAGAAGAAATTGAAACAGAGTAACTCAA
The DNA here is from genome assembly GCF_022079265.1 of Lynx rufus. Lineage (NCBI taxonomy): Eukaryota > Metazoa > Chordata > Mammalia > Carnivora > Felidae > Lynx > Lynx rufus. Next base: position 77,123,150 of record NW_025814889.1, on the reverse strand, counting down.
AGCAGTTTATAGTAGCATCTTCAACAAAGAATAGTAAATCTGTGGCTAGATGACAGGACAAAGGAGAGCAATGGTGGTGAACTGTGGGAAGGTTATTATGCACCAGATTATTTTGATGCTAATAAATCTGTCTTCAGTAGAAAGAGTTTTATCCTGCCTTTAGGCAGAAACGAAGTAGGGTAGAGGGAGATTTTCCTGCATTTGTTGCTTCTTCATTGCCTTTGGCTCAATAGTTTTTACATCAAAGAGGCATATTTTGGGGTGACGTGTTCTGGTTTCTCTCTGCTAAAACAAATTTCTGTCAAACAGGTGGTATAAAACAACAGACCTTTATTCTCTCACAGTTCTAGAGATCAGATGACCCAGACACTGAGTCTGGTCACTGTGACTGAAACCAAGATGTCAGCGAGGTTGCTTTCTCTATGGACTCTTCCTCGGGGAGAATCCATCCCTTGCTCCTTCCAGCTTTTGGTGGCTGCCAGAATTCTTTGGCTGTGGCCACATCACTCCAATCTTCAAGGCCAGCAACTTCAAATTTCTCTCTGCCTCATTTCACATTGAACCTTCTCTGTAGGTTCAGTGATCTTGACCTCTATCTCCCTCTTACAAGGACACTTGTGATAGTAATAGGGCTCACTGAGATACTTCAAAAACAATCTCTTCACCTCAAGATGATTAATTTAATCACATCTTCAAAGAATTCTCTAAACTTGCACCAATGGGTTAACAAGGCTTAGGGCAGAAAGCCACCACAGGGTGAAAGCGTCCAGGGCTAGACATTAAGTAAAACAAAGCATAGGGTGCTGCAGGGAGAAAGCGCCCAAGGTTAGCTAGTGAGATGAGTAATTTATCTTTAAAGCTGTATGCTCCATCAATATTAAACTTTAAAGATAACAGCTAATTAGTTGTATCACCTACAGGAAAACACTTTCCATCTGGCTCCAGTATATCATTGTGCTTTGATCTCAACTTCAAATGCCAATTGCCCCCCAAACCCTTTGCTTCTTACACACACAGGTTAATGGTCACTCTCTGATTGTTTCCTTCTGCACATTCACCACATATGTAAAATCTTGAGAGCTCAATAAAAACAGATACAAAACTCCTGTTCAGGGTTCTTGTCTCCTCCCAGACATTAGCCTCTCTCATTTTCATTTCTGCATCTGCCGTCTTGCTGGACAAGAGAGAACTCCAGATTGAAAGTCTGCAACACCTTTTTCAATACGAAGTAACATTTACACATTCCAGGGACTATGACCTGATACCTTTGGGGGAAGGTCATCATTAAATCTGTTATAGTAGTAAAAGTACAGAGAACAAAATTCAGGATAGTAGTTATCTCCTGGCATTGGGAAAGGGATATAGCTGCTATGGGGGGCACAGGAGCCTTTAAAGACATTGTTTCTTCAGCTGGACAGTGGGTACACAAATGTTCATTTTGCTTTTGCTATTATTACCTGCATCTCAGGTTCTGTTCTACCCCACACTAGATTAGATGGTCAAATTATGGTGATTTCTCTGCCCACCCTCTCATTCTGACTCTTCTGCCTCTGTGGCACATAGTAACTACTTAATAATTTGTAGCATTTATAGTGTTTATCATGTTACCTATGGTAAAAGTTTATCTATAAATTATCTCATTTAATCCCCATGAATATCCAGTATGGATAGGTATTATTCTTAATTCTATTTCAAATATGACAAAAATGAGATTTTTGAGGCTTGCTTTTTTAATTGGAGGATTTTTTTAAATTAAGGTAAAATTCATGTGCTATAAAATTTACCCTTTTGATGTCTTATTCTGGGAGTTTTGGCAAAGGCAGACAGATGTGTGACCATCACTAAAATCCAGATTTAAAATAGTTCCATCTTCTCAAAATATTCCTCTTTGCCCTTTTGTAGTCTACCCCTCCCCAAGCCCCAGCCCCTGGCAGCTGTTAGTTTTCTGTCCCTATAGTTTTCCCTTTCCTGAATGCCATATAAATCAAATCACCCTATGTAGTCATTTGACTCCATTTTAGCATAAAGTATTCATTCAGCAATTGAAGGATATTTTGGTTGTCTCCAGTTTGGAGAAATTATGAATAAAATCACTACAAACATTCATGTATTCGTTCTTGTATAAACACAACTTTTCATTTATCCTGAGTAAATACCTAGGAATGGTATTGCTAGGTCATATGGAACCATACATTTATAAGAAATTGCCAAACTGTTATCTGAGGTAGCTTTACTACTTTGCATTTCCACCAGCAATGAGAGTTTCAGTTGTTCTATATCCTTGCCTGTGCTTGGTATCGTCATTGTTTATTTAGATCTTTGATTTCTTTCATCAATGTTTTTCATTTTTCATTTTCTTTTCTTTTCATTATTATTTGTTTAATGTTTTTCATTTTTCAATGTACAGATCTTGCACTCATTTTGTTAAATGTTTACCTCCATATTTCATGTTTTTAAGTGTATTGGAAATGACAGTTTGATTACATTTCAATTTCCAATTTATTGCTACTTTATAGTAATACAAGTTTTGATTTTTGTATACTGGTCTCCTATCCTGTGAACATGTTAATGGTAGGTTTTTGGTAGAGTTTTTACATAGACAATGTTTTTGTCTGTAAATAGAAACCATTTTACTTCTCCCTTTCCAAATTTTATTCTTTTATTTCCTTTTCTTACCTTATTGTGATGGGTAGGACCTTCATACAATATTGAATAAAAGTGATTAGAGCAGAATCCTTAGAGCACTTTAGACTTCCACCGTTAAGTATGATGCTAGCTGTAAATTTTTCATAAATTCTCTTTATCATTGTGTGTATATATCCTATTTTGTTTATCCATTCATTAATCAATGGACACTAGGGTTGTTTCCACCTCACTGCTCTTATGAGTAATGTTGCTATGAACGTAGGAGTCCAAACATTTGCTCAAGTCCCTGCTTTTAATCCTTTTTTTATCCTTTTTTAAAATATTTAATTAATTTGTTTAAATTTAAGTTAGTTAACATACAGTGTAGTATTGGTTTCAGGAGTAGAATCCAGTGATTCATCACTTACATACAACACCCAGTGCTCATCCCAGCAAGTGCCCTCCTTAATGTCCACCCCCCATTTAGCCCAACTCCCCACTCACCTCCACTCCAGCAACCCTCAGTTTGTCTCTGTATTTAGGAGTCTTTTATGGCTTGCCTCCTTCTCTGTCTTTATCTTATTTTTCCTTCCCTTTCCCTATGTTCGTCTGTTTTGTTTCTTAAATTCCACATATGAGTGAAATCATATGGTATTTGTCTTTCTCTGACTGACTTATTTTGCTTAGTATAATACACTCTAGTTCCATCCACATTGTTGCAAATGGCAAGATTTCATTCCTTTTGATTGCTGAGTAATATTCCATTGTATATATATACCACATCTTCTTTACCCATTCAGCAGTCAATAGATATTTGGGCTCTTTCCATAATTTGGCTATTGTTAATCGTGCTGCTATAAATATTGGGATGCATGTGTCCTCTCGAATTAGCATTTTTGTATACTTTGGATAAATAACTAGTAGTGCAATACAACCCAGCAATTGCTTTAAATTCTTTATATGCCCAAGAGTGGTGTTGCTTGGTCATATGGTAATTTTATTTTTGATTTTTTGAGGAACCACCATAGTGTTTTCCATAGTAGCTACACCATATTATATTCCCACCCACAGTGCACATGGGTTCCAATTTTCTATATCCTCACCAACATTTGTTATTTTCTATTTGGGTTGTGAAGTAATATCTCATTGTAATTTTGATTTGCATTTCCTTAATGATTATGATGTTGAGCTTCTTTTCACATGCTTGTCAGCCATTTGTTTATCTTTTTTGAATGTCTATTTAAATCCTTTGCCCATTTTCATATTGGGTTATTATTTTTTTAATATTGAGTTGTAGAAGTTCCTTAAGTAATATGAATATTAACTCTTTATCAGAGATGTGATTTGCAAATATTTTCTTTGACTTTTCAATCTGTTGTGTCCTTTGATCCATAAAAGTTTTACATTTAATTTAGTCTAATATGTCTATTTTTACTTTTGTTGCCTATGGTTTTGGTGTCAAATCCAAGAACATTGCCAAATCCAATATCATTAAATTTTCCCTCTATGTTTTCTTCTGTTTTACAACTTTAGGTCTTATGCTTAGGTTTTTTATCCACTTTGAGTTAGTTTTTGTATATTCTTTAAGGTAATGATCCAACTTCATTCTTTTGCATGGATCTCCAGTTTTCCCAGCACCATTTGTTGAAAGACTGCTTTTTTTTTTTTTTTCCACCATTGAATGGTCTTGGCATCTATCAAAAATCACCCAACCATAGGGGCACCTGGGTGGCTCAGTCTCTTGAGCATCTGACTTTGGCTCAGGTCATGATCTCACAGGTTGTGAGTTTGAGCCCCGCATTGGGCTCTGTGCTGATGGCTCAGAGCCTGGAGCCTGCTTCCAGTTCTGTGTCTCCCTCTCTCTCTGCCCCTTCCCCACTTGTACTCTGTCTCTCTCTCTCAAAAATAAGCATTCAAAAATTTTTTTAAAAAATTAAAAAAAATCATTGACCATATATGCAAAAGTTTATTTCGGGGCTCTCTATTCTATTCCCTTGGTCTATATATATGTCTTTATACCAGTACACTGTTCTAATTACCATTGCTTTTGTACTAGGATTTAAAGATGAGAAGTGTGTGGGGCACCTGGGTGGCATTGGACTTTGGCTTAGGTCATGATCTCATGGTTCATGAGTTTGAGCTCTGCATTGGGCTCCTCACTGGCAATGCAGAGCCTGCTTGGGATTCTCTCTCTCTCTCTCTCTCTCTCTTTGCACCCCCATCAGAATAAATAAATAAACTTTTTAAAAAATGAGAAGTGCGTGCTGCCCAATTTATTCTTCTTTCTCAAGACCATTTTGGGTATTCAGGGTACCTTGAGACTCCATATGAATTTTGGAATGGATTTTTCTATTTCTGCAAAAAATATCAAGGTAATTTTGATACAGTTTGCATTAAATCTGTAGATTAGTTTTAGTGGTATTGATGTCTTCACAATATTAAGTCTTCCAATACATGAACATGGAATGTCTTTCTATTTATTTGTGTTTTCTTTCATTTCTTTTGGTAACATTTTGTAGTGAAAATTACAAATGTACAAGTTTTCCACCTCCTTGATTTATTCCTAGGTTTTTATTCTTTTGATACTATTATAAATGGATTTCTTAATTTCCTTTTCAGATTGTTCATTGTTGGTGTATAATGACACAATTGATTTTTGTGTGTTATTTCATATCCACAACTTTGGCTGAATACATTTGCTAGTTCTAACAGTTTTTTCATGTGTGGAATCTTTAGGATTTTCTACATATAAGATCATGTCACCTGAAAATAGAGACAATTTTATTTCCTCCTTTCCAGTTTGGATATCTTTTATTATTTCTTTTTCTTGCCTAATTGCTTTGGCTAAAACTTACAGTAATATGCTAACTAGAAGTGGTGAAAGTGGGCATTCTTGCCTTGTTCCTGACTTTAAAGGAAAACATTTCAGTCTTTCACTATTGACAATATTATCTCTGGAATTTCATATATGGTCTTTATCATGTTCAGGAAATTTCTTATTCCTAGTTTTTTGTATGTTTTTATCATGAAAAGGTGTTGAATTTTGTCAAATGCTTTTTCTGAATCAATTGAAATGAACATGTGGGGTTTTTCCTAGTGTTCTCTTAATTTGGTATATTTCATTGATTGGCTTTCATATATTGAAACATTCTTGCATTCCAGGAATAAATCCCACTTAGTCATAATGTATAATCCTTTTAATGTGCTGTTGAATTCTGTTTGAGAGTATTCTGTTGAAGATTTTTGCATCAATATTCATCACGGATGTTGGTCTATAGTTCCCTGTCTTTTTCCTTTCTTTCTTGTGGTGTCTTTATCTGACCTTGGTATCAGGGTAATGCTGGCCTCAAAAAATGAGTTAGGAGGTGCTACTGCCTCTTTAGTTTTTCTGGAATAATTGATAAAGATTTGGTATTCTTTCTTCTTTGACCACTATGGTATGTGCTAGCTTATAGTGTTATTTTTCATCACTTGGCTTATCAAACTTTGTCTCCACTCTCCTGTGTTCCTGACTTAAATTTTTGCTGCAATTGCCCTTTCTTTCTTTCTTTCTTTCTTTCTTTCTTTCTTTCTTTCTTTCTTTCTTTCTTTCTTTCTTTCTTCTTTCTTTCTTTCTTTCAGCTGACAGCTCAGAGCCTGGAGCCTGCTTCAGATTCTGTGTGTCTCTCCCTGTCTCTGCCCCTCCCCCACTCATGCTCTGTCTCTCAAAAATGAATAAACGTTAAAAAATAAAATATTTTAGCATTCCTTTTATTCCTGAGGTGAAATTCATAGATATAATATCTATACTCATACTTTAAATAATTAATATAAATAAATGTGAGGGCAAATAAAAGGAAAGTAATTTCTAATAACGGGCATTTCAGTGTGTAAATTCTAGGCCAACTTCACCAGAAGACATAATAAAGAAGTAGACAGAGGCTTGTACCTATATGTAGAATTAAAATAAATGTGAAAGCTATGAATATAGGTTGATACAAAAGCAGGTTTATCATACTGATATTATATATTAACGTTAGTGCATTGCTGTTGGTACTATGGTACCAACAGAATGGTAAAATTTATTGGAGAAATTCTAAAGAACATCTTTCCTTTGATTTACATAATATTTGCATTCCTGGAAACTTCAGTATATAATTAAACTAGGCAAAAAATATTTTGTTTATATTTTAACAGGAGTAAATTTCTAGGCTCAAATAATTATAAACAGATGTTTTTCTTTTTACCTACATGAATGTCTCATAGGACAGTCAAAATCTATGCAGGATTGGGCCAGTTCTTCATTGTGTGGACTGTCCACTATAAAATGAGCTAGCATTCCTTAGCACCTTTCACTGAATATCAATAAATCCTTCCTCCCAATCACTGTTGCAACCAAAAATGATTCCCCAAATTCCCAAAGACACATATGAGGTAGTAATTTACTTTCCTATTGAGAATATTGGTATGCAGTTATAAGCAAAATAAATTTGCTGATAGATTCTTGAGAAGGTGAGGTAATGAAATAAAAGTGTTGAGGAATATCTGATACCTGCTTTCCACGGGTGAGGGCTAGGTAAAGAAAAAACAAAAAAGGAACTTCCTTTTACTTACTTGTTTATGGCAGTCATTTATAAAACATTTTCACATATGTCATACATCTCACATCAACTGCAAATTTAGTATCTCCACCATTTTTAAAAGTTTTTTACTTTCATTCCAGTATAGTTAATATACAGTGTATTAGTTTCTGGTGTATAATATAGTAATTCAACTATTCTATACGTTACTCAGTGCACATTGTGCACTCAATCCCCATCACCTATTTCACCCATCTCACCACCCACCTCCTCTATGGTAACCATCAGTTTGTTCTCTAAAGCGAAGAGTCTTGATATGTCTCTCTCTTTTTTTCCCTTTGTTTGTTTTGTTTCTTAAATTCCGCATAGGAGTGAAATCATATGGTATTTGTCTTTGACTTATTTCACTTAGCATTATACTTTCTAGCTCCATCCATGTCATTGCAAATGGCATGATTCCATTCTTTTTAAGGCTAATATTCCATTGTGTATATATGCCACATCTTCTTTATCCATTCATCTATCAATGGACATTTGGGGTGCTTCCATAATTTGGCATTATAAATAATGCTGCTATAAACATAGGGGTGTATATATTTTTTGAATTGGTGTTTTCATTTTCTTTAGGTAAATACTTAGTAGTGCAATTATTAGATCATAGGGCAGTTCTATTTTTAATTTTTTGAGGAACCTCCATATTCTTTTCCACAATGGCTGCACCCGTTTGCATTGCCACCAACAGTGCAGGAGCATTCCTTTTCTTCATATTCTCACCAACACTTGTTGTTTCTTGTGTTTTTTATTTTAGCCATTATCACTGGTATGAGGTGGTATCTCACTGTAGTTTTGATTTGCATATCTGTGGTGAAGGGTGATGTTGAGCATCTTTTCATGTGTCTGTTGGCCATCTGGATGTCTTGTTTAGAGAAATGTCTGTTCATGTCTGCTGCCCATTTGTTAATTGGATTATTTGGGTTTGGGGTGTTGAGTTGTATCAGTTCTTTATATATTTTGGATACTAACCTTTTACTGGATAGGTCATTTGCAATGCAAATATCTTCTCCCATTCAGTACACTGTCTTTTAGTTTTGTTGGTTGTTTCCTTTGCTGTACACAAGCTCTTTATTTTGATGTAATCCCAATAGCTTATCTTTGCTTTTATTTCCTTTGCTTCAGGAGCTGTATCTAGAAAAATGTTCTATGGCTGATGTCAGAGAAATTATGGCCTGTGTTCTCTTCTAAAATTTTTATGGTTTCACATTTAGGTCTTTAATCCATTTTGAGCTTATTTTTGTGTATGATGTAAGAAAGTAGTCCAAGATCATTCATTTGTATGTAGCTGTTCAGTTTTCCTAACACCATTTGTTGAAGAGACTGTCTTTTTCCCATTGCATATTCTCACCTCTTTTGTCAAAGATTAATTGACCTTACAACTGTGGGTTTGTTTCTGGGCTTTCTACACTGTTCCACTGATCTATGTGTCTATTTTTGTGCCAGTACCATACTCTTTTGATTACTACAGCTTTGTGGTATAGCTTGAAATCTTGAATTGTGATACCTGCAGTTTTGCTTTTTTTTTTTTTTTTTTTTTTCATGATTGCTTTGGGTATTCAGGGCTTTTTGTGGTTCCACATAAATTTTATAATTTTTTCTTCTAGTTCTATGAAAAATACTCTTGATATTTTGATAAGGATTGCATTAAATGTGTAGATTGCTTTGGGTAGTTCATACATTTTAACAATATTTGTTCTTCCAACCCATGAGCAGGGAATGTCTTTCCATTTCTTTGTGTCATCTTCAATTTCTTTCATCAATCTTTTATAGTTTTCAGAGTACAGGTCTTTCACCTCTTTAGATAAGTTTATTCCTAGGTATTTTATTATTTTTGGTGCAATCATAAATAGGACTGTTTCCTTAATTTCTCTGTCTGCTACTTCATTATTAGTGTATAGGAATGCTACTGATTTCTAGGTATTGATTTTGTATCCCACAACTTTACTGAATTTATTACTGGTAATAGTTTTTTGTTGTTGTTTTGTTTTGTTGTTTGAGTCCTTAGGGTTTTCTTTTTTTTTTTTTAAGATTATTCAGTTATTATTTCTGAGAGAGAGAGAGAGAGGGAGAGAGAGAAAGCACAAGTGGGGGTTGGGCAGAGAGAGAGGGAAACACAGAATTGAAACAGGCTCCAGGCTCTGAACTGTCAGCACAGAACCCAATGCAGGGTTTGAAGTCACAAACCAGGAGATCATGACCTGAGCTGAAGTCAGATGCTCAACTGACTGAGCCACCCATGCACCCCCTTAGGGTTTTCTATATATAGTATCATGTCATACGCAAATAGTGATAGTTTAATTTCATCCTTACCTATATAGATGCCTCATTTCTTTTTCTTCTCTGATTGCTGAGGCTAGTACTTCCAGTATTATGTTCAATAAAAGTGGTGAGAGTGGACATATTTGTCTTGTTCCTGATCTTACAGGAAAAACTTACAGTTTTTCACTATTGAATATAATGTTCACTATGGGCTTTTCATATACATCCTTTATCATATTGAGGTATGTTCCCTCTAAACTTTGTTGAGATGTGCCTGGGTGGCTCAGTTGGTTAAGTGCCCAATCCTTGGTTTCGGCTCAGGTCATGATCTCACAGCTTCATGGGTTTGAGCCCTGCATTAGACTCCATGCTGACAGTGTGGAGTCTGCTTAGGATTCTCTGTCTCCCTCTCTCTGCCCCTCCTTTACTCATGCTGTCTCTGTCTCTCTCAAAATAAACTTAAAAAAAAATAAACCCACTTTGTTGAGAATTATGAACAGATGTTTGATTTGTCAATAAACTGAGTATTAATATATTCCCCCTTCTTATTCTTATAGGACATTAATATGCAGCTGGCTGACATACTGCTCAATGTGCAGCGAATAATCAATCGCTACACTGTTGCTGAGAATGTGCACTCCGGAAGGAAAATCTCCCTTCCAGAACATAAGAAATGGAGAATAAATTTCCTGGATAAAATAGTTACTTATGCTAAGAACAGTGAAATTAGAGAAAAGACTCTTTTGCACATCCTGGTCTGGTTGGAAGAATGGAGTAAGTTTGAAGTGGTTCAAAGGAAAACCATGAAGTTAATGAAAAAGAGAACAGGATCTATAAGTAAATGTTAAAGGGTTAATCAGACTACCTTTAAAAGAAGACTAAGGAGGTTATTCAGAGAATTATTGTCCACTGTTTCAGTAAGAATAAAGTAAGCACTATGTAGTCTTGCTTACTTAGTGCCAGCTATTCTGGGCTCCTTGCTTCTCTTCAAGCATGCCAGTATGCCTCTGCCCAGTGTCTTTATGCTTACTATTCCTTTGCCTGGAACACTGTCCACAAGTAGCCATGTGGCTCATTTTCTGCTTATATCTCACTTTAAAATGATGTGTTCTCTGACCATCTCCATTCCCTACTCCCTGGCACTGTCCATTCCTCTTTATTTTTCATTTTTGTCTGTAGCGTTTCTTATGATCTGCCATACTATATAATTAATGTTTATATTTTTATGTTTTGTGTGTCTCCTTTCACTAGAATGCAAGCAGTATGAAGTCAGAGAACTTGTTTTATTCAGTGTTGTATCCTCAACATCTAGAACAATACATGACAAAGGAGACATTTGGTTGAATGAAAGAATGAATAAGCTAAGCATACAAAAAGAATAATTTCATTAAGTTGCAAGAAATCTCATATAATGGAGGTTTTAAAATACTAGACAACTTATGAAAGGAGTTGAGGTTTAGTTCCTCAATATTAAAACACATGTTCACATTTTAGTTACCAGAGTATTTTCATGTCCAAGATTTACTGTTCAGCTTTCTATTCCAAGCCTCATCCTTCTTCATTTCTTCACAGAGAAAAGCCTCAGAAGAGCAATCAGTGTGAGACACCTATATTCCTCAATACCATAGTATGAAGTAGTTAGCCAATATTATAAGCCTATATGATTATAATCATTTTTCTGCACAAAAATAATTTTTTTTTGCTCTCTTCAAGATGCCATTTTGTCTGAGATGACTGCAATTGATATTGAGGAACACCATCACTGGATAGCAAAAATGGAGTTTTTACCAGAAATGTACAAAGCTATTGAGAGCAATGTGAAGATACTGAGTAGAATTAGTGTATCTTTATTTGAAGAAAAGAAGAGACAAAAGAAAAAAATGAGTAAGGGTGCTTTAAGACATTGGAAACAGATTTGACTTTTTCTAAAAAATGGCTTTATTAAAGTAAAAGTTACATACCATAAAACTCACATATGTTAAATGTAGAATTCAATGACTTTTAGTAAATTTAGAGTTGTGTAGCTATCATCACAATATTTTATTTTATTTTATTTTATTTTATTTTATTTTATTTTATTTTATTTTATTTTATTTTATTTTATTATTTTTTAAAGTAGGTTCCATACCCAGCATGGGGCTTGAAGTCATGACCCAGAGATCAAGAGTCTCATGCTCTACTGACTGAGCCAGCCAGCCACCACCACTGCCCCCCTCCCCACAATTCAATTTTAGAACATTTCCTTCATCCCAAAAAAGATCCCTCATGCCCTTTTGCAGTCAATCCTCACTCCCACCCACCCACACACACACACACAACATTTGTGTATGTTCTAAACACACACACAACATTTGTGTATGTTCCAAACATACACAAATCTATTTTCTGTCTCAATAAGTTTGCCTTTTTTGGACATTTCATAAGATGGAATCATATTATACGTAGTCTTTTATATGTGGTTTCTTTTACTTAAATAATGGTTTTGAGGTTCAGCCATGTTATAGGATGTATCAGTAGTTTCTTCCTTTCTATGACCAATTGTATATCATTTTTTGCATATACCACATTTTGTTTACCTACTCACCAGTTCATGGACATTCAGATTATTTTGACATTTGACTTTTATGAATAATGCTGCTATAAACCCAGATGTATAAGTCTTTGTGTGGATGTATGTTTTCATTTCTTTTGGGTAGATACCCAGGAGTAGAATTTCTGGGTCATTTACCTATTGCTGGTAAGTTTATGCGTATCTTTTAAAGAAATTGTTAACTTATTGCCCAAATGACAGCACTATTTTACGTTCCCATCAGCAATGTATTAAGGTTCCAGTTTCTCCACATCCTCAACACTTTTTATGGACTTCTTTAGGATCGCCTTTCCAAGAGGTGTGAAGTGGTATCCCATTGTGGTTTTATTTATTTTTTTTAATGTTTATTTATTTTTGAGAGAGAGAGCATGAGTGGGTGAGGTGCAGAGAGAGAGAGGAGGACAGAGGATCCAAAGCTCCACACTGACAGTAGAGAGCCTGATGCAGGGCTAGAACTCACAAACTGTGAGATCATGTGCTGAGCTGAAGTCCGCCTCTCAACCAACTGAGCCACCCAAGCACTACTCCCCTTCCTCATTGTGGTTTTAAATTGTATTTCCCTAAAGACTGATGATGTTGAGCATCTATCCAGGTGCTTATTAGTCATTCTTATATTTATTTTGCTGAAATTACTATTCAAATGCTTACCCATTTCTATTATTGGGTTTTAAGAGTCCTTTATGTATTCTGAATACAAGTCTTGAAATGTGATTCTCAGGGACACCTGAATGGCTCAGTTGGTTAAGTGTCTGACTTCAGCTCATGTCATGATCTTGTGGTTCATGGGTTCAAGCTCAGAGCCTGGAGCCTGCTTCAGATTCTGTGTCTCCCTCTCTCTCTGCCCCTCCCCTGCTTGCGCGCTCTCTCTCTCTCTCTCTCAGAAATAAATAAACATTAAAAAAAAGGGGGACGCCTCAGTGGCTCGGTCATTTAAGCGTCTGACCTGGGCTCAGGTCATGATCTCCTGGTTTATGAGTTGGAGCCCCATGTTGGGCTCTGTGCTGATAGCTCAGAGCCTGGAGCCTGCTTTGGATTATGTGTCTCCCTCTCTCTCTGCCTCTCCCTGACTCACACTCTATCTCTCTCTGTCTCTCTCAAAAATAAAGAAACATTAAAAAAAAAGAGAAAGAAACGTGATTTTCAAACATTTTCTCTTAATCTTTGGTTTGACTTTTCATTTTCTTGATGGGGCATTTGAAGGCCAATGGTTTTTGATTTTGATAAAGTCAAATCAATTTTCAATATTTTCTTTTGTGGTTCATGGTTTTAGTGTCGTTTTAAAAACTTGTATGGGGGGGCGGTGCTTGGCTGGCTCAGGCAGAGGAGCATGTGACTCTTGATCTCAGGGTCATGAGTTTGGGCCCTTCATTGGGTACAGAGATTACTAAAAATAAATAAATAAATAAATAAATAAATAAATAAATAAATAAATAACTTAAAACAAAAACAAAAGCTTGTATTGGTCAGTGTTCAACCAGAGAAGCAGAACCAGTAGGAAATTATCTGTTATCTGTATATCTATGTATCTATCTACTCCATGTGAAGTATTTTGTGGAACATACTTTGTATTCTTTCAATCCTTTTACATTTATTGTGACTTGCTTTATAGCCTACCATATGGTCTATCCTGGAGAATGTTCTGTGTGTGTTTGAAAAGATATATTTTGCTTTTGTTGGGTGGAGTGTTCTACAGTTGGTTTATGTTGTTGTTTTAGTCTTCTGTATATATCCTTACTGATTTTCGGTCTAGTTGTTCTATTATTAAGAGTGGGATATTGAACTTCCCAACTACTATTACTGAGTTAGCTATTTCTCTCTTTAATTCTGTCTGGTTTTGCTTCCTATATTTTAAGGCTCTGTTATTAGGTGCATATATGTTCATATTGTGATAGCTTACTGATGAACTGATCTTTTTTTCATTATAAAATGTCCCTCATTGTATCTAGAACCTTTTTTTTTTTTTTTGTCTTAAAGTCTGTTTTGTTTGATATTAGTCTATTCTCTCCAGCTCCCCTGTGGTTACTGTGCAAGATTGAATCTAAGATATGTTGCTTATCATTGGATCGTGTTGGCTTTTAAATATATATACACACAAAAAAATACACAAATACACATAAAATTGGGCAATCTTTCACTTTTGAGTATTTAATTCTTTCATATTTAATGTAATTATTGATATGATTGGATTTATATGTGTTGTGTTGCTGTTTATTTTCCATGTCTCATCTCTTTGTTCTCCTGTTCTTCTTTTACTACTTTTTGTGTTAAACAAATATTTTCTAGTGTACCATTTTAATTCCACTTTCCCCCTATATTTTTGGAGTAATTTCCTTAGTAGCTCTTTAGGGATTGCAGTACACATTTTAAATTGTCACAACCTAGGGCGCCTGTGTGGCTCAGTTGGTTAAGCATTGGACTCTTGATTTTGGCTCAGGTCATGATCTCACCATTGGTGAGTTTGAGCCCCATGTTGAGCTCTGCACTGACAGTGTGGAGTCTACTTGGGATTCTCCCTCTCCCTTTCTCTCTGTCACTCCCCCATTCACTTTCTCTCTCTCTCTCTCTCTCTCTCAAGATAAATACACTTAAAAAAATTATCACAATCTGTTTCAGATTAGTGCTAACTTAATACAAGCAAAATATAGAATTTTTGCTCCATTAGCTCCATTCTCTTCCCCTCCTTTGGATTTTGCCATATATATTACATTTTTATGTATCATAAGCCCAACAACATAGTTCATAATTATTGTTTTATATGATTGTCTTTTTAATCAGTTAAGAGAGGAAAAGAAAGCATATTTTTACCTACATATACTTGTGCTCTTCATTTCTTTGTGTGAATTTGAGTTATCCTCTGGTACCATTTCCTTTCAACCTGAAGGACTTCTTTGTCTTTCTTATAAGGCTGGTCTACTAGCAGCAAATTCTTTCCGTTTTGCTCATCTAGAATGTCTTTATTTCACTTTCATTTTTTAATAGACTTTATTTTCTTAAGGTAGTTTTAGATTTATAAAAAAAAGTGAGAAAATAGTACAGAGAATTCCATATTTCTCCATAGTTTCCCCTATTACTAATATATTACATTAGTATGATACATTTGTTATAATTAACAAACCAGTATTGACACATTATTAACTAAAGTCCATAATTTATGGACTCTAGTCATAATTCCTTGTTTTTACCTAATGTCCTTTTTTGTTTCAGGATTCCATCCAGGGTACCTAATTACATTTAATTGTCATGTCTTCTTAGACTTTCTTGGCTGTGACAATTTCACAGACTTTTCCTTCTGTTTGATGTTCCTGACACATGTGAGGAGCACCAATCAGATATATTATAAGATGCTCCCCTATGGGAATTTGTCTGGTGTTTTTCTCACATTTATTCTGGGGTTATGGATTTTGAGGAGAAAGATCACAGAGGTAAAGTACCATTGTCATTATACAATTTCAAGGGTACATACTATCAAATGACTCAATGTTGACCTTGACCACGTGGCTAAAGTAGTGCTTGTCAGGTTTCTCCACTGTAAAGTTACTCTTTTTCCTCATTTTCCATACTTTGCTTTTTAAAATAAGTCTATATGTGCAGCCCATACTTAAGGAAAAGGGAGTTGTGCTCCCTTTCTTTTAGGATGAATATCTACATAAATTATTTGAAGTTCTTATGTACTATAATTTGTCTCTTCTTCCTCATTTATTAATTTATTCAATTATTTATCTCAAAATGAACTCAGATTTTTTTTGGACTTTGAGTTATAATCCAATACTACTTTATTTACTTGCTTAAGTTGTTCTAGTTTTGGCCATTGGGACCTCTTTCAGTTGGTTCCTGTGCCCCTTTAACATAACCTCATCGATGTGGCTTTTTCTTTTTTCTTTCTTTATTTTTATTATTATTAAATAAATTTTTTTAAATGTTTATTTATATTTGAGAGAAAGAGAAAGACAGTGCATGAACAGGGCAGTGCAGAGAGAGAGAGAGACAGAAACAGAATCCAAAGCAGGCTCCAGGCTCTTAGCTGTTAGCACAGAGCCAGACACAGGGCTTGAACTCACAAGCTGTGAGATCATGACCTGAGCTGAAGTCAGACGCTCAACCAACTGAGCCACCCAGGTGCCCCTTTCTTTTTTATTTTTTTAGCACTTCCCTACTTTCTGGCACTACAAGATCGTTCAGGTTCATCTCGAATATATCCTGCTCCAGTCTTATAATCTGTCATTTCTTCAAGGATTTCTGGTTACTTTTAGTAGAGAATAGTATTAAAAAGCAAGGTCTGGTTGCTAGGTGTGTTCATTGCTACTGGGCTGTCATTTCTGTTCAGTCCTCTCATTTGACAGAGCAAAAAAAAAAAAAATATATATATATATAATATATATAATAAATATATAAATATTTATTTATAATATATATATAATATATATATAAATATATATATAATATATAAATAAAAAATATATATATATTATAATATATATAATAAATATGTGTGTGTGTGTATGTAGAGCCAATGCAGTTACACATATCTATTAATATGTATATATAGTATCATCTGTAACTACTTTAAACTAAACATAAGTTTATAGTGATTTCTCTAATTTTAATTCATTATCACACATAGATCATTCCAGTTTCTTCCCCTTGCTTATCTATAAATTATGACAAACAATAAGAAACTTGCTCCTACCATCTACTTCACTTAATTGCTCGATTCCAGTATACATGCATAGCAGTAGCAGAATTATTAACCCATACCCTAGTGGGAAATAACTTATCAACTAGAGTACAGCACTTTGTCTTCAGTCTTACAGGCTCCGTTCATTTCCGGTTACCTACAGGTCAGCACTCCCTGCATCCTCTCATTCCTTTCAGTGAGGTTGTGTCATACATTTCTTATATTGTTAGATTGTCATATCACAGTCTACATTCCTTCCTGGGATCCCCTGACCTCTTAAAAGGGTATTTAAAAATTTTGTATACATTAAGTTTCACTCTTTGTGCTATAGAGTTCTACTGGGTTTGACAAATGTATATTGTCATGTATCCACCCTTATAGTATCATACAGAATAGTTTTTCCACCCTAAAAATGCCCTGTGATTCACTTATGTATTCTTCCCCTCTTTCCCCAAGTCCCTGGTACTGATAATTTTTTATGTCTCCATAGTTTTTAAAAAAAATTTTTTTTTAACGTTTACTTATTTCTGTGACAGAGAGAGACAGAGCATGAACAAGGGAGGGTCAGAGAGAGAGGGAGACACAGAATGTGAAACAGGCTCCAGGCTCTGAGCTGTCAGCACAGAGCCCGATGCAGGGCTCAAACTCACGGGCTGTGAGATCATGACCTGAGCCGAAGTCGGACCCTTAACTGACTGAGCCACCCAGGTGCCCCTATGTCTCCATAGTTTTGGTTTTCCAAGGATGTCATATAATTGGAATCATGTAGTATGTAGCTTTTTCAGACTAGCTTTTGTCACTTAGCAATATACATTTAAGGTTCCTCCCTATCTTTTTGTGGCCTAATAGCTTATTTCTTTTTACTGCTGAATAATATTCCATTGTACAGATGCACCACAGCTTGTTTATGTGGTTGCTTCCAGGTTTTGGTGACTAAGAATAAAACTGCCATATATATATACACACACACACACACACACACACACTCTCTCTCTCTCTCTCTCTCTCTTTCTCATGGACATAAGTTTTCGAATTAATTATGTAAAAACCTAGGAGCATGATGGCTAGATCATTTGATAAGATTACATTACTTTGTAAGTAACTTTGTAAGAAACTGCCAAACTGTCTTTCCAAGTAGATGTACCATTTCTCATTCCCACCATTTTTCAACAGGAGTTCTTGTCACTCCCTGTACTTGTTAGCAATTGGCATTATTGGTTTTTTGGATTTAGCCATTTTCAGAAATGTGTAACATATTTCATTGTTGTAATTTGCAATTCTTTTTTTTCAAGTTTTTACTTAAATTCTAGTTAGTTAACATGTAATATAAATTGGTTTCAGAAGTAGAATTTAGTGATTCATCTCTTACATATAACACCCAGTGCTTATCACAAGTGCCCTCCTTAATACCCATCGCCTATTTAGACTATTCCTTACACAGTGTCCCTCCCCTCAGTTTGTTCTCTATAGTTAATGGTCTCTTATGGTTTGTCTTCCTCCTTTTTTTTTTTTTTTTTTTTTTTGGTTTTCTCTTTCTCCTATGTTCATCTGTTTTGTTTCTTAAATTCCACATGAATGAAATCATATGGTATTTGTCTTTCTCTGACTTATTTCACTTAGCATAATACACTCTAGCTCCATCAATATTGTTGCAAATGACAAGATTTCATTTTTTTTTTTTTTTGCTGAGTAATATTCCATTGTATATATATCGCACATCTTCTTTATCCACTCATCAGTCAATGGACAATTGGGCTCTTTCCATAATTTAGTTATTACTGATAATGTTGCTATAAATATTGGGGTGCACGTGTCCCTTCGAATCAGTATTTTTGTATCCTTTGGGTAAATATCTAGTAGTGCGATTGCTGGGTTGTAAGGTAGTTCTATTTTTAACTTTCTAAGGAATCTGCATAGTGCTTTCCAGAGTGGCTACAACAGTTTCCAATTCTCTAATGACAGATGACACTGAACATCTTTTCATATCCTTAGTTGCCATCTGTATGTCTTATTTCTTGCCTTCATTAAAAAGAAAAATAACAGGTTACATCCTTTGATTACTTTGAAAATAGTTATTTCATGGAATGGATCTGATAGAAATTCTGTAATACATTTACAGAAGTGTTGAAAACACATGGATATATGAGTGTTCACTGCAAGCCACATTTACAGGAGTGTTATTTCAGTGAATAATGTAATATATTTAGAGAACTGTTTAAAAACACATGCAATAAGGATGCTTACAAGAGCTGTATGTGCATACTACTTTGAGAAGAGTGTTATTTCAAGGAATGGATGTAATAGAAATTCTGTAATCCATTTAGAGAAGTCTTTAAAGACACTTATAATGAGGATGGTTATGAGAGTTGCATGTGCATGGTACTTTGGGAAGAGTGTTATTTCAGGGAATGGATGTTTTACCTTCATTTTTTGAAGGATAGTTTTCCTGGATATAGAATTCTTGGTTAGCAGTATTATTCTTTCACCACTTTGAATAGTCATCCCACTATGTTTGGGCCTCTTGTTTCTAATCAGTGGTAAGCTGTTAAATTTACTATGGCTCCCCTATGCTTTGATTTTTTAATCTCTTTTGATTGTGATAAGTCATTTTTATCTTTTTACTTTAAAGATTCTTTGTCTGGCTTTCAACAATTGACTATGATGTATCTAGGTATGGATCTTTTTGTATTTATCTTAGAGTTCAATGATCTTCTTGAATGTGTAGATTAATGTTTTTCATCAAATTTGGGATGATTTGGCCATTATTATTTCCTCAATATTTTTTAAAAAAGTTTATTTATTTTTGTAAGTGTTTTTAATGTTTATCTATTTATTTTTGAGACAGAAAGAGAGCAAGTCGGGGAGGGGCAACGAGAGGGGGGGAGAGAGAGCATCCCAAGCAGGGTCTGTGCTGTTAGCACAGAGCCAGATGCAGGACTTGAACTCATGAACCATGAGATCATGACCTGAGCTGAAATCAAGACTTGGACTCTTAACCGACTGAACCATCCAGGCACCCCCAAAACTGGACATTTTAGATGACATATTATAGCAACTTTAGAGTCTGACTTCCCCTATAACCTCCAGGGTTTCTTTTTGCTCCTTTTTTCCTTTGCTTTTTAGTGATTTGTCTGGATTAATGCAGTAAAGTCTGTCTCCCCAACAGTGTGTGGCTGCTGACACCTTTGCTCAGTTATTTTTTTTCCCTCATTTTTGTTTATATTTTAAAGCTTGAATTCCTAGGGGTCACCTTTGGGTCAGCATAAGTTAGTGGTCAATAACTGGCCAATCATTAAGTGATCCAGGTTGATCCAGTAAGGCTTCTATTCTTTGCTAATGGATCTGTGTGTGAGTTAAGGAAGTATTGTTTTAGACAACGTCCCTAGGCATGTGTTTTTTCCCTGCTTTATTCCAGATCAAATCAGCCCCCTCAGGCAGTAGAGCTTCAAGGCTTGACTCACTCCTATAGAACTACCAGGTAACATGGCTTGGGGGAGTTGGAAACAGAAGAAGCTCCAGGCTAAAACATCACAGACTTCCAGTTCTTACTGAAGTTTAGTAATTTTTCTTGAAAAAAGTGCTTACCATTTTGTTGTATGCTTGCAGTCAATTTCCAAAGTCCTAAAATCATTGGTTTGGGCAGTTTTGTCAAGTTTTATCATTGCTTTTATGGGAAAAAATTTTGCCGAGTTTCTCATTCAGCCATTCTGGAAATCCCTTCAAATGTTTGACTTTTTTCTGCTCTTTTGTGACTCTTCTGAAAGAACCAAGACTAACTGTGATTCAGAAAAGTGAGAAAAGAAGGACAGGAACCTAAGAAAGAAAATGGAAAGCACCAAGCATAATCAAAGCCAAAGGAAAGTTTTGGCTTATGTTATATCTAATCCCAAACTTATAACTGAAGGTAAGCTGAGATCATAACTAAAGACCAAAGACTAAATTTTGGAAGCAAAATTCTAGGTAATTGTGGGAAAAAATAATACTATTTACTTTGGAGGTAAAGGTTTTTTTGTTGTTGTTTTTTTAAGATTTTATTTTCAGGGGCACCCATGTGGCTTAGTCAGTTGAGCATCTGACCCTTGATTTCAGCTCAGGTCATGATCTCACAGTGGTGACACTGAGCCTTGCATTGGGCTCCATGCTGAGTGTGGAGCCTGCTTAAGATATTCTCTCTCTCTCTCTCAAAAAGAATAAATAAATAAAATAAAAATAAAATCTTTTTTTTTCTTTTTCTTCTTAAGTAATCTCTACACCCAACGTGGGGCTCAAACTCACAACCTTGAGATCAAGAGTCATATGCTCTATAGACTGAGCCAGTCAGGTGCCCCATTGGAGCCAAAACTTTCTGATGAATCTTTATCCTATACCTATCCATAATTTAGGCTAAAGTCCTAGGCTTTCGCATAGATAGAGCACCACACAGAAGAAGAAATGCAATCTCATTACTTTATGTTTTGTGGTTTTTTTCCTCCAGCATCTAGAGGTACTCTATGGAAATCTTGGAAAGAAAGGGTTATAAAGCGACCTGCAACAGCTCATGCTTTAAGACCAGATCAGATGATTAGTGATGAATTTGCAACAAATACAAAGGTTTCAGAAATCCAAGATATGCTACAGGAACTCATAAACACTGCAATGTTCAATAAATTGGAAAACAATGCTATTAAATATATATCATCAACAATAGTAAACCTTTCTAAAGCTTTGAATACACTAAATGATGAAGTAAAAGTTTTTATCCTCCAAAGTGCTAATATGTATATAAATGAGACAAGTGAAAAAGAAAAAGAGCTCTCTCTGAAAATAATACGAGATCTCAGTGAACAAAATGAAATACTTCAGCAGAAACTTCAAGATGCAGAAGAAAAATATGAACAATTTATTCGGTCCAAAGGTATTGCAGAGCAACAACTACCCACAGCATTACCCACAACAACCTTGAAAGCGTTGCCTGAGCTTTCTCCACAATCATCCATTGCCATTAGCAAAACTGACATAGAAGACAGTATGGAAAATATTTTGGCTAAAGAATTTGAAAACATTATAGACGAGGCCCAAACACAAGAGACCAAAGCCTCGGGGATCCAGTGGGACTCAGCATTTTCATATACAGCCCCAGCTGAAATGACCCCAGATTTAATTGAACAGCAATACCCTTTACCTGAAAAAAACCAAAAAGAGTCTTCTGAAGGTATCACTGAAGATAAGGTGTCACTGAAGAAAGATGATGACCAGTATCAATCACAGAAGAAAAAGCAAATTAAAGGCTCATCTATGGATGAGACCTCTGGATCACATCTGAGTGATGATAAAGGTAAACAGAAAGAGACCAAACTTGATCATGACTTGGAGCTACAGGCACTGGAAAAGAATAGAAAAGAAATGAAATCCTTTTCTGAAGCCAAACCAAAGTCATTCGCAGAATCAAAAAGTCGCTATGTCCCTACTGATTACCCTTCTACTGACACAAAAAGACAAAGTGGCAAAAGTGGAACAGGTAGTATGTGGGAAAGACTCAGGAAGGTCAAACCTGAATATTCACATGACAAAAGCCAGATTTCTTCAGAGAATAAAGAAGAACCCACCACTGAGTCAATGGACAAAGAGAGCAAAAGTGAGATGAGTAGCCAAGCAGAGCAATTCAAATTGACTGAACTTGGTTATTCCTCTGAGAAAATGAAAACAAAAGGGAAGAAACGTCAGATCTCTCCAAGAACCACCACAAGCAAAGAGGGAAAAACTGAGGATATCATAGTCTTAGCCAAGAAATTCAAGTCTCCTGAACTTGTTAAATCACAATCTAGGATAGCAAAAGAGACTTCAGAATCTACCAGAGTTCTAGAAAGCCCAGATAGCAAAAGTGAAGAGAGTAACCTAGAAGAATTTCAAAAAGCTATAATGGCTTTCCTAAATGAGAAAATTGATAACATAGGAAAGCCTTTGGATAAAAAGGCTGTGCCAAAAGAGGAGTTATTATTAAAAACAGCAGAGGTCGAAAAATTAGAAATCATAAAGGCAAAAATGGAGGAATACTTCCAAACTGTGGCCGAAACTGTGGCAAAAATCTTGAGAGAATACAAAGACATAAAAAATGCAGGACAAGTTGGAGAGAAACATATGAAACGAAAAAAGGAAGTCTCATTTATGCCAGGATTGCATTTTCAGAAGCCAATTAGT
This sequence comes from Lynx rufus, assembly GCF_022079265.1. NCBI lineage: Eukaryota > Metazoa > Chordata > Mammalia > Carnivora > Felidae > Lynx > Lynx rufus. The sequence continues at coordinate 77,100,211 of NW_025814889.1, read as the reverse complement.
GCAAAGGCTGAAATTAGCACCTTACTCTCATCTAAGAGCATGGACCCATTAATTGACAATTTAATACAAATGATCTTGACTGCAATAGAAGGTGAAAGAGATGCTCCAGTAGCCTCAACAGTAGGGAGAGACCACAAGGAAAAGGAAAAACAGAGGTGGGATGAATATTTGCAAGAAGGTCAAGAAAAAGTATTTGGTGAGGGTCTCAAACACCATTTGCAAGAGGAAGGGAGTTTCTGGAAGAAGAGCCATGAGCTGATAAGTAAAAAATTGGAGAAGGAAGAGTCATGGCTCCAAATGAAGGAGAGAAAGCAGAGGCAACAGAAGCAGAAATGGTGGCAGGAAGAGGAAGCATGGAAGGAACAACAAAAACAGACTGAGCAAGATGACAAGCAAATGCAAAGAAAAGAGAAAGGATATCAGAAGCCAAAACAGCAGCAGCTGGAGGCATGGAATCAAGAAATGGAAGAACAATTGGTACCCCTGGAGGAGGAGGAGGAGGAGGAGCAGATGAGGCCAGTTCAGAAGGAACTGAGACACCCGAAGCTAGAAATAAATAGGGAGAAAGAAGAGAAGCAGAAGCCAAGGAGAAACATAGAAGACCATGGAAGGCAGAAGCAGAAAAAGACAAAGGATCAGAGGAAGATCAATGAGAAAAATTCTGACACACTAGAAAAGATGTTCAGCCAAACTTCAGTGACAGTGTCTCCCAAATGGAAGAGCATACCGAAAGTAGCATCCCAGTTACACCAAAGAAAAGCGTTCCATGGACATTTGAAGACATTAGAAAATTTTGCTGATGGAAAGCACCCTATACCAATCACTCCTTCTCCATCGACACAATCGCAATCACCTGGGGCCTTTCCAATTTCTGGACAGTCTCCCACAAAGACCCTCACTCTAACTCCTCAACAGGCCCAGGAACTGGAGATCACTATCACCCCTCAAAAGGCCAAAGAACTAGGCATCACCGTGGCCCCAGAACAGGCCCAGGCACTGGGGATCAGTCTTACCCCTGAGCAGGCCCAGGAAATGAGCATCACTGACACTCTTCAAAAGGCATTGGGGATCACTGTCACTCCTCAACAGGCTCAGGCACTTGGGATCCCTCTCACTCCTGAGCAGGCCCAGGCACAGGGGATCACTCTGACCCCTCAGCAGGCACAGGCCTTGGGAATCACTCTCACCCCTGAGCAGGCCCAGGCACTCAGGACCACTGTCACTCCTCAGCAAGCCAAGGCACAAGGGATCACTCTCACCCCTCAGCAGGAACAGGCACTGGGGATCACTTTCATACCTGAGCAGACCCATGAACTGGGGTTCACCTTCACTGATAAGCAGGCACAGGCACATGGGATCACTCTCACCCCCAAGCAGGCCCAGGAATTGGGGATCACCCTCACTTATGAGCAGGCCCAGGCACTGGGGACCACTGTTATTCCTCAGCAATCTCAGTCACAGGGGATCACGCTCACCCCCGAGCAGGCCCATGAACTGGGGTTCACCTTCACCGAGGAGCAGACCCTGGCACAGGGTATCACACTCACCCCTGAGGGGGTCAAGGCACCGGGAATTACTGTCACCCCTGACCAAGTACAGGAAATGGGGATCACTGTCACCCCCCAGCAGGCACAGGCACTGGAGATCATGGTCACTCCTGAGCAGTCACAGGCACAGGGCATCACTCTCACTTCTGAGCAGGCCCAGACACAGGGGATCACTCTTACCCCTGAGCAGGCACAGGCAGGGGGGATCACTCTAACATCTCAGCAGGCCCAAGCACTGGGAATCACTCTGAGCCCTGAACAGGCCCAGACCCAGGGGATCACTCTCACCCTTGAGCAGGCCCAGGCACTGGGGATCACTCTGACCCCTCAGCAGGCACAGGCAGGGGGGATCACTCTCACCCCTCAGCAGGCCCAGGCAATCACTCTGACCCCTCAGCAGGCCCAGGCACTGGGGATCACTCTCACCCCTGAGCAGGCACAGGCAGGGGGGATCACTCTCACCCCTGAAATGGCCCAGGCACAGGGGATCTCTCTCACCCCTGAGCAGGCCCAGGCACTGGGGATCACTCTCACCCCTCAGCAGGCACAGGCAGGGGGGATCACTCTCACTCCTCAGCAGGCCCAGGCACAGGCGATCACTCGGACCCCTGAGCAGGCCCAGGCAAAAGGGATCACTCTCACCCCCGAAAAGGCCCAGGCACAAGGGGTCACTCTCACCCATGAGCAGGCACAGGCACAAGGGATCACTCTTACCCTTGAAAAGGCCCAGGCACAGGGGATCACTCTCACCCCTGAGCAGGCCCAGGCACAGGGGGTCACTCTCACCCCTCAGCAGGCACAGGCACTGGGGATCACTCTGACCCCTGAGCAGGCCCAGGCACAAGGGATCCCTCTGACCTCTCAGCAGGCCCAGGCACGGGGGATCACTCTCACCCCTGAAAAGGCACAGGCACTGGGGATCACTCTGACCCCTCAGCAGGCACAGGCAGTGGGGATCACTCTCACCCCTCAGCAGGCCCAGGCACAAGGGATCACTCTGACCCCTGAACAGGCCCAGGCACAAGGGATCCCTCTGACCTCTCAGCAGGCCCAGGCACAGGGGATCACTCTCACCCCTGAAACGGCCCAGGCACTGGGGATCACTCTGACCCCTCAGCAGGCACAGGCAGGAGGGATCACTCTCACCCCTCAGCAGGCCCAGGCAATCAATCTGACCCTTCAGCAGGCCCAGGCACAGGGGGTCACTATGACCCTGGAGCACACCCAGGCACGGGGGATCCCTCTCATCCCTGAGCAGGCCCAGGCCCAGGCAATCACTCTGACCCCTCAGCAGGCCCAAGCACTGGGGATCACTCTGACCCCTCAGCAGGCACAGGCACAGAGGATCACTCTGACCCCTCAGCAGGCTCAGGCACAGAGGATCACTCTGACCCCTCAGCAGGCCCAGGCACAGGGGATCTCTCTCACCCCTGAGCAGGCCCAGGCATGGGGGATCACTCTCACCCCTCAGCAGGCCCAGGCATGGGGGATCACTCTCACCCCTCAGCAGGCCCAGGCAATCAATCTGACCCCTCAGCAGGTCCAGGCACAGGGGATCACTCTGACCCCTGAGCAGGCCCAGGTACTGGGGCTCACTCTGACCCCTCAGCAGGCACAGGCACAGGGCATCACTCTCACCCCTGAGCAGGCACAGGCACTGGGGATCTCTTTCACCCCTGAGCAGGCCCAGGCACAAGGGATCACTCTCACCCCTCAGCAGACCCAGGCACAGGGGATCACTGTGACCCCTGAGCAGGCACAGGCACTGGGGATCACTCTCACCCCTGAGCAGTTCAAGTCATTGCTGGTCACCCTCAGCCCTGAGAAATGCCAGGGCTTGGGTTTCATACACACCCTTGAGAAAGTTCATTCACGGGAGTCTCCTCTCACTGCATCACAGGCCCAGAAATTGGGCGTCCCTTTCACTCCAGAAAATGCCTGGGTCTCAGCTGTCGCTCTTACCCCTGAACAGACCCAGGCTTTGGGTGCCCCTCTCTCCTTAGAACAGGCTCAAGCATTAGGTATTTCTCTCTCTCTAGAACATTTCTGGGAATCAGATAAATCAGACAAATCCCATGTCTTAGGATTTCCCCTTACCCTTGAGCAAGTCCAGCCTTTGGGAGCTCCCTTCATTCCAGGACAACCCCATCCCATGGGGGTAGATGACCTAAAATCAAGAGCACCTCTCATTAATGAACAGCTCTCACCACTTGGGGTCCATCCTCTTTTAGAACATACCCTGAAAGTTGGGATTGTGCCTGTTACTGATAAATCTGTCACACCAAGTGCTCCTCACATTTCTAAGAAGTTACCCACATTGGATCCTTCCAGTCTTAGATCACTTCAAAAATTGAAGGCTTCTGTCCTTCCTAGGCAATCCCCAGCATCTGCTGCTATTGCTGAGAAATCCTCTGCATTGGAGGTCTCTCCTATTCCTTTGCAGATATCACAGTCTCCTCTCTCCCAAGTCCCTGGTAAATCACTAGGAGTGAGAATTCGTTCTGAGCCTGGGAAACTCCTCGCACCACAGACTTTTCCTTCCTCTAAACAGACCCTGTTTTCTAAAGGTCAATCCACCTCTGTTGAGTTTGTAGCACCAGAGGTCCCACTGACTCCTGAGAAATTTCCCATAGCTGAGACCCTGCCAACTTCAGGGCAGCCTCTTACACTGGAGACCCTTCTCGGCCCTCAGCAGTTCTTTTCCTCTTGGGGCTCTAGGACTCCTCAGCTACCTCTGATCTCAGAAGCCCCTCTGGTCTCCAGGCAGCCCCTTATATCTGGAGTCCCACTCACCTCTGCACAGATTCCTGATCTCTTGGCTCCTCTTTCTCCTAGGAAGCCCTTGATTCCTGGAACCTCTTCCATCCATGGGGAGCTCCTGGAACCTAGACCCTTAATACTCTCTGAGCAGCCCCAGGCATTCCAGCCCGCTGCTACCTGTGATCAATCTCGCTATCTACAAGCCCCTTCTCCCCTTGGGCAGCGTCAAGCTTCCCCACTGTGGATCCCTCCCACCCCTGGGCATCTTCCAACATTATGGACCTCTCCAACTCCTGGAAAGCCCCTGAAAGATTTGTCCTCTTCTGTCTCCAAGAAAAGTAAGGAAAGATTGGCAATTATTTCTTCTCTGAAACCTAATTCAGCATTTGTTCATCCCAGTGCTACTGATTTCAAGGTAACTCAAGCCCCTTTCACCACTAAGAAGTTCCAAATATCAGAGGCGTCTGACACTTTGGAAGAAATCCCAATATGCCATGATCCTATTGCCATGGAACAATTTAGAACATTTCAGTCCTATCTCACCAATTACAGGACACCAGTATCACAAACCCCTTACATTCTGACTCTCATGAAGCCTATAACATCACTACCCTCTCTTACGACTAAACTACCCAAAACATCACAGATCTCATCTTCTGAATGGGACCAGAAATCCAAGTTCTCCCCTATAGACAAGTCCTGGATACTGACTTCAGTTTCAGGTACCAAGAAACCCAAGATGCTGGTGCCCCCTTCCACTCCCCAAGAGCTCAAAGAGCAGAGATATTTTGTTGATGTAGGGGCTCAGAGAAAGAACCTGATACTCTTAAATCAGGCCACAAAAGCTTCTGGACTTCCTTCACAACTACACACGACAGCTAGGAATCTCATAATTGAGACACTTCATACGGACACAGTTCGGCTGGGATACTTATTCCACAAGTACATTGCTTACAGGCTGATCCAGCGTGCAAGGTAGATGTAATATTGAAGGTTCAGTTTTCTGGTTTAGTCCTGATTTCAAATATCCTCCCTTCATTGCTCTATAAGTATATACATGTTTGTCGTATTAGATGTTCTAAAATATTCTCTCTCTTTTTTTAATTTTTAATGTTTATTTACGTTTGAGTCACAGAGTGTGAGCAGGTGAGGGGCAGAGAGAGAGGGAGACACAGAATCGGAAGGAGGCTTCAGGCTCCAAGCTGTCAGCACAGAGCCCGACAAGGGGCTCGAACTCACAAACTGTGAGATCATGACCTGAGTGAAGTCAGACACCTAACCGACTGAGCCACCCAGGAGCCCTTCTCTCTTTTTTTTTAATGCTTATTTTTGAGAGAAAGAGACAGAGCGTGAGTGGGGGAGGGGCAGAGAGAGAGACACACAGAATCTGAAGCAGGCTCTAGGCTTTGAGCTGTCAGCATAGAGCCTGACACGGGGCTCAAACTCACAAACCGTGAGATCATGACCTGAGCCAAAGTCAGATGCTTAACCAACTGAGCCACCCAGGTGCCCCTAAAACATTCTCTTACAGAAGGTCTGTGGAATGAAGCCTATTTAAGATAGCAAAAGGAGATATATCTTTTTGGAAATAAAAAATGTTATATGATCTATTTCATCCATTTATATCTCTAGCAGAGATGCTCAGATATATTTTGTGGATCATGATTGATCTCCAAAATATCAACTTCAAAAGCTTAAAAATGCTTTTAGTTTTTCTAAATTTCTTTCATCTTCTTGAGTTCACCAGAAGATGTATGATTCTTAAAATGGGAGATGGCAGGTTATATACAAGGTGTTGCCATGGTAACCTTGCGGCTGAAGCAACTTGGAGGAAACAGGTCCTGGTCCTGATTTTTTTAAATTGCAAAAAAAAAGATTGCAAATATAGGGGTGCCAGCCAACTGGTGGCTCAGGCAGTTGAGCATCTGACTCTTGATTTCAGCTCAGGTCCAGGTCATGATCTCATGGTCGTGAGATCAAGCCCTGTGTGGGGCTCTGCACTGAGCATGGAGCCTGCTTAAGATTCTCTCTCTCCTTTTCCTTCTGCCCCTCCTATGATTGCACTTGCATGTGTTCTCTCTCTCAAAAACAAACAAATAAAAATAAAAATTGCAAATATCAGAAATAGGTCAGGGAAAGTGACAATTGTCCTGCTATCCTTAGCACTTATGTTTGAGATTACCAACATATTAATTTGGGGATATCTTTCACCTAAAATTACAAGAGGTCACACTAAAACCTATACTAGAAAGGGTTATCATTAATTACAGGAACAACTTATGCCATTTATTTAACAAACATTTATTAATGCCTACTATGCGCCAAGTATTGTATTAGGTGCTAAGGATACAGTAGTGAATAAAGCAGACAAAGTACCCTGTTCTCATGAAATTTATACTTTTAAGGACTGAATTAATTTGAGACTAAGGATTGGAACAGCAAGATAAAAGAGACTTATTCAAGATGTAATCAGAACTTTTCATTTCAAAGCATAAGCAATCAGATTTGTTGACAAATATTTTACTCTGTACCTGTCTTTGGTGTTCTCTTTCCAGACTGAATAATCCTAGACCTTTTTTTTTTCCCAGCAAAATAAAAAAAATATTTAATACACAAAAAATAACAACAGAATCAACAGGTATAAAAGGCGTTACACGGTACAAAACTCAAAAAGATACAGAGCTATTCACTTACTGGTGCTTAAAATGACTAGACAAGGACACATGAAAATGTCTCCTTTCCTCACTTAGGGAGCTATACTATTCAAAAAGTTATTTTAAAATGCCTTTTTTTTTTTTGCTCCACTTTATGAAACCACACTTACTACTCATGTTGATTATGCCCACCTGATCAAGTAGTTATTTGGAAAATTGCATGTTTTCTATACTGAAAGTGCATTTTGTGCCACCTTGTCAAGTGCAAATAGAAAATTTCTGTACATCAAGACCATAGCAGGGCAGTTGTATCTACTATCCAAATTCACACACACTTCTCTCAGATCCTAGAGATGGAACTCTTTTCTAGCCAAGAGCTTCATACCAAGGAAAGGATATATAAGCTAGAAGTGTGGGTAAAAGGAAGAAACATAGGCCCTGCTAGGCAGGCATAGAGTGAAGTTTATGCTCAGCTTCCAGGACATGTGAATATTACTGGACTTTTTTAAAATTTATTTTTATTACTTTTTTTAATCTTTGTGTTTTGATTCTGCTTTTTGCCTTATAGAAAACTTTGATTTTTATATGTTCATATCATTATTTTTGTTTGTTTCATGTTTTTATTTTTATTTAAATTCTAGTTAGTTAATATGTAGTGTAATACTAGTTTTAGGAGTAGAATCTAGTGACCTATCACTTACATGTAACACCGAGTGCTCATTACAACAAGTGTCTTCCTTAGTGCCCATCACCCATTTAGCCCATCCCCCCCACCTGCCTTCCCTCCAGCAACCCTCGGTTTGTTCTCTAGAGTTAAGAGTCTTTTTTATGGTTTGCTTCTCTCTTTTTCCCCTCTGTGTTCATCTGTTTTGATCCTTAAATTCCATATATGAATGAAATCATATGGTATTTATCTCTGATGGGCTTATTTCACTTAGCATAATATACTTTAGCTCCATCCACATAGTTGCAAATGGCAAGATTTCATTTTTAATGGCTGAGTAATATTCCATTGTATATATGTCCCAGATAATCTTTTAAAAAATTTTTTTATGTTTATTTTTTTTGAGGGGGGGGAGGGGCAGAGAGAGCAGGAGACATAGAATCTAAAGCAGGCTCCAGGCTCTGATCTGTCAGCACAGAGCCCGATGTGGGGCTCGAATCCATGCCACTGAGATCATGACCTGAGCTGATGTTGGATGCTCAACCAACTGAGCCACCTGGGCATCCCTAAACTATTTTTGAGCAAAGAACACTTTGTGGAACCTCTGTAAGTGAAGATTCCATAATTAAATGCTAAAATATAGAGTTGTATTAGCACAAGATCAATGTAATATATCTGAGAAGCAAGAATGGAGAGGATGTAAAATTAGACCAGATGATGATAATAAGACATTTCATTTCCATACATATTGAGGAAAGTCCTCAAAGGTACTAAATATTATGGTGACCTGTCAGGATTTATCATTTAACTCATCAACATTTCTGAACATAGCAACCACTATTTGCTAGGGACTGTGTTAGACCTAGGGGACTGAGGGTGGCAGGATATAAAGGTGGACAAGCCATATCCCTGCCTTGAGGACATTCAAAGTCAACTCAGAGAGACACCCACACAAACAGGTGATTATATGTGGAAAGAACAATGATGGTACATGTACAAAGTATACAGAAGAGGACTGAAGACAGGAGAGTTAGGTAAAACTGCTAGACATCCAGACCTTTGGAGGCAGAGTCTAGCAGAGCACAGGAAGGAAGGAAGTAAAAGCAGTGCATGTACGTGTGTGTGTGTGTGTGTGTGTGTGTGTGTGTGTGTGTGTGTGTAAACCACTTTGTTGCTGGTAGAATACAAAGAATAAGCAGGATATGGCAAGAGAGAAGACTAGCAAAGATAGGCTAGGTCAAAAAGAATCCTAAATGGCATGCTAAAGAACTTGTATTTTATTTTGTATGTGATAGAGGATAATTGAAACATTCCTAACAAGGGAAGTAAAATGCCACTAATATGGAAGGTGGATTTAAGGCAAGTAAAACTTCATGCAGAGGCATAAATTAGGGCCAGATGGCATCCACCCAAAAGTTTTGAAGGAGTATAAGGGTATGTAATCAAATAACCAAATGTACAGTATTTCCTGTTGTCTGGAAGGGATTCTATGCTAGGGTGATATTTTAACACTAACTCCCATCAAGGAAGGGCATCCATGCCAGGCAATCTGGTGGAATCTGTAATAAAAGGAGAATCACTGCACTCTTGAAAAAGTGAAAACTGATAGACTAAAGGAAATATAAGTTTTGTAGGGAAATCAAACTTGTTTAATCTAGAATTCTTTGAGGAAACATTACATGGACAATGAGAAACTAAATAAATGATTTAAAGCTAGTTACATACATACACAAGAGGTTATAAAGCATCTACAAAGAAGAGAAACTTTAGATACATTATTGCATTTAACTTGTAGACGAGGAATCATTCAGGAAGTTCATCCTATTTGCCAAAGTTACACAGCTAGTAAGTAGTAGAGCTACTACATATGAATTCAAAAAGCTCATTTCCAAAGTCCTGTAAGTCTAAAGTACTATACTATATAGTATGGTGTAGTATAGAATGCTGCCTTGAAGTAGGAAACTATAATGATTTTATATCCAAATTTTAATCATGCTTTCTCTTAAACACAGACTTTGAAGTCGGGAACACCTTGGCTCAAATTTCCAGTTTTGAATCTCTCTGAGACTCAACTGTGCTGTTTGTAAAATGGATGTGATAATATTTACTTCGAAGAATGGTTGCAAAGATTAACTGAAATAATGTATTTTATTTTATTTTTTAATAATGTATTTTAAATAATGAAACATTTAAATGTAAATTTTAAAACATAAATACAATTTCTAACACAATGATCGACACATAGTGGATGCTCAGTAAGTGTAAAGCACCTTCCCTTGGATTGTGATGCTATATCAAATACTGTAAAAAATATTCCTTAGGAGGGAGGCGAGATTTTATCAATACAAGTGGAATTTTCTAAGAGAGTGGGAACAAAAGGTAAGAAGATTTGAATGGCCATGATTCTAGAGAGGGCATTTTAAATAATTAGATACTTCAGCAGTTACTACTAGACTCAGTGTTTACATTAATAAAATTAATTATCTTTAAAAAGCCATGAACAGGGGCGCCTGGGTGGCTCAGTCGGTTAAGCGTCCGACTTCAGCTCAGGTCACGATCTCATGGTCTGTGAGTTCGAGCCCCGCGTCGGGCTTTGGGCTGATGGCTCAGAGCCTGGAGCCTGCTTCCGATTCTGTGTCTCCCTCTCTCTCTGCCCCTCCCCCGTTCATGCTCTGTCTCTCTCTGTCTCAAAAATAAATAAACGTTAAAAAAAAATTTAAAAAAAAAAAGCCATGAACAATAGGGGAGCCTGGGTGGCTCAGTCGGTTAAGCTTCTAACTTTGACTCAGGTCATGATCTCACATTCATGAGTTTGAGCCCCATGTCGGGCTCTGGACTGACAGCTCAGAGCCTGGAGCCTGCTTCAGATTCTGTGTCTCCCTTCCTCTCTGCTCTTCCCCCACTCACGCTCTGTCTCTCTTTACCTCAAAAATAAACATGAAAAAAATTTTTACAAATCCATGAAAAATAATTTCTCTAAGCGTGAAATGAAACTATGAACTTTCTGAAGTTTCCAAGAATTCATTACTGAATTATGATTTTAATATGAAGTTTAAATGTGATTTCAATAAGGAAGAATTATGGAGAAAATCTAAAACACTGTGTGAATACACAGAAAAATAGTAGGAAAGATCTGGTGTGAAAACCAAGGTTTATTGGAGAGATATAATGCATAGCATAGTGATTACAGTCAACAATATTGTATTATAAACTTAAAGTTGCTCAAAAACCAAATCTTGATTGCTCTCCCCACCACCCCCCCCCAAAAAAGATACTTATGGGATGTGATAGAGGTGTTAGCTAAGGTTACAGTGGTAATCATATTGCAATATAAATGTATCAAATCAACACATTGTCCACCTTAAACTTACACAATGTTATGTCATTTGCATCTCTTATATATACAACATATAACCATTATATATATGTGGGAACAATGTTATTTGTAGGAAAGGATATGGTAGGCATTCTGTAATGCGTGTAGAGAAATGATTAAAAACATGTGTAATAAGGATGGTTATAGGAGCAAAAAAAAATCATAAGATATGAAAAAAATAAGGCTATTGGAAAATAATTAAAATTAACCAATTAATATGGAGTTAACACATTTATGTATTAAATAATCCATATATATAGTATGTTCTGAGTTACTAATTATAGCCCACAAGAGACCTAAGAGTTATTCTGTATGTGTGTGTGTGTGTGTGTGTGTGTGTGTGTGTGTGTGTAAAATACATATATTCAGAAGAATATCTGCAATGGGTTATCATTGCCTACTCTCCTCACCCCCCCCCCAAATCCAAACTTCTTAACGTGCCTTTTATGATCTTTCAGAAGCCAGCAATTTCAGTATTGTCCTCCACTGTATCCTTTCACAGATCTATGGTCTAAAAGTCTCGGAATACTCACCACTCCCAAAATATAACTCATTTTCCTGCCTTTGTTTATAGTATTCCCTCGATTCCTCCTCCTCTTTCCCTAAACTTTAGTGACAGAAAGATTTACCTGAGAATTTGTTTAAAATACTGATTCTGAATCCTACAAGATTTTGATTTAAGAGGTCTAGGAAAGCACCCTGGAATCTACATTTTCAATAAGCACCACCACCACCCCATCACCTTGCCCAGATGATCAGTTCAGGTGATCAAGGTCCACATTTTGAGAAATATTGGTATCGTGGAAAGAGAAAAGATCTGGGTTTGCTTCCCCAATCTATTAATTATGTAACTTCGAAAAATTACTTAACTTTGCTCAGATTGCTTTTCCTCTCCTATAGAACAGAGATGGCAAAACACTATCTGTTTAAGAGACACAAACTTGGTGGTATGCATTATAGTAAAGAGAGAGTATATTTTTATGACTGTTCCTCAAGATCCTATGTAACAACTTCCTATGAGGTCTTCTTTATTCCTCTTGGGATCATGACCTGAGCTGGAATCAAGAGTCAGACAGTCAACCGACTGAGCCACCCAGGTGCCCCAGCATTTTTATATTTCTGTTTAGCCTTATTTCATTCTATTTGACACAGTTAATTTATTAGTCTCCTATTCTGGCTTGTAAGTGCTTTTAAAGGCAAGGACACTGTCTTTCTCATAACTGTATCGAGTACCTTCTATAGGTCTTATCAGTACTAAAGTTTTAACATAATAATAAACAACACTACTGTAACACTAAAAAACTCCAGAGTTAATGAAAACTTGACCATCATATAGATTTTTTTGAAAGTTTAGTCATGTAACGAACCAGATTAAGGTCTCATTAAGCATGCCTCCCACCCCTATCACATCCCTCTCTACTTACTACTGATGAGAACTGAAAGTAACTAGGTTCAGGTTTGCTTAAATTAGGATCAGTAGTTATACCGATCTCACTCTTGTTAATTTTTTTTTTCAAGAAACAACCTAATCAGGCGATTACAAGTGATCAAAAACACCGGGAAAGGTTATGAAACCCAGAACCTCTACATAATGCTGAGCAGAATTGATGAGTACCAGAAAAAGGTGATGCAGGTCTGGACCAACAAGCAGAAGTCTTTAGAGCAGAAACGGAATCAGTGCCTGAGGAAAATGATATTCCTATTTAGCCAGGTATCTTGTTTTCTATTCCCTCTCCCAGTGTGTTGTAAGAAAAATGAAAGTGGTAAGCTTTGAAAATAACATTTACCTGGAGATACTGTGTATATTAGTTTCCTAGAGCCGCTGTTACAAGTTACCACAAACTTGATGCCTTAAGACAACAGAAATATATTCTCTCCGTTCTGGAGGAGAGTTTGTGGAATCAAGATGTTGGCACGGCTGGTTCCTTCTGGAGAAATTTGTTCTGTGCCTCTCTCCTAGACTCTGGTAGCTGTCAACAACCCTTAGCATTCCTTGGCTTGTAGCTGTATAGATCCAGTCTCTGCCTCTGCCTTCTCATTGCCTTCTTCCCAATGTGTCCTATATCTTCTTTTCTGTCTCTTATAACACCATGTATCATTGGATATAGGACCCACCTGATTAATCCAGGATGATCTCATCTTGAGGTCCTTAATTACATCTGTAAAGACCCTTTTTCCAAATAAGGTCACATTCACAGATTCTGGGTGAATATATCTTTTGAGGGGTTTACCATTCAAGCCAGCACACCATGACCTCAGTGACAACTCTTAAATTGACAACAGGGATGCTGACTGGACTCCCTACATGGGAAAAGATTAGAATTGGAGAGACTTCTAGAAATGCTCAACTCCTTCCTAGTCAACCCACATCTACCAGTCTCCAGGTATAAAACCTCTTAAGTCACCACTCTCCAACAGATTCATGATGGTTACTTTTCTCCTCAAAACTATCAGAAAGCAAATTTTAATAGCATGAGTCAATAAAGGAGATAAGAGTTTACTGAACTTGCTTACATAGCACCACACACAGAATCTGATCCTGTTAAACTCTGGCAAACACTCATTATGTCCCAGAGCCCCTCTGAGATAACCATCAGTATGCTTTTGGGAGTGACAGTGGCCTTCCAGAAAGTTACAGGGCTGAGATTAGAATTATTTGTTCTGGGACTACATGCTCAAAATGGAGTTCTGGAACATTCTTGGAGTTCTAGGACTATTTTATATCTATATACCTTTTTCTTTCACTAAATTCATTTATAAAATTACTTGCTACTTTTTTTAAAATTTTTTAATCTTTATTTATTTTTGAGCGAGAGACATAGTGTGAGCAGGGGAGGAGCAGAGAGAGAGGGAGACACAGAATCCGAAGCAGGCTCCAGGCTCTGAGCTGTCAGCACAGAGCCCAACACGGGTCTTTTTTTAAATTTTTTTTTTTCAACGTTTATTTATTTTTGGGACAGAGAGAGACAGAGCATGAACGGGGGAGGGGCAGAGAGAGAGGGAGACACAGCATCGGAAACCAGGCTCCAGGCTCTGAGCCATCAGCCCAGAGCCCGACGCGGGGCTCGAACTCACGGACCGCGAGATCGTGACCTGGCTGAAGTCGGACGCTTAACCGACTGCGCCACCCAGGCGCCCCCCAACACGGGTCTTGAACTCACCAGCTGCGAGATCATGACCTGAGCCAAAGTCAGATGCTCAACCGACCGAGCCACCCAGGCGCCCCATATATTTTTTTAATGTTTATTTATTTTTGAAGGAGAGAGACAGAATGCAAGCAGGGGAGGGACACACACACACACACACACACACACACACACACACACAATCCGAAACAGACTCTAGGCTCCGAGCTGTCAGCACAGATCCTGATGCGGGGCTTGAACCCACGAGCCGTGAGATCATGACCTGAGCTGACGTCGGACACTTAACCAACTGAGTCACCCCGGTGCCCCAAATTACTTGCTACTTTAAAAGATACAGATTTCTCATCATAGCCTGATCCAAATTAGACATAACTTTCCAGGACAGCTACTTTTTAAATATCAAAGCTCTTTGATTTAAAAAAAAAAAAAAAAAGGATGGGGCGCCTGGGTGGCTCAGTCGGTTGGGCAGCCAACTTCGGCTCAGGTCGTGATCTCACGGAATGTGAGTTCGAGCCCTGCGTGGGGCTCTGTGCTGACAGCTCAGAGCCTGGAGCCTGCTTCAGATTCTGTGTCTCCCTCTCTCTCTGACCCTCCCCTGTTCATGCTCTGTCTCTCCCTGTCTCAAAAATTAAAAAAAAAAAAAAGTTAAAAAAAATTAAAAAACAAAAAGGATATTTTGGACAGTTTTTGGTTTAAAAAACATGGCCAATGTAGATGGAATAAAGCAAAATGAGCTGGCAGTGTCAAGAGGTGTCTAATAGGAATCACAACATCTAGAGTGCTTCAGAGGATGAATAAGGGTCTGTGATCAGGGAATGCAGGATCTAGATGATGAGGTGATTATTAACGCAGAAGAAGGGAGAGGGAAAAGCAAAAGGGAGAAGAGGGTACAAGTGAATAAATGCCTTACAACGCTCAAGAGTTTGGTTCTGCTAACAGATCGTGCAGGTTCAAATCAGCCTCACCACATATTAGCTACGAGACTTTGGGCAAGATCTAAAATTTTCTGAGCTTCAGATCTCTATGTGTAAGACAAAGGTAACAACAGTACCCACCACCACATAAGGTTGTTGTAAATGCCAAATGAGTTAATATATAAAAAGCATGTGACATTCAGTAAGTATTCAGTAGGTGTTATCATAAGCTTTGCATAGCGCTTCACAATATATGGGGTGCTGCCATAATACATATTATCTTATACAACACTCACAGCAACGCTGTGTCATTATCCTTGTTTTAGAAGTAGGGAGAAAGAGGTTAGATAAAATTAGCAACTAACCCAAACTCACAAAGCTAGGAAATTGGAGGGGTAGGACTATAGCTTATGCAGGCTTTTATATAACATAGGTGCCTCCTCTGCAATTTTGTGTTGGAGGTGAAGGTGTGTTTAGGAGGAAGGGAGAAAGAGGATGGAGGAAATGGATTTGTAAATCCATGGAAAAGAAGAGTCACCGTTTAGCTAGGGCTAGCTCAGATCTTCCTAAAGACTCTTATCTTTTCTCCCCATGGTTTCCTTTTCTGATTTATTTATTTTTAGCTTCAACAGACGTATAGATTGAATCTTAGTCAACCTATCCCTTGCATCATCGACAAAAAGCAGATACCTGCCTCTACCAAATCTGTTCAACAATCATTCCTAGAGCTGCTAATAGAAGAAGACAGAAAGTCTGACACATTGAAGAAATTTCGGTATGTGGTAGGAAAGACTGACATTAAACCTTCTTTGGACGACATGTGGGACCTCTTGCTTTTTTTTTTTTTTCCTGTCCAAGAGCTTCTCCTTCCCCTCAATTATGATGTGGTGCAGTGGAGAGTCTAAGGTAGTATTACTTTTCTTAGCTAATTTAACAAGAGGCTTACTTACATATATTTCTACTTAAATATTTAACATCTAATTTTGAGTTCCTTTTTTTAAAAACTGATGCTGGTCTGCTCCTTGCCTGCTCTTTTCCAGGGGTGATATAAGTCCAGTTTTCTTTTTAGTGACTCCCCTTCATAACAATTTCAAGACTGGGGCTCTCTTGCCCCTACAGGTGATATGACAATAATGGTCCTGGAGGGAGACAGACTGATGGCATCCCTTCCTTATAATGTTTGGGTGCCTCATCTCACATGCATGGGCTTACTCCAAAGATTCAACTAGGAGTTTAATTTTCCATGTCATTAATTGTGAATGCTAAAGACTTTAACTAAATCATTGGATGAAGCAGAACTTTTTGAATAAAGTGTTAGAATTCTTTTCCCGTACTTTTGAGCTTATATCTAACTGAATCATAACTAGTGTCAATAGATTTTTTCGGATAAAAGGTTAATTTCATTAATCATATGAGGACATACATTTATAGATTTGTGGAACATTTGTTAATTTGTGATATTCTACTTGAATGTGAATTGTTTTATTTTTGCCCACTTAATTCAGTTCAACTTTAAATTTAAATTAAATTAAGTTAATAAAGCTGGTCTTGCTAAAAAATGAAGCTTATTCTTTTTTTTTTTTCAAAAAAAATTTTTTAACGTTTATTTTTGAGACAGAGAGAGAGACAGCATGAACAGGGGAGGGTCAGAGAGAGGGAGACACAGAATCTGAAACAGGCTCCAGGCTCTGAGCTGTCAGCACAGAGCCCGATGCGGGGCTCAAACTCACGGACCGCGAGATCATGACCTGAGCCGAAGTCGGCTGCTTAACCGACTGAGCCACCCAGGCGCCCCCTTTTTTTTTTTCCAAAAAAATTTTTTTAACGTTTATTTTTGAGACAGAGAGAGGGAGAGCATGAACAGGGGAGGGTCAGAGAAAGAGGGAGGCTTATTCTTTATTATGAAACAAATTATTTTAACACAGAATGAAGAAACTTAGGTTACTTTTTTCCTGTTTTCCTTTTTTTTTTTTTTTTTTTTTTTAGAGAGAGAGAGAGAAGGTAAGAGCTTTGGGAAGGAAGGGGGAAAATGTTGGTGGGAAGAAAATAGTCTCGATATGGTTTACATATTCTATGAAGCTAAGAAGGTAGTTTTAAAATAGATCACTAGGTGAAGTCATGGAAATGGAAATGCAGCTTTTGGTGAAGAAGAAAAAAAAAAGCTATTTTAGCAAATTCTGCTGTTTTAATCTCTCTCTCAGTCAAAGTGGGCGTAACTAATGTTCTTCAGTGCCAGAGAGGGCATCATAGGACAAGGTGGTGGTGAAGAGAAAAGGGGAGAATAAGAGTCATACACTTTGATTGAATATGGAGCCCAGGAGAGTTTGGTGCTTCCAGTTAGTGCTCTCTGGTTCTTTAGACAAGAAGACCAAATGGAAGCCATCTGGAATGCTGATCTGTCGACTTCAAGCTACCCAGTAACAGAGAAGACATCAATACATTCACTCTGGGCCCAGCTGGGTGGGTACCCAGATATTCCTATGCTACTCCAGTTAGATGTTCAATCTACCTTCAGAAAATCTCTTGGATCCATTAAATCACAGTAAGTTAAGGACTGGGAGAACTCTGGTAATTGGGCCTTTGGTCATATACCTTCTGTTTCCCTACCTTGACCTTACCTTATAGCACCAGGGAATTACCAAAAGTAGGTGCTTGGTGTAAAGTTAGACATTACCTTTTCCAGGATGCTGTATTAACAGAAGTATACAGTATGTAACCATTTGAATCTTTTTTCACTTAGCATAACTCCTATGAAATTCATCCATGTTTTTATGTGTATTATTAATTCATTCCTTTTTATTTACTGACTAGTATTATTCCATTATAGGCTGTACCACATTTTTTAATTCATTCATCAGGTGAAAGACATTTGAGTTGTTTCCAGTTTGGAGCCATTATAAATAAAACTGCTATAAAAATTCATATACAGGTTTTGGGGTGAATGTAAGTTTCTACTTCTCTTAGATAAATACCCAGGAGTGGGGTTGATGGGTTAGATAAGCATTTGTTTAACTTTTATAAGAAATTGCCAAGCTTTTTTCCAAAGTGACTTTTCATCTCTGTATTTATTCAGTGGGGCTAGTTCTTGTCCTGTCTCTGGATGAAAACCTAGACGGTTCTGTGACATTTCCGGTAACTTTTCAGTACTATGTTTATCTGGTTAGTAAAATGTCCAGAACCATGTACAAGTAAAACTTGGATTTTATTTTAAAGTTGAGGTTTCTCCTCTCTTCCAGCTAAGACTATTTATTACAACTTAGAGTCAGAGAAGTAGGATATGAACAGCTGCTTTTTTCTGCCCTACTGTTTCTCACTTTCCCAGCTTGCTACTATGGGACCCTTTAGGAATTAGAGGTCTTGGAAGGAAGAAGAGAGGCGGTAAATGGAAAGTTCTTACTATCACTGTTGCATTTTCTAACATCAGTGCTTCCTGGATGTGGCAGATTTTTAAAGCTGACTCATGAGGTACTTTGATTAGTTCTTTGGAGATCACCATCACTGGAGATCTCTTATCTGCAGATTTCTTGATCTTGTCAAATATAGTTTTATCCCAACTGGTTGTTTACATCTGTGATACTTCCAGCTTCTCTCTGCTGAGATGTGTTTGCATATTTGGGCATCCCTTGCAGACAGAACCCATGACAGCCCTATGCCATCTTTCTTGGGTATACATATGCATAGATGTGGCCCACATCTAGTCTACTGGAAACAGTGGGCCTTTCTTTGTCCAAGTAAACTCTGAGGTTGAAGGCTTATCCCAATGCAGCAGCAGCCTCTTCTTTGCTATTAGTACAGCTAGCCAATCAATCACTGCCTTAGCTTTTTTTTTAGGTATTGAATCAGGCCCCATTCTATTGGGCCTCCAAAATGCTGTGATAAGTTCTTGGAGTGGAGAATGGGTAGGCATGCTCTCAAAATCCTCTTCTCCTTGACCATTTCATACTCTGAGTATGAGTTAGAAGATTAAGAGTCAGTTTAACTAATATTCAACTTTATCCAGTCAACCTGAATTTAATCTGACAACTTTTCCATTGTGCTTTGTCAAAACTTTCACTTTGATATTCTACCACATACAAAATGTGTATTAGGAGTCTCTAACTTGTTTAGTTAGATGTCTGAAAACATTCAGAGTAAGAGGTGCTGAAAACAGTGAAAAAAATTAAGACATTATAGGAAATAGGAGAACTGAAGTCTTGGAATTTTGCTATTTTTCACTAAAAATAGAAATATAGACAATATACACTTTAAGACATCTTAAGTTAGTAATAATGGGCACTATATGATCAGTTACTACTTGCCATGCTCCCTTTTTTTTCCTCACTAGAATCTCTTCAAGGTCTTCCTCCCCCCAAAAGGATTATATTTATTTTACTTTGTGAAAATTAAAGTACAAACCAAGAGAATTTCTTTCCCTCTGGTTTTAGTTATTTCTACCACTCCTTAGAGCTCAATTTAAACAATTATTCTTTCTGATCTGTCTTCTCTAATTCCTCCTATGTGCTCCCATAGCATCTTATAATTAAATAGTATCCTAGCACTTACCATTCTATATTGTGCCTCATTATTTTCCTCCCCTGATTTCAGACATGTTTTGGAGAAATTAGCTGCCTTTGTGCTGAACTGCCACTACCTTTGCTCTGCCTGCTTTCCTTTCAAAAATATTTATGGACTACTTACTACGTGCCAGGTACTATACCTAGGCACCGAGATACAATATGTGGGAAGGGCTCAAGAGATCATAGATGACAGGAAGAAGGAAAAATTTGTGCAAAATCTAGGGTCAATACCATATTGCTTCTTTTTGCTGTATCTCCTTAAAAAAACAGCAACAAAAACTAAACTAAACCAAATAATATTTCCCCCTACTCCTCAGTTCCCTTTCTTCCTATTTCCAACAGAGGTGACTAGAACTAAGATTTTTTTCTCTTCCTGTCTGGATGTGTTTTGTGATGCTTGGAGCTACTGCAATCTTTGGCAACCCTGAGGTGATAACCACAAGATAAAAAGACAATACACCAGGAATTACAGAGAAGGAAAATAAATAAAACTCTGTCCCTGATGACATCTAATTGCTAGAACAACCCTGAGTATACGTGCCTCTGGGCTTTTGTTAAGTGAGTCTTTGTTTGGTCAAGGATTCTATTGCTTATAGTCATGTGAGTTTGAAAAGAATGTGTAACCTGCTATTGTTAGATAAAGTAGTCTAGAGACACTAATTATATCCATTTGATTAATGGTGCTGTTGAGTTCAACTATAACCTTAATAATTTTCTGCCTGCTGTATCTGTCCACTTCTGATAGAGGAATGTTAAAGTCTCCAACTACAACAGAGGATTCACCTGTTTCTCCTTGCAGTTCTATCAGTTTTTGCCTCATGTAGTTTGATGCTCTGTTGTTAGGCAAAACAGTAAGGATTATTATGTCATCTTGGCATATTGACCCCTTTATCATTATAAAATACCCTTCTTTGTCCCTGATAGCTTTCCCTGCTTTAAAGTCTAGTCTGTCTTGGGGCGCCTGGGTGGCGCAGTCGGTTAAGCGTCCGACTTCAGCCAGGTCACGATCTCGCGGTCCGTGAGTTCGAGCCCCGCGTCGGGCTCTGGGCTGATGGCTCGGAGCCTGGAGCCTCTTTCCGATTCTGTGTCTCCCTCTCTCTCTGCCCCTCCCCCGTTCATGCTCTGTCTCTCTCTGTCCCAAAAATAAATAAACGTTGAAAAAAAAAAAAAATAAAGTCTAGTCTGTCTTAAATTAATATAAGTACTCCTTTGTTTTGATTAGTGTTATCATGGTATTTTTTCCCTTCCATTTACTTTTAACCTACATATCTTAATATTCAAAGTCAGTTTTTTATAGACAACATATATTTGGGTCTTGTGTTTGGATCCACTCTGATAATCTCTGTCTTTTAATTGGCACATTTAGATCATTAACGTTTAAGATGGTTATTGATATAGTTGCATTAATATCTACCATATTTGTTACTGTTTTCTATTTATTGCCCTTGTTCTTTAGTCTTTCATACTTTTTCTGCACTTTTTAGTTTTGAGATTTTATAATTCCATTTTATCTCCTTTCTTCATTTAAACTTTTTTCATTACTTTTTCAAGTTGCTGCCCTAGACTTTGCACTATACATTTACAACAAACCCATGCCTACATTCAAATAACACTATACTGCAAGTGCCTTATAATAACAAAATATTCCTAATTCTTCTCCCACTCCATCCCTTGTATCATTTCTGTCATCCATTTAATCTATACATTAGCATGCATATATCATTGAATACATTGTTATTATTACTATTTTGCACAATTTATTATCTGTTAGACCAGTTAAGAAAAATAAAACCTTTTATTTTTATTTATTGCTTCTCAAATGTTCTTCCTATCTTTATGTAGATCCAAATTTCTGATTTATATCATGTTCCTTTTTTCTGAAGAACGTCCTTCAACACTTCTTGCAAGGCAGATCTACTGGCTATAAAATTCTCTCAGTTTTTGTCTGAGAAAGTCTGTATTTTTTTCTTCACTTAAAAATTTTTGCAGGGTACAGAATTCTAAGTAGGTAGTTTTTCTCTAAACACTTAATTTTTTTTAATGTTTATTTATTTTTGAGAGAGAGAGACAAGTGCAAGCAGGGGAGGGACAGAGAGGGAGGGAGACACAGAATCCAAAGCAGGCTCCAGGCTCTCAACTGTCAGCACAAGAGCCCAACGTGGGGTTTGAACCCATGAACCATGAGATCATGACCTGAGCCCAAGTCAGACTTTTAACTGACTGAGCCATCCAGGCACCACTCTCTCAACACTTTAAACATTATACTCCTTTCTCTTACTTGCATGGTTTCTGAGAAGTTGGATGTACTTTTTATCTTTGCTCCTCTGTAGGTAAGGTGTTTTTTCCTTCTGATTTCTTTCAAGACTTTTACCTTAAATATGATATGCCTAAGTGTGACTTTTGGGGCATTTATCCTACTTGGTATTATCTGAGTTTCCTAGTTCTGTGATTTGGTGTCTGACATCCATTTGGAGAAATGTTCCATCATTATTGCTTCAAATATTGCTTCTGTTCTTTTCTATCTTTTTCTGGTATACCCATTATATGTATGTTACACCTTTTGCAGTTGTCCTCCAGTTCTTGGATATTCTGTTTTCTTCAGTCTTTTTCTTCTTTGTTTTTCAGTTTTGGAAGTTTCTTTTTTTTTTTTTTAATGTTTTTATTTATTTATTTATTTTTAGAGAGAGACAGAGTGAGTGGGGGAGGGGCAGAGAGAGAGAGAGAGGGAGACACAGAATCTGAAGCAGGCTCCAGGCTCTGAGCTGTCAGCACAGAGCCTGATGCGGGGCTCAAACTCATTAGCCATGAGATCATGACTTGAGTTGAAGTTGGATGTTCAATCGAATGAGCCACCCAGGTGCCCAGTTTTGGAAATTTCTATTGGCATATCCTGAAACTCAGAGATTCTTTTCTCAGCCATATCCAGTATACTAATAAGGCCATCAAAGATATTCTTCATTTCTGTTAGTGTTTTTGATCTCCAGCATTTCTTTCTGGTTTTTTCTTAGAATAGCCATCTCTCTGCTTACAGTATCTGTCTATTCCTGCATGTTGTATACTTTTCCCATCAAAGTACTTAGCATATTAATTATCCTCATTTTAAATTCCAAGTGTAATAATTCTAATACCTCTACCATATCTGACTCTGATTCTGATGCTTGTTCAGTCTCTCCTGTGTTTTTTGCCTTTTAGTATGCATTGTAATTTTTGTTAAAATCCAGACGTGATGTACTAGGTGAAAGGAATTCTGGCAAATAAATAAGACTTTAATGGTGTGATATAAGGTATGGAAGAATGCGAAACATTGTATAGTCCTGTGATTAGGTCTTAGTCTTTTGAAAAGCCTATGCCTCTTGTCTGTGAACTTCACCAGTGCTTCTTAATATCCTTCACTCCCACCTTTGGTGTCACAGGATGGATAGAGGGAACTGGAATTGGGTATTTCTCTTCTCTCACAAAGAAGGCTAGAGTTGACTGGAGTTGGGTATTTTCCTTCCTCCAAATAAGTTAGGTCCTGATGAAACCCTACGCTTTGGTTAGGCTTTGGTAAAATAGTCTCTCTCAAGGGCAGACCTTGTTAAGAAGAACAAGATGCTCTGGTATATTTCAAAATGGTTACTTTACCCATCCCCCTGAGAGAAACATCAGGAAATTTTTCTCCAATCTTCACTGTGAGGACATGGTAGTTTCTGGAGGTCCCTTTTACTGGGTCCTCCTGGAGATTTTAACTCTCAGACTTGCCCGTACTGAGCTTCCAGCAATTCATCAATTAAAGTTCAAGTTTTTTACCAGGCACTGGATCCTGCAGAAGTGTCTGCTCATGGGTTTTGGCTCCAGTAAGTTGTGATTCTCTGTATTGCCTGTCCCTCCAATTTGCAGGGCAATGGCTTTCCCTGTGACCTCATTTCTCTGAATGTAGGTTGTTAGGATGGAGTAGCAACTTCTTGCATGTATTCTTCAACAAATTCCAATACACTTACTTTTTGGTTGCAAAAATGGGCTCATACTTGACATGTTTTTTTAAATCTGTTTAGTGTTTCACTTAACAGTACATCTTTAAATTTTTTCTATGTCAGTATAGACTTACATCATCATTTTTATTGATTGTATGATGCTCATTGTATAGTTCCATCACAATTTATTGAACTGTCTGCCTACTGATGGAAGTTTGAATATTCTTCAACATTACAAACAATGCCGCAGCAAATATCCTCACATAAGTTTGCATAGTTGTATGATGATTTCCCTATAAAAATGTCATTAAAATAATATTAATTTTCTTCCAATACAAAAGTAAAGCATGATTATCATAGAAAGTTTGGAAAAGAGCAAGAAGTCCATGCCCAGAAATAACCATTGTTAACACTTAAGTTCTAACTTTAGGTGTAAGAAGACTGTCTAATAAGTAATAAGCTATTGCCAAGCTCTGCTCTTCCTGGGAGACATTCTGCCTTGTCAAGGTGACTTTTATAAATATAGATTACATATCAATTTTACTAGTTTAACTTTGGGAGTTCTGGAGGCACTCTTATTTTCCTTATGAATCATCTATATTCCTATAAATGTATTTAAGAGCAATTTGTAATAAGATTAATTTTCTTGTCTTGTTTCCAGGTTTAAGAAGATTCCCAAGTGACTGTAAAATTAAATACAAGCATGTTGAAAGTAAATTTCAAAGTTACAGTAGAATTCCTCTTTTGCTTTCTTTCATGTACATGCATTGCTTTACCTATTCTGTGCTTTTACATTCTGCCTATAGTTCTTTAGGTTAAACATCTTCACTTCCAGACTATTAACATGACCACTCAAGAAAGAATATCCTCTGCTCTAGATTACTGGAAACACAAAGCTTCAACAAACACTGTGGTAGGCTGTCATAAAAGGGACATAATATGGCCCCTCACATGATGGCAAAGTAGCACAGTCTACCTCCCAGAACCTAAACCCAAAGATGCCTCAGAAATAAGAAATGAATGGATATAAAAGAAGAAGAAGAAGAAGAAGAAGAAGAAGAAGAAGAAGAGAAGGAGGAGGAAGAGGAAGAGGAGGAAGAGGAGGAGGAGGAGGAGGAGGAGGAAGAGGAGGAGGAGGAGGAAGAGGAGGAGGAAGAGGAGGAGGAGGAAGAGGAGGAGGAGGAAGAGGAGGAGGAGGAGGAGAAAACCAGCAGAAACCCCTGGAGAGTCAAAAGGTGATTATGATCTGGTAAAGAAGGGAAATAGTAGCCTGGGACAGAGGAAAGCCAGGCTTCCAACGTGGGGAGTGGATTTGTGGAGAAATTTTGAATTGGATTCTTTTCTACTCCCCCTCCCAACACTGCCCATACTTACATCATTGCCTTCCCTAGCAGATTCATAGGGAAACACTATGTAGGGTTTAAAAAAAAAAAAGGCAAATGCTGGCTTAACCAACAAGCATCAACAGGTTTCTCCTACCCACCC
This sequence comes from Lynx rufus, assembly GCF_022079265.1. Classification (NCBI taxonomy): domain Eukaryota; kingdom Metazoa; phylum Chordata; class Mammalia; order Carnivora; family Felidae; genus Lynx; species Lynx rufus. The sequence goes on along the minus strand of NW_025814889.1, from coordinate 77,075,156 downwards.
CCCCACCCCCAACCCATAGGCCTTCTTCCCATCCAGAGGACTAAATAATACATTCTTAGAAAAGAACGAAGCCTATGGTAAGATACAGAGAGGTTTGCTGAAGGACAAAGCCTTCTGATAAGAATGACACACATGAGGATATTAAAGTTGGAAACCTGCTCATCAGAGGTGATACAAGCTAAGGTCTATGTTTTGATTCCTCCTACCCCTTTCTCCATCCATTACCTGCCAAGATAATTGATAATTGATACCTATGAGGAAAATGACCTCACAGGGAAAAATAACTAGAAAATTAGAAAGGCAATAAACTAAATATCCTACCCTAGATGACAAGAAAAAGTAGGATACATGCCAAATAAATGTCCCTAAAAGAGGATACTGCTAACGAAGCAGAAACGATTAAAAAGAAACAAGTATGGGGGGAGTCTGGGTGGCACAGTCGGGTGAGTGTGAGAAATCCAACTTGATTTCTGCTCAGGTCATGACCTCATGGTTCATGGGGTCAGGCTCTGTGCTGACAGTGTGGAGCCTGCTTGAGATTCTCTCTCTCTCTCTCTCTCTCTCTCTCTCTCTCTGCCCCTCCCCAGCTCTCTCTCTCTCACACACACTCTCTCTCTCTCTCAAAATAAATAAACATTAAAAATTTTTTTAATAAATTAAAAAAAAGGTAACAAGTAGGATTACTGAATATTCAAACACAATTGAAATAAACTCATTGGATGACATAAACAGCAAAATGGACACAGCCCAAGATCAGGTCAAGAAACTTTTCCAAAAGACACTGAGAAGGAATTAGAGATAAAAGATATAAAAAACTAAGAAATATGGAGGCTAGATATAGAAATGACAGCATTTATATAACAGGAGTGCTAATAAGAGAGAAAAAAAGTAAATGGAGGAAAGATGATTCATGAAAAAAAAGTGAGAACTTCCAAAGAAAGGTTGCTATTGAAACGCTATAAGGCTATAAATAAATAGAATTGATATGGGAAAATGCATACTTACTAATATTTTAATGAAATTTAAGAATTCCAAAGGCAAAGAGAAAATTCTAAAGCCTCTCTGAGAAAAGCAGTTTATCCATAAAGAAAACAAATCAGAATAATGTGAGATGTCTCAAGAGCAACATTAGGGGAAGGTAAACAATGAAATATTCTTAAAATATTAAGAGCAGAAACTTTGACTCTAAAATTTTATATTTAGCTAACTTGTCAATTAAATGTGAGGATACAATATTCTCAGACCTTCAAGGTCTCAGCAGATTATCATAAAGATCCCCTGAAAATATTCCTGGAGGAAGTAAGGTATCAAACAAACACTTTAGGAAATGCTATAAAATATAAAACAGTAAGAATGATAAAATACCTTTGTAAAGTATGTTGTCTAAAAAAGCATTTTACACACACACACACACACACACACACACCCCAGATGTAACAAAGTAGGGGACAGAGTGTAACCTCCAGAGGTAGGTAAGAGTGTATGTGTTAAAGTATCTGTACTACTAAAGGGGAAGTTACAGATAGATGTTGATAAGTTTCATAAATTAGGGAGAAAAATACAAGTAAAGGCCTTAATAAGTTAGGGATTACCAATGAAGAACAAATACAAAATGCATGCTTTTCTGGGATCCTTGGGTGGCTCAGTCAGTTAAGTGTCTGACTCTCTGTTTCTGCTCAGGTCATGATATCACTGTTTCGTGGGTTTGAGCCCCATGTCGAGCTCTGCGCTGACAGTGCAGAGCCTACTTGAGATTCTCTTTCTCTCTCCTTCCCTCCCTCTACTCCTCTCCCACTCACACTGTCTCTCTCTCTCTCAAAATAAATAAATAAACATTAAATAAAATTAAAATAAAATGCGTGCTTTTCAAACTCATAGATAAAACCGATTTATCCAAGGAAATGAATAAGAAGCAAAAAAAAATTAAACTAAAATGGAATAAAAGTTCTAACATAGAAATAATATATTAGTTAAACTTAAAATTCTCAGATTGAATTTAAAAAAATCTAGTGGAGTGCCTGTTTGGTTCAGTCGGTAGAGCATGCAACTCTTGATCCCAGTGTCACGAGTTCAAGCCCCACATTGGGCATGGAGCCTAACTTAAAAAAAGAAAAAAATCTAGGGACACCTGGGTGGCTCAGTTGGTAAAAGGACCAACTCTTGATTTCAGCTCAGGTCATGATCTCACAGTCATGAGATCAAGCCCCACATAGGGCTCTGCGCTGACAGTGGGAGCCTGCTTGGGATTCTCTCTCTCTCCTCTGCCTCTGCTCCTCCCCCTGCTCATGCACACTCTCTCAAAATAAAATAAACATTTAAAAAAAAAGAAAAAAATCTAGCAATATAATGTCTACATGAGACACAGTTTTTTAAAGTTTATTTATTTTGAGAGAGAGAGAGCGAGTGCAGGAGGGGCAGAGAGAGAGAGAGAGAGAGAGAGAGAGAGAGAGAGAATCCTAAGCAGGCTCTGCACTGACAGTGCAGAGCCCCAAAATGGGGCTTGAATTCACAAACCACAAGATCATGACCTGAGCCAAAATCAAGAGCCAGATGCTAAACCGACTGAGCCACCCAAGGCACCCCTGGAGACATTTAAAAGAAAGGTTGGACAAGTTAAAACAAAAAGACGGGAAATGGCAACAATTAACCAAAAGAAAGCCAAGCATATGTTTAATATCAGGTCAAAAATAGAATTCAAGGCAAAAAGTATCACCAGAAGCGAAGGAAAACTATAGCTAAAGAACATGGAATATACAGAAAATATAATGCATCTCTATTAATACAGGTGCTTATTATGACAAAACTTCAAAATATACAAAATAGTAGCTGACCCCTGCCTCTCCCTGCAGCCCTCTAAAATGATGTCGGTTTTAACTCCCATATCCCCCTCATCAGTTGGCCTGGAAATGAATTGGGGGTCTTACTCCTCAATGCCACTTCTAGATCATTCTTCCCTACTCTCTAATAATACTCAACTTTCAATCTCCTGTTACTATGCCATATACCTCCCCATTGCCTTCTCTGTTGCAGTCCTTTACCTCCTCTTTGTTTACTGTCACTCTGTCCAGTACTTCTGTCATAATCCCTAGCAATTTCAATATTCATTTAACTTTTTTTTTTTAATTTTTTTTCAACGTTTTTTATTTATTTTGGGAGAGAGAGAGACAGAGCATGAACGGGGGAGGGGCAGAGAGAGACGGAGACACAGAATCGGAAACAGGCTCCAGGCTCCAAGCCATCAGCCCAGAGCCTGACGCGGGGCTCGAACTCACGGACCGCGAGATCGTGACCTGGCTGAAGTCGGACGCTTAACCGACTGCGCCACCCAGGCGCCCCAATTTAACTTTTTATAATACCTGACCTTGCAATGTTTTGATTTTTCTCCTTTGGTGACTTAATCCTCTAGCTATTTAGTCATACCCTTGACCTTGTCATTGCAAAAACAAAACGAAACAAAAATACCCTGCAACCAATCTGTAATTTCAGTTCCAAATAACTCATTCTGCAAACATCACTTCTTTACAGCTCATTCCCACTAGTATCCCAACTCCAACAATCCTCTGATCTTCACAGACCTTTTATTTCATCGATTCCACCATGTTCACAGTGTCCCTCATCCTTTCATGTCCTCAATTCCTTTGTAATCTACTTTAAATCATAGATAATTACAGTCAGATAGATTACATAATCTATCTGGTAGATAGATAGATAGATAATTATAATCAGTCCTTTGCATATGCTCTCAACTCAAACTCACTTATTCCTCTCTTGCTTCAAAGTACTCCTTGGTTGACCACCGTCCAGCTTAAATCAAATTTGCTCTGCCTGCTCGATACCTGCATCCTGGCAGCTGAATGTAGCTTAAGATAAACATTCAAATTTGCTGACTAGTCTTACATTAAATAATCATTAACCTCAACTGGCCCCATAATACTGCCTGGCAAACATACTATATTTCCTTAATCCATTTACTCTGACTTAGCTGGACAGGTTTTCTCCTATCTCCTTAAATTCCTGAGACTTTCCCTTTCATCTTCTTTCTTGGCTTATGACCAAGCTCCTCCTCTCACTGAGAAAATGGAAGCAATCATTATTAAGTCCACATACTTCTACCACATCTCTCTAACTATCTGCATTTGTACCCATATATCTACTTTCTGTCTTGTTACCTGTGGATAAAGTATCTCACTTCCATCTAATGCCAGCCCCTCACTTGTACACTAGATCTTATCTCCTCTTTTCTATTCAAGGACATTGCTTCAGCAATTCTCCCATCTCTCTCTGTACCATCAATTTTTCCTCTATAACATGATGTTATTTTTCTCAACTTTGAAAGCAAACAACTCTCTCTCTTAGATCCACTTCCTTCAACAGTTATTGCTCCATTTCTCCCTTTCTTTTCACGCCAAAATTCCTTTTAAAAATTATGTAAGCTAACTAATTTCTCTCCTCTCCTGAACCTACTCTAATCAGGTTTCTGCTTCTACTCCATCATCGAACTTGCCCCTAGCAAGGTCACCAACATCCTTCATACTGTTAAATCAAATGATCAGTTTTGAGGTCTTACTTGATATATCAGCAACATGTGAAACTATGGATCACTCTGTTTCCTTGAAATAATTTTTTCACATGGGTTCCAGGACATTGTACTCTCCTGGTTTGCCTCTTCTCTGGCCACCTTTATATCTTTTTGCTGGTTCCTTTTTATCTCCCTGCCCTCAAAATGTTGCAGTGGTTCAGAGTTTACTTCTTAGGCCTCTTGTCCTGTCTACACTCCCTTGATGGTCTCAGCCTTATGGCTTTAAATACCAATATATGGTATATACAATGCTGATGATTTCAAATTTATATCTCAGACTTTGCCTCTGAACTTTGCCCCTGAATTCTAGTCCTATATATCCAGCTATCCACTTGATATCTCACTTAGCTGAGCTCCTGATAGCAACAGACCTATTCCTTATGCTTTGTCCCTGATGATACTTTTTGCCTTGAATTTGTAGCTTCAATTCATCTTATATAAAATAGATACTTTGTTTCTGTTTTTCATTTTGTTTTGTTTTTGGTGTTTTCTGTTCATATTAGCCTGGAATACCTACTTATATTTCTTTCCATTTGTCTGTAGTCTTTCATTTTAAATATGTCTCTTATAGATAATATATTGTTAGACCTTAATTTTTAAATCCAGTCTGAGATCCAACCTGAGTTTCTGCCTTCTCATTGAGGGATTTAACTTATCGACATTTATTGTAATTTCAGTTATATTAGGATTTATTTTTGCCATCTTATAAAGATGAGTAAGATGGAAAACTCCCTAATGAGCTGATTAGGAAAAAGAGACTATTCAAATAATCAAATCACATAACGAAATCAAAAGAACTAGTACAGATACAACAGAGATAGAAAAGAATATGATGGTCAATTATAAGCTGATATACTAAAAGCTAGATGATTTTTGGAAAATTATAAAATTCCAAGATTGGCAGAAAACATTAAAAATATGAACAGATTAAATACCTATAAACACATTGAATAGCAATTAAAGACCTTTCCCCCCTGGGGGGCAGGGGGACCTTAGGCTTATATGGTTTTACAGTGAATTTTACTAAGCTTTCAAGGGACAGATAATCCCTTTATCAATTAAATGTTCCAGAAAATAGGAAAAGGGAAAAAGCTGCATAATGATTTATTCCAAAATCAGTACAAGAAAAGAGAATCATAACCCATGTTACTGATGAAAATAGATTTTAAAAAATAAATGCAAAGAAATATTATCCAACTATGGCTTAACATGACAAAGCAATCAATGTTATTGACCGTATCTATAGATTAAAGGAGAAAAATCACATAATCTTTCCAAGAATTGTGGTATAATACACTTGGTAAGGTTACACATTTGTATTTAAAATGTCTTCAGAAAAACAGAAATATTAATTCTCTATACAAGCAATAATGAACCAAAAATGGCAATACCATTCACAACAGTACCAAAAATTATAACATATTTAACAATTAGTTCACAAATGTGGCACAATATGTTTACCCTGAAAAAAATTTAAACTCTATTCAAGGATATAAAAGAAGATCTAAAAAAAAAAAATAGATAAAGTATGTTCTTAGTTAAGACAACTTAGTAAAGATGTCAGTTCCTTGAAAAATAACCTATAAGTTCAAATCTTATTTTAAAGGGTGCCTGGGTGGCTCAGTTGGTTAAGGTTAAGCATCTGACGATTTTGTCACAGGTCATTATCTCATGGTTTGTGAATTCAAACCCTGTACTGGCCGCTGTGCTGAAAGTGCCGAACATGCTTGGGATTCTCTCTCTCCCTCTCTTTCTCTTGTCCCTCCCCTACTTGCACTCTCTCTCCCTCAAAAATAAATAAATAAACTTAAAAAAAATTTTTTTAATGTTTATTTATTTTTGAGGGAGAGAGAGAGAGACAGAGCATGAGCGGGGGAGGTGCAGAGAGAGAGGGAGACACAGAATCTAAAGCAGGCTCCAGGCTCTGAGCTGTCAGCACAGAGCCTGACTTGGGGCTTGAACTCACAAACTGTGAGATCATGACCTGAGCCCAAGTTGGACACTTAACTGACTGAGGCACCCATGCACCCCAATAAATAAACTTTAAGAAAATTTTATTTTAAAATGTTAGCTGGAACTTTATTAGAAACTTGACAAACTCATTCTAAACTGTATGTGAAAACATACAGCACATGAAAAGAGGATCACTTTTGAAAAAGAAAATGAGAAAGGGGTTAATAATATAGCTATTATGAGCTGGCACATTATAGAAATTATAGAAATTTAAAAAACACATTATAGAAATTAAAAAAACAACAGCAGCAAGATAGAAACACAAGAACAAATAAACCAACAAACAAAGAGCTCAGAAATAGACCCATGACACACAGAACATGACATATGAAAAAGGTGGCACCACAAAGGCGGCAAAGCCACCTTCATGAGGAAGGAACAGATTTCTTAGAAATTATGTTGATAACAATAGCCCAAGTATGGGAAGAGCCCAAATGTCCATCGATGGATGAATGGATAAAGATGTATTACTCAGCAATCAAAAAGAATGAAATCTTGCCATTTGCAACTACGTGGATGGGACTGGAGGGTATTATGCTAAGTGAAATTAGTCAGAGAAAGACAAAAATCATAGACTTCACTCATAGAGGAATTCAAGAGACAAAACAGATGAACATAAGGGAAGGGAAACAAAAATAACATAAAAACAGGGAGGGGGACAAAACAGAAGAGACTCATAAATATGGAGAACAAACTGAGGGTTACTGGAGGGTTTGTGGGAGGGGGGATGGGCTAAATGGGTAAGGGGCACTAAGGAATCTACTCCTGAAATCATTGTTGCACTATATGCTAACTAATTTGGATGTAAACTTTTAAAAATGAAAAATAAAATTAAAAAAAATTACGTTGATAAAACAGGTTCACAGTATGAAGAAAAATCAAGTTAGATCCCTACCTTACACTGAATAAATAAAAAGATAAACTTCAGATGACTTAAAGTTAAAAAAATTTTTCATTATGTTTATTCATTTTTTTAATTTTATTTTTTATTTTTTAAAATTTACATCCAAATTAGCATATAGTGCAACAATGATTTCAGGAGTAGATTCCTTAGTGCCCCTTACCCATTTAGCCCATCCCCCCTCCCACCACCCCTCCCATAACCCTCAGTTTGTTCTCCATATTTATGAGTCTCTTCTGTTTTGTCCCCCTCCCTGTTTTTATATTATTTTTGTCTCCCTTCCCTTATGTTCATCTGTTTTGTCTCTTAAAGTCCTCATATGAGTGAAGTCTATGATTTTTGTCTTTCTCTGACTAATTTCACTTAGCATAATACCCTCTAGTCCCATCCACATAGTTGCAAATGGCAAGATTTCATTCTTTTTGATTGCCGAGTAATACTCCATTGTATATACATACCACATTTTCTTTATCCATTCATCCATCAGTGGACATTTGGGCTCTTTCCATACTTTGGCTATTGTTGATAGTGCTGCTATAAACATGGGGGTGCATGTGTCCCTTTGAAACAGCACACCTTTATCCCGTGGATAAATGACTAGTAGTGCAATTGTTGGGTCATAAGGTAGTTCTGTTTTTAGTTTTTTGAGGAGCCTCCATACCGTTTTCCAGAGTGGCTGCACCAGCTTGCATTCCATATGTTTATTCATTTTTTGAGAGAGACAGAGTGCAAGCAGGAGAGAGGGGGAAACAAAGAATCTGAAGCAGGCTCCAGGCTCTGAGCTGTCAGCACAGAGCCCAATGCAGGGCTCAAATTCACAAACTGTAAATCACGACCTGAGCCAAAGTCCAATGCTTAACCAACTGAGCCACCCAGGCACCCCATGACTTAAAGGTATTAATAAAAATAAATAAATAAAACTATCAGGCTAATAGAAGAAAATGTAGAAAAATATCTTTGTGATCTAGGGAATGGAAAGGTTTCTTAAACAAGATCCAAAAATACAAAACTTAAATTGCTTTAAATATCTTACAGTTTTATTTTATGTATATTTTAATACTTTATGTACACTTTGTACTTTAAATATCTTATACTTTTATTCCTCAATTATACCGCAATAAAGCTGAAAGTAAAATAAAAACAAAACCAAAATGAAACTTAAGGCCCAAACTTCATGGATTATTTGCCAGCATGGCAAAACTTAAGAGTGGTTAGTACCAATCTTGGCAAACGAAATATGTGGGAAGACTGAGCTCTTATGCATAGGATGTGGAAGTATAAGCTGTCTTAGCTGTTCTGGGAAGCAACCTGAAAACACTTTCATGAAGTTAAGTGTGTGTGTGTGTGCCTTGGAATCCCAAATTACCATCTCCTGGGTATATGTCTTAGAAAAAAAGTGTCATGTGCGTTATCACGGGAACATATACAAATGTTCACTTAGCTTTTGGCAAGATAGCAGGGAGATGAAAGCAGGTGTTTTAACCAGGGGAACACTTACATAAAATAGGATGGAAGCAGACTGTGGAAGAAACGTAGCAACTAAAAGCAACAAACTGAGTGTACATATAGTCCATAGATTTTAAACACATAATGTTAAGTTTAAAAAGAAAAAAAATAGGATATTTGAAGTATAATATTACTTATGCATGTTAAAAATAAATACACACCTTTGTATGTAGTCTTCCTGTACCTCTTCTTTTTTTATTTTTTAAAAAATGTTTGTTTGTTTATTTATTTTTGAGAGAGAGAATGCATGAATAGCAGATGGACAGATGGAGAGAGACAGAGAGGAGACAGAGAATCCCAAGCAGGCCCTGAGCTGCCAGAGCAGATCCCGACACTGGGCTCAAACCCACAAGTTGTGAGATCATGACCTGAGCTGAAACCAAGAGTTGGACACTTAACTGACCGAGCCACCCAGGCACCCCACTTCCTATACCTCTTGTTAAAAACTACGCACAGCAAAAAAGGAAAGCGAATCAAAATGCCTACAATTGATACTAAAATGCAGGCAAAAAATCCTACAATCTCTAATTTAAATGCAAGTTGAGAGAGGTAAAGTACATACCATTCAGAACTTCCCACAAATGTGTAGAGGCACAGAATCTGCTTGAAAGTGTGGAGGATTTGCAGTCTTAATGTTGGTAGAACCTGGTAATAACAAGCATTTGCTCCCAGAAGGAAATCACCCAGCCATTAGTTGGAACAGCTGAGAGCTAGTCTGAAACCTGGCAGATCAGCACTGGCAACAGGAGTCAAAACATATGGGCTGGGAAAATTCATATGAAGGAAGGTGCTTGGGAAAGTGTCACTTTCAGGAAAAAGAGGCACTTTGGAAAGTAGTCATTGTTCCTTGAAAACAGCAACCAGTGGTAAACGGAAGAAAAGAAGTAACTGGTAATAAGTACCCCACTGAAAAAGTGAATAGGAGAATCAGAAATCTGACCGTAAAAAAAGCACCTACTTAAGAAAACTGCTTTTCATTCTAGTAACAGAAGAGGGGGCCCTTGAGCTGAAAAAAAATCAGGAAAGCCCTTGAAACCCTGTCCATTCTGGCTTGAAAGATCCACCTGCTAAAAACTCAGAAAATCTAACATATTCAAACATGAATAACAATAACAACAAAACTTCAGTATCCATATAAAGTTACTATAAAAAAACACGCACACACAGAAACAATCACGAGTTTTGACAGATGAAAGCATACCAAAGCAGAAATTGCTAACCCAAAGCAGAAATTAAGACTAAACTACAAGATATATAATTGTAGTGAATCCTGTGGAACCCTCTCCACACACCATGTTCAGGACCAAAGTACTCATATCCCAAGTTGCTACAAGTCACTATGAAGATATTATAGTCATGAATATCTATGCAATAAATAATATAGCAATGACTTTGGTAAAGTAGGAACTACAGAAGATTGAAGAAATGGACAGAAAATGCTAATAATGACTTTAATGCATATCTCTCATTTCAAGACAGTCCAAGAAAGAATAGAAACAAAAAAAGTAAGAATTTAGGAGAACTAAACAATGTTGATCTATAAGACAGTCTTATAAGACAGATAAAAGGTTTATCAATCTTTTACTACAAAATGTTACATGATGCTGCATAACAAAATGTAGTGGCTTAAAACAACACACATATATTATGTCACAATTTCTGTGGGTCAGGAGTTCAGTACTGGTTTGGCTGGCTGGTTTTGGCTTATGGTCTCTCATGAGACCAAATGTTGGCTTGGGCTTCAATCATCTGAAGGCTTGATTGTGGCTGTAGGTTCTGCTTCCAAACTGGCTCACTCACATAATTGTTGGCTAGAGGCAATATGGATGTCTCCAAAGAGCTTTTTGATATGTGATACTCAAGGGAATATCATAAGTGACCCAAGAGAGACAGAAAAGATGAAGCCATAATGCCTTTGTATGTACCTACCAAAAGTAAAATTTTTGATTGTTTTTTCTGTTAAAATAAAAAATTGATCTTTGAAAAAAAAACTGTCAATACTCAGATAACAGAAGTTTCTTAAATCAGAAAACTACTCTACTACAAGAGCCTGTTAAGTTTTGAGTTCTGCATTCACAGTAGTCATTCAAGAGGTGTAAGAAAGGAAGAATGGGAAGATAAAAAGCTCCAGCAAGAAATACACAGAAACTATGTTTGGTCAGCATGACTCACTAATGGGAATGTTCCAACATTATCTGACTTATTTGCAAGACAAAGACCTTTTAAAAATAGTGCAATTTACTGCTAGGAATTTACCCAAGGGATACAGGAGTACTGATGCATAGGGGCACTTGTACCCCAATGTTTGTAGCAGCACTCTCAACAATAGCCAAATTATGGAAAGAGCCTAAATGTCCACCAACTGATGAATGGATAAAGAAATTGTGGTTTATATAACACAATAGAGTGCTATGTGACAATGAGAAAGAATGAAATATGGCCCTTTGTAGCAACGTGGATGGAACTGGAGAGTGTGATGCTAAGTGAAATAAGCCATACAGAGAAAGACAGATACCATATGTTTTCACTCTTATGTGGATCCTGAGAAACTTAATAGGAACCCATGGGGGAGGGGAAGGGAAAAAAAAAAAGAGAGGTTAGAGTGGGAGAGAGCCAAAGCATAAGAGACTCTTAAAAAAATGAGAACAAACTGAGGGCTGATGGGGGGTGGGAGGGAGGGAAGGGTGGGTGATGGGTATTGAAGAGGGCATCTTTTGGGATGAGCACTGGATGTTGTATGGAAACCAATTTGACAATAAATTTCATATATTTTAAAAAAAAGATAAAGATAAAAAAATTAAAAAAATAAAAATAGTGCAATTTAAAGATTTGGACCTGGTTCTGCTTGAATTGAAAGGGCTTTGCCTTGATCAAGAGCCTCAAGCAGAGGACAGAATAAGAGGATAAGTATAAGTATTAAGTCTTTTTTGTATGTATGTGGTGATTATCTCCAACTACGATAAAAGCTACTCATGAAAGACCTTGTCTTTCTTTTCTATCTAGTTTAGCTGTTCAATAAATGAACTACCTAACAGATATCAAGATTTAAAAAATATGGTCAGCCTTCATTTGAAGTACAAATTTGTGATTACAAGAGTACTAAACTAAAAAGTCTTGACTTCCAATGCTGCTAGGTATTGGGCACCTGCGTGCTCAATAAGGGGCACCTGCATGGCTCAATAGGTTAAGTGTCCAATTCTTGATTCCAGCTCTCAGGTCATGATCTCATGGTGAGTTCAAACCCCAAGTCGGGCTCCACACTGATACTGTGGAACCTGCTTGGAATTCTCTGTCTGCCCCTCCCCCTTCTCTCAAAATAAGTAAATGAACGGGGATGCATGGGTGGTTCAGTCAGTTAAGTGTCCAACTCTTGATTTTGGCTCAGGTGATGATCTCACAGTCATGGGATTGAGCCCATGTTGGGCCCTGCACTGAACACGGAGCCTGCTTGTGATTCTCTCTCTCTCCCTCTCTCCCTCTGTCTCTGCCACTCCCTGGTTTGCATGTGTTCTCTCTCTCAAAATAAATAAATAAACATTAAAATAAATCAATAAACTAAAAAATGACCTAACTGGAGTTCATATTTCTAATTCTATTGACCTTCTATTTAAAAACTCAGGTTTACCATATCCTGGGCATTCTCTAATACTTAAAAAGCAAAATCAATCAAGCAACCCTAAAACACAATCTATACTTCTCTAATAAATCTAATTAAAAGTCTCCCAGAGAGAGGAGATGAGCTGAGTGTATCTGGGACTTCTTTCAGATTAAAGAATCTGTGGATTACTATTTAGAACCAGAGCACAATTACCAGGAGCTTCTTGTCATATTTAAATGATTTGAATAAACAGTTTGCTTCTGAGATGAGGTCAGTTCCCTTAAGGCTATAGCCTGGATGATATTACTGACCTTTTCTCACTCTTTGGGAAGGCATTATATGTACTTATTCCAACATACTTTAACACAAGCCAATATTCCACACAATCATCCAATGGACCTAGTTCTGGGGATACTCCTTTTATGTTAGGATCTGGAAAATGTTAACCGTGTTTCTGACAATTACAATAGCTAAAACTTTTAGTTCCTTTTACTCTACTTTTCCCAGTTTATTTACAAAGAAAGAATATTTTAAGACAAATTTAAAACACAAATGATACAAAGAGTAATAAGTCTGAGGTCTACTACACAGAGTGTATGATCTTATGTAAGTCACCTAACGTCTCTTTACTTCAATTTCCAATGTCTAAAATGTCAGTTGTTATATTCAATCTATATCACCAGATTACAATAAGCAGTTAATGACTTAATGTTAGCTGAGCTAATTTCAACAAAATCTACAGAAATCAAATTGCATGTTTTAGTGCAAGAGTTGGCAACCTATAACCTGTGGGCCAAATCTGGCCCATGGCATATTCTGTATGGTTCACAAGCTAAAATAGTTTTTGCCTTAAAAACAATTATACAGGTAAAAGAAGAAGAGGAAGGAGGAGAAGAAGCAACAGAGACTGTATATAGCCCACAAAGCCTAAAGTATTTATTAACTGATTCTTTACAGAACTAGCATGTTGATACCTATGTTCTAGTGGATTTAGCTTCCCTAATCTGGGGAAGAAAACAGATATCCAGGTTCCCCCAAGTTCAACCCAAGAAGGTCCATACCAAGACATGTAGTAATTTAAAACTTCTTTTTTTAAGTTTATTTATTTTAAGAGAGAGAGAGAGCATGCACACGGGATGGGCAGAGAAAGAGGGAGACAGAGAATCCCAAGCAGGCCCCACACTGTCAGCACAGAGCCTAACATAGGGCCCAAACCCACAAACCATGAGATCATGACCTGAGCTGAGAGCAAGAGTCTGATGCTTAACTGACTGACCCTATCAGGTGCCCCAAAACACAAAGTAATTTAAATGGCAAAAAGTAGTGATAAAGAATTTTATTTTTTTATTTTTTAAATGTTTATCTTATTTATTTATTTTTGAGGGAGAGAGAGAGAGTCTGTGAGCAAGCACAAGTGGGGGAGGGGCAGAGAGAGAGAGAGGGAGCCACAGAATCTGAAGCATGCTCCAAGTTGTCAGCACAGAGTCTGACACAGGGCGTGAACCCATGAACTGTGACATCATGACCTGAGCTACCCAGATGCCCTGAGAGAATCTTAAAAGCAGCAAGAGAGGGGTGCCCGGATGGCTCCGTCTAAGTGTCCAACTCTTGATTTTGGCTCAGGTCATGATTTCATGGTTCATGAGATCGAGCCCTGCTGACAGCATGGAGCCTGCTTGGGATTCTCTCTCTCCCTCTCTCTCTGCCCCTCTACCCCACTCACACACACACTCTCTCTCTCAAAATAAATAAACATTTTAAAAAAGCAACAAGAGAAAAGAAGACAGTTATGTACAAGGGAAACCCCATAAAGCTATCAGCTGGTTTTTCAGCAGAAACTTTGCAGCCCATAAGGGAGTATCATGATATATTCAAAGTGCTAAAAGGGAAAATCTGTAGCCAAGAATACTCTTTCCAGCAAGGCTATCATTCAGAATAGAAGAAGAAATAAAGAGTTTTGGGGCGCCTGGGTGGCTCGGTCAGTTAAGCACCCGACTTCGGCTCAGGTCATGATCTCACAGTCCGTGAGTTTGAGCCCCGCGCCGGGCTCTGTGCTGACAGCTCAGAGCCTGGAGCCTGTTTCGGATTCTGTGTCTCCCTCTTTCTCTGCCTGTCCCCTGTTCATGCTCTGTCTCTCTCTGTCTCAAAAATAAATAAACGTTAAAAAAAAAAAAAAAAGAAATAAAGAGTTTCTCAGAACACAAACTAAAAGAGTTCATGACCACTAGACCATCCCTACAAGAAATATTAAAGGGGATTCTTTAAGTGGAAAGGAAAGACCATAAGTGAGGGTATGAAGTTAGAAGAACAAATGCAGTAAAAATAAGTATATCTGTAAATATCAAAGGATTCACAAAATTAAATGATGTAAATTATGACACCATATACTAAAACATGAAGGGAGAGGAATAAATAATGGGTTCAAATGTAATGAATAATCAATTTAACATAGACTGCTATATGCAGAAGATATTATATACATACCTAACAGTAACTACAAATCAAAAACCAGTAATAGATATGCAAAGAATAAAAAGAAAGAAATCCAAGTATATCACTAATAAACCAACAAACCACAAAAAAGAGCAAGAGAAGAAAGTTTCAGAGAAAAATAATCACAAACCAAGTAACAAAATGGCAATAAATACCTATCTATCAATAATTACTTTGAATGTAAATGGACTAAGTGCTCCAATCACAAGATAGGGTGACAGAGTGGATAAAAAACAAGATCCATTTATGCTACCAACAGGGACTCATTTCATACCTAAAGATACCTATAAATTGAAAGTCAGGGGGATATAATCATCAAGACAGTATGGCATTGGCACAAAAACAGACACATAGACCAGTGGAATAGAATAGAGAACCCAGAAATGGACCTACAAATATAAGGCCAATTAATCTTTGACAAAGCAGGAAAGAGTATCCAGTGGGAAAAAAGACAGTCTTTTTAGCAAATGGTGTTGGGAAAATTGGACAGCAACATGCAGAAGAATGAAACTGGACCCCTTTCTTATACCATACATAAAAATAAATTCAAAATGGATGAAAGACCTAAATATGAGACAAGAAACCATCAGAGTCCTACAGGAGAAAACAGGCAGCAACCTCTTTGACCTTGGCCACAGCAACTTCTTACTTGACGTGTCTCCAAAGGCAAGGGAAATTAAAGCAAAAATGAACTATTGGGACCTCATCAAGATAAAAATCTTCTGCACAGCAAAGGAAACAATCAACAAAACTAAAAGGCAACCAATGGAATGGGATAAGATATTTGCAAATGACATATCTGATAAAGGGGTAGTATCCAAAATCTATAAAGAACTTACCAAATTCAACATCATCCAAAAACCAAATAATACAGTGAAGACATAGGCAGAAGACATGAATAGACACTTTTCCAAAGAAGACGCTCTGATGGCAGACACACGAAAAGATGCTCAACATTGTTCATCATCTGGGAGGTACAAATCAAAACCACAATGAGATACCAGCTCACACCAGTCAGAATGGCTAAAATGAACAACTCAGGAAACAACAGATGTTGGCAAGGATGTGGAGAAAGGAGAACTCTTATGCACTGTTGGTGGGAATGCAAACTGGTGCAGCCTCTCTGGAAAACAGTATGGAGGTTCCTCAAAAAGTTAAAAATAGAATTACTCTACAACCCAGCAATTGCATACTAGGAATTTATTCAAAATAAACTGTATGCTTTTATTGGTAAAATGAGCATACAGTAAACTAGTGTTTCCCCCCTACAGTTTATCATTGTTCTAATAAACCTATGGCATTGATCAATCTGTTTTATTTGAAAAGAGCTATATGTTAATGAAATGTTAGATGATTTTTATAAATACTGTTTTCAAATGGGCAAGCATGAAAACTAATTTATTTATTTTTTAATATTCATTTGTTTTTGAGAGAGACAGAGCACGAGCAGGGGAGGGGCAGAGAGAGGGAGACACAGAATCTGAAGCAGGCTACAGACTCTGAGCTGTCAGCACAGAGCCTGACATGGGGCTCGAACTCACAAACTGCGAGATACTGATCATGGGTGACTGAGCCACCCAGGCGCCCCTTGGGTAGTGCTTTTCTACAAAATTTTGCACTGTTTCCCACATTTTACACATCTCCCTAATCTCATTTGAAGTGAGGGACTCTTCTGCCTTTTTCTCCTCCTGCTCTACAGATGAGGTGCAGACGTAGACTTATAAAATCTTGCAATTTCAGCCACTTGCATAACTCATTCATACTTCTCAATAATTTCCTTCTTTTTTTTAAAAAAAAATTAAGTTTATTTATTCACTTCCAGAGAGAGCAAGTGAGTGAGCGAGGGAGGGGCAGAGAGAGAATCCCAGGCAGGCTCCACACTGTCAGCATCCATCCTGATGTGGGGCTCGAACTTATGAAATGCGAGATCATGACCTGAGCTGAAACCAAGAGTTGGATGCTTAACTGGCTGAGTCACCCAGGTGCCCCACAATGATTTCCTTTTTAATTTCCACCGTAATCATCTCCTTCTTCTTATCACCTTTCTTTTCAATCTTTTCCTGCATGGGGGCCATTGTATATGCTTGCATGGATGTTGACTACAGTACAGTATTAAGAAATTCTTGTCATATACTGTATTTAATGTAACTGACAGACAATAAGGCAGCAAAGGAAAGGGTCTATATCTGCAAGTAGCCTAACCTAGAATGAAGCAAAACATTCCTAAGTTTACTCTTGTATGGAAAAGCAAAGAATTGTCCATAGGTGCTTTGAAGTGACAAAAAATACTCTAGTGCCAGTTTTAGACACCTTCTAATGTTCTGAAAAAGCACTGACTTCTGCCAAACACCACAGCCTGAGACCGAGCATCCACACATGGGGAAGGATCACCCAAAATCCCACAGTAAGAGAGAGAAGTTCAGATGTGATCATGTGACATTCAGCATCACATACTACTCATATTGCAAAACATCATTCATTTATCAAGTTAAAATTTATTAGAAATGTTTGCTTGTCTTGTATAACACTTGCAGAACAAGTTACTTGTAATCCAAGGTTTTACTGTATACAGAAATCAGTTGCATTTCTATACACCAATAAAAAATATCAGAAAGAGAAATAAAGAAAACAATCCCATTTACAAATGCATCAAAAAGAACAAAATACCTAGCTATAAATTTAACCAAAGAGGTGAAAGACCTATACTCTGAAAACAATAAGACACTGATGAAAGAAACTAAAGACAACACAAATAAATGGAAATATATACCATGCTCACGAATTGGAGAATGAATATATTTTTAAATTTTTTTTTAATTTATTTTGAGAGACAGGGAGGGAGGGAATGAGAGACAAGAAAAGAGAGAATCCTAAGGAGGCTCCACAATGTCAGCGCAGAGCCAGATCCAGGCCTCGATCCCGTGAACTATGAGATCATGACCTGAGATCAAATTAAGAGGAGACAGCTTAACTAACTGAGCCAACCAAGTGCCCTAGAAAAATTAATATTGTTAAAATCGCCATACTACCCAAAGTGATCTACAGATTCAATGCAATCCCTATGAAAATACCAATGGCATTTTTTACAGAACTAGAACAAATAACAGTGAAACTTGCATGAAACTACAGAAGACCCTGAATAACCAAAGCAATCTTGAGAAAGAAAAACAAAGTTGGAGGTAATCACATTCCAACATGTCAAACTATACACTACAAAGCTATAGTAATCAAAACATTATGGCATTGGCACAAAAATAGACACATATATCAATGGAACTGAACAGAGAGGCCAGAAATAAACCCATGCTTATATAGTCAATTAATTAAATTAATCTATGACAAAGGAGGCAAGAATATACAATGGGGAAAAGACAGTTTCAATAAATGGTGTTTGGAAAACCTAACAGTTACATGCAAAGAATGAAACTTGATCATTTTTCTCACACCATATGCAAAAACAAACTCAAAATGGATTAAACACCTAAATGTAAGGCCCGAAACCATAAAACTCCTAAAATAAAACATAGGCAATAAATTCATAGACATTGATTGGTCTGAACAATAATTTTTTGGATCTGCCTCCTCAGGGCAACAAAAGCAAAAATAAACAATTGGGACTACATCAAAATAAAAATCCTTTGCACAGCAAAGGAAACTATCGACTAAATGAAAAAGCAACCTAGTGAATGAGAGAAGATATCTGCAAATGATATTTCTGATAACGGGTTAATATCCAAAATATATAAAGAACTCATACAATTCGACACCAAGAAAAACCAGACAATCCAATTAAAAAACAGGCAGAGAGCCTGAATAAACACTTTTCCAAAGAAGACATACAGATGGCCAGCAGCTACATGAAAAGATGCTCAACATTATTAGTCATCAGGGAAATGCAAATCAAAACCACAATGAGATATCACCTCATACCCGTCAGAATGGCTATTATCAAAATACAAAAAATACCAAATACTGGCAAGGATATGGAGAAAAGGGAAACCTTGTACACTGTTGGTGGGAATGTAAGTTGGGAGCAACCATTATGGAAAACAGTGTGGAAGTTCCTCAAAAAACTAAAAATAGAGCTACCATATGATTCAGCAATTCCACTTCTGGGTATTCACCTGAACAAAATGAAAACACCAATTCAAAAAGATATATGCACTCCTACGATCACTGCAGCATTATTTACAATAGGCAATCTAAGTGTCCACAGATAGATAAATGGATAAAGAAGATGTGCATACACACACACACACACACACACACACACACACACACACACACACGAATATTACTCAACCATAAAAAAAGAACAAAATCTTGCCATTTGTAACAACATGGACAGATCTAGAGGATGTTATGCTAAGTGAAATAAGTCAGACAGAGAAAGACAAACACCATATGATTTCACTTATATGTGGAATCTAAAAAAACAAACCAGGGGCGCCTGGGTGGCTCAGTCGGTTAAGCATCCGACCTCGGCTCAGGGCATGATCTCGCGGTCCGTGGGTTCAAGACCCGCATCCTGCTCTGGGCTGACGGCTCAGAGCCTGGAGCCTGTTTCAGATTCTGTGTCTCCCTCTTTCTCTGACCCTCCCCTGTTCATGCTCTCTCTCTGTCTCAAAAATAAGTAAATGTTAAAAAAAAATTTTTTTTAATAAAAAACAAACCAAAACAGAAATACTCATATATATACAGAGAACTGGTGGTTGCCAGAGGGGAGGGGCAAGGGGGGAATGGGTGAAATAGGTAAAGGGGATTAAGAGGTACAAACTTGTGGTTATAAAATATATAAGTCACAGAGATGTTAAAGTATAGCATAGGGAATATAGTCAATAATATTGTAGTAACTTTGAATGATGACAAATGGTAACTACACTTATTGTAGTAAGAATTTTGTAATGCATAAAATGTTGAATCACTATGTTTGTATACCTGAAACTAATACAGTACTGTATGTCAACTACACTTTGATTAAAAATAAACTGAAAAAAATTACAAATAAATTAAAAATAAAATAAAATGAATGACTACTGAATTCAAATGCTCGTTCTACCTCTATTGAGATGATCATAGTTTTTTCCCTATTAGTCCGTTACTATGATAATTTACGTTGATAGTTTGTTTTGTTTTGAATATTAAACTACCCTTGCATTCCTGGAATAAACTCAACTAGATTATGTGTATTACCTATTTAATACACTGTTCGATTCAGTTTACTAATAATTTACTTACAATATTTGTGTCTATGATAATTAGATTGGCCTTTAATTTTCTTTGTCTCCCTATCTGGTTTTGGTATCAAGGCTATCATGGTCTTATGGAAAGAGCTAAGGAGCATTGCTACTTTTTCTATGTTCTAGAAAAGTTTATGTAAGATTTAAATAAGCTAGTCTTTGAAAATCTGAAAGAACACCTAAATAAAGCTACTTAAGTCAGGTGCTTTAATCACAGAAATGTAATCACAAAATTTCTTTAATGGTGCTATCATCAGCAAATACCAGAATATCCATGTAACAATAGACTAAAACAATAAAGATACTTAATTATTTCTTCTAACTAGGACTCTCTCCAGAAAAAAAGTGTTAACATCTGAGGGTTTTTCTTATTCTTGAGGTGTTGCATATAAGTGATACTGTAACAGAATGTGTAAAAAAGTTTGTATATACATCTGAGCAGGTTCAATTTAAACATGAATGAAAGGAGAATAAGGAATAAGCTTTCGGAAATCAATCAATGAAATATTATTTGATAGGTATTATAGTCTAAGTTAAACATACATATATACATGGGAATATATTTTAATTTTTTTTTAACATTTATTTATTATTGAAAGACAGAGAGACACAGAATGTGAGCAGAGGATGATAGAGAGAGAGAGAGACACAGAATCTGAAGCAGGCTCCAGGCTCTGAGTGGTCAGCACAGAGCCTGATGTGGGGCTCGAATTCACAAACTGCAAGATCATGACCTGAGCTGAAGTCGGTCGCCTAACCAACTGAGCCACCCAGGTGCCCCGGGAATATATCTTATATAGAGAGTCAGAGAAAGAGTTTTATATATTTTTGTGCCTGAGATAGATCCAGTGCATGATACAATTAAAATTTTGCACATGTGAAAAAAACAGAGACTTTGAGTTCTAATCTTAGCTTGCTCTCCTCATGACTTAAGTATTAAGGTCCAAATCTTGTACTTTTGTATTCTCAGGGCCTAATACAGTACATAAACAGTTTATGGGAAGTCTGTTCTTCATTAGAATGGGGATAGTGATACAAACGTAATAAGTTAGTATGATCAGTCTGATTGGTTGAGAGTATTTTGTGTTTTGACAGATATCTTCAAAATAAAAATTGGTAATTTTTCTGCAATATCCCAAAAGTACAAATTAGAGTGTTGCACACCTAACTGAGAATCTGTTGTTTCGCTAATAGTGATGTGCAGATCTTCCCCCAAAATAACTAGGGCATTTTGAAAAGTTTTTTCTGCCTTTAGGAGTACAATTAATTGTGAAAGGGCAGGTGTGTTGGGGAGCAGGGAGGAAGAAGCAGAAGCAACTTGAATTAGACAGTACCTCTATCGTTTTCACAGGATAAAGGTGGGAGGAGGTAAAGAGGGCCAGAATCTGGTAATTTAAGGTGACAGGCACTAATAAAAAGTGTCTTCGAATTTAAAAGCTCCAGCGAGAGAGGACATAATTAAATTACACGAGGACAAAGACGGATAGAGAAAGACTAAAAGGTGTTCTCAGGTCACCCTTCCACTACAGCTGGGTACTGTTCTCACAGAGTTCCCTAGAGAGTCCTCTACCATCAAGTGACATTTGAGGTATTAAACATGTGAGATAGGATTGGACACCTTGAGCATATGATCCTTAAGGGGTTGACAGTGCATACTTCCTGCTGAACTAGTTTCTTATCCTAGAGTCTGATCCCTGAGCTCAGATGTTCTCCTGTTTTCAGTACTTTACAAACTTCTATCATTTTGTTACTAAAAGAATGAGGAAGGACCAACAGATCAGCTTCTGCTGTGAGGTGTGCAATTTACCTCCAGAAAACTAAGCCTATATGAGAAAGGGCTGGGTGAAATGGGAAAGGGATCTATTATTTACTCACTATGTGTTATATGCTAAGGAGAGTACTAGGTGTTCATTTAATTTATCCTCATGACAATACTGTCAGCCAAGTATTATTGCCAAGGAAGAAGCTGAGATTTAGAGAAACTAAGAAACTTGCCCCTTGACTCATATTAAGAAGTAAAAGAGGTGAAATGCAAATGAATTCTGATTCCAAAGCTTATGCTTATTCCAGCAGAAGGAGGAATCCCTCCTAGCCAAGTGTTAATGCCTGGGTGTTTCCCTCTCACTTGATAACGCACCATCTCCCTCCTGTAACGTTTCTACAACACACTATTTACTGAAACAATTTAACATTCTGCAAACTAAGATTCTGACAAAATCCCAGATGTTTATGAAGTTCAGGAATATTAGCATACATATATTTAAAATTCCAAAAGATTGAAAGGAAGTATACTAATTCTGCCAACAATAAGTTTTTAAAAAAGGAAAATCACTTCCTCCTTCATTTATTGGAACTGCTTGGAAGCCGAAGCCAGGAAATCCCCTTCCTTGATTTGTGGTATTTATGTGGTTGTTATTCCCAAAGAACAGCATTTATTCTGCTTTATCCTCTGAAATTTTCAATATTTTATCATTCTCCATTAATAAAACATAGTTTTGATTGTTTTAAAGATTTCTGAATGACAAGAGTTTATTTTACTCCCTTTTTTACATTCTGAGAAAATGAAGCTATAATCAAAGAATACCTAATTACATCTTACACATAAAAAATGTATATTCTGGGGGTGCCTGGCTGGGTCAATCAGTAGAGCATGCAACTCGAATTTGGGGTCATGAGTTCAAGCCCCAATGTTGGATGTAGAGTTTACTTTTTAAAAAATGTACATTCCCTACAATGATAGTTCACTATCCTAGGAATTACTTATGGGAAAATACTTTTAATACTCACACACATTTCTGGTTTGAGTAACAGATATTTGGGAAGAATGCAAATTGTTCACAGTATAGGATTCAGCCCTTTTTCATAAAATCCAAGAATAACTTCAGAATATTTTTAAGAAAGTAAAATAAATTATTTTCATTACTGAAAAATTATCATTTGTGGGGAAATAGGTTCTACTTACATAAAGGGGTTAGAAAAAAGCTTAGGACAGAAAGCTGCCACCATATGGCAAAAGCACCTGAGGTTAGCTAGCAAGATATTATAATGGGATCATGAGTAACTTGTTATATCACCTGCAGGAAATTACTTTCTACCTGATGCCAATATACTATTGTACTTTGATCAGAAACTCCACTTGCCCCCAGACCCTTTGCTTCTAATGGTTATTGTCTGATTGTTTTCCCCACGTTCACGTGTGTATGACCTTGTTTTCTTCACGTTCACCACGTGGGTAACAACCTGTGAGTTCAATAAATACGGAGACAAAACTCCCATTCGGGGCTCTTTTCTTCTCTCAGACATTAGCCTCTCTCATATTCAATTCTCCATCTGCTCTCTTGCTGGACAAGTTAGAACTCCAGACTCATAGTCTGTGACAATCATTGACATATAGTTTAACAGAATGTTTCAAAATAGACTAACACAGGGATGTCTCACTGGCTCAGTCAGTAGAGCATGGGACTCTTGGTCTCGGGTTCATGAGTTCAAGTCCGATGTTGGGTGTAGAGGTTACTTCAAAAAAATAAATAAAAATAAGTAAATAAATAAATAAAATAGACCAACACAAATATGTTCATTTAAATTTTTTTTTTCAACGTTTATTTATTTTTGGGACAGAGAGAGACAGAGCATGAACGGGGGAGGGGCAGAGAGAGAGGGAGACACAGAATCCGAAACAGGCTCCAGGCTCTGAGCTGTCAGCCCAGAGCCTGACGCGGGGCTCGAACTCACGGACCGCGAGATCGTGACTTGGCTGAAGTCGGACGCTTAACCGACTGCGCCACCCAGGCGCCCCTACAAATATGTTCATTTAAATACAAATGAATTATAAAAGTAATTGAATGGGGGGAGGGAGGCAGATAGACTTTTCCATGAATGGTCCTAAAACAACTGGGTATCCATATGGAAAAACCTTGACCCTTACCTCACACCAAATGCTAAAAAATTAACTTGAAATGGATCAGAGACCTATAGGTAAGAGCTAAAACTACAAAACTTCTAAAACTATGAGACATAAGTGAAAATCTTCATGACCTTGGGTTATACAAAGATTTCTTAGAATGCAAAAAGCACAAGCCATAAAAGAAAAAAATTGATAAAGTGTACTGCATCAAAACTTAAAACTTCTGCTTTTTGAAAAATTCTATTAAGAAAAATTAACACACCACAGACTGGAAGAAAATACTTGCAAAGCATGTATCCAATAAAAAACTTCTATCCAGAATATAAATAATTTTTACAACTCAATAAGACAAATAATCCAATTAACAAATGAGCAAAAGATCCCACCAATACAGGTGTGTGTGTGTGTGTGTGTGTATAAATACAAGATGTGAACCTTCATTAGTTATTAAGGAAATGCAAATTAACCACAATGAGATATCACAGCACCCACTAGAATGACTAAAATTTAGAAGACCAACAATACTCAGTACCAGTGGAGAATGGGGAACAACTAGAACTCTCATACATTGCTCTCAGGAATGCAAACTAGCACAGTCACTTTGTAAAAGTCTGGCAGTTTTTTAAAAAGTTAAATGCACGTTACAATGCAATACACTCCTAAGCATTCACTCAAGAGAAATAAAAACAGATGTCCATATGACGACTGCTATGTAAATGTCCATAGCAGTTTTATTCATAATAGCCCCAAACTAAAAACAACCCAAATGTCCATCAACTGGTGAGTCCATAAATTACGATACATCCATATAATGGAATATACTACTTAGCATTAAAAAGGAATGAACTACTGCTACATAAAACAACCTGGATAATCTCAAAAGCATTATGCTAAGTGAAAGAAGCCAGAGCCAGACACAGAAGACTACAAACATTCATAAGTTTGTAAAGTTCTAGTAAAGTTAAAATTGTGATGACAAAAAGCAGACCAAGTGGTTTGCCTGGGAAAGGAGTGCAAGATTAGGGGAAGAGATTGATGGCAAAGGGGCAGAACTGAACATTTGGGGGTGACAGAAATACATATCTGACTTGTCATGGTGGTTACACTGCTGTACACATTGAAATGTATACTTAAAAACTGATGAATCATATTGCATGCAAAACATACCTCAATGAAGCTTATTTTTAAAAAATGGTCCTTTTTCTTTGTGAGAATCAGAGATCTAGATTAGACATAAAATGTTTCTGATCATGTGACATTATTAAAGATTCAATAATGTCCTTTCTTTGACAATTTTTTTAAACAGAGAAGTTTTTTTAAAACGTGTATTTTTTAATTTATTTTTTTTACTTTTTTAATTTTTTTAAATTTACATTCAAATTAGTTAGTATATAGTGAAGCAATGATTTCAGTAGATTCCTTAATGTAGATTCCTTACCCATTTAGCCCATCCCCCCTCCCACAACCCCTCCAGCAACCGTGTTTGTTCTCCATATTTTTGAGTCTCTTATGCATTGTCCCCCTCCCTGTTTTTATATTATTTTTGTTTCCCTTCCCTTATGTTTATCTGTTTTCTTTCTTTTTTTCTTAAATCATATGAGTGAAGTCATATGATTTTTGTCTTTCTCTGACTGACTAATTTCACTTAGCATAATACCCTCAATACCCTCCAGCATAATACCCTCAATACCATCCACATAGTTGCAAATGGTAAAATTTCATTCTTTTTGATTACTGAGTAATACTCCATTGTATATATATACCACATTTTCTTTATCCATTCATCCATCAATGGACATTTGGGCTCTTTCCATACTTTGGCTATTGTTGGTAGTGCTGCTATAAACATGGGGTGTTTATTTATTTTTGAGAGAGAGAGAAAGAGAGAGATAGCAAGTGGGGGAGGGGCAGAGAGAGAGAGAGACAGACAGACAGACAGACAGACATAATGCCAGGCAGGCTCCACACTGTTAGCACAGAGCCCCATGTAGGGTCCAAACTCAAGAACAGTGGGATCACGATCTGAGCCAAAACCAAGAGTCAGATGCTTAACCAACTGAGCCACCCAGGAGCCCCTCTTTGACAATTTTTAAGATAAAGAAGAGAAGGCCGCTTTTTGAACTAGATTTTTGAGGCTAAAGTATCTAACATATGTACTATATACATATTATATATATCATGTAATACATAGTTAACATCTAATTCTAAAAGCATTTAGGGGCGCCTGGGTGGCTCAGTCGGTTAAGCGTCTGACTTCGGCTCAGGTCATGATCTCACGGTTCGTGGGTTTGAGCCCCACATTGGGCTCTGTGCTGACACCTCAGAGCCTGGAGCCTGCTTCAAATTCTGTGTCTCCCTCTCTTTCTCTGCCCCTCCCATGCTTGTGCTCTTTCTCTCTCTCAAAAATAAACATTTAAAAAAAAATTACCTAGAAATCTTGTTAAAAATTACCATTCCTAAGGGCGCCTGGGTGGCTCAGTTGGTTGGGTGTCTAACTTCGGGTCAGGTCTAATCTCACTGTTTGTGGTGGGTTCAAGCCCCACATCATGCTCTGTGCTGACAGCTCAGAGCCTGGAGCCTGCTTCCAATTCTGTGTCTCCCTCTCTCTCTGACCCTCTCCCGCTCACACTCTGTCTCTCTTTCTCTCTCTCTCAAAAAATAAACATTGAAAAAAAATTTTTTTTAAATTACCATTCCTATATGCTACCCCAGACTTATTGAATCAGATCACTGGGGTAAAGTCCCCAAATCTGTATCTTTTAACAATACTGCCAAGTAATTTCTTATGCATATTGAAGTTTGTACAGTAAAGTATTTGAGTTTAGGGAATGATATGATCAGATGCATATTCTAGAGAGAGAACTTTGGTTGCAATACGAATAGTTTGGAAGGTGGTAAAACTGGACGCCAGGAAACTCAATAGGTGGCTATTGGAATAATCTGGGTAAGAGAAGTTGATGGCCTAAACTAGATTAAGATTGGAGTTGGAGAGAAGTAGGTGAACTAGAGAGAGGTGAATGTCAAATTATTTGGAAGATGAATTGTCAAGACTTGATGGTTTGTTTGAATATGGAGGTAACTTCTGTAACTGGATAAATGCTGATGCTATTTTCTAACCTGGAGAATATAGGAAAACAAGCAACTTTCTATAGGTAATGGTGAGAGTAGGAAGGAGAGACACCAAGTTCAACTGTGGGCCTATTAATTGTAAGGGGGACTTAAAAATAGAGATATCCAGTAGGCAGCTAGGGGATAGTTCTAGAGTCGCTAAAAGAAATATCTGGGTTTAAGATACAGCTATAGCAGAGGCAGGTTTGCTGTGAGGCTGATGAAGTTAACCTTTAGGCCTCTCTTGTGAAGGTCCTTTTCAAGGCCTTGAGACAGGTCCTGAAAATTCTATATTTGAAGATCTATATTAATTTTCTCGAGAGGGTCTCCCTAATTGTGTAAACTTCAGGCCTCAGACAACTTTGGCTTTGCTTCTGAGCTATAGGCCAAAATCATCAGCATAAAAATGGTAACAAAGGACCCAGGAAAGGATGAAATTGCCTTAGGAGAATGTATGCAGCAAACAAAACCAAAACCAAAACCAAAAGCACCCGAAAACAGGGGTTTTATTAGGTTATACATTATTTTCCAGACATGACTATTATTTTAAGTGTAAAGAAAAATCAAGGGAAAACATCCAAAAAGCAAGGTAAGAAATGGTTTGTGACCACAAAGATACATTATGGTTTAGTTGAACCTTAAATTTTAATTTTGTATTAAATTATTATGTAAATTTGCCTTTTTGGGTAGGCCCATAAGGAATCATTTTTATAACTATATATGAAAAAATTAAACTCTGTATTTTTTCAAATCTCAAAAGAGAGATGAATATTTAAGCTGAGCAGCTTTGTGGTTCTTATCTAAATGCTTTTATTTATTTTTTTTTTAATGTTTATTTATTTTTGAAACAGAGAGAGACAGAGTGCAAGTGGGGGAGGGGCAGAAGTTGGATGCTTCACTGACTGAGCCACCCAGGGGCTTCATAGGTAATTCTGATGTAGGTAATCCATACTTTAAGGCACAATGTTTAATGGCTCCCCAGTTGTTCTACAATACAGTTCAAACTCCTTAACATGTCTTCCAATGTCTTGTAAAATCTGGCCCCTGCTTCCCTTTCCAGCTTCATCAGTGACTACCACCTCATGCACCCAAGGCTTAAACTATACTGAATTTTCCCTCATTTTTAAAGTAAGCATAGCCCTACTATGCATTGTTTTCCCCTTATTGATCCTACTCTATCGCTTCCAGTAAACCAGCCACATACATACATCCCTCTGCCTTGCTAATTCCTATTTACTATTCAGTTTAGACATCAATTCCTCTAGGCAGATTTCTGATTTCCAAGTCTGAAGAAAATCAGAAAGGCTATGTAGCCTCCTGTATTTTCCTCTATCAGAGTACTTATCTAAAGCATCCTACTAACTTAATTATTTGTCCCTCTGAATCACTATCTTGTTCTCCAGTAAATACCCAGTTCTTGGCACTGTACCTGGCATATAGTAGGTACCTGACAAATACTAATTGAATAGCAAAACGAATGACTTTTACTTAGAAGTAAGATGATAATAAAACTGCATTTATGCAACTTAAAATATGTATACCAACGAACAAGTACCAGGAGGGACTATAGAAAAAAAACCACAGCAAATGAACGAGGAGGAAAATGAACAAAGGATTAGAATAAGTTATTCAAACAAAGAAATCCAAATGGCTAATAAACATCAAAAAAAAGATATTATCATTTTCAATTAAACAAATGCTAATTAAAATAATGATATTATCATTCCATACCCATCAACCTTACAAAGATTTAAGTCTGATAATAACCAACTTTTGGTGAGGATGTAGAGAAATGAGATCACACACAGTAGATTAAAGGGTAAACTGGAGATATATACCTAAAAACTCTAGCATACAAACAGACGAATGTCTTTTCAATATTGTTTATAAGAGTGAAAAACAGAAATAATCTAAATATCTATCAGCAATGGCATATGTGATAATGGAATACTTCAAAGCATGAACTAGAGTTACACATATGAATATGGATAGTCCCCCACAATAAAGAATAAAGCATTACAAGATCTGTATGAGGAAAACTATAAAACTCTGATAGTCAAAATCAAAGAACTAAAATGGAGAAATACTGCATGTTCACAGGTAAGAAGAGTCACTGTTGTCAAGATGTCACTTCTTTGCAAATTGATCTGTACATTCAATGCAATCCCAATAAAAATCCTGGCAAGTTATTTTGTGGATATTGACAAACTGATTCTAAAGTCTATATGGAGAAGCAAAAGACCAAAAATAGCCAATACAGTATTGAAAAAGATGAACAAATTTGGAGAATTGACACTATCTAACTTCAAGACCTACTATAAAGCTACAGTAATCAAGACAGTGTTGTATTGATGAAAGACAGATAGATCATGCAACTGAACAGACAGCCCAGAAATAGACCCACATAAATATAGCTAACTGAACTTTGACAAAGAAGAAAAGGCACTACAATGGAGCAAAGATAATTTTTTTCAACCAATGATACTGGAACAACTAGACATTCACAATGAAAATAATGAATCTAGACACATACATTGTACATTTCATAAAAATTACCTGAAAATGGATAAATCTAAATGTAAAATGTAAAATTACAAAACTCCAAGAAGATAACATAGGAGAAAACCTTGATGACCTTGGATATGGCAATGTTTTAGACAGAACACCAAAAGCACAATCCATGAAAGAAATATGGATAAGCTAGACTTCAACAAAACTTAAAACTTCTATGTGAAAGACAATGTCAAGAAAATAAGGAGACAAACTACAGACTGGGAGAAGTATTTGCAAAAGATACAACCAATAAAGGAGTATTATCTAAAATATAAAAAGAACTCTTGGGGCACCTGGGTAGCTCAGTCCCACTTCAGCTCAGGTCATGTGATCTCACAGTTCATGAATTTGAGCCCCACATTGGCCTCTCTGCTGTCAGCGCAGAGCCTGCTTCCGATCCTCTGTCCCCCTCTCTCTTTCAAAACTAAATAAACATTAAAAGAAAAAAAGAACTCTTAAAACTCAACAATAAGAAAACCTATTTACAAAATGGGCCATTTGTGCCCACCCAGGGACACACACACACACCCCAAAGATCTAAACAGGCATCTCACCAAAGATATACAGATGCTAAATAAGCATATGAGAAGATGTTCCACATCATATGTCAGGAAGAGAAATGCAAATTAAAACAATAAGATACCACTACACCTTTATTAGAATGGCCCAAATCTGGGACAATGACAATACCAAATGCTGATGAGGATATGGAGCAACAGGAACGCTCATTCTTTGCTGGTGGGAATGAAAAATGGTACAGCCATTTTTGAAAATAGTTTGCCAGTTTCTTACAAAACTTAGAAACTATGAAAAGACATGAAGGAAATTTAAATGCATATTACTGAGTACAGAAGCTGATCTGAAAAGGCTACATATTGCATGATCCCAACTATATGATATTCTTAGGAAAGGCAAAACTATGGACATAGCTAAAAATTCAGTGGTTGCCAGGGTTGAAGTGGAAGGAAGGATGTATAGGTGGAGCACAGAGGATTTTCAGGGTAGTGAAAATACCCTGAATGATGCTATAGTGATGGATATATGCCATTGTGTATTCGTCTAAACTAAGAATAAACAACACCAAAAGTGAATCCAAATGTAAACTATGGACTTTGGATGATTATGACATGCAGTGTAAGTTCATCCTTGGTAACAAATGTACCATCCCATATACCCAAAAGTAATGTAACATTATGTGTCAAGTATACTCAAATTAAAAAAAAATTTTTTTAATGTACCATTCCAGTGGGGAATGTCAATAAGACAAGCTGTGCTTATATGGGGACAAGGGAGTATATGAGAAATTTTTGTACCATCCTCTTAATTTTGCTGTGAACCTAAAACTGCTCTTAAAAAAAAAAAAGTCTTACAAGGACTTTGACACAACTGGAGAAGGGAGAGTATTTTAAATCAA
This sequence comes from Lynx rufus, assembly GCF_022079265.1. Lineage (NCBI taxonomy): Eukaryota > Metazoa > Chordata > Mammalia > Carnivora > Felidae > Lynx > Lynx rufus. The sequence continues at coordinate 77,043,847 of NW_025814889.1, read as the reverse complement.
TAGCTTTCTAAGAATATCCATTCTTGCTACGATTTTTAGGGATGAGAACTTCCTCTCACAGTGCTGTCACACACTGGCCAAAGTAATTTTAGCAAAAATCTCTGAGTCCCTCTGAGATGTGACAGAGGCTCAATAATGTGAATGCCAGGATGGGCACATTTCTTTCAGGCTAAGTTCTTTCTCAACTGTCCTACTTATTTCTCAAAGACACATGCTAATCAAATGTTACATTTTCAAAATAAAACACCAAAAAAACAGATAAGGAAAAATGAGTCAATAGTGCCAGTGTTGAGGAATCAGGAGTAAAGAAATATAGGACCCAACACAGGAGAAAAGCAAAGTATAATGGTACAACCACCATTTGATGATATAATCTGCTCTTTTTCCAGTAAGTTTTGTGTAATTAAGTTTTATACATGTTCTACTATTAAACTCCCATTTCTCATCTCATGCAAATGCAATTAAAAGGAGACTTTTTTCAGTTTTAGTACTACTGACTATAATAGTGCGATTTTTTTCCCACTTTTTGTATAGTTGCAGGTATTGTAACATTGTGTGATTCTACATTATTATCTACAAATTCCTGAAAGTCATTAGAATTATTTTAAGTTTTAAAATTTCATTTGAATGATACAACCTCCCCCCACTGCCAAAGTTAAATCTCCATAAATCCAAGGAAATAGTTCTTGTAAATCAAAGTAATTAAGATGCTTTGCTTCTGGGGCACCTGGCTGGCTTAGTCGATAGGTAGAACATGGAAATCTTGATCTCAGGGTGCTGAGCTCCAGCCCCACATTGGGTATGGAGATGACTTAAACAAACAAATAAAAGATGCTTTGTTTCTAATAAAAGACAAATTCATTACTTTTTAGAAATATATTCCTATACAGAGCTTCAAATTTATTAAGTGGAATGTCTTTAAATTCATTTGACTTATATCTAACATGAGATTCATATTTCATAATCCAATTAAAAATTTTCCAAATCTTTTATGGTACACTTAATGTTTTTACTTTCTGAATATTAGTTGATCTTGACTGCAGTGCAATTGAAAATAATGAAAATTCTTCAAGAATGTCAATCATTAGGGGCACCTGGGTAGCTCAGTTGGTTAAGCATCTGACTCTTGATTTCAGCTCAGGTCATGATCTCAGGATCATGGGATCAAGCCCTGTGTGGGGCTCCGCACTGGGCGTGGAGCCTGCTTAAGATTCTCTCTCTTCCTCTCCCTTTGTCCCTCCCCCTGCTCATGCTCTCTTTCTCTCTCTCAAAAAAAAATGTCAATCGTTAAAGCAAGGTCTTACAACAAATTAATGTTAGCCAATCTCTTTGCTAAACCAGAATAAAAAGAGTGAGAAAAATGCACATATATTGAAGAATATGCCTGACATACAGCAGTGGCAGTTTGTAAACTACATGCCACCCATTTCAACCTCAGCACTTAAGCAGTTTTAATAATGTCAAGTTCTTTACAGTTTTTAACTCAATTTTAATTGGATTGTATTGGTGTTAGACTAAATTTTATCTAGAATATTTTAAAATTATTGACTTATTTTATTTCAAATACAGAATTGTAATCGACAACTTTGTGCCAAATGATGACTTCAGGAAAATTTTCTAACAAATTTGTAGCTTGACTTCAGACTTCCTTCCCACTATTGTACAAATACCATTAGAACAAAACGCAATTAAGTTCTCTTTCAAACATTATCAAAGTCACAATCATTTCAAGTAGACAATAACGTATCAGAAATACACTCCTTTGTGGCTGACACAAATTCTTTTAAAGCAACAAATATTACCAGTACAAAAACTGACTCAATTGTGTACTGCAGATAATTCACTGGGTGCTTTTCTTCAAAAATGTAGATGCCTAATCAATTACAGCACATACCTGGAATTCTTTTCTATAATATTCCTAAATATCTTCATATAATTTCTTTTGTTCTATCTTCTGTTTTTCTCGTTGCACTGTACCAGGTATGTAAACAATTGCCTGTATCTACTCCATTTTTTAAAATATTATTGCCCTCCTATCAGATAAAGGCCTATTATGTTTTATTAAACTGTAAAAACTATTAAAAACTTTTATGATATTATCAATATTTTTATTATTTAGTTTATACACTAAATTAGAAATTGACCAGTTGATTCTTTTCACAAATCTTGGATCTTGTTAGTCTTGAGAAAAATACTGTTTTCTCTTTCTTTCTTTTCTTTCTTTCTTTCTTTTTTTCAGGAAAGTCTAGTTTTATTAGTACCATTTGGGATTACTAAATATGCCCTCCATTCCCTGGACCCATGGACATGCTTTTCTGCTGTCACTCCTAAATGCTAAACTATCAAATCATCCTTACATCCTAATTTGTCTTCTTTTATTTCAAAGCATTTTCAATGAACATGAGGATCTTTCTGAGTTTGTGTTTTTGTCTTCTTTGGGTATAGACACAAAAGTGGAATTACTGGATCATATGTAGTTTTATTTTTAATATTTTGGGGAAATATTCATACTGTTTTCCATAATAGCTACACCAGTTTACATTCCCATAAACAGTGCACAATGGTTCCCTTTTCTCCACATCCTTACCAACACTTGTTACTTCTTGTGTTTTTTTAAAATGGCCATTCTAAAGGTGTGAAATGACATCTCATTGTGGTTTTGATTTGCATTTCCAATGATTAAAGACATTAAGCATCTTTTCATGTATCTGTTGGCCATCTGTAAGTCTTTTTGGAAAAAAAATTTATTCAGAACTTCTGCCCATTTTTAAGTTGGATTGTTTACTATTTTGTTTTATCAGTTCTTTATATATTTTGGATATTAGCCCTTATCAGATACATGATTTGCAAATATTTTCTCCTATTCAGTAGGATGCATTTTCATTTTGTTGATGGTTTCCTGTGTTTTGCAAAAGTTTTTAGTATGATGTAGTTCCACTTATTTATTTTTGCTATTGTTGCTTTTGCTTTGGGTATCAGAATAAAAAAAAAATACTGCCAAGATATATGTCAGGGAGCTTACCACCTAAGTTTTCTTCTAGGAGTTTTATGGTTTCAGATCCATTTTGAATTAATTTTTATGTACAGTGTAAAATAGTGGTTGAGTTTCATTCTTCCACACGAGGCTGTCCAGTTTTCCCAGCACCATTTATTGAAGAGACTGTCCTTCACTTATTATGTATTCTTGAGTCTTTTGTTGTACATTTATTGGGTTTATTCTTGGACTCTCTATTCCATTCTATGTGTCTGTTTTTATACCATGCTGTTTTAATTATTGTAGCTTTATAAATATAGTTTAAAATCAGGTTGCATGATACCTGCAGCTTTCTTCTTTCTCAATATTGCTTTGGCTACTCGGAGTTTCTCGTGGTTCCATACAAATTCTAGGATTATGTATTATATTAAGAAATGCCAGGGGCGCCTGGGTGGCTCGGTCGGTTAAGTGTCGGACTTCGGCTCAGGTCATGATCTCACGGTCCATGAGTTCGAGCCCCGCATCAGGCTCTGTGCTGACAGCTCAGAGCCTGGAGCCTGTTTCAGATTCTGTGTCTCCCTCTCTCTCTGCCCCTCCCCTGTTCATGCTCTGTCTCTCTCTGTCTCAAAAATAAATAAACGGTAAAAAATTTTTTTTAAAAAAGAAATGCCATTGAAATGTTAATAGGGATTGCACTGAAACTATAGATTGCATTGGATAGTATGAACGTTTTAACAATATTGGTTCTTCCAATCCACAAGCAAAGAATATCTTTCCATTTCTGTCTTCTTGAATTTCTTTCATTAATGTCTTATAGTTTTCAATATACAGGTCTTTTGCCTCCTTGGTTAAAATTATTCCTAGGTTTTTTATTCTTTTTGATGAAATTGTACATGGTATTGTTTTATTTCCCTGATAGTGTATTATCAGTGTTGAGAAACAACAGATTTTTGTGTATTGATTTTGTACCAACAACTTTATTGAATTCATTTATTAGTCTCAGTTTTTTTTGATGGAGTCTTTGGCAGGATTTTAAACTAAAATACTTTGCTTTTTGGCCTATACCTATACTTTGTGTGACTTGCTATTTCTTGAAAATCCATTGGTTTGGTTCACTTTTTTTCCAACAATATTTCACAAAATCAGACTATGAATAAATGCTTAATTACAATTTTATTCAGAAAAAAAAAAAAAGACACATCATTGTCAAAGAAGTGTAGTTCAGGGACACCTGGGTAGCTCAGTTGGTTGGGCATCATACTCTTGGTCCCAGCTCCGGTCATGGTCTCACGGTTCATGGGTTTGAGCCCCACACCAAGGCTCCTCTGAGAGTGCAGAGCCTGCTTGGGATTCTCTCTGCCTCTCCCCCTCCCCGCCCCCCCCTTAACATGTGCACCCACTCCCTCTCTCAAAACAAATAAACTTAAAAAAAAGTGAGGTTCAGACATGGATGTTGGTTGATATTTTCATTTAAGTTAACCAGTAAGATAAAAAAAAAAGTAAAATAGTGAAGAAGTGTATTGGAATTTCACTCATTTATCAATGACATGAGCAACTTGTTTGCTGAATTGGATGATAGTTTTTGAATACTGAAAGACTACTTCAATTTTTTGTGCTATTCACAATGTCAAGGCCAGGAATGTGATACATGTAAAGTTTAATTCTGCATTATCAACATTTTCTCTACAAGCCTACTGACTATTTTTGTAAATGAAGCTTTACTGGAACATAGCCACATCCATTTTTTTGAGAGGGAGAGAGAGCAAGCGTGCACAAGTGGAGGGAGAGGGAGAGAGAGGATCTTAATTAAGCAGGCTCCAAGCCCAGCATGGAGCCAGTTGGAGGGCTCGATCTCATCCTGGTGAGATCCGACTGAGCCACCCAGGTGCCCCTGGCCACACCCATTTTTAATGTAAGAGTTGAGTAGTTGTGACAAAGACCATATGTACTAGAAAGCCTAAAACATTTACTTTTTGTTTACAGAAAAAGTTGTAGACACTTGGGCCTAGAAAATCAACAAAACAATAAACTAAGCCCTCATTTGTAACTTTTGCCAATTTCTGCAATGCAAATGTTCCTATTGAAGCCAATTTCAAACTACAAATGTGACCTTTCTGAACAGAGCAGGGAAGAGATGCATACATTCCCATCCGTAAGATACAACAGACAAATGCTCTCAGAGGAAGAGTTATTGGTAAAAGTAAGTTTTTTTAAATTTTTTTTTCAACGTTTATTTATTTTTGGGACAGAGAGAGACAGAGCATGAACGGGGGAGGGGCAGAGAGAGAGGGAGACACAGAATCGGAAACAGGCTCCAGGCTCTGAGCCATCAGCCCAGAGCCTGACGCGGGGCTCGAACTCACGGACCGCGAGATCGTGACCTGGCTGAAGTCGGACGCTGAAGTCGGACTGCGCCACCCAGGCGCCCCTGTAAAAGTAAGTTTTAAAAAAGTGACGAGTTTTGAGTATTTATTACCTGATTTTAACGTATTTAATTGTAAATTTACATAATTTGATTTTTAACAGTGGTTGAGCTTAACAACTGGCTCATAAAATCCCCCCAAATTTAGCAGTGAGCCTTGCAAACTAGTACAAGTCAACTGTGGCGTACGACTAGCTCTGTTTTCAAAAGGGCACTAAGGGAGGGGTTCAGAGTAATTTGCCTAGTTGTTAAGTGGCTGTGTCGAGATTCAAATGTAGGTATAAAACTCTGACCCCAGTTAGGCTTCATAGCCTTCTTAGCGGAGAATAAGGGCCTTTATTGGCTTGTTTTTTTTGTTTTTTTTTGTTTTTTAAATTGGGTGTGTGTCTATGACATATATTGAGGGAACTAAACCTGCAAGGGAATGCATCTTCTGGAGTACCATCCTATATTGATATGCATACTCTTTTACATTCCCATGTCGCCAGCCAATTTTGCTAGTCTTGATGCTTGCTACCCTATTCAGAAATCAGTCTAGCCTGGGTATTTGAAGGAAGAAGGGAACAACGGATTGGTCCATGTATCATCTGCTGTTGGAAATTCCTCATTAGGTATTTCTCTTAACTGCTTTAGGAAGTGTAAGTATAGGCATTTAGTAACACAAGCCCCTTGTAGCACTTATCAAGCTACGTGAGTTCCAAAAAACTTCAGACAACTTGTGATCTGAAACCTTTGCAGTGCAGGAAAAGGAAGGACTCTATCAGAGGCACTCACGCAGCCTCACGGAACTGGGCCAAGAATCTGGGGTCAGGATGGCGCACTGGTAGGCCTCTTGACGTACTCAATCTTTCACAGAGCTCCAATGCTAAGCGAAGGAATAATAACTGTTCGAAGAACTTGACCCGCCCCATCCAACCCCTTCATATTTACACAGCCTTGGTGAGGTGAAGCGACTTGATGAACGTCAAGCGGTAGAATCTGGATTAATTTATAGCTCTTTCCACTACACCACGCCACCTCCTCTAAATCACTCTCCCTGCACAAAACTTACCCCTGAAAGCACCAGGAACCTGGCTGGGGACTGGCCTACAGTTGAACCTAGGTCAAACCTCCCAGTCGCTCCGGAGTCAAACTGCGGTAACTCTGGGTCAGCGTTAAGACCAAAGCAGAGAAACGCAAAGCTCAAGGATACAAAAGGTAGGCGCACCCGTCACAGATAAGCGCGGAGACTTAGACTTTGCCTCTAGAAAAGCAGCCACGCCTCCCAAGACGCCAACACAGCGCGCAGCGGAGCCACGCGAGCGGCCCAGAAGGCAGGGCACGCAGTCGGTGACGCGCACGCCCGCCCCGAGGCCGCACGGGAGACCGGCGGGCGTGCGCGTCCCCGCGGCAGTGGGCGGGGTGGGGCGGGGCTCGGAGCCGGACCGGGGCGGGGCCGCAGAAGCTGTAGGTGTTGCAGCTGGGTCGCGACAGGTGCGCAAGGCAGAGTGCCTGGGACCCGTAGCCCCGCTGGTAGCAGCACAGAGGAAAGACCGCCTTCAGCCAGGTAAGGGCCTTCTCTGTCCACATCTTGCACGGCCGAAGAGTGCGCGAGACCCCGGCTTCCCTCCACAGTCTCCTTCTCCAGCGACTTCTGGGGCCAGGGGTAGCACCAGGAGCTTGAACCCCTTCCCCCCACCCCCGCCGAGAGAGAGAGAGAGAGAGAGAGAGAGAGAGAGAGAGAGAGAGAGAGCGAGAGCGCGCGTAGAGGAACCGCTGATCCTCTTGCTCTTTTCCTCGTGTCTAGGTACTGCGCTGGTCTTGGGAGTAATTATGTAGGGCCGAATCTTTGCTGCCTGAGGGCCGGAGCTGATAGGACCACCTCTTCCATCGGGAAGACTCCTTTCTAACTATATACAGTTTTGGTGTGGTGGAGGAAGGCGGCAGTTCATCAACATTCCAAATAGTCTCCTAGGGAAATATTCTGATATTCAACTGCTTTTTTCCCTTCCTCATTTAAAGCCATTCCCTCTGTCTTCGATTTTTCCCCATTCCATGCTGCCTACTGAACTCTAAGACACTTACACCCCTTTGAGGCATTTTGAGAATATAGCAGTCCTTGCAGCTGAGTGTGTCATCCCCGAATCGCTGTCGCGTATATATCACTGACACCTGTCACCAATATAGGTAGGTGTTAATATAAGGTAACTGTACACCCCTGGCTACACCTACTAAGCTTGAAGTTGTACGTGCTAGGAGCCAACCATCTGGCGTCCTTCCTTGCCTCCTTACTGGTGCTTAGAACGAGTTTAGCTGATCCTAGTGAGAGATATTTGAACTACTATTGTCTTTCACCTAATTCCGGCTTTCAAAAGTCTGCCTAATCCAGATGGTTCTACTGACTTGGCTCCTCAAGTTAGTGAAAGTACTTAGGGAGTTATCAGCCTTGAGACAATACCCCTTTGGGGGAGAGGTCTTCTTTTGCATTATTCTTTCTTTTGCTGTTGATTTAAGTGGTTAAACACAATACTTTTTATCCCCATAGTTACTAATACTATTCACAAGTGATAAATATTTTAGAAACCATAAAATAACACTTTCTTCTGAGGTCTGATGGAGACACAAAAGAAGATGACCTTCAACAAACATTTTCTAAGTTTCTGTGGAGTAATAACCTGGCTATGGGATGATTGTCTTAGGTAGACCTCCGAAAAGGTATAGAATTGGCAGGAGAGAAGGTTAAAAAAAAAAAAAAAAGATTTGTGTCCACATCTATTTCCTTGTTTTGCATCGACAGAGCGATACATAACATGGTATTAAATAATTTAGGAATTTATTTATTTCATTTTTTGGACAAAACAGTTATTGAGTGCCTCGTTTTGTCAGTTATAGTATGGATTCAAAGTTCCGAACATCCCCAAACATTAAAAAAAAAAAAAAAGAAAGAAAAGAAAAAACTTTGGGTGCCTGGGTGGCTCAGTCGGTTAAGTGTCCGACTTCGACTCAGGTCATGATCTCACAGTTCATGAGTTCGAGCCCCACATCAGGCTCCATACTGACAGCTCAGAGCCTGGCGCCTGCTTTGGATTCTGTGTCCCCCTCTCTCTCCGCCCCACCCCTGCTTGTGCTCTGTCTTCTGTGCTCTGTCTCTTTCAAAAATGAGCAAACATTAAAAAAAAAAAAAGTTCTAAACATCCCTACTCTGAAAAAGCTTAGTTAAAATCAAATGAGTTAGGCAGAATCAATAGATAAAACTTACAGTTTTGGTGAAATCAGTGCTATGCTAGAGATGAGGCCAGAGTGCTATGTCCCTCTTCTACTTTTCCTTGTAAACAAGATAAACAACACAAAAAACTTTGAGTATTAGTGAATTATTTTCCTCAGACATTTGTATTGCGTATATGTCCTACCTGGTGTTCTGCCAACATTATGGCCTTTTGAAGATGGGATTAAGACTTGTCCTTAATTCTATGGTAGTTCATTAATGGTTGGTGGAGCTGTTTTTTACTGTTCTGTATTGGGCCTCGAAGTGTTGTTATCATGTAGTCCCTGAACTGTAGAACTTCTGGGAATAGAATAGTGTATTGGCAACCTTAGCAAAATAGTGCCATTTTGTAAAATTGCTTCATTGTGTAACTTTAACTTGGTACAGTCCAGTTTTGTTCCAGACTCTGGTCAAAAGTGGGCCAAATTTCAACCTTCTAATAATTCTAAGAAGAGAAAGCTTCAGAAGTGAAAATATTTCTATTAACAGCGCATCATGATGACAGGATATTTTTTTCTTGCTTAGGTGCCTTCAAAATGTCTCTTCTTTCCTTTCTTCTTTCTTTCTTTCTTTCTTTCTTTCTTTCTTTCTTTCTTTCTTTCTTTCTTTCTTTCGGGAGACAGGATGGGTAAATGAGCGAAAGAGGAAAGGGTCAGAAGTGTTTGAAGATTCCTTGCAGAGCTTTATGATCTGAAGTCTATGATAGTCTTAAGCGCTTTCCATGCAACTTCAGGCTTTTATTAATTGCCTGCTGTGTGCCAGTGATCTAGTATATAGAGGATGAACATGATACAGTCCCTTCTATATGATTATGTTTTTCATTTTTATTTTATTTTTTTTTCAACGTTTATTTATTTTTGGGACAGAGAGAGACAGAGCATGAACGGGGGAGGGGCAGAGAGAGAGGGAGACACAGAATCAGAAGCAGGCTCCAGGCTCTGAGCCATCAGCCCAGAGCCCGACGCGGGCTCGAACTCACGGACCGCGAGATCGTGACCTGGCTAAAGTCGGACGCTTAACTGACTGCGCCACCCAGGCGCCCCTGTTTTTCATTTTTAAATAGAGATTCTGAGTTAATAAAACAGATGATGGTTGTTTCATTTGGTAATTTGAGCCATGGTACTCGATGAACACATTTCTTTGACAATTACTTACCTCCTTTGTTTCTGTTTACACTCTGGGAAAGTGGTTTCACTGGGAATTTTTGGAAAGCCAGTCAGTATTTGCATGTATTTTCGGTATCTGTAACAATTATCTTTTTCCCTTAAAATACTTTCAAGTTCAATTTTAAGTATTGTTCCTCTTGGGGTTTCAAATTCTTCACTTTCCTCTGATATTCTTCAAAAATCAACTGTAACTGACTTAGGGCTTCTGTACCAGAAGGTTCACCAAAGACATATACACACAGACACAAAAGAATTTTGAGAGCATAGGAGATCATTAGACATCTTTGCCATAAAAGGCTACCTAACCACAAATTGGGAGAATTCGTCAGTCTATATTGACAGCAGAACGGGTTTTCAGTATTCTTACTTCCATACGCTCAGAAATAGGTGACTTTTATTTAGATTGGAATTGCACTCTTTCTGCAGATAGGAAAATGTGTGACTTGGTCCCTAAGTCAGGAATTTCCATAAGAAAAAGCTTTTTTTTTTTTCTTAAGGTTTCTATGGTCTTTCACTATGTTTTGTGATAGGCAGTTAAAGTACTTTATTTTGGATTGTGTACAGTAATCTCCAGGTGATGTTAAATTACTTAACACAGACTCTTAAAGTTCTTTAGTAACAAATGAGTGGTTGTAAACTGAGTAGTTTCCTAATGATTGTGGAACTGAGATTCTGTGGTAAATGGTACTCCTGGTAGAACCATACCGATGTGTTTATTCTGTGGCTGGATGCAAAGTCCTTGAGACCCAGTCAAGTTACTGTTCTAATGGAGACCTTTTTTTATTAAAAGGACATGGTTTGACCCAACAAGCAGTCCATTATTTAGCATGTCAAATGATTTCTTCACCCTTGAAAATGTTTCTAGAGACTTCACATTTGCAGTCATGAGAAGTTAACATGATACCATCATGTTTTACATTCTTTTTATTTTCTTTTAAAGAATTTCTTCATAATGCTACACTGAAACTTAGAACTTCCGTCTCTAGGGGTGAAAAGATGCAACTTTTTTTCTGATAACAAGTATGGAGCTATTTTTTCTCTTATTCGTCCTCTAATGGAGTTTAGAAAGTTTCACAAACCCTCAAACATGTTTTTTCTTGCACTCCGAAGTATTGCCAATTTTTGTTTCATTGCCCATAGATTAGTAATCCTGATATACTTTTACTCGGTTTTAGATTTCCACAATCTTTTTTTTCCCCCACATAAACTGAAATTTAAACAAATGGCCTGGGACTTCTTTTCCTCATAGTCAGTTTCACTGACTAGGTAACATTTGCTCAGATTTGGCTTCCACCTCTAGCACTGGAGGAAACCTGTCTGTCCTTGCATCCTACCCAGTGACTTCCCTGGAATGGCCCTGTCACTGTCCTCCTTAGTTACCACTTGGCAACACTTGACCAAGTGGACAACTTTTTTGGTTATTTCTTTTAGTTGGCTTTCTTGACATGACTTTACCTGGTTGTCCATCTTCTAGTCTAACCACTTCCTCCCATGCCCCTTCACTAACTCAGTCTTTTGCCCCTTAAGTATGGGTTTTTGCCTTGGCTTAGCATCTTGTTCTTATAATGCTCTCTCCCTGTGCAGACTGATTTATTTCTGCGATTTCAACTAACATCTCCATGTGAGTGATTTGCTGATTCGCTTTGAAGCTTTTTTCATATTTCATATAAAATTTCATATGAAACTTTCATATTTCATTTCATATTCTTATTTTATTTTCACATAGACAAATATGCATATATAGTTGGAAGATAAGAATTACATATGCTTATTATAGAAAACTTGAGGAAAAATAAAGAAGGCAAAATATTCCATAATCTGTTCCAGTGGGAACTATTTGGTATATTTCCTTTCAGTCTTTTTTTCCTTTGATACACACACACACACACACACACACACACACACACAGACATACACAGGTAATTGGGCTCATCCTATTGTAGTAGATATAGTTTTGTATCTGCTTTTTCACTTTACATTATGTCATAATTTTCAATGGCATCAAAATTATTTGAAAACAATTATAATGGATGTTCAATGTCCTAATGTGTTGCTGTTGCATAATTTACATGTGTACTAGGGTATTTCAATTGTTACAATATTATTAACAAGTGAAAAACAACGAGAACAAATTGATGCATAAATCTTTGTACAGATCACTCACTGTTTCCTTAGGTTAGATTGTCAGAAGTTCAATTACTGGGTCATAGGGCATAAAAATTAAAAAACACTAAACCTGCTGCCAAATTGCTTTTCATAAAGATTAGACTGTAATTAATACTCTCACCTGCAGTGATTGTGAGTGCCCGAGTGCCTCCTTCATAATATTGGATCTTATTTTTTTATCTTTATTAATTCGATAAGCAAAAGTGATTAATTTGTATTTACTAGTGAGAGCAAACATTTTTCATATATTCACGTCCATTTCAGTTTCTTCTGTGAACTGTCTTTGGGTTAGTCCATTCCCATTTTTATCGGGGTCTTAACATTTTAATTATGTTGTTTTTTGTTCGGAGTTCTTTCATTTATTTGGGGCTATGGGGAGGGAGTACAGATTTTTGTTAGGCCAAATTGAATGAGTGAAGGGATGAAGTGGAAAGTGTGCAGTAGTTGAAATGGTGGTGTTTTAAATGCCTGTTGGTATAAGGAGCCAGAGCTTATGTTTGTTGGAGCAGCACTGCAAAATGGAAAGGGTGCCTCCTTGAAAGTCAGGATTGCCACCTTGGTGTTGGGAACCAACCACTTAGGTCGTCTTGGGAAAGTCATCCATCCTCTCTGAGCCTTATCTGTAAAGTGAACAGGGTTGGGTTATTGATCCCAAAGTCCATACACCGTCTGCACCGAAAGGGTGACTTACAAGCCACTGCTCTCTAGACATTGTGAAATTATTTTTTGTCCCGTCCCTGACCCGTTGCCCATTTTAGATATATAGAGCCCGAGGAAAAAGACTGGAAGCCGTAAAGGCAATTTTCATAGTGGGTAGTAAGGCTTAATAGAACCTAAAGGCAGAACAATAGAAGTTGCAAAGATTGGTAATTTTTAGGCACTCCCATGGATTGACACTTGGCAACCTAGTTACGTAAGTCATTGGAGCACTGCTGATGTATGCCACAAAGCCCCACCATCTCTAATGATACAAAGCAAATCTCATTTTATGACAGCCTGTTTAAGTTGCAAAGCCAAGGTACTCAACAACTTCCAGTATTCCATACAGAAACTATTCAGAGTGGGGGTTCTTCTTTGTTATTTGTACAAGCTCTTCATTTTAAGAATATTAATTATTTGCCCTGTGGTCAAATGTTTAACTAGTTATTTGCCTTTTAGTTATCTATAGATCTTTTCCTTTGGGATTTCTTTTGTTGCTTTTATTTTGTGAAGCCTTTTGCCTTCTGGAGATGGATTAAGTATTCAGTTCGATTTCCTTCTAGTTTTTATGGTTTTCCTTTTTATGTTTAATTCTTTGTCTTGAATTTATTTAGGAGTACCAAAGCAATGCATTTAGTGCCTTTGCATATCTCCTGAGCTCCAGATCCCTGTCTCCAACTACCGGGGCTATGTGGATAGTTCCTATGTACCAGGCATTATGTCCACCTAGTTTCCCTAAGGAGAAAGCTTGAAGTTGTCTTGAAAGTTTTAGTCTCATTTCCCACATTTAATCAAAACTCACTACATTTGGTTGATTCTACTCCAACAGTGATAATGGCTCTTTGTCATTGTTCTAATTAAGACCCCCCTTTTTTCGCTAGTCCTTAGAATTGGCTTCAGTTTTTCCCCTTTAGACCAGAGTTGTCATTAAAAAATAGAACACCAATAGGGCACCTGGGTGGCTCAGTCGGTTAAGCGTCCGACTTCAGCCCGGGTCACGATCTCGCGGTCCGTGAGTTTGAGCCCCACGTCGGGCTCTGGGCTGATGGCTCAGAGCCTGGAGCCTGCTTCTGATTCTGTGTCTCCCTCTCTCTCTGCCCCTCCCCCGTTCATGCTCTGTCTTTCTCTGTCTCAAAAATAAATAAACGTTAAAAAAATTTTTTTTTTTTTTAAATAGAACACCGACTCTCAAAGTATGGTTTCCTTGATTACCTGTTTCAGAATCGCCTGGGGTGTTGGTTAAAAAAGGTAGGTTCCCAAGTCCCACCTAGACTTCTAAACCGATATGTTTGGGGGAATGGGGTCTGGGAATCTGCAGTTTTAACAAGTGCCTCAGGAGATTCATTTACACACTTAAGGGGAAGCAAAGCACAAGTGTATTAAATCTAAATTTCTCTGAATGCTATTCAAGACCCCCACTCCCACACCCTGACAGCCTATTTTTCCAGACTTATCTCCCACATCACTACCCACCCACCTGGCATTGTAGCCATACAGTGATTCATGGTTTCCTGGACCCACCCTGTCCTTTCCTGCCTCTGTGCCTTTGCTCATGCAGTTCCCACAGCCTCATGCTCCTCTCCCTCCTCCCACTCCTGCCTAAATCCTTTTCCTTAAGAGCTCAAATAAAATGCTCCTTTTAAAAAATGAAGCCTCTAATTTGTTCTATTTTAATCATTGGCTCCCTCCCCAGTCTTCACTTAGCACTTTATTTTTACTTCTTTTTTTTTTTTTACCTTAATGCTGTCACTATGAATTATTGCTTCCTTAAATGATTATAAGTCTTCTAATTGTGAGAACTTTGCCTTTCATTTCCATTTTGTAGTCATTATACATATAATAAGCAATTAAATATCATAAAGTATATGAAATATATCTCATCTTGCAACCAGTATTCCATAGAAATGTTTGGCTTTGCACCACACTTAGAATAAAGTTGAGATCTTTTACCACTGCTTGTAAATCCTTATTTAAGGATGAGTGCTGCCACTCATCTCTGTCATCTTCTCATACTTTTCATTCACTCCCTAGTCATATTTTTCCTGCCTCAGTGCCTTTGCATTTGCTATTTCTTACACGTTGAAAACTCCTACATCTGTTCTCTTTGCCTGGCTGGCTGCGTATCTCCTCCCCATCATTCAGGTCTCAGCTCAAATGTCATTCACTCAAGGAGGCTTTCCCTGACCACTATCTAAGGCATCTGCCCCTTTTCCTACTGCCACTTCAGTTACTCTCCTTGCATTTCCTTCACTGCACTAATCACAGTTTTTAATTGTCCTGCTTCCTCAGTAGAATGGAAGCTTCATGAGAGCAGAGACCTTGTCTCACTTTTAATGTCATGTCTTTAGCAAACAGAGCACTGCTTGACATGTGGTAAGTCCTCAGTAAGTATTTGTTGAATGCACACATAAGCCTTGAAGATAGACTTTTCATTTTACCAAGTCCTGTTTTGGTTTGCAACTCAAAGTTTTGTTGTTGTTTTTTAATGGACAACAGCTGATGTAGTTCCATCAGGGTTCAAATCAGGTAGCAGCCTCTGAGGGTTTCTGAAGGTAGCAGGAAAAATGGAGACTGTGATAGCCAGGATTCACTTCCATCTGAATGCAGGCTTTCCAAGGTGTTCCCAGGATCCAGGCCACTATTTTACTACTGCTGTCAGCATCTACTTCCAGGGTTGTTACTGCTGGCCAATTGTAGTCTTTAAACTCTCATTACATTTTTAAAAGTGAGCAAAATTAGAATCCAACCAATCCTCAAGCAACCAAAAGTTTTCTTCTGGTTTCCTTCTCTAGAAGAAAAATAAGAAAGCTACCTAGAATCCTCAAGGAAACATGAAATGATGTTCATTATATTTACTACATGCCTATTGATTTGAAAGATTTTTAGCAATAGCCTTAAACAAGGTGTTTCTTGGGAGCTTGGGTGGCTTAGTTGGCTGAGTGTCTGACTCTTGATTTGGCTCAGGTCATGATCTCACAGTTGTGAGATTGAGCCTCCTGTCGGGCTCCACAATGAACTTGCAGCCTGCTTAAGATTCTCTCTCATTCTGCTCCTCCCCTATGTGTGTTTGTGCTCTCTCTCTCTCTCTCTCTCTCTCTCAAAAACAAAACAAAACAAAAAAATAAACAAGATGTTTCTTGTTAACATCTCTTTGAACCAGTCTAACTCATCAGTTATAATTTCTTCCAATTTCTCTTCATTGGGTAGACTTATTCTTTAATTCCATTTTTTCTTGAAACTGGCTTGAAACTTTATTAGAAATTACAATAGTTTTTATAGCAACTTATAGTTTTCAAAGTACTCTGGGTTTTTTTTTTTTTTCCTCATTTAATGCTTACAACCATCCCTTGTGAATATGTTTTTGAGATGTAGAAACTGAGACCCACTGATTCATTTTCCCATGTCACCCAAAAGCCCACTACTCAATTAAATGCCTCTCAATAACTTTTTAAAACAGCACCATAATTTGATATAATTTTTAGAAGGTAAACATGGAAATGTAGTTGAAACATTAACGTTATACATTTGTAACCGGTCCCTAAGAAATAAGATGCATAAGTTAGTTGAGATAAGTACAAAACTTTGTCACTTCTGTGGCTCTATGGTTTGGTAATTCTTTGTTTGATCAGCCTCAGCTATGCTTGTCCTTGATTAAAGCATTGTTCTGGGTGAGCTGCTCAGATTTTTACAGAAAGGAAAGATTAGAGAACTTGCCTAGAGAAGAGTCACTTTTCAGTAAGCCCGTTTTAATTCTCCTCTTGCTTGAAGGGATTGGTTCAATTGATCTGAACTGGCCTTTCAGATTGAGCAGGTCCTGAAAAAAACACATCATCTAAAATTTCAGATAAGAAGAATGGAAGCCAGGTCCTTCCTGGAAATGGCCAGGAGTGAAACTAAGAAGCCCTGTATTTGGAGAGAACTCAATTAATTATTAAGGACAAAGGACTGGTATAAGGAGGTTATATCCTTAATGGAAGCAGCCTTCTTAAAATAAGTATACATGATTCTTCTGCTTTGACATTGTAAAGAAGGTTCTTTAATTAGCCACTTTGTCTTAATTAAGCATGTGATTGGCAAGACCTGTGAGCATGTAGTTTATAGACATTCAATTATGTAGGTGGGCCTTTGTTTTGATATGTGGCAACTGAGAACTAGCATAATGCTGTTTTTTATTCATATGACAGATGTTTATTGAGTCCCTACACTGTACCAGGCACTGATATTTGATGCATCTGATGTTAAAGTATGGAATGGTACAAAGGTTAAGGGAGAAACAGGCTATTCAGAGTAAATCTATGCTTTCTATAATGGTCCCTGTTGACTATAAATTTCCACATTATTTTTCCAATTAACTGTGCCTTTTTCTACTTTTCGCTTTAAATTTGAAGTTACTGACATAATTATCTGCTTTTCTATGTACTGATAGAGGTTTTCCTTACTATGTGTGAAAAATACTGAAAAAAGACTCAATCCATTGGATTATGTTTGTCCTTACAATGTGTTAATTATCAACTGGGCACAGGGAGGAGGAAGAAGAACCAAGCAGAGAAAAATTACAAATTAGATTTGAGAGAGAAGTCGAATCAAACTTGGAGTAGATTGGGTAATTTTTAATTTAAAGAAGAAAAAAAAAGATTAGAAAGAATCTTGGGTGGTTCTTTGTGACCTAAAAATTTTAGACCAAAGTTCGTTTTTAAAGGCTGTAACTACAGGTTACTCTTTTACTAAAATGAGATATGTGAATGCTACCGCAATTATGTAAAAAGCTAATTTGGGTTTCAAAAGTGCAAGAAGATAAGGTATTCAAATTAATAAAGTGATAGAAGCTGTGTAGGATGGTGATAATTATATCATCTTCCAGTTAGAGTTTTTACAGAGGTGTTAAGAACACCTAAAATTTGGCCCTTAAACAGTATAATTTGAGAGAGATTTAGACTTTTGGGTGCAGAGAAACAGTGTCAGGGTTTTGAGCAGATCTGATGTTCCTAGTAGGTACTGCCAGTTTCTCAGAGATGACATTCAAGGTGCTCTTTTTTTCTTGCTGATATAACGAAAATAAGTTGACCCTAAAATATAGTGTGCACTAGAATGGCAATTGTAGTTTATTCTCTCTGCAAGAGGTCATTTTATTTTCATCCCAGCCTCCTAAAAAATGAATAAGTTAACATTTATTTGGCCTTTCTGGGCCTCAGTTTCTTCATCTGTAGAGTGGGACGGCAATATTCTGAGTTTGCTACCGTGAGGATTAATAAGTTTATATATGCAAAACAAAACAGGATCTGACACGTGGTAAACATTCAATAGACATTAGCTATTTTTATTACCAGCACCACTGTTACTTTATAAGCACTTATTTTAGCACTGAGCTAAAGGAACATTTTAGAGATGATGAGACTGAGGCTTAGAGTAATTTTCCTAGTGTTACCCCATAAGCAAGTAGTAGATTCAAGATGTAGACCTAGGCTGAAAGAAACTGGAGACAGAATTGGCTTAGATATGGAACAGACTGGGGCATTTGGCCCAACCCTTACCCATCCCTTCTAGTTTCAAGACACTTAGGATAAGACTGGCCCAGACCACCCCCCAGAGACCAGGAACTTGTGTTTTGCAGTAAGTAGTTAGAACATGAACATTAGTGTCTGTCGGACTGTCCCAAATCTTGGCTCTGCCACTTACTAGCTATGTAATCTTTGGCAGGTTATTTAACCTTTCTGAACCTCAGTTTCTTTCTCTGTAAGATGAGAATAATAGTATTTGTTTCGGGGCACCTGGGTAGCTCAGTTGGTTAAGTGTCCAACTCTTGATTTCAGCTCAGGTCATGATCTCATGGTTGTGAGTTTGAGCCCTGAGTCGGGCTCTGAGGTGGCAGCATCGAGCCTACTTGGGATTCTGCTCCTGCCCTGCTTGCCGTCTCTCTCAAAATAAAATAAATAAACTTAAATAAAAATTTGTTTCATGATATTATAGGGACTAAGGGAGTAAAACCAAATGGAATGAATCACCCTGCATATGACCAACACTCAATAACCTGGCCCCAGGCTTACGCTAAGGTGGCCCAGATTTTTTTTTTATCTGATTCTGACACAGTCCATCTAGATGGTTGGTGATTAGGGCCTGTCTCTGCCTCCCTGCTGAGGCCTAAGAACCCTGGGATCAAACCAAGTCTAAACACCCAAAGCTGTTTTTACATTGGAATCATAGGGGACTCTTAAGAAAAATTAGAAGTGTTCAGACTTTACATGAGAGATTCAGATTCCAGAGATGATCCTGATATTCAAAGCACCCTCCCCAACCCCTGCCTCACCTCCCCACCCTTGACCCCTGCAAACTAAGGAGTGTTAGGTTGGCTAGTTGAGGGTAGCAGCTGAAGCACAATCCCAAACAGTGATCTTAATGCTTGGATTGTCGGTGTCAGTGGGAATATTAATGAGTAGTCAAGGGGTGGGTGCCCTACAAAAGGGAACTCTACAGAAACGATCTCATCTGTGTAGTCAAACAACGTTTCTGTTTGGAAAGAATATTAATGAGATCTGGATAGGAATCAGACACCGGGAAAGGACACCTGCTGTGAGAGGCAATTTGAATTGTACAAGGAGTTACACATGATATTACTAAAGTCCTTGTGCCATTTTAAAAAGTAATTAAGTTGTAAAGATAACCAACAATTTATAAACAATGTTTTAAAAACAACTGTAGTTCAAAAAATAAATGTATTGAGGGGCCAGCACATATTTGAAAATATGTTCAACTTTCCCCATGAATAAAGGAATGAAAAGTAAAACAATAATATACCATTTTTCATACATCTAGCAGATTGGAAAATATAAAAAGGATTAGCAATGCTCAATATTCACAAGGATGTGGAGAATAGTCTTTCTCCTATAGCTGATGGTTCAAATATAAATGGATGCAAAAATATATACAAATTGATGCAACTTTTTTGGAGAAAAACTTGGGAATGTGTATTAAAATTTTGATGCATAGACCTTTTACTAGAAATGCTGCTTCCAAGAATTT
Source organism: Lynx rufus (assembly GCF_022079265.1). NCBI lineage: Eukaryota > Metazoa > Chordata > Mammalia > Carnivora > Felidae > Lynx > Lynx rufus. The sequence goes on along the minus strand of NW_025814889.1, from coordinate 77,024,159 downwards.
ATGCCATGGATGCATACTTCCAAGTAGGCAATGATAGAAACATTTTCATTGCCGTCTTGTTCTTAATAATGAAGAACCTACAGCAACCTCTATGTTCATTGACAGGGGCCTGGTTAAATAAGTTATAGACTATTGCAGAGTGAAATAGTATTTGGTACTGAAAGGGTGAAGTAGATCTCTATGTCCTCCTCCATCTATATGTCCTTTCCTGTATGTCTTCCTGTCATGTGTGAGAAGATGTCCAAGAGGAAACAAATAGTTGCTGAATAGCATATTAACATAAAGTCATTGTTATTGTTAAAAAAAAGAAAGTATGTGTGCTGGTGTTAACCTCACTGTGCCTCAGTTTCCTCATTTGTAAAATAGGTATCATTATAATGATCAATATAATGTCTACGTCATGAGTTGTTGTGAGGATAAAATGAGATAATATTTGTGGAATGCTTAGGACAGTGACTGACATATTATGCTGGGTGTTTGCTGTTATTATCATGCATGGGCAATATCAGAAGGTTTATGCTCCAAAGCGTGACAGAGGTTACCTTTGGCAAGTAGAGTTGTCTTGGGGGAAGGGGTGTGCAAGAGGAGGCAGAGACTTCGATTTCTTATATTGTATGTGTCTACATAATTGTTTATGACAAGCAGGCCCATCGCGTGACCAATCACTATGACAAAGAAGCGAGGCAAAGAAGAAAATGGCGGCTCCAGTTTGGAGTGCTTGTTGAAACCTGTGGAGTGAGAGGTTCCCCGAAGGAAAGGAGGAGGGTGAAAGACGGTGGTGATGTGGGGATACAAAAAGGATGCTCATTGATTCCACCTTGGCTGCTGAAGCTCTTTTTGAAAACCACTAACCTAATTAAAGATCAAAAAATTTTAAATTGCACAAGAACCTTATGAAGGCCTAACATTTATATCTGGACTTTTCCTTTTTGCAATTTAGTTTTACATTTATACTAAAGAAGTGATTCATGTTTCATTTGACTTTTGGACAAAAGCTACAAAAAAGTAATTGCTCACATGTCCAAAACATTTAGGAAGAGGTAGTTCTTCGAATAATTATAAAATAAAAATTTTGATCTTTTAAAGGCACCACTAATGTCTTTTCAACTAGCATTACTACCTCCATTATATAATATTATAGAGTAATTTTTGCACTAAAAAAAAGTCAAACAGCTGAAGAATATGCTACATTTATGAATTATTTTCATCAGAGCCTTATGACATAGGCCTTGTTAAGACAGTATGACATATAAACTAAGCTAAGCCATAATATGCAATCTGTTAACTAAACCTTTAGAATAATGTTTATTCGATGTGTTTAGACACAGAGGCATACGACAGTACTAACAAGATTTGGCTCTGACCTCAAGCAATGTGCCAGGCACTGTTTTTCATTTATTATCTCCTTTTATTTTTAGAACAACCCTGTATCTTAGGGTTATCATCCTCATTTTATACAGAAGGAAAGTGTAGGACAGAGTGGTTGCCATGCATCTGGTTAGCACTGGAATCAGGATTGGAATCAGCTGGTGTTTCCATGGTACCGCTCTGCCCCCAAATAACCAAGACGTGAGGATAGGTGATGTGAGCCCCGTGTTGAGGGCACACTGAGAATTCTCAGGGACCTCAGTGATCAGCTATCATCCAGTCTAGTGACTTAAAACTATAATTTTTTTAAGTTTATTTATTTTGAGAGAGAGATAGAAAGAGCTTGCACAAGCAGGGGAGGGGCAGAGAGAGAGGGAGAGAGAGAGAGAATCACAAGCAGGCTCCACACTGTCTGCACAGAGCCTGACGCGGGGCTCGAACTCACAGACTGTGAGATCATGACCTGAGCCGAAATCCAGAGTCAGATGTTTAACTGACTGAGCCACCCAGGTGCCCTCAAACTGTAATTTTTAAAATAGAAGTTTTATTGAAATACTCATATACCATATAATTTACCTGTTTAAAGTGTGCAGTTCAGTGGTTTTTGGTATATTCACAGAGTTGTGCAGCCATCACCACAATCAGTATTACAACGTTTTTATCACCTCCCAGAAAAAAACCCACACCCTTTAGCAGTTAGTCCAATCCCCTTCAACCCCCCTGCATGTGTGAGGCAACCACTTATCTACTTTGTGTTTCTTTTTTTTTTTTTTTACATTTATTTATTTATTTTTTTTATTTAAAAAAAAATTTTTTTTTAACATTTATTTATTTTTGAGACAGAGAGAGACAGAGCATGAACGGGGGAGGGTCAGAGAGAGAGGGAGACACAGAATCTGAAACAGGCTCCAGGCTCTGAGCAGTCAGCACAGAGCCCGACGCGACGCGGGGCTCAAACTCACAGACCGCGAGATCGTGACCTGGGCTGAAGTCGGACGCTTAACCGACTGAGCCACCCAGGCGCCCCTATTTATTTTTGAGAGACAGAGAGAGAGACAGAGCACAAGCTGGGGAGGGGCAAGAGAGAAGAAGACACAGAATCTGAAGCAGGCTCCAGGCTGTGAGCCCGTCAGCACAGATCCTGACGCGGGGCTCGAACCCACAGACTGCAAGATCATGACCTGAGATGAAGTCAGACGCTCAACCGACTGAGCCACCCAGGCGCCCCTCTACTTTGTGTTTCTATAGGCATGCCCATCCTAGACATGAAATAGAATCATACGATATACGATCTTTGTGACTGGTTTCTTTCACTTGGCATAATTTTTTCAAGGTTCACCCATGTTGTACCGTATATCAGTACTTCATTCCTTTTCATGGCCAAATATCATACCTTTATATGGATAGACCACATTTTGTTTATCCAGTTATCAGTTGATGGATATTTGGAATGTGTCCACTTTGGGGTTACTGTGAATAATGTTATACACAATCATGTACAAGTTTTTGAGTGGACATGCGTTTTGTTTTTGTTTGTTTTTTTTTTCATTTCTCTTGGGGGGGGTGTACCTCCCCCAGGAGTGGAATTCCTGGGTCACATGATAATTATGTGTTTAACCCTCTGAGGAGCTGCCAACTATTTTCCAAAGCAACTGCATCATTTTATATTCTCATCAGCAGTGTGTGTGAGGGTTTCAGTTTCTGTATATCCTCTCCAACACTTGTCAGACTATAATTTTTTTAACCACATCCCACAGTAAGAAATATTTTACATTCTTACCCAGTTTATCCACACACAAATAACTGAAACAAAAGCTTTTTGAAAGACTACTTATACTCCGTGTGATGCAGTCTGACATTTTGTATTTCATTCTGTTCTTTTTCTATAGCACAGACATCTTGGCTCTGACCCGTTAAAACTGATTTCACAATTCACTAGTTGTGACCCGCAGTGAGGAAAATACTAGGCTGTTTTAACCTTTTCATTTCACACAAGAGGAAATTGAGGCCCTGAGAGATGACTTTTTCAGCAGATGATACTGCTAATTAGTTGTAGATTAAAGATTAGAACCCATGTCTGTTGGCTTCCTGCTTTAACTTTTGACATCTCAAATTTAGTTGCCCTCATATTCAGTTCTTTCTTTTCTTTTCTTTCTGGAGTGGTAAAATGTGAATCGCTAAGGGTGAATTCTGTAAGCACCCCGTGAAAGTTGCTCTGATTCTTTGGTGAGCAGTTTCCAGAAGTGGAATTGCTTCTCAGAATTACACAACCTCCTTTTCATTATTCTTGTTCTGCATCTTAGTGTTTTTTTTTAAATGTTTGTTTGTTTGTTTATTTATTGAGTGAGAGCAAGCAAGGAAGAGGCAGAGAGAGAGAGGGAGAGAGAGAATCCCAAGCAGTCTCCGCACTGTTAGCGCGGAGCCCTCCACGGGGCTAGATCTCATGACCATGAATGAGATCATGACAGCCGAAATCAAGGGTTGGATGCTTCGACTGAGCCACCAAGGCACCTCTCTCTTAGTGTTTTTAGAGATCAAAATATCCTTAAAAAGTGATTTTTTAAAAGAGACAAAATGTTGCTAAGGTGATTCTGTCTTGATACAAACATCTATATCCTTGTTGACCCCTGGGAATTTGATCATTGCTACAAATTTCTTATTGTCTAGGATACATGTTTCTACAGAGACCTGGCTAAAACTATTCCAAGAAGAATAGCAGTGATAATTCTAACAGACTTGTAAACTTGCCTATAGACTTGTCTGTCACAGTGTGGCTGAATAATAGAGCCTTTTAGGTGCAGTATTTGAAGTTATTTAGTCGTCCTATTTTTTTCATGTTCCTTGAGTTTAACTCAAAAGTTTGAATAAACTAAAATTACTAAGTCACAGTTCTGAAAAATGATATGTACTTTCTCAACAACTAGCCTTAAGACTGCATAACAAGCATTCATTTTTTTGTACTGATAGTGTTTTGGATGAAATTTAAACCTGATGTAATTTCATTCAAAACATATGCAAAAAGTTCCTTCTATTTAAATTTTTTAATGTTTATTTATTTTTGAGAGAGAGAGAACGGGGGAGGGGCAGAGAGAGAGGGAGACACAGAATCTGAAGCAGGCTCTGAACTGTTAGCACAGAGCCTGATGCAGGGCTTGAACTCACGATCATGACCTGAGCCAAAGTCAGATGCCTAATTGAGCCACCCAGGTGCCCCAAAGTTCCTTCTATTTAGAAGGCAATATACTAGATGCCAAGAGGGCAAGAGGCAAAGTAGATCTGTCCCCTGATCCCAAGAATCTATCAAGTAGAATTTATAAAATTATAATAAGATAAAGGAAGTGACCTATGCTGATTGGGAATAGGGCCAGGGCAGTTCAGGAAAGGGTTCTTTGAGGAGGTGGTCTTTCCTGGAGTCTTGAAAGGTGGATAGTTGAGGAAGGGATAACATTCTAGGTGGAGTGAAAAAATATATGGTGTATCAAGGGAGTAGAAACTGGTAATGACATAATTTTGGAGATTCTCTTTTCATGTCAAAATTCTATGAAGTTAGGCTTCTCCCTATCAGAGAAAGAATTTAAAATAAATAAAAGGAATGCTAGAATGAATCTTGTGATACTAGATTATTTGATGCTAGATTGTGTGTGTGTGTGTGTGTGTGTGTGTGTGTGTGTGTGTGTAAACAGGTAGATAAAGAAATAAATATATATATTCCTGGTTCTATCCCCCAAGGCAGCCTAGAAACAGTGACATTTCAGTAGCAATGAGAACATGTAGTATCCAGATTTGGTTTCTCCAATAAATGGAATCACGACTCCTTGTAGTACTTGATTCCAGGCCTGGGGCCAGGCAAATACAAGACAAGTTTGGGTCATCTTATAGTGCTACAAAGTAAGAATGTGCTTAAAAAAAAAAAAAAGTTGGTGGCATATTGAAAGGACACTAGAGCCAAGCTGAAAGAGCTCCAAATGACCAAAGCTGGGAACTATTTGAGCAACAAAACAAAATTACCCAGGGAATAGAATAATACAGGAATTATTATAACTCAGGAAATAAAATAAATATCCATGAGTCTATCCTAATATTAATAATGATTGAATAAATAAACAAGGGAGAAAGGACAATTCTTCCTTACAGAAGAATCCCAAGTAATAAATGCAGAAGGAATGAGGGCAAGAGAAAAATCACCATTAGAACAGCACAGTAATAATTGCTGAAGGCAAGATCAGTGCATGAATGCTAAAATTAGTAAAAGTTTAAGGAGGAATAGGATTAAAGGATCTCCCCCCAAATATTTACAAATTATAAAGGGAAACATAGTAACTTTACAGTGGTGAAACCCAGCAGGCACTACCCTAACCGAATGATCAAGGTTAACATCACCATTAACAAGACATCAGCATCATGAGCCTTGTGATATGATGCACTGAGGAAGGCACATCAGACTCTGTAGTATTCCTCCCAAAATTCTAGAACTTCACTCTAAATCTGAGAAAGTATCATATTTTAAAAAGTGACCTGCCCCTTCCCCCCCCCCTTTTTTTTTAAGGATTGTGAGATATTCCAGGCTCATCTGGTATTTCCCTGCCCCAGCTCTGGAATCAACCACTTCTTCAAGGAGCCCTGGTTCTTTTTATTGGAGACACCAAGAAACCCAAATTGAGGGACATTCTATTTAATACCTGACCAGTACTCTTCAAAAGTGTCATGGTCACAAAAGACAAAAACAGAGGGACTGTCATAGACATTGGAAGAGACTTAAGAAGCCATGACCATTAGGGGCACCGCGGTGGCTCAGGGGTTAAGTGTCCGACTTCGGCTCAGGTCATGGTCTCACTGCTCATGAGTTCGAGCCCTGCATCAGGCTCTGTACTGACAGCTCAGAGCCTGGAGCCTGCTTCGGATTCTGTCTCTGTCTCTCTGCCCCTCCCTCCCTTGCTTGCTTGCTCTCTCTCTCTCTCAAATATAAAATAAAACATAAAAAAGAACAAAACAAAATGAAGCCATGACCATTAAATGTAGTGTAGGATTCTGGAACAGAAAAAAGACTCTAGTGGAAAAACTAGTAGAATTTGAATAAAGTCTATAGCTTAATTAGTAGTATTGTACCAATGCTGATTTCTTAATTTCGATAATTGTGCTGTTGTAATACAAGATAAAACTAGATGAAAGGTCCATGGGAACTTTTGTACTTTATTTGCAACTCTTGTGTAAATCTAAAATTGTTTCAAAATAAGTTTTTTAAAAAAACTTAACTTTCAAAAGCTTTTTTAAGTATGTGAATTTAGTCACTGTTTTGGTAAAAAAATATGTACACTTAGAAATAAATGTAGTTTATATTCTGAAAAAACATCATATGGGAACATTTTCACGTTGCTTTTGTTTAAAATTTCCCTTTGTACCTTGAAGGTTTTTTTAGGTTGGTTTTTTTCTTTTAATCAGTTGCTCCTATGGTACCTGCCTGGCTGGCTCTTTTGCTAGAACATGCAACTCTTGATCTTGAGGTCATGAGTTTGAATCCTATATTGGGTGTAAAGATTACAAAAAAATAAACAAACAGGGGGCACCTGGGTGGCTCAGTCAGTTAAGCTCTGATTTCAGTTTAGGTCATGATCTCATAGCTCGTGGGTTTGAGCCCTGCGTCAGGCTCTGTGCTGATAGCTCTGAGCCTGGATCCTGCTTCGTATTCTGTGTCTCCCTCTCTCTCTGCCTCTCCCCTGCTCATGCACTCTCTCTCTCCCTCTCTCTCAAAAAAATAAAGTAAATCTTTTAAAAAAATTAAAAAGAAATAAAAAACTGCAATAGTTGCTCCCTTTTACCTGCTGACATTAAAATCAGAAAGAGTTCTTGATAAAAAAAGAAACAAGAGGGGCGCCTGGGTGGCGCAGTCGGTTAAGCGTCCGACTTCAGCCAGGTCACGATCTCGCGGTCCGGGAGTTCGAGCCCCGCGTCAGGCTCTGGGCTGATGGCTCGGAGCCTGGAGCCTGTTTCCGATTCTGTGTCTCCCTCTCTCTCTGCCCCTCGCCCGTTCATGCTCTGTCTCTCTCTGTCCCAAAAATAAATAAACGTTGAAAAAAAAAAATTTTTTTTTAAAAAAAAGAAACAAGAAACAAAGTTTAAAACTTTACAGTCTATTTTTTTTTAATTTTCTTTTAATGTTTATTTTTGAGAGAGAGAGAGAGACAGAGTGTGAGTGGGTGAGGGGCAGAGAGAGAAGGAGACACAGAATCTGAAGCAGGCTCCAGGCTCTGAGCTGTCAGCACAGAGCCTGACACGGGGCTCGAACCCACGAACTTTGAGATCATGACCTGAGCCGAAGTCAGACGCTCAACCGACGCTCAACCGACTGAGCCACCCAGGCTCCCCTACAGTCTATTTCTAAAAATAACATTCTTTTTACTTTTTTAAGTTTATTTATTTATTTTGAGAGAGACAGCATGGGGGCGGGGGGGACAGAGAGAGTGGGAAAGAGAATCCCAGTCAGGCTGTCAGTGCAGAGCCTGACGTGGGGCTTGAACCCACAACCCATGAGATCATGACCTGAGTCAAGATCAGAGTCAGACAGTTAACCAACTGAACCACCCAGGTGCTCCAACATTTTCTTTTAATGAATGAGTTTGTACTTTGTTCTCTCTAATCTGTGTGTGTGGAGGGGGGGTGGGGGCTGTGTTCAGGCAACTATGCCTCTTGCACAAGTAACAAAAAGCAAAACAAAAAGAGTGGGGGGAGAAAGATATGATGAGATTAGGAGATTAGATGTATAAGAACAGGAATAGTATTAACGACAGTTCATTTGCTTTTGTCTCGTCCTGGATTCTGCAAGACAGTTTGCTTAGTTAGGTGAAGTCTGGAAATGCATTTATTACAGTAGGACTCCTGGAGCAGCCACAGGTCTCACCCTCAGCAGTAGCTTGAGGAAGCAGATACCTGGGGCCAAATTTCCCAGTGAGTCATTGCCCAACCCTTAAACTTTAAAGAACCTTTGTTCAAGAGATTTTTATCAACAAGCTATAGCTCCCCATAGGACATTTAGCCGTCTTACCTCAAGCTACCTGGTGTGATAAAAGAACTTTGAGCTGGGAATTAGAACTCTGGCTTTCATACTTAACTAGTTGTGGAGCTGGGGAAAATTATTGGACCTTCATGTGGCTCAATTCCCTTATTGTATAAAGGGGGATTTGGTTACTTGATTTCTAAGCTTCTCTTTTGATGTTAAAATCTGCCCTACGCATCTAAAACTGAAGACTTCTTCCTTCTTAGCAAACAGTTTCCCTTTCTATGTGTCCCATTATTATTTGTGATACCACCGTCCTTCCAATGTGTGAGGCTAGAAAATCTTAGAGTTATTTCTGTTATATCCATTTCCTTTAACTCTCGAACACAGTTGACAACCAATCCAGCCATTCTTCCCTCACAGTTGAAGTGGTGTCGGTAGCATGTATACTAAGATTGGAACGATCCAGAGAAGATTAGCATGGCCCTTGCTCAAGGGTGACACACAGTTAAAGTGGTAGTAGAATGCGTTTGACCTAAGAGGCTGGGTTTTAGAATCTGAACACACCTTCTGCTTGGGCCATATATTAGCTACATGACCTTTGGCACATTACTCAACCTCAATGAACCAGGTTTTGTTTTTGTTTTTGTTTTTGTTTTTGCTTTTGTTTTTAATGGAAATAACACTAGTCTATCTCCAGGGTTGTTGTAAGGCTTAAATGAGTTAGTAAGTGTCCAATAAGTGATAGTGCCTTTTATTATTTGCACGTAGCAGTGCAGTGGATTAGAGTCAAATGGGCCTTTGGGAAAAAAAAATAGTCAAAGGTATGGTAGCCAGGGGTGCACGGGTGGTTCAGTCGGTTAGGTGTCCGACTCTTGGTTTTGGCTCAGGTCATGATCTCACGGTTTATGAGTTCGAGCCCCACGTCAGGCTCTACGCTATCAGAGTAGAGCCTGCTTGGGATTCTCTCTCTCCCTCTCTCTCTGCCCCTCCTTCATGCACATTCTCTCTCTCTCTCTCTCTCTCTCTCTCTCAAAATTAATAAACTTAAAAAAAAGCATTGCAGCCCAAACTGAATACCTCCTTCTAGATGGGTCTTTCCAGGCATTGGTACATGCCCTTCTCACTCTTTTTTTTTTTTTTTTTTTTTTAATTTTTTTTTTTTTCAACGTTTATTTATTTTTGAGACAGAGAGAGACAGAGCATGAACGGGGGAGGGGCAGAGAGAGAGGGAGACACAGAATCGGAAACAGGCTCCAGGCTCCGAGCCATCAGCCCAGAGCCTGACGCGGGGCTCGAACTCACGGACCGCGAGATCGTGACCTGGCTGAAGTCGGACGCTTAACCGACTGCGCCACCCAGGCGCCCCACCCTTCTCACTCTTAATAAGTTTTCTAGGATTAGGAAGTTGTCCTAAAGTGTGAGAATGGGATTCCCATCTGAGAGAGAGTTGGTAAGGAGGGAGAGATATCACACCTTTAATTCAAGCCCATGAAAGTCAAGATGTTCACAGTGGAGAGTATTTCAAGAAGGCCCTAGTTAATTCTAAGTTTCACTGAAAGAACAGATGATTTATCTCTGATGCTGGCCATTCTGGGAAGATAATTGCCACTACACTCTTGCTGAAAGATAATTTGTATGGGTTTGCAGCTAAGTGATTCAAAACTTTTGCTACCCAATTTTCTACCATGGCCAAAAGTGATGGTTTTAATCATTATTCATTACTTGTAGTGGAAAGAAAATTGACTTTGGAAATCAGAGAGAATATGGATTTGAATCCCAGCTCTGCTACTTATGACTAAAAGATGATTGTACAGTTATTTAATATCTCTGAATTTCGGTTTTTCAACATAAATATGAGATAGTAAAACCAATCTTGTAGAGCGATTATGAGAATTAAGTGAAATATGTACTTCATGTAAGTAGATGTTTTAAAATGTTCATTTCTGGGGCACCTGGGTGGTTCAGTTGGTTGAGTGTCCAACTCTGGATCTCAGCTCAGGTCATGATCTCATGGTTCATGAGATTGAACCCCTCATTGGGGTTCTTGGGATTCTTGCTCTCCCTCACCCTCTGCCCCTCCCCTGCTCATGCACTTGCTCTCTCTCTCAAAAATAAATAAAAATACACATGTAAAAAATAAATAAAAGAAACGTTCATTTCTTTCCAGGAGTGTGACTTTTAACCTCAGCCTGGAATTTTTAGCTTCCTAAAATCACTAGGATTTTTCTTGCAGGCATGTATATTTCAACATATGTAAAACAAAACTCATAATTCTCCCACTTCTTCCTATGTTTACTGTCTCTCTTAATGGCATCAACAATCTTCTAATCATTCAAGTTTGATGATTCCAATTTTGATTCCTTCTCTAACTGTAAATCCATTTTATTCTAAGAACTGTAAATTCTCTTCCCACCTTTCCATTCCCACCTATGCTAATGTAAACCTTGATTACCTCTCACTTAGACAGTTTTAGGATCTTTTTGACAAGTAAATTAGACTCCAGTCTTTGCCCCCCCACTTATCACATTATACACTGCTGCAGAATCAGCTTTTAAAACATGGTTCCCATTATGTTACTTGCTTTTTCAGAAACTTCCCAGGTTCCACCATAGAGACTGTGGGCGATTCACTATAGAACTCTTATCTTACAGATATAGATGTTGGGCTCAGGGAAATCATTCTTTTGGGAGTGGCACATTAAGACTAGACTTTATCTCTGCTCACTCACAGGCTAGTTCTTTCCAGTATTGGAATATGGCTCAAACTCCTTAACATGGTTTGCAAGGATTTTCCCATTCTGGGCCCATTCTTTCCCTACCTTACCTTCCACTACTTTTGTACCTACAGTCAAATCCATTAAAGTATTCTATGCTATTTCAGCTCCCTAACAGTATAATGCTGTTCTCCCTACCTGAGATGCACTTTCCTCCTCCTGGCCTCAGTTAATGAAGTTCTGCCCCTCTGTAAGTCCCAAGTCAATCTGATGTCTCTTCCCTTCCCTCCCATCAAGCTAGAAAATCAAATTCCCTACTCCTAGACCACACATTGCCTCTAACCATATTCTGCTTCGTGCTATAATTATTGTGTACGTGTCAGCAAGCCCCAGCCAGGGCAGGCCCTCTCCCTATACCTTATAGAAGGTAGCTAGTTACTCGGTAACCTGATACCAGCGTCTATCAAAAAGCGTGTACTCATTCTCGCCTTTATCTGTTTCATAGGGTGCTGCTAATCACATTACTAAGAAATGATAGTATGCTTCTGTAAAGAGAAGTGTGGAGATGGTGTGAGCCACCTCATTCCTTGAGCAAAAAGTGTGCTTATCACAGCCTTATACCAAGATAGATACTCTGAGTTTTCCTGGATTTCTGGCCAATGTTAATCAAAACCATGGAATTAGACTTGGGAATTAAATAACCCCCCCCTTTTTTTAACCATACTCAGTCCCTCAAATAATGAATGATTTTTCCTTTTTACAAACAATTTTGAGAACATATCTTCTGTATTTTTTTTCTTTGATCCAGAATTGATTGCTATAGAAGCACTGACGACTTTTATACCCACACCTACATTGAAAGCATAATTGTACCAAACAGTGTCTTAAAGTGTGATTCAGTATTTCCTAACCTTGGCTCAAAGGGTCATTACTGTGATGTTGCGTAACTGAGTTTAGCAGAATTGTTTTTGCTTCTGTATCTTTTTCTTATTAGAGTAAGGGCTGACAATGTTCGACGGGTCTGTCAGATTCAGACTGGGAAGCAGATAAACAAGTAAATACATATTATTTGATACACTGACGTTTACTTCAAAGAACATGTGTAGAATTAAGATTATTTTATCCAGGAAGAGAGGGATTCTTGAAAAACCACTATGTATTACTTACTCTGTGTCAGGGTCTTTTCTTTATCTTATTTGTTCCTCATAAGGATATTATGAAGGGAGTACTATTGCTATGGATGAGAAATCTAAGTTTTAGGGATGGGGCCAAAACTCCCACTTAAATGCATCTGTGTCTAATACCAGAGCTCCTGATCATGAGGGGGTTCTATGTTACCTTCTAACATGGGGATTAAAACAAACAAGTAGGGGCGCCTGGGTGGCGCAGTCGGTTAAGCGTCCGACTTCAGCCAGGTCACGATCTCGCGGTCCGTGAGTTCGAGCCCCGCGTCAGGCTCTGGGCTGATGGCTCGGAGCCTGGAGCCTGTTTCCGATTCTGTGTCTCCCTCTCTCTCTGCCCCTCCCCTGTTCATGCTCTGTCTCTCTCTGTCCCAAAAATAAATAAACGTTGAAAAAAAAAAATTAAAAAAAAAAAAAAACAAACAAGTAAAAACCACAAAACTCTCATTGTTTTCAGACAAGACTTTAGTCAGAAGAACGAGTACTGCGTGTGGAAAAGTAGTGTGCTCTTTAAGGTTGCTTATCACTTGCTTTGCATAACAGAACTTTCAGTGTAAAATGGCAGCCCAGGTTGCTTGGTTAAGCCCACTGGGTTCTGTTGTTGTCAAGGTTGCTAGAAACAGTACATGATGAACTCTGCATTCTGTCAGATCAGTTATGCTCTGCGGTTGTCAAGAGACCTGCAAGTAGTACTTTATCTATAGTTTTCACTCTTCAAATAAGGAAACTATGGACTCATTTCTAATCTTACCTTTTCTGGACAAAGGTTGGAACTCCTTTGCTAACTACTAGGGCAAAAACACCTTTGGCAATTTCTGGGGCAAAACCGAAACAATCCAGATTAATGGGCAGGGACTAGGTGATTTCAGGGGCATAGCTTTATGTATTCTTTGACTTGAAGCAATGTTAGAAAAGAATTACAGAATAGAGGTTTTTGTCGCCTGAATTTAAAGTACATTATATTTCTCCATGTTGTCAAGATTGTTAAAATATAAAAATAATAAGTATATAACAATAGTCAATTCTGATATGTATACTTAAATTGCTCTTAATACATTATAACCTACTTAATATTTTAAATATATCCTCTCCTTAAATCCATATCAAAACACCAACAATGGTAAGTATTACTCTCATTTTTCAGCAGAAGAAAGTAAAACTATATATATTAAATTATATAGGTTGTTCAAGGTGACAAAAGTTATGATTTAGCTGGATTATCTCAACATAAAGCCCTCACTCTTTATCTTATACCATGCTGTGTCCCCAGCTCTCTCTCCAAACCAAGTGGTCAGTGATGCACAGTTTGGGGAGAAAGGGCAGCCAAAAGAAACTTGGACGTAGGTAGAACCTAATTTGGACCTGAATCTACACAGATGCCAAGTGTACTTCCCTTGGGAAGTAACTCAGAAGAGTGGAACATTTCACTCCAAATGTGACTTTGGAACAGATTTAAGTTCAGAGGGAGGCCAATTGATGTTTGCACAGTGAGGTCAGTCATAAAATGATGGAACTGGAAGGGACCTTAGAGATCATCTGGTCTAACCTTCTCATTTTACAGGAAACTACAACCCAGATATTGAATCATTTGACCAAGGTTACAGTTTTTGAGAGAGAACTAGTAGAGGCAGTGGTGTGGTCTGCTGGCCTAGGTAGAGCTCTCTGTTCTCTCTCCTGCCACACCACTGCGAGCCCTTGGCTGCTAGAGAATCCTCTTCTGTGTCTAATACTCTGACTTTCTTTATTGCATAGGTATTTCAGTATCTGTAGACAAGATGGAATCAACTCCATTTAATAGACGGCAATGGACTTCAGTATCATTGAGGGTAACGGCCAAAGAACTTTCTCTTGTCAACAAGTCATCGGCTATTGTAGAAATATTCTCCAAGTAAGTGCTGATCCTTGTCCAAGAGGACCATCTGTCTTGAGCAAACATTACCACCTGTCAGGGAAATCAGTAAAGGAAGTACATGGTGTAAAATGGCTTTATTGAGGGGCACTTGGGTGGCTCAGTCCATTAAGTGTCCAGCTCTTGGTTTCGGTCAAGTCATGATCTCATGGTTCATGACTTTGAGCCCCACGTCGGGCTCCGCTGCTGGCAGTGTGCAGCCTGCTTGGGATTCTCTCTCTCTCTCTCTCTCTCTCTCTCCCTCCCTCCCTCCCTCCCTCCCTCCCTCTCTCTCTCTGCCCCTCCCCTGCTCATTCTCTGTCTCTCTCAGAATAAGTAAACTTTAAAAAAAAAAGTCTAAAAAAATGGCTTTATTGAGCACCTTCTGAATTTTAAGCACCATACAAGACACTGTGGAGGAGGATGATAATAATCAGGAAACACATTCTCTATCCTTGAATTTTTGTTTAGTTAGGGAGAGAAAAAGTTACACACAAAAGATAATTATAAAACACATAATTATTAAGCAAAATGTCAGCAAGTCCAAAATGAATGGAACTAAGGACTAGAAACAATAGGAGAGAAAGAGTGACCATCATGGGCAGAAGCTAATCAGGAAGGCTTTTTGGTTGAGGTGCGTTGTGAGGCAAGCATTGATTTCGTTGAAGGGAGCGTTAGTACACTCTATACCTGCATTGTCCAGTATAGTAGCCACTACATATGTGCCTATTTAAATGTAAATTAATTGGGGCGCCTGGGTGGCTCAGTCGGTTAAGCGTCCGACCTCGGCTCAGGTCATGATCTCACGGTCCGTGAGTTCGAGCCCCGTGTCGGGCTCTGTGCTGACAGCTCAGAGCCTGGAGCCTGTTTCAGATTGTGTGTCTCCCTCTCTCTGACCCTCCCCTGTTCATGCTCTGTCTCTCCCTGTCTCAAAAATAAATAAAACGTTAAAAAAAATTTTTTTTAATAAATGTAAATTAATTAAAATTAAATAATACTTAAAATTCAGTTCATCAGCTGCACTAGCCACATTTCAAGCATCCAAGAGTTACATGTAGCAAGTGGCTACCATTTTGGAAATCACAGAAACATTTCATCAATGCACAAAGTTTTGTTGAACAGTGAAAACTGTATAGGCAACCTCCAGCCCACTAGCTGCCTGTTTTAGTAAATAAAGATTTATGGGAACATGGCCATTTCCATCTGTGCATTGTCTATGGCTGCTTTCGTGCTATAGCTGCAGAGTTGCAGCAGAGACCAGATGGCCTCAAAGTCTAAAATATTTACTACCTGGTCCCTTAAGAAAAAGTTTGCTGACCCCCTACTCTGGACCATGAGTTCTTTGATATGAGGGCCCCTTTCCCACTTATTTTATATGCCTAGTGTATAGCATGGTGACTGGAATGTAGTAGGCACTCAACAGATGTTGAAAGAATGGTACATGTAATATACCAGGGATGCACACGTTGACTTCACTCAAAGGGAGACGCCATACTGGGGAGGAGCTTAGGACAGCTGGTAGGTTTACCTTACTAGTAGAGTTTGTTAATTAATAGGAAGCTCGATACATTTAAGAGATAAAACATGGTCAAGGTTTGAAGAAAGAAATTCTGGGAGCTGTATTTAGGATATAGCTAAATAACAATAAGACATTTTTAAATCTACCGTGTCACCTTTTCTTCAGGAACAAATCCATCAAGCACTTGCTCTGTGGGAAACACTGCCCTTCCAAATTGTTGACTTTGTTTACCGCTCAAGGTGGAATGAAGGTGGGGGGAGACTGCATAGGCCGTTTATCTTCTACATTATGCATTTTGTATTGTTGTAATTTTATGGCAAACATGTATTATTCTTACCAAAAAAAAAAAAAGAAAGAAAGAAAGAAAAAGAAAATCAATAAAGATATTTTAGAAAAAAGGGACAGAGATCCTGAAAGGTAGTAAGACTTATTTTTAATATTTTTTTGAAGCATCTGGGTGGCTCAGTCAGTTAAGCGTCTGACTTCAGCTCAGGTCATGATCTCACGGTCCATGAGTTCAAGCCCTGCGTTGGGCTCTGTGCTGACAGCTCAGAGCCTGGAGCCTACTTCAGGTTCTGTGTGTGTGTGTGTGTGTGTGTGTGTGTGTGTGTGTGTGTGTGTGTGTCTGCCTCTCTCCTGCTCACACTCTGTCTCTCTAACTCTCAAAAATAAATAAATGTCATTTAAAAAAATTTTTTTAACATTTATTTTTTTGGGGAGTGGGTGGGGAGAGTGCAAGCAGCGGAGGGGCAGAGAGAGGGAGACAGAGGATCTGAAATGGGCTCCATGCTGACAGGCTGACAGCAGCAAGCCTGATGTGGGGCTCAAACCCACGAACCGTGAGATCATGACCTGAGCTGACATCAGATGCTCAACTGACTGAGCCACCCAGCTGCCCCTGGGAAGGTAGTAAGACTTAATCCCTGACCTCAAGGAAACTGATGGTATAAATTAGTATGGTTTATATGGTAGCTGAAGTCCCTGAACCTCCTTCATCTTAAGAATCACCTGGGGTACTTACTAATAATATGGTGCTCCGGTTATCTATTGCTCATTTGAAAAAAAAAATCTCCAAAATTTAGTGGCTTGAAATACTAACATTTATTTTGCTTGTGAATCTCCAATTTGATGCTTCTGTTAGCATCAGCCAAGGTGGCTCAAAGATGGGGCCCATAGTCCTCTAAAGACTCACTCACTCGCAAGTCAGGTCATTGCTGCTGGCAGTCATCTGGGATCTCAGCTGGGGCCCTTGTCAGAATACCTACACATGGCTTTTCCATGTGGCTGCGTGTCTTAGTTGGCTGGGTGCCAAGGGCAAGCATCCAGAGACAGAGGGAGGGAACAAAGAAAGAAGGGAGACAGGATCAGGAGTTGTGTGGCCTTTTATGACCTGGCCTCAGAAGTTACACAGAATCACTTTTGCCACATTCTCTTCAAGTTGGCCCACATTCAGAGGGACGAGAACTTGACTCTACTTTTCGTTGGGAGGAATGTCAATTTTTGTTTTTAATGTCTATTTTTGAGCGAGAGGAGGGGGAGAGGGGCAGAGAGAGAGAGGGAGACAGAGGAGCTGAAGCAGGCTCTGTGCTGACAGCAGACGGTCCGATGCAGGGCTTGAACTCATGAACCATGAAATCATGACCTGAACCGAAGTCAAATGCTTAACCAGCTGAGCCACCAGGCGCCCCAGGAATGTCAAAGATATTTTTGGACATGTTTTAAAACTATCCTATATGGCTTCCCTGGCTCCTCCCCTAAAGAGTCTGATTCGATGTGTCTGGGATGGAGCCTAGGAATTTGTGTTTTCAACAAGTATCCCAGGTGAATTTTACTTTCAGGGAGGTTTAGGGAGCACTGGTAGTGAAAGATATTCTATCAGGCTTATGATAGGTTCAAACAAAGGATTGTGGAAACTAACCATGAATAAAGGGAATGGGAAAGCAAGCAGTCTGGCATGGAGAGATACAAAAGGGAGAAGGGACTAGTACGGTTTAGTTTGAGCCGGATGATAGATGGCCTTGAATGCCATACTGAGTTCAGGATTTAGTTAGATAAACAAGGGAAACAATTGAAGGTTTTTGTGTAGAGAGAATGACATGATCAGACTTGTATTTTAGAAAGATGCTTCTGGCAACTGTGTAAAAAGGTAGACTGGAAAGGTGAGAGATTGATAGCATGGAAACAAGTTGTGAGGCTCTCTTGAGAACCCAAGTGAAAGCTATTGAGGGTGGGGGGCAGCAGGAATGGAAGGGAAAGAACTGAGACAGTGTTGAGATGTGATTAATGGGAGTTGGAAACTCCCTCTTCTGCAGAGAAACTTCTCCACATTCTTACCCTTTTCACCCTCCCTAGCCCCACCTCTCTTCAGCTGAACTTGGCTTTCCCTCCACTTGCCTTCTGTCTCTGAGCAGTGGCCTCCTGCTGCTTCTGCACATGCTGGGGCTGGGAGTCAGGGTTGCTGCTGTCCTAAATCTCCACTACTGGTTCCCATCGATTGTTTTTCATTCCTTGTTCTGAAGTTCTAAACCTGTGCTTTGAGGCTCACATCTAACTGTACTGTACTCTTTCTCTATTCCCCTTTCTTGCAGTGGTATGCCAGCCACCTGGCCAAGCTCCCCTCCCCCACTTTGCTGGGGACAGTAGCTTCCAGCTTCATTCTCTCCTCCGTGTTTCTCAGCAACGGTGCTATTGGCATTTTCGATGAGGCAGACCTTCCTTCTGTAGGATGTTCATCCTTCCTCCAAATGCTAGTAGTACCCCCACGACATTGTGACATCCAAAAAAGAAAAAAGAGGTGGAAGGGAAACCTTAGGAAGATTCCCTCACGTGTTTCCAGATGTCCCCCAGGGCCCATAGTGCCCCCCAGTGAAGAATCACTGGTCCACATAAATGACCTGTCTCATACTCTGAACTCATAATTTCTTGACCTTCCCTACTTCTTCAACTGACACATTGTCTCCCATGGCCCTGCATCCAATCCCAACCTTATCTCATGCAGAATCCATCTCTGGAATGTGCATTTTTTAATACCTCTCTGATTGGAGCTTCCTGTGCTAATACTCTTCCGCTCTCTTATTCCCACTGACACTGCTCTCAGGCCAAAGCAGGACGCCCAGGCCGTGGATGTCAGTCTCCTTCTTGGCTTCACTTCCTTCCCTGCCTACCTCAGTTGATCACTTCAGTGAAACTCTCACCCCTTCTTCAGTTCCTTTCCCAGACCTTTGTTCTGTCATGGCCTCGCCCAGCCGGTTCTCAAGATAGAGGAACTGGGTCTTTTAGAACTGATGAGAGTTAGGAGGTTGGGAAAAGCAGTTCATCTTAGGGGCCTTCTTAATCTTACAGAGAGAAAGCAAAAAGTCATCTTAGAGGTCACCTTCTCCTAGCATAGCAGGGTGACTGTCTTTTCTCCATGAAGGTTATAAGGGCAAATGGCAATTATGCAAAACTAAATCCTGAACTCATTAACAGAATCGATGTGCCAGGCTTCATGCTAGATTCTTTTTTTTTTTTTTAAGTTTATTTATTTATTTTGAGAGAGAGAGAGAGAGAGAGAGAGAAAGCGAGTATGAGCCAGGGAGGGGGTGGGGTGGAGAGAGAGGATCCCAAAGCAGGCTCAGTGTGGGAGCCTGAAGTGGGGCTTGATCTCACGAACCATGAGATCATGACTTGATCCAAATTCAAGAGCTGGACGCTTAACCGACTGAGCCACCCCGATGCCCATGTGTTAAACTAGTTTTGAAGGATGAATAGATTTTATTTGGTAGGCTGAGAGGATGGTGGTGACATTGCAGAGAGCCACAGGAGGTCTAAGGCACAGACGTAGTACAGGGTGTGATGTGCACTTGGGACAAACCAGAGAATCAGCCTGAATCTCTTCTCCAGGTTTCATGCTCAATGGAGACCCTGAATCAACGTTGCTGATCTTGCTCAAGGCTTTTAGGGTTCACTCACTATAGGTTTCCAAAGCAGATTGCAGGACTGTGTTCCACAAAGCATATACTCATCTCTGCTTCCAACACCTGGTGACCTGATTTTCTCTTATTTTGAAACACTCCCTATTATGGGGTTTGGAATGAACAAATCCTGTGCAAGCCTAGTTAAGAGACTGTAGGAAACCTGAGGAGGTTTCTGATCAGAGATTAATATAAAAGTGGCATTTGGAAGCTTAATCTGGCTCATGTTTGTAGAATTAGCGGGGCTTTACTTTCTAACTGCTAACATGTTTTACATTTATTTGTATATAAGAGTAACTTTTTTGGGGCGCCTGGGTGGCTCAATTGGTTGAGCGTCCGACTTTGGCTCAGGACATGATCTCACGGCTTGTGAGTTCGAGCCCCATGTCAGGCTCTGTGCTGACAGCTCAGAGCCTGGAGCCTGCTTTGGATTCTGTGTCCCTCTCTCACTCTGCCCCTCCCTCCCTCCCTCATGCTCTGTCTCTCTCAAGAATAAATTTTTTTAAAGAAAGAAAAAAAACATTAAAAAAATTTAAGAGTGATTTTTCTAGCATAGATCTTAGGTCTCATGAGTACTTTATAGCTCGACTTAATTCTTTTACTGAACCTCTATACTATATACATCATTAAACTTGAGGTAAGGAAGGTCCTATTGATGAGTCGGTTTGAATAGCTAACTTTGGGGGCGCCTGGGTGGCTCAGTCGGTTGGGCGTCCGACTTCGGCTCAGGTCATGATCTCGCGGTCCGTGAGTTCGAGCCCCGTGTCGGGCTCTGTGCTGACAGCTCAGAGCCTGGAGGCTGTTTCAGATTCTGTGTCTCCCTCTCTCTCTGACCTTCCCCCATTCATGCTCTGTCTCTCTCTGTCTCAAAAATGAATAAACGTTAAAAAAGATTCAAGAAAAAAAAAATGAATAGCTAGCTTTGGTTTACTCACCACTAACTTCAGTGTAACATATCCTTTGCTTGATTAAAATTTGACTTTTTTGGTGGAATTTGGTTTCTTTCCAGAAGACTCCTGTTTGATTCTTACATTTTTGGAAGTAAAGAGAATCTGGCTCATTGGTTTTCAACCTATCTTAATTGAGTTCTTCAGAGGAACCTCAGGGGCCAGGTCTGGGAAGATGGGAAGAACGAAAGGACTGAGCGCGAGACCTTCCACACCAGCCGTACTGCTTTGATCTCTTTTATATGTTAGGTTCTAAATAAGATATCATTTGAGGGCACCTGGGTGGCTCAGTCAGTTAAGCGTCCAACTTTGGCTCAGGTCATGATCTCGCGGTTCATGGGTTTGAGACCTGCCATCAGGCTATGTGCTGACAGCTCAGAGCCTGGAACCTGCTTCAGATTCTGCGTCTCCCTCTCTCTCTGCCCCCCACCTCCACTCGCACTCTGTCTCTCTCTCAAAAAAAGAAAAAAGAAAAAAAAAAAAAGAAAGAAACATTAAAAAAAGAGATATCACTTGAAGGTAGGATTCTGCAGTGAAAAAAGTTTTAAAACCACCAATCTGGCTAACCTTTGCCCCATTCCTCTGACAGACCAGGAACTTGATGGCCAGTGATTATGACTGAGGCTCCCGCCCCAGATAGTGGCAAAGCCAAAGCCAGCACACAGATCCCTGAACCCCACCCCCACACTCATCCCTCCCCTCTATAACACCTCCACCTTCTTATGACTTTACCCTCTCCATAGTCTCAAGAAGGAACCTGGTTCATATTTAGTTTTTCCTTCATTAAGAAAAAATTGACCCTCAGATCTCCCTGGCTACCTTCCTCTTTTTTTTTTTCTTTTCCTTTTTTGCTCCTCTGTAACATTTTAGTGGTGAAATAGTTCCAGAGGAAAATACATTGCCTGAAACTTGGGAGTTTCCATTTTCTCTTTGCTCTCTTTGAGGGCATGCGAGCAAGAGTCATGGCTCAGGAACTCTGTTCTGGCCTTAGAAAAGTTTGAGGCACTGCTATTACTCCCAAGATAATTCTAGCATCCTCCATCAGCTGCCTGCCCCACTGCTGAGCATTAATGAGCACTTGCAAGATTAAATTCTGTGTGTGAAGAAGAGGATGGTGGACGACAAAACAGTCTGGGAGGGGGAGAGGGATGAGATTTTAATTATAGAAATGTCACTGCAAATATTTTTTCCCCTCCAATTTGAATCTTCAAAATGCCTTCCCCCTCCCCTGCCCCTGCAAAATCAGTGACCTTCACATTTTGTGTCAGAATTATGCCAGTTGCTCTAAGTGCCTTTGAGGAAAGTCTGAGGCCTGAGTCCTGCCCCGACGCTGAATTTAGAAGTGTGGCACCCCAGCGTCTCTTAGCATACCGAGAGTGCAAAATGTAAAAAGTACCACGGCCCTGACTTGGAAGAAAGCAGTGGCATGCGACCTTTTGTCCCTGCATATCTAATATTTAGCAAGTACTTCATTCTAAATAAAGGACGGGGATATTTGAGTGGAGTTTCAAAACAAAATTCAAGACAGCCAGCGGCAGATATACCTGTGTCTTTCAGATGCCTCTGTGCTAAAAGGAGAGGATTGAAGATGGAAATTATTCTGGTCTTCTTTCTTTCAGTCTGTATTTCTGTTAAGACAGAAAAGGGAAGGGAACCTTTGAGCCTATTTACTCAACTAACCACAGTGCAAATACTTTGCCTTGGAGAACAATTGACTAAGAATAAACCTGTCTGCTGATTGGCTCTGGCTCCCATATATTGTGTTATCACTGTAATATACTGTAGATGATTACCCAGGGGGTGTGGAAACAAGGGCCAAGGCCAATTGTAAATTCATTTCTATCTATAATCCACTTTTCTCTTGCATTTCCATTTCTAGGGACTCTCAGACAGACGTATTAGTACAAGTAAGGGGGAAAATATACGCACAAAGACATTCACCAAAGTACTATTTGTAATGGTGGAAAGCTGGAAATAATCCAAATGCACATAAAAGGAGTGTGGGTGAGTTAATTATATTTATAATGGAAGAGGATTGCCAGGGTTACAAGAGGCTGCTGTGTTGCTAAACCCAGGTGTTGGTAGCCTTGGTATCACATGACCTCTCAGCACTTTGTGCCTCCCACATTTTTCCTTCTCTTGGCTTCTCTGCCAGTTTCCTGGTTGTCTGCTACCTCTCTGTCTATTCCTTGTCATTGTCTCTTATGACCTCTTCATCCCCTTTTGACTGCTAAAATGTTAGTCTCCAGGACCTCTTCTCGCAGTGCACACTCTTGTAGGTGATATCGTGTATTCCCGTGGCTTTAATACCATCTGTGGACAGACAAGTCCTAAATTTATATTGCTAGTTAGTTAACATGGCTAATGCTGAACTCTTTATCTTCCCCATCCCCAGATTTGCTCCTCCTTCAGAATTCCCCATCCCATGGGGCGCCTGGGTGGCGCAGTCGGTTAAGCGTCCGACTTCAGCCAGGTCACGATCTCGCGGTCCGGGAGTTCGAGCCCCGCGTCAGGCTCTGGGCTGATGGCTCGGAGCCTGGAGCCTGTTTCCGATTCTGTGTCTGCCTCTCTCTCTGCCCCTCCCCCGTTCATGCTCTGTCTCTCTCTGTCCCAAAAATAAATAAACGTTGAAAAAAAAAAATTTAGAATTCCCCATCCCAGTTAACAGTAATTCCATGAACTCAGCTGCCAAAAACCTGGGACTTGTTCTTGACTGCTTCTTCTCCCTTCCCTCACTACCAGTCCTGTTGATTCTACTTCTGAAATACATCTCAAGCCTACTCACTTTTCTTTCACTCCAGTGTCACCACCCTGGGCCAAGCCAGCATCACCTCTCATTAATGCCACCTTCTTTGTTGGCCCCCCTAGTCCGTTCTCCACACAGCCTCTAGAGAACCCCTTTATTATTTTTTTCAAGATTATTTAGGGGCGCCTGGGTGGCGCAGTCGGTTAAGCGTCCGACTTCAGCCAGGTCACGATCTCGCGGTCCGTGAGTTCGAGCCCCGCGTCGGGCTCTGGGCTGATGGCTCGGAGCCTGGAGCCTGTTTCTGATTCTGTGTCTCCCTCTCTCTCTGCCCCTCCCCCGTTCATGCTCTGTCTCTCTCTGTCCCAAAAATAAAATAAACGTTGAAAAAAAAAAAAAAAAGATTATTTAAGGGGCGCCTGAGTGGCTCAGTCGGTTAAGCGTCTGACTTCAGCTCAGGTCATGATCTCACAGTTCGTCAGTTCGAGCCCGCGGCAGGCTCTGTGCTGACAGCTTGGAGCCTGGAGCCTGCTTCGGATTCTGTCTCCCTCTCTCTCTCTGCCCCACCTCTGCTTGCTCTCTGTCTCTCAAAACTGAATAAACATTAAACATTTTTTTTAAAGTTATTTATTTTCAGAGAGAGAGAGAGAAAGAGGGACAGGGGGAGGGGTAGAGAGAGAGAATCCCGAGCAGGCTCCACTGTCAGGGCACAGCCCATTGCAGGGCTCAAACCCACAAACTGTGAGATCATGACCTGAGCTGAAACCAAGAGTTGGACACTTCACAGACTGAGCCACACAGGTGCCCCTGGAGCACTCTTTTAAAAACATGAATTGGATCAGTTGACCATTCCTTGCACCTAGGATTACATTCAAAACGCTCAGCATGGCGCACAGAACCTCTGCCTTCCTGATCCATCTCTTGCTCTCCCTCTCCCAATGTGCTCCAGCAACCCTGGAGCTTTATGTACTTACACACCTGAGGCACCTTGGGGCCTTTGTGTGGGCCATTTTTCTGTGCCTGGAATGCTTTCCTCACCTTGTTTTGCCTGGCCAACTCTTTTGGTCAAACTTCAGATCTCAGTCTAAAGGTCTTGTTCTCAGGAAGGCTTTCCTTCAGACACACAGCATACACATAACCCTCCACCACGGCCTTCTCAATTTGGTTCCTTTGTTAGGCTATTTCATAATTCTGTGTTCTTTTTCTTTAAAGGATTTATTGCGATATGTGTGTGTGTATTATATATGTGTGTGTGTGTCTAATGTATATATTTTATGTATACATATTATACATATACACACATTATATATATATACATTATATATATATTCATGTGCTTATGTGTTTAATGTCTAAACTGTTAAGCTGAGAGCAGGAACTATATCTCTTTTGGTTATTTCCTCTTATTACTTTTCTCTAGTGCTTGAGTAAAAATTCAGCTGTTCTAAGATGGAGAAAGGGAGATGCAGAATAGAATGCACAATATTATCCCATGTTTGTTATGTTTAAAAATTTGTATATTTTGGATGTTAATCCCTTATCTGATATGACTTACAAATACTTTCTTTTATTACATGGATTGCCATTTCACTCTGTTCATAGTTTCCTTTGATGCACAGATTTTGTTGAAGTTCAGTTTATCTACTTTTTCTTTTGTTGCCTTTGCTTTTATTACAAGAAATCATTATCAAATTCAACGTCGTGAATCTTGGCCCCTCATTTCTTCCAAGAGTTTTATAGTTTTAGCTCCTACCCTTAGGTCTTTAATCCATTTTGACTTAATTTTTATATATGGTATAAGGCAAGGGTCCAACTTCTTCTTTTTTTTTTTTTTTTTTTTTTTTTTTTGCATGTGGAGATCCAGTTTCCCAGCATCATTTGTTGAAAAGACTGTCCTTTCCCTATTAGATGGTCTTGGTACCCTTGTTGAAAAGCTCTTGACTACATATGTGAGGGTTTATTTCTGGGCTATATTCCTTTTCTTCTCCCCCCTAACAAAAATTTTAATGTAGGAAGCAACATGTGAACATTACATTTAGATGGTAAAAGTCACCTTACAGTTATATGACATATATGAAGTAATATACTGCTGGCTTAATGGAAAACGTAACAGTTGTGACAGTCATGCTTAATACCTTGGTTAAGTAAAGAGAGAAATGGACAGGGGTGGCACAGATATATGCAAAGATTTCACAGTTCAAATATATTTAGCCCTTCTGAGAAAATGCAGATGGGAAATCTGTGGCAAATATTTCTGTAATAGGGTGACTTCCATCCATTAGTAATCATTCTGTTCATGCAATTGAAGTAACTGTAATTGTTTTTGACTGGGCTCTATTCCGTTCAATTGATCTATATGTCTTTATGCTAGTATCATACTGTTTTGTTGTGTTTGTTTAATTGTGATATGTTATACATAACATGTAATTTATCATTTTAACTATTTTTAAGTATACAATTCAGTGGCATTGAGAACATTCACGTTATCAGGCAACCATCACCATCATCCCTTTTTATAGCTGCATAGTATTCCATTACAGGAATACGTTGTAATTTATTTACCATTCCTGTGCTAATGGAAATTCAGGTTGTTTTCAGTCTTTTGTTATTACAGTTAATGCGCTGACAAATAATATAAAAGTCATTTTTGCTTGTGTGAGTGTATCTATAGGACAAATTCCTGTTTCAGAATCAATTCTGTTTCAAATTGATGGATCACAACATTTGTGCTTTTGTAAAATTGACAAAATGCCACCATAAGGGTTTTATTAATTTACCCCCAGTATATCAGCTTAAAAAAAAAATCTTTCCCTACTTCATAGGTTAAAAATGTTTTAGTGTTGGGGCATCTGGGTGACTCAGTCAGTTAAGTGTCTGGCTCTTGATTTTAGCTTAGGTCACGATCTCCCAGTTCATGAGATTAAACCCCACATCAGGCTCTGCGCTGACAGACTGGAGCCTGCTATGGATTCTCTCTGCCTCTCCCCTCTTCACTCTTTCTCTGTCTCAAAATAAATAAATAAACATTAAAAAAAAGAAACAAAACAGATTAATGTAAGGGAAGCGGGGGGGAGAGAAGAACGGGAAGCAAACTATAAGAGACTCTCAATGATAGAGAGCAAACGGGGGGTTGCTGGAGGGAAGTGGGTGGGAGTTGGGCTAGATGGTGATGGGTATTGAGGGCGATGGGCACCAGGTGTTGTATGTAAGTGCTGAATCACTAAATTATACTCCCTGAAACCAAAAAAAAAAAAAAATAAGTTGGTTTTGGAAAAGTAAGTTGGGCCCTTCCCCATTCCGCTTTTTTCTTTTTCTCTCACCTCCTTTTCCTTCTCCAAGTGACTTGTGAATTCGGAAGTTCTACCTTAAGACAGAGAACAAGTAGCTCTTTTCTAGGGTTGGGTTGATGCTGAGTTCTAGGCATGTAAGCCCAAGGAGAGGCATGGGGTGGGGATATTCTGGGTGATGGTGCTGCCTTCTGTGCTTGACTCAGAGGCCCTGGGGAAGCCAGGTTAAGGTTGTCCTGGGTGGCCTGGGGATTTGCTGCAGCCTAGACATCCCAGCCCATCTTTGCCTTCAAATGGAGAAAACCTAATCCCCTCTGAGAAGCCCTGGGACTTCTGTTGTTTCTCAGGGATCTTCTGATCCAAGTAAGAAAAAATGATGAAAGGGGCACCTGGGTGGCTCAGTCAGTTAAGCGTCTGACTTCAGCTCAGGTCACGATCTCACACTCCGTGAGTTCAAGCCCCGCGTCGGGCTCTGTGCTGATGGCTCAGAGCCTGGAGCCTGCTTCAGATTCTGTGTCTCTCCCTCTCTCTGCCCCTCCCCTGCTCATGCTCTGTCTCTTTCTGTCTCAAAAATAAATAAAAACATTTAAAAATTAAAGAAAAATGATGAAAGTAATCATAAAATTAAAATAATTAAGTTATACATGCTTGTTTATCAAATCTAAAATGCCATCCACTGTAGCCTTGCCAATATTTTATGCATCACTCAGAAAAAAACAAAAACACTGCCAATTAAAAGGACCAGTGCTTGCTTAGCACATAAACTTTTCTCCTCACATATCACCCTTATTCATACCTAAAACAGTAAAAACAGTTTTTCTTTAAGTGCCAAATCACATGTAATTTCTTTAAAGACATTTTCAGTGGCATTTAAAATATGTGTAATACCATCAACTACATTGAGCTAAAGTGACAATACCAAGAATTTAGATTACACTCACACATGCACAGGCAGTGTGACTAGCTCTCCATCATTTGGCAAGAACTGTAAGATTTCAGAGGCATTAGTGCCCGGGGGAAATGTGCATCCTCGTTCAATGCCATGTTACATCCTTTGGCTAA
The DNA here is from genome assembly GCF_022079265.1 of Lynx rufus. NCBI lineage: Eukaryota > Metazoa > Chordata > Mammalia > Carnivora > Felidae > Lynx > Lynx rufus. Next base: position 76,996,504 of record NW_025814889.1, on the reverse strand, counting down.
TTGCAAAGTGTTTTTAATGCACGTGATCTCATTTAACCCTCACAGCAACCTTGACAGGAGATCTATAAAGCCATTTTCTAGATAAGGAAACTGAGGTTTACAGAGGTTAAGTGATCACAGTTAATGAGACATCAAAGGGGGATTTAAACCCCAGACTTTCTGCTCTATTTAGTTATTTCCCAGCGTTTGACCTCCTCGCCTTGGACCTGTTAGACCAGACCGGATGACTGTACCAGTGCAGGAAGTGAGGGCTGCTCTGATTCTCTTCTTCTTCTGCTGGAGTTGATTAAAGACACTTGCTGGCAGAAATATGTAGGCAGAAGTGGTTTTCTTAAAGGATAAAAAAAGTAAAAACAGGGCACCTGGGTGGCACAATCGGTCGCGCCTCCGACTTCGGCTCAGGTCATGATCTCGCGATTCATGAGTTCGAGCCCTACATTGGGCTCGCTGCTGTCAGTGCAGAGCCCGCTTCAGATCCTCTGTCCCCCTCTCTCTCTGCCCCTGCCCTGCTTGTGCTCTCTCAAAAATAAATAAACATTAAAAAAAAAAAAGTAAAAACATAAATTTAATTTGAGAACATTCTCTTTCTCCCCCCCCCCTTCTCTGAAGGTACCAGAAAGCCGCCGAAGAAGCAAACATGGAAAAGAGAAGAAGTGTAAGTATTGAGGAGCCCCAGGGCATGTGGAACTTCTTGATAAAGCCTGCGTGGTCCAGCCACCTGCAGCCTCTGTGGGGCTTGGGCTCCATGTCAGCTGAGCCAGGCAATGGTGCCAGCTGCTCTGATTTGTGAGCCATTTACTCATGAGGATGTGGTTCAGGTGCAGGGAATCTTACTTTTCCACTGAGGTTCTCCTTTTGAACCCCTTTCTCTTCCCTGAGTTGAGTGAAAGATAGAAGGCCAAGTGCTTTGCCCGAGGTTAGTAAAATGGCTTACTAATTCTGCTCAAATTAGAATACAGGGTTTCCTAGGTTCCATCCCTTGTTCCAAATCAAACAACCAGAATTTCTGTATTTCTGCATTTAAATGGTAGCAGCTGTGCCGCTGTCGTCATCCTGGGGTTCTTTGTTTAAAGCACACTTCTTGACCCAGTCTAGTTAGCAAGTTTCTTAGCTGCAGGATCCATCAAAGGCTAAAACCTTAGAACAAGCTCTTTTGCTCTCATTCTCTACTCTCCCTGCTGGCTAGCTTCCAGCTGGGCTGGAGAATGTATTTCTTTTGAAATCTTACTTGATTTAATCTTGTGAGGAAAAAAAATCTCACTTATTTGGGTAAGAATTCTTTAATTTGGCTGGCATTACAGAAACATCCTCCTAGCGGTTTTTAGTACCTAACCTATTTAAGTTAGTGCATAACGTGCCCCTGTCAATTTGTTCTCTCGAAGGGGGTAATGTTGACCAGGTCTTTGGCATAATTTTCCTGTAATTAAAAAATGGGTCCCTTGTGGTCCACTGTAAGCAAAAGCTACCATCATTTCACTCAACTGCTGGTTTCTTTCCTCCTCTCTCTCCCGCCTGTTATTTTTCCCCTTCCTCTTTTCTTCCTTCCTTCTTTCAGTGGTTCATTTAGCAAGTATTCACGGGTCACCTACTAGGTGCCAAGCACTGTTTTAGCCACTAATACAGACTACGATTCTTCCGTCATGGAGTTTGCGATAGTGGGAGAGACGGACAATAAAGAAATTTTGTCAGGTGGTGGTTAATGCTAAGAAACAACACAAAGTGGGTAGGAGGGATAGAATGTAGGGTGGTCCAGGAACACCTCTGATGAGGGGACACTGGAGTAGAGATATGAAGATACAAACCAGGGAGAAGAATGATTAGGGCAGAAGGAAGAGCACATGCAAATGCCCTGAGGCAAGAACTTTGTTGATGTGTTTGAGGAATAGGAAAAGCAAAATCATAGCCACTACGAGGACCAGGGCTTTAACTCTGATCACATGGGGGCCTTCAGAGGGTTTGTGTGCAAAGGAGTGATATTATCTGACTTAAATTTTAAAAAGAGGAGGAAGAAATTCTAGGAACAATGGCAGATGCATGGAGACAATTTATAAAACAATTGCCGTGATTTAGGCAAGAGATGATAATGGACTGGACTGGAGTAGTTATATAGGTGATGAGAAGTGGTCAGGATTTATACTGAAAGTAGAGAAAGAGAAAAATGGTGAATGGCAAAAATAATTTTGGCTCAAACACCTGGAAAAATAACATTAATTGAGATGAAGAAGTCTGTAGGAAAAGCAGGTTTAGAGAAGGGAAAATGGTAGAAGCTCAGTTTGGGGCATGTTAAATGTGAAATGCTTTAAGACTTCCAAGTAGAGATTTTTTTTAATGTTTATTTATTTTTGAAAGAGAGAGAACAAACAGGGAAGGGGCAGAGAGAACAGGAGAGAGAGAGAGAGAGAGAATCCCAAGCAGGCTCCATGTTCAGCACAGCACCCAATGTGGGGCTCGATCCCACAACCCTGGGATCGTGACCTGAGCCGAAATCAAGAGTCGGACCCTTAACTGACTGAGCCACCCAGGCGCCCCCTATGTAGAGATGTTATATAAGAACTTGAAACTGGAAGAGATGTGAGCTGGAGATAGGATGTGTGTGTATCAAAGTATCCATGGTATTTAAAGACATGAGATGCATGTGATCACTTAGGGAGTGAAAGGAGATAGAGGGGAGGTCTGAGGACTGAGCTCAAGAGCACTTTGATGTTTCAAGTTGGGAGATAAGGAGGAACCAGCAAAGGAGACTGAGTAGGAGCAGCTGGTAAAACGACAGCAGAAACAAGAGTCTGGGTGCCAGAAGCCAAGTGAAGAAAGTGCTTCTAAAAGTTTTGTTTTGCTTCTGAGAAAGAGAGAGAGCACGGGAGGGGCAGAGAGAGAGGGGGAGAGAGAATCCCAAGCAGGCTCTTCACTCTGCAACCCCAATGTGGGGCTCAAACTCACAACCGCGAGATCATGACCTGAGCCAGAATCAAGAGTCGGATGCTTTACCAACTGAGCCACCCAGGTGCCCCAAGAAAGTGCTTCTAAAAGGAGAGTTATCATCAGAGTCAAACACCCAGAAAAAGCTGAGAACTGACTATTGGAGCAACATGAAGGTCATTGGTCACCTTGTGCTGTTTGGGAGGCCTGACTGAAGTAGGTTCAAGACAGGGGGATGATAAAAGTTGATACCACGAGTGTAGACAAACACTTGTGGAGCCTCTCTTAGGTGCCAGGTGCTGAAACACAAAGAGGAATAAGATGTGGTCCTTGCCTTCAAGGGACTATTTAGAATGTGGAAAATAGAGTTTATAATCCCAGTGCAGTAAGTACCATGTTAGAGAAATACTCGTGGTGCTGGGGGAGAGTTTAGGAGAAACTTTTAACCTGGACTGTACCATGTCAAGGAAGGCTTCCCAGAAGTGGTGCCTGACTAAGCCCAAAGGATAAATAGGAATTAGTCAAGCAAAGGGGGCAAGGAAATGGCAGAGCAAGTGACACATGCACAGCATGGACACATGAGAACAGGCACATTTGACATTTGAAAAGATAATTGTCACATCCACCAAGATGGAGAGTTCAAGAAAGGAAACAGATTAAAGGGTGAGAGGTAAAGAGAGGAGAAAGGAGACTTCAGCCTTAGGCAAGGATAAATGTAAGATGTCTATAGGATTTCCAGGTAGAATTCCAGGTATGGAGAGGGATCTGGCTAGAGTTATAGGGTCTGAGTCATCTCTAGGCAACTGGTGGGTAAAACCAGAAGGTAGATGACGTCATCTACAGGGAATATGTAAGTGAACAATGAGGACCTAAGACAGAACCTTGAGGGACCCCAGCATACAAGGTAGGGACAGAGGAAGGGAAACCTGTAAAGAAGACTGAGGAGTGGCCAGAGAAATGGGAAGAACCCTAGAAAAAAAGGGGTATCTCACAAAAGCCATGGAAGGAGGGAATTTTTTTAAAAGCGGAGGGGTAGTCAGTAATGTCAAATGCTATAGAGGGATCAATTAAAATAAAGCAGAAGTGTCCACTGCATTTGCCAATTGAGGCAAAAGGATATGAGTAGGTAATTAAAAAAGAAAAATAGGGGCACCTGGCTGGCTCAGTTGGTAGAGCTACAGGACTCTTGATCTCTAGGTTGTGAGTTCAAGCCCCACATTGGGAGTAGGGTTTACTAAACAAACAAAAAAAATTTTTTTAATAAAAAAAGAAGAAACAGGGGCGCCTGGGTGGCGCAGTCGGTTAAGCGTCCGACTTCAGCCAGGTCACGATCTCATGGTCCCTGAGTTCGAGCCCCGCGTCAGGCTCTGGGCTGATGGCTCAGAGCCTGGAGCCTGTTTCCGATTCTGTGTCTCCGTCTCTCTCTGCCCCCCCCCCCCCGTTCATGCTCTGTCTCTCTCTGTCCCAAAAATAAATAAACGTTGAAAAAAAAAAAAAAAAAAAAAAAAAAAAAAAAAAAAAAGAAGAAACAATAAACATGAAAAAAATGCTTAGCCTCACTAATAATAATAATAAATGTAAATTAAAATAACCATGAGGTATAAATTGTAATCTAAACATTTGGCAGATTTTTTTTATTGGATAATAATTAGTATGTGAGGAAATATGAACTCTCACATACTGTTAGTATAGTAACCATACTATACTGTTCAACACCTTGCTTTAATCACTTAACATGCTTTTTGATATCTTCACATGTAAATATAGTATCTAAAAAAATAGAGTATATAAAAATAGGTTAAAAAATTTGAGAGCATATGCACCAAATCATTGGCAGTGGGTATCTTGGGTGGCAGGCATAGGGAAGTCAAATAGGGAAAATAAGAGCATACATTCAAGGCATGTGTACATTCCTATATTGACTGTGACTTTTTTCCCCCAATGAGATTTTTATTACTTTTGTAACTGGGAAAAATTATTAATAATAAGATTATAAAATGAAAATATTAGAGACCTAATCAGTGATCTTGACTGGAGCTACTTCAGAAGTGTTTGGGCAGTAGAGTTAGTGTGAATATAGAGCGTTCAAGTAGAAATAGCAACTACAGACGGTGCTTTCAAGACCCTTAACTATAAAATGCAAGAGATAAAGGAAGACACAAAAGTTGAGGGATGGTTACTTTTTTTTTAAACACACTTTTAATTTTTAAATAATTTTGGATTTACACTAGAGTTATTAAGATAGCACAGAGACATTATCAACAATAGCCAAACTATGGAAAGAGTCCAAGTGTCCATGGACTGATGAATGGATAAAGAATATGTGGTGTATACACACACACACACATGCACACACACACCGGGATATTACTCAGCCATCAAAAAGAATGAGATCTTGCCATTTGCAACGATTTGGATGGAGCTAGAGTGTATTATGCTAAGTGAAATAAGTCAGTTACAGAAAGACAAATACCATCTGATTTCCCTCATATGTGGAACTTAGGAAACAAAACAGATGAACATATGGGAAGGGGGGGAAGAGAGGGATGCAAACCATAAGAGACTCTGAAGGATAGAGAACAAACTGAGGGTTGATGGAGGGAGACTGGTGGGGGATGGACTACATGGGTGATGGGTATTGAGGATACTTGTTATGATGAGCACTGGGTGTTATATGTAAGTGACAAATCAGTAAATTCTCCCGAAACCAGTCTTATACTATATGTTAACTAACTAGAATTTAAATAAAAATTTGGAAGAAAAAAAAAGAATATTACAGAGAATTCTGATATGCCTCTACTTACCTCCCCCTAATGTTAACATCTTGCATAATTCTGAAACATTTATCAAAACTAAAAAATTCACTGATACAATGCTATTAACTAAACTATAGAATTTATTCAAATCTCACCAGTTTTTCCCACTAATGACAGAGGGGTTGCTTTTTTTTTTTTTTAATGTTTGTTTAGTTTTGAGAGAGAGACAGAGCTCGAGCAGGGGAGGGGCAGAGAGAGAGGGAGAGATGCAGAATCCGAAGCAGGATCCAGGCTTTGAGCCATCAGCACAGAGCCCGATGTGGGGCTCGAACTCACAAACCATGAGATCTTGACCTGAGCCTAAGTCAGACGCTTAACCGACTGAGCCACCCAGACGCCCAAGGGTTACTTTTGGACAAATCCACTAGACTTGTCAGAAGTCTGAATTGTCTCCTGAAGAACAGGGAGAAATATCCATATAAATTAGTAGAAGTGACTGATCAGATGAAAGAATACTTGTATTCTACCATGGAAAGCAACTTAGAGAAACATTTGGGAGCAAGAGGGTACATTTATTCCTTTAGTAAATAGTGGGATCAGGTTATATGATAGCCTGGATTCCCAGAAGTTTACTTCTCCTTTTCTCTTCCTCTTCCACATACATCTAGGAAACAGAAATAAAGACCATTAATACTGCCATCAGTTATATTTTCAGGTTCCTTTCAAGCATGCAGTATAGCACTTCTTGAAATCTATGCTTTGGTCACTCATCTCCATAATGACTAGCTACCACTTTTCTGAGAGTCTCTCAGCCTAGGAATTTCTTCCCTTCCTTGGAGGCTGTACATTCAGGTAGTCCATATTTCCAACTCCACTGCTGTCTCCTACCAAACATCCTCCTGCTTTTAAGATGAAGATACCCCTGCTAAGATTTCAACACTAAAACTCATTTGACCCAGCCTCTTTATTTTACGGGTGGAATAACTGAGACAAAGAGAGGAAAGGACTTATCCAAGGCCATACATCTCAGAATGACAGTGCTGGGACACATCCCAAAGTCAAATGTTCCTGCAGAAAAGACATTGTGTTGCATTTCCAGGTTGTGCCTAATCTGGATTCAGGCAGCCAGTTCTGATCCAGAGGCAAATCTGCCAAGATTCTCAGCCTTGCAGGGTAGAGTGAACAGCGTTCTGGATGTCACTTTGAGAGAGGAAGCTACAGTAATGTAGCAACTAACAAGGTCCTTGAAACCTTGCAGTCTCCGTGACTTCCCACTGCCTACTCTAGGAAACTACTTGGGACAAAGTTAAACCCTTGATACAAAGGACATCAACTAGAATTTCACCTTATTTTGTGCCCCACACCCCTACTCTGGTACAGTGGAGACTGTAAAGAGAAAGAACAAGAAGAGACTGTAACCCAAGTTCAGGATTTGGGAGATGACTGGCTACTTACTGTGCTTGATCATCATGAGGTATGGCTGGAGGAGTAGGGAGGGCCACCCACATAATATTAATTGTCACCACTAAATTGGGTGCCTGTTTATGTCACATACTGCAACTACATGCTTTAATGTAGTCACATCTGTTCTCCATACTAGCCCAGGATTGTGGGTTGCAGAAATTAAACTTGCCCAAGGTCACTTGGCTGGGTGGGGCTGGATTATACTAGTAACAGCTGTTGTTGTAGAAAATACAGATAAAGAGAAGAAAATAGAAGTGGCCCATTATGCCTTATCCAGTGATAGCCCAGGCCATCGTGCTGTCCAAACTGCTTTTAGCAATTGCTCTTGTTCTACACCTTCTTGCTGCCTTACCTTCCCCAGAAAGCCTGTAACCACTGCTGCTTCCCCATTTTTTGCTCTCCTCACATCCTAAAGACCTGGACACCTGGCGTTGCCTGGGTATGTTGCCAAGAGTGATTTAAGGGTACGGGGCCTTTAACGCTGTCCAACCATGCAGCCCTTTTTGTCCCCACTTCAACACTTTTGGACCTGTTTCCTTTAAGGACTCCTTTTAGGGGCGCTTTAGGTGGCTCAGTTGGTTGAGCATCCAGCTCTTGATATCAGCTCAGGTCATGATCCCAGGGTCGTGGGATCCAGCCCTGTGTTGGGGCTCTGTGCTGAGTGTGGAGCCTGCTTGAGATTGTTCTCTCTCTCCCTCTCTCACTTTGCCCCCCTTCCCCACTTGAGCTCTCTCTCTCTCTCTCACACAAAAACAGAAAACAAAAGAACTCCTTTTAATAAAAGAGCACATTTACTCCTAGCTACAATGTCCCCTAAGGGATGTCCTCCACCCATACCCGTTTTGGGACACTGCCGTTACTCCATCCCACAGATCCCTCCCTCCCTGGTCATCACAAGTAAAGTAGAAATGGTCATTTTCAAGCTGCTTACATTAACATCAAAAAAGTTTTAATATTCTGTAGCAGATTTTTGTGATAGGACGATGATGTATAGTTTTATTTTTTTATTCATTTTTATTAAATAACAAATACACATTTATTGTAAAAAGAAAGAAAAAAAATACAAACGCCCACAATCCACAATCCAAAGGTAACTTATTAACATCCTGATGTCTTTTCTTCCAGCTATGTTTCTGCTTATATTTATAAATACACATGTGCATTATAAAGTGGGATTATGCTGTCTTATAATTTGCTTTTTTCCGCTCAAAAGCATCTTACGAGCATCTTTCCATGTCAGTAAATACACTCTGATCACATGGTTACTGAGAAAAGTAGTGTCCAGTTCCCAAGACAAAATGCCACTTAGATTCTCAGGGCTCCTATTTAGGCAGGGCAAGGGCAGGGCAGGTGAAGTTGGAGACCGGGATGACTCATCCATTGTGTGGCAGAAGGTAGCATTGAGCAAAGCATGTTGCCAGAGTTAAGGCAGCACCGGTGTTCAGAGCAGTTTTTTAATTCTTTTCCAACAAGAAAATTTTGGGGGGCTTCTTGTATCTCTGATCCGTTCATGCTTCCACCAGTGAATCATCTTGTCAGTAAAGATTTAAACACTAAAATCAGGCAGTTGTTCTTCTGTAAGTTTTTTTTTTTTTTTTCCAAATCTTGGTGCTACTTGATGAAGTGAATTCAGAAGAATAATAGGGTGAGAGACTTAATTCCCAATATAGCTGCTAATCCTGTTTAATTCCCCGAAGTCTTTCAGTCCTAGGTGGTTTGTCCTTTCTTTGTAGAGAGACGGGTGAGTCACAGACCACAGGAACGGAGAGAGCGCGAAGGTATTGGAGTTCGTGGTTTGTTGGGAACTGGGGCTGTTCGCTTTATTTATAGGAAAGCTTTCAGAGTCCGGGACATGGAATTTCACTTCATCAAGCACATTTCCTCGGTTCTTGAAGAACAACAGTGGCAGTTTCCAGGTTGTTTGCAGTCTGTCTTATGTATAAATTCGTTCCGTTTCGACCCAGGTGAAAGTGGCACTCCCTGAGATGTGAAAACGTGTGTCCTTCAATCAAGAAAGTGGGTGGTGGTGTTTTCATATGAAGCTTGGGTGTTTTTCTACCAAAGGATCTGTGAAGTAGTAAATTTCCTGATAACTGAGAATTTACACATGGACAAACATGTAGCGAAGAGCAGGGAAAAAAAGAGGATTAGGTTCTTATGTAAAAATAGAATTTGATTGTTCATATGCCTGTAGATTATGTCAGATATGATGAAATATAATTTATGCAAATACATGTAAAAGTCTGGTGAGTTCTTTCGGTTTCTTTCAATAGTTTCAATCCCTGATGATTATTGGTATTGGGTGGTTTCAGCTACACTGCCTCTTTGTTTTATTTAAAAGAAGAAAAAGATTCACCATGTAATTTTGTGGTATGTAATGAGGAACTTGTATTAATGCAGATTTGTGGTATTTAAAGTATCTAGTATTTTGCTTTTTCTTTCTTGTTTTTCTTATTAATCTCTGGATAAAAATCCCTCGTCTCATTAGATCTGGGCTCTCCTTTCTTCTCATTTTGTCCTTATAAGGCTATCCTGTTTTATCACTTCCTGCTTCAGCTCCTGACTTTTTCTCTCTTCCCCTCTCCCTCTCCCAGGGTGGATGCTTTCTCCATGTGGCAGGACTGTAACTGTTCCCAGCTGTCCGAAACGCCAGTGGACCAGGAGCAGCTTAGAGTTTTAACTTTCATTTTACAAAGAACAGCATGTTTGAATGTTTCAACAGGCAAGTTATAACTGGCACTTACTTCTTGTTCTTCTAGAACACTGAAAATCTCCCCCAGCACGTTAGAAGGGGGATCCTGACTGTGTTAAAGAAGAAGTGGGAGAACCCAGCCCTGGGAACGGAGTCTCACACGGACTCCCTGCAAAACGGCAGCGCTGAGGTCAGACACGGAGGCAACCGTCCTCCCGGTGAAGTGGCAAGAAGGTCTGCCTCTGGGGCCGAAGCTGACCAAGAAGAACCCGTCCATCCCAGACCTAGACTAGGATCGCCTTCTGAAGCCCTCAATCGGTATCCGTATCCCCGCACCCAGGGCAGTGAGCATCTTAAAGACCACTCGAAAGAAAGTAAAAAAATGGAAAATTGTCTAGGAGAATCCAGGCATGAAGTAGGAAAACCCGAAATCAGTGAAAACACAGAAGCTGCAAACAAAATAGAGAAATATAATGTTCCGCTGAACAGGCTTAAGATGATGTTTGAGAAAGGTGAACCAACTCAAACCAAGGTAAGGACTGGGCCGGTTTCAAACTTGGGAAAGGCAATTCAAGTAATTGACGCTATTTTTCTGAACTAGACAGTTTGAGTAGTGGCCAGCATGTCTTTCAATTCAATGTTAAATGAATTAATTAAAAGTCTTGAATTATGTACAGAGATGCTAAGTTTTGCGGATCTCTGACCCAGTTTCACGTGAAATCAGGCACACACAGGGATTCAGTTTAGTATCTAGAAATGAAGAGAGTTTGAGGCTGATTGGATTTTGTTTTTGTACGCTTGCCCTTTTAATTTGTCTTCCTGTGCCTTTTGTCATTTGTAGCTTGGGGGGGGGGGTGGAATTTCTGCTGAATCTCTCTCCCCTTGGACACAGCTGCAGGCTGAGTGTTAAGGCCAGAGTTTAACATGAAGACTAAGGCTTAGTTGTCTCTTTGCTAGTGGACTCCTTCTCCTCTGAACTTCCTCATCTGTGCCTTCCAACAAATGTTTTCTATCAGCTAAAATCCTCTCCCAGGAAAAATCAATGAGGGTAGCCAGACTAGCTGTAGCCTTCAGGAGTTTTGACTTGCAAATGCACAGGGTTGCATTTTCCTAGGACTGCTAATGAAATTTGATCCTTCGTGTGGATTGCAGACCGGGTACCCAGAGGGAATTACTTAACTAGAAAATGAGTTACATATGCTGGTGACTTATAACACAATCCAGGGGCGGCAGAGCTGGTAAAATTTTCCAGTTTTCTCATACTTTCCTGCATATCTGGCTTTGTACATGGGGATGGTTTGTTACAACAGTCATTATAATGAAATAAACAGATTTGACAGGAAGCAAAGCCATCATTTTCTCTACATTCCATCTAGATGGGAAAGCTGAAATTTTTTAAGCTAAATATTTGGCCCAAATCCCTACATGTGTGAAGTAATGGTATAAGGCCTTCTTTCTGAGACAAAAATTCGAGAACCCGTCCAATAATCTTCAGTTATGTTTGACGTGACTTAGTTTATCTCTTCCCATAACTTGCAGTGCCTGTAGCTTTCCTGACTAGAACAGTTCTTGGATGTTTTATGGGATCATCTATTTAAAGGATGTAGTAAGAATTTTTAAAGGTTTGCAAACCTAGAACCCTTTCCTCTGCATGAGTTTTAGCTCTATTTTAACACTGGAACCAGTTGGCAAGAGATGTAACCACAAAGCAGTTTTATGACTTTTCTTAAACTCTCATCCCTCTGTTTTTAGTCCTCTAGGGCCTGCCAACTCCCTCTTTCTCCTTTATGGTCTTAATAAAAAAAAAAAAAAATTAAATTTAAATGGGAAGAAGAATTTTAAGTGGAAGGGAAAAAATGTCAGAAATCCTAAACAGAGAGGAAGGGGTTTTTGTTGTGACTCAAAGCACCATTGTAAGTCTCCTCCTCAGAGACCCTGTTAGGGGCAGGACGGCTGATGTCATGCTAGCACACACAATGTCGATTCAGTGCAAAAGCCTGGTGCATGTCGAAACTGGCCTAAGGTAGGAAATGACTGGGATTGCAGCAAACAAAAATGCTGATTATGTGGTAGGATCTGGTGAGAGACTTTTTTCTCATACATGTCTGGCGAGAGATGTGTCAGAACAAGCCTATCATTTTGTGGCTGGTCAGAAGTGAAGAAAGACTCCTCATATAAAGAAAGATCCATCTAAATCTCTAATGGCACTGGACAGCCTGACTGTTAATGGTATAGGAAAAAGGGGGGGGGGGTGAGTGTCTAAGTTGACCTGGACTTTTTAGATGGCTTTTAAAACTTCCTGACTAAACAGTCATTTGTCACTTAATGGAGTGCTTAGTCAAACAGAGCTGCCCGCGGTTTTATAGCGGTTTCTAAGCATCATTGTGTTTCATTTACTTTGAAAAGTTTTATCTAATATTTCCAAAAAAAATGCTAAAGTTTTGTCTACTTTAGCTTGAGGAATAACTAATTAGTTCGAAACTGGATTATGGTTATTGTTAACATGATTTCAGCTTTAACATGGATAAGGCTTTAATCAGGAAGTTACATAATTGGATCTTTGGAAGGAAGCTCTCACAAATATGGTAGGGACACTAGAAATCTTTTTCGGAGCAAGAGCCTGCAAGAAAGAATGTATACTTCAGAACTAACAAATGAGTACCTCAGTGAGACAAATGAATATAGTAGGGACAAATTGGTTCCATAATTAAATTTTAGAGAACTAGACTGAATCTCAACTAACTAGCTGGTCAGGGGCAGGGAGCACATAGATAATGAAATACATGATCTGTCTAATGTGTTGTCCTAAATCTTTTTATCAGTTATTTACAGGAGACAAAATTAATTGGCTTGACTTCCACTTTTCTTAGTTCCTCTTGTTCCCTTTTGCCCGAGATAGTTTCTGTTCTTGTCCACTTTTCTTCCTGATCTCTCTGCCCTCCTGGTTTTTTCTTTCTCCTTGTGAAAAAATCTCCTCTCTTTCCATGACTCTAAGACGTGAACCCCCAAACTAGGTTCTGATCCTCGGTTCTTACCCCAAGTTTCAGCCTCATATTTCTGGTTGCCTGCCAGATCAAACATCTTTCTTTGAATATCCCTTAGGCACTCAAGTTCAAGAAGGCTACAAAAGAATCCATTGTCTTTCTAACTAAAAACCTGCTTTACCCAGGTGTCCCTTAATATATCACCATGTACCAAATCTCTTCGTCTGTGAAAGTTGGGATCAGTTCTTCCTTCTCCGTGTTTCTTCCTCCCAGTCGGTCACTTACTAAGCCGTCTAAATAAGCCTACCCTCTATGTGCTTCTCAAGTATGTGCCATTCTGTCTGGTCCCATAGCATTGCCACCACCTCCGCTGTCAGCTTCTCTGTTCCTTTCTCCCATCCATCCTGTACACCGTTGCTATTTATCTTTCTAAATAGAGTTGTAAATTAGTTTACCCCCTTCATTTTGATATCTCAGGATTAATCTTTATTTAATATTTGGGTCCTCCACAATCTGAGCTCAACCTGCCTTTCAGTCTCTAGCCAATCTTATACTTAAACTCTGTATTAACTCCTCACTCTCTAAATTATTCCTGCCTATCCCCTGCATTACTGCCTTCTGAAATCTTACTCCTCAAGGTCTATCAAGACTGTGAGGTCTTACCTCCATTTCTGTCAGATAAGTTAAGCAACCCTTCTCATTCTCCTATAGAATTTTCTTTTCACTTCTGTTTGGGCACTTATATCATGCTTCCCCTTAATAGTTGTGTATAAATTTGTATACTCCCAAAGTCTATAATTTCTTCCAAAGTAATGATGTTTTTCTTCCCCAGCGGTTAGCACAGTGACTTAGCTCTTAGTGTTTATTTAGTTAAAGGAAGAAACGAAGCTTAGAATTCAAATAGCTTATAAGTAATAAGAATTGATTAAAGGCTTTTCTTCACTTACTCTCTACCTTTGGTGAATAGATACATTACCCAGGTCAGATGTTTTAGTTGAACGTGATGGTTCTAATTCCTATGAACAAATGAGCAGTGGATGGATTAATATAACCTACCATCATTACTAGGAAGAAGAAACTCCCCAATGACATATACTGAAGTGGTTTAGCATTTCTATCCTCATGTATATGTTGATCTGGATTTTTGGTAGCTGAGGTAACTATTCTGTACATCTTTTTATGAAAAAGATAGCTGATTAACTAGTCCTAACCAACATTCAGTTGTCATCGGGTTGACATTTGAATCCATAACCTTTAGAAACCAGGATGTGGTTATTCAAAAAATTAAGTGCCCCTTCTTTCATGCCCAGGAATGACCAACCAGTGTAATGAGCATGTGACAGGCTCATTAAGTCTCACTTCTTTCTGTTTGGTTCGTAACATATTTGGTTCACACAAATCCTTGGCTAGGAGAGTAAAGACCAAATATTTGGATAATATATTTCTACCTTCACAACCTATTTAAATTATTGTCTTTGGCTTGGGTCGATGGAACCAGTTAGGTGTAATACAAGAAAATAAGACTAGGCTGTGGATATTCGTTGATTGTTTTACGAAGATGCAGACTACTGCTTCTTCCATGTAGTGTTTCCATTTTCTAGGAGAGGAGTTAGATAAAGAAAGAAAGGAGAGAAGAGGAGAGAATACCTCCTCACCAAACGTCATTGTTTCCTAAAACACATAAACTCACTCATTTGCTCATTCTTTAAGACTAAACAAGGATGGGAAATAGTAATAAGAAAATGAAAAGTTTATCCACAAGTGAAAAGAATTAAAACTATTTAGAAATTTTGTTTCTCCTTTTATCCCTGTTTATTCATGGTATATTTTTTTATTTAAAAAAATTTTTTTAACGTTTATTTATTATTGAGAGACAGAGAGAGACAGAGCACGAGTGGAAGAGGGGCAGAGAGGGAGGGAGACACAGAATCTGGAGCAGGCTCCAGGATCTGAGCTGTCAGCACAGAGCCTGACACAGGGCTCAAACTCCCAAACTGGGAGATCAGGACCTGAGCCAAAGTCGGATGCTCAACCGACTGAGCCACCCGGGCGCCCCTATTCATGGTACATTTTAATGCTTCCACTTAGTCGTATTTTAATTGTGTTAATTTGTCTTATATGACAAAGACAAAACAGTACATTCAGCTAAAATAGAAGAATCTAAAATAAAAATGGAAGTTTCCCTTGTCCCAGCCAGCCCCCTTTTCATTGTTCACTACTTCTCTCCCTTTCTACTCCTACGCCCTTAAATTTCCCTTAGAATTTCTGTTCCTCTTTTTACCGGGATGACTGTATGAATGGCTGGCACCAAAACACCAACAAAAGCTGCACTTGTTAATGGGAGAGTAAAACCATCCTTCTTCAAACAGCCTAATATTTTTGTGGTTTTTCTTCTTGTAATTTCCTGGAAGCAACATTGGTATCTTGTTCACCTTTATGTATCTCTGGTACATAATAGTATATATGTGTTGGTGTAGTGGAGCAAGCCCTTGAGCAAATAAGGTCACCAGCTAAAGTTCATTAGATGTTTTATCCATAGCCAACCAATCTATAATCTACCTCAAAGAAACAATTTATGTTTGCCTTCTTGAAGAATGGGTAGGTATCCATAGGGAATCTACAGTGTTATAAAATTATCCATGACATTTAATTTTCTCCTTTCTTGGGTAACAACTGCATGTGTTCTTTTATCCACTTAATGTTATCTTAATAACATTTTTCATCTGCTTTCTTAATGTCTTTTCTTTTTTTAATGTTTACTTATTTTTGAGAGAGAGATTGAGTTGAGTGGGGGAGGGACAGAGAGAGAATGAGACACAGAATCTGAAGCAGGCTCCAGACTCTGAGCTGTCAGCACAGAGCCTGATGCGGGGCTCAAACCCATGAACCATGAGATCATAACCTGAGCCGAAGTTGAGCACTTAACTGACTGAGCCACCCAGGTGCCCCTTCTGCTTTCTTAATGTCTTCAGTAAGTCATTTGAAATTATATTCCAATAAGAGGAAAAGAGACTTGAATAACTGTCAACACACTGTAGGGTCTAATGTAGTCGTCCAAATGTTGGGGAGTATATCCTTAATTTGCTTATCAGCAAATCATAAATCTTAAATTGACCTGACATTAAGCCTCCAATAGATACATTGCTAGAGCTTTCAATATGGATATGGTAACTGGTTTTGTTAAATAAACACAAGAATTATCTTTGGTTTTCTATCAGTGCCATCTTTCTCATATTAAAAGTAATTTTTTGCCCATTTATTGTAGTCACCTATGCTTTATAGCTTCTTTTATAATTTCAAAATGTAAGTACACTGTAAGTACAAGTGTTATTTTAACTGACCTCTCTTTATAGTGGATTATTTCTCATAAAGACTCACACCAGTGTAAATTACGTTTTATTTACCCTTAATTAGTAACTCATTAATTCTTTCATCTTTTGTGGTAAGGTAATAATGGATCCAGGTGTAAAGACGCCGGTCAAGGAATTCTGATATTTTTCACTATGGCTGTCCTTGATGTACCAACTAGAGACCAGTCATCTCTTTTCTGTTTACTTTCAGGCCAACTAATTACTTACTGGTATCTAGCTGGTTTCATTATAATAAAACATGTTGAGAAGTTAAAAACATGTTGAAAAGTAATGTCAGAGGAATGGAACATTCTATTTGCAAGGTTGGCTGCATTAGAATTTGAAGTAGCCAGAAAGACTTTATTAACCCCCCAATTATGATATCATACCTTTCTGGTATCAGACTCACTCCTGGATTGGACAGTATAGGTGTGTATACCCGGATGAATATATTAGTCATTTCCTCTAGCCTTTTAACTCACTGATGAGTTACAGTGAATGAAGAGTCCCTATCAAAATCTTTGACATAGGGACTCCTGGCTGGTCAGAGGAGTGTGTGACTCTGGATCTCAGGGTTGTGGGTTCAAGCCCCATGGTGGGTGTCAAGATTACTTAAATAAGCAAAACTTAAAAAAAAATAAAAATTTTTAAAAAATGTTTCACATAAATCCTAGAGCCATAAGGGATTGTAAAGTTATTTAATCCAGCTCACTGCTGTCAGTTAGGATGTTAAAATCCCTAATTTACAGATGGAAACAGCTAAGGTCAGAGAAGTTTACTGATACACCCAATGTCATTTGGCTAATTAATATCAGAGTAAGGACTGAAATTGTCTAGTAACATCTCTACCATGTAACAGTATCTTCATTAATATTGTAGTAACTGTTTATTAGATAAAAACAACTGGCCATGGCCTTACTTATCTGAAATCTAAGGAAGCCAGGAAAAAATTTAAATATATCAACAGTTGTATCCTCAAAGACTTTAGCTCTCTATCTTCCCTCTTCCCACGCTTTATAGTCTCATAACTGAATTTAAAAATTTTTAAGTTTATTTATTTATTTTTAGAGAGAGAGCATGAGCAGGGGAGGGGCAGAGAGAGAGGGAGAAAGAGAATCCCAAGCAGGCTCCACACTGTCAGTGTGGATCCCAATGCAGGGCTTGAACTCATGAACCCAAGAGATCATGACCTGAGCCGAAACCAATAGTTAGACACTTAACTGACTGAGCCACTCAGGCACCCCTTGTAACTGAATTAGAAGCCTCAGGGCAATGAAGACAAGAAACATGCTGGAATGCAAGAGATTTCAGGGTGCTTGGGTGGCTCAGTGGTTTGAGCATCAGACTCTTGATTTTGGCTCAGGTCATGATCTCATGGGTTTGTCAGTTCAAGCCCTACATCTGGCTCTGTACTGACAGTGTGGAACCTTCTTGGGATTCTGTTTCTCTCTGTCTCTCTCTCTCTGCTCTCTGTCTCTCTCTCTCCCTCCCTCTCTCCCTCTCTCTCTCTCTCTCTCTCTCTCTCTCTCTCTCTCTCTCTCACACACACACACACACACACACACACACAGTAAACAGAAGAAGAAAAAGCCAAGTAAACCAGGAAAAACCAGTAACTTTTATCAGGAAAAAATAATAAAACAACTGTGCACAATGATATGCTATCACTGCATGACTAGTTTTTACATGGTTTTAGTCCCTGTGTGCTGTTTTGTGTGCTTTATCTTTTGTTTGGTCTTTTTTATATTGACTTTTCTATGTATCTTCCTAGTTCATGTGGTTCTCCGTTTATAGCAATATAGTATTTCATTATGGTTTAATTATGCCCCAGTAATTAGATATTTTTCGAGCCTAATAAAAAACTCTAAGCATCGTGGCAGAAACGTTTTGTTTTTAGTTATTTTAGGGGGAGGGCTATATTACTAAAGTGGTATTCTCATGACCAAAAGTATATAATTCATTAAACATTCTTCTTACATATTCTCAGCTGTTCTCAAAGATTGTACTACTTTATAATACTATTAGCATAGCCTAAGAACATATTTAATTCTCTAGCACCTTGTCAGCATTTGATTTTATCATTTTTATCTATTTATATTAATAAATTACTTCTCCTTCCTTTTCTTTTTCCCCCTAATTGTAAGAATATACACATAGTTGGGGCACCTGGGTGACTCAGTTGGTTAAGCATCCAACTTGGGCTTAGGTCATGATTTTGTGGTTCATGAGTTCGAACCCCATGTTGGGCTCTGTGCTGACAACTTAGAGCCTGGAACTTGCTTCAGATTCTGCCTCTCTCTCTCTCTCTCTCTCTCTCTCTCTCTCTCTCTCGGCCCCTCCCCCGCTCACACTCTGTTTCTCTCAAAAATAAATAAACATTAAAAACATTGTAAAGAATATACACATACTTTTTGTAGAATGCTTAGAATACAGAAAATATAGAGAAATCCCACAACCTGGATGCAACTGCTCCTTCTATATATTATTGTTCTACTTAAAAGATCTTTATTTTTTCTGTTTTTTTTCTACCTGAAGAAGGCAATGTTTGTCTCTCCGTACTTTGAGAAATTAAGGCTAGGTTTTGTCTACATGCTATGGATAGTTCAGCGAAGTCCTATTTTCCCTAAAGGCCATCCTTCCTCTACCCTTGACTTTCAGGGATGAGAGTCTGAAGGAAGGTCAGACTTGAAAGGTTGAAGAAAGTGGTTGAGAAAGGTAGAAGGTAAATTATAAAGTGTTGAGAATCAACTTTTAAACAGAATTTTTCCTAAAAATTATGGGGATAGGAAATCCTGCATTTAACTTGATATTTGAGACCTCACTTACTATATTTCTTTAAGAAAATTTTCTGGAGAAAAGAAATTCTGCAGACCACTAGCTAAAAGCCCTAAGCTCTTGTTCTCCTAAGGGTACGTGTTGATACATTTGGTTTAGGGATTCTCAGTGACTATTTAAAGAGGCGTTCCCACTAATGAGAGTTACTATAGTCAGCTGACAGGAAGGAGGACTTGTGGGTTGGGGGGAGGCCAAGCCTTAGGAAATTCCAGAAAGTCTTAAAGTGTCTTGTCTTTTCTCTCTTCTCTTAAAAGGCTCCCTCAGGCATCTGAGTAAACAGGGCTGAAATGTGATAAAAGTGTGTTACAGAAGAGTATTTCAGTATCAGAATTCCTGGGTGTGTGTGTGTGTGTGTGTGTGTGTGTGTGTGTTTCTACTTCCTTGAGAAATATTAGAGGAAACTCCTCCTTCTTCCTGTACCTCAAATTACCACTTATAAAATGAGGATCATAAAATTCATCGTAAATGCTTCTGAGTTTTTGTTATTCTTTAAAAAAAATTTTTTTTTAACGTTTATTTATTTTTGAGACAGAGAGAGACAGAGCATGAACAGGGGAGGGTCAGAGAGAGGGAGACACACAATCTGAAACAGGCTCCAGGCTCTGAGCTGTCAGCACAAAGCCCGACGCAGGGCTTGAACTCACGGACCGCGAAATCATGACCTGAGCCGAAGTCGGCCGCTCAACCGACTGAGCCAGCCAGGCGCCCCGAGTTTTTGTTATTCTTAATATTTGAAGGATTTGGAGGTGAAATGGTATCAAAAGAAATGCTTTGTGCTTTGCCTGGAATCTCATTAAAAGCTTTCCCATCTCAGAGCTGTGGTCCTCCTCAGAACCAGCATCAGTATAACTTTGATTTCCAGAGACATTTCTCTCTATTTCTTCTTTAAGACCAAGTGGCTTTGCACAGTCACTTTTTTAGTATTTGGAAGAAAACAATTCCAAGTACTGATACCCTCATGAACCTGAAGGCTTTAAAAAAGAAAAAGGCTCTCGACTTCATTTAACCTGAAGGTTTAAATTAAAAGCGAGCAAAGATGGAAAATATTATGTGCCTAAAACCAAAGTAAGCCTCTGCCCTGGCAAGGCATATGTCCTGGTTCTAAATGAGCTTGCTGCCAGTTATGCCAGTGCAGGGACTCTGCAGGAGGCAGAGAGGGACTTGACCATGAGCACAGACTGAAAACAGCTCTCTGCAGGTTGCGGCAGATAACACATACTCTTAGAATTGAACTTTACCTTTGACAGCATGTAAATATTGGAAATATTGCTTCAGTATTAAGGATTCAGAGCCCGTTCCCTTTCGGTTAAAAAAAAAAAAAAAAGTGTATTTGCAGGCTCTCTCCCTTTTTTGAGCCCGGAAAATTCTTTTATAATACTCGTCTTACAGTGAAGCAGCATTCAGAATAAGTCTTTGGAATTTCCTTTCCTTTAATTATCTGCAAATGAACAATGTTTTGAAGATGAAAAAACGTGGATGGGGAGGGTGTCCTGCCAAACTTATCTGTTTGTTTGGCTGGTGATGTTCATTATCTGTTGTGTCATGTAAGTCACATGGGTGTGGTTGATGTTGGTGCAGCTTACCTGAGTATGGTGTGGCAAGGTTAGAGTTGCTATCTATTATTTTATTTTTTTTATCAATTCATAATGTTAATAGCAAAGCCGACTGAAAATAAATGATATTAAGTGTATGTTGAATTTACAAGAAACTATTGTCATTGGTGTGGTACAAACAAACCAGCCTGTGGCTCTGATTTCTGAAGCGGCATGTTTTCTGTCTCAGTGGAGGTGGGGGAGGATTGAAAAAATGATAGTTCACAGTCTCAAACTTTACTGTTGACTTGATTAGCCCATTGAACATAAAGGTTTAATAGCGATTTACTAATGTTGAATTCAGAAGAGTGCTAAGTGTTTTACTCTTATCTCCTGTCATACCAGATTTCAGATATCTTTCCTACTTCAAGTTATCTGGAAATAAGTTGAGATTTGAATGATAGGATCTGGTTGAAGGCTCTCATTACAAGCTGAATAAACATGACATACCCTCTGTGTACTATGTCTGGGAACATTCTGTGACACTAAATGTCTTTCTCTTGAGTTACTTTTCCAGGCTTAAAAATTATAATTTGTAACTTTAATTAGAGATCTACCCTAGATGTGAGAGATATAAATGTAGTAATTTATAGGAATCACAAAATAACGTATTAAAAAAATCTGTACCACCCACTTTTCCATTTAAAAAACAAAAAACATGGTCTCTGCCAGGGACACACAATACGCGTTGTAATGGAAGTGTGGCCAGGGACCTTAGAAACAGAGGGAGGGCAACTTAGATTTAGGTAGGAGAGATAAGGTGTACTTCACAGAGAGAAGGTTGCTCAGCCTCCGCCGAATCTTGAAGGAACAGACAACCAGAGGGACAAAAGGATAATGGGAGAAGGGAACTCATGTATACTATGGACCTCACAGCAGTTTGCTTTTCCTGGAGGGTAAAGAGTGAGGAAGGGAATACTCAGAGAAGGTAGGTAGGTAGGGACCAGATGTAGAATGGGTCTTCTGTGACACACTAAGCACTTTAGATTTAATGTAAGGAGTGATTAGGAATTTTTAAAGAATTTTGAACAAGGGAGTGATATAGATTTATATTGGGGGATAATTACTTTCTATGACTTGGGATAATGGCAGCATCATACAGACTTGATTGGAAGGTATAGAAGAACTGATTAGAAATGTAATGCAATAGTCCAAGGAAAAGATGACGATGGGAACCAAGGCAGCAACAGCAAGTATAAAGTGGGAGGGAGCGGGGAAACAAAGAGCAGGTAGGTAACAGCCATCGATCCGGACTTAGCAGTTTGGGAGACATGTCAGTATCATCTGGGGCATGAGGATTCACCTCCATGCTGTTTAAATTACTAAGTTTTCTGGTTAAGCTGATTAGGCAGTGATGATTACCAGAGAGAATTACCTATATACAGTTACTTATTTTTCCCTGGGCACCTGTCAATATGTACTGCTTCATATTTATAATGCTAAAAACACATTCTGTGGAATGTAAAAACAAATGTAAAATCTAATTCCTTGTGGATTTTGTTAATAAAAGAGATTTGCAGACCTCTTTTCTGAACATTCATCAAGATTTCCCATCTCCTGTGTAAACCTTCTTGCTGGGTTTTGTTTTCCAAGCAGATTCTTCGGACCCAAAGCCGTAGTGCAGGTGGAAGGAGGATCTCTGAAAACAGCTATTCTCTGGATGATTTGGAAATAGGCCCAGGTAAGCAGAGTTCCATGTATGTGAAGTTCCCTAGGAAATACTCAGAAGTAGCTATACCTTTTGGTCTCATGCTCAAAGCTTTTAGAGAAGAGTGGCACAAATTAAAAGGAAGTCTGTGGGGTGCCTGGGTGGCTCCGTTGGTTGAATGTCCAACTTCAGCTCAGGTCATGATCTCTTGGTTAGTGGGTTCAAGCCCCGCTTCAGGCTCTGCTGGCAGGTCAGAGCTGGAGCCTGCTTCAGAGTCTGTGTCTCTCTCTCTCTGTGTTCCTCCCTCACTTGCACTCTGTCTCTCTCTGTCTCTCTCAAAATTAAACACATTAAAAAAAGTTTTTTTTAAAGGAAGTCTATTTGTGAAAGCCAAGGTGTACCCTTGTGGGATTACAAGGCAAATAATGCCAGCAGTTTTGGCTTCATGGGCATCTGGGGCTTGAGGGCTGCCATGGATGGGCGGTTCCCTCTGTCAAGATTGGTTATCCTGGGGCACGTGGGCAGCTCAGTCAGTTAAGCATCTGACTCTTGATTTCAGCTTCGGTCATGATCTCAGGGTCATGGAATCAAGCCCCGTGTCGGGCTCCACGCTGTCTGTGGAGCCTGCTTAAGATTCTATCTCCTCTCTCTCTCTTTCTCTCTCTCTCTGCCCCTCTCTCCCACTTGTGCTCTCTTTCTCTAAAATAAAAAAATGAAAAAGATTGGTTATCTTATATTACTGGTGGTAACAGAATGCCTTGAGAGCATAATTACTATGTTTTGAAAGGGGCATTTACAAGCACTTCACAAAAGAAAAAATTAACAGGCAAATTATCAGCCTCCTGATAAAGAAATGCAAATTAAAATGGCACCCCCCCACTTCTTTGTACTTTTTTTTTTTTTTTTTTTAGAGAGAGAGAGAGCGCACAAGCAGAGGAGAGGAGCAAAGGGAGAGAGGGGAGAGGGAGAGAGGGGCAGAGAGAGAGAGAGAGAGAGAGAGAGAGAGAGAGAGAGAGAATCTTAAGGGGACTCCATGCTCAGCGCAGAGCCCACTGTGGGCTTGATCCCACGATCCTGAGATCATGACTTGAGCCAAAACCAAGAGTCATATGCTTCACCAACTGAGCCACCCAGGTACCCCTCTTTGTATTTTTAAAAAAAATTTTTTTTCAACTTTTTTTTATTTATTTTTGGGACAGAGAGAGAGCATGAACGGGGGAGGGGCAGAGAGAGAGGGAGAGACAGAATCGGAAACAGGCTCCAGGCTCCGAGCCATCAGCCCCGAGCCTGACGCGGGGCTCGAACTCACGGACCGCGAGATCGTGACCTGGCTGAAGTTGGACGCTTAACCAACTGCGCCACCCAGGCGCCCCTGTATTTTTAATACAAAGATAATACAAAGAATTATAGTAGCCCAAAATTTAGAATCTGAAAATCATTCAAATCACGTTTTATCTTCTTGTAAAGCACATTATTTGCATGCTTCCAGGTCAACTGTCATCTTCTGCATTCAACTCAGAGAAAAGCGAGAGCAGGCGAAATCTGGACTTACCACGCCTGTCAGAAACCTCCATAAAGGATCGAATGGCCAAGTACCAGGCAGCTGTCTCCAAACAAAGTAGTTCCACCAACTACACAGTATGTGTTCTGTACCATTCATTCATTCGTTCATTCCCTCATCTGGCAAATGGTCACTGAGCGCAGAAACTAGAAATGTCTCCCAGACCCTGACTTGGAGCCCTGGCTCCGTCCCTGGTCCCCAGCCATTCTCTTTTCTTGTAAATCCTTCCCTAGCCTCATTCAAAATCCTTACCGTGTTCTAATACTGACTTTGCTTTCCTAGGCCTTATTCCCACCCCACTCATTTTTGTGTGTGTGATGTTATCATCCAGTAATATTGAGAGTTTTCCTGTCTCTTCTACTTAATCTTGCTGTTGTTGCTAAAAAAGTGTCATCTGTTAGTTTTAACAGAAACACTTACTTTTGTTTTTTTACATTTATTTATTTTTTAGAGACAGAGTGAGACAAAGTGAAAGTGGGGGAGAGGCAGAGAGAGAGGGAGACACAGGATCGGAAGCAGGCTCCAGGCTCTGAGCTGTCAGCACAGAGCCCGATGTGGGGCTTGAACCCACAGACCGTGAGATCATGACCTGAGCCAAAGTCGGATGCTCAACCGACTGAGCCACCCGGGTGCCCCATTTTTGTTTTTGAGGAAAGAGAGAACACTGGAGAGAAATATAGGATATATTCAACATTAATGTTGTACACTCATCATCACTGTCTAATTCCAGAATATTTCCATCACCCCAAAAAGAAACCCCATATCTGTGTAGTCACTCCCAATTCCCCCTGCTTTCTGTCTTCAAGGGATTTACTATTCTGCATGTTTTATATAAATGAATCATAAAATATGTGGTGCACTTAATCTTTACCTCTTATGATGTAATGATTTTCTAAAGAAATAGTATAGTAGATAAGTAAAGGGGAGGGGGAAATAACAAGATGGCTTGCTCAGTAATCACAAAATTTGTTATTCTAAATAGGATTTTCCATTTTAAACTTTCCTAGGCTTAATTGGCAAGCTGACACCACAGAACTGCTTACCAGAAGTTACCTTTCAAATGCCATTTATTCATATATACACATGCATATAGACACCGTACATATGTATATTTTACGTGTATCTTTCAAACATTTGATCCTTCTAAGATTTAAAAATACAAGCTATGAACCTATTGGTGTCCTTTTTTTTTTTTTTTAAACAAAGTTCGAAGAAGAGCGTTGAATTTTACTTGTTCCTGGGCAGACTGAAACTAGTATCTATTAGAAATCATCACATGTATTCCAGGAGTGGAGCCTTCTTTTCCTCATATTATTAAGTATGCATTCTCTAGTAGCAGTTACCCGTGGACTCTGTCTCTGGGCAACGAATAATTTCATCGTGATTTTTCACTGTGGTTTTTAGAAGAGAGGATGTGCATAATTTGATAGCAAAGTGGAACACCACAGGCTCATTATTCCCTGAGTGTGAAAATGAGCAAAATTAGACTTAGAAGGCAGGTCAGGAGATAGGGCAAATGGGTGATCTTTGGAGCATAAGTCCTTCCTTTCAAGATTCTGCTGCTTCTCAGTCTTCCTGCTACAAACATTCCGACCAGGTGACTCCCTAGGTGGAAAAACCTGTTCTGTGACTTTTTTTTTTTTTAACTCCTAATAGAGTTTATGCATTGCCGTTCTCCTGCTCTGTAAATTTTAAGAGCCTTTAGGAATTCTTGTCCAAAGTACATTTTATCTCATCCCCAAAGAATTTCTCAGGCTCCTTACAGAGGATGGCTGTAACTAGGCGCACACTCTCAGGCCGTGATTCTGGAGGCAGGACTTTGAGATGGGGTCAGAAATGAGTCCTTGGGCTGGCCTGTTGTGTTCTGCAGCTCTGGCCGCCAGCTCCTCACAGATGTTCCTCCAGAGCCTCGTCCCTGAGTCTGGGAGCCCACACCTCAGCCAGCACACTCACACCCTCTTCACTGGCCCCGAGGCCATAAATTGATTGTTTTCTCGTCCTGCCTAAAGAATCGCAAACAACAGAAAGGTACTAGCCTTTCAGAAAGGTGGCAGACTAAAGGTTAGGAAATGTCCATATTCATCTACCACTATATTAACTTTGGATCTAGTCGATAAAGTTAATTTTAATATTTTGCCCCAAGTGTTCTTTGCAAGGAAAAACATGTGATTATGCTTACTCCATATGACAGTGTTAATGCCTGCTTTTTATACGTTGAGGCTTTGTTCTGAGAAGCAGAATAAGGTATGTCTTTAGTACAATGTATGACTTTGATGCAAAAAAGAAGCATGTTTTTGAAAGTCTCACAAAAAAGGTTGTTTTATGGTATCGTTAAATATAATCTCCGTTTTTATATGTATGCATCATCCCTGTCTCTCTTTCCAGGCCGAGCATTTATATATATGGTCAGTATATTTTCTTAATTATTGGCACTTGGCATTTCCTTTCCCCTGCTCCAGAATGGTCTTCTCTGATAAAACTCACAAGCTTTGCATTCCCACGAGCTCTGCTGCTAGAGGAGTGAATCACAAGAAAACTGTATGCTGGGGGTGGTTTCTGTGTGTGTCTGTGTTGATATGTCTGTATTCTAATGAGCATCCAGTTTTAGACTAGCGTACAAATATTTAACTCCGAGGTATGTGTCCACAAAGCTGCTTTTGTCATTTCACTAGTAAATGGGTTTTGCTTGTGAGAATTAGGGGGTTGATTTGACCCAAGGCCTCTTAAAAGAACTTTTCTTTTACCATTCCAAGTTTATTTAATAGATGTGCTATGAAGAGCGTAGAATCGTGAGATTTTTAATTTTAGCTCACAGATTATTTTTATTTTCTAGAATGACTTGAGAGCCAATGGTGGTGAAATAAAAACTCATAAGTTGGAGCAAAAGGAGAATGTGCCCCCAGATCCTGAGGTCTGCATCTCCCATCAGGTTGGAGAAAAGGTGGGTTGAAGAGTCTGATGTCCAGTTGCCAAGGAAGCATGTGTTCTAAATTAGATGCTTAAAATTAGAAACAACTCTAACTGTAGGCTGCAGAGTGTCTGGGAATTTGGTAACAGCTGCCAGGACAGATTGTCATTTTTGCAGGTCACATAATTTTAGTTGGGGAACTCTGCAACTTATAGCTGACCAAATAATGAACCTTCACTGGAAAATTCTTTTGCTCAGCAAATGCTCAGATGGCGTAGAGCTAAAGTGATTTTAAAAAATCTGTTTTGATTAGCGATCCTATCTTCAAAGTATTTGTGTATTCTTAATTTAACACATTTTATGCAAGGCCATTTCATTCTTTCACTCAAACTATTTTGAAAGCTAGGCACCATGCTAAGCACAGGAAATACTAAGCTTAGCAACTCAGTGTGAGCAGACCATTCCATGTGGTCTTTATCTGCAAGGAAGCTAACAGAGTAGAAGGGAGATGAGTAACAGGTTGGCTGTTAAAAAGCAATGTGGTAAGTGTTGTGAGAAGGCTCTGTGGGGCCATGGAAGCTCAGACTAAGGACGTTTAACCCGACTTCCTCAAGAAGGTGATGTCTGAGCCAAGTCCTGAAGAATATGTGGAAAGAGACCAAGTGAGTAAGGGAAAGGCTAAGTAAAGAATAAGAAGGGCACCCCAGGCAGACACAAACAGAGGTTTGGAAACCAGAGCTCCAAACCAAGATGGCTTGGCTGGAACACAAGGCACATACAGGTAAAGGAGAGACAAATGGAGGGAGAGCCAGGGTGGGTCTTAAAAAGCTCTATATGCCAAGCTTAAGACTTTAGAAAGAGTCCTGCAGAGGTGGAAAACGACGGGAAGATTTTAAGCAAATCATATTTGCATTCTATGCAGCCATCATTAGATGAATGGCTTGGTCGGAGTAAGTCACAACATTTATATCAGGTGAATTTATAATTTTCTCTGCCAATCCATTACCCAATTTCTTTTGGCTTTTGGTCAATGTCAAATGTTAAGTTAGATGAGGAGAAAGAGCTTTCAAATACATTACAGTGATTAATTTTAGGAGAAAAATCATTGTTTCTGTTACACATATTGATAACCTTGAGGCCATTCTTCCAAAAGGTGAAGAGATCATTAAAATGGATTAAGAGCAATAGTTCTCAAATTTATTTGACTATAAGAGACTTTAAAAAGTTTGATGTGGGGCGCCTGAGTAGCTCAGTAGGTTGGGTGTCCGACTTTGGCTCAGGTCGTGATCTCACAGTTCGTGGGTTCGAGCCCCGCGTCCAGCTCTGTGCTGACAGCTCAGAGCCTGGAGCCTGCTTCAGATTCTGTGCCTCCCTCTCTCTCTGCCCCTCCTCTGCTCACACTCTGTCTCTCTCTCTCTCTCTCTCAGAAATAAATAAACATTAAAAAAAAAGTTTCATGTATTGGGGTGCCTGGGTGGCTCAGTCAGTTAAGTGTCTGACTTTGGCCCAGGTCGTGAGTTGGAGCCCTGCATTGGGCTATGTGCTGACAGCTCAGAGCCTAGAGCCTACTTCAGATTCTGTGTCTCCGTTTCTCTGCACCGCCCCCACCCCCACTTGCGCACTCTCTCTCTCTCTCTCTTAAAAATGAATAAACATTTTTTTAAAAAGTGTGATGTATTGACAGAACACCAACAGAAACTTATGAAACACACTAAGTAGGTGCACAGGAAAATGGTCTCAGATTAATGGCTACAAAATATGAATCATATGATAAAATGAGAAATAAATTAGAAAAATTAAATCACTTTATTTGACAAAAACATATTGCAAATGTATTTTGAAATAGTAAGACAGAATACTTAGCAGTAGTGTATTTCATAATCATAAAATCCAGTAAATTACACATGTCCTTGCAACAGTGGGCTCATGCATTAGTCCCATGAGTCCCATGCCATGCATCAAATGAGTTCTCTTATTAGACTACCTGGTTTTCCCATTTTTAAGTGGGAGATTATGTCTTAAGAATAACTGAGTTGTGGCATTTGGGTGGCTCAATCGTTTAAGCATCTGACCCTTGATCTCAGGTCTTTTAATTGTTTTTTTAAGTTTGTTTTGAGAGAGAGAGAGCAAGAACAAGCATGAGCAGAGGAGGGACAGAGAGAGAGGGAGAGAATCCCAAGCAGGCTCCACACTGTGAGTGCAAAGCCCAGTACAGGCTCAAACTCACAAACTACGAGATCATGGCCTAAGCCGAAGTCAGATGCTTAACTGACTGAACCACCCAGGTGCTCCTTGATCTCAGGTCTTTATCTCAGGGTCGTGAGTTCAAGCCCCACGTTGGGTGTACACATTACTTAAAAGTAAAATCTTAAAAAAAAAAAAGAAGAAGAAGAAGAACTGAGTTAAAATGTTACATACTATAAAAAAGAAATTTAAAGGATGCCTGGGTGGCTCAGTGGGTTAAGTGGCATACTCTTGATTTCGGCTCAGGTCATGATCTCACACACCTGGGATCGACTCCTTAGTTAGGCTCCATGCTGGGCATGGAGCCTGCTTGGGATTCTCTGTCTCTTCTGCTCTCCTACTTGCTCTTTCTCTCTCTTTCTCAAAATAAATAAACTTAAAAAAAAAATTTAAGAGAAAAATATTCCCAGCATTGAAATCCCCCCATCTACCCTAGGAACATATAATGTGAGAAATGGTCATCCGGAAAATAATGCTTGGATTGTCCCTAATCTGATTTTGTGTTTCCTTCTTGATGGTCTTCACACTGATTTGAAACTGGAACTCTGAGTCGAACTGGAGGATCAAAACATTTTAATTATAGCCTAAAAGGCATCAGTGCAACTAAACCATGAATTGAGGAGTGGGTGGGAAGGAAAGGAGATAAAGACAGTAGTACATAATCTTCACGTACCAGACTGCAGGTTCATAAACCCATAAACCCATGGCAAATTCATAACATTTTTCAGAGCCTTGCTTACCTTTCAGCTGTTCACCCAGCTTTTGTTAACCAATACCTAAGAACGATTGGAACATCAGCTTGTTAAAAAAGGACACTAGGTGCACTTGTCTGAAATAGAATATTTTGTCAAGGTATTGTTCTTCCCTTTGTCCTCTTGTGATCAAATCTGTGCTTCTCTTTAATGAAATGTTTGAGCAGAAATCTCACATGCTCTCTCCTGGCTGTTCCTGTAGTGAAGTCAGCTGGTTGGGCATGTGCAATGATGTCATGATTGGCATTAACTTTACCCTGCACGTTCAAGGTGACCAAAATTAGAGGTGAGAGAAGAACATCCTGAGATGGATGCACTTACTAATTAACAGGAATTGAAGAGCTTTTAGTTTCTTTCATTATCATTAAATGACATAATGCATGTAAGGTGATTATTCCAATACCTGGCACATACTAAATGCTCAGTAAATGTTAGCTGTTATTACAGCAGTTTGTTCTATCCCATGTCAGAATTTCTGTAATGAAAACAGAGTAATGAGAAAAAACAACCTTGCTATAAATTCAGGTGCAGTCAGCCAATGACTCAATCTGCATTGTAAATTTATTCAATAGAAACACTCAGCATTGCCCATAAAACCCCTGATTATCTGAATGAAAGACTGTTACAGGCAGACTCCACATTGGTCACCTATTGGCCCTTCGTGATTTTGGGTGTGAAGGAGGATACCAGAAGTCCTGGGACACCAGAAAGGAGAGGGAGAGCTCATAGAAAGTTTTTATTTAAATTTGATGGCTTCCTGGGAAGAGATCTGTACCTATGCACAAGATCTGCCATTTTGTTAAACACTCTGCTGTTTTGAAACTGGGATTAAGAAGGAAGGGGCTCCCAGGTGCCTCAGTCGGTTAAGCTTCCGACTTTGGCTCCGGTCTCGATCTCATGGTTTGTGGGTTCGATCTCTGTGTCAGGCTCTGTGCTGACAGCTCAGAGCCTGGAGCCTGTTTCGGACTCTGTGTCTCCCTCTCTCTCTGCCCCTCCCCCACTCTCACTCCTCACTTGCTCTCTCTAAAATAAACGTGAAAAAACAACAACAACAAAAAGGAAAACTAACCTTGCAGAGAATACCAGAGGTTGGTTTTAGGTAAATTTGTTGTTTAGCTATCAAAGTGTCTTATGTACTGGCAAGCTTGTTTCAGCTGAATGTATCTGGTTGGGAAATTAGCAATGAGGAAGATAAAAGAATAAGAATAGTTCCTAATGTAAAGACTCCATCTTGGCTTGGAGAGAGTTATAGTTATATGGTGAGAAGCTTTATTCTCTCTGATAGAGGGTTTTGTTTTGCCCTTTTTTTTTTTTTTTGACAGTAGAAAGATGTGGTTTAGAAGTTCTTTTATAAAGGGAGATGATGCACGCTTGGCAGTTGAGTGCAGTCTGTTTCTCCCGTTACTCTGTAATTGAGAGGCATGTTAATATCCTCATAAAAGACATTTTGCTGCCTCTTGTTTAAATGCTCAGCTGTTCTGAGGCCCGTTATTTCCCCCAGGCAGCCAGTGACTGACTAGAGTCAGCAGGTTTTTATGGCATTAACAGCAGTTTGCTCTTTTATTTTTAATGTGATTCTTAATCCCCCCTCCACCCTTTTTGTAGGTTTCTGCAACTGAGAATAGCCTGGCAATCCGTCCCACCCCTGCTGAAGATGACTCCCGTAAGCATTTGTTCTCAGATCTGGAGGATGAGGTTCTTATTCTGTGTTCTGTATGTGGTCCGGGGATGTCTCCAATGCTGTCAGTGCTGAGAATGTGATATATTAAATCCAGTAATTTAGCTGATCAAATCTTTCATTTGGTTTCAAGGACTGGTGCTTGCCTACCCTTCACACATTCCATGGCTTAGGGAGAAGTTAAATTCGATATGATTAACTTGAGGCACTGAATACTTTTGGTGCTTCTCTCATTGAATTTATCCTACCTTTTGCATCAAATCTTTTCAGGGTTAAAGCTGCAAAAACTAATTTTGAAGTTTCATTTTAATAGGAGTTTGGCCAAGAAGGATTTTATTCATTTACAAGGATAAAGAATTGATATTTGGGTAACCTTTTAAACATATCTTCCTCTGCTTATCTAAATGTGTACCATATTCCACCCTCTAGCTAGATTCTAGAGATTTTCCTGCTGGTGCTGAATTTTTATCACCTTTTCATCCTATTTTAGAGTCATTTTGAGCCTCACCTCTCCCAAGGACAAAAACATTTCTTTTTTTTTTTTTTCCTTACTCTATCCACATTTGATTCCGATTTTCAGTGTATTTTTAAAAATATTTATGGATTTCTAGCTTCCCCCAGGATAATGACTTTACTAGACATTGAAAACTCAGCAACTAAAGTAGAAATATGAGCTAAACAAATCTCTAGTAAATCCTACCTCAAAAAATTTCAGAGAGAAATTTGCTGCTTGAATCCAGGAACATTCCTTTTGCAAGCATTTTGGTTGGACTAGAAATTTTTCTCAGTTTTGACTAGGTTTGCAAAACATTTGAAAAATAAGCCTAAGTCTTTTAGTACTTTGTTGACTTAACTCTAGATTTTAAGGAATTCTCTTATGGTTCCTTAGTAGCATTTTTCTGTGCCTGTTCAGAGTTTTCCGCAGTTAATATATTAGCAGGAAATTAACTTATCCAGGTGACACATCAATGATTATGGAAAAAAAAAAACCTCATAGAGCCTTTTTCCATAATCTGCATCCATGGATGTCTGCATAGGATTGACTAAAAAGACTGTCAGATTACACACACACACACACACACACACACACACACGTGTGCACATGCACATGATATGAAATTTCTACCCTCACATTCCTTCATTTTCCCAACTCCAGAAGGAGTTATTAGGGGGTGCTGACTACCAGAAAAGCCATCAATATCTACAAACAGCCTTTAAATATGACATCCCACGGCTGGGGGGGTGGGGGGGCTGGCAGAAAGTTCTTCAGATCTGGTGATTTGGATTTCTGCTGTGTGTGGCTAAAGGTGAGAAAGCCTCCCAGCTCAGAGTCTAAGAGCAAAGCTTTTAGCATTAGAAAAGCTGTGTATCTCCTGGCGTGGAAAGGACCTGTCCTGTAGTGAAGGTGACAAAACTTTGCTTTGGAGGGGAACTATTTCTGAGACTTGCCAAGAGGTGCTATAAAATTTCTTCCGTTTGAAACTCAAGCAGGTAACTTCCTGGTTAAGAGTGAGGTCCAGCAGCCTGTCCATTCCAAGCCACTAAATCCAGATGCCAGAGCCTCCAGCCTCTCTGAGAGTTCTCCTCCCAAAGCATTGAAGGTATGATGGCAATTTCTCTCTGAGCCTTTAGACACTGGCTTACTGGTAGATGTCATTGCACTTTATACCATTTATGTTCATTATAACTTATTTTTGCTTTCCTGGGGGTAAAAACACCAAATAAGGGCTTACTTATGCCAATCACTTTCCCTGGAAATCTTGTTTTTTCTGCTCAAATGTTTGAGCCAGGAGGGGAGAGGTTCACTAATAGCTCTCATTTTGAAATATGGAAAATTCATGAAAGTTTTAAGGAAACCCAAAGTTAAAGAAGATTATGTTTTTTGACGGAAAAAAAATGCCCAAAGTCCATAAATCTGTGAAGGGGTAAAAGACCACAAACTGGGAAACTCAAGAAATCTGTTAAACTAAATCAGCTCGTTGGGTGGGAACGTGCATGTCAACTTAAAGTTAGTGGCTCCCTGGTCTGAAGAACTTGACCATAACATGATTAGTGGTTAACTTATTTAAAGAATGTGTACATCGCAGTGGGGGTTGGCCAGCCCATTTGCTATAAAAATGGGCATTCAAGTAACACTTATACTAGGGTGTATAATATTAGGTGTTAAGGAATGTACAGACTTTTTTATCCTAAGAAAACTTCACTAGGCTACTTAAACTGTGGCTACATTTTATTTACCAGTTTTTAAAAACAGTCTTCTCCCTTTCTGTGGACAAATATATACTCTCGTAAAAATAAACAAAGTTTAAGAAAAAAAAATACCCAACACCTATTTTAGGCTTTATTACCTGACTTGTTTTCATGGAATGCTTTGCTAATGTGGTGCTAATGTAGCCATTTGGATTAATAACCAAACATGCCCACACTTCTTTAGTGTCTTTCTCCTCTGGTGCTCTCTTCAGTAGCCTGGTTTTGTTTAGAAAGTTTTAACATTTGAAAGAAACTCAGTAGGTAGAATTAGTGTTAAGATGGTATGTAACTGGCATCAGCCCTGTGGGTATCTCTCAACTGTGGGCATGACTGGTGCCTTGATGAAAGTTCTAGTGCACAAAAAAGGGTGAAGAGAGGACATAGTTGAAGGTTTGCAACAAAAAGAAGGAAGCAGAGAATCCGGGATTTAAAGGGTGAGTTAAAAAAAGGGAAAGGGGGGGGGTGAAGAATGTAAATGAAAATTTTATGGGAAGCTGAGATTTATGAGGAGAGTGAAGTTTGTTGAAAAGGAGCAAAAGGTGAAGAAAGTAATAAGAGAACGCAAGTAAAGGGAGGGGAAAATGGAGTTACGGTGATAGAGCTGCACATGTATTCAATACGACTCCCTCTTCTGACCTGAAAGACCAGCTCACACTGTTATCAGTACTTCCTTTGTCCGGTATCTGGAGTCCAACAAAGTAGCAAATGCCATGGGGTTAATTTCTTTTCCCACAGCAACCCTGCCCAGATTTGAGTCCTTGGGTTGCGGTTCTAGATCAGGAACAGCCAACAAATCTGACTTAGCAATGGACTTAGGGACTAGGGAAATTCCGTGGCTTATCTAAGAACTAAAATCTGTTCTTGAGTGTATTTGAACTCTCAACCCAGTCTTGTTTCCCTCCCTCAACTGCTAGGTCAGACCTCCTGGTACTGGGTTGGACTTTTGAGGTCCCTTCTTGACGTAGGCTCCAGGATCTGAGCTGCTGAGTGATGAGTGACAGAGTGCACCTCACTTGGGTCCCTCCCAGCATAACCAGGGACAAGAGGAGGTGGAGATGAAGCCCCTTGTGCACCTGCCCCAGACCCATGGCTGCTTCCTCTGGTCACTCAGCAGTAGAATGCAGACAGGCATGCTTTCAGCAGACATACACCTCAGGTTTTGAGTGTTGTGTCAAGACTGGAGTAAATGGACCTGGTTCCCTGTGTTTGCCTGTGGTCCAGAGCTCAAAGGATTATGGTGTGGGATACAGATGGGACTCAATCACATCTCCACTCTTATTTAAGGATAGTTTATTTTCTCTTCTTCAGATTTATCCATTACATTCTGAAGGCAAGTACAGACACAGACACACACACACACACACACACACACACACACACACACACTTTAGTGTCTATAGGTAAGACCTACTGATGTAATTGGTGTCGTGGTAGTAGGCTATGCAACAGAAGTTGTTTCTGCACTTGGGGAAATTACATACAGCTAAGAATAAACTTGCTCACTCAGAATAGATTTTTAGGTCCCACACATCCTGGAAAAACTGTTCCTTAGTGCTTGTCTATCTATTATTGAAAATAGGGTATCTAAGGTAGAGATTCATTTCAAACTTTAGCTTGATAAAGTAAAAAAAAAAATGATACTAGTTTTACAAGTATGAGTTTTATTTGTATATTTTGGACACTGGCCGGATAGCTCAGTTGGTGGGACTTGGTGCCGATGAAATTCAAGTTGCAGGTTCATTCTCAAAAGAGGTGTTCTGGGAGCAGAGCTCAGTGGACCCTGGGGGAAGGGTCAGGACTTTTCTACTCAAGAGACCCAGCGGTCTTTTGGGGTTTATGTCCTTCCCCTGAAAGAAGTTGTCCCTTAAATGTTTCCAGAAAGGAGGATAGGAAAAGGCAAGGAGATGTGACCAGCCATGGGAACACCCACTTGCCCTCATTAGGACAGACCCTCACTGCTGATGGATGTGGAGAGAAAAGATGGCAGACTGCATGAGAGGACACACACTTTGTACCCCCTCTGTGCCCTGTCAGCTGTCCCTTCTTCTCTGGACAGGGTAGGAGGTTTTATGCTATTTTGCAAAGCTATCAGAATTATGCTAGAAGGTCATCTAGAATCTTTTATTTATTTATTTATTTATTTATTTATTTATTTATTTCCTGTCTATTTATTACTGCTTTATCAGAACACTAACCTTTCCTCTATATGTAGAGCAATCTAAGATGTGAGTATCTCCAGAATGCTGTCAAAAAGAGTTTCACAGAAAGCCAGGGAAAGGGCCAAGGCTGCACAGAGCTGGCCCAACCATTTACTGTATGCGAAGAATTTCAGTTTAATTACCTAGATATTTTGCACAGATTGGAAAGGAGGGAATGAAAGGCATTTTGTGGTGTTCTGAGGAATGGCAGCCTGACATCAATACAGAATTTTCTTCTGACTTCACCACGTCCAAAGGTTAGTTAGCTTTACTGCTTGTTGCCAGCTACCCCCTCTCTCTATATATATTATGTGCGTTACATATATATCATCTCCCAACTAGAGCTTTCATTGGACTGAAACATAGACGTAAGGCAAGAGGGTGAAAGAATGCAGATGTAGCAATTTATTGGAAAAGTAGCTTTAAGTAGGTGCTGACCACCTACTTAAAGACCTGTCATATGGGAAAGACGTGACAGTGTTTATGAACATCAATTATGTATGTATTACCTCATTCATTCCTGAATATCCCGAAGATGTTATCTACATATTTTAATTCGAAACAAAGGGAGGAAGTAGTTTGAACAAAGTAGTTTGTTCCAAATGCTCAAGTGAGATTATTTTCATTTGGGTTAGCATCTGCTCTCATCCCCAAGGAGTTTCCTTTAGTTATGGAAAATTAACATTCCAGGATAATTTAGAAAGTGCTCTCTTGGTTTGTGAGTCGGGAGTTCCAAGTTTTAATTTGAAGTCTGCTACTGACCATGTGAGCCTTGATAAGGCACCTGACATTCTGGTGCTGCAGTTTCTACATGTGAGAAAGAGTGAGGGAGGAGAGATGAAAAATACCTTACTAACTGAAAAATATATAAAAGATTAAAAACCATCTAACGTTCTGATGCTGGCAGCATTTTAAAACGTGGCTGCGCCAGGTCCAAGCGTGCCATGGAGGCATGGGCAGGATGTATGCCAGGCCTACCATAATGGTGGAGATTTTTGGGCACTGACTGTGCTTCCTGTTGTCTGAATAGACATGGGGGCAATTACAGAAAAGTGGCTGAGAGCCCAGGACAGAGGAAGTAAAGGGAAGGCACAGACACAGCCACTCTGATTTGGCACATTACCAAGTTGGGATCCTCTTGACTTTATGAAACTCTGGGGCCCTCGGGCAGCTGCCGCATAAACATTAAATACTATTGCAAAGGGTCTGTGTAAAAAGCTGGATGGGAATAATGGGACTCTGATAGGTCTGGCTAGTTAGGAGCTTGTGGTTAGTCAGATGTTTGGGCTAGCAGTCTATTAATTTGATGTTGAGGAGAAGGAGGATAGCCTTTCAGTTGTGTGGGCGAAGGCCCCATTCAGGAGAGAGCCATTGTGGGTCAGGTGTGGGAGGTGGTAAGACACTAAAGAATTGTTAATGAGACACTCCTCGTGTGGGTGAAGGCTCAGAAGAGCTCTTTCTCCTGAGCTGGGACATGTTCCAGCCTCAGGTAGATAGAGTGAGGCTGATTTAGCCACAATTAGTAGAAATACTTGAAAAAGAAAGCAAACATGGTCTTATTCTTGGATCGGAGCCTGCACCTGAGTTTCAGCTCAGCTGTGGTAAAGCGCTCCAGGGCACTCCAAATGCTGTGTATTCATTGAAGGTTCCTGTTTGTCTCTTCCAGCTTCTGCTTCCTGCTCCGGTACCTAATTTCTGCTCCTGCCTTCCACTTTCCTCCTAACGTGAGCTCAGCTTTCAGCTTTCTCTCAGGTTTTCCTTTCTGTTCACTGGGCCGCACCCTCCTACAGTGTGTTCTCTGTATGTTTGTAATGGAGGAGTGCTCTGTAGGTCTTCGTTCCCCATTAGCAGAATAAATAATGCCCGTCTCCCCTTGTACCGTGTGAAATTCCCGTCCTCTGCTCTGTCTTTACTGACCAGAATGAATACTGTTCTAAGTCAAGTGTTAAAAATACAGAAGTCCCCTGCAGCTGAAAAAGATTTTTAATCTGATAAATAAATACATTTGGCCGATTACTTTTACATTATGTGAACAGTGATCTGTACAGGATCCCTCCAATGCCATCAACTGTACTATGATACCCAAATTTTATTTTGCATTTTAACGTATTTCCTGCTTGCTAGACAAGGACCTAGTTCTTTTAGAAGAAAACCCAATTAAAACTATGCAATGACATCTCCACTTAGTCCTGTCTTGTTAGAAGTGGTCATATAAGAATTCTGAACTCTGGGGCGTGGCTCAGTTGGTTAAGCATCCGACTTCGGCTCAGCTCATGATCTCGCAGGTTCATGAGTTCGAGCCCCGCATCGGGCTCTGTGCTGACAGCTCAGAGCCTGGAGTCTGCTTCAGATTCTGTGCCTCCCTCTCTCTGTGCCCCTCCCCCATGATGCTCTGTCTCCCTCTCTCTCTCTCTAAACATAAATAAACATAAAAAAAAAAAAGAAATTCGAGCTCCAAACAATGCCCTAATTACTTCCAACAGCATTCAATTACAGTAACATTTGATCATATTTAAATACCTCCCCTACACTTGGTAAACTAGGTTGAACCTGTCTTTAATTATTACAGTTTTTCTTTTTAGGACTCTAACCTTAGGAATGGAAGAGGACTGTTGATAAGCCATTTCCACTCAGTTCTCTTCCTTCATTCTTAAATCCCTTGGTGCTGTTTGGGAGTTTACCACTAAACTCTAATAAACTCCCTTTTATAGAGCTTTCCCTTTATGGCCATTTTTTGGTCCATTTTCTACTTTTGTTTCCTATCCAAATCTACTTGGAAAACCATTCCTATTTTTTGCTTTACTTCCTGGTGAATCATATAGCAAGTGAACCAGCAGTCTGATTTTTTTTTATGGGACTATTTTCGGGTTTTTGTAATGAAAATTCTGTCTTGCCCATGACCTGGTTTATTTTTAGGCTTATCTTAACTATTCAGGTCCTGGACCTCGGGACTAATTTATGTTATTTACCACCACCTGGGTCTTAGCAGCAAAGCCTTCCCCAGGTGTCTACTGAGAGCTTCCTGGCCACCTAAGCTGCTTCTGCATTTGCTGGATAAGGTGTTTCTCTTGGGGTAAGAGTTATTTACATATACCTAGAGACTTCTTACCCCCCACCCCTGGTGGCCATGTTACCATTGCTTATGTAAGAACTTGCAGTTTGGTAATTCTGGCTTTCATCAATGCTGGAATACCAACTATTTGGTGTTATTTAGGATTGGTAGTACCAGCTAGAACACCTGTGCTCACCTCACTTTTATTCCACACTTTATAGGCAGTTCATGAATTCCTAGTCTATTATGACCTTTCACTCCCCATTACAATAGTTTTATTCTCCACTGAGTTGTTTTGTTTTTGTTTTTAAGTAGGCTCCATGCCCAGCGTGGAGCTCTAACTCATAACCCTGAGATCAAGAGTGGCAAGTTCTCCATACTGAGCCAGCCAGGCGCCCTTCTCCATTGGTTTCTGAGAAGATTCTAGCTTTGTTGGGCTGTGCTGTCTTCTGGATGTCCTAATAAAATAGTTTGTCTCTTTAAAATTATTACATTCATCTGTCAGCTTTGACTTACTTCAAAATATTATGCCTAGTGGGTAAAATAATATGCCAAATTAAGAGTATAAGCAGAGGGGACTAAAAGATACTTTATCAAATTGTCTTTTCCTCATCCCCAAAGTTAAATGCTCTTCCTCTCCTTTAAATTTATCCCCTTCAGAATCTTACAAAAGTCTGTCCTGCTTTTACTAGGCACTTGAATCAAATAAACTTCTGTGTGTGATGACATTTTCTCCTGATTTCCTGTCTGTGGAAACATTTTTTATGTGCTTTTGTGTGTATGTGGTGGCTTGTCTAAGCCTCTCTCTGCAATCCAGCCCTAGCTCCACCTGTCCTTGGTGGCAGCTACACTTGGGGCAGCCAGGCAGTTGGGGAAAGGAATTCAGGAGTGCTTCCTGGCCTTAAAGAGAACTCTTTAAGAGAATCATAACAGGCTTAGTGTTCCTGTGAGAATTGACAGGTAAGGGCAAAGCTGACAAAGTAAAAGCAGGGTGCCTCTCAGCAGAGCACTAACTCATCTTGGCCGGTGCTTGTTAAAGCTGCCCTTTTCCTTTTCCTAGAAGTTTCAGGCACCTGCAAGAGAGACTTGTGTGGAATGTCAGAAGACAGTCTACCCGATGGAGCGTCTCTTAGCCAACCAGCAGGTGTTTCACATCAGTTGCTTCCGGTGCTCCTATTGCAACAACAAACTTAGGTAAGCCAACCAAACCAGCTATCTCTGTACAGTTGGACCTCCGGAGGGCATGTTTGGCTTTTAGAGCCCTGGTGCTAAAAGCTGTTATTGCCAAGAGCACGCTGTTGAAAGCCCTTGAAAAACATAAAAAGTATCATTTAGTGACAAGTATTTCATATCAAATGATAGTGGTGTTTGGAATATCTTAGTACATTGATATTTTAATTTACATGGAGCTTAAATCTTATGGGTGGCAGGTAAAACCCCCCTGTGACTTAATTTAGTAGAATATTATCCTTTGGTCTCACAGAATCTTTTTTTTTTTTTTTAAGTTGATTTATTTATTTGAGAGAGAGAGAGAGAGAGAGAGAGAGCGAGCTTGGGAGGGGCAGAGAGAGGGAGAGAGAATCCCAGGCAGGCTTCACACTGTCAGCACAGAGCCTGATGTGCGGCTTGAACCCACGAACCGTGAGATCATGACTTGAGTCGAAACCAAGAGTCGGATGCTCAACTGACTGAGCCACCCAGGCGCCCCTTTAAAGCTAAGAAATCTTAAGAGTTTAGGGGTGCCTGGGTGGTTCAGTCAGTTGAGCATATAACTCCAGATTTCGGCTCAGGTCTTGATCTACAGTTTCGTGAGTTCGAGTCCTACATTGGGCTCTGCAATGACACCGCAGAGCCTGGTTGAGATTCTCCCTCTCTCTGTGCCCCTCTCCCACTTGCACTCTCTCTGCCTCTCTCAAAATAAATAAATTAAAAAAAAAAAAAAGAGTATAGTTGTTTCAGCCCTTACTTGAAAATGTCCCAAACACTGTGTAAATGGTAATAATAGCAATGATAATGGGCACTGAAGAGCACATATTCTGTATATTGCTTCTTTTTATGTGTGACAAAATAATTATCATTTCTTCCAAGTAACTCAAAGTATGGATATAAATGTGGCCATTTGGGGACATATTCCATATGAACTCATCTTAATCATAGAGTTTTAGAGAAGAAAGTAACCAGGATGTCACTTCCTCCAGCTTTCCTTTCAGAGCAAGCATTCCTTCTAAAATACTCTTGAGGGGCACCAGGGTGGCTCAGTCAGCTGGGTGTCCAGCTCTTGATTTTGGCTTGGGTCAGGATCTTACAGTTCATGGGTTCTAGCCCTGCACCGGGCTCTGTGCTGACATCATGGAGCCTGCTTGGGATTCTCTCTCTCTCTCCCTCTCTTTGTGCCCCTCACTCAGTCTCTCAAAAATAAATGAAAATACTCTTGAAAGACATGCTGGCGTCTGTGTGGCACTTCCACAGGGGTCGATACCGCACTACCTTGTTCCAGTGTGGGGTAGCTCCAGCCCAACAACTTTTCCTTCTGTTGAGCCAAAACGTGCCTCTGTAACTTCCGCTCCTTGGTTCTTTTTCTGCCCACGGTATTACTTTTTTTCTCCAAAGCATATTTTTCTAAGCTTCTGAATTTTTGTATCTCTTCTGTGGAAATGCTCTTGTTTTCATACCCCCTTCGAACTGTGTTACCCTGCAAGAGACACCAACTCTCCTAAAGGCCTGTCCAGCACTGACATTAGGGTAGATTTACTTCCCAGCTACTGTGCTCCTATTAACCACATTCATTCACTAGTGTCTTGTGAGTGCAAACCATTTGCAAAGCATTATACCTACTCCTGTAGATATGTATTTTTAAATTATAACACAAATGGGAAACAAGGAGGAAAATGATTCAGCTTTGTACAAAGGAAAATATCATTATAAGTAGTGAAATGTTATAAATGCTTAGGAAATATATGAGTGGTCAGAGATAGGTGGGATAACCTGGGGAAGACTTCTTGGAAGAAATTTTTTTTTTTTAACAGTTTTGACAGAGGGGAGTGAAATCATTTGAAAATAGGAAGATGTACCACATGAATGTCTTGTGAAGCTTTAGGCCTAGAAGTGAGCATGTTTTTTATAAGGGTAATAAAACAAACGTGCTTGAAAGGGAGGGGGTAAAGAATCCTAGGTGACTGATGTGCTTTTAAAGGTATTTTTCTCACTTAGCAACTTCTGAAAATACTGAAGTTGCCAAATTTCAGCCTGCTAGTATAAGTAAGAGTATATAGATACCTCAACGTTATGCTCTTTTTCTTTTAACAACAGTCTAGGAACATATGCATCTTTACATGGGAGAATCTACTGTAAGCCTCACTTCAATCAACTCTTTAAAGCTAAAGGCAACTATGATGAAGGCTTTGGACACAGACCACACAAGGATCTGTGGGCAAGCAAAAATGAAAGTGAAGGGACTTTGGAGAGACCAGCCCAGCTTCCAATTGCAGGGGAGACCCCTCAGAGCCCAGGGGTCGAAGATGCCCCCATTGCTAAGGTGGGTGTGCTTACAGCAAGTATGGAAGCCAAGGCATCCTCTCAGCCAGAGAAAGAAGACAAGCCAGCTGAAACCAAGAAGTTGAAGATAGCCTGGCCACCCCCCACTGAACTTGGTAGTTCAGGAAGTACCTTAGAGGAAGGAATCAAAGTATCCAAGCCCAAATGGCCTCCTGAGGATGAAATGAGCAAGCCTGAAGCTCCCGAGGATGTGGATCTGGATCTGAAGAAGCTAAGACGATCTTCTTCACTGAAGGAAAGAAGCCGTCCATTCACTGTGGCAGCTTCGTTTCGAACCACTTCAGTCAAGAGCCCCAAAATCCTATCCCCACCTATAAGGAAAGGCTGGAGCATGTCAGAGCAGAGTGAGGAGTTTATAGGAGGAATGGCAGCAGAAAGGAAACAAGTGGAAAATGCCAGTGCCTCCGAAAAGAATGGTAGTGTGGGAAAAACAACCAGGCAAAACAAAGAATCTAAAGGAGAGGAGGCAGGGAGGAGAAGTAAGGAAGATCATGGTTTCGAGATGGGGAGTGAGAATCTTATAGAAAATGGTGCAAGCTTAGATGAAAATGATAGAAACCTCAAAGAGCAGTCCCCACTAGAGCCCAAGTCTACAAATTGGTCCAGCTTTGCAGAAAGCACCTCCCCTAAAGAATTCACTACCCAGCATCAGAAATCCCAGGATGTGGGATTCTGGGAGGGAGAAGTAGTCAAAGAGCTGTCTGTGGAGGAACAGATAAAAAGAAATCGGTACTACGATGAGGATGAGGATGATGAGGAATGACAGACTGCAACGGTGCTGGGCCTTAAATCTGTGTTAGTGTTAGCAAGCCACTGCCCTTTATCAAAGCGATGCACCGTAAACAGGTGTCTTAGCATGAACTGTCATTTATGTGGAAACAGTTCTGGAGGAGTTCTTGCTTCAAAAAAATCCCATACTGCAGCTTAAGTGAACCAATTCTAAACGCTATAGATAATATTACTTCAGTCCTCTATTTTAGCAATGATGATATACATAAGTGCTTTAAGGTCTTATGGGGGCGGGGGGCGGGTATGCCAACTGATGTAGTTCAGACTCCACTGTATTCCCAAAAGGCAGTACAAAAATAGACGATTAGTAGCACATTGTCGCACTTCAACTATGGAATTAGGGAACGCACAGAAGGGGTTTAGGGACCTAAACATTATGACTGAACGCACTTTAGTATAAAGGGCACAGTTTGTATATTTTTAAATGAATACCAATTTATTTAGCATTCATCTGTTAAGAAATCAAATATGTAATCTTTAAAACATTTTTAGGTTAATTTTCTCACTCCGATATACATGGGGAATTTCTTGCTTTGCATCCCATTCTCTAAGCCACATCCTGAATTGGATTACTGAGATATAACACAACTGTTCTTTTGGGGCACTTTTTGAGCACATTTGGTGCTTGGAGAGATCCACTCTCTCTCAAATAAGCTCTGGTATTTGCCAATGAGTCTGACTACACCCCAAGTGATTGCTTTCTTCTTTGGTGGTATCTATGGGCTCATCATATACTGAAAACTACAATATTTTTATAAGATCTTTTGTACTGCTGTTTGCCATGTTGCATGTTAAAGCAAAGTGAGGAGTTTAAAGAAGGAATAACGGAAAAAACTGCCTTAACTCACTTGAGCTCAGACCCCCACGCCCTATATTCCACTTCTGATATCCCCTTTCTGGGACACTAGTTTTTTAAATACATACCAGCTCTGAAATGTATTGATTTTTATGGCAGACAGTATTCCCAGGGTGCAATTAAACCAATTATAGGCCTTTGTGTGTGTGTGTGGGGGGGGGGTTCTAGTAGTTAAGGCTTTGGAACATAAACTTGAGTACACTAGTTGTACATAATCGATATTCCAAATTGTATGTGGGGAGAGAGATGT
This sequence comes from Lynx rufus, assembly GCF_022079265.1. Lineage (NCBI taxonomy): Eukaryota > Metazoa > Chordata > Mammalia > Carnivora > Felidae > Lynx > Lynx rufus. The sequence continues at coordinate 76,952,174 of NW_025814889.1, read as the reverse complement.
TTTAAGCCATAGGCTTTCCTTTGTCCTGCATTTTTAGAGATTTAGCTCTAATATTTTTTAGAGATGTAAAATATTCTGCTTTCTTATAGTCTTGCTTAGTCTGAAACATTTTTATTCAATAAAGCTTTTAATTTACATCTAAACTTTTCAATGTTCCTTTTCCATTATTATTTTACATTATGACAGTGTCTCAAGACCTTTTACTTTAGCAGTCTGGGAAGAAAGGCACATGGGTCTGATGCATTTTAAGTGAAGAGAGGTGTTATGAATATATCTCCCCACTAGGTGGTGGCATTGGGTCGATCTTGGGCTTTGATCTTTCCTAAAAGAGGACAAATTTTTCTGAAAAATTGAGAGCAACTTGGCAAGAAACTTAGTGTGTACATTCAAAATGAGCTGTGTGTTTTAACAATTCAAACTCTGGTGGTGGTTTTTTATTGTTAATTGTACTCAACATTTAATAATTCACCTTGCAATTATGCCTAACATGCTAAAGGGAATTTCCAAATGTCTCTCCTTGAAAATGGATGTTTTCCACCCTGGGCAGAGGCATAGTTGGTTGTTTGATTTCCTTGCCTGTAGAGGCAACTGCCCCAATAGTTAAAACGCTTTTTGTTGTTGTTGTTGTTGTTGTTGTTGTTGTTAATGGAAGTGTGGGAGTGTGGATTTCCTTGGAGATAAACACACTTTTTGAGTCATCTGTTACATGTTCCAGGGTCTTGCCTGGTCTTCCAAATGGATGGCAGGGTACTACTTTCTGCTCTTGGTCCCATCACAGGCTGAAGTCCTTTAGAAAGTCCTGTTCACTGAACAGTTAATCCAGAAGCTCCTGATGACATTCATAAACTATCGAATCCTGGCTTGAGTTTAGCTGCCTTTACTGTATGACTCTGCTGCCCCAACCCATCCACATGGTACTCACTGAGCCTACTGATTTTATACAAAAAAGTCTGAGTACCTATGGCCAGTATTTATGGATATCAGTTGAGTATGTCACCATATATCAGGTATGCAGGGACTGAGATTAACCTTAGAAGAAATGTTTTCTTTGCCATTCAAAGACTAAGACAGATATATTATAGGGACAGAGAGTAGAAACAAGGACTAGCTCCATATCAATATAATAAAAGGTGGTTCTTATCAAGAGAATGACCAGGTAACACTAAACATCCTTAGAAAACAAAAGAACCTATAGCCAAAGTGTTTCTCTCAGCTTTCTGAATGAAGGCAACTTGTCTGGGCTTGGTAGGTCAGTGGTGGCAACAGGTCCTGTTGGTGAAGCAAGAAAAGGGGCCAGCTTGTAACCTGAGATGGTTAAGGAGACTCTTCATGACTACTACAGGACCAACTTAGTTCTACCAACTTGCTGGTTGAATCACTCCTGGACAAAGTGAAAGTGGCAGAAAGTTTACATTCATTACACATTTCCTTAACTATATATTTTCTCACACTCAAGATGTCGAGAAATGGTACAAATGTGTTTTGGGGGGGGGATAGACCTTGAGACCAAGATCGCTGTGTGCTTGGGCCCGCATGCCAAATTCTTTGTCCCCTGGGGCTCTGATTTGAATTCCCAGGAATCAGCGAGAGTTCACTTCTTGTTCACCCTTGTGGTGCCTGGGTGGTTCAGTTGGTTAAGCATCAGGTCATGATTTCACGCTTTATGGGTTTGTGCCCCTCATCAGGCTCTCTGCTGTCAGCACAGAGCCTGTTTCAGATCCTCTCTCTCTCTCTCTCTCTCTGCCTCTACCCTGCTTATACTTCCTCCCTCTCTCAAAAATAAGTAAACATTACTACTATACAATACAATACAATACAATACAATACAATACACCTTGAATATAGGGTGGTAGTTACCACTAAGCTATTGCTGGGTTTGGACAAACATGGCACCATGTAGTGGTTCTCAGACCAGCTGCAGTGGCATTGCCTATGAGTTTGTTAAAAATGAGAAATGCAAACTCATAGGCCCCACTCAGACTCCCCTCCTGAATCAGAAGCAGAATCTCTTTGCTAAAAGAAACCTTTTAGCAAACTCTCCATGTGGGAGATGGGACAAGCTAATATCTGGGCTGTGGTACCCTAAATTTGAGAACCTTTGAGCTAAAGCAAACCTAGTCTACTTAGGATGGCACACTTTTTTCTCCTGTTTCCTGTCCCCTTGAAACTCTAACTTCTGGTATAGGCATACCTTACTAGTTATAAAGTTACTTTATCTGTCCTTGAACAAGAGGTAGAGATTAATTTCTTTTAATCTTTTTTCAGATCATTCTAGTTAGCCTGTGGTAATTAACCTTGTAGCCAGGTTTGAACAGACAGCAACCAGAGGTCAGGAATCTCAGGCAGTTGAGGGACATTTTGAATTTAGCTTTCTGAAGGTTTGTCTGTGGCTCCCCTTCTTTTTTGTGTAGATCCACAAAAGAGTTAAATGTTTACTGTGCAAACCTAAAATTAAGGAGGTTTATAAGGGCTCAGTGTTTCAGAGTCTAAAGACTTTCTAGCTCAGAAGCCCTGCTCTACCACGATCCTATATAACTTTGGGCAAGCTGTTTGATCTCTATGGACCTCAGTTTACCCATCCATAAAATAGTAAATAAAACAATACCTACTTCATAGAATGATGGAGTTAAATACCTGGTGTAAAATGTTCAGTGCAGTACCTGGCACTTGGTGAGCCTCATTAAATATTCGCTATCATTTATTTTTCTTTTTCCTTTGTACTTTTCTTTGTATGATATCCTTTGGCTATTTTCCCATTTCCTTTTACCCATGAGAAAAATAAAAGGATTTTGAAAAGTTCATTTTAGGGGATAAAACAGTGAAAGGGAATTGAGATCATGGAAGGACTCGAAGGAAGGAAAAGGTTAGGAACAAAAAACGCTAGGGGTGGAAGGAAGAGCGGTTAGGGGGAACCATCCGAGATGGCGAGGTAGAACCATCCGAGATGGCGAGGTAGACCCCAATGAAAGCCTGCTCTGCTAGGAGCAGAGACGCAGGTCTGGACTGCCTGGCAGCGGGAACAGCCTTCGAGACTGCTGGGCTGAGAAAGAGGAGTGTCCCCTTAATGGAGCTAGGCCTGAAATAAGGGGTGTGGCCGTGGCTGGCAGAGAGGGAGAGAGAGAGAGAGAGAGAGAGAGAGAGGAGAGAGAGAGAAGAGAGAAGAGAGAAAAGAGAGAGAAGAGAGAGAGGAGAGAGAGAGAGAGGAGAGAGAGCGACAGGAGAGACAGAGGAGAGAGAGGAGAGAGAGAAAAGAGAGAGAGAGAGAGAGAGAGAGAGAGAAAGCGTGGCTGAAACTCACAGCAAAAATGGGCGGGACCAGAATTGAGGGCCTGCGGGGCAGGTGGAGGCGGGGCGGAGATGGGAGGGGCATGGCCCGGCGGGGGGCGGGGTCCCAAGGAGAGGCGGCCCTGGTGTCTGCAGCTGCGGTCCGGGAGGTGGGTGGGCGGGGAGGTGAGATGGGCGGTGAAGAGGCCCGGCCCCACGGAGGAGGCGGGCTGAGACGGGCCGGGGACCCGAAGGGGCCGGAAGGGGTGGCTGCCGGCTCGGCCCCGCCCCGGGTCCGCCTCCCCGCGGGTTCCGTTGGCTGTGGCGGCAGCTGAGGCTGTGGCGGCGGTGGCCGCGGGGCGGGCGTAAGATGGCGACAGCGGCGGCGGGAGCCCTGGGCCTGCTGTGGAGTTGGCTGTGGAGCGAACGCTTCTGGCTGCCCCAGAACGTGAGCTGGGCCGACCTTGAGGGGCCGGGCGACGGCTACGGCTACCCGCGGGCGCGACACATCCTCTCGGCATTCCCAGTGGCGGCGGGCATATTCTCCGTGCGGCTGCTCTTCGAGCGGTGAGAGCCCGCGAGCGAGTGGCGCGGAGGGTCGGGGCCGGGGCCGGGGCCGGGGCCGGGGAGCGGACCGGTGGAACCGGCTCGGGGCGGGGAGAGGCCGAGCACCGGAAGCAGAATTGGCGGGGAAGCCCGGAAGCAGGGGGCTGGGGGAGCCCGGGCTGCAGCGCGGGATGTTCGGAGGGTGGCGGAGGTGGTCGTGGAGCCTAGGTAAAGACAGTTTGGGGCGTGGACAGTGGAAGAACGAGAGTCTAGGGGAGGCCGGGCCCTTTCCCTTTTTAGATCCCGGAGGCCCTGGGAGTGGAGGGGGGGGCTTCTTCTGGGCCTGCTCCCAGCCTCCAGGGATCCTGCAGACAGGAAACAGGTTGAGTGTGTGAGCTGCGGCCGAGAACCCGAACACCCGAAGAGAGAAACAGGAAAGGGCCACAGGAACCAGAACTAGTTGGGGCTGTGGAAGCTGAACGGTTAACGTTAAGAGCCAACCTTTCCAAACGAAAGGAGCGGGTTTTTGGGAATCTGAGATTTGTGAGGACACTTATGAGAGTTGAGGGGAGCAGGGTTAGGCCCCAAGCCTTGCTTTGTCAGTTCATGGACATTTTTGTGCATGTGTAAATTTCCAAAAACTGCTACCAGAGCCCGCAAGAGAGTGGAAATCTGGTAGGGATAAGGCGTGGTGGAGCCTGGGGTTCCAAAGTCTAGAAAGGTGTCAGATTAGTTGCGGAACAGGCCTTAGAGGCCTGAGATGGAAGGAGGAGTGGTCATTTTGAAAGGAAGAGATCTGTAGGGCTTATCAGAGGAAAGCTGTATTGAGCTGGCTTCTAAGTGAGTTTAGCAGAATCACAGTTCTTTTTCTGACCGCGTGTTCTTGATAAAAGTGATTTCACTTTTCCTTAAGTGAGTAGTTGGTACCTACTGTCTAAGATGAAATGTTCACAGAGGACTTGATGTGGCGATTTTATACTGTGGGCTTACAGCTGTGGGTGATTTTGATCAAATCTACTCTGCAGAAAAGGAGACTTATTTCTTCATAGGTCTCAGGTAATGAGGATGCACTTTGACATCGTTTGTTCATTTGGCCCTTATCTGGAGCAGAAACGCCCTTTCTAGGACGGGAATATACTGCAAATAAAGAATCTATTACTCTCTGAAGAATTAGTTATTATGTGTTTTGGGTTACTTTTCAAAAGTGCCTACTACTTCTGACACAAAAATCTTTCACAAAATATTTCTTTTCTGTAGCCAGCTTGTCATTCATCCATTTGTTCATAGTGTTTGTGTATTGTTATCAAAGTGCTCTCCGTCAGACGTTCAGGTACAAAAATCAAGATGCTTTTAACTGAAGCAAATGAAACTGAAAGATCTGAATGCCTTTTCTGGGCCCTTGGGACCTTAGTGTTACAGTTTTTTAAGTATAGGCATTGTATTAAGTATTCCTGGGGTGGGAGTACAAACCACTTTTCCCTCTTAGGAATAACTTAGATCTGGGTACTCTCCACCTTGGCAGCTGTATATGAGGGCTGAAAAAAGAGAAAGACAGTGTAATGACTAAAAAGGAAAATACACCAATTTAAGACAAAAAATTTAATTGTCCTAGGAAAATATTCTCTGCTTTTTATATAAATGTATACCAATATGGAAGTTTATTCACGTTACTGATAAGAGGAAATAGCTTGTTTCTTATAAATACCCATTTTATATAAACTTGCATAGGGGCACCCCTGGGTGGCTCTCAGTTAAGCGTCTGACTTCGGCTTAGGTAGTGATCTCGTGGTTTGTGAGTTCCAGCCCTGCATCATGCTCACAATGATAGTACAGAGCCTGCTTGGGATTCTCTCTTTCCCCCCCTCTCTGCCCCTCCCCCACTTGCACGTGCATTCTCTCAAAATAATAAATAAACTAAAAAAAAACTGCATATATCTTCAGATTTCCAAAGAGTTCCCTCAGATGGCTGTGAAGACTTCTATATCCCTGGCGGAGCCACTGGAAAAGGATCCTTTACCTGTGGGAATTCTATCTGAATGTTTCTATGGTGCTCGGTGTCAGGGGAGCAGGGGAGGATGGGAATACTGAGCTGAAAGCATTCTAGTATGATATTCCTTGGCTAGTAAGGTCAGGCATCCTGTTCATCTCATGTATGATCTTGGGAAAGTTTAACCTTGGAGGCGGTCTTGCTATTTTGTTTCTTTTTATAAAACCTACTACCTTAGTTAGAAGTAGAATCGAGTGCTGGATTAGCAGTTCCTCTCTTGCTACACTGGTCTTCCATAAAGGTAGTAGAAGCCACTCTTAAGAGTATAGGAAAAGACGTATTAGAAATATTGGTACAGCTAAGTTGTTTTTCCTACTTTTCTCATTTCTCAAATCCCATCTAATTTGTTTCTAGAAGTGACTTGGTTTCTAGTAATCATAGACTGTGTGAGCTAGGACTTTATAGACAGTAAACTAGCCTGGAAACATCCTGCAGCTTTTCAGAGGTTTCATACTCACTGGAGGAGGAACTAGAACCAAGATCCAGATCATTTTCCCAAGCCCCGGGCTCTTTCCACTATATGGTGTAGCCATCTTTAACCTTTCCTCAAACCTCCTTTCAAGGATTAAGGTTTAAGCCACCTCTTCCTAGTATTCTAGGATTTGGAAAACAAATCCATGCTCATCTTATTCTTGGTTATTTAATGTGTTTGATTTGAAGATTGTATATTTTTTCAAATTTTTGTTTCAAATTGTTCTGTATATTTTAATGAGTCTTATATTATGTCCCTTGATAAATTATGTCCCTTGTGTTGTTTTAAGAATTTCCCAAAGAATAGGGGTGCCTGGCTGGCTCAGTCAGAAGAGCATGTGACTCCTGATCTCAGGGTCCTGAGTTTGAGCCTTAGGTTGGGTGTAGAGATTATAGAGATTACTAAATAAATTAAAAAAAAAAAAAATCTCCCAAAGAATAGAGTTTACAATTTGGTTTTACCTTCCCATCCTTCTCATCAACCATGCTGAGCATTTGTTTTTTAGTTCCCACATTCCCTGGAGAACCACAGCCTCCTCTGATAGGGATGACTTGAAAAGCCGCGGGGCCATAATAAGTAAAGTGTTTGTATCTAGCTATTTTGCTAAAGAACTGCGGATAGGAGATTGTTACTTACCAAATAATGGAGGCTGCCCTCTGTGGACCTCTGCTGAGTGGCTGTATTGTGGTGGCCTGTGCCTTGCAAAATGCCTCAGGTGTGGCCTGTGATCGGTAAATATTTATTGAATGTTTGAGGAGGGACCATCCTCATCTACATAGATGCCCAGAGGAGTAATCAGAATCTAGATCTCCAACCTGAAATGGATGTTTGGCTTGACTGAGAGAAATTCCTTTGTTTTGGTTGTTAAATTTCATCATATATTTGCATGTTGTGTACCTTTCTACAGCTTTTTTCTCTCTTTATCCCCTCTCCCCATACACATATTCACACTACTCTGTACCCTAACAAAACAGGGATAAGAAACTCTTCCATGTGTTTTTTTTTAAACTTCTTTTCATGTCATGTTCATGATAAAATTGTTTGAAATTTAATATCTAGTCACTTGAGCACTTGTTTCTTGGGATCAAGTAGAAGCTTGAGACACCATTGACACCATTAGAGCTGTATAGGCTCATTTATTTTGAATATGCTATTGCAATAGGAGCTCTGTATTGCCAGAAGAAAATTATTTTGTGAATTATTCAGGAGATAGATTAGAGCTCTCTCTGCTACTCATTCATTATTCCAATCCCCTCTTCTCTCTTGTTACTTCCAAAGCAACCTCACTGGGGTGTGCAAAGAGCCTTCTCAATACCATTCTCTGTCATAGGAGACTGAACAGATTCACTTGCTAGCCTGTCATGTAACTGGTAACAAAAGTAGTGACTCTTGTGTGCACGTTTCTCAGCCACTCATTTCATCTTCCTCTCGTAAGCCTTGCTACCTCTGCTACGTACTTTTTTTTTTTTTTTCTTGTTTTCCCCCATTTCCCCTAAATGGAGGAAGAACTTTTTTCCTCTCCCTGACAGGCCTGCTGCCTTCCTCCCTGATCCATGTCAAGTGACTGCATTGTGACCCAGTATCAGTGGGTCTTCCAGACGGGTTAGAAAGGCTTTGGGAAGAATGGACATAGCTGCTGACTAGGCTGTGAGGGAAACTGCCCATTCCATTGCATCTCTAAAGGTATTCTGTTGGGCGTTATTGAATTGTAAATCACAGAATTAAATCAGGTTTGCAGATCCAGCAGGGCAAGATTGAAAAAGATACTCACGTGGCCCTGCCCTTGTCTAAGAATCCACCTCTTCATTAGCTCCAGATGGTCAGAAGCCTTATGTGCCCCTCCTCTTGCTGGGGAAACTTCTTTCCCCAACCCTTTCTGTGCAGTGGGTGTTGATGCTCTGCAGAAAACTGAATACTGTCATGCCTGAGGTCAGGTTCCTGGCTTATCCCTGGAGACAATATATTCAGCACAGCAAAGAAACATGTCAGATATTTTTGCTTTAGCCACTTCCTGATTCAGAAAACTAGGGTCTCCTAGATGGGTAAAGAAGAAATTAAGAGGAGGCAGCAAGTGAAATCTGCACCTTTTTTTTTTTAATTAAAAAAATTTTTTTAATGTTTATTTATTCTTGAGAGAGAGTGAGGGCAAGCGGGGGAGGGGCAGAGAGCGAGGGAGACAAAGAATCCAAAGCAGTCTCCAGGCTCTGAGCTGTCATCACAGAGTCCAACATGGGCCTTGGAACTCACGAACTGTGAGATCATGACCTGAGCCGAAGTTGGACACTTAACTAACGCTTACCCAACTGAGCCACCCAGGCACCCCCGCACCCTTCTTACGGAGCGGCAAGGGAGATAAACCTATTTTGGCTTCCTTTCCAGAGGTATTTTTAGGCAGATAAAAGCTGCCCTTCACTGAGTTTTGGACTCTGCTTGAACCCACTCCTACCTTATCTTTGGGGAAGTTAATTGAAATGTTACTGCAAAAGGAGCTAACCATAATCACTTCTAACTTAAAAAAAAAAAAATCTGAAACGAGTTTTCCTAGAAACAAAGGCATTTTTCCTAGATATGAAGAATTCTCTAAAACTGTGCTGTTCAGTGCAGTAGCCACTAGCTACTATAGTAGCTACTTGCTTTTGGGGATTTCAAATGTCACTAGTCCAAATGTGCTGTGTTAGATACGTTCGAAGTGTAACACACACCAGATTTTAAAGACAGTGCAGGGGGAAAAAAAAAAGAATGTAATATATCTCATTTTTAACATTGATTACAAGGAAATAACTATTTTTTAATTTATTTTTTAAGTTTATTTATTTTGAGAGAGAGAGCAGGAGAGGGGGAGAGAGAGAATCCCAAGCAGGCTCCCTGCTGTCAGCACAGAGCCCAACGACAGGCTTGATCACACAGACTGTGAAATCATGACCTGCGCTGAGATCAAGAGTCAGACATTTAACTGACTGAGCCATCCACCGTGCCTCAACATTGATTACATATTGATGTGATATTTTGGATATATCTGTTTAACCAAAGTATATTATCAGAATTAACTTTACCTGTTTCTTTTTTCCTTTTCTGAATGTGGCTATTAGAAATTTTAAAATTAGGGGTGCCTGGGTGGCTCAGTCGGTTAAGCATCTGACTTGGGCTCAGGTCAGGATCTCAACAGTTCCTTCCTGAGTTCCAGCCCCATGTAGGGCTCTGTGCTGACAGCTCGGAGCCTGGAGCCTGCCTCAGATTCTGTTTCCCGTTCTCTCTGCCCCTCCCCTGCTCATTCTCTCTCTCTCTCTCTCTCTCTCTCTCTCTCTCTCAAGAATAAATAAACATTAAAAAATAATAAGAAGAAAGAAAAGGAAAATTTTAAATTAATGTGGCCTGCATTATATTTCTGTTGAATAGTGCTGATGGGAGTAATTCAAACAAGTATTTATAACTGAAAATAATTTTATTAAAAAAATTTTTTTTAATGTTTATTTTTGAGAGAGAGAGAGAGAGAGAGGGAGTATGAGCATGAGCATGAGCGGGGGAGGGACAGAGAGAGGAGGAAACACAGAATCCGAAGCAGGCTGAGCCGAAGTCGGACGCTTAACCGACTGAGCCACCCAGGCGCCCCTGAAAAGAATTTTAATATAAATTCACATTTGATTTATTTTTTTTAGGACCAGAAGGGTGATCAGTCCTAAGTATATCAGACCATGCTTTTATTTTTTAATTTTTTTTTCTGACCATGCTTTGAACAAATCTTTCTAAAAGTTGTGGCAAAAATGGGGTTTTTTAAATATAAATCATTTTCCGAATGATTTATGTGACTAGTTATAGTCTATTTTGAGTAATACTGAGTGATTGACAGTGCCTTCCAGCCAGGCATTGCTCTGTAATTTTACTTTTCTGCATATATCTTCTTAGTCGAGTAGTTCATGATCTGTAAACAAACAAGTTTGTCAAGAAGTTAAATGTATGTGGAGTGCTGCACAGCCCTGATAAGACATTGGGAATAATCACAGTATTTTGGGGCGCCTGGGTGGCTCAGTTGGTTAAGCATCTGACTTTTGGTTTTGGCTAAGGTCATGAAGTCACAATTCAGGAGTTTGAGCACCACCTTGGGCTCTGCACTGATGGTGTGGAGCCTGCTTGGGATTCTCTGTCTCCCTTTCTGCCTGCTCGCGCTCTCTCTCTCTCTCTCTAAGTAAATAATAAACATTTAAAAAAAATCACAGTATTCTATCTCTTCTCAAAATTATGGTGCTTTGTTTGTTTTTTAAGTTTATTTATTTATTTTGAGAACACACAGGGAAGGGGAGAGACAGAGAGGGAAAGAGAGAGAATCCCTAGCAGGTTCCACACCAACACAGAGCCTTATGCGGGGCTCAAACTTACAAACCATGAGATCATGATGTGAGCCGAAACCAAGAGTCGGATGCTTAACCGACTAAGCCACCCCGGTGCCCCTGTGGTGTTTCTTAAAAAGGGTATTCCTTAAGTCTTTGGCTTCTGGGTAGTGTCAACATTTGTAAGAAGTCTCAATAACCACGCAGGGCGCGCCTGGGTGACTCAGTTAAGTGTCCATCTCTTGATGTTGGCTCGGGTCATGATCTCACCATTTGTGAGTTTGAGCCCCTGAGCCCCAAGTGGGGCTCTGAGCCGACAGTGCGGGGCCTGCTTGGTATTCTCTCTTTCCCTCTCTCTGCCCCTCCCCTGCTTGTGCTCTCTTTCTCTCTCTAAATAAATAAATAAACTTAAAAAAAAAAAAGATGTTTAAAAAAATAAGCACAGGAGGTCTCAAACCCAGTCAGGTTGTATTTGCTGTGTTTAATTCTGCTTGAGGAAATCCCCTGTTATACTGAAATTGGTTAACTTGAATTTCTACTGATTCCTCAGAAATCAGGGACCTTCTCCTACATGGAGCTGGTAGGTTATCTGATGACCCAGGAGGACAGGTGGGCACATTTCCTTGAAACACTTCACCTTTTGGTTAAGAATTTAGTTTTTACCTATTTTCTTCTTTCTTCAGCAGTTATTTATTGAGAACTTAGTATCTGCCAGTTGTCAGACTGTGCCATGGATAAAAATGTAAGTCATGGTGTTTGCTCGCAGAAAGAAAGCAAGAATATCAGTGGTTTAAAATACAGTGTCATAAATGTATGCAGAAGGCTGTTATGGGAGTTTGGAGGAGGTGGGTTCAGTTCCTTTTAACAGTTGTTAACTAAAATATAAGCTTAATGTCTCACTAACACACACTTGTTTCTTGGACCCTGAAGAACGGTGAAAACTTAAGGAACAGTTTTTTTGTTAACCTGTTTCTCTGACCCACCTCTTGGCACTTGTACATTTGTGTATTTCTACTTTAAGTTACATTACATTACATTTAAGTTACTATACATTAAGTTGTATCGTCATTTAAGACTGTAAGTGGAAAGATAGACCATTTAAGAAAGATAGATATGTGTAGTGAAAGAAATGTATGTATATAGTCAGAAAGGGAGAAACTCTTCAACAATGAGTGTCAGGGACCCCCAGCTATTTTTCAGCCACACTTTGAGAACTGCTGCTCTATAGCAAGTAAAATATTCACTAACTACTGTACAATAATACTACAACTTAGTCTTAAATTGTGTCCATCTGAAACATTTCAACATATATACTGTTAGTAATTCTTATTGTCTCAAGACTTACATTCCTTACAATGAGGTTAGATGTAAGCAGGAGGCTGATCCTTCTCATCACAGCACCTAGCAGTGTATCAAATTGCATAGGCACTAATTATCTTAATGCTTTAAGGCTCTGTAATAGTCTAAGTGAGGATAACTTTGATACATGTGGGAGGAGTGAAAATAGTCTGGTATAAATCCACAGTGTGTGCCTTGCCATGGTTTAGGATAATATATGCCATAGAGGTCCTTTTCTTTATAGTCTGCTTCTGCTTTAAGAGCAAATTTGCCAATTTAAAAAAAAGTCCTCGCGACACCTGGCTGGCTTAGTCCTAGGAGTGTGAGATTATTGATCTGGGGTGTGCATCTGAGTCCTACCTGGGGTGTAGAGATTACTTATAAAACTTAAAAAATGAATTAAATTAAAAAAAAGACAGAGAGGTGCCTGAATGACTTAGTCGGTTAAGCGTCAGACTTTAGTTTAGGTCACTATCTCACAGTTTGTGAGTTTAAGCCCTGCATTGCACTCATTGCTGTCAGTGCAGAGCTGGTTTCGGATCCTCTGTCCCCCTACCACTACAGGTCCCCCACTCAGGCTGTCTCTCTCAAAAAAAAAAGAGTCCCTGAAGACACTATTCTTTAAAAAAAAAAAAAGTCCTCAAAAGAAACTGCGTGGGGTGCTTGGGTGGCTCAGTTGGTTAAGCATCCGACTCTGATTTCAGCTCAAGTCATGATCTCACAGTTTCGTGGGTTTGAGCCCCACATCAGGCTCTACACTGAGAGTATGGAGCCTGCTTGGGATTCTCTCTCTCCCTCATTCTCTGCTCCTCCCCCACTTGCACTCTCGAAAGAAAGGAAAGGAAAGGAAAGGAAAGGAAAGGAAAGGAAAGGAAAGGAAAGGAAAGGAAAGGAAAGGAAAGGAAAGAAAGAAGGAAGGAAGGAAGGAAGGAAGGAAAGGAGGGAGGGAGGGAGGGAGGAAGGAAGGAAGGAAGAAAGAAACTGCAAAGAATACATATACGTGTACAACAAATGTGTATAGCACATGAGTTTGTAGATAGCAAATCCTATCCTTTGAACATTTTACTCAGAAGGGTGCCTGGCTGGCTCAGTCGAAGGAGTATGCAACTCTTGATCTCTGGGTTGTGAGTTCAAGCCCCACATAGGATGTGGAGATTGCTTAAAAACAAAATCTTAAAAAAAAAAATTAGGGCTGGCTCAGTCGGTTGAGTGACTGACTCTTGATTTCACCTCAGGTCGTGATCCCAGAGTCATGGTATCAAGCCCTATGTCAGGCTCCACGCTGAGCATGGAGTCTACTTAAGATTTTCTCTCTCTCTCTCTCTCTCTCTCTCTCTCTCCCTCCCTCCCCCCCCATTTCCCCCTTTCTTTCTCTCTCTCCCCCTCCCTCCCTCCTACCCTTCCCTTCTCCCCCACTCACATGCGCTCTCTCTCAATCAAAGAAATGAAATTTTATTTCTTTTTAAGTTTATTTATTTTGAGAGTGTGAGAGAGAGCTCAAGTATGAACAGGAGAGGGGCAGAGAGGGAGAGAATGAGGGGGTGACAGAATCCCAAGCAGGCTCTGCATGTGGTCAGCATAGAGCCTGACTGGGGCTTGAACTCATGAACCATGAGCTCATGACCTGAGCCGAAACCAAGAGTGAGATGTTTAACCAACTGAGCCACCCAGGCACCCCTCAAATAAATAAAAATTTTAAAAAACATTTTTTTAATGTTTATTTCTGAGAGGGAGACAGCATAAGCAGGGGAGGAGCAGAGAGAGAAGACGACACAAAATCCGAAGCAGGTTCCAGGCTCTGAGTTTTCAGCATAGAGCCTGACACAAGGCTGGAATTCACGAACCTTGAGATCATGATCTGAGCCGAAGTCAGACGCTTAACCAACTGAGCCACCCAGGTGCGCCGCCCCCCCCAAATTTTTTTAATAAAAAAATTTACTCAGAAAAATACACTGACATGGGTGCATATGTATAGGGGATACTCAAAATGTATGCTTGGGAGTCACCAGCACATAAATGAATAGTATTAGTATAATTTAAATGTATTATCTCATTAAAAATAACGATAGTAGCCATGTTACATGAATAGCATTTTTGAAAAGTAATTATTTTCTAAAAAAAAAAATCCAGAGAACAGCGTTGATTTTACATTTTTGGAAATCTCTTTACTGTCTGACTTAATAGAAGATAGTTGGATTCTTCTCGCTGGCTTCTGCATTCAGGCTCTTCTTATATGTTGTTTTAGTTGAAGTATATAAATAAAAGCTGGCTTCACACAAATGTGTCATTGGAAAGGGGAAGTATTTTTTCTTTGATACAACACCAAAACATAACAAATAGTAATTTTCTTTTTCTTTTTTTCCTTTCCTTTCCTTTCCTTTCCTTTCCTTTCCTTTCCTTTCCTTTCCTTTCCTTTCTTTTAATTTTTGAGAGAGAGAGAGAGTGTGTGAGCAGGGGAGAAGGGCAGAGAGAATCTTAAGCAGGCTCCATGCTCAATGGAACCCAACGTGGAGCTAGATCCCATAACCCTGGGATCGTGACCTGAGCGGAAATCAAGAGTTGGATGCTTAACTGACTGAGCCACCCAGGCACCCCAACAGGAAGTAGTTTCTTAAAGGTTGGTTGCATTGTGGAGTATGAAACCCTATCATTGAGCTTTTCATTCATGTTAAAATCCATTGGTCTGTCTGGAGATCATGGGTTGGTAATTTTGCCTCATTGCATCCCAGAGAGCAAGATGAGTCACCAGCAGCTCTACTGGAGCCGTCCGAGGAAATCCGGTGAGGGTTCTCATTCTTGCCACATCTACTCAAACTGGCATAGTCTAATCTGGAAATATAGCCTCACTATGTGCCACCATCATTTCTGTCAGTATGCAAAGGTAAAGGCTTCATTAAGTTTGATTAAATGAGCTTCCTTGAATGGGTCATCCAGGATACCTACATTAACTGTAGATATCCAAGACACCTACCTTCCTGCTAACTCTTTGTACATAAAATTAAAGTACTTCAATTGAAAAAAAAGAAAAATACTGGTTTACTGAGTTATATAGATCTCCCAAATGTCAATACATTTCTTTATACAACATTTAAGAATCCTATTAATCTCATCAGAACTAGTCTTATCATAAAAGCTTGAACGATTGGGAAGTTTTCAAGTTCAAAGGTGGATATAAGTTCTCTAAAATTCTAATTTTCACTTGAAAGCTTGAATTTTATCATTGGCAACAATGTTTGTTTTTTTGAAATGACAGGCTTATTTCATTCATTTTTAAGAAAATACCCAGGTCCAAATGACCTTAGTTTGTTGGCCATTCTTTGAGGTAAAAATTGTATTCTATGAAAAATGTAATTTTAAAAAATGTTTATTTATTTTGAGAGGGAAGGAGAGAGAGAGAGAGAGAGAGAGAGAGAGAGAGAGAGAGAGAGATTGATTGACTGATTCCCTAGCAGGCTCGGCGCTGTCACCACAGAGCCCAATGTGGGCTCAATCCCATGAACCTTGAGATCATGACCCGAGCCGAAACCAGGAGTCAAGACGCTTAACCAACTGAGCCCCTCAAGTGCCCCAAGGAAAAAGTGATTTAAGTTCAGTGCACAACTTAGTCAAACAAGCGTGTTTCCTTGAGACAACCATATACTTTGCTATGTAGCAAAAGTGCTGTGTACTTCCCATTTCATCACATAATACTTTTTAAAAGTATACTCAAAGGCTGAGATTTGTTAAAATGAATCATTTGTATTGTTTCGTCACGGACATTCTTTTTTTCTTTTTTTTTTTATTTTTTTTTTCAACGTTTATTTATTTTTGGGACAGAGAGAGACAGAGCATGAACGGGGGAGGGGCAGAGAGAGAGGGAGACACAGAATCGGAAACAGGCTCCAGGCTCCGAGCCATCAGCCCAGAGCCTGACGCGGGGCTCGAACTCACAGACCGCGAGATCGTGACCTGGCTGAAGTCGGACGCTTAGCCGACTGCGCCACCCAGGCGCCCCTTTTTTTTTTTTTTTTTAATTTTTTTTTTCAACGTTTATTTATTTTTGGGACAGAGAGAGACAGAGCATGAACGGGGGAGGGGCAGAGAGATCGTCACGGACATTCTTAAGTGAACTGGCTTAAAAGAAAAAAAAAAAAAAACTAAGAGGACATAGCAAGGAAGAATACAATAACCATTACTACAGTTGGTGTATTTGTGCTCAGGTAACATAAGTTTTATCCACCATGGCTTTGCCCTGTCGTTGCAAATGTCAACACAGTAACAAAGGCAAATGATGTCTTGATATTATTATTAAAATAGTTTTTACTTTCTGGGCCTCTAGAGAGTATCTTAGGGGCCTTCTGGGGGTCTGTAGACCATACTTTGAGACCCTCTGCTATAATTGAATGAGATCAACCAGAGTGGGTGTGTAGAGTAAGAAAAGAACCTGCATAGGACTCTGAGGAAACAGCATATTTTAGGAAAAAGCAGAGTGGGGGGAAAAAAACCCAAAAGGAGAAAAGAGGTATGACAACCCTATAGTATTTGATAATATCTGTAGTAAGCATTTAATAAGTACTTACTTTGTCCCAGGCACTATTCTTTTTTTTTTTTTAACATTTTATTTATTTTTGAGACAGGGAGAGAGACAGAGCATGAACAGGGGAGGGTCAGAGAGAGGGAGACACAGAATCCGAAACAGGCTCCAGGCTCTGAGTTGTCAGCACAGAGCCCAACGCGGGGCTCGAACTCACGGACCGTGAGATCATGACTTGAGCCGAAGTCAGCGGCTCAACCGACTGAGCCACCCAGGCGCCCCCCAGGCACTATTCTAAGTGCTAAACATTGAGTCCTCATAGTAACTTTATGAAGTAGGTAGATAATTACAGTTATCCTCATTTTGTAGATGAGAAAACGGGAGCACAGAGAAAGTTAAGTAGCATGTCCAAGTGACTCAACTAGCAATGCATACCAAGCAGTCTACTTCTGTTGCCAGAGAGATGGAGGGAGAAAAGTAGGAGGAGTATGGCAAGTAAGGAAGCTAAGAAAAAGTACATTTCAAGAGGGAGGGCATGGTCAGTAATGTGGAATAACGTGGAGTGGTCAGGTAGGATACAGGACTGAAAAGCATCCATTTGATTTCACAATAAGGAGATCATTTTTGGCAAGAGCAGTGTCAATGGAGTGTAGGGACAGAAACGAGATGAGAGAGAGACGAAGACTGAGGAATGAGTGGGAGTTGGAGAAGTATGATTCTGATGCAGGATGTTGAAGGCATTCCCTTCTCTTCTTAGTCAAGATTCTTAAGAATCTTAGCTATTTCCATTTCTTTCTTCCTCCTCCTTATATCTTTCACTGATGCAACTCACTGCTGTCTCTAGATTTTCTGTTTTACTGAAATTTCTTTGGTGAAGGTTACCACAGATCTCCAAATTGCTAAATCCAGTGGATACTGAAATCCTGGTCTTACTTGATCTCTGCCTCATTTGATACAACTCTCCCTCTGGTCTTCCTGCCCTCTAAATTCACCTTTTATATTAGTATTTCCCAGGATGTTGACCTTGGTTTTCTTCTCAATTTGTGTTCCTTTCTTTCTTTTTTAAGTAGGCTCCACATCCAGCATGGAGCCCAACACGGGGCTTGAACTCACTATCCTGAGATCAAGACCTGAGCTGAGATTAAGAGTTGGATTAAGCAATCAACGAAGCCACCCAGGAGCCTCAGTTTGTGTTTCTTTCTTGTTGCACTCACATCCACCCCCACAATTTTAGCTACCACCTATATTCTCATTCTCTTGTGCTCTTTTTTCTTTCTCAGGTGTGTGTGTGTGTCTTAAGCCTCTTTGCCTACTAGACAGTTCCATTTCAGTGTCCTATGAGCACTTCAAATTCAGCCTAACACAATTCATCTATCATTCCCAAATTTGCTTTATCTTATGCTCTACTTGGTTGAGACACCATAATCAACTTAGTTTCCCAAGTCAGAAATAAGGAAGGCTGGACTCTGCTTTTGCCTCTTACATCTATTCTGTTACCAAGTGCTATTAATTTTACCTCCTCAGCAGCTCTTGAATCCGTCCTTTCGTTTTCATTTCTATAGCCTTAGTTCAGTGCTTTATCACTTAAAGCATGGAGTTTTTACAGTAGCCTTTAACTGGTGATGCTCCTTTATTAATATACAAATCTAGCTCTTCTCCTGGCCTAAAGCCTTCCAGTGCCTCTCCATCAACTATAGGATAAAGTTCACTCATAACATAACATAACATAACATAACATAACATAACATAACATAACATAACATACCTGTGATTTGGCCTCTATCTGTAGAGTGTTTTTCCTCCTGCCACTGTTGCCACCCCTGAATTTGTACATTGCATAGTTCTGTAAGTAGTTTGTCTCTTCTGTTTGCTTTAGTACATGCTGTTCCCACTGCCTGAATGTCTTTTTGTACTTTCTCCTCTGTCCACCCAACAGAAGCTACTCAAATTTTTAATGTGATTGGTTTATTAAGAATTCAGTTGCAAAGGGAAAGGACTTTTGGAATCTGTTTTGTCATTTTGCCTCTTGTATATATATGTCTTGGGGGAGGGTTTTCAAATGCTGCTTGTGTACCTAAGGATTACATTTTCTAAACAGGCTTTATCCGGACCTAAGAATCTTTATTTAAATATCTCAGTTCTCATCTCTCCCATTTGTGTGGGGGGGGGGGCAGGGAGCATTCAGGGTCAGATAATTATTACTCAGTACTCTACCTACTGATACATCATCCTCATCAGTCTGTATAAGACCTTTCTCTTTTTATTGTATTTTTCACTCCATCTCATTCCCTATTTTGGTTTCTTTGATGGTTATTTTTCTTTTTTATATATAAATTTTGACACTTTATCTTTCCAGAAATTGATCTAAGCCACTGCTTCCCAACCTAATCATGTTGCTGCACACATAGAAAATAATTCATGTATTGCGCAGTAGGGTATATGAGGCCAAAGGCTACAGACTAAGGTTTCCTGGTTACCATAGGCTCCGTGGACCACCCTTGAGAGCTAGGAGCAGTATCTCAGCATCAACGTAGCCCAAATACATTACTTGCCATGATACACTAGTTGAAAAGCTTAATCTATACTGTGAAACATATTTGTGTATAGTCCATATCCATTAATGATGTTGCGGTGAATCGCAAAGATAGAGTTGTTAGTATAGCTCCTGTCTTTGGTAAAAAGCAAAGTAATAAGTAATTTCGCCTTCATTAGCCCAGGCCTTAGTCAGCTGCTGCCATGTATCTGGAGGGCAGAAAAAGGCAGAATGAAATGATGTCTACAAAACATAACAGTTTGGGTCACTAGACTCATGTTCCTGGAGTGGCAGGTGGAAAGGAGCAGCTTACCATTCAGTATAGGGCACTAAATGCCTCCTTATTTAGACCTGCAGGCTAAGGGAAGTCTGGTCTTTCAAATTAGTTTAGGGGTGCTTGGGTGGCTCAATCGGTGAGTGTCTGACTTCTGCTCAGGTCATGATCTCCTGGTTCATGAGTTCGAGTCCCACATCGGGTTTGCTGCTGTCAGCCTCTTAGTGCAGAGCCCACTTCAGATCCTCTGTCTCCCTCTCTGTGCCCATCCTCTGCTTGTGCTTTCCCAAAAATAAATAAATACTTTAAAAAATTATTTAAAAAAATTTTTTTAATGTTTTTATTTATTTTTGAGACAGAGACAGAGCTTGAGCGGGGGAGGGGCACAGAGAGAGGGAGAGACAGACAGAATCCGAAGCAGGCTTTAGGCTCTGAGCTGTCAGCACAGAGCCTGATGCGGGGCTCGAACTCACGGACTGTGAGATCATGACCTGAGCCGAAGTCGGACGCCTAGGCTGTCTCTCCCTCTCTCTGTGCCCCTCCCCCGCTCAAGCTCTGTCTCTGTCTCAAAAATAAACATTAAAAAAAAAAAACTTAAAAAAAATTATTTTAGGGGCACCTGGGTGGCTTAGCTAAGCGTCCAGCTCTGGCTCAGGTCATGATCTCACGGTTCGTGAGTTCGAGTCCCGTGTCAGGCTCTGTGCTGACGGTTCAGAGCCTGGAGCCTGCTTCAGATTCTGTATCCACCTCTTTCTCTGCCCCTCCCCTGCTCATGCTCTCTCCCTCTCAAAAATAAACACTAAAAAAAATTTTTTTTAAATTATTTTAAAACTTGGGCAACAAATTGATCCTGTAGAGGACAGAAAATCACGAGATAAATTTGATTTCTCACTGTCATCAACAGCAGTTTCAAACTATGATGTCAGGAATCTTTTACACTCTTAAAAATTTTTACATTCTTAAAAATTATTAAGGACCCCAAACATAAATTTATGTTTACATGGATAATATCTATCAACATGTACTGTTTTAGAAGTTAAAATGGAATTTTAAAGATATATATTCTATTAATTCATTTACAGATGACAATAAATTGATCATATTGGTAATACAACTAATGTTTCATGAAAAATAACTATTTTCCAAAACAAAATAAAATGTGAGAAGAATCGCATTATTTTACATTTTTTTTTAACACTCTTTAGTATTTGGCACCTGTATTCTCATGTCAGCTCCTGCATTCAGTCTATTGCAATGTCATGTAACCCATGGAAAATTCCACCGCACACTCATGAGAGAGTGAGAGAGACAAGAATTATTATGAAGTTATAGAATTATTATGAGAGTAGTTTTGACCGTGTAGACCTCCTGAAACAGTCTCTGAGACCCTAGGAATCTGTACAGTTCGGTAAATGCCTATCTAACAAAAAGGATGAATACCTAATTTCACTTTCTTCATTAAGGTGATTTCATTAAGTACATAAATCTATGTATTTAATTTTTATCACGGAAAAAATTATTTTTCAAACTTAGTTATGTTTTATGCTTATTTATGTTTTATGCTTCATGCTATAGCACAAAATAGGTGCCCCATAAATATTTGCCAGATAGATAAATTTTCTTAGGGTCTGTTTTTTGTTTTTTTTTTTAAAGTTTATTTATTTATTTTGAGAGGAGAGAGAGAGAGAGAGTATGAATGGGGAGGGGCAAAGAGAGAGGGAGTGAGAGAATCCCAAGCAGGCTTTGTGCTGTCACTGCAGAGCCCCACATGGGGCTCAGTCTCATGAACCATGAGATCATGACCTGAGCCAAAATCAAGACACTTAACCAAATGAGCCACCCAGGCGTTCCTCTTAGGGTCTGTATTTGTCTAACTGTAACTGACTGCATGCTAGTAATTTTGTCTTTCATTGCACTCTGTGAACTAATGAGGTCAGGATATGAGCTAATTCCGACTCTAGGATGTTAAGTTCACTCCAAGGTCTAGATAATAAAAAAATGATCTTGGCTTCACCCAGGTAAGCAGGGTACAAACCTATCTCTGTCGTATGAAAGAAGATTTCTTGCACTTCTTGGCTTCTTCCAGAGATACCATCAAGGAGAACCAAGACTGAACTGTTTCTAGTAAAAATAATAATAGCTGCTTTTAATAATAATATTAAGAACAACAACAATAATAAATAGCTGCCTTTTAATGAGTGTTTACTAAATATCAGGTACTGGGTTAGGCATGGATCATGTCATTTCATTTTTAAAATAACCCTGTGAGGTAGACATTATCTCCATTCTATAGATGAGTAACTTTCACAGAATCTCTTAGCTGGCAAAATCTAACTCCAGGGCCTTTGATCACCTGACTGCTTCTGGACTGAAGAGCTCTGGATCAGGGAGTAAGAGTAGGAATTGGAAAAGCTGTTTTTGTTATTGGGTCTACTTCTTCATACAGTTAATGTAGATGAGAGGATACAGAGATAATTCAGTGCTTTTCTCTCTCCTGTAGCACCAACTGAAAAGCAAAGAATGACTGACTTAGTTACTCCTCTGGATGCTGATCAGTCCTGGGTCCAAACTGAGTTCCAATGGAGCAAGGGTAGGATTTGAGAGACCTGTCACTTGTTAATTGCTGAGCACAGACACAGAATCTTGGTAAATATAAAAACAGCATTCCCTGTATACTGTGTTCATAAGGAGTTTAAACATGAGTGGGGTGCTAAAATATTTGTACACAGAATAATATACCAGGAAATATAAAGTATCTAATAGTGTTGGCCTTTGGATGAAACTTTTGTACCACCTGTGTCAAAGAGGAGAGAATAGGTTACAGAGGTGGTTAACTTTGTGCTGTGAATAAATATTTCTCCATGGCTCCAGGAACTTTCGTGATAAGGGTAGAAGAAGTTTTCACAGAGGAAGATAATAAAGTTTCTTATTCTCAGTTCCTCCCTTAGAGATAAATTCTGGATTCAAATGCAGACCAAGAAATAGGTCAAGAGCACTCGATCTTATGCCTCCCAGTCACAATTTCATCTTGGGACTCCTTAAGATGCTAAGAGAACTAAAACTGGTTTTGACTTATTCTGAAAATGACTATGTAGAGCTTTTCCTAGAGCTAATGCTCACAGAAATTTATGGATGTGGAAGAGAGAGATCTTTTTTTTTTAAAGAATTTTTTTCTTTTAAGTAAACTCTATGCCCAATGTGGGGCTTGAACTCACGACCTTGAGATCAACAGCCGCATGCTAAATGGACTGAGCCAGCCCTGTGCCCTAAGAGGGATCTTCCTTTAAATTTTTTTTTTTAATGTTTTTTTTATTTTTGAGACAGAGCAGGAGCAGGGGAGGGGCAGAGAGAGAGGGAGACACAGAATCCCAAGCAGGCTCCAGGCTCCGAGCTGTCAGCACAGAGCCCGACGCGGGGCTCAAACTCACGGACTGTGAGATCATGACCTGAGCCGAAGTTGGACGCTTAACGGACTGAGTCACCCAGGCGCCCCTAGAGGGAGTTTTTTTGAAGAACCAAAGAATAGTTCCTTATTTTTCAAAGGTCTACAAGTTAGAAATTAATTACAGTTAATGATAACACCATGGAATACTAGATTTGGGAAAAAATCTTAAGGGCGCCTGGGTGGCTCAGTCGGTTAAGTGTCCAACTCGATTTAGGCTGAGGTCATGATCTCTCTGTTTGTGGGATCCAGCCCAGAGTCACGTTCCAATCTAACAACATGGAGCCTGCATGGGATTCTCTGCTCCTCTCCCACTCATGCTCGCTCTCTCTCTCTCTCTCTCTCTCTCAAAATAAACTTAAAAAAAAAGAAAAAAAATCTTAGATATCATGTCATTACTTCTTCTAGATGATAAAACCAAGACCCAAAAGTTAAGTGACTTAAGTTTATATGACTTATTAATGGTAGATTTGGGAATAGAATTGAGTACTAATAGGTAATTTATTTCTCATCCTTCCTAATTTCCTTTCTTCCAGGCTACTAAAGTTCTAAGTATTTCCATAATTTTTTATTTAGGCAGGAAGGTGACCAAGACCCAGGATATTTGTATTTAGGAAGAGCTCAGTCTCAGTTCTACTTTGCCCTCCAGTTAAGATCTTCTTGATTTTTTGATGTGAGGGAAACTACCATTTATTAAGCATTTCCTTTGTGCCATGGTCTTCATATATGTTATCTCATTGAATAGTTACAGGATTCTTGTAAAGTAGACCAGCGCTTCTAATTTTAATGGGCATAGGAATCACCTGGGGATCTTGTTAATGCAGGTTCTGATTTTGCAGGTTTGGGATGGGGTTTGAGATTCTGCATTTCCAAAAGGTTTCCAGGAAAAACCAATAATGTTTTGGTCTTATTTTGAGTAGCAAGGATGTTGATACTATCTTCATCTTCTAGATGAAAAAACAGACTTATAGAGATTAAGTAAACTGCTGCAGTTCCTTCCTACAGGCAATAAATGGAAGACTAGTAGATAAAATGATAGGTCTGACCTAGGTCTTTCTGACTCTACAGCTCAAGATGTGATAAGAGAAGCCAGGAAAAAAAATGGAAAGAGAGCTTATGTTCTAATATTTCTTAAACAGGTCACTTTGCAAGTAAGTCAGTGGCAGAATCTAGGAATAAATTAAAAAGTCCTGGTTCCCAGCCCAGTTTTTTCCCTTTGCCTTCCATCAGCCCCTAATCAGGATTTTTTCTTTCATGCTTAGCAAACCATATTTAAAATTGGCTTTGGATTTTTATCCTTACAGGTTTATTGCTAAACCCTGTGCACTCCGTGTTGGCATCCAGGACAGTGGTCCTTATCAGGCCCAACCCAATGCCATCCTTGAAAAGGTGTTCGTATCTATTACCAAGGTAAGTCGGCAAAGAAAGAGAGGAAGATTCATGTGAGAGGTTACCCCATAGGGCAGGGGGCGGTAGAGAGCAAGTATCTCCAAGGATAGGGATAGGATGGGATGATTTTTCACATTTCGGTAGTCTATATAACTATAAGGAGAACTTTATCCCCTCAGGGAAATACCTTTGGGTCAGGATCCCTTAAATAAGTTTACATACATTTGGATTTTAGACCTAGTAACCACAACCCCACCTTCTCCAGACACACATCGTATTTTGATTTTGTTTTTCCCTGCTCCAGTTTCTGTCATTATCTAGTTGCATAATCCAGATAGGGATGGTACCAATAGCCTTTGTAGTTTATTTGTTTTTTTTTTTTTAAGTTTGTTTATTTATCTTGAGAAAGAGCACAAGCAGGGGAGGGGCAGAGAGAGGGAGAGAGAATCCCAAGCAGGCTCTGCACAGTGTGGACCCTGACGTGGGGCTGAACTCACAAACTGTGAGATCATGACTTAAGCTGAAACCAAGAGTCGGAGACTTAACCAACTGAGTCACCCAGGTGCCCCTGCAGTTTGGGTTTTTTTTATAGGATTTTTTTTTTCAACGTTTTTTTTTATTTTTATTTTTGGGACAGAGAGAGACAGAGCATGAACGGGGAGGGGCAGAGAGAGAGGGAGACACAGAATCGGAAACAGGCTCCAGGCTCTGAGCCATCAGCCCAGAGCCCGACGCGGGGCTCGAACCCACAGACCGCGAGATCGTGACCTGGCTGAAGTCGGACGCTTAACCGACTGCGCCACCCAGGCGCCCCTGCAGTTTGGGTTTTTAATAGCTTTTTTTATTCAGCTTGGGCTGGAGAGAGAAGACCAAACAAGGATTCTAAAGGAAAGCTAATAAAGCTTTGCTAAAGGCAAAGATCTTTGATATGTGAAATAGGACTTCTTACTAAAAATGAGTGTGGGGGTGAAACCTAGAAGGATAAACATCCCTTAAACCGTTGTAGTTATATATCCCCCCTTTTTGCCACTCAGCTAGTCAGGGGGATTTAATGAGAGGGTTGAAGAGAAAGGGACGTTCTGACTCTGGTCATGCATCCACAGTATCCTGATGAGAAAAGGCTAGAGGGCCTGTCAAAACAACTGGATTGGGATGTCCGAAAAATCCAATGCTGGTTTCGTCATCGGAGGAATCAGGACAAGCCCCCAACGCTCACTAAGTTCTGTGAGAGCATGTAGGTGTGCATATGGAGGTGGGGAGTGAGAAGGGTGGGGTATGACTGGACTGAGGTTTTCTTTTGATAGGACAATAGTCAATGAATGTAGAGGGCTGACTCAATTTATCGTAGGCAGGAAAGAAGAGAACTGGAAGACCGGTCGCCCTTAGTGTCTTGAACATGCCGCCATTAAGCTACATGTTGTAGTTTGATTTTGTTCTTCCTTCTCAAATAGATTGGGAGTGAATTCCTATAACTGCACTTATATAGGTAGATAGTCACACACTTGTACACCTTGGTAGAGATAGTACCGGCTTGCGGTAAATTGACATTTTGGTAGGAAGTATCCTTTCCTGGACATACTGTACTTCATTTCACTGGGTTTTTACTAATTATCCCCTGTACACAGAACGCAATTGATCATTGTCATGCAAAGAAAATATTAGGCACTATCATTAGGGAGTCTGATATGGAAGAAAAGTTGATTATAACCAGTATACACTGGTGGGAATCTATTTTAAACAAAGCTGGAAGATGTCTATCATTTCGGCTTTTTAGGTAACGATATTTGTCCCCGTACTGGGAACTTTATCCTTTTTTTCTTTTTTTTTTTTTTTTTTGAAGATGTTATTTATGTATATATTTTTAAGTAAACTCTTTGTTCAACCTGGGGCTCAAACTTATGACTCCCATGATCAAGAGTCACATGCTTTACTGGCTGAGCCAGCCAGGTGCCGCTCTGGGATCTTATTTCTTACCCATAATTGTGTTGTCCCCAAATCTGCTATCCTGACCTCCTTAGCCTCAAAAACTTTCTTTTGAGTGAATATTCATCTAACCTCTATTCTTTGCCCACCCAGGTGGAGATTCACTTTTTATTTATGTATATTCTGCTATGGAATTAGATTTCTCTGGTCGGTAAGTCTAAACTCTCTCTGGTCCTCTGTTGGGTTCTAATCATGCCTACATCTCTAGAGATAAGAGTTGTGTGATACCATTAGATCTTTATTTCCTCCCTGCCCTTTTATTTTTTTCTGTAATGCCTACAGCCCAGGTTTATATGCCAAATAGATTGTTGTCTGTCTGGCATCTGATTTCATAACTTTACTGTTTCTCCCTTTATTTAGGGGAGATAATTGTAATAGTAATAGCATAGTACACAAATAGTAATAGTATTGATTAAATCAGATGTGATTTAATCTGATGCTGGTTTACAAAGTCTGTGATGGTTTACAAAGCATTTGACAAAGATCTTGTTCTTCCAAGGAGACAGTTGTAGAAATCAGGGTTAGGTTACTGTAGGAATCAGTAAACCTTTAAAGTGGACAAAACAGGTATTATTCCTGCTTTTCAGTTAATTGTCAGAAGAATTTCAGGCTTTTTGATTCCTGAGTCCATGTTGTTTTTTCCACTGTACTGTACTATTTTCCTCTAAATGTTATAATTAAGACTTCAAAATACATTAAGTAAAAAGCAGAACTGAAGGAAGGGAACAGATAAATATACACCACGGTTGGTGACTTTTTAAAAAAAATCTTATAAAAAATTGTTTGATGTTTATTCATTTTTGAGAGACAGAGACAGAACGTGAGTGGGGGAGGGGCAGAGAGAGGGAGAGAGGGAGACACAGGATCCGGAGCTGTCAGCACAGAGCCCGATGCAGGGCTCAAACCTACGAACCGTTAGATCATGACCTGAGCTGAAGTCAGTTGCTTAACTGACTGAGCCACCTAGGGGCCCCTGAAATCTTACAAAATATGTTCTGTGATCATAATGAAATTAAATTAAAAATCAATAATAATAAGATATCTAGAAAATATTTGGAAGTGAAACTCTTCTAAATGACCCATGGATCAAAGAAGAAATCACAAGGGAAATTAGAAAATACTTAATTGAAATGATGCTGAAAATCCAACATACCAGAACTTAGGAGATGCCCCTAAAGCATGCTTAAAGGGAAATTTATAACTTTATATGTTTATGTTAGAAAAGAAGAAAGCTTTAAAGTCAATAATACAAGTTTCTACTTTAAGATCTGGAGAAAGAAGAGCAAAGTAATGCCAAAGTAAGTTAAAGGAAAGAAATAATAATTAAAAACAGTAAAAAAAACTAATGACATAGGCAATAGACAAAGCCATGAGTTGGTTCTTTGAAAGGTTTCATTAAAATTGGTAAACCCCTAGATAAAAAGAAACAAATCATCAGTGTCAGAGAGAAAAGGGCGGGGGGGCTGTAACGATAGATCCTGTAGACATCGAAAGTATAGTAACACAATATTATGAACAATCAAATAGTAAAAAATTCAACAACTTAGATGAAATGGACAAATTTCCTTAAAGGACATTGAAACTCCATTAGAGATAATTATTTTTGATTTAAATCTTTGGCATGCAGATCTCTCTCTTGGTTGTCGAATGGAATCACGGTCTTCCTGCATCCCTAGTTCCTATATCCTAGGTGTTGAGGTTTTTAAAAACTATCCTAGAGCTCTCCCTGCTCTTATTTATTTCAAAGCATGGCTTTCCTATTTGTAATAACACTTTTCTTGCTCTAGAACAAAAACCTAACCATTTATTGACCTTTTAAGGACCCCCTAAATTCTGTCAAGAGGGGGATTCCTTTTTCTTCCCCATTTCTCTTTTGCTCCTAGCAGAGAGAGAAAGGGATTATTTGGTAAACCAGGGTTGAATCCTAAAGGCTGACTTGGATTATCTCTTTCCTTTTAGTCACCTTGGTTCTGGGACATCCGACAGTGCTGGCATAGCTATCCGTATCAGGTACAGTCTGAGCCCTTTCAAGGCAGGGGCCTCGTGTGTGTGTAAGGTAGGGTGGGCAGGACAGTCCCAGGGCAGATGGCATGTTTTCTTGGTTTTCTTGAGGGATTAGGGGCTGAGTCTCTTTGACTCATGTATTTAGGGTATCTATTTCTGGGCCTCCCATAGCTGTGAAATCCAGTGATCTTTTCCAGATTCCCCGTTATATTCACCCTAATTGGGCCCAAAAGAAAAGCAGCTTCCTGGCACTTGATGAGATGCTTTCTGGCTCAGGTGTCCTTTTTGAATCAAGGGTAACTTGGAGTCTCCTTAAAAGCATCTTGGTTCTAATCTATTCTAGAAAAATGTCGAGGGGCTGTAACAGGGTGGAAGAAAAGACCTGAGTATATTAAATCCCCTGAAAAGCACTAATTGTCCAGAATTCTAGATACACTGATTTGATTGTGCTATAGTATGTGTTAACCTTATCTCTAAAGATGCGAGTAGAAAATGTGTATGTGGAGGGGCAGAGGGAAGAGGTTTAAGTCTCCATACCTATCCCAAATCTGTTAGCTGTTACAGATCTTGCAACACGGTGGGGCGGAAGGGTGTCTAATAATTTTGGGTATTGGTCCTCCAAGACGGAGAAAGTTGCGGAGATGGAATGAATTTTTGACTAGCTGGTATTCTAACTACTTCTTTCTCTCTTTCAGCCTCTCACAAGTGGGCTTTATTACTATTATATCATGGAATTGGCCTTCTATTGGTCTCTCATGTTTTCTCAGTTTATAGACATTAAACGAAAGGTAAGGACATTGTCTCCCTCAACTCTAACATACTGCATCCTCCTTTCTAGCAGCCACCATCACTGCCCTTGTGGATTCTCTACCCTGATTGGGACCACAAAAGAGGGAAAAAGTAGGCTTGATGGGACTATTAGCTTTTTGTAACCTTCTCAGAAATGAGACTTGACTAATGACGAAGTAAGTATATTTGAGGCGTTAGGGCAGCCCAGGATAAAAAGTTAACCAGCTAAAAAGCATATCCTTTTCCTTATTTTTCTCTAAGGTTCTTACATGAATAGAGCTTTGGAAACTAGTCAGAACTAAGGGATAGCAAGGCCTGATCCAGGAAAAGGCCGGCCTCCAGAATAGCTAGATGTGGCTTTTGTTTTGCTGTAGAGCCCTCATTCTCTCTCTCTCTCTGTTCTCCCTTCTTGGTGACCCCACTTACTTAAAGAATGTCAACTGGAAAGGGTTTTAGATGATTTCATTTACCATTTTCTTGCTGTTGTTTAGGAAACAAAGATTCAGAGAAGTGAGTTGACTTGCCCATATAGTGACAAAGTTGGGAATGACTTAAGTTTTTTATAAGTGGACAGAAAGGGCAGAATCTTTACTTTATTGGTATGCACCTGAAGTAATGTGGTTCCAGCAGCTCTGACTTTAATTTGTCACTATCTCATGGTTATCTTTGGTGAGGAAGAGCAGAATTAGCATTTATGGGAATGTATTAAAACTAATCTGGGTTATTAGTTGTGTAATCTAGAAGCTTGATACTCAATTCAAATGTCTTGCACTCTCCTATGGTCAGGAGACACAGGTCCCCTTATTAAAATTTTATTTTAAAACATAACACATATAAAAAGATTTGTAATATATATGTGGGTTTTATTTTTTATTTTTTATTTTTTTTAAATGTTTTTATTTATTTTTGAGACAGAGAGAGACAGAGCATGAGCCGGGGAGGGGCAGAGAGAGTGAGAGAGAGAGACAGAATCCGAAGCGGGCTCCAGGCTCTAAGCTGTCACCACAGAGCTTGACGTGGAGCTTGAACTCACGAACTGTGAGATCATGACCTGAGCTGAAGTCCGACGCTTAGCCGACTGAGCCGCCCAGGCGCCCCTATATGTGGGTTTTAAAACATACTAGAATGTATACTTATGAACCCGCCCCCAACTCAAGAACTATAACATACCACTATATCTATGTGGAGAGCACAGACTTTTCATCCTTGTTTCTCTCACCCAAATTCACCTGTCTTCTCCCATTCTCTGTCCCTCAGTGGGCTGAGAAGTATTTATTAGACATGTCTGATAACAGGTATTTAGAGATTTCTGAGTCTGACCTTGGCATTTGAACCCAAGAGGAAATTAGAGCTTTAAATCTGAAAGCAGAAAGTGCTTACAGTTAAAATGGATTGTTTAGCATTTCTCTGAAACTTTTTTGAAGAGGTTAGCTTTGCCCTTCCATAAACCTCTCCTTTCTGTTAGGTCTCTTTTTTTGAAATATCTTTCATCAAAACAGTCTTAGAAACTCACAGATTATCTATGGCTTGTAGGTCTGACTACCACCTAGGAAATTATTTCCAAGTGTCAACTCAGCATACATGGTCTACATATTCCACAACTTCCAAAGAAAACTGTTATTTTCTGTGCTTTGAACTATATTAACATAGATTATGGGTCAGTCACTGGTGTAGAGTTTTGGGTCAAACGGTAGGGGTGCTCCATATGGGAGAGTTTAGACAAAATGGAACCTCTAAGCGGTGGGAGAAGATCCTCAGAGAACATGCAGGGCATTGGGTTGGCTGATATCTCTATGGCCTTGCCTTTACCTGCCCCTTCTATTTCCATTCCTTGCTAGGACTTCCTGATCATGTTTATGCATCACTTGGCCACCATTGGGCTCATCACCTTCTCCTATATCAACAACATGGTTCGGGTGGGAACTCTGGTCATGTGTTTACATGATGTCTCAGACTTCTTGCTGGAGGTGAGACCCCCCCCCCCCCCCCCCCAGCCAACTCCTTTTTCCTCATTATTCCTCTCTTTCTCTCCTTTTCTTCCTATTTGAGAACCGGCTTTCTCTCAACTCAATTCTTATTTTCCTTTCTCCAGGCAGCCAAACTGGCCAATTATGCCAAATACCAGCGTCTCTGTGACACCCTTTTTGTGATCTTCAGTGCTGTTTTTGTGGTCACTCGTCTAGGAATCTACCCATTCTGGTGAGTGTTAGGGTCATGGAGCTGTGGTCAGTATGTAGCTAATGATACCTTTTGCCAATTTAGGAAATAGGCCACCAAAAACCCTATTGCCCTGCTTTATCCTTGGCTTAACCTGACCCTTTGTGGACTCACAGGACCCTCCCACAGTATTCCTAGGGAGGTGTAATCCAGACTAAGAACATCCAACTCACTTGGCTGTGGCTTTCCTGACTCCTGTCTGAGGGACAGCCCTCACTTTATGCCTAAGTAATTCCTTTGCCTTCTTTTGCGCTGATTATAAAATTCTCAGGCTCTTCTTGTTTTCCTGCTCTTATACCTTCTACCCCACCCTAACCAACACACACACCACTCTCACTTGTACACTCCCTACTTGATGGTACAGAGTCAGTGACTGCAGGTTGGAGATTTTGCTTAGTCTGAGCGAATCAGCCACCACCTGTCCTGTATGTGCCTGAGGATCTGAGTAATGACTAGGATTATGATTAAAATTGCTGCTCCAATTTTGTGAAACTCTGCGTATTTGAAACGATTAAATGTGACTTAATCCACCAATTTCTGAGATTCACATATCTTTCCCTGCCCCTAAAGATAGAAAATTTCATAGGCCCCCTTTCTTTATTTTCTCAGTGTTAATGAATATCCCTAGAATTTCAACTGTTACAATGTATAGGGAGAAAACATACTGGGTTCTGCTTCCCAGGGAACTCCACTTCATTGCTGTCTACTTGGCTTTAACTCTAGAATCTCACCATTGGCCTACTTCTTCTAGGATTCTGAACACGACTTTCTTTGAGAGTTGGGAGATGATCGGGCCTTATCCCTCCTGGTGGCTCTTCAATGGCCTTCTCCTGATCCTACAGGTTCTGCATGTCATCTGGTCCTACCTAATTGTGCGAATTGCTTTTAAAGCTTTGATCCGAGGAAAGGTGAGGAGGAAAGATGGCTTCTTTCTTTGGGGCTGGGTAGGAAGATAGATATTACTCAGTAGACTTCTCTAGCCTAGTGAGCCCCAGCTACTCAAGCAGACCCAGCAAAAAAGCTTAGGACTCCAGAGGACTCCTTTTCTATAAGTGTTTAGCCTTTTAAGATATCACTAAGAGGGGTGCCTGGCTGGCTTAGTCAGTAGAGCATGCAACTCTTGATCTCTGGGTTATGAGTTTGAGCCCCACCTTAGGTACAGAGATTACTGGAGAAAAAAGAAAAAAGATACAGGAGGAAAGATCTGCCTTCTTTCTGTCCCTTACAATAACTGTGGTTAAATAATGAATAGTGTTATGTTTCTAGATGGCTTTAACCATTTCCTACCCCTTACCTACTTCAGTGGATTTCATATTTTGGCTTTTTAGCACAGAAACCTTTTTTCCAAAGGAAATTGTATGTAGAACTCTACACTATAAACTTATGAAAGCAGAAATGTTTGATTGCCTAGGAATGGCATGGTAGTTCACAAGCCACCCCAAGATGACCACACTGTGATGTTTAAGATATGGGACTAAGTATTGACCTCATCCCACTGTTGTATGAAGAAATGATCCTAAATGAGATTGGTATTTAGGGTTTCAAATACCCATCTTATGCCAAGAGCCCAAAAACACAAAGATGTCATTTATGGTAAAAATGATGAAACTCATAACTGAATTTTGCAAGTTCTGAAGCAGTCAGGCTGGGATTTTCGCATGGGCTGAGGATTCAGCCTTCGGCAAATGCAGAGCCCAAGCTGGGAGGGGTAGTGGGGGGCGGGGGAGGGGGGCTCTGCTAGAGGAGACACTGACTCTAGGACAAAGGGATGGAATGTAATGTAACCCAGGCATATATGATTTCTTGTGTCCCTGTTCCTTATGGCTGCAACTGGTTTCAGAACTTGCTCAGTGTGCCTATGCATCTTGCTGTAGCTACTGGACATCTCTCTTCTCCCCTGCTTTTCTTTCCTGACCAGGTGACCTATCCAGGAAGGATTAGACCCAGACTCTGTACTCTCCACTCTTTTCTCACCTCCTTCCTTTTTTCTATGCCTGGTGGGAGCTGGACAGTTTCATCTCTTGCATGTAAGTGTATCTGTGCTTCTAGTGTTCAGTAAAGCATGTCTGTCTGAATGTGTTCCTCTTCCTTCCTGCTTCCCTTCCTGCTCCCTGTGTTGTCTCAGAGCATGCCGGTCTCCTGACCTTGTGGGGCCATTGTTGACTGGAGCTCAAGTTGCCAGATAGTTTTTTCTAAATGGAGGCAAGAGTTGAGTCGACTCTTATTTTTTCCCCTTTCTGAGCCTCCCTTTACCTCAAATCTGTCAGTTGCCTGGGCTCAGAGGTCAAAGCTGCAATAGATCACAGAGTCTTAGAGCTAACCAAAGCAAGTGCCCCACTCCTTGGCAACAGCATATAGATCTTTGTTCCCTTCTCACCCCCTTCTTTCCTTTACTTTTTTTAAAATTTATTTTTTATGGATTTTTTTTAAGCTTATTCATTTTGAAAGAGAGACAGCATGTGCACTCAAGCAGGGGAAGGGCAGAGAGAGAATCCCAAGCAGACTCTGCCAGTGCAGAGCCCAACGGCGGAGCTCAATTCCACAAACCGTGAGATCATGACTTGAACCAAAATCAAGAGTTGGACACTCAACAGACTGAGCCACCCAAGGCGCCCCTTACTTTTTTTTTTTTTTTAACAAAACACATTGAGGGGTGCCTGGCTAGTTCAGTTGGTAGAACATGAGGCTCTTAATCTCAGGGGCATGAGTTCAAGCCCCACATTAGGCACAGAGCTTACTAAAAAAAAAAAAAAAAAAAAAACCCACACTGATTCTGTCAGTTCTGGAAGTCAGAAGTCTGACAGGTCTCACTGGATTTCTCTCCTTTACTTTTTATGGTCCATGGTAAAGAACTAAAAAGACTTTGCTTGATATGCAGGGTAGTTTTGATTAGAAAACGTTTTTCCAGTCCAAACTCTTCATTTGAAAATCTAAAACCGAAAAGCTGTGGTTAAGCGGTAAAAAGATTCAGGCTGCCTGAGTGGCTCAGTCGGTTAAGCGTCTGACTCTTGATCTTGGCTTAGGTCATGATCTCATGGTTCTGTGAGTTCAAGCCCCACGTTGGGATCTCTACTGTCAGCACAGAGCCCGCTTCAGATCCTCTCTCCTCCCCTCCTCTGCTTGCTCACTCAAAAATAAACATTAAAAAAAAAAAAAAAAGGTGGGGGGGGTGTCAAAATACAACTAGCAAGGTAGCAGGGAGATTAAATGAAAGAATCATTCAGTAATATTCTTGAGGGCCTACTTTGTGCCAGGCTCTTCCCCGGACCCCAGGGAGACAGTAGAACCATACAGACCCATTCTCTGCACTGATAGCATGGAGCCTGCTTGTGATTCTCTCTCCCCCATTCTCTCTGCCCCTCCCCCACTCACATGCTCACTCGCTCTTTCTCTCAAAATAAACATTAAAAAAAAAAAAAAAAGATTCACAGACAGCAACATGATTGGGGCTGGGATTCTTCTCTTGATGACTGCCAATCCACTTTTCTTTTCACCAGACTGGTATCTTGGCAATGCTAAAGTTGCACAGAAGTGGTCTTGCCAGAGGGAAAACGGACAAGATTGGAGAAATAGTGTCATAGGGTATTAAGCCCAAAGACAGTAAAACTACTGAAGAAGGCCTAGTTATGAATCAGCTTTGGGGATAAAGCAACAGTCAGGATAACCAACATGAATAACTGCAGTGGCCACAACCATCACGAGATAGAAGCGATGGTGACGGCCATCTGTATTGTTTGTATCGGCCTTTTGTATTTTTTGAAGTGGGGGAGGAGAAGAGCATCTGGAGTTTCCCTCAGACCTAAACCTGGCCTCAGAGAATGATTTCACCTCCCTCGGCTGGTCCTGAGAGACACACACCCCCCACTGCCAACGCAGCTTCTTATTCCATAGGGAACAGAATCAGAGATGAGGAGAGAGAAACTGAGAAAGAGGCAGAGGATACCTTTTCACGATGGTATCCATGGCGCAGGTAGTGTTTTGAGTCAGGTGCCACCAGAAAGTGGGCCACGGTGGGAGCAGTGCCCAAACATGGGCTGTGTGGTCTTACAATAGCAGACAAGTTCTGTCCTCACCTTTCGTACTTCTGGCCCCGTCCCACGCAGGTGTCAAAGGACGATCGCAGTGATGTGGAGAGCAGCTCAGAGGAAGAAGAAGCGACCACCAACTCAAAAAGCCCCTGTGGCAGCAGCTCCAGCAATGGCGCCAATCGGGTGAATGGTCACATGGGAAGCAGCTACTGGGCTGAAGAGTAAGGTGGTTGGTGTGGGGACTAGAGCACACATGGACTTGTAGGGCCACTGGCAACCTGCTCCTCTCAGGCCTCCCCACCTACACTCTTGTGACTAGGGGCTCTGCAGGGCACTGAGGAGAATCAAAAGAGCAAATATTTTCACTTAAAAAAAAAAAAAAACCAACTCTGCCATTTTGTATTTAATAGCCTCCGGTTCTTTCGGTAATGTTATTTGCTTTGTGGGTGTGTGTGTGGGTGTGTGTGTGTTTGTCTGCATGTGTATGTGTGTGTGCATGTGCATGTGTGCATATGCACGAGTTTCATTTCCTGGGTTGGGGCACAATACTAGACTGGGGCCGGTAGGCCTTGTGCCCCCTTTGAACCCACCTCAATCCCAGATTTGGCTGCATCTTGAGTAATGCTGGCTCTGGACTGTCCCTTCCCTTGTTGTCCATGGCTTTTGAAGCTATGGCCATCTGAATGGAACAGCAGAGTTCAGCTCCAGGTTTCTGCACTGTTACTCCTCGGAGCTCGAAAAGTCACACGAAGTTGTACAGAAACAGATAACCATGGATGGATGATCAGGGTTTTTGTGGCCCCTAGCTAGATTCCCTTCCTACCACCTGGTAGTGACAGGGTCCTGCTGACGCCCTGCACTTCACTCAATGGTACGCAGGGAGCGGGAGTGGGGGAGGGTGAGCTGAGGGCTGGAAGAGGACCATAGCCACTGGGCGAGCCGCTAAGGGTTTATACTGTTGTTTACTCTTGTGTGATTAAAAGTGCTTCAACCCTCCTCTGCTGTCTCAGCCTCTTCAGTGACTCTATCCCCAATTCCCTGAATCCATACGCTAATTCAGAAAATGTTCAGACCTGATTCTAAAGGCTCTTAGACACCACATTTTTTTACTTTCTGTGCATTGCTGGAAAGAGTGCCTACATTTTATGGCTTTATGTATTAAGAAAAAAATAAACATGCATAGTAGTCACAAAAAATACTGAGCAGATATATGCATGTTACCAAACCAACAAAGGATTTGGTTGAAGACACTTTTATTTTTTTTTTTAAATTTTTTTTTCAATGTTTTTTATTTATTTTTGGGACAGAGAGAGACAGAGCATGAACGGGGGAGGGGCAGAGAGAGAGGGAGACACAGAATCGGAAACAGGCTCCAGGCTCCGAGCCATCAGCCCAGAGCCCGACGCGGGGCTCGAA
The DNA here is from genome assembly GCF_022079265.1 of Lynx rufus. Lineage (NCBI taxonomy): Eukaryota > Metazoa > Chordata > Mammalia > Carnivora > Felidae > Lynx > Lynx rufus. The sequence continues at coordinate 76,915,594 of NW_025814889.1, read as the reverse complement.
CTCACGGACCGCGAGATCGTGACCTGGCTGAAGTCGGACGCTTAACCGACTGCGCCACCCAGGCGCCCCTTGAAGACACTTTTAGATACACTTATTTCCCATACAGAGACTACCAGTTAACATTTAAAAGACTGCAATAAGGGGCACCTGGGTGGCTCAGTCGGTTAAGCGTCTGACTTCGGCTCAGGTCATGATCTTGCGGTTTGTGAGTTTGAGCCCTGCGTCAGTCTCTGTGCTGACAGCTTGGAGCCTGCTTCAGATTCTATGTCTCCCTCTCTGTCTCTGCCCTTCCCCTGCTCATGCTCTTTCTCTGTCTCAAAAATAAACATTAAAAAAAATTTTTTTTTAAAGATTGCAATAAATGAGTCTAAGAAGATGTTTCCTCTTTTAGTTCTGTTTTCTTTTAGCCATGGAAAAACAGTCTTCCTAATCCAGACTTACCTGTAGTTGAGGTCCTGGCAAAATTAACAATGACATTATTCATCTCAGAGTAGTTTTTCATTTAGCGAATATTCAGATTGTCATAGTATTTCCAGATGTTGTGTACATTAAGGCATATGGAGTGCTTCACTGTCAGGGAGATGGGTGAAAACTGAAAGAAACCAGTTACTGTTCTAAGAATCAGATACTTGATGTTCACTGACATTACTGGGATAGCGACCCTGCTAAACTCACCTTACTGAGTGGCTGGCTTTTGAAAAGACTTACTATGGGGGCGCCTGAGTGGCTCAGTAGGTTGAACGTCCGACTTCAGCTCAGGTCATGATCTCACTCTCTGTGAGTTCGAGCCCCACGTCAGGCTCTGTGCTGACAGCTCAGAGCCTGGATCCTGCTTCAGATTCTGTGTCTCCCTCTCTCTCTGCCCCTCTCCTGTTTGCACTCTCTCTTTCTCTCTCAAAAATAAACATTAAAAAAATATTTTAAAAAAGTCTTTAATAAAAAAACAAATAGACTTACTACGGGGCATGCAAAAATTTCTAAAAAAAATCTTACATAGTTATTTGGTCAGAGCTAAAGTCTTACATTTAGTTCCTCAAGTTGCCTTATTAGTTGAATAGACTAGTAATTGTGAAATATGAAATTTATTTTTGTAAGATTCTGTTTTTTATAGCATTTATTTTTTTTTAGTGTTTACTTATTTTTGAGAGAGTGCATGAACAGAGAAGGGGCAGAGAGACGGAGATAGCATCCAAAGCGAGCTCTGTGGTGACAGCAGAGAGGCCAACATGGGGCTCAAACCCATGAGCCGTGAGATTATGACCTGAGCTGAAGTCACTTAACCGAATGAGCCACGAACAGTGTGGAGCCTGCTTAAGATTCTCTTTCTTCCTCTCTGCCCCTCTCCCCTGCTCACACACTCTCTTAAAAACATTAAGAATGTCATCTAGACTGGCACACATCACTTCCACGGTATTCTATTGATCAAAGTAGTCACAGAGTCCACCTAGATTCAAGATAGAGACTACAGTACCTCTTGATGGGAGGAGCAAGGTCACTGCAGAAGAACGCGTAGAATGGGAGACACAGCTGCTTTCATCTTTGAAAAATTCAATCTGCCACACTGAGGACATGGAGTCTCAAATTGCTCAAAAAGACCAGTGGGGCGCCTTGCTGGCTCAGTAGACTATGCTACTCTTGATCTCGGGGTGGTGAGTTCGAGCCCCACGTTGGGTTAGGCACAGAGATTACTAAAAAAACAAACCCAGATTGCCCATCATCTATCATGAGCTATCACGTTATCGCAATCCTAAAAGTAATGGTACGAGTTTCGTTCCTAAGTGATTCAGTACGCTGGTTGTAAACCAAGTTCTTCAGACTTTAGATCCAGTATTTCAGGCATGGAAGTATTTTCAGTTCAATGAAATATTTAAGTGCCTTCTGGGTGGCTCTGTCAGTTAAGCATCCACTTCAGCTCAGGTCATAATCTCATGGTTCATGAGTTTGAGCCCCGTGTTGGGCCCTGTGCTGAAAGCCTGGATCCTGGAGTCTGCTTCAGATTCTGTGTTTCCCTCTCTCTCTGCCCCTCCCCTGCTCGTGTTCTGTTTCTCTCAGAAATTAACATTAAAAAAAAATTTAAGTGCCTACTTTAGGATCGGCACTGTGGCAGAAGCTGGGGACACAAAGATGAACAAGATCTGGGTTTCTACTCTAAAAGAGCTCAGATACCCCGAGTAAGGGGGGAAAAATAACTACAATGTGATAAGAATTATTTTTTTTTTTAAGTGTTTGTTTATTTTGAGAGAGACACAGCACAAGTGGGATTGGGGCAGAGAGAGAGGAGAGAGAATCCCAGCCAAGCTCCACACTGTCAACACAAAGCCCGACGTGGGGCTTAAACCCACGAAACTGTGAGATCATGACACAAGCCGAGATCAAGAGTCAGATACTCAACTGATTGAGCCACCCAGGCACCCCAAAACTATTTTTTTTTCTAACGTTTATTTTTGAGAGAGAGCATATGCACAGTAGAGGAGGGGCAAAGAGAGAAGGGGACAGAGGGTCCAAAGCGGACTCTGCACTGAGAGCAGAGAGCCCAATGTGGGGCTTGAACTCACAAGCCGTGAGCTCACGGCCTGAGCTGAAGTTGGACGCTTAACTGACTCAGCCACCCAGGCACTCCGTGATAAGAACTATCCTAAATTATTTTTGGCAAGATGGGAGAAAACTTGAAAATTGAAGCTAGGCCATAAAAGATGAGTAGAGTTTTGCTAGGAAAACAGAAATGGAAAGGTATTATGTTTGGAAGAGATGTCAAAGTATATGAAAGAGATCAGTTCTGGCTTAATGCGGGCTAAAATAACCTGAGACAAACATCTAGAAATGGTACATAAAGGTCACTTTTTAAAATATATATTTTTTGGGGCCCCTGGGTGGCTCAGTCGGTTGGGCATCCGACTTCGGCTCAGGTCATGATCTCGCAGTCCGTGAGTTTGAGCCCCGCATAGGGCTCTGTGCTGACAGCTCAGAGCCTGGAGCCTGTTTCAGATTCTGTGTCTCCCTCTCTCTCTGACCCTCCCCCATTCATGCTCTCTCTCTGTCTCAAAAATAAATAAACGTAAAAAAATAAAAATAAAAAATAAAAGAAAAAAATATATATATATATATTTTTTAAGTTTATCTATTTGAGAGAGAGGGAGAGAGAGAATCCCAAGCAGGCTCCACAATGTCAGCGCAGAGCCCAACGTGAAGCTCGAACTCCCCAATCATGAGATCATGACCTGAGCTGAAATCAAGAGTCAGACATTTAATGGACTAAGTCACCCAGGTGTTCCCTGGTTTTTTGTTTTTAATGTGTAGCTGAGCTTCCAAGAAAGGGACACAAAAGATACAATGAATTACTAGAGGGATAAGGGGAATATATACTTGCTAATGCTGACAAGAGACAAGACCAAGCAGGAAGCTGGAAATGAGACCTCCAGTTAAAGCTGGGACCCTGAGATAGCAAGTCTTAGTAAAAGAGGGGAAACTGAAAAATGCATCCAGCTGGCAAAAGAAGAAAGCAAGGAAGTTTGCTTGGGCTTGTGGAGTCGGAAGATTCCAGAGTTCCAGGCCCATGAAATGGGCCTACATTTCATGTGAATTTGAGAACTTTTTTTTTTTAATATGGAATTGTCAAATTGATTTCCATACAACACCCAGTGCTGATCCCAACAAGTGCCCTCCTCAATACCCATCACCCACCCTCCCCTCCCTCCCACCCCCCATCAACCCTCAGTTTGTTCTCAGTTTTTTTTTTTTTAAATTTTTTTTTTTCAACGTTTATTTATTTTTGGGACAGAGAGAGACAGAGCATGAACGGAGGAGGGGCAGAGAGAGAGGGAGACACAGAATGGGAAACAGGCTCCAGGCTCTGAGCCATCAGCCCAGAGCCCGACGCGGGGCTCGAACTCACGGACCGCGAGATCGTGACCTGGCTGAAGTCGGACGCTTAACCGACTGCGCCACCCAGGCGCCCCTGTTCTCAGTTTTTAAGAGTCTCTTATGCTTTGGCTCTCTCCCTCTCTAACCTCTTTTTTTTTTCTTCCCCTCCCCCATGAATTTGAGAACTTCAAATAGATACTTTCTATGTGGACTAGGAACCATCATGACCCCCATCCCCAAGTAAGAACTTGCATGAAAGTGGTCTCAGGTCAGTTATCCATGGCACTGCTCTAGAGAGACATGTGCATGATGATGCAGACCACGTGGGATGCTTACGCCACGACCGCCACCACCTCCCAGATAAAAAAGCTCTAGAAGACCATCTCTGTCAAACCTGCAACACCTTTGATTAACAAAATCTTGTTATCCAGAATACAGATACAAAGAAACAAAGACAACCCAATAGTAAGACAGAGGCAAGGGAAGGAGCAAAGGATATGAATAGGCAGTTTCTAGAGGAAACATATGCTAATGGATAAGAAATCAACAAAAAGGTGCTCTACATTACGAGAAGTCAGTATGTAAATTAAAACGAACAGAAACCACTTAACACCACTTTGGAAAAACAGCTTAACAATAACTAGTAAAGCTAAATATTAGTAATAATTATTCTTGGGAGAAAGTAGCATATGGGCCCAAGGAAACTACACTTTTCTAGGAGGGAAAAAGTGGAGATGTCTCCGTGATCTTTCACTAGAGGGATGGAATAAATTGATTTACTCATGCAGTTGGAATATTATGTAGCGATTAAAAACTAGGTTTTCTTGGGGCACCTAGGTGGCTTGGTTGAGCAACTCGGTGCTGGGTGTGCAGCCTGCTTGGGATTCTCTCTCTCCTCTGCCCCTCTCCCCAACTTGCATGCACGCTTTACACTAAAATAAAAATAAATAAATAAATAAATAAAAACCCACTAAGTTTTGTCAATATGGATGTACTAGTCTGAGCCAGTAGGATGGAGATATATATATCTAGATATCTAGATACCTAGATATGTTTCTTAATTTGTTATAAGAAATTGGCTCACATGGTTGTGGAGGCAGAGAAGTCCCAGGATCTGAAGTCAGCAGTTGGAGCACCAGGAGAGCTGATGTATTTCCAATCTGATTCTGAAGGCCTGACAAACCAGAGAGCCCATTGGTATAAGTTCCAGTCCGAGTCCAAAGACAGAGGAAGGCCAGTGTCTCAGTTCAAAGACAGTCAAGAGGACAGAAAGCATTCTCTCTTACTATGCCTTTTTGTTTTAATTCAAGTTGACAGTTGACAATGGACTGACTGAGGCCCAACCACACTGGGGAGGGCAATAGGCTTTACTTCGGTCTATGGATTCAAATGTTAATCTCATCCAGAAAAGCCCTCACAGACACACCAGGAATGTTTAACCAAATATCTGGGCACTCCATGGCCCAGTCATGTTGCCACATAAAATCAGCACGATGGATAAATAAATGTCAAAAACAATGTTGAGTGAAAATGGCAAGCTTCAAAAGAATATGTCCCTTTTGATGCCATTAACATTACTTTTTTTAACCCCAAAATAATATTAAGGGCATTTCTATAGTAAAAGTATGGAAACATATACAGCACGAGAAGGATGGATAGTGTTTATCTCTTGGGAAGGGAAGATGTGGATAAGATGGGTAAATGGCATATTTTATTTTTAGTGCTTTAAATACATTTGGGATATTTCAAAAAAATTTTAGTGTTTATATATTATTTATTTTGAGAGAGAGTATGCACGCATGCAGGAGGAGTCGAGAGAGAGGGAGACAGAATCCCTAGCAAGCTCTGTGCAATCAGCGGAGAGCACAACGCAGGGCTCAAACTCATGAACCTTGAGATCATGACTTGGGCCAAAATCAAGAGTTAGATGCTTAACCCACTGAGCCAACCGGGTATTCCTCAAAAGTATAATGCATTGGCAGGGAACTGGAACTTGTTGGGAGTTGGATCAAAGTGGGAGATGAGAATACGAAGATGGCTTGGGGCCATATAGTGAAGGACCTTGACTTTCATGCTGAAGAGTTAAATTTTAGATGGTAGGTTATGGGAGCCCTCAAAGGTTTAAAGCAACAAATAAGTCTTTGAAAAGTACTCACGGGGAGGGTATCTTACTAATTGGGACTAGACCTTAGAGGCACAGGAAATGGAAAAGGAGACTATGAATTGACATAGACTGATAGGTAGCAAGGTTACAATTTGTACCACCCTCACCTCAGCCATCTGCAGTTGTTTTTTCTTGTTCAATAAATAGTCTTTTGAAGAGCAGGCCTCACCAAGAAATTTAGCCACAAACCCTAGGCCTATAGAAAACAAAACAAAACAGATTTGCGATCTTTTTTCACTCAAATGACTGCTCTATGAAAGACATCTAGGAAACAATACTAAACTTATTGGCAGCAACAGGGCTCTACTGACAGTAATTTATTACAAGGAATTGGCTGACGGAGTCACAGAGGCATTCCTTTTTATGGCTCTGCCTGGCTACTTTCCTTCACTGCCCCCTCCCTGCAGTAGGGTTCCCAGGACAAACTATAACCTTGCCAGCAAAGCTGACCTTGACTAACACAGGGTGTGGAGAGCCATGGTGTCCCAGGCCTTGCCCATTACTGGCTCTCTTCTGAGTCTCTGGCCTCTGAATAATAGAAGAAACCAGAGAAAAGCAAACTCAATCAACACACACCACATATTTTACGTATATATAAACACACTGGAAATGGTTAACACTAGTCACTTCTGTGTAGGGAAATGATGAGGAATAGAGGGAGTGACAAGGGGTACTTTTACTTATCTCTATTTTTTAAATATTTTACATTGGAAATATATTCATGTATTCAAAAAAAAAAGCTTACAGACTAGTAGATATGATACAAATAAACATCTTTTTCCTTGAACAAAAAAAAAAAACCAGTAACTATTTTTGAAGCAAGCGTGGCAATAAGTTGGTAACAGTTAAAACTGAGGGATGGGTATAAAGGTTTTATTTCTATTCCCTCAGCTTTTGTATATGTTTGAAACTCAACAGATATTTTTATTATACAAGCTATATATATGTGCTCATCGTCAAAAAAGGAATTAAGAAAGTACATGACCTCTCCATTTGCCCCAATAACTATGAATGCTTGGTATACAGCCTTCCAAAACCACTTATCAGATAACCACATGTATACAAATGTTCCTTTTAAAGCAAAAATGAGATCATACTACACATATTCTGCTAGTTTTGACTGATCAACATTCCACTTTGTGGTATACCATTATTCTTTAACTTATTTAACACTCTTTGTTATGGGGCACCTGGGTGGCTCAGTGGGTTGAGCATCTTTCTTCGGCTCAGGCCACGATCTCACGGTTCGTGGGTTTGAGCCCCACATTGGGCTCACTGCTGTCAGCATGCAGTCTGCCTTGGATCCTCTGTCCCCTTCTCTCTGCCCCTTCCCTCCTTGTGCTCTCTCAAAAATAAACATTAGAAATTTGTTTAAAAAAAGATTAAAGGGGCGCCTGGGTGGCGCAGTCGGTTAAGCATCCGACATCAGCCAGGTCACGATCTCGCGGTCCGTGAGTTCGAGCCCCGCGTCGGGCTCTGGGCTGATGGCTCGGAGCCTGGAGCCTGTTTCCGATTCTGTGTCTCCCTCTCTCTCTGCCCCTCCCCCGTTCATGCTCTGTCTCTCTCTGTCCCAAAAATAAATAAAAAACGTTGAAAAAAAATTAAAAAAAAAAGATTAAAATATTGCAAATAACATCCTTATACAAATACGCTGTGCGGTTGTATGAATATTTCTAAGGCCTAGAGGCTTAGCAGTGAAATAGGTAGGTAAGAGTATAGACACTTTACATTTTTGATAAAGACCCTACAAACTTGTCATTTCCATTAGCAAGAGAATGCTGTTATTTAAATATTAAAAGTGCTGTGAAAGGGTACATAACTGGTTGCTATGGAGCACAAAAGAGGTCTTAAATATCACAACAGGGATCCAGTAGCCAGTGGTTCTCATCTATAAAGTCCAACTCCTACTTTTGTTTCTTGTGAAGGAATTTAAGGGCATACATCTCCTGACACCAGCTTGGGCTATGTTCTGAAGGTCTGCACGAAATACTTTGTTTCATTGCTTTAAATTAAGTTGAAAATTTGTGTTTTTTCTTTAAGGGTTGCCAGGAATATTTCATTTCCGGCAAATTGAGATTATTTATTTATAATCTTATTGGATGTGATAAGAGAATACAGTCTTTAAGATTCCTACTTTAAATTTGTTTAAGGATTTGTTTTAAAAAATTGTTTTGGAGGGGTACCTAGGTGGCTCAGTCGGTTAAGTGTCCCACTTCAGCTTCAGGAAGTGATCTCAGTTTGTGAGTTTGGGCTCCGCATCAGGCTCTGCACTGACGGTGACGGGGCAGAGCCTGCTTGGGATTCTCTCTCTCTCTGCCCCTCTCCCACTTGCTCACACACTCTCTCAGAATAATAAATAAACTTAAAAATAATAAAATAAAACTTGTTTTGGAATAGTGAATACAAATGTTTCTAAGTGTTCTATGGTCATGGAAAACTGTTCCATATTACATATACACATACATGCACATATACATGTCAGGTTTGTTGTTTGTATTTCTTCTTCTCAGTCCTTATTCTAGTGCTGTTCAGTTCCAAACAAAGTATAATAAAGTCCCTCACTATAACCATATTTTTATCCTGTTCTTGCATTCCTAGGAATTTTTGCTTTAGCTTCTTAGTTGCTTTGTTGCAAACAAATTTATGATCATCCCTTCTTCTCATTCTTCTTTACATTAGCAAATGATCACTTTACTGTTTAGTATTTAACTTTTCTTAATATTGTCACTCCTTACATCTGTCTACATTCTTCAGGAATGTCTTAGCCATCTATTTTCAATTTCTCTTTATTAATGTTTATTAGAAACTACCTACAACTTGGATTTGCTTTTTTAACCCAATCTATTAGTCTTTGTCTTTTAATTCAGTCCATTGATATTTAGTGTAATATCTCATGAACTTGATGGTATTCACCTTGACAGCAAATACGTCTATTCTTCTTAATTAAATACAGTTTATGCTCCATAAAGACTTAACAATTGCTTGACGGTTTTGACAAGCTACATTTAAAATGACAGTGGGTGCTCCAAGTGAAAATGACCGTCAGACAATTAGAGGTAAAGAAGCACTGGACAGCTACATATTGGCATTATCTGTTCTATTAGAGATTTTTTTTTTAAGTTTTTATTTAAATTCCAGCTGGTTAGAGGCACCTGGGTGATTCAGTCAGTTAAGTATTCGCCTTTGGCTCAGGTCATGATCTCGCGGTTTGTGAGCTTGAGCCCTGCGTCAGGCTCTGTGCTGATAGCTAGGAGCCTGGAGCCAGTTTCAGATTCTGTGTCTCCCTTTCTCTCTCTGCCCCTCCCCCACTCATGCTCTGTCTCCCTCTCTCTCAAGAATAAACATTAAAAAAAAATGTTTTTTTTATTTCCAGCTAGTTAACATACAGTATATTAGTTTCAGGTATAGAATATAGTGATTCAACACTTTCATATAACACCCGGTGCTCATCACCCCAAGTGCACTCCTTAATCCCCACTTCCTATTTCACCCATCCCCTACCCACCTACCCTCTGGTAACCATCACTTTGTTCTCTACAGCTAAGAGTCTGTTTCTTGGTTTCTTTTTTTTCCTTTGCTCATTTGTTTCTTAAATTCCACATGAGTGAAACCACATAGTCTTTCTCTGACTTATTCTTCTGCTTAGCATAATATTCTCTAGCTCCATCCATGTCTTACAAATGGCAAGATTTCGTTCTTTTTTATGGCTGAGTAACATTCCATTGTGTGTGTGTGTGTGTGTGTGTGTGTGCGCGCGCGTGCGCGCCCTATCTTTATCCGTTCATCACTGATGGACACTTGGGCTGTTTGCATAATTTGGCAGTTGTAGATAATGCTGCTATAAACATTAGGGTGCATGTATCCCTTTGAATCTGTGCTTTTGTATTCTTTGAGCAAATACCTAGTAGTGCAGGGGCACCTGGGTGGCTGAGTCCATTAAGTGTCCGACTCTTGATTTCAGCTCAGGTCATGATCTCACAGTTCGTGGGGTCGAGCTCCACATCAGGCACCACGCTGACATCACAGAGCCTGATTGGGAATCTAGCCCTCCCTTTCTCTCTGCCCCTCCCCCACTCATGCTTGTGCACTCTAAATAAATAAACACTAAAAAAAAAAACCCTAGTAATGCAATTGCTGGATCATAGGGTAGTTCTATTTTTAACTTTTTGAGGAACCTCCATACTGTATTCCAGAGTGGCTACACCAGTTTGCATTCCCACCAACAGTGCAAGAGAATTCCCTTCTCCACATCCTCGCCAACACCTCGTTTCTTGTTGATTTTAGCCATTGTGACAGGTGTAAGGTTGCTCATTGTAGTTTTGATTTGCATTTCTCTGATAAGTAAGTGATGTTGGGCATCTGTTCATGTGTCTGTTGGCCATGTGAATGTCTTCTTTGAAAAAATGTCTATTCGTGTCTTTTGCCCATTTTTTAATTGGATTGTTTTGGGGGGTGGTGAGTTTTTGTTTTGTTTGTAAGTAATCTCTATACTCAATGTCAATGTCGGGCTTGAACTTACTTATAATCCCAAGATCAAGAGTTGCAAGCTTTGCCAACTGAGACAGCCAGGCACCCAGAGTGTTGAGTTTTATAAGTTCTTTATGTTTTGGATACTAACCCTTTATCAGGTATGTCATTTGCTCTACTGGAGTTCTCCAGAGAAAGGGAACCAACAGGTTAGAGAAAGAACAAAAGTGAGAGTGAGAGACTTATTTTATGGAATTGGCTCACATATTGTAGGGACTGGCAAGTCTGAAATGTGTAGGGCAAGCTAGCAGGCTGGAAATTCAGGTAAGATGGATGACATAATTCAAGATCTACAGGCTAGAGCGGTGCCTGGCTGGCTCAATAGGTGGAGCATGTGACAACTGATCTCGGAGTTGTAAATTCAACCCCACTTTGGATATAGAGATTGCTTTAAAAAAAAAAAAATCTACAAGCTGGAAACTCAGGCAAGGTTTCTGTTTTTTTTTTTTTTAAGTAATCTCTTCACCCAATGTGGGGCTGGAACTTAAAACAACCCTGAGATCAAAAGTTGCATGCTCTACAGACTGAGCCAGTCAGATGCCCCCCCATGTTAGTCTTATGCAGTATTCCTTCTTTGGGAACTCTCAGTCTTTGCCCTTAAGGCCTTCAACTGATCGATGAGGCCCATCCATATTATGGAGGATAATCTGCATTACTCAAATTACTAAATTACTGATTTAAATGTTGATTACATCTAAAAAATACCTTCACAGCAACATCCAGACTGGTGTTTGACCAAACTAAACACCATAGCCTAGCCAAGGTGACGCAAAATTAACCAACACCTCAGCACCACAGCAAAAGATGACCAAATGTGAATGAATTATATCTAAAACACCTACTTTATATAACAAGTATTTTTAACACTCCTGTTACTATCCTTAAATACAATAATTATTTAACGTACCTACACATCATTTTTTTTTAATCAGCATAATGCCCTAATAGTAATATAAAGCAGTTTTTAAAACAATTTACAATGAAATGATGTCTGCATACAAATATTTGGACATAGTTATATTAGCATTTAGATGATTAGCACTTCTGTGCATTCACCATCGATTCAGTGTCTACAAATGCAGATTGTTACGATTAGCATTGTGTCAGAGACTCAAATACCAAGAACAGGCTTAGCCATCAATAGCATGGCTTTGTGAAATGTAGTCTTCCCTCCAAATTACTGTAAAACAAATTACTGTAGTCTTCCCTCCATTTAAATAAAGTTGCATAGCTAGAGAATTCAGAGAACACTAAACCTGTACAAAAAATACTTTTGTGTTTATATGGAAAAGATTATAGGCCTGGCTAATTATAAACTGTCTTTTCACTTATTTGAATATCTATGGGGACATTTAATAGTTGCGCAGGACTTGGGACAACATGTTGTGCCAAGATTATCACAGGCGTTGCAAGAAATCTAGCATCCTTGGCGTTCACCCACCAAATGCCAGAGATGCTTCCCCATCACAGTGACAAAACACTTTCACCTTGGCTGGGGGGCGGGGGGTGGATACCACTTCTGAGAACCACTGTAGTAAACAGGAAGCTATCAAAGAGATTTCCCCCAAGTTTTTCTTTGAGCAATTGGGAAAAAAAATGCAGAAAAACATAGAGACTACTTACATACTCCCATTTCCAGTACCGAGATTTAACACCTCTAACATTCTATCTTATCCCCAATCGTATTTGTAAAAGAAGTACAAAATTATAGACCTGTGACATTGTGATAGAAGAAATACAGGGGCACTTGAATGGCTCAGCTGGTAGAGCACATGACTCTTAATCTCAGGGTCCTGAGTTCAAGCCCCACGTAAAAGGTAGAGCTTATTTAAAAAAACAAAACAAAAAACATACTCATTTGCTCTTCTTCACAGGTTGTTGGCACAGAATTTCTAAGACCCCTGTAACCTTCAGAGTGATGACTCTGTGCTAATGAGATGACTTGGTGGGCCCCTAGTTTAAGGACGGGAGCTGATTGCCACAGAACAGGACCAAGGCATGATTAGAGGACTGGAACTTTCAGCCCCACTCTCCCAACCTATAGGTTGGGAAGAAGGGATGGAGATTGAGTTCATCACCAATGGCCAATGATGATTTAATCAATCACGCTTATGTAATAGGACCTCCATAAAAACCCTAAATAATGGGGCTCAAAGAGCTTCTGGGTTGGTGAACACACAATGGTGATCTTAGGGTGGTATGCCTTTACCCTGCCCTAATTATCTCTTCCATTCGACTGTTTCTGAGTGGCATCCGTTATAATAAACCAGTAACAGTAAATAAAGTGTTTTCCTAATTTGGCTCTGTGAGCCATTCTAACAAATTATCAAACCTAAGGAGGAGGTCATGGGAACTGAGTTGCAGCCAAGTCACGCAGAAGTGGGGGTAACCCAGGGACCCACTACTTGTGATTGGCATCTGAACTGGGGGACAGTCTTAGGAGACTGAGCCCTTACCTGTAGGGTCTATACTAACTCCAGGTAGCTAGGAGAACTGAATTATGGGATACTTAGCTGCTGTCTGCAGAGCTGGGAGAATTGTTTGGTGTGGGAAAAACACATTTGGTGTCAGAAATCCTGTGAATAGAGGAAACAATTGTCAATTTAAAACGCCTTCAACCTCTGCCCTACTCCACCTCACTTCACCCCCAATATAACTTCTGAGTTTAGTGTGTCTTTTCAATCTATTTTTACAATTTTATCCACAACACGGAGTATGGTTTTTCCCATGGGTTTGTGATACTCTATCATCCTCAATTTCTCACATATACATATGATCTGTTTCTGAGCTTATTATATTATGCCAATGATCTATTCGTCTACTCCTGCACTAAAATGCCACATTTATATTACTCTAAGCTTTCTACTATGTCTTGATACCTGGTAGGATCAACCCATCTTCTTTGTTCCTCTTTAAAACTGTCTTAGCTACTTGTGCTTTTAAAGAGTTTTTAAAAGGAAAAGTGGTATTTTCTACAGACATGTGACCCAGCATAGGACAGTGAAGAATCCAAGAAATCTTACTGGAAAAAGAGAAGACAGGGGAGTAGAGAGGATGTTCTATTCAGAAAGAAAGCACAAACAGGCACGGAACAAGAAACAGCATGTGATCATATAGGCAGTTGATATTAAAGAACATAAAGCATGAAGTAGAAACATAAAGTGGGTCAGGTCTTAAGGACCTCATATGCCATGCTAAGGAGTCTGGATTCAACTCTACGGGTGAGAGTCTTAAACTATTGTTTATGATAGAGCTTCAGAGAAGACTGAAAGCAAGAGAGTGCCATAATTTAGTTAGTTCCAAATAGAGATCTAGGATAGCAATGTGGCAAATAAATTAGATGAGGTCAAGATTGGAACCAAGACCCCTAAAAGGCTTCTGCAAAATTGTAAGCAAGAAATGGAAAGGACAGAACTGATTAAGTGGATGCTTAAATAGTAAGAATGAATAAGACAATTACTTGGTTGGGAGTAGGATACAGGGAAATCTATTAAAACTCTCATTTCTGACTTGGATGATAACATCATTAACTAAAATAGGGAGAAAAAAATAGGTCCCAGAGACAAGGAATGCGATTAGTTGTGAACATGTCAAGTTAGGGGACTATGAGATATTCAAGTGGATATGTCACACAATTGGATAGAGCTGAAGCTCCAAAGGTCAACCTAGACGATACAGATTTGGAGGTCAGCAGTAGGGATGAATAGCTGACATTTATTGAACGCTTATCATATGCCAAAGAAATACTTAACATGAATTATCTCATTTAATCTTGAAACTAATCTTTTAAATTAGGAACTATTATTTTTTAATCCACCTTAAACAGAGGTAAACTGAGGAATTAAGAATAAGCAACTGGACTACTGCAATACGGCTAGAATGGTAGAGCTGGGATACCAACACCGAGTACTTAACTATTCTTGTAATGTTAAAATCATTGAGTGCCTAGAATAATCCAGGAAAAACATATAGAATGAGAGAAATGGTCTAAAAACAAAATTCTGAAGCACATCAGTGTTTAAAGTGGGCAGAAATTCCCAAAGGAAATCAAAAGAAAAAGTCAAAGGCATAGAAGGAAACAAGAGAGTGGTCCCTCCCTAGGGCCAAAGTCCAACTTCAGTGCAGCAGAGAAACAGCCAGGGAAGGACCGAAATCATCAGTGGGTATGGCACAAGAGGCCACATTAACCAGGAGTTTCAACACAACTGTGGAGGTGGAACGAATTTTAAGTCTGTGGAAGTGGCATCATGTGGAGTTCTCCTTAAATAATCTTGAGCAAGTTCACATACTGAGAAGGAAGAATGTGAATTAGAGACAACTAATGGAGCAAGGTCTGGGATTGAAAAGGGTAATGAGGGAGGCAAAGACCACAGCAGAGCTGTTTGAAGGATCTGTGATGGGCACAGGCTAGACAGGAAATCAGTTTAGGTCAAGAAAGGGCTGAAAGACTGGAAGAAAACAGAAGGTAGCAAAAGACCTGAAGTCTCCAAGTTCCAGAGAGGGTGGAAATGAGAAGGTAAGAAAGCTTCTCAAAAAGACTGATGTAAGAAAAAAGGGGGGGAGGAAAGGGGTGAAACAGAAGTCGGAGAGAAAAAAAAAAAGACCGATGTTCCACTTTTTTTTTTTTAGGGAGTGCAAGGGGCAGAGAAAGAGGGAGAGAGAATCTTAAGCAAGCTCCACACCCAGCGCTGAGCCCAACCTTGAAATCAGGACCTGAGATGAAATCAAGAGTCAGACGCTTAACCTACTGAGCCACCCAGGTGCCCCTATGTTACATGTTTTGAAAGTGCACAGGGGAGCTTGGAGAATGGTAGTGACCCTACCATACAGGCAAGTGAGAAAGCAGAGAAGGTGAAGCAGAGTTCTTGGTTAACACACCAAGAGAGGATGGGAGTAGAAGGACTGGTGGTATAGGAAAGCTGAGGTTTTTTTAATCACAGAAGAGGGCCTTTAGGTGACAGGTTTAGGAGTCGGACAAAAGTCAGAACAGTATGCACATGAGAAAGACAAGTGTCCAAGAGGATTGTTATTTTGGGGGATTACCAAGAATGACGTGAACCAGCAAGACTCAAAGCTCAACATGGAATGGTGGCAAGAACAGCTCTTTTCATAGTTGGGTTTTACCTTGAATGCACGGTTTTCTTTCACATCCTCTTCACAACTTTGTGAAAAGACCTGCAGGTAGATTTCCTATGTGAAATCAATCCTATGCTAATACTACACCCCCTGAGTTTAAGGAGCTGGACTGCATTACTATAAGCTGCCCAACAATTCTTCCCTTTGAGAACTAGGCCTCCTTCACTTTGGGTAATTTTGACAGGGCTGTTAAACAAGGGCTTCTGCCTTCCTTAACTGAGGGGTGCACCGCTGGCCGCGAGCTTGCCAGAGTACTTGTCAATTACCTTGACACAGTAATTGGTGCTGGAATGGTCACTGACCAAAGAAGAGCTTTGGTCTCTACGGAGTCTTTTCAGGGGATTTATACAGATGCTGAGACAGTCTTTTCTGACATCATGAGTTGATACTACCAGTCCTAAAACTGCACACCCCTATTTCATGGGTGCTAAGAACTCAAAATATAGAAATCCAGTCTGTGACTAGAAAACAGGTAGTCAAGGCCCCACCTCTGTAGCCCATACCCTATTTAAGTACACAAAAATACCAAGACATAGACACGGCAAAATATTTAATGTCTGCCTTATCCTCCCATTCCTGTTGTGATTCAACAGCCTCCCCAAGATGGAGTATCAGAGAAAACATGGGCCCTTTTTCTCAGCAGGATTTGGAAACCATTAAGGCCCTAGTTCTCTTGACTTGGAACCGAGTGCAGGTGAGATCGTTCCACAGCATGCCTCAGGCCTCTCTGTTCAAGGAAAATAGCCCCCCGGTTCTACAGGACTCCTGAGGTCTTCTGTTCTTCTGCAGCCTGGCGCCGGGAGCTGCGCCGCTGGAAATAGTGGTAGACTCGGGCACTGCAGAGGTAGCCCCCGTACACAGTGAGGAGCATCATGGAGGTAGAGAAGGTCTTGTAGCCAATGTCAGCTAGTTGCTTGGCAGTTGGCATGTTGTCCCCTACAAAGACAGACTGGATTTAGACCCAAGGATACGGCCTCATCTGCCCAGCCCACTTCTCTGCTTAAGGCCATTCTACAACTTCTGCATCCTGCTTAGTCTGTCTGTACTCTACTCTGGATGGCCGCTACACCCACGCAGAGTCTTATACTGGAAGATACTGTTCAAGAACTCTTAAGATTCAAAAAGAAAATATAGTCTGCATATGAGATACAAAAACACAGCTAGAAAGAGGTGCATTTGAATGACATCACAGGTAACACCCGGCCCTCTATGTTCGTGGGGAAAAGTGACTGGTATGAACCACCCAGAAATGTTTGTAACTGGTATATGACTGTAAGCACGCATCAATTTTTCTGGCTAGTAGGGAATGAATGGGGGTAGTCAGAGATTAAACGAGAGCAGGAGTTCTCTCTGGGAGATCAAATGGGAAACTTCTACGCTATATCCAATTTGTTTTCCCATAAAACCAATCTTGTTCACAGTGGTTAAGTTCCCAGGTGATCCCTCAAGCATCTGTTTAAAGCCATAATATACCTGAAATAATGCCAACAGTATGTTTACACTATTTCAATTATACTTAACCTTCTACAACTTTAATTCCAAGTTCCAAACATAATTCCAAGAACCTATCCTAAGGGTTAAAAAGAAACTGAGTCCCCAACAAATTGTTAGCTCACATTTGCATGAATAAATTACTTCTAATTTAACTGTTCCCTAGATACTCTGAACTAGAGAACAAGATAAAGTTTAGCATGGGAATCTTTCATCCTGAACAAAATGTTCCTCAATTTGGGACTATGAATGTGTTCTTAGGCTCCTCTCTGTTGAGGGACTTGAAATTAAAAGACTGAAATTAGCAAGAACGGGTTGCTTAAAAGTCAAGAATTTGGAAGAAAAGCTCAGGATTGGCTGGTTTAGGGGGTCAAGAGTAGGGTGAGGCAAAGAAGAGCTTCTCACAGCAAGCTCTATGGGCGAAACACTGCCTTTGAGCCAGTTCCTGAGGGTGGAACCCAAGCTGGGCTGAGGCACAGCTTCCCTGAATTCTAATTCCAAATGACTATGGAAAGTGACATTACATAGAGGAAGAAAACCATATGGCACAGGTTCAGGCGAGAAAGAGTTGCGTTCTTGGTTATCTGAGGCTTGAAAGGGACCATGAGCTGTGAGATAGTGAAGAAAACACACATACCTCGAGCTAAGGTGGTAGACAAGATCCCAGGAAAGAGACCTGCAACCTTCAACCTCCGTCTCACTTATTCCTTCTCCACCTATCCCCTATTATCCCAGCCAGATGCTAACCAGTTATAGGACCACTTCTTCGAGGGGCTGGAGGAAGAAGGCTGGAAGCATTCACCAGCTAACAAAAGTAAAAGGATGGTACAGCTTGGCTAGAAGAGCGACAGAAGACCTACTAACAGATGTAATTTTGGTGTCTAGAACCTCACTTTCGTTTCTTATCTAATCCAACCTGAGATTTCTATGTTCAAGCTAACAAAAATTCTCCACAGACCCTGAGCTAAGGCAGGCAGTAGAAATGGAGAGGAAAGATGCACAAGTTATTTTGGAAGAATGTGATTTATTAACGGAATGGATTAGGATAAAGCTGAAAATATCTCCAAGGTAGCAAATTAGGAAACTCTGTGGATGGGATAATAGGGATAAGAAATGGAAAGAAAAAGGTGTGTATCACTGTGCATATGGGGGTGGTAGTGGCAGTGAGTAGCAGTCAAGTTCATGAGATGGGTTTTGGATATGTTAAAATTCAGATGTTCAACACAACATTCATGTGATAATGCCTACCAGGCAGAAAGACATGCAAATTGGACCAGATCTTGAGAGAGAGAGACTAGGCTATAGATACAGAGGTTAACAGTGACACCAAAGCAGAGGATAAAACCGGAGAGAGAAACCAAGGGAACGCTGGTTTGAAGAAGAAAAAGAATTCATGAAAGAAGGCAGGTGGGAAATTCCAGAAACATCTGGGAAGGCTTTTTCATTTAACTACATCTCCCTTCCTGGTTGCAAATCACTGCAATCAAGTCACTGCCACTGATTGAGTTATCCTTCCCACCCGTGAGCCAGAATGAAAACTGGGAATCACCACTCCAAGTTAAGTGCCATGAAGACTGGTCAGATGAGATCATCAGATGGGAAAAGATAACTCGATCATGGGTAAACAAACCTAAGGTAGAAGTCAATTTAGTGCACTGATTAAGTGAAAGCACAGATCCTTTTTTTTTTTTTTTTTTAAATAGGCTCAAGCCCAACATGGGGTTCGAACTCATGACCCTGAGATGGAGAGTCCCATGCTCTACCAATTGGGCCAGCCAGGCACCCAGTTAAAGCACAAATTCTCACCCAGAGTTCCAGTAGAGCCACCAACACCACCTCCCAAGTTTCATGTGTCTATGTATTTTTCTGGGACAGAGAGAAATAGATTACTAGAAGGGTAACTTTTTACCTCAAAGAATTCTTGTGATTTTCTGGTTAAGGGAACAGAAGTAAAGGTGCAGCAGCTTGAGAACGTTAACAAGATCAAGGAAATTCTAATTAGATTTTGTTTATTGATAAGATACAGATATGTTTTAAAAAGGAAAAGGCTGGTGGCTAACCTGAGAATAAAAAAAGAGGTGGATAGGATGGAACAAGATCCAGGATGGCTCAAGAAAAGGCAAAATTAGAAGCCCAGGTAGAAGGATTTACCTTGGAAATGAAAGAAACTTGTGAGGTTAGCAACACACTCTCATATGAGAGACATCCATTTTCTTAAAAAAAAAAAAAAAAAAAAAGAAGAAGAAGAAGAAAAGAAAGAAAAGAAAAAAGCTCAAAGCTGGGTCTGTTATGGGGTGATGGGGTTAGACTGAAGTTTCCAAAAAATAGGGAGATAAAAAAAACAAAAAACAAACAAACAAACAACAACAACAAAAAAAAAAAAAACAGGGAAAAAACACAAGAACCAGTATGAAAAATTCCATAGGAGTGCAATCTGCAAAGTTCTGGCTCTTCTCTTTTTCTGCCCCCTAAACATGGGAGTACTTCAAGACTCGAGTTTCTCCTCTGGAAATCATTTCCTCAAATGTGTTCCAGCCACCTCCGCCTAGATTTACTCATTTATCTGTCTACCTTTTACTCGTACTATGAAGGCCACAAAGAAGTACATGGCTTCTGTCACAAAGCAGCTATGGTCTGATGGGGAAAAGCCATACATCCCAAATCCTGTTACCTAAGGTAGAAGACGGAGCGGATCAGAAGAGAGGCAAAGTGAGAGTTCAGAGAAAAGGTGGGGGCTCAAGAAAAGTTAGCAATAAGCTGGGGAGGGGGTGTGCGGCTCTGTCTTTTAGATGCGCAGGCAGGATTTACACCAGTAGAGAATAAGGAGGGGGAGAGCATTAGAGGAACCGAAAGCAGCGAGTGGAGCTGTTTAATCGATAAGCACGAAGGGTGCCCGGCGAAAGCCACATATCAAGGCGCAGCCGACTGTAAGGCAGGGAAGGGTCCGAGCTACCGAAGTCAGAGCATGGAGGGCCAAGGCGCGGGTTTGGAGTCAAGGTTTCACGGAAACCTATGGCTGTCGGGGGCCTGTAGGACTGCAAGCGGGGCAGATGGCGGCTCGCGCGGTTCGCGGCGCAGGAAACGCGGTGATCTCAAGGGCACCGAAGACGGGGGCTTGCCAAGATGGGTTAACAAAGGCCGATCCAAGACCGGGCGCCTCAGCGGACAGGCGGCCCCTGCGGGACCCTCGCAACGGTGTACCTGAATGTTGCAGCTCCCCGGCGTCCAACCTCGGCCTCTGCAGGCAGCGTCAGGCCGCCGCAATCTGCGCAATTTCCTAGCGCAGCCGGACTCAGCAACCCTGACCATGTATGCGTTATTGGCATAGACCTGGGGCGCTATTGGCGCGGAAAGCCACCCTTTCCGCCCCCACCCCCACCCGACCCGCTTACCCTCTAGGACTCCGCTCCGGACGCCAGAGATAGCAGCGCGCGGAACACTACACAAAGCCACCCACCGAGGACGCAGCTCTCGTTTGCCGCAGCTCGGCTGGTTCCCGCCTTTGTGCTTCCGGGCCAGTCACCCTTACTACGCATCCTCAGACGAGTCTTCCTTTCGGAGAGGACCGTTGCATTCTGGGGGTTGTAGTCATTGTCCATTGAGAGAGGGTCTTTGGCGACCCAGCTCTAGAACCGGAACTTTTAGGGATACACAGTCAAGATAGAAAACATAACCTTTCTCTTCGACTCAGAGAGAGTCAGCCAATCCCCAGCCTAGGCGCGGTGACGCCCCCGGAGCTGGTAGATTCTCTAGGGGTCAGCCCGCTGGAGGTGGGCCGCGCTCCCCCTAGAGCCTGGAGCTGCCCTCTTCCGCGTGGCCGGCTTTGGCCGAACTCAGGTAGGAACCGGTACGCACTGCGAGGCCTGGACCGCCAAGGATGCTACAGGTTTGGCTAGGGCCACAGAGTGGGTACGAGGGACGAATGTCTGACGTTTCCGGCCAGTGCGTGAGCTCCCCGCTTGCAGGAGGAGTGGTGAAGACCCAAAGACGCACTGGGAAGGGAGTGTCACTTGGGGGGAAAAGGACCGCATGGGCACCCCTGCCAGGGGCCCAGAGTGGCTGGGATTATCGAGGGGGGATTTCCGGGTTTTTTTCTTCATTTTTTTTTCCTGTGGCATGAGTGAAAATCTATACATGCAGTGATACACCACAGCATACACACTGCCACGTGCGCTGAAGCGCCCCCCTCCCCCCCAGCTCGTTTCTGGAAAAACCACGATTTATTGAGTAGACAAGTAGTAGGCTTGATTGGAAGGCCCAGATTGTTAAGTGTGGAGTGAACAAAAGTAGGCAAAGGTGTCGGACTACCTAACAAGGTCGCAGCTGCAGCTGAAGGCAAAGAGCTGTCTTTCTGTCCCCACTTTGACCTCCTGGGGAGGAGCTCTGGTTTCAGTCAGTGTCCGGACCTGGGCCCAGCCAAATCTGGGGTGGCTGTGCCCCTCACTCCTGCAGCCTGATGCAGGCAGCTCTGCCCTTTACTGGTTAAGGCAGTGTGAATCCTCGAGGGCTGGGACTGAGAGGAGCCTGCCTCCCTGGTTTGGCACAGAGTAAGAAAGGGTTAACATAATGCTGGCAGAACCACAGTGTGCCAGGTGCTGCCACATAGGAAGCTGAGATCCTCTGCTGAACATGGCTGGAGGCTGGCAGGCCCATAGGGCCTATTTATAGCCAGGGGTCCAGGCTGCTGACCTGTGACATTCCCTGGCTGCCAATCCTTCCTGAAACAAGGCCAGTTCAAAGCACACTCCCTCCTCCCCTTCCTGTTCTTTCCTCATCACAGTGGGTAGGGTGGTTTTAATTTTTTCCTCCTTGAGTTTCCCAGCTCCAGAGGTGCCCAAAGTGGTCAATACCTCAGGAGAAGGCCTTCAGATGACAAAGGAGAGCTGGCCTTGGAATGTCAGGAGCCATCAACATGGACTTGCTCACCCTTACTTCCCTATCCCAGATTACCCTTCGGGCCACTTTCTGGCCCCCTGATGCAGGTGTTGGTTAGTTGCCCTGGCTGCTCTGGGGGCAGCTGAGAAATAGGTATAGGGTTTGGGAGGAGAAAAGGGGTGGAGCTAAGGATGTCCTTGGGAAGACAGCGGCAGGAGGGACCCAAATGACACCTCCCCCCACTAGAGCTCCAGAGAAGAGAGGCGGAGCAAATTCAAAGGTCATAGGGAGCAGAGTGATCTGAACCAGCTGTGAAAAGGTGTAGCTGTCAGCAGATTAGGTTCCTGCTCCCCAAAGAGGGCCCTGGCCGGGAGGGTGAGGGAAGGCTTAGAAAGGTCATGCATGATGGGGAGAAGCTAGCAAGAACTAGGAAGTCCCCGGGGAGAATGACAAGCCCCAGGGCCAGAGATGCCAGCATGGCAGCAAGTCTGGTGCCAGGGCAGCCTGGGGGCGGGGGGGGGGGGGGAATAGGAATGACCAGAGGTTTCTGAGGACGCAGATGTTGCTAGGAGAAGCTAGGAGGGGGTTGAGAGCTTTGTATTTTGTTAACAAACACTGAGATCCATTGATGCTGTGTGGGGCTTGGCAGAGGTCAGAGCAAAGGGGTCCCTGGGGCCTGTGTCGGCTCAAAAGCCCAGACCCCTCCTTGGCAGCCCTTACCTCATTCCTCTTGTGGCTGAGGTACTTCTTTAGCCATTTAACTGGGCTTGGGGACAGGACTTCTGGTGTGTGAGAGGCAGCAGTGGGCAGCCCTTGCCTCCCTCTCCCTTCACCCTCCCCTCAACACACACACCCAAAGCAGACAGGACTGGGGTGTGATTCTACCCCTTTCAGAGGACAAGGAGAAAAGCCCGCATCTGGAGAGGGACAAGGCAACTCCATTTCTGGCGAGATGTGGTGGCAAGAGGCTACGGGCTGCTTGATGGTTCAGGATCTCCAGGCAGGTAGTTGGGCCCCACAGCCTCCTGTCCCCCAGAAGAGGCTGCTCCATGGAGAGTCCCAGAGATCCTGGTGGCCAGGTACCCCAAGCTTCTGACTATCTCCACTGGGGTAAAGAAGCTGCCTGGCCTGGCCCCAGCTCCGCTCACAAATGTTCTGGATGATTCTGCAGGCAACAGATGAATTCACCCACTGGATGGTTCTCATAGCATATCTTGTACACAGCCATGAATAGAGGAAACCTAGAATGGGGAAGGAGAAACCCAGATTAGCCTTCCGGTATACCTCTACTACCTGCCCCCGCCCACTCCCTGTCCACCTCCTAACCCTCCACTCTCCTACTCTCCCACCTTTGAGCTCAGGCCGACTCTGGTTCTCAATTTCCAATTGCTGAGAAGTTGAACTCCTAGTCCTGGGTTTAGGGCAGGTTGTTAATTGCCCTGCTCCCTATTGTATTGAACTTGCCTGTATGATTCCCTGGCATGAATTTTTTGTTCTAGTTGGGTAAGCCACTTAACCTCTCTAAGCATCAGAATCATCAACTATAAAATAGGACCAATATAACAAAGTAATGAAGAAGCCATTATGTATTAATGTGTAGGTGCTCAATAAATGCATTTCTTTCTTCCCATCCTCTTACATAGGCTGCTTCCTTTACCTTGGGGCTTTCTGCCGACCAGCCATAAGCTGATCTTCTGAACCTGTTTCATACTCTCTTATTCTAGGATTCTTTCTCAGATCAGTAGAGCTCTGCTCTGATCAGCCCATCACTCCCACTGTCTTTGTGCTCCCTGAAAAGGAGCACTTTGACACAGCGGCTGTCTTCCTCACCCCTCGGCACCCAGGACAAGATTCAGGGGACAGAAAGGTTGGCCTCCAGGGAGCAGCTTAGATGGGATGATGGGACAGTCAGTTGAGTTTATTCCTGCTGCCCCAGAGCTCCAGCCCCCATAGCAAAGGACAGGAGGACAGGACCGGAAGTGAGGCTATGCAAAGGGGTCCAAGCAATGTGGTGCAAAGAGCAGTAGACTGGAGGGAGTTCAAAGACTATGAAGTAGCAGAGGGACAGCAGGCAGACCAGACTCTCTCCAAGCTGTAGTCTCCTTGTCTGTAAATACAAGGTTCCCTCTCCACCCACTTCACCGATTGAGGAGGGATCAGGAAGATGAGTGTGGAAAGCACTTGTGGCTGTGGTTCCCTCCTCCACTGGGGCTGGGGCAGACACCTACTTGTCCACCATGCCCTTGTGTTGGAGGATGCTGTGTAGCTCCCGGGCTGTCGGGGGCCCCTGCAGCTTCTGCCCATTCAGCATCTCTTTCTCCAGCTGCTCAATGGGCTGTGAAGAAAAAGAGACGGGTGGTTGGAAATGGCAGACAAGGGTTGTCAGGGGGAGGTGGAGAGTCTGGGGCTCAGATGGGAGGTGGGATCTTAGACACCTAAAGGGCCCACCCTCCATTCTCCATTCTCCCAGGGTTCCTACCTTTCCTGTGCGGACGAAGGCCTCGGCCACCTTTCGGTTCCTCCCTCCGTAGCAGGTGGTGATGAGGTCACCGATACCACAGCTCTCCAAGAAAGTGGCAGAGGACACAGGGCCACTGCAGAAGAGCTTGGCAAAGGCGACCATCTCCATGAGCCCCAGTCGGATCACCGCTGCCTTGGTGTTGTCACCAAAGCCCAGCCCGTCACAGAAGCCAGCTCCCACGGCCACTATATTCTTTGGGGAGTGGAGGTCACAGGTGAGAAAGGATCCCTTCCTGCAGGCCCTCGGGCACCATCCTCATGCTCCTTCCATCAGCCATGTGAAATATAGTGGGTGGGCTCCTCAACTAGCTCCTCTGCTTGATTTTCCCACTCGCTGTACCCCTGGGCTTGTGCTTCCTGGCTCTGCAACCCTGCCCCCTACTCCATCCTTGAGAACATTTCCTGAAAACCAATCTTCTGTTCAGCTAGCCCTCCCATCCTTGACTATTCTGCTCCACATCCCTGATGTCCTCAACTTGTCCAAGATCCAGAGTTCTGGCCATCAACCTGTCTGGGTGCCCTAGATATCTTATCTCCCATTAGCCTGGGTGCTTTCCCAGGACATCTCCTCTTCCCCCTGGACCGCCCACTGGAGGCAGGGACAGGAATGTCCTACAAGGGGCTATAGGGAGAAAGGGAGGAGGAGGGAGGTCCAATGTTTGATAGTGAGTAATTGTCAGGCCTGAATGACCCTGACCTTGCTGTTGCAATTCTTCCTGCGTGTGTGGGACTTGGTGGGGAAGGCAAGCAATTGCCCAAGAGTGAGGAGTACCAGCCACCTCGTGTAGCTAAGCCAGGCCCTCCATCAGGATCTTCTCCCCACCTCATAGATGCCTCTGCACCCCTCTCACCTTTAAGGCCCCACAAATCTCTACTGTATCCACCTCTGGCACCACTGTGATGCGGAAATTGGGTGTCTGCATCAGCTTTTTCAGAAGCTCTCCTTGGGCCTGGTCCTTGCAGCCTAAAGTGGGAAGGGAGGTGAAGCTTTGAGAGGGGATTCTCTTTCCACACCAGCCCTAAGCAGGACCTGCCACCCTTTCCCTGGGCGGGGGGGGGGGGGGAGTCCCGGTCCTCCCTCACCTCTGATGCTTGGGTCTTCTTTCCTTTGCCTGCCTTATGGGGGAAAAGATGGCTACGTGGGGGAGGGGGGAATACGGAGAGGGGATGTGACAAGCTGCACTTGTCAGTGATGGTTAGGGCTCTCACCAATGGTTGTCTCACAGAACTTCTCATCAGCCACCTCGCTGGCAATGTTGGCCCCCATCAGCACACTCATGGGGATGCCAAGGTGCTCCCCAATCACTTCAGAGATGAGCTTCAGCCCTTTAGGGCCCTCGTCTACCCCCTGGGCACAGGATGGAGCTCAGGCCAGGTGCCCTTTATGCCCAACTGAGGGCTTCCCACCCAGAAGTCCTGCCCCTTCCAAATCTACTGTTCATCAGTGTCCCTCCCCAAAGGCCCTGTCCCATTCTAACTCAGCCAAAGCTTGCCGTGAGGAGGGTAGATGGCACGTGAAAATGAATCCATTTGAAAATTCTTCCATATACCCTCAACCAACCTACTTCCTGACGTCCCTCAACAACCCACCCCCAAGGACCTCAAACTAACTTCCATCCCAGTCACTGCTCCAAACCACCTTCCCTTTCACATTCCTCAAACCCAACAGTTCCTCATACCCCCAGGCATCTCTTGTATGCCTCCCAAACTGCAGACATCTGCCTCCAAAGCTACTTCTAACTTCCCCCCAACCACCCTCCCCACCCCAGCGGCCCCCAGCACCTATTTCTCAGCCTCCTCCAAGCAACTCCTCTCTTCTCTCCAAAAAACTCTTGGCCTACTTCTGCCATTTTCTGTTCTCACTTCCCCTACCCTCACCCCACAGCAGTTAGCTGCACCCCATCCACACGAAAGTGTTCCTGGCACCTTAATAAGAGATACACCAATGGCGTTTGCCTTCAGGTGGCCCTTGAGTTGATCACAAATCTTGCCGATGAACTGATGGGGCACCACAAAGATCAGGATGTCAGCACCGGCTGCAGCCTGGACCACATCTGGGACAGCCACCTGTGGGGGGCGACCAGTGCTCATGGGCCTCACGGACTTCTGCTAGCCCATTCTGGAGATCTAGGGGCCAAGATGTGAGGCTGGTGGGGGAGAAGGAAGGGCAGTCAGGGGATCTAATCTGGAAGGCCTGAACTTGGAGGAAATGGAACACTGCATTCCCTCCCCCTTGCTGTCATTCCCTCTCCGGCTCCAGCTGCCCGGGGCTCCTGAGGACTCCTGGGAGCCTCCTCTCAGTGCTTCTGTAGCCCTTGGCTGTGGGACAGTGAGGGAGGCCACAGAAGGCCTGGGCTTGGCAGGAGGGAGAGGCCAAGTAGGGTTTCATCACCCTGATTCTTAAGGCTCCCAACTGGGAAGGGAGAGCCCTTCCTGCTATCTTCCCTGCTCCCCCTTTCCAGGTTGGGAACAAGCCACGTGGATTTGACTAGAGACCTTAAGTCCAAGGAGCACCCTCCACGTCTGCTAATAACCCAGTGAATAAGTAACAGGATTAGAGCCTGAGGCAGGCGCTACCCAGACCCCAAGTCTTTAGTTGTCATGGAAACCAACTTCCTCATCCTCCCTTTCCTGCTTGGGAGCCCATAAGTGTATGGGTGTTGGGGGGGGGGGAGGGGACGGTGGAGGTGGAGGTGGAGAGGGTTCAAGTTCTTTTCAGTCCCAGGAAGTCCCAGGAGAGCAGTTTGGGGATTTTATATAGGGGTGCCCTGTGCCTAGAGCAGCCCTCCCAAGATGCTTTCCAAGTCCAAGTAGCAGCTGAAATGACCCCCCTCTCAGCAGGAGGCACCCCTCCGCTTCCTTCTCCCAGGGTATTGGGGCTTACCACGTTGGGGGGCAACTTGTGGCCTGGCAGGTATTTGACATTCTCATGCTGTGTGTTGATGATCTCTGTCAGCTTTTTCCCCCCGACGTCTTCCTCAAACACCCACATGGTCACCCGTGGGTCAAAGTGTGACAGCTGGGCCGCATTGCCGCCCACAATCTTGGCGATAGCAGAGCCCCTGGTGGGAGGGAGAGCACAGAAAGTGGAGGAGTCAGGGCAAGAGGGAGGAACGGTGGCAGGGGAGGGGGCAACGCTCCACCTCAGGATGGCACCACAGCCTACCAGATTATTTGCTTGCCACCTTCCTTATGACCTGGACCACCACCATGAAAGTGCGTCTTTGGCAGTAGAAAGGAGACTTAGTCTATCTTATACTTTGCAGCTGGAAAAGGGGAACAGCCTTCAACCCCCAGCCCTAAGCAGCTATTCAGGCAGAGAGGACTCTGGAAGCTCCCTTCCTGTGGTGAACAGGTGCAGCTGCCCGGGCAAGCAAGGGCCAGGAAAAGGTTTGGGCACCATCTGTCCTGTGGGGGTAGGCACAGAAGATACCAGGGGTGGTACAGAAATTGGAGGGCATTTCCTACCCAGTGTCTGCCTCCTGCCCACCAAGCCTCTCTCCCTAACCCCCTGTGTACTTGGGGGAACCTCCCGTTCCCTCCCCATACTTGACAGAGTCACTTACCAGTTGCCGGAGCCTACAATGCAGACTTTCTTGCCAGCCATCGTGCCGCTGCTCTAACCGATCTGGCTCAGTGCTGCACTCCCAGCTTCTCTGCGGGGCTCGGAGCATATAACTCCACCACACGTGGGTGCAGCCAAGTCCCGCCCTCCAGGGGCGGGTGGGGAGGCGGGAGCCCAGGGAGACGGAATCTGGCAAAGCCAGGGAAAGGGGAGAAAAGAGACAGGTGGAGAACAGGAATGAGGCAGAGTCCAGGCCCCGCTTTTCTTTTTAGGTTTGCCAGCTGATGGTGCCAGTGAGCTTCTTCCCTTGGCCCCAGCCCTCCCTCCCTGTAATGGTCTCATTTTGAAATCTGCCAAGAAATAGCCCAGATGAGGAGCAAGTGACTGGTCCCCCCCAATCCCTTCTGTCCCCCAGCACTGGCCTAAGTTGTATTCAGTTCTAGTAGCAAATACAGGAATGCTTTCTTTTCCAAGGTAGGAATCATGCCACATATCCTCCTAGGACCCCAAAGTCTGCTCTAGAGGTTTATCCTCTAGCAGTGACAAAAGACTACATGTCACTGGCCCCACACTAGCTCTGCTGCAGGGCTGCGTGAGTGAGGTGCATGGGTGTAGACTCACTTTTGAGGATAAGACTACGTGTAAGAGGTAAGGGCCTGCTTTGGGGGCATCGCAGCCCAAGGATTAGCAGAGACCTCAAGAGCCCCAAGAGACAAGGTCATCTCGGTTACCCAGTGTTCATCTCAGGGACTCACCCTTGGGCCTCTCTCCTCACCCCAAAGGATCCTCACCTGAATGTCTTCCAGGAAAAGAAGGTGGGAAAAGCCAAAGTTAAAAGCTCTGATGCCAAGTGGCTTACAATTCTCTTGCAGACTCTGGGTTTAAGGAAGAAGAGGACAGGACAGAAAAGAAGGCAGCTAAAGCATTCACTGTCCTTGAGAGGTTTTGAGCTTCCTTCAAGTCTTTCTTGGGTTTCCAAGCTACCACATCATGGGCTCCCTCAGGTTACTGGCTGGTTTGCAAGAAGCCAGAAAGGGGGAGGCAAGACCTGGGGCAGCTGTAACTTCTGTGGAGCTTTGTGGTCTCAGATCTTGTAATGGAGAAGTGGGGTGTGTGACTGGAAAGAATACATTGAGGGGCACCTGGGTGGCTCAGTCGGTTAAGCATCTGACTTCGGCTCAGGTCATGATTTCATGGTTCGTTAGTTTAAGCCCTGCTCTGGGCTCTCTGCTGTCAGCACAGAGCCGGCTTCAGATCATCTGCCGCCCCCCACCCCCGCTACCACTCCCCCGCTCACACTGTCTCTGTCTCAAAAATAAACATTAAAAAAAAGAAAGAACACATTGAACAGTCCAGGGCCCTACATCACCCACAGCCATTTGAGAAGAGAAGCAGCTCCGGTTTCTAGGCCGACCTGGAATGGGACAAATGGCTCTAACACTCCAGCTGTCCCTGCACCTTGGCCTAGAGGGCAGACGCCACTGTCTGCTCATGTGCTGACCTCCTGGCTTGGCAGATTGCTGAGTGGGTGTTTTCATCCCTCTGGGCCACTGCTGGCCACCAACAGCAACGAGCACTAGGCCAGAGGGGAGTTTGTGTGCAACCACTGTGTAAGAGTAAATGGGCTCGAGGGCAAGTCTGTGGAGAAAAGGTTTTTCTAAGTTCTAGGGACTGCCTGAGAAGAGCCCACCATATTCCCCTCCCATGGCCAGGGAGTTCCCATAGGGAAACATACACGAAGTTGGTAGTTGGTTTCCCTTAGGAGTAAAGTTGCACCTGCTACAAAGCCAGCCTCCCACAGATCGCTCCATTATTGCACTGGCACAGAGACAAAGGCACCAGTGCCAAGTGCCAGCTGGGAACACTGATTATGGGTGATGGAAGAGAAAGAATGCTTCTGTCCCTGGTGCATATGATGGGAATCCCAGAGAATGGACGCTTATGCATAAAACAACCCCCTTGTTTTTGCCTAAATGCTTCCTTCTCTCATTTTGCCCTTAAAATCATCTTCTAAGTATGGAGACAAAGGAATTGTGCATTTATATACGAATAAAGAGTGTGCAGATTCAGAATTGGCTCATCACAGGAAGTTATCTGTACCAGAGCTCTTTTCCCAAGAGCGAACTGTAGATTATTTGCTTGAAATTAATAATGGTTCATCAGCCATTCATTACACATGTAATTAGCCTGGGTAAAAACAGATGCCATGTCAATGTCCTTGACATCAATTTTTTCCACTCCCAAGTTCTCACCCCACACGTTCTTCTGTTTTTCCTACTCAAGTCTGGTAAACCCCCAAGTTCCAAATTGGGAACAGGCTGCATCCTTGGTGGGTTTGACTGCATGCAGGCAATACTTGGGTGTTCCCATCCGTGGAGGCAAAGGAGAATTTTTTTACAACTTTGGACTGCATTGCGCTCATCCTACATTCTAAACCCCTTCATGGGTAGAACCAAGCTAGACACCACCACCAGGTGGGAAGCTGGCACATTATGATGCGAACTGCAGAATTTCATGCTTCTGCGGACAGATCAATCCTGAGCAGTCTTCTCAACTCTGCAGAGGGGCTGATTATTTGTAGTATGGAGAGGACAACACAACACTTCTCTGCTGGTCTGAAGAACTGAAATCTCACTCAGGACCATGAAGTGGAACCTTAGAGGGACAGCAGGCAGAGGAACACAGTCTTCAGTTGTGCAGGCCCTACCTAGATAGGAGCCCTGAGAAGAGGAACTCCTCTACAGGTGGGTCAGGATCGTCAAGCCTAAGGAATCACAGGCACTCAAGGGCAGTGCTCTTGAGCCAACAGGTGCTGTGGGGAGCTCAGAAGGTTAGGGGGGATGGCAGTGCCATGGTCTTGTTAATACCTCCCTAACAAGAGCCGGGGGCGGGACTCTTAGATCCAGTGAGGAAGGCCAATAATCCCAACCAGCACCTGGCCTGCTTGGACCACTGGGCCGACAGAGCAAGCTCTAAGGTGAGAACCTGATGTCTGCAGGGTAGAAACCTTGTTTTCCACCGTATTCCTAGTGCCTAGCACCACAGCTGGCACACAGCAGGTGCTCAATACATAATTGTCAAATAAAACGAATAAACACCATGAGCATGGCTAATGGGATTCAGAGAAAGAGCTCAGGGAATCGCTCTCCCTCAGCAGGTAGGGGGACCCATCCTTCAGAAGATTCT
This sequence comes from Lynx rufus, assembly GCF_022079265.1. Lineage (NCBI taxonomy): Eukaryota > Metazoa > Chordata > Mammalia > Carnivora > Felidae > Lynx > Lynx rufus. The sequence goes on along the minus strand of NW_025814889.1, from coordinate 76,884,269 downwards.
TTTATTAAAACTGGGTGACATCGATAAGGGGACAGTACAAAAAAAATTTTGGTCCATGAAAAAAACATAATAATTCAGTTAATAAAAACAGTTATCTTCAACAGGGACACTATGTAGGAGTGCTGAGCTTCCTTCTCATGGTTCCAGCCCCAAGGACAGAGGTTGTCCAGTGTCTCTGTGGGGAGAACCTTTTAAGGGAGGGGTGGGATAATGGCAGGAAGGGGAAGATGGGGAGAAAATTCTGCTGTCCCCAGTGTGGAACACGCAGGGATATGGGGCTGGAGGATGTGCTCGCAGGAGCCTGAGGAGGGGGTGGGGAAGCAGGGGCTTTGTCAGTTCTGTGGGGTTAGAGCCCAGGCTGAACGGAATTCCCCCTCTGTGCCCAGCTGTCTCCCACCCTGCTATGTTGAGTCTGCGAGCCTGGGATATGCTAACTCGGGGTGATACAACCTGGAAGAAGAATCTGAGGCTCTCCTGGAAAGATGCAAAACCATCTCAGTTCCAAGGGGCCAAGATCACAAGGTCCTGCTGCTACCTGAGGGGTCTGAAGCTTTGAGGGCAGGGGCTGGGGAGTCACAATCCTGTGAGGCAGGGAGAGGGAAGAGTCACAAACCCAACTCAGAGCTATTCGCTAGCCCTAGGCGCTTTCACTCCTCAGTGCCCTAGAAGTCACCAGTGGGTGTCAACTGGGCAAACAAGGGACAGGAAGACAGGGATGGCCCAGGGCTTTTACCCGTTTGATTTCAGGCCTGTTTCTCCATGAAAGGATGAGGGAGGCAGGGTGGAGTGAATAAATGAGTCACACCTCCAAGCAACAGCAGGAACAGCCTCTGCTGGCAATGATAGTACCCCAGGTTAGATCCCTGGGGCTCTGACAGGGAAAGGCAAGATCCCCCCACCCAAATGCCCTGAATTAGGACAGATGGATAGCAGAGGAATCCTACAAAGAGCAGCTATAGGGAGTGTGCTGGGAGGGAGCAACAGTTAAAAAACAAACTCCAATACTGATGTGGACCCCCTACGAGGGAGTAAGAGAAGCACTGAGACAGCAGGCCAATCCAGAGGGCTGCGGACTGACCTGGGGCTCAGTGGAGCCCAAGAACCAGGGTTCCTTTAGTGCTAGAGGGCAACAAGTGAAGGAGGGGTGTGCTCCAAACCTGTGGAGGGAAGGAAGGAAATTGGATTCTGTTATCAGGAGAGCCAAGATCAACTAGCTTATAGAGTGCCCCCAGGCCTGAGTCTCAGAGAAGGGGCTAAAGCTCCCAACTCCTGGGTCTCTGAAGGGCAGGGTCAGTGTAGCCGGTCCCCTTGAAGACCACCTGGCCTTAGGCCCAATCCATTCAATGCACTGATTACCACTACAGGTTCTCTCTAATACTATCTAGAGGTCCTATGTAGACCAGGGGAGGGTAGAGGCACATGGGAACTTTGTGGGGCAAAGGGAAGCTGGGGGACAGGAAGGGATGGGGTGGGAGAAGAGGGTAACAGGTGTCTTATGAGACAGAAATGTGAGACCCTCTTCATTCTGGTGTTGTCCTTGAACCAACAGCATCCCCTGGAAGGCCCCAAGCAAGACCAAGGCAGGTGCTATGAGGCAGGCAGCACAGGGCCCAAATAAGAATCGGTGCAGCCGAATCAGGGCTGTGAGGGAGGCCCTATGTATTTCGAATTCCCAGGGCTTGCTCTAATTCTTGTCGTCTCTGCTGCACCTAGGGAGAAAGCAGTGAAGAGAATAGATGACACAAACCAGAAGCTGGTACCTAATATCCTGACCCCCACCAGGGGTTCAGACCCCTTGCTTTTCGTCAGTTTCCCGTGCCCAGGCGCCTACCTTGGAGTAGAAGTATCGGCACACAGCCTCCTGGGCCCAAGGCTGGAAGTAAAACTCAGCTCGGCGCTCTTCCTCTGGGTTCCCCACCACATCAGTCATGGTCTGGAGGATACGGGAGGGGAAAAGAGAGAACAGGCTTGTGTCCCTCCTTCGCACCTGTTACGGACTGAATTGTATCCCCCCAAAAGATGTCAAAATCCTAACCCCCTAGTACCTGTCAATGTGACCTTATTTGGAAATAGGGTCTCTGGAGATGATCACGTTAAGATGAGGTCATTAGAGTGGGCCTAATCCAACAAGATTGGTATCCTTATAAAAAGGGGGAACTTGGACACAGAGACAGACATGCACAAAGGGAAGATGATGTGAAGACACACGGAGAACACCATCTGCAGACCAAGGAATGCCTAAGGGCTATCACAAGCTAGGAGAGTGCCTCGGAACAGGTTCTACCTCACAGCCCTCAGAAGGAACCAGCCCTGCTGGCACCCTGACTTCAGACTTCTAGCCTCTGGATAAACAGTAAATACCTGTTGTCTGAGCCACCCGGCTGGCAGTACTTTACTACGGCAGCCCTAGCTAATTACTGCCACCACAACCAAAGTCACCTCCTGCCATCAACAAGTCTTTGCTTTGTCCAGGGATCCTTTCTGGCTCCCCTCTTCCCTTGTTCCTCTGCGCAGCCTCTATAATGCTAGTCACAGTCACCACAGGATAGAAGAAAACTGAGGAGACGTTTCAACTCATTCAGTGCTCATTTCCACCTTCTTGCCTGAGCTTATAGTGCTCCCCTCTCTGAGAACAACCTCAAATCCCAACTTCGCCACGAAGAACTCCCCAGCTATCCTAGCCTCATCCATCTCCGTTCTCCTTTGAATCACCTCATCGGTAGTGGTGAGTTCTGATAACGTCTTACATGGTTTACAACTTTGTACGTAATACTAGTCTGTTCCCTTCCCCACAAAAGAAAACAACCTGGTCTGAAATAATCCTTTCTTTACTTTTGCTAAGACTTCCTTGCCCCACCCTCCTCCTCCTTATCAAAACCTTCCATTCTCAGGGGCACCTGGGTGTCTCAGTTGGTTAAACATCCGACTTCAGCTCAGGTCATGATCTTGCGGTTTGTGAGTTCAAGCCCCGCATGGGGCTCTGTGCTGACAGCTGGAGCCTGTTTCAATTTCTGTGTCTTCCTCTCTCTCTGCCCCTCCCCTGCTCTCGCTTGCGGTCTCTCTCAAAAATAAACAAACGTTAAAAAAAACTAAAAACAAAACAAAAACCTTCCATTTTGTACAATCCTCAGAATGCCTATTTACTGGAAGGGATGCTGCCTGATTCATAAATCATTGAATAAAACCAATTAGACCCTCAAATTTTAAATCAATCAATCAATCAATCCTATTAGCCTACTTTCTCCAAACAGAATGCAGGGTGCTTGGACAGGAGAGATCCAATTTTCTGCTCTGCATCTCCTACTATATGGTACACAGTGACACCTCATAGTAAGTAGTAGATAAACACTTGATGGTTCCACCTCCAATTCCCTACTGATTGTAAAGTGGACCCTAGAACATGCTAAAGAAAATCTGGTCCTTCACTCCCCTCTCTGGCTCTTCTACCAGATGCTACAGAAATAAAGCAAATGTGTGCCCCACTGACCTAAGTCTCTTTGCACCTTTCCTAGGTTCTTTACCTTGAGGTCCCGGCATTGGGACTGAAGCCAATCATTGATGAAACCCTGAGGGTCTCTGGCAAAGCTCAGCATGAACTCCCGCTGGGTCTTCAGCTGATTGATAGTTTCTATTGTCTCATGGATCTGAAAGAAGAGAAGGAGCTCATAACATTTTCAAACTAGGAAATGCAAAGTTAAATGGCAGACACTGTCTGACATCTCCATGTGCCTGCCACTCCCAGCCCAGGTCCGGAGTGCCACCCAGAGCCCTAACTGCTCCAGCACTCGACATTCTTTCAGCAGGTATGTAGTTTTCCTTCTGGTCTCCACAGGGTCCGCTATGGGTGAAATTACACGGTGAATACTTAATCCACAGCACAAATGGGTCCAAAAACACTCTCAGGTAGAAAAGCAGTGGTACACACAGCTGTCTCAAAAGCTATGGTCTAGGGGTTTCTTCCTGCCCTTTTCTCATTCTCTGTACTCTTCCTGGCAACCTCATTCACTTGCATATCTTCCATTACTAATGACAGGTTAGGGAGTCCTCAGTAGGCAGACCAGAGTCCGTTTTCTAAACTTCAACCAATCCAACTGCTTGACTTCTCAAGGCTCCTGAAACTCTCCAAAACATAATTCACTACCTTCTCCCCAACACACACTTCTCCTCCTGTTCTCCAGTTGCCAATCTGAATAAATACTACTATCCACCCAAGCTAAAAACCTGGGAGTCATGCCTCCTTCTCCCTCAAGCCTCACCCCACCATCCCCATTAAAATAGTATCCAAATCTCTTCAGTTCCACTTAGACACCTCTCAGATCTGTCTACTTATTTTCATCCTCACTGTCAGTACCACAAAGTTAGGCCCTCAACATATCTCACATGCGTTACTGCACTGGCCTCCTAACTGGGCTTCCTGCCTCCAGATTAGAACTCACTCTCCACCTTCCTGCAGGTGATCATTCTAAATGCAAAGAGCAGGACTTCCTCCTGTCTTCAGGACAAAATACAAACCAGCTCTCCCTATATCAAAGCTTCTTCACGACTAAGATCCTGCTTCCCCACCAGGTTTCCTTTCTCCAAACTTCCTATCCGTAGCTAGCACCGTGAGATACAGCTAGCACACGGAACGGCTTGTACTTCTTAAACGCCAGGCTCACTCTCTCATCTTTCGACCTTTACATACGCTGTTCCCTCTTTCTGGAATGTCTTCTGCCTCCCACGCCCCTAAGCACCACTGTCCCTTCTCCCCTTTCCTTAACTCTTGTCCTTCAAGATTTAGTTGGGGCATCAACTCTTCCAGGAAAGCCACCCTGTTCTCCTTTGCGTTCCTCAGAGCATTTCTGGCTTTACCCACATGGACTATGTCTAATAAGGATAGTAATAGGAAGAGCAGCAGTTACCATTTGTTCTAACGTGCCAGATGCAGAGTCATCCTTATACATGGTCTCATTTAATCCTCATAACAACCCTTACAGAAAAGTTCTTATAATCTCTATTTCGCAGTTCAGAACCTGAGGCTCAAAGCTATTAAAAGTTATAGCCAGAATCAGTGTCTGGCTGCAACCGGCACCAAGCACAGTACCTGGCATATATTAGGTGTTAATATATTTTAAACGAACACCAAGAGTCAAAAGACAGCCTAGAAGCTACGACAGGAGGCTGGTGACACCCAAGCCACCCTGGGCAGGGGCCCCTACCTTGTTGTCTAGAGTAGCAATCTCCTGCTGGCTGGCAGTAGACAGCAGAAAAGAATTCATCTGGGTCTTCAAAGTATCATCCACTTCCACATCAATGTCGTAACAGGCGGTCTTTTTCTGATCATTCGGGTCAACACTGGGGAGGAAACCAAAGGAGCCTGGTAAAGGGCTTGTTCCCTAAGACCTATTTACACAGGGTCAAGAAGAAGGCCCAAGAATGAAGGGTTTGACTGCAAAAAGGCACAAGAGAACTTTTGCGTGACAGAAATTTCCTGTACCTTCTTTGCGGTGGCAGCTGCTACATGGTGTTACATTTGACAAAGTCTCAAACTATATTTCAAGTGTGTGTGACCTACTGTATATAAACCTCAATAAAGTTGTACTGTTCTTTAATCAATGGTAAAAATTCAAACGGTACAAAAAATATCCAGGGAAAATTAAGTTTCTCCCTCCCCAAAGGAAACCAATACTGTAGTGTCTTATATGTCTTTCTCCCTGTTAAACCAAAATTGACCTGAAAATAAATTCTAATAAAACACATGCCAGGGCGCCTGGATGGCTCAGGTGGTTAAGAGTCTGACTCTTGATCTCAGCTCAGGTCTTGATCTCAGGGTCATGAGTGCAAGCCCCGTGTTGGGCTCCCTGTGTTGGTGGGCATGGAGCCTACTTAAAACACACACATGTACACACACCGTACAAAATAAAAAGTGGCTTAACCTTACACACAGGAACCCAGGACAGATCAGCTTCTAATGATCCAACACATAAGTTGGAGCAGTTACCATTGGCTGAGTGATGGTTCATATAAAGAAAGGAAGACCTTTATTGGAATTAATATGGAGTAAGGGAAAGAAAACAGAGAGTCTATAGCCAGCCACCTGCTGCCGTGAGGAGGAGGAAGGGCATTCCTTCACTCCTTATATGCGGAGACACTTTTGCCCATCCATCTTCTGAACAAAAAAGTGGAAGGAGATAACGGAATTGGGAGTCTCAGATTAGAATGTTTTACCATCCACAGAAGAGACGGCAGCCCATCAGCGATGAGCCGGTAAATGTCTAACAAATGATTCTCCAAAAGAGGAGGAAAAAAAAAAAGCTAATTGGTAGCATCTGCTGATTTCTGTGGTTTAAATATTCCCAACGTGGCTGACTTCAAGCTGTCAACGTTAGGTCACTGATCAAGGAGCTGGGAAGAGATGTGCAGTTAAGACATCATGACACAGGTATCCCCTGGTTTTGGATTCACGTTACGCCACTTTGCTTTTCTGAAAGGCCTACATTAGTCTTTCTGAAGAGAATTTTCACATTTACGAAAACAGGCAAAAAGCAAAAACAGCGTTCGGCATTTATTTTGCAGCAGCATTATAGAGGCAGCACACACCCTGAGAGCAAACGACACCACCAATCTCCTCCTCCGGGAAATACCCTTGGCATCTCAGCATCAAGCCGCTACAGCTTTGAGTTGTATCTGTGAGCATGTGTGCTTTATTTCATCATATTTTATGCAAAAGAGGTTATTTGGGGGGGTCTGGGATGCTCACAATTTTTTCCATAAAAATGAACAGAAATCACTTTTTTGCTTTGTGCCATTTCGGCTTATGAAAATTTTCATAGGAATGCTCATACTTTGGGATAGTAGGGGAAACTGCCTAGTACTTCTGCTATATATACGCAACTAATAAGATGTAATAAGGTGAGAAATGATGAGTTTTTAAGTATGTGTTACCCTCGTTTCTCCTGTAACATATTTTTTAATGTTTATGTATTTTGAGAGAGAGCACACGCATACAAGTGGGGAAGGCGCAGAGAGGGAGAGAGAGAATCCCAAGCAGAATCCACACTCAGTGTGAAGCCCAATGCAGGGCTTGATCCCAGGACCAATCCCAGGACCGTGAGATCATGACCTGAGCCAAATCAAGAGTCGGACACTTAACTAAGCCACCCAGGCGCCCCACTCTAATGTAGTAAGTTGTAAGTTTACATGTAACTTAAGTAACTGCTATTTGACCACCTGCTTCCTGAAAATTTAACAACTGTCTTATGCAAGTTGGTACCAGCCCACCCCAGCACAGTGCTGCCTCTCATACATACACATGCTTACCTGATGACATGATTAATGATGATGGGCTCTGGTGGCATAAGCAAGGCATGGAGCCGTTGAGGGATCTCTGAGAACTTCATACGTTGAGACTCAAAGATCTATGTGAAAGAGGAAAAGCAGCTAAGAAGTTGGCATTTTTTTTTTTTTAAACATTTATTGATTTTTGAGACAGAGAGAGACAGAGCATGAACCGGGTAGGGTCAGAGAGAGGGAGACACAGAATTTGAAACAGGCTCCAGGCTCTGAGCGGTCAGCACAGAGCCTGACGCAGGGCTCGAACTCACAGACTGCGAGATCATGACCTGAGCCAAAGTCAGCCACTCAACTGACTGAGCCACCCAGGCGCCCCAGGAAGTTGGCATTTTGAGCACAAAACTAATACTCTACTGGTCTTTGGCAAAGAATGGGTCCTTTTCTTACCTGCTGGAGGTACTTGTCACAGATGACAAACTCCCGCTCATGAGGGTCCTGGAGCTTGTGTGTCTTAATATATTGCCACAGTGCTTGGATGATCACTGGACGGGTCTGGGTGTGGATGCCCAGGAGCCGAGCCAGGCGAGGGTCTAATTTAAACTGGGGAGGCTGCAGAGAACCAAAGAGTACAGGGATGAATCTAGTGAGCTGGGTCCACATGCATTTTGGGGTGCTTTAGCAGGGCCATACATTCAAGCCATTTGACAAGCACTAATGTACTGTTTTCTCTGGGACCAAAAAACACTAGGAGGAGCTCAGAGATGACTAAGACCCTATCCCTATATCTCAGGAGCTTGGAGTCTGGTGACAAGGTACCCACAACTAGATTTAAACCTTTAAATATCGGGCCGCCAATGGGATGTGGCTGTGAAAGCTGGATCCCCTGACTTCACCACAGAATACCTGGTAGTCCAGCATCAGTAGGACAGTACACCGTACATTCACATCTCCTGGCCGCTTCACCTGGAAGCCATCCGTCTCCTGGGTAGTGGCGGTCCTGTGCCACTACAGAGAGGAAGATGTCAGGGGGAGCTCTCCCACAGGAAGAGCTGGGGTGGGAGGGAAGAGCTTCTGTAATGACTGAATATTCAACTTTGATTACTGAGGCTATTGGAAAAGAGCAATAGCATAAGACATTTTTAAATACTGCATAAAGCTCTGGGATTACTGTCTGTATATAAGCAGATTAACCTTTTGATTCTGTACAGGGTCACATTTAAATTAGCCGAAATTTTCAGTGGTAATTTTATCCACAAAATGGTTAATACACATGTACACAGTAAAATAACACAGCTATCATTTCTTGAATATTTACTATGGACAAGAGTCTTCTAAGACATTTCCCTGGGATCATCTCATTTAATTCCCACAACACCCACATAAGATAGGCACAACTAAACCTATTTTACAGGTGAGCAAACTAATGCTTAGAAGAGTGAAGTTAACTTGCCCAAGATCAAACAACCACTAAGTGGTGGCCCTGTGATTTGAGCTCTGGCGTGTCTGATTCTAAAGCCCACGTTCTTAGCCACTATACTCTACTGCTATAAAGTCCAGTTAAATATATTTACAAATTTCTATTGGTTCTATGACTTACTTCCCTTATTAGATGGTAAAGACCTTCCCATGTCTCTTAGTGGTTGAGGTTAAGGGGCTGCAGCTACACTGGCAAAGAAAGGAGCAGGTTAAGTTCATTTAGAGAGCTGGACTGTCTCATTCTGTTTTGACTGTACCCCGCAGAATACTGTCGTTAACACAGTCTTCAGAACATTGTATAACCAGGCATTACAACAAAGGGTTTTTGCTGATGTGGAAAGTGAATCTAAACAGGGACCAAAAGAAAGTCCCAGATCTATCGATGGAGGTAACCCTGCAGGGACTCGAACTCTATTAGTTAACCCCCTTAATGACAGTACCTGCTATCAGGAAAAAGTATGAGTAGGGTGTGGATAACTACATCTCACCATTATTAATAAGCAAGATGCACAGATGGCCTGGGATGTGTAAGAGGCCTCCATTAGAATTTCCCTTGAGGCAGCAACCAGGATAACATTAAAAACGTGGGACAAGTCAGACTGTAAGAGCTCTTGGGTCCAAACAGTACCAGAACTAAACAGCTAGTGCCACCTGGAGGTCAGTGTACACACTGCAACGGTAGTACTGCGTGCTAGGGGTTACCCTTTCTTTAAACCTCCCCCTCACCCTAAACATTAAAGTTTGGCTCCCACGTTCATCATCCTCCAGTTATGGAGTCAAAGTCTACAGGACAGAACTACTCACTTCTACCAGATGGTTGTCTGGCCCATACAGGTCTTTGTCCAGTTCGATCACCAAGGACTTAAAAAAAGAAGAGAATTTCCTCTTTTGTTTGGTGGCATCATATTTGGACAAGGCTGACTAGAGGAGAGAGAGAAGAGGTCATGTTAGAAAAGACCAGAGAAATTTCTCAAGACAAAGTCCCATAAAAAAAGGAACCCACACAACAGTTGGGGGGGGGGGGGGGACTCAAAAATGTCTTCTGAATCTCCCTCAGGAGATGACAAAGCAGGTGTCTTAGGTATTAAGCCGGTCAGGGTAGCCATAGAACCCTGAAGAAGCAGCCTATAACATGTACAGGGTCACTGACTTACCCACCTCATTTCCCTAAAGGAAATGAGGCAAGTTAAGCCAAACTGTTGCCCATAACAAAGCGAGTCTGAACAGAGAAAAGTCTGACTCTAGAGGGGAAATGAATCACAGGCAATAATCAGCCAGAACAAAAACAGCTTTATTTGGATGGAATGATACCACCAGCAGATGGACTGGACCTATATAGAGGAGGAAGCTCTGACACAGAGCCCCGGTTCTCCTTCAAAAATGCATTCTAATTAGCTTGCTTATGAATAGCTAAAAACAGACCATCAGAGAGTGTAAGGGAATAAAAGGTGAGCTTCCCCAAGGCGCTTCTGGGATGGGAAGTAGAGGGCTAACACCCGTCAGCTGATATTCCCCATGATGCAAAGAAAACTATCTCACTTAAACTATGAAAGGCTGGAGAATGAAAATTGGGAAGGTGGAGATACCACAGTGGGAATCAAGGACCTCATGGACAGAGAGGAAAGCATGTCTTCAAATGCTAAGTGCAAAGTCACTTGACTTTAGAGAAACAAAAAACACAAACTGAATAATCTGCAAAGGCTAAGTCCAACGGCCAGCACCATCAGGAGGAAGGTAAACAACAAATCAAATCCCAGAACAATAAGGTTCTCGATATGATACCACAGCAAGGGCCAAGCTGTGGGAGCCAGACACAAAGCACCATTGTCTTTTAGTGCAGGGAACACAGTGACTCTCTCCCTGCTGTTCGCAATAGGAGCTGTGAGCACCAGTCAGGATTCTTGCCAACCAGACAACACTGCTTGCTCCCAGAAGCTTCCACCCTAGATGTCAACCACAGCGGACTTTGAACTCACATCCTCCAGGAGCCGTCCTTCTACCCGAAGCTCCCAGGAAGCCACCGTCCCTTCCCCATCCTCGGCATCTGACTTAGCCGGATTGAAAGTGTTAGAAATGAAAATTCGCAGCTTCCGTTTTTGCTGAAGAAAGCAGAAACAGGATTGATGGTGGGGCTTCAGTGGTTTGATATTTAAAGAATCTCCCCAACCCCCCAAATTACTCCTAACAGACTGGCTTACTATCTACCCAGTCCCTGGGCTGGGTAGATTGAGATTCCATCTAGAAGAATATAGTTCACTGGCCTGAGTGCAACTGCACAAGCTAGGATTGCAAATAGACAAAGTCATGCAAGGTGCCAGGTTCCCAAGGTGGCAGAGGAGTTTACAGCAAAAACAGGGACAGGGTATATTTCTGGTGCAGGAGATATCAAAAGCCCCTCCCCCTTTGCTGTTCAGTTCTAATGTAATTCTCAGTTCGTAGGCGGATGGGAGAGATATAATTTAAATGCCAAGGAGAGCCGTGCTGCGCCTTTGATTTCTCATCCTAAGCCTATGGAAGGTTCCCGAGTCCTCTCCTTTGGCGCTCTGCCTAGCACTCTCCTGCATTACCTTGATGGGACGTTTCAAGGCCTCCTGGATATCTAGCCGTTTCCTCATGATAGTCTGGTCCAGCTTCCTTTCAAAAGCCAAGAGATCCATATAGGCCTGGGATTCTGGTACCAGTTCACGAATCTTAGGAACAAAAAGGCATCATTGAGATCTAGAGCTGACGGTCTTTATTTTCAAACTCAGCACATCCTCAAGAAGATCTACGTCCTGGACTCACCCTTTGAGGTAGAATTTTGTCAGCCATCTTCTTTTTCTTTGCACTGTTTGGAATAAATACTGTGATCAGGTTGGGATGGAACTAGCCAGAACATGAAGACAGACTGGTCAGCACCTCCATTTATAGGAAAATGAAGGAACTGCAAAGCGTCTCTCAAATCAAAGACACTCCGCCTACCCCAACCCCCACCCATGTGAGGCATTCTGAAGAATGAGCACCCATCTGACACAGCACCACCACTTCTGGATTCAGGTTCTCCCACTACCTGTGTCCTCACGGGCTCCCTCCCTCTTTCCCTCCCTCCCTCCCTCCCCTACCCCAGGGTCATCTTACTTGTGGTTTCGATTTTGGACCGCCTGCTGCTGGACCTGCTGTATCTGCTGAGGTGCAGGTCTCTTGCGGGACTGGTCCATCCCTGACTGGGCCAGGCCAGGTCGAACTGAAGGATTCCCCCCATAGCCAGGGGGTCCCATGGAAGGTCCCTGAGGTGTCATTCGGCTGCCTGGCAGCATACCTGGTCTCTATAGAGAGGAAAGGACCCAGAGATGTCATGACTTCCCTACTAGCCCCACCAAGTAAGAGAAAGTGAAAGACGCCTGAGTTCTTTAAATGAAACAAGGTTGGTGGGGGGGTGATGGTGGTGGTGGTGGTGATGGAATACAACGGGAAGAGCCCTCTGTTTCTGAAATCCAAATAACTAGAGGTTCCTGTACTCCAGTTGCAGTTCCATAGGAATACAGCCCCAAACCTAAAACATAGCTAGATTATACTTAAATTCTCTCCAGTCTATTTCATATCTGACATACTGGGCATCTTCTCTAAGTCCCACATAAGTCCCACATTTACTCAAATGGTACTGGGAACTATCGTCTCCTTAGAAGCTGACCTCGATTGGCTAGCTACACCTTCTGCGTTCCTCTGGGCACTGGAGCTGCGCTGATCCTTTTGCACTCCAGTTCCCACATGCCCACCTTTGGCCCCACTTCATCCACGCTGTTTCCGTACCCTGACTCCCTAACGCAAACAATGCTCTCAGGAGAAGGTGGGGATGCTAACCGCCTCCCTTCCCTTCCTCCGCACTTGCCTCCCCTCACCCCCGCTCAGGGCCCAAATCCCTCCCAGGAGAGTCCCTCCTACTTCTCCCCCACCCCTGTCACTCCCAGGCCCCCGCTCGGCCCCGCCCCCAGCCCGCGCGCCCCTCCTCCTGCCCCACTCACCGGATAGGCCGCTCCGGGCATCGGGGAGCGGTACAGCCCTTGACCCGGCGCCGGGCCCATTCGCACGGGAGGCCCCGGAGTCCCGCCCGGGCCCAGGGCAGCCGCCGCGCCCGCCCCCCCTGAGGCTCCAGCGCCGCCGCTCGGAGCCACAGACTGGAAACCCGCCCGGGCCGCCATCTTCCCCGGAGCCGCTGCTGCAGCTGCACAAAGAACCGGAACCGGAACTCCCCCCGCCCCCCGCGCGCCCCCCGCGCGCCCGCCTGTCCACCCCGCCGGCCGGCCGGCACGGGAGGCTCAGGGCAGCGAGACTATGGGCTAGAGGGGGGCGACAAGCGGAAAAGGCCTACTGACCACTCCCTCCCGTCTACACGGTCCGGGAGGGAAGACCATAGAGAACTCTGGGATAGAGAGGCCCTGTGAGCGGGCGCCCCCAGGCTGACGGGAGGAAGACGAGGCCCTGGAAAGAGGGACCACACCTCAACCTCAACGCTCTGATGACGGGGGTGATGGAGAAACTGCTTCATCTAGGCGCAGTAGATTTAACTTTCCAAAGCGCTTTTTTTGTCTCCTTCTCTTATTGCTTCAAGCCTGGGGGCACTGAAGAAGCGAATGCACCGTTTATTCCATTTTACAAACTGGAGAGCTGATCTTAGTGAATGACTGGGCAAAGATCAGCCAAGTTAGCAATAAAGCCAAAGCCCAGAATCCAGATCTTCTGGCTAATAGCCCAGAGGTCATTCCACAGATTCAGTGCAATAACTACCTCACGCCAGAACTTGGACCCAACTTTGTCCCTGACCTTTAAAACCTAAGCTGCTTCCAGATTTTATTTTGGATTTTGACCCTGCCCGCTCTCCAAAGAATCCTTTGTGCTAGGACTTCTCTTTGGGACCTTTGACCTCTCCCTCTTTCCCTGCCCAGTGGTTCAAACCATACCTGGTGTAATGGTCAGTCTGTCCCATCCCAGGAGAACCAGAGTCTCCTTGCTCAAGCCTCCTTACTCCTCCCCAGTTGTTTGGCCCTAAGCGAAGCTCAGTTTTAGGCACTTCGTGGAAAGGCCCAAATACTCTTCAAATAAGAGAAGAACGACAACTGAAGAGATGGTTGAAACCCAGTTTATTAGACCAGAGGCATGCGTCACCCGTAGCCCTGCCTGCTGTTCTCCATCCGGTGCACACCCCTTGGCCTTGTTCCTGCTTCCCTCTGGAGAGGTCTGATCTCCAAGGAACTTCTAAGAACCAAGAGCTCCCCCAACATCCCATAGCCTCACTCTCTAGCTCCAGGCAGTGCACAGGTGACCTGCCACAGGTCCTGTTCTGGGGTTGGAGACCAAGAGACAGTTGGGTGGAGAAGGCCTGGGAAGGGGTAGGGCTCTGGCCTAGGAGGAGTGCCTGGGGGAGGGGGCATGGCAGGCCCTCTACTTCACTCATTTCTCATTAAGATAGGAAGGGAGAGACAGAAGAGCAGAGCTTTCAACTTCCCCTCTAAACCTGTATTTTTCCCCACCATTACCAAACCATACCTCACCAGAAAATAGAAGTGGTGGGCTTAGGTATCAGGTGAGGAAAGGAGGCTGGGCACCCAGAAGGAAGGAAAGGTCACTGGCTGAGGACCTGAACTTCTGTCTCTCCAGCTACAAGACTATAGTTCCCCTTGTCTCTGACACCCTTGGCTTGGTGTGCAGAGCAGATCTCCACTCCCTGGGCAGGGTCTCTTTCCGCAGCTATCCCTTCCCTGGGGAGGCCACAGTCAGCCAGGCAAAGGGCTTTGTGATTGTGAAACAGGGGAGGGAATGTTAAGGCTACGGGAAGGGCATAGGGTGCCCGGGTTGGGGGCAGAGGGTGAGGCCAGAAAGAGGCAGAGCTTGTGATTCACAGCTTCCTTTATGTCGCCACCGAGACAGTGCGAAGGTTACAATGCGCGTGTCGTCTCCTTGTGCTTCTCAGAGGGATGTGTGTACACAGTACAGACACCAGGGGAGAGAGTCCAACTCTTTATACAGGCGAAGGCATTCAGAGACCAGGGAGGGAGTAGAAACACAGAAAGGGGGACTTGGAGCGGGAGGATGGTTCTTAGAGACAAGAGGGGATGGGGTAGAGACAGACAGAGTTAGGGGAAAGTATATACAGAGATATAGCAATATAGAGTCTGTATCATATAGAAATAGAAAATGCAGATGAGGTTGTTGAGAGAAGCAAATGAAGTTGGGGGAGAGGACTTGGGAGAGTTCCATAAGAAAATTTATGGATGCGGCCCTCCGCAGGGGCCCCTGGGAGAGGGACCAGTGAGGTTAGGCACCAGTGTCCCTCTCCCTGAGCTGGAAGCCAACCAGCTGGATCTTTCATGGGACAGTAGAGGAGTGCTACCTCTTGGGATTTCTCTCCAGCAGTTCTGGGGTGGGGGTGAACTTGTAGGTATCAGGATGTGGCCTACAGCACCAGGGCCACATCTTCTCCCCATCATCCACTTCTTCGGGGTATTCCCATCCCCAACTCCCTAGATAGAGACTTCACATGTAAGGGGGTGGGAATGGGGACTAGGGTCTTAGTTCTTGCCTGGAAATTTGCGGTTGGGGGGACACTGGGCTGAGAGGGTCTCTTAAGGCTGGGGAAGCCTCCCCCCCCCCCCCCCGCAACAAGCCCTCCCCTTCAAGGTACATTCTCTGATTCGGGGCCAAATTCCAGACCCCAAGGATCCCCTCCACCCCCCACTGGGAGGGGCTTTGGTGACTGGTGGCAGCAGAATGTAGGTGGACAGTCAGATGACAGACAGCCAGACAGACATAATTCAGGCTGGGAGCTGGGGGAGGCAGCATGGAGCAGAAAGGGGCAGCCTGAGGTCACCTGCCCCATTCTCTCTTTTTAGTTTTTAGTTTTTTAGTTTTTTTAAAGTTTTTTTTTTTTAGATTAGTTTCAGTAAAAATAAAAAGAACGGGATAGAGGCAGGGAGAGGGCTCTATGGTCAAGACTCCTTCCTCACCACAGACAAGAGGAAAGGACTGCCCAGGAGTGGGGGACTACCTTGGGAGGGGGGAGTGAGTCCCCAGGGCAGATGCGGAGGGGCGCAACTGAGGGCCCCCTTATTCTCCTAGCCCTCCCCACCTAGGCCTTTGGTACGGTGGCCTGCGGGGCTCAGCAGGTAAAGTCCTCAAAAGTGCCTCGGGCCGGATGGTGAGGTAGGATGTTGGCAGCATACGTCATCCCGGCAGGATGGCCCCGGAGGCTCTCACACGGGTTCTAGGGGAACGGCACAGGACAGGGACTGGTTATCAGAAGGGCGACAGGTGGTGCTGGGGCTCGGGGGAGGCAAAGGAGAAGAGGTGGCGAGGGGGGTGGTCCTGGGGCTGGGGGGGGAAGGGGCGGGGCCGGAGGGCACCCCTCTCTTGCTCCCTCACATGTCTTTTGACGTCATCCAGGCTAAGGGCCACACCCTTGTCCGCGCTGCTCCTTTTGGCCTCCTTCTGGCACTTTCCTCTTCTGCACAGCTTGTGCTTAATGACCTGAGACAGAGGTGGGGTGGTGAGTGGTTTGGCAGGCCGGAACCCTGCAGCGCCTGTGGCCCCACCCCCACGGCCCACCCACAATTACCTCATAGGCGTAGTCAAAGAGTTCCAGTACTGTGAGGATGCTGGCCCCAATGAACAGGCCCATCTGGCCTCCAATGTCACCTGCAGGGGAGGGGGCACAGGGAGGTTAGTGGTGTCAGGACACCTTGGAAGCAGCAGAGCTTACTGGGACAGGGACAGTTAAGTCGTATTTGCAAAAAGATCCACAGCCTTTGCACAGAAGGAGCACAAAGCGATTCTGGTGGGGTTTATTTTCTTCTCCGTGCTTTTCTGCATTTTTTTTTTAAACTTTTCTAAAGTCAACAGGTGTTATTCAGAAAATACAAAATACCCCAACATTCATTTTCCGGGTAAATTTTCAAAGGCTTATGAAAGAGTCCCCCCTTCATGCCCACAGGCCTGTCTCTACCACTTTGCCCTAAGAGAAGGTTCAGCCCCCTCCTCCCACTATATACCAAGACAACAGAGTTTGGGGAAAGGACCCGGGGGGATGGCAGGCGAGGAAGGAACTTGCGGGACAGAGGTAGGCAGCCTGCTTTGGGTAGTAGGGTGTCACGCCATGCCCATGGCATGGGAAGGGGGCAGTGCCATGAGCAGCTCACCCAGGAGCCCTGCAATTTCATAGGCCTTCTTCTGCTCAATAGTCTCATAGTTGAGGACTTCAAAGAAAATGTCCAGCACCAGGATGTTCTCCCTGCAAAGGGGTTGGGGGAGGAGACCTAGGTTCAAGTCACATCTCTGTCCCTTACTAGCTAGGTGACCTTAGCAAGTTATCCTCTTTGAATCTGTCTCCATGTCCATAAAATGAGATGTCGATGGGGGTACCTGCCTTTTAGGATTGTTGTAAGGATTAAGTGTGATGGCACCTATGAAAAGACACTCCGCACACTGGCAAGTGTGGAGTGACCCCAGTTGTAGCAGTGCGGATGAAGATAGAGAATGAAGCAAGGAGGAAAGAGAGGTGCTTCCTTTGCTTGCTCCAGCTAGATCTGCCCTCCATGCCCACCCCAGACTCCTTGGTTGCCTTCTCCTTGTTATCTCAACCTCCTCCTGTCTGCTGGCCCCTCAAAGCCCCGTTATACCCTTTACAGTCCCAGCCCAAGGGCCCTGCCCTGCACAGTTAGAGCCCTTACCCTATGTACTGCTCAGACTTGTTGAACTTCTTGGCCAGGTACTTGGCTGACGCTTTGCTGGGGATCTTGACCATGGACAGCTCCTTGCCATAGCGGGTTAGGTTGCAGGGCATTTCACACACACAGTATTCCTGGTCCTTCTCCACCAGGAAGTCTGTGCCCGACCAGGTGAGAGGCACCAGTTGAGTGGGGCTCTTCGGCCAGCACCTTCCCAACATGAACATCCTGGCCCTGTCCAAAGGAAGCCTGGATCCCCTTCTCTTTACCTGACCTGTCCTTTGCCTCAGCCCTTTGCCTGCCCTGTGCCCACCCTGTGCTGATCCTCACCCAGCCTCCCCATGGATATTTCATAATCCTGTATCTCACTGCTTCAGGGCCCTTGGGGGTCAACCAGCTGAGGTGTTGACGAGAGAGGGTGAGGGCCCCTCCCGGGTGAGCCCGGTTCATTTTTCACAGGGGCCTCTAGAGATGCCATTCCCAGCCTTGCTGAGGTCAGACACAGGAGAGAGAGTTCAAGTGAAGCCTGATCCAGGAGTTATCTGAAGCTTCTGGGAACTTGGTCTGAAACCCCCATGCACATGGCTCCTTCCTTCCCCCAGACTACCCCAGGACAGGGGTGCTCACCCAGAGCAGGATCCGCACACTCCTTGTACTGTTCTGGAGTGCAGTATGGGGCATCCCCTAACAGAGGAGAAAAGACAGTGGTGCAGGATGGAGATTAAAGGGGTCTTCTGATGATGGTGGTATTAAGGGCCTAGAAACTGGAAACTAGGAGAGGGTGGGAGGGCAGGACTAGCCAGCCCCCAGTCTGTCCTGAAGGTGACCCACCCCATAGTCCACACCCCTCTTGGATGCTTTCCACACTTTCTGACGGGTACAGTCAGGAATTGAGGTCAGAGGGACAAGAGCCATAGGAATATGGACGGGGCTAGAACTGTGGTGGGGAGAAGCCAGTTAATCTTGCTTCCGTGTTGGCAGGTGGTTGATAAGCATGGGGAGCTGGTGAGAGGCAATGCAGGCTGAGGGGCCCCAAGACTGTGTCTGGAGCTTTGGGGCCTGACCTGGCATGTGCACCATGCGACAGTTACAGTTCTCCACCAGGTAGCGTGTCTCACAGTCGATGCGGCAGGCAGTTATGCTGTAGGAGTCGAAGAAATCCGAGTCCATGGTAACAGCTTTGCAGGTGCCCCAGGGCGGGGGCAGGTAGATGAGCTGCTGGGAGAGCCGGGGAGCTGGGGGGTGTGGGGACTTCTCCCCGAGTCACCTTGATGGACTTGTCTGACAAGATGCAGAACTCAGGAGTCCTGCCCCCTCTCCCTCTGCAGACTCTGAGGGTCTCAGAGTTTACAGAGCATTCCTGTTCATTCATGCTTCTCACTAGTCAGACTGAAACCCAGACCCTAGCTCACCCGTCCCTCCTGTATTGATTGCCCACCACTCCATCTTGACCCCTCAACACCCCACCCTGGGACCAGCCTCCCGTGGTCCTCTCACCCGCTGCTCCTGGCAGGACACAAAGGTCTGGAACCCTGGGGCCACACCAAAGCCCAGCTGGTCGATGAAGGGAGGTTCATCCTGACTGTGGATCTGCACTTTGATGCCCGCTTCGAAGGACGTCTCATCTATGGGAATGAGGGGGGTGTGTATCGGGAAGGCTTCTGACTCCCTAACCTCCTTCAGAGCTGGGGTCATGCCACCTCTCCTAGGAATAAGCACAGTGCACACTGGGACGGGGAGAGGGGTTAGTCTATGGGGCCCATCCCCAGGATCCTTTTGGGTTTGCTAACTGCATGCTGCCCTGATGAACCCTGCAACCTACATACTTTTCTTATCTGACTTCAGCTATGCATCTCGGCGTTTCATATTCTTTCCCAGACACTATCTATTTCTCCCTCTCCTTTTCTCTCTTCTCCTCATGTCTCTCAGCCCCAAGGCCCCCTGGGACCAGACTAACGGCAGACGGCCCAAGAAGAGAGGGAGTTATTTATAGAGCGAGTGGCGGCCACTGATGGAAAGGGATGGCTGGTTACCTTGGAGAGTAACTGAGCCAGGAAGGGGGAGCCAGAGAACTGTGAGGGTGGCAATCAGGTAGACTCGGAGATGGAGATGGCAAGATGCTAGGAAGAAGGGAGGAGAGCCCAAGTCCTGCCTCGGGTCCCACAGTGGAGCTCAGGAGTCCCCTGGTGGAGGCTGATGACTAGGGCCATGGGAAGGGGTCTCAGAGAGAAGTGACATACCAGTCTCTCCCCATACGGGCAGGTACTCGTCCTGCTGGATGTCCAGCATGATCTCCAGCCCATTGCCAGTCCCACCCTTCATGGTCTTCAGCCGTGGACGCCCATCTCGGCCCGAGTTGAATGTGTAGCACTTTCCATACCGTGTGAAGACCTGGTGAAGGCAGAGTGAAGAACCTGAGAGTCCTGGCAGTGCCCCCTACCTACCAAGGGCTGTCCCCAGACCCCTCGGCTGCTCAGGAATGATTCCTTCTATGTAGCCCATTCTCCATTTGTCCTCCTCCTCACTCATTCGCTGCCCTTCTTTGCCCTGCTCTGTGCCCTGGAAAGCTGATCCTGATGGAGTGTGCTGTCCGTGCCCCTTTGTCACTTGGACAGGCTCTGGGTTCGGGATGGCCACTGGGAGCTATCACTAAGGGATCAGAGGGCAGAAGGAGACAGAGATCCGGGTGTTCATCCTTTCCCACCCTTCTCCCCTCTGAAAATGTTCTGGCAGTGGTTTAGACCCTGTAACGACAGACCCTGCCAGGAGGGCTCCCCGCATAGCACCGCTGCCTCCCTGTACCCCTTTAGCTTGTATGTGACAACTTCCCACTATCACTAGGTGCCTCAGGCCCCTTCAGGCAGAGTTTCCTTAACTCTGCCCACAGCTCTGTAAATAGACCCTTTGTTCAATTCTTTTCAATTAGACTATCCGAGTGGCAGTCTTTTTCCTGCTGGGACCCTGACATATATACACCTCCATCACCAGGATCCCGTCACTGCCATACTCCTGGTCCCTCCTTGAGACTCCCTCCTTGAGGCCCCCTCCTCAGGCCCAAGATCCTGGGGCCTTCTGAGATATGATTTCTCTTTTCCTGGATTTTGCCCCAGGCATCTGAAATCTTGCTCTCCCCGAGATCCTTCCCCCAAACCAAGCAAAGCTTTTTAGTTTTCTCTAGCAAGGAGCCCCTTATGTCCATCGTTGTCCCATCATCACCAGAACCTGAAAGCGGACCTAGTTGCCATCCCAAGGACCATGCTCACCCAACCACCAGCATCTCCTCTCCCAGGATTTGGTACTGAGCATTCAGGGCATGGTATGCTTGGAAATGTTTGTGCAGAACTATGAGGGCCTCAGAGGAGATCTGAGCCCTGGGGGCAGTCTCTCCAGCCCATCCCTCAGAGCAGCCCTTATCACAGCTCTGACCACACAGACACGGAGAGAAGAGTGAACCAATTCCTTATGGCCCTCTCCCTGCTGCTTGCCTGAATGTTTCCAGGTTCCCACAAATGGGGTGAGTATGCTTTGACTACTGCTTGATGGTGACAGAGTCCACAAAGCAAGTCAGAAGGTCTACAGACACAGCCCAGGGAGAGAAAGACAGTGTTAGGCCAGACCAGAGCAGTGGGGGTATGTGGAGGTTCCTAAGAAATAGAATCCCTATCCCCTTCCCCCTTCCTGAAACAGCCTCCTCCCCCATTCAGAAAAGAAAACATGTGCTCTCCTCTATTCTGTGGGTAAGGCCCAGAGATGAAGTAGAGACAGAACTCCAACAACTTCCAATCCCCCAGCCCCACAAGGAAGTTTTGTGGCACTCAGTCACAGGCTCCAGACGCACACCCACGCCTGCCTACCCTCCATCTGGAAGGTGAGGGACCCCAGGTGGCCCAGAGCACCAGCCCTGCCTGGGCTGAGGGCTGTGAGGTTGACCAGCGGACTGCTGCTGCCACCTGGTGGTTCTATGTGAGAAGTGTTCTACCCTCAGGTCCAGAGGCAGCTAAGTTGACCCCTTTGTTATCCCACGTTCCTGTATTTCCAGGCCCGCCTGAGATCCAGTGGCCAAAACCTCGAGGTCCCTGTCTGCGGTTGGTCCACAACACACTGATGACAGCCACCTGCTCCTGTGCTATGGACGAGGTGGGGGATGGAGGGACAGATGTGGGGGAAGGGAAGGCCAGGCACCTGGCACCTGGAGGGGGCAGGAGAGGAGTCGGGCCAGACAGAACTGGAAGCTGAACTGGGGAGGGGGGGGGTGCCACTTGGTGCCTCAGCAAGGACCCTAAACTCCAGAGTGGGAGGGCAAGCAGGAGGCTGACTCCCACTGAAGGCTTCCCTGGGCAAGAGGATCCCTAGTCACTCAGAGCTGGAGGGGAAGGGGAGGATTTAGAGGAGGTCTGTTGTTCTCCCTCAGATACACAGACACACACACACACACACACACACACACACACACACACACGGTAGGAGGAACACTGAAAGACCACATGAGGATGCACTGACATCCCTGCTGTGGTCATTACTGAGAAGGGGTGTGGTGGGGTGGAGTTGGGGGCTGTCCCCACCCCTCCACCTCCCTTCCACGCTCTTCTTCTGTGCCTCCAGAGACCAGGTTATACCTGCCCCAGCTCCAGTCCAGGGGTGACAGTCAAAATTGTTAAGGCCAGGAATAGGTACCCACCATCAGACCAGAGGTTGACCCCAAAGACAGACTAAGGTCCTAGGCCCTGCTCGATCACAGGGAGGTCTGGGAAAGGGCTGGAGATGCTGGAGAATATTCAGGGAGACACCAGGGGCCTCAGGGCAGCTGCTAATTACCAACTAGCACAGATGAATTTCAAGATTCTAACAGGAAGAGCAGGACGGCACAGACCCGAAAATAGCAGCCCGGTTCCAGACCCTGGGGCTCCCGGGCAAGCTCTGGCCAGGTCTCTCTGAGACAGGTCATAAAGTGTGGGTGGCCCAGGTGAGGCAGGGGAGGTGGTCACCAGCCCCGGCCCCAGGAGGCGACAGTCAGGGTGTGCCATGTCAGACACGCTTAGGGTGCTACGCCCGGCCCGGGCCCCCACTCACCACCGAGAAGTTGTGAGGGCCACAGGGCCCCCCGCAGTAGGAACAATAGAGCAGCATGTCCTCCAGCCGGTGGCAAGAGCGATTGTAGAAGCGGTGCAGGTTAAAGGGCTCCCCAGAGAAGGCCTCAGGCCCCGGTGGGGCCAGAGGCACCCCAGGGTCATCACTTTCATCCAGCCCCAGCATGGGGGCCAGGTAGAGCAAGTCGGGGTAGCTGAGCTGGGACAGCCGCACAGCATTAGTGTTGCAGAGGGTGACCGCCGGGAAGGCCAGCTCCGTGGTGGCCACCTCATCTAGCAGAGTCACGTGCGGGTAGCTGAGGTAATAGGCAACGCGGTCCCCTACCTGGCACAAGAAGGCACCCAGTGCCAGAACAAAGGCCACTGCCCACAGGGCCTGCCTCGGCCCTGGACCCCCCTCCACGAAGATGTGGCTGGTGCCATGCAGGGTGCAGCTGTTGGCAAAGGCCACCAAATCCATGGGCGAATCCCCCTCTCTAGCCTTCTTCCTCACTGCCTCCTTTTCCTTCTCTTCCTCCTCTTCTGATTCTGACTTGTCCCGCTGCCGCTGCTGGTGCGGACCCCAAACATCTCCCAAGGGCCCTGGGGCTTCCTCTCCAGAGGAGAATGACACAGAGCAGAAGATCTGGATGGGCATCTTCTCCAGGGGCTTCCTGGCACTGGGGATTGGCAGGTGAAGGGAGAGACAGATGTGATCTCAGGCAGGGTCCGGCAGAGCCAGCCACCCAGACCTTCTGCCAGGTCTCCTCCGCCCCGCCAGCCAGCTGTCCTTCTCTGCCAGGGCCTTCGTGGCAGTGTGGCTGAGATGGGGCTGAGACTGGGCGGGGCGTGGGGAGGAGGACCTGCCTGCTCTGCCACTGGGCGGGCCTCTGGGCTGATGAATAATGGATGGCGGTGGGAAAGGGAGGCTGATGGAGGGGAGGGAGCCCCTTTCCTGTCACCAGCTCCAGCAGGACAGAGGGGGTTGAAGACAGTGGAAACCCTAGACAAGCCTAGGGGCTCCAGGTGAGATGGGACCTAGCAGATTCCTTTGCTCCCACAGCCCAGAGCCACAGTCCCTGCCCCTCCCCCATGACATTCAAGCTCCCTATCACCATCCCATCGGTTCCTCAGCATCTCCCTTGGTCTTCCTGTCCCAAATCTGGGTCCTCGCCCCCATTCTCACCTGGTGCAGCCATTTCCCTGAGGTATCAGAGCCTCTGCACTCTCGGCTCTCTCAGACCTCTAATTCCTCTATGACTCCCCCTGATCCATAATCCCCCCAATTATTTCACTGACCATATACCCCCATCATCTCCCAATACACACATAAGACCCCAGTTCCCTTTCAGTCACTGCCCTGACCCCAATTTACCCTGTTACTTCCTGAACCCTTAATTCCCCTGTAATCATTGCCTTGACCTCCAATTTCCCTCCCGCCAGTCCCTGACCCCATTTATCCTCCCCTGCCTCCCCTGATTCTGGCTCAGCTTCAAGTCCTCACCCTCCCCTGTGCTGAGCAACACTTAGGTCACTTTCCCCTCCTCCACCTTTCCTTTCTGTGGCTTGGGGGGCAGCCCAGGTTCCATTAGCAGAGGTCTCTCACTGACCACAGACTCATTTATGGCCAGTTCCCGGCACCAGTGGGGGGGAGGACCCTGTCTCTTGCAGCTGAAAAGCTTCCTGGCAGACCACCACTCCCCCTCCCAGCTTGCCCACCCCTCAACGTCCAGGAGAGGAGTTCGAGGAATTCTGTCTGGTAGGTGGAAGAAATTGAGATCAGAGAACACTGCTAGGTCAGGTGGAGAGTGTCAGGAACCAACTCGGGGTGTTCCCCAAACCCTCAGCCTCATACATACCCCTGGCTGCTCAGTCTCTGAGACTTGCCCCCAGTTTACCATTCTCTGCCCCCAGGCCCCTGGCCCCTCTGTGCGCTCTGATTACTCAGGGCCAATGATCGAGGAACTTGAGCCACAAGCCAAGTCTCTAGGGCCTAGAAGGTGACCTGAGGGGAGGAGTGGAAGGGAGGGAGAGAGGGGAAGCCTGTTAACCCTTCCTTTGCAGGACCAGAGGTAAGCAGTGGAGGTCAGATGAGTCTACTGGGCCTTGCCCTTCCTTAACCATCACACAGCCTCAGACCTCCTTCCCCCTCCTTTTCTCCCCTCCCTCCCTGCTCCCACACCTCTTCCCTTCTCTGTTTCCATGCAGAGACCCTGGAGTGTGTTGGAGATTGGAGGCAGGGTGCCAGATGCCAGCAGAACTGACTAATATAGGACCTTTGGCCTCAGCTTTGCTGCCAGGGACACAGAGGCCCCAGAAGAAGAGCGGTGTTTGAGCTCTGGCCCATCTCCATCTTTCACCATTGCCCTCAGACTGGCCTCCACCTCTTCTGCCTAAACAATGGCTTTCCAACTGCTCTCCCCAATCCCCTGCCTCCCAGTAGTTTCTCCCCACCTTATATAATTCTGACCATTCTCCTGCATAGAGACCTTCATGCCCCAGTGCCTCTTGGTGAAATCACCTCCATCGCAAGAGGAGCTATGAGGCCTTTGCAACTTACCTTCCAGCCTCCCTTCCCCAACCTTCCACAGCAGTCTAGTGCCTAGCCACCATGCCCTTCTCCCATTCTGCATACACACAAGGCTCATCCACAGCTCCATGCCTTCCCTGGACTCCATCTGGAGAATTTCTACTCATTTTTCAAGACCTCACTCACATGTTACTTCCTCCAAGAAGCCTTCCCTGATTGCACAGGACAAAGTTAGTACCCACTCAGGACACAGAATGAGGGGTCCAAATCTGCTCAAGCCCCTTCAGGCATGAGCAGTGACCAACAGCTTCTTGAAGACAGAGACCGTGAAAATGAAAGAGCAAGACCCAGGGACCATGTTAAGAAACTAGAACCAAGAAGACCAGGAACACCCAGGGCAACCAGAGAGGTCACTCAAGAGATGAGAAGAAAGATTACCGCCCCCCAACCCCCTTCGACTGTGGTCCTCAGGCTTCTTCTGTATGAATTCATGGGTTCCTTTTCTGTTTCTGGTCCCGTGTGCATTTTCTCCACCTGGGCACCCCCCTCCCAGACCTCAGCTTCTAGAAGGCTTTGCCTGTCCTCAGGATGTGTGTTTCAGAGGTAAGTTCTAGGCCTGGGGTGAGGGTGGGGAAGCCACAGCTGCCCGTGCGTTCCACACCCACTAGAGGGCATTGTTCCCCTCCTTCAGACTTCTGGCCGGAGAGGTAGGTTAGACTTCCAGAGGGAAGACACCAAGACAGGGGACAGACACTTCCACCAGGAGGCTTCACTAGAGAGAAGGGCACGCGCACACACAGCAGCTTCAGAGGACGGCAAATCCAGCATGGCAGGACACTTCTTCCCCCACACCAACACAAAGACCCACACTGCACACCTACACATCACTACACACAGCTGCCTTGTGGGGCAACAAAGACACACACACACACACACACACACACACACACACACACACCAACCACATTTCTTCCCTCCTCCATCCTCTAACATTCTCTGCTACCACATCTTGTTCCAGTAGACAAATCCAAAATTTTCACAGTAATGGGAGGTAAGGAAAGTATCAAGCAGCACACACAGACCGCCCCCCCCACCCCCAAGCACACACAGAGGCCCCAGGAGAAGTGGCCAAGCAGAACGCAGGTAGGGCGGCACTCGATTCTGAACCCTCTGTCCAAGGATGCAACCCTTCCCTGTGTCATTCCCTACCCAGCACCGCTCTTAAGCTGTGTGTGGCGACTCAGTGGTTTCTGACTTTCTCCACATGTCTTTCTAAACTCCCTCGCCCTCAACATCTGTACAATGTTTCATGCTCTTCAATTAATATCTCATGGGATCTTTATACAACCTAGTGAATTAAGCAGGTTTGAGTAACTTCACCCCCCCCGACAAATGAGGAAACTGAGGCACAATGATCTGTTCAAGTTTCATGGAGAGCAAGTAATGGGCATGAGACTAGGATTAGATCATCCCCCTCCAAATCCCTTCCTCCTTCTTCATTCTTTCATTTATTCATCAAATATTTACTGAGTATCTACATACTGAGGACACGTGAAGAATACATAGGGGCACCTGGGTGGCTCAGTCGGTTAAGCATCTGAGTCTTGGTTTCAGTTCAGGTCATGAGCTCACAGTTCGTGAGATTAAGCCCCACATCAGGCTCCATGCTGACAGGGCAGAGCCTCCTTGGAATTCTCTCTCTCCCTCTCTCTCTGCCCCTCCCCCATTCCCTCTCTTTCTCTCAAAATAAATAAACTTAAAAAAAAAAAAAAGAATATATAAAGGACCAGGATCTTGCCCTTGTGGAACTTACTGTCTGATGGGGGAGACAGACACCATTTTCTAAAAATTGCAAAACTAAATGTTTAATCGCAAACTACGATAAGTGCTATGAAAAAAATAATATGCTCTATGGGAGTGAATGACAGGGAGATCTGACCCAGCCTTGGGAATCAAAGCAGGTTTCTCTGAGGAAGTGATGTTTTAACTGCAATCTAAAGAATAAGGAGGCATAATTAGGTAAAGGTCTGCATGGGGGTAGGGGGGGGAGGCAGGGGGAAAGAGTATTCTAGAGAGCAGAGTCATGCAAAGGCCCTGAAGACCATGGAAGGAGAGAGCTGAGCAGAGGAGGATGTAGTTGGAAAGCCAGGGCAGGGTAAGAACAGGCTGGAGGAACATGCAGGACCCAGACCTCTCAGGGCTTTGAAGGCCACAGCAAAGATTCTGGTCCAAGGACAATGGGAGGCACACCGTGGGAGAATTTCAAGTGATCAGAGCAGTGTTTTGAAGAAAGGACTCTGGAGTGGCCAGAGGGGATGCTGGAAGACCTGTTAGGAAACGATTGCAGGGTCTAGGTAAGACGGTGAGTAGTGGGCTGGCTTGGTATAGGGTAGTAGGGTAGGGATATTTGGGAGGCAACAATGGCAGGTCCGGTTAAGGGCGGTGAGGGAGATGGGAGTGTCAGGGATGATTTCTAGTCTGCATAAGTGGCTGTATGGTGGGGTGGCTCGCTAGGCCAGAACACAAGGCAAGGACTAGTTTGGGGGATAAGATGATGAATTTGGCTTTGCACATGCTGGGTTTTTGGAGCCTTGGGGACATCCAAGTAGAGATGTGAAGTGGGAGATTGGTCACTGGTGCTGAGGCTGAGAGGAGAGAGCTAGACTGAGGCATACATCTGGCACTCGCTGGTGTATAGATGCTGACTGAAGTCATGCGTGAAGATGAGATGGCCCAAGAATAGAATAGAAAGTGAAAGAAAGAAAGAAAGAAAGAAAGAGCAAACAAGCCTGATTTGTCAATATCCACTGAAGCTAAACAGAATCCCAACCTGTGACTTAACCACAGCTCCTAGTTATATACCCAAGAAATGAGTACCTATGGCAAGCAGAAAACATAAACAAGAATGTTCATGGTAGCTTTACTTATAATAGCCAAAAAACTAATAACAACCCAAATGTCTAGCAAGAGTAGAATGGATAAACACATCTTGGTATATTTATATAATGAGATACAACACAGCATTGACAAAGAGCTAACTACCACCACACCAAACAAGATAATCTCACAGACAAAATCGAAAGCAAAAGAAGACAAGCACAAAAGTGTGTATGGAGGATACATATACTCTAGGAACGTCAAGAACAGGTGGGACTTGTCTGTCCCGACAGAAGTCAGAATAATGGTTAACTCTTATGGGACAGTATTGACTAGGAAAGGGCCTAAAGGAACTTTCTAAGGTGCTGGAAATGTTTTACACTTTTATGCCAACGTAAGTACATACTGATGTAATACGTAAAATATAACATTGTGAGATACACCAATGCAGGGGCACCTGGCTAGCGTGGGTAGGGCATGTGACTCTTGATCTCAAGGTCATGGGTTTGGGCCCCACACTGGGTGTAGAGATTACTTAAAAATAAAATCTTATATGTAAAAAAAAGATACACCAATGTAAAAATGGACTAATGAAAAATTCATCAAGTTGCACCATTAAATTGTGCCCTCATGATTTGTAAAAAGAGAAAAGCTTGGGATTGAGACTTGAGTAGTGCTGACATTGAACAGCCAAGTTAAAGAGAATGAACCGGCAATGAGACAGAGAAGGAGGAACTAGACAAAGGAGGAAAATCGAGAGTGTGTGGGTGTCAGGACAGAACGGTTTTAAAAAGAGGAGGTGGTCAACCATTTTTGAATGTTATTGAGAGAGTAAGGATAAAGAACGTTTGCAGGATCTGGCCACATGGAGGTCCCTGGTGGCCGCAGCTAGAACCATTTTGGTGGAGTGCTGGGGGCAGGCAGATGGCAGCCTGAAGCAGATTGAAGAGGGAGTTTGAGATGAGGAAATGGAGACAGTGGAACATATACATCACTTTTCATAATTTTTTCTGTGAAAGGAAGCAGAGAGATAGTGTGCGAGCTGGAGCTGGAGGGAGCTGTGGAGTCGAGAGACCTTTGGTTTTGGTTTTTATCTTAACCTCAACCCTGATACATAGCAAGTGCTCAATAAATGATAGCTGTCGTTTTAGCTATGTATTTCTAGATGGGAAAATCATAAGCATGTTTCAGTGTCAGTAGGTAGGTTCCACTGGAGAGGCAGAGACCAAGTGTAGAAGGAGAGGCAAAATCTTTAGGGTAAAATTCCTATATAGGTAGGAGATCAGATGGAAAGAATAGGTTGAGATTTTCAGCCTAGATAAGAGGAATGCTCCCCTCTGGGGATCGCTGCCCAAAGGAAGGGCGAGTTCTTGGCTGAGGCTTCTATCTTCTGAGGCTTGGATCTTCTCTGTGGAGCAGGAGGCAAGGTCATCTGCTGAGGGTGAGTGGGGCGGCTAGGAAGGGCGGCTGTTTGAGATGAGTGGAGAAGTCTGCAGTAGTCATTGGGAAGAGCGAGGTGACCAGGAAAATACAATGGGGTTGCCAGGTGGCACAGCAGGCCCATTTCAGGATATTGATCATGGGCACAAGGTGATTTCAAGCTGGCCTATTGTGTGACTTCCTCCGGTAGAGCTTGGTTGCCCTAGAGCCACCCTGAGGAAAGCCAGTGGTGGGTCTATCTACTAAGGTCGGGATTTGGCCAGGTGGTGCAATGAAAAGGCAGAGGAATCAAGAGACTTGGTGTGGCCAACCTGAGTCTGGGGCTCCTTCTCCTTTGTACCCTTTTCCTTCCTGCCTCCTGCTTCTTTAGAGAACACGGCAAGCTGGGAAGCCAGACACCCTCCTCCCCCCACCACCCTGCTCCACACATCTGCTCCTACAGTCACACACAAAGAACCTGGATCTAGAAGATCTGAAGTCAAGGTCCCACTCTGGCATTCACTGGCTATGTGACCTCAGACAAGTCACCTAACATCCCTGAGCCTCAGTTTCCTCATCTTTCAAGTGAAGATATTAATATCTTCCTGCCTCCCAGAATTGAGGACCATGAGCTAAAGCAAAGGGAGTTTGTATATTGCAAAGCTCGACTGGAAGAGATGATTAATTTTGCTGCTATGTGCTCTGCATGCAACCAGAGGTTTGCCTGCACACAAGCTCCCTCCCACAACCACACTGAGCGGCGTGTGCCCCCATGCGCATCCACACACGTCCACCTCACCTAATCTACATCCTCATTCTCTCATCCTCAGACCCCACCACGGAGGTGCACATGTGTGCTTGCCCACTTGGGGCCCACATGCAGCGAATGTGTCATTAGGAAGGCTGAGTTGACTGCTATTCACGGTCAAGGCCACTGCAGCCGTCTCACCCCAGGAATGTCCCCAGCCTGGCCCGATGATGTGACATACTGATTAGAGACACACAGCACTAAGCTACACAGCCCCACTTCCCAGGGCCCCCGGGACTGCAGCCACATCAAGGAGGTGCAGATGAGAAGGGTGAGAAAGGGTTTTCTTTCCAAGAACTCATAGTAGCTCAGAAAAATCACAGTTTGTCCTCCCTTTCCCTGGGGGGTGGCCTTAGAAAACCTGGGATGCCAGAGTCTCTGTCCTTAGAGTTTCTTAAAGGAACTTCCCCTCAAGGTGAATACACAGCCTTTTTGTGCTCGTTTTAACATTTTCCACAAGGAAGGGGCACCTGGGTGGCTCAGGGGGTTGAGCATCTGACTTCAGCTCAGGTCATAATCTCACGGTTTGTGAGTCTGAGCCCCACATCAGGCTCATTGCTGTCAGCACAGAGCCTGCTTTGGATCCTCTGTCTCCCCCCCTCCCTGCCCCTCCCCTGCTCACACACACACTCTCTCTCAAAAATAAATAAAAACATATATATAATTTTTTTTCCCACAAGATGTCCGATCCACGTGTCCAGAAAAGTCAGTACCATACATCCATTCCACACATGGGCCAGCATGGGCTTAGCTAGAGAGTCCCAGAGGCTGAGGGAGGGGCTGCCCCCAGGCAAAGAAGAATTTAGCAAACTCCTTAGAGCCCCCTTTCCTCACAGGAAATTGGGCCTAGAAGCTAAGAAGTGAAGCCAGATAAAACTATGCCTAAAATAGAACCCAGGGGTCCCCATGCCCAGCCTCGCCCTCTGCCAGAACTAGGCATCACTTCTCATTCTTGCTGTCTGCTTCCCAGTTTGGCCTCCCAGAATCCTCACACAAGAGTCCTGACTGGGAGGTTCTCAGCCAGAGGGTAGAAGTTCCTGGAGCAGCCACCTCAGACCTACCGGGAGGGCAGGCTTGTGCCTAGGGTGCCTGGCTGGAGGCAGACAATGACCCCTGCTGGAGAGCAGGGAGCTGTGCATCTGCTGGGGGAGGATGGCAGCGGGTGGGGGGTGGGGGTGGAGAGTCACCACACATTCTATGAAAGTGGAGTTTCTCGGGTGCCTGAGTGGCTCAATCAGTTAAGCATCTGACTTCAGCTCAGGTCATGATCTCACAGTTCGTGGATTGGAGCCCCGCGTGAGGCTCTGTGCTGACAGACCAGATGGAGCCTGCTTGGGATTCTCTCCCTCTCTCTGTCTCTGCCCCTCCCCTGCTTGCTCTCTCTCTCTCTCTCTCAAGAATAAATAAATAAACATTAAAAAAAAAAAACCCTAGAGTTTCTGAATAGCTGAGCTGGCCTGGGGAGATTGGAAGGACTCCACCCAGATGTCGAGGGTCCTCTGGTACCAGTCACATTACTCCCTGTTCCCTGAGGCTTCCTTTGTCACTGTCGCCACTCTCTAGGCTCTGAGCCTCTCTGGGTACCACACTTAACTCCAAGCTCCCTGAGGGCAGGGACTGGGTCTCTGGCATCCAGCATGGGGCCTGGCCCTTAGAAGGGGCTCTGTCACAGTATGAACCAAAGTTGAAGCATGCTCAGAAGCAACCTCCACCCGCAGCAGAAATGGGACCTCCCTGCAGGCCTCCCTCTGCTTCTCAGATGGATGCATACCAGGTGCAGCAGCGACCATACCTTTGAGTTTTCTGCAGGCTGGGGCAGGAGAAAGGCCCAAGGCTTGGAGGTGCTCCCTCCACCCCTGCACTTCCGACTCTGCCCCCAGAGGCACTTAGTTACTTACATCAATTCCCTATTACTTTAGCCAACAGCCGAGAGATCAATTAACTTAGAGTAGCCTCTTAGCTGGGAGAGGGGTGGAGTCAAGAATGGCAGGGGAGGAAGAAAGGACAGGGAGAGGAGGTGAGAGAGGAAACTACGTTATCCAAAGGATGTTTGTGAGAGAGAGACGGAAAGAGAGGGAGAAACCCCAACCAGGGTCCCCGGGATTCTTGCACCTGGCTCTACTCCCGTCTCCTCCCTCCAACCTCAGGCACTTCTGAGGGAGGGAGGGAGAGAAGGATAAGGCTGGAAGGAATGCCCTCCTCCAAAGTTAACTTCCCCGCCTCTCCGGTCCCTCTGCAATCTGTGCATGCTCCCCGTTAACCGCCCCCCCCCAACAAAGACCACTGGGCCTTTGCCCCCGGGCAGGGTTGTTCAGGACCCTGCTCTCTATGTAGCAGTCTGGGCAGCTTTTCCCCTCAGCAGCCTCCGTTCCCTGCTAGCTGGAGGGAACAGACTCAGTGAGGTCTGAGCTGGTCTGAGCTGCTATGCAGTGGGAGGGGGATGAGGCAAGCCAGGGCGTGTGGGTGTGAGGGGTGTCAGTGAAGGGGCAGAGCCAAGTCGGGGATAAGGATGCTCCCATGCTAGCCCTGGCTCTCTCTGGGACCTGCACCCCGGCTCAGCTTGCTATAAGATGGCTGCTCCCTCCCCTCTCCAGGTCCCAGGATCACCCACCTACACCCACTTCTTGTATCTGCTTCTTACCCCTCTAGGTGATCCAGAAGAGTCCTGTCCCCTTCCAGAATCTTAGGGGGATTTCTGTGCCTCTGGGTCCTGGCGGGGGGGGGGACTCCTGTAGGCACCTCAATCCCTTATCCCCCAATTCCACCCCCACCTGAGAGAGAATACTATCTCCACTGCATACCCACCCCAAGGATTTCCATTTTCTGCCCTCCCCTTCCTTCTCTTCCAGGGTCCAGAAATGAATTCCCCACTCTCTCTCCCCCAGGCAAAGGCTCTGGGTCTCAGCTGGAGGAGGGGGGTGGCATAGGGCTGACTGGGCAGCCATCTGCCAGCCCCCTCCCCTGGTGCTGTTCAGCATTCCAGCCACACAGGCGCTCCCACTGCCAGGGACAGATAAGGTGCAGCTGGAGGCTGGCACCAGCTGCGACTGTGCTCACTCCCTCCGGCCCCCACCCAGACACTGGCAGACAGCTGCGCCCCTGGTCCCCCTCCACGGAACCCCTGCCCTGCCGTGGCCTGGCTGGCCTTGAGCTGGGGTGGGAGAGAGCGGAGCCTCAGACCCTGTTGCCCTGGCAACGAAGCACCCCGCCTCAAAGGAAAAGAAGTGGACAGGGAAGACAGGGTCCTTGAGAGTGGGTCTCTGGTTGCTCTTATGGTAGCTCAGGAGAGAGCCGCTAATGTCTACCCTCTGCCCTCTGCCTCTTCAGTCCCAAAGAGTTTCCAAATCAGTTTCTCCCAGATTTAGCCCAGGTTCCCCAAATGTATTCCTACTCTCCAAAGCCGACTCAGCTACGGCTGGGGGATGGACCCAGCCAAACACTCTGTGACCGCCAGTCCATCCCCTACGGTTGAGCTGGATTCAGAAGCACGTCTGGGGGAAACACTTATCACTGCAGACCCCTGCTAGAGAAGCTGGGGTCTTTGAGGGACCAGAATATGCCCTTCCTATGCCCCCTGAACTGTCCCCCATGAGCAAGGTTCTCACTGTTGGATAAGCTTTGCCCTTGGAAACCAGGAGAGGAATTCACATGTACCTCTGCACGCTATATTTTGCAAAAACTGTGAGCCAGGGCTTGGATTCCTAGTTAGAACCTCTGTTTCAAGGCAGCAGAAGATGCCAGGACAGTCTCTCCGGAGCTCTGACCCAATAGGCAAATGCTTTCTGTCAGTGCCCTGTCTGTCCAGGGGCTAAGTACATACCTCTTGGCCTAGCAGAGAATGGCAAGGATGGAGAGGCAGATGTTAACTATTAGACCAAAGAAGAAGAGAGAGAAGGTGGAGCATCAGGCAAGGAGTCTCTGTGCCCCTTAGTACCAGGGAGCTGGAGGAGAGGGCCTGAGCCCTTCCTTTCCACTGAGGAGATGTCAGACATGGATTCACAACCAAACTCCCATGTGTGTAGTAACATCCCTATTGGCGGAAGTGGTATAGTTCCTGACAGGGAAAGAGGCGGGCAGGGAGATCTATGCGAGAGGGTGGAAGGAGGGGTTGAGAGGTTTGGGTGCGGCCAGATTCAGGGTCAGGTCTTTGACATGAGCTCAGAAACATCCAAAACCTAGTCTTCCCTGGCGACCCAGAACCAAGAGGTGCCAGTGCTGGGTCTACAGGTTACTAGTTCTTGTGTCTCCCCTTACCCCAACCCCAAGCAAGAGGAAGAACTCAGATTGTTCCAGAGGTTTGTGAACCAGTCATATGTCCATCTGTCTACTTAGAATTATTCCCTCAGATAACATGGACCGATCACAATTCAGTATCTCCAATTTCACGAACCGAACATGTCTCGGCATCACCACTTGGAATCTTTCTGGGCATGAGGGACAAATGGAGCCTCAACTGAACACTTTCTATGGACTAATTAAACCGCCGCTTTACACCTTCTCGGGTTGAGCCAAGTATTCTGCCCACCGTCCAGAATTACAAGCCATTCAAGCTAATGGGTTTTCTCTTTCTTGCTGGTCCCTTCTGCCTGTACACTGGGTATGTTACAGAGGAAGGCTCTGCCTTACTTCTTCTACCTTCGCCTGCTTCTACCACCCATGTATATACAGTTGGTGAGCCCGGGAACCCTTTGGTCTCAGGCTCTGGAGAATCCAGGACTTTCCTGTTTCGAGGAAGGAAAGAGGGAAGTGGTTAACGCGCCATTCTAGGCTCCCCGTTAGCTTGGCTCGGCAAGGAGTGTAGTCCTGCAACCTTTGTCCGGCAGGATTGACAAAGGCACATGAAGCTGGTCGGCAGAGCAGGGCGTAAGGAAATTGGGAATCCTTGTGTAACCTCAGCAGGAGAAAACAAGCATGGCCACAGCTCCAACATTTCTACACAAGCAAATGCAGTTCATGCTCCCATAATGCTGGGAGGAAGCAGGCAAGGAGGGGGGGAAACGGGCAGGAAGAAAAGGGAATATCTGAGAGCGGAGAATTGGGGGCAGGCATGGATAGCAAGGGGGTCCTAGGGGAGGCTGGGTTTTCAAAGAGCAATGATCAGGATTGGAAATGGATACAATGACTCCAGAGCCAACAAT
Organism: Lynx rufus; assembly: GCF_022079265.1. Classification (NCBI taxonomy): domain Eukaryota; kingdom Metazoa; phylum Chordata; class Mammalia; order Carnivora; family Felidae; genus Lynx; species Lynx rufus. The sequence goes on along the minus strand of NW_025814889.1, from coordinate 76,848,987 downwards.
ATTAACAAAGAGTACACTTCATTGGAACTTAATGAGACATGAGTTCTAATCCTGAATCTGTCACTAACCAACTACGTGAACTCAGGCAACTCATTCTACCTCTCTGTGCCTCAGTTTGTGCATTTGTAAAATAGAGATAATGTGGCTGTTTATCCAGGGGATTGAAGGACAGCCTACAAAGCATTCTGAAGGGTTATAAGCATCGTTCTCTCATCTGGTGTTATTTTTCACACATGGCTCCAGGTCCTCTGGGCCCTTTCCAGCCTGTCTGGTTGTAACCGCTCAGGAATCTATAGGACTTGCCCAGGATCACCTGGCACATGAGATGCAAGTCAGTTCCCCTAACCCTCCTTGGGATGCTGGCTTTGAGGCAGCCCCATCTGTGGGGAGTGGTGTGTGTGTGTCTGTGGGGGCATCTCCATTGTAACGAGCAAAGGGATGAAAAAAAAAAAAGCAAAGGGAACTTCCAGTTCAGCCATGACTGTGTACCCCAAATAATCTCTCCTTCCTCAGACCCTGGCTCTGTGGGTCTTGCTGGCAAAGGGGGAACCCAATCGGACAGTATGTGCATGTGTATGCGTGTGTGTGCATGTGCGTGTGCGTATGTGTGTGTGTGTGTGTGTGTGTGGACAGGGGTGGCACAGAGAGAATTACCTGTCTGGCTATTTAAGAGAAAGCTTCCCTTACTTCCCAGTTTTTTCAGTGCTTCCCAAACTTAAGTCCAAATCACCTGCTAAAATGCAAATTCTGATTCAGTTGGTCAGGGGAAGTGGAGTAGCTAAGTCCTGCAGTTCTTTCAAGCTCCCAGGTGATAGTCCTCAGACTTCATTTCAAATAATAAGGCTTACCCACCACCATGTCCAGCTCTGACACCTGCAGCCCACACAGTAAGCTGTGAGGTCAAAGCCATGCCAGGGCGTGTGTGTGTGTGTGTGTGTGTGTGTGTGTGTGTGTGTGTGTATGAGTGCGTGTGTCAGCCTGATGTGTGTTATGCACTGTGGGCCCTCTTTTCTGCCATCGTGGACACAAGGTGATGCTCAGGCCCTCACACAGAGCACACGTGCCCCTGTGCTGAACTAAGTCCCGTTCGGACAGAAGCAAACCCCAGGGACCCACAGCTTCCTCTCCCAGAGTAGCAAGCTTGATGAGAGGCCCTCGGCTCCTAACCTCCTCCTCTGGGGGCAGGGCTGACTCATGCCCCACACCAGGGGACTCACTCACCACCTTGAAGTCTTCAGCGCTGCAGACCTCCCCCCGGAAGTGGCAGGAGAGCAGCATGTCTCGAATGTCGTGCCCTGCACGGTCATAGAATTCCCGCATGTTGAAGGGCTTGGGCTTGAAGCTGCGGAAGTTGGCCTTGTCCTGCAGTATCTCCAGCTGCTTTTCATCTGCCATCTGTGTGTCCGGTATCTCATACCTGGAGCCCAGGGGTGAGCAGCGCATGGATCAGCATGACCTTCCATTCATCCCTCCACTGGGCCTCCAGTGTCCCATACCCAACCTCGGTGGGGGGGGGGGGGGGAGGGAGGAGGGTAGCAATCAGCCCTGGGAAGCAGGCCTGGGCATAGGCACAGGAGAGCTGGGTGTGTCCAGAGGACCTGAACCCCGGGGTCTGAGAAGACAGTAGGATCTGCCGTGGCCGCATGGGTAAGGGAGAGGTGGGCAGAGACATCAAGGCAGGAACTATCTTTATACTACAGTCCCTACCCTTTAAAGACAGAGGAGAAGATCAAGACGCAGCAGCAGGAGGGTGGCAGAGGTCATTCCAGAGAAGGTGCTAATGTCTCACAGCTCAGGCTGGGTAGGGGCAGAGCTGTTTGGGACTATGCTGGGATCAGAGGTTGGGCTCCCTCAACTGCGTGCTCAGCAGCACCCCAATTCCTTTGCTGTGAGTGGCAGGCTTGGGGGGCCTAGAGGACAGGGTTGTCCGGGCTTTACAGCAGGTTTGGAGAGGCGAGCCCCCTGATAGGGGTATCCGGGAGCTGGGATGCATGCAACTCCAAGGAGCCCGGCTAGCGCTAGCGGATGGGTGGGAGCCGCCCACCTGTTGTTGAGCAGGGCCAGCAGCTCCCCAGCGTGGTACAGGTCATTCTTGGAGACTTGGCTGAAGCGGAACTCGTTGAGATTGCACAGCGTGACGGCGGGGAAGGTGAGCTGGGAGGCAGCCACCTCATCGAGCTTGGTGACGTGGTGGTAGTGGAAGTAGTACTGCACTCGCTCGGTGCACACACACAGCAGCACAGCCAGCGAGCCCAGGAAGCACAGGGCCCAGAGCGCCCGCTTCAGAGACAGCCGTTCGTAGGAGAAGATGTGGGCCAGGCCGTGCAGCGTGGAGCTGCTGGCGAAGGCCTGGATGCTCACCGGCTGGACGCCACCCACCTCTTCCTCCTCGGCCTTCAGTTCCATCCTGGCCGAGGGGGTCCTGGGGAAGGGGGGTGGGGAGGCTGTTATTGTCCTGAGATGAGAGTACACCTGGGGGGCCCTGCACGTGTGCCCATTCGGGATCCCCGTCACCAGAGGTCACTGCCCCTGGGGCAGGAGACTTCCCTCTGTGTGTGAGCCCAGAGGTGGCCGGCCAAGGGACACACTCGTAGAAGAGGGTTCCTCCAAATGCGGGGGCACAGGGGTCAGCTCAGGCCAAGAGAATGCCCTCCCAGGAAAGCTTCCCAGGCCAGGGGAGACCCCAGATATAGTCATTGGAGGGCGAGAGGGAAGTCCCAATATTTCCACAGGCAGGCACAGGAGTTCCCTCCAGATGTGGGGTCACTCTGGGACAGGAATGTCCACCCCATCCTAGAGACGAAAACTCCCCCAGATGGACAGAACCCAGGGTCAGGAGCTCCTGGCCAAGGGTGTCCCCAGGACTGAGCTTTCATCTGGCTGAGCTAAACCTGGGCTAACCACCCCCCCGCCCCGCGAGGTGGGGAGGGGCCCAGCCCGAGTCCTCACCTGCGGGCGTCTCCAGTTCTCCTAACCGCGCAGGCTATGTGTGTGTCTATTTGGGGTGGGGGGTGGAGGGCAGCCGGAGGTGGATGCATGGGGGGGGGGCACGGTTCCCTATGACAGCTAGCTGTCCCCGCCCCGGACGCAACCCCCCCACCAGTCCAGCTTCTCGACGCAGCCAGATCCCCTGCTCGGCCCCCGCCCCCCTCCCCAGCCACCGAGCCGCCCCAGCAGCTGGGGAAAAGCGAGAGGGGAGGAAAGTCTCGGCTTCGGGGCGCTGGGGAGTCCCGCAGCCAAAGGCGGGGGTATCGGAAACCCACCTGAGGGGGCTTCGGGAACCCGGCAAGCGGCGGCGGGTCCTGGGGCGCGGGGCCGGACTCGGGCTCAGCGCCGAGCCGCGGAGGGGCTCATGGCCCGGAGCCGGAGCCCGCGGCTGCCGCGGCACGCCGCGCAGAGCCCTGCAGGGAGCGGCCCGCCCGGCCCGGCTCCGCTCGGCTCTGTCCGCCCGCCCGCGCGCGCTCGCTCGCTCGCCTCGGCTCGGTCCGCCCGGGCTCGGCGCGGTGCGCGGTGCTCTCAGCCCCGGGATCTGCAGGGATCCATCGTCCGGCCGGGAGGCGGCGGGAGGGAAGGCGGAGGGGGAGGGGAGAGGGTGCGCGTGCGCGCCTACGGGTGTCTGCGAGGGTGTCTCTGGGCCCGTGTGAGCGCGGGGCCCCCGGACGCAGGAGCGGGACCGAGGGCTCCCCCCGCTGCCTCGCCCCCTCCTCCCGGCCGCTCTCGGCGGCTCTGCCTCCCTCCGGTCCCGGAGCCGTCTCTCTGCCTGTGAGGCCCTATGGCTTGTGTGTGACTATGTGTGAGGTGTGTGTGCGCGCGCGCGCGCGCGCGGGAGGGTGTCTGCCCCCAGCGTCCCCCTCCCCGCGCTGTCTCCTTCGGATCGATGCTCCTGCCTCTTGCTGCTGCTTCCTCTGGTGGCACACGCGCGCGCGCGCGCGCGCGCGCACACACACACACACACACACACACACACACACACACACGCAAGCTCCAGAGTCACACTTGACTGATTCAAGCACTTGCTCGTGTGGAGACACAGACACACATAAGACCAGAGTCACACCACGCCACTCACAGCCACACACACCCCCACAGACACCCACGCATCCCAGAGGCCTGGCCTACAGGGCAAGCACCCAGGAGCTGACACTTATTCACCTGTTCTTATCCCTGCTCCCACCTACATGTGACATGGGCACACATGTACATATATAAACAAACATACAGCCTTGGCCACCCAAATTCCATCCTTGGAGCCTTGGGCTTGCCTTTGGAGGGTGGCATATTGGCAGCCCCTCACTGCTAAACCTCTGAAGGAGCAGAGAGAAAGAAGAAATAGCCAGAGGTCAAGGTTTTGGACAGAAGTCAAGAAAGGGAAAGGGAAGGGGGTGGGGTGTGAAGGTGGAGGGTTAGGAGGGTGGGGGCGGACAGGATGAGGAAGAGATGGAAGGAGGAGCTGTATTCAGGAAAGGAGCAGAATTCTGGGGCACTAAGCTCAAGCCTGGGGGCTGCTCCTGTAGCTCTCACTTCTCTCCTTGTCTCCCTCCCTCCTCCTCCTCTCTGAGAGGCCTTGGGGGGCCCTCCCTATCCAATTAACAGAGAAGGAGCAATCAAAGGGAAGTTGTTAATTTGCTGATGCTCATTAGGGGCTCTTAGCACAGAGACTGTTGAGGTCTGATGGTGTCAGATGATGAGGAGGGGGGTGTGGGGGACCAGAATTCTATCTCTAGCAACTCCTTCACTCCACTTGCAGGCTGGCGCAGCTCTGGAGAAGGAAGGTGAGAGGTGTGTTCCCAGGGTTTTAAGTGAGAAGAAAGAACCTGTAATAAGAAGAACTGGCACAATGGAAAGAAGTTGCATGAGAAGTTGTGAAGTATTGGGGGGCAGGGGGTACAAGAAAAACCAGAGAAGGGAGTTGGAGGTCCCTAGAGGCAGTGTGGGCTTAGGACCCCAGGAGGGAGAGTGGGATCCATTTACTAGGGGCCTGGGCATGGTGCTGCCAAAGGGAAGGGAGGATCCTGGGTTCCGGTCTTGAGTTGGGGAGCTGTCCAGCAGCACCAGACAGTGCTGGAGGGCTGCCATATCCCTGGGCAGCCACTGGGTGGCAGCACTATTCCGGATACTTAGAATCAACCCGAGGGGGCATTTGGGAGAGGAGTGTGGCTTCAAACAGGGACCGGAGGAAGCATGGGGCAGGATTCTTGAATTCCAAGTGTCTTCAGGGGAGGGGAGGACCATCTTGGAGCATCTGTAATTCCCCTAACTCCCCACCCTCGCAGGCTGAGTGACACATGGAGCTTCCTCAAATGGGTGCAAATTGCTTCAGTCACCTGGGATGTTATTGAGGGAGCAGCGGGGGTGGAAGGAAGGTGATGAGGTGAGGTGGAGGCTGGCAAGGACTAATCGAGGCCAACGAACAGCCTCAGGAGTCTGAGGGAAGATAAAAGTTGTGAATCAGGCAATCTCAGCTTTCAGAACTGGCCCTGCCATTCATTAGAATGGGCTGGTATCTTGACCTCTCTGAGCTCAGTTTCCACATCTGTAAAATGGGGTAATATTTAGTTCACAGGAGTTTCTGAGGATTACATAAGCTAATGCACGGAAAGTGCTTAGCACATTAGCTTGTACCTAGTAAATCCTCAATAAGTAATTATTATTATTAGCATCAGGGTTTGGATCCTGCCGTAAAAGCACCAGGGCTGCCAAATCAGGGCAGAATCTGAGAGTGGTTCTCAACCCCGGCTGCACATTTGAATCACGTGGGGAGCTTTTTAAAGTGATGCTGTGGCCCCACCTTAGTCCAATTAAATCAGAATCTCTGAGGGTGGGGTCCAGATTTCTCAACTTTTTAGCACCTCTAATATATAGCAGCCAGTCTTGAGAAACCTTGATCTGGAGAATCCACAGGTCTGAATCAAAGCTTCAGTATGGTTCCTCCTTCAGTATGCCCAGACTTAGAAGTTCTTTCTTATGCACAGCCTAAGTACCCTGTTATTGTTTTGTCTTCATTTGAGGTGAGATAGATCCCCATACAGATCCTCACCCCCACCCCCCATCCTTACCCTATACATGTCAGCAACCCTACACTGTGTCAAATCCCAGGATTGGACACGGTGAGGACTGGCATAGTCACTGCCTTCAAAATCTCCCAGTGTCAAAGGAGAGATGAATGTGTTGACAAGTGACTCTAGTGCAAAGGCCAAGAGTGAAATTGAGGGATGGCCCAGGGCTGCCAGCTTAGAGTGGCAGAGGGGCAAGTCCTGCTGACAGGGGTTTGTGTTGCAGGGATGAGGAAAAGGCGAAGTTGGCTTTGGCAAGATGACATTTGAGGGATCCAAGGACTGTGATTAGTGTCCCACTGCTCCTTTCTGCTTCTCTGGACCCACCTACTTCTTATGCAGGATGTGACAGATCCTAGCTCCTTCAGCCTCCTCCCTGACACTTGTCCACACTTCCCTCCTCTCTGGCCCTGTAGTCCCAAGACCTCAGTGCCTTTTCTCCCCTGGGGCTGAGAGAGAAATAGGCCTGGAAATATTCTTCCCTCCACTGGCATGAAACATCTGGCCAGGACCCACACAGAGCTTTGGCATTGTGCTGACCAGGATTGAAATTCCACCTCTGTCACACCAGTGCTGTGTGATTATGGACAAGTTACTTAACCTGTCTGAGCCTCACTGTTTCCACAAGCCATAAAATCTGGCTAATGCCCACAGTGATGAAACAATGTGTGCCTAGTAAACAGTAGGTGTTCCACCAATAGTAGCAAGTATTATTTTCATCCCCGAGAGGTTGATGGGGGCATATTCCCCACGGACACTTCCTTTGCAGATGGCCCCATCTGCTCTAGGTACAGAAGCACCCTCCAGCCTCGCAGAGACAGGGGTGTGAGGGGGGAGGGCAAAAGGGGGGCAAGGCCCCCTGGGACTCCCAGGCAGCTCTTCTCTGCTCCCCCATGCGTGAAATCACACAAGCCCCAATCTGTCTGCATCCACTTCATCTGCCAGCTCAGCAAATGCAGAGACAATTAAGGAGTTAATTAGCAGGCGGGTGGGAAGGGGCTGTGGACCTGAGGCTGATGGGACCCATCAACACACCCTCCCCCCCACCCCCACACCGGGCTCCACATTGCCCCTGAGACCCTCAACTTGCCCCCCACTTGCTTTCTCTTTTCTGGGCCGAATGCTCCTCTTAACCCCTCGCTCATTTCTCTGCTACCCTCGCCCTTTCCCCTCAACCCTGTGCTGTCCTTTCTTCTTCTCTGGTCTGTCTCTGATCTCTCTTCTCCCCCATTTAGCTTGTCCTCCCTTCCCCACCCAAGTCACTGCCTCCTCCATCCTTCGGGGCTCACCCTTCTCATGTTTTCCTCTCATTCCAGCCCCTCTTCACCTTCCACCCCTTCTCCCTCTCCAACTTGAAGAGAATGTGCCTTATTCAATCATTCGATCGTGGGGCTCCAGGAGTCAGTGGGTTGAAGGCCGGGCTGTAATTTGAAGGGGTCTCCTCTGGTCCTTACTTCCCCAGAACCTCTAACCCCTGGCTCTCAGGGTATCTCAGTCTCTTTCCTGTGCCAGTGTTTCTCTTGAGGCTCTCTCCCCAAACTGCTACTGCTCCTGCGTTCTCAGGGTCTTGGCAGTTTATCTGCATATCCAGGACCAGGCTGAGCCCTTCTTTTTTCCTCCTTTCCTCCCCCAGGGAAGGGGGCCAGAAGATGGCCACCTTTCTTCCATCATATACCCCAATTTCTGTGTCATCCTGTCATTCGGGGAGTCATGGCTTCAGAAGAAAGGAATGATTAAGGAGAAAGCAGAGATTGAGAGACAGAGAAAGGCATGGTGCCACAGAAAGGGGAGAAATTGGGGCCAAGGCAGAGATTAAAAGGGCAGATGTGGAGGAGGGAGGGGGAGGTGGGAGGCGAGATTGAGACAGAGAAAGGGTGAGGAGAATGCAGTAATAGAGACAGCAAGATAGGGAAGAGACTACTACTAAGGTCCCTTCCTGCTTTAAAATTCTGGGTCTTTGAAGAGGGAACAAAGGAGAAACAAAAGACCCACAGAGTGCCTGGGTCTTTTCCTCTTTCAGGAAACGTGCCTGGTTAATCCCTTACCCTAGCTATGATTCCCTGCTGCACCAGCTGCCTTGGTCTCTGTTTTGTGAACTCTGGTGGCCCTAAAAGCAGGTCTGTCCTCCGGTCCTCCTCAAGGTGAAGTGCTTCAGCAGAGTGGGTAGCAGCTGTCTAGAGCTCCACAGGAGGGAAGGGGGGGAAGGGTTGTAGACAAGGCAGATGAGGGGGGAACAACTGTGTTCCACCCATAGTCAGTAGGTGCATTGGATCCTGGGCACCTTGAGGGCAGGGACTGCATCTCCAGCTCTAGGATGCCAGACTTGGACCTGGCCTGGCACTTAACAGCTGCTCAATTGTGTTTAGTGTGTTGCATAAATGAAGAGCATTCCTGGGGGCCATAGCTGGGTCTGAGGGTTCCTTGGGCTTGGGGACATCTTCCACCCTCTGCATCAGCCAGCCCTGCAGGGCACTTGTGTCTCTGAGCTGTCTCCCACCTAAGCACAGTCCTCCCCTCTCCCTGCCCCCCCCCCCAGGAGGACCCTTCTACAGCCCTTGCCTTCTCCATGGACCCTCCTCCCACATTACCCAGGCCTTTCTGGAAGGTGCAATCTCAGCGCCCAGGGCAGCCTTTGAGCCGGAGGAGGCAGTGCCGGTGAATAATTCATGGGGCTGGGAGGCCCTTATCTCCCAGGCCGGCCCCACCCAGGGCCCCTGCGCTGGGCCGCTGTCCCGCGGCTCCCCGCTTTATCTCAACGCCCAGCTTGTAATGCAGCCCGCCATATCACAGGCAGAAGGGGAGATTAATTTTCTGGTTTTGCATGGGCGGGGAGGGGGAGGGGGCGTGGGGAGGTGCTGGGGAGCAGAAGCTGGGATCTTTCCGATTTCAGACTCCAGTGGCTTAATCCTCTCCCAGGCCTGTAGGAAGGGGAGGAAGAGGGTGTTGCAAGCCAAATTTCATCATCAGCGGCAGCCCCAACAGAGGGAGGAGGAGGCGAGGGGCAAACAGAAGGGAGAAGCAGGGCGCTGGCGCAGAAAAGGGAGTTGTTTGGAAACAGGGTAAAAGGCAGCCCTCTCAGCCTGGGCTTACAGACTGCTCGGCTTGTCAGGAGAAGAGACTTGGGCATGCGGGGCGCACATGTGGGCACATATATGTGTACACACAGGAGTTCTGGGCACATGGGCACAACCTCTTTTAGGGAAGTGGCACCAGCATCTGCCGTGCCTCACACAGGGCCTAGCACAGAAGAGTCCGAAAAAAATCTCGACTGAGGGGTTGAATTTCTGGGAGAGTGATGATAAGCTGAGCACATGCTCCTGGAATCTGGTTATGCCATTTTTCCATCTGCCCTGTGGGCCCTGGTACATACAGACCGTTGGCTCCTTCGGATTCCTGTGCTCTACGGTCTGTGTAGGCCAGCGAGGGTGGGGACCCTGGCCTGGGGAGTCTGGAGGTCCCTGCGGCCTCTGCTTAGATGACACAACTACCCGGAGCTAGAAGAATCTAACATCTGTTAACTGAGCACCTACTACACACCAGGACCTGGGCAAGGCTGCCATGTGTTCCCCACGATCGATTAGAAGTGAGTCTTATCTTCAAGGAACGTATGGCCTAACTGGGGTGACCAGACACATAAGTAATTGACTGTGATGCATGACAGAATGTGATGCTTGCCAGGAGAGAACTACTAATAAAGTGCCCCAAGGAGGGAGAGAGTTGAAGATGACCAGGAAAGTGTCCTGGAGGATGTAGCATTTGAGATGGGTTTTGAAGGGTGGGTAGGAGTTTGAATAGCCATCATGGCACAGGAAGGAGGCAAGACATTTTAGGAGGAGGAAGAAATGGAAGAAATATTGATGAGGACGAGAGCAAAGCAAAGAGGTGGTAACTTTGTCTGGTGGCTGAGGGGGAGTAGTGAGGGCCAAGGCTGGGAAGCAGGCAGAGGTGAGGACAGGAAGGTTCTTGACGTGTGGAGGAGCTTCCATTTGTTTGGGGTCACTGGGGAACAATCGAAGGGTTTTGAGAAGGAGGTGGCATAATCAAGTGGTATTGGGGGAGGGTAAATATAGGCAACATTATTGAGTCGTTGTGTGGTGGGTATTGTTCTAAGTGTTCTGGAAGGAATTCTCTCAATCCCCACAGCTACCCTCTGAGTAGGTAATATTATCCCATTTCATAGATGAGAAAATGGGGACACGGAAGTCTTGGCAGGAGAATGGGAATTAATTGAAGACCGTAGAAATCACAGATGGGAGGTTTAGGATGATAAATTCTTTAATGTCTCAGGCACTTTGGGGCATAGAGGGGGAATACTCTGTATTTTTTCTACTTTGATGTCCAGTTTATTAGTCTTTATCCAATTATTAACATTCCCCTAAATATTCTTTTTAAAAAATGTTTACTTTTGAGATGGGGGGAGGGGCAGCGAGAGAGGGGGGACAGAGGATCTGAAGCGGGCTCTGTGCTGACAGCAGAGAGACTAATGCAGGGCTTGAACTCATGAACTGAACCGTGAGATCATGACCTGAGCTGGAATAGGACACTTAACTGACTGAGCCACCCAGGTACCCCTCCCCTAAATATTTTCATACTACTTATACAACCAATAATTCAAAAACTTGTGAATTTGGCAAATCGTATGTCCCCATATATTTAAACCTTGACTGCAAATGAAGTCAATTAAACTCTTCATAAAGCAGATTTTCTTAAAAACTTTCAACATCTCTAAAAGCAGACAAAACAAACAATATTACAATGATTGCCCCCCAAAAGCCCACTATGAAACCAATATCATGAATTTAAATTTCTTTGTTCAGTATTTCTAATATTATTTTCTTTATTCTTATTCTTTTTTTTTTTTTCCTGAGGTAGGATTTTCCTGACTTAATCTAAAGAGTCAAGGTTTACCCGCTCCAGCAGGCTGAGGATGCCGATTGGGTTGCCTGGAGTTGATCTGGGACCAGTCACAAAGGTCCTGGCACGGTGGAGTTTCCAGAGAGATTCTCCTGGACTTCATTATGCAGCTTTTCACCTATTTCATCAGGAACTGTCCTCTTTATGCTCAGACCAATCACAGATTTCTGAATTTTTGCTTGTGACCCTAATCTTTTCCCCGAATGGTTCTACTTCTGAGTGCCTTATCTTTATAGTACAGCTCACTGTGTTCTGAGTGGGGCCTGGTCTGGTTCAGCTAAGTCTAAAGCCCTTGGTCAATTGGTTAACTGGAACTACATCCTTCCCTTCTCATCGGCCGCTAAGACCTACACTATTGTCAGCTGGGGCGCTGAAGCAAGGGTCTAAGACAAGGCATTAAAGGCTTGATTTAAAGCAGTGGCAGTGCAAATCAAAAGGAAAGGACAGTTTTCAGAGACTCCATGAAGGCAAAATTGACTTCCATTAAGTGGGAGAGAATAGTTTACCTCATGGAATCAAATAAAAATACATGTGGAGGCCCTTTGTGGCATGTAAGAACCATTAAATCCTAGTTTTTGCTTTTGTTATTATGTTACCATTATGAGATGGCCAAGGACAAAGCCTTAGGGAGTTCACCTAAATTTAAGGGGTGAACAGCAGGATGGGAGGACAGGAGGACGGGAGGAAAGGAGGCTGAAAGAGAAAGAGAACCAAGAAAGATTGGTCAAAGAGAAGAACCAGGAGAGAGAGGTGTCATGCAGACCAAGGAGGTGGGAGGCATGAGGACAGTCAGGTGTGTTTTTTCCAGAGGTCCAGGAGAGAAGGGGCAAAGGCTGAATTAGGGTGGGGACAGTATGGGTGTGTAGCGGGGGGTCGGGGGAGGAGAAAGGAAACAAAAGAAGTGAGTGATATCTTAGAGACAGAAGTGGCAGATGGGGACTGTCTGGACATGCTGATGAAGGGCCAGAGAGGGGAGCTGGCAAGTCTAAGGTCATGCATGGGGGGGAGGGGGGGCGGGGAGCCTGGGCAGATACAGGAAAGGAAGGTTGGGGTGGCCTTGGGCCCTACAGTGCACGGAGGGAAGACCCCCTACTATGACCAGGTTTCACTGTCCTTTGCAAGCAGACACTATTCTGTCAGCCACGTAGTCCTTGGCCTTCTAGCCTGGCTATCATCCTCCACTCAACTTCCATGCTTCTCATGGGAATTAGCATCCGAGAACTTCAGAACTGGCAGGGTCTTTAGAGGCCATCTGATCCACCCTCCACCTCCAACTACCACCATTAAACAGATGAGAACATTGAATAGAAGTGGCATGATTAGTGAGTGACAAATCTGGGATTAGAATCCTGGTCTCCTCACTCCCAATCTATTTTACCCCTGTCACTCAACCTGATGATTCTACTGCAAGAGGACTTGGCTCCACGGCACCTAATATCACCTGGCTGCTTAAAGAGACGTTTCCGGATAATAGGCTTTATTTTGGCTTACCAGACCTAAATGCCTTGGCATTGGGGTAGGATGAGGGGGCTTAGTGATGGCCATGGAAGGTATGAGACATCAGAAAAGATGAGCCCTTTCTGTGCTTATCAAAGGACAGGGGAAATATTGGGGGGATTTTAAGAAAAGGCAGGTAGTCAGAAGTAGGAAGAGATTAGAGGCAGGAGGTAGAGGCAGGGGGACTGGAGAGGATGGGCTGCTCTGGGCTTAGCGAAGCTCTAGCCTAAAGCCTTTGTGAAGAATTGAGAGAGGAAAGATAAAGGGATGGCGGTGGTGGGCTCCGTCCTATGGGAATGTGGAGCTGGAGACCAAGGACATGAGGACTCAGTATAGGATTGGGTGGATGGCTTTATCCACCTCGCAAGAACCACAGCCCAGCCCCCAAACGGGCAGCACCTCTTTGTCTCCCTTGGGCCTCTGACCACTCTCTTCCTCTTTCCTTTGATTGCTGGTGGTAATTGCTCTCCATTTGGCCATTAGTTAGCTCATTAATTGCCTAAAGGAGAACATCAGCCTAGGGTGGGGATGATTGGCAAAGAAAGCAATGGGGAGGGAGTACTCTAGGGGAATGGATATGGGCCTGGACCTGGGATGAGGCTGGAGTGTGGTGGAGGAGAGTGGGTGTTGTATATCTGGCTCCAGTCAGCTGTACCCCTCTGCCCAGATCTAGTTTGGGGGAACCATTTTCCAACTCTATTATGGACACCAATACTTCCACTCTCTGATACCCTACCATCCCTGATACGATTGTACTTCTCCATCTTTCCTCCTCTAGCATCTCATCACCGCCATAGCCATTGTAGTAGGCAGCCTCTAAGGTGACTCCCAGTGGCCACTGCCTCCCAGCATTCATGCCCTTGTATCATCCTATCCTGTCAAGTATGGGCTGTATTTGTGTTGGTGAGGATGTGGGGGGAAAGGAACCCTCGTGCACTGTTGGTGGGAATGCAAGACGGTGCAGCCACTGTGGAAAAGAATATGGAGGTTCCTCCAAAAGTTAAAAATAGAACTGCCTCATGATCCGGTGATCGCACTATGGGTTATTTACCCAAGAAAACAAAAGCACTCATTTGAAAAGGTATATTCACCCCATGTTCGCTGCATCATCATTTATAATAGCCAACATATGGAAGCAGCAACCTAAGTGGCCATCAAAAGACAAATGGATAAAGATGTGAGATATGCATTTATATATATATATGTGTGTGTGTGTATATATATGTGTATATATATATGTGTGTGTGTATATATGTGTGTATATATATGTGTGTGTATATGTGTGTGTGTTTGTGTGTATATATGTGTGTGTATATATATATATATATATGTATATATAATGAATATTATGCAGCCTTAAAAAAGGATGCGATATGCCATTTGCAACAATGTGGATGACGTAGAGAGTATTATGCTATGTGAAATAAATCAGACTAAGAAAGACAAATACCATACGATTGCACTCATATATGGAATCTAAAACCACAAATGCATAAACAAAACAAATGCAGAATCAGACCTATAAATACAGAGAACAAACTGATGGTTGCCAGAAAGGAGGGGGGAGGGGGATGGACAAAACAGGTGAAGGGGACTGGGAGATACAGGCTCCCAGTTATGGGATGACTAAATCATGGAAATAAAAGGCACAGCATAGGGGATATAGTTAACGATATTGTATTAGCAGTGCATGGTGACAGATGGCAGCTACACTTGTGGTGAGCACAGCATGACACATAGAGAAGTTGAATCACTATTGTATACCTGAAACTAATGTAACACTGTGTATCAACTATACTCAAATAAAAACATTTTATTTTATTTTTTAAATTTTTTTAACGTTTATTTTTATTTTTGAGACAGAGGGAGACAGAGCATGAACGGGGGAGGGGCAGAGAGAGAGGGAGACCCAGAATCGGAAGCAGGCTCCAGGCTCTGAGCCGTCAGCCCAGAGCCCGACGCGGGGCTCGAACTCCCAGACTGTGAGATCGTGACCTGAGCTGAAGTCAGACGCTCAACCGACTGAGCCACCCAGGCGCCCGCAAATAAAAACATTTTAAATTATGGGCTGTATTTAATGCCTCGCTTCTAGTGAAGAGAATTTAGTAGAGGTGATGGGATGTTACTTCTAGATTAGGCGACAAGGAGACTGTAGCTTCTGTCCTGGTATTCTCTCACTTGCATCAGGGAAAGCAAGCTGCCATGTTGCCAGCTACTCTCCGGAGAGGCCCATGTGACAAAGGACCGAGGGAGTCCTCAGGCCAACACCCAGCAAGGTCCAAGAGCCCTGTCAACGATCACATGTGTGAGTTCGGAAGCAAATCTGCCTCCAGTAGACGAGACTGTAGCCCCTGGTTGCTGTCTTATGAGAAAACAAGCCAGAGGCACCCGGTTAGACCACGCCCAGATTCCTGACCTGCGGAAACTTTGAGAGAACAAATGTGTCTTGTTTTGAAGCGTTACGTGTTGGGAGTAATCTGTCGTGCAGCCACAGGTAATTTACACGGCCACTATCACCACCACCTCTTATCACCACCATCACCATCATTATCCCATCGCTACCGCCCTCTTCAAACTCACATCATCAACATCGCCACCGTCACTACCAACACCAGCACGCTCTCAAACTCACCGCCAAACCTACCACTACAGCTACCAGAGCTATTGCCACCATCCCCCCCACCCCAAATGTGGATTCTATCGTGAGCGCCACCACCACAATCATCACCTCCCGCTATAAATGCTTTCCTGACACCCAGTATGTACCAGACTCTATGCAAGCCCCAAGGTTACAAAGAGATAGGAGACACAGTCTAAGGCCCTC
Source organism: Lynx rufus (assembly GCF_022079265.1). Lineage (NCBI taxonomy): Eukaryota > Metazoa > Chordata > Mammalia > Carnivora > Felidae > Lynx > Lynx rufus. Next base: position 76,833,699 of record NW_025814889.1, on the reverse strand, counting down.
AGAGCATCATTTAGGGACTCTCTTGTGGGACCAGGACACATTCATGAAAGGTGAATAGTAAGTCAAGAAAGTCTGTCCTTATTGCCACTTTGCACGGTAGCAAGACTTCATGGAGGCCTCAAAGGATGGGTGAGATCTGGATAGGCAGAGTGGGGAGGGGAGGATATGAATGAGCCTGATGTATCAGATGGAAAATAAAGTGAGGAGATCTGGCCAGAGGGGAGGACCAGGCAGGGGGGCGGGGTAGTGGCAAATGAAGTGGGAACCAGAAGAGAAGCACATGAAAGTATAATGCATTTGTGCAGGGCTCTACACTCTCCAAAGCACTCTCTGTGCTCCTCGGTTGAGTAGTATAATCCACTTAAAGAATCACCCAGGTTCCCATCTCAGCCAAGGGACCCAGGCCTGGGATGGAAGCCTCGTAACTTCTGCTCCAACAGGAGGCAGCACCGAGTGCTGTGGTCCAACTTGAGTCATAGTTCCTTGCAGCATACGACAAGGGCAAGTTATCCAACCTCATGTTGGTTATACTCCTTCTTGGGCTGTTGTAGAGACCAGAAAGCATATGAAAAACACTGCAGGTGTTTCCAGGCAGCCTGGAAGTGGATGTGAATTCCATCCTGTAGGCTCTCTGCACCCTCTGCTGCCTAGGGTCAAGGGTCAGTCAAGGGAACACCTTGACTATTCACCTAGGGTCGGAGCAGAAGTTGCCTCATTTGCATCCATTGCACAACTCCCAGGGGGCAGCACTCCCTGTACACATGAGGGTAGGAGGTTGGAAAGAGACACTATTGACCAGTTGCTTCTAAAACACCTGTCTCTTCAGAATGTCTTTCAGAATTGGTCCAGGAGAGTTGACTCCTCAGTTCAGGTCTGTTTGACAAAACAAAAACAAAAACAAAAACAAAAAACCCTCATCTGCCTTTTCCAGAGAAACTACTCCCTCTACTAACTGGGGGGAGTGGGACTCAGAGCCAAGATCCTAGGGCTGGAAAGAACCCTCTGGAGCTTCTGGATGAAGGTTGGGTCCATCCTTCAGCCAGGGAACCTATGGCAAATCCCCATGAAACAAGACAATGCTATGTCAAACTTGTTTACAGCTTTCTTATCCGAGGCTTTGTTGACACCAGCCACAACCCTAGGACATAGATAGGCCTTATTATTTGCTTCATCCCCGCTTTATGGATGGGGATGGGAGCTCAGAGAGGTGAAGCAATGATACCCAAGGCCACTGAAGTGGTGAGTGGCCAAGCTGACCTCAGGATGCCAAATGGCACGTTGTCCCCCAACCCACACCGCCCCAGGCTCAGAGACGCTCAGTGACTTGCATGAAGTCCCTGGCTTAGATGCAGCAGGGGGGTTAAAACCCAGGCTCCTCTCCAGCCCCTAGAGCAGTGTTCTTTCTGCTCCATCACCCTGTGCTGGGTAGAAAAACTGCTGTGGGGAAACACAAGTTTGGCAGTGGGAAGCGAGAAATGATGGGAGGGTTGGGGGTGGAGCTGTAACCCTGCGGGTGACTGCGGAGGATGGGGTCGATAAGGAGATGGGAGGGCTGGGACTCCAGGGTCCCTAGTTGGCTGGGGCTGGGACCAGCCCTCCCCACTCCATCAGGCCTGAGGCTGCATTCTGCCAGTGTTCCTCCGCCGAGACCCCTGGAGAGCCCGAAATCAAATATTCCTCTTCCCCTGTTCAGGCAGCCTTATTGCCATTGACAGCAAATGTATTGCTCTAATCTTTTCTCATTTTTCCAAGATGGGCTCCGTTCTGACCTCCCTCCCAGCCTCAAAGGCTTCACAGAGGTGGGAGGGATGCACTGAGGTGGGAGGGAGGTACAGGGGCTGGGCTGTAAATGGGGCAACTGCAATGATCCCAGATTTGGTATGGCCTTGTCTCTAGAAGGCTGTAAGACTTGAAAATTGGGAGATCTCTGGGTCAAACCCATGACTGAAGGTTCCCCTGTGAAAGCAGATGGGAAAGGCTTGGTGGGCAATGAGGAAACAGGCCCTAGGGGCCCCAGGGAAGCATATTTCTGCAGAGCAGATAGGCCTGGTGTGTGTGTGTGTGTGTGTGTGTGTGTGTGTGTGTGTGTGTGTGTGTGTTGCAGCCAAAATTCTAAGCTTGGGAGGTGGTCCTGTTGAGATGGGGGAAGGCAGGGTGTGCCCACCCTCTCCAGAATGGCTGGCTTGCCCCGCCTGTCCTTCTGTCCACTCTGCTGCCCAGAGAAGACTTGCCAACATGAATGCCCTTTCCGGTTGCCTCTCCTTCTGGTCTTCTCTGCTTAGAAGAACACTCAGGCTTGGCAAATCTCAGAAAGGCACTGTGGAAGGCCCAGAGGTGTGGGAGGGCAGAAGGAACAGGCTCGGGAGACACTCAGCCTGGGGGTCAGGGCTGGTACCCTGAGCCCAGGCAAATAGGGAGAGAGGCCGTGTAGAGCACAGTGGTTGTGGGAAGGAATTTGCTGCTTAGAGCCAGCAGGGGTACATAAGAGAGGAACAGCAGATGAGTGGAGCTTGGCCAAGGAGGAGAAAGGGGTGGCCCATCTAGAGCAAGAATGAGGCATTAAGGGGTGAGGGTCCAGTGTTCTGGACTAAGGGGGCTGGAGGCTCTGGGTCCTTCTTCATTTGTTCTTTTTATTTTTTTTTAAGTTTATTTATTTAGAGAGAGACAGAGAATGCAAGTGGGGGAGGGGCACAGAGGGAAGGAGAGACAGAGAATCCCAAGCAGGCTCTGTGCTGACAGTGGAGTCCAATACAGGGCTCGAACTCACGAATCGTGAGATCATGACCTGAGCCAAAATCAAGAGACGGCACTTAACTGACTGAGCCACCCAGGCACCCCGTCTTCCATTTGTTCTGCTAAGATCAAGCCTGAGAGAGAGAGAGCGCTCGTCCTAGGGTGGTGCAGAGTCTCTGTGTCCCATCATTGTGAGCACCTGTCTGTGTGTACCTTCAGGTTGGGTTGGAAAGTCTTCTGGATCCTGACAGTTTGAGTATGAGTTTCAGCCTCTGAGGGTTGTGTGTGGGAACTCAATTCCCTCTTTAAGTTTCTCTGGCCCTTGCCAGGAAGAAATTCCTGACTGGAGAGGCTGAGCTGGGTCAGAGCCCTGCCCAGGGTTCAGCAGGGTTGGAGTGGGGTGGGTGGGGGAGTTGGTGAGAGAGTGGAGGGAGAATGCTGGCCTCTCCTGTCCTCCCCTCTGGCCTTGAGTTGCTGCCTCCTATTGTCAAGCAATAATTATTCCCTTTTGATACAGAACTCCCTGCCTGAACTGACCTGCCTGCTCTTCTCTGATTGTCCCCAACTCTACCTTCAGAAAGGCTTCCCTACCTCCCCAGGTCTTCATCAGTTCCCTGCATTCCTGAGGTGTGGCCATCCGGGCCTTGTTCTGTACCTTTTCTTCCCTCAGTCCCTTCCCCTTGCCCGAGGATAGCTGAGGTGGAATGTGAGGCCCATCCTATGTGGGAGGCTAGGAGCTGCAGCTCAAGGTCCAACCAGACGGGTAATTACCTCTCACTACCACAGGTGTCTGCACAGTGCTGAGTGGCCTGGGACACAGGATACTGTCCTCTCTGGGTCCCTTACCTCCCCTGCCTGTGGAGATACATCTCTCTTACAGAACCTTATGTGTAACAGGTCTCAGTGTGGTCTACAGGCCCAGGACTGGAACCTTGGTCCCACCCTGTCCTAGTTTGGAACTGTCCTCTGGCCCATGGGCCTCAGTTTCCACATCGTGTGGGGCTGCAGCGCCCCCTGGTGGTCTAAAGCCCAATCTCCAGCGCAGCTGCGTAGGATGGTAGTTGCAAGGACCTTCAGAGGATATTTAGACCGGAGGTTTCCCAACTTTTCATTCCAAAAAAATTTCTCCACGATCCTGACATGCTGACGGTTGTACTTTTTTAAAGCAAACTCTATGCCTCATGTGGAGCTCAAACTCACAACTCCGAGATCAAGAACTGCATGCTCTACAGACTGAGCCAGCCAGGCACCCACAATTACACAGTTATCCTTCCCCCGGCAATTACACAGTTCCACACAGACAGGGTCCTCAGAGTCTTCATGGAGCCAGAGGCTGAATCTCCTGTGATCACTCTACAGTTTGGGGGCCACAGATTGAAACCAGTCCTTATGTCCTAGATGACGAGACAAGCTAAAAGGAAGAGATCTGTTTAAATCCACGTTTAAACCCCTAGTGAGGGGTTGCTCTGGAATTCGCATTTAGGGTAGAGATTTGCCACACAGAGTGCCAGTATCAGTTCTACAGGGGCCTACGTAGGGAGGAAGTTGCAGGCAGAGGGTTAGGGGGAAGCGAGAGAACAGAACCGTCTCCAAGTGGTGCAGAGAGCTCCCGCCCTGTCTTCTTACCATTCAGATTCAGGTAACACACACCTAGAGGAGCTGCAAGAGGGACCCAAGGGAAGGAGGTGGCACAAGAACAAATGAAAGGCAAAGTGGGGAGGAGCAGCCTGGTCTGCTTTGAGCCCTTTCCTCTATTTACCCAAGCTGCACAGGCTCTAGATGAGTCATTTAACTTCTCTACGACTCAGCTTTCTCATCTGTGAAATGGGAGGGAACTAGTAGTTGAGCATCCCCCTCCCTGTGGGGATAATGCCTCTCTTATCACCCCCCTCCCCGCCAGGGATTGTTGGGAGGATCTAATGAAATGTGTGCGGAAGTTCTGGGTAAATAACGAAGTGATCGGGGAAGGGAACTTTGCATCTATAATTTCCTTTTTTTAAAAAAGTGTATTTATTTATTTTGAGAGAGAGAGAGAGAGAGAGAGAGAGAGCAGGGGAGGGGCAGAGAGAGAAAGGGAATCCCAAGCAGGCTCTGCACTGTCAGTGTGTAGCCGAATGCAGGGCTCAAACTCATGAACCGTGAGATGATTGACCTGAGCTGAAATCAAGAGTCGGATGCTTAACTGAGTCACCCAGGCACCCCTGTAATTTCCTTTTTAATCATCAGATCAACCCTGTGAAGTAGGTTCCATTATTCTCATTTAACATTGGAGATAACAGAAATCGAAGAGAGAGGGAGAGGGCCCAGATTTGACTCGCAGTCTGACTACTGAGAACTAGTTCTTGGCTTGACTTTTAGGGTTCACCGTTAGAATTGGTATTGCTATGATTTACATAAATTTCTGGTCTTTTTAAAGAACCAGGTACTTCCCTCTCCTATTCAATCACTATTCTAGAGCAGTGGTTCTCAAAGTGTGGTCCCCAAACCAGTAGCAATGTGTTTTAACAAGAACTTTGGAAGGGATTCTAATGCATATTAACATTTGAGAACCCCTGGTATAGAGCAGGGACCTACTGAAGGTCAGGCATGTTGTCAGAGATGGGACAAAGTGGGGTTGAATGAGCCGTGGTCTCTGTTTTTAAAGAGACTGGAATCTGGTGGAGTCGAGTTCAGTACAATAACTACATCCCGCCCCTAAGCAAGGTTCCTGGATGCTTAGAAGAGGCAGCGGTATGTTTCCAAAGGGGCCTTGCTTCTATTATAGTCTGATTTAGTTCAACACTTGATTCATTGTGAGAGGGTGATTCCTGGGCATGAAGCGGGGAAACCATGGACTTGGGAAGATTTGTTTTTGTTTTGTTTTGATGAGTTGTCCAGAGAGGAAGACAAGGAGACACAAAAAAATAATAACTGATACTTATGGAGCACTAAGTATGCGCCAGGCAACGTGCTGAGAGTGCAAACACTGTTTCATTGAATCCTTTCAACAGCGCTTTATACTATCATTCTCATCCCAGTTTAATTGATAGGGAAATAGAGGCACAGAGAAGTCCAGGTGCCCATCACATAAATTGTAAGTGATGGAAGTAGACTTTGAACCAGGGCCAGTATAGCTCCAGAGCTCACCCATTTAACCGCTATACTTCGCTGCTTCTTTTAGAGAAACAGGAAGTAAGGCCAGTCATTTGCTCAGAAACCTTCAATGGCTCACTAGTGCCTGGAGAATCAAATTGAACTTAATTTGGCATGGTTTCCAAGGTCCCTTACACTGTGATGTCAAAGTTCTTTTCAGTTTCACCCCTCCTCACCAATCAAGATCCTTGCTTTTCAGCCACACTGGATCAACTTCTCCATTTTCTCTGAACACTTCCTGACCACGTCACTTCCTACTCCCTTCCCCGTTGGGATCCTATGCATCCTTCAAAGCTCAGTTCAAATGCCTCTTCTTCCAGGCAGACTTTCCTGATCCTCAGCCAGAAGTGGGGCTGGCTCTCCCTGAACGCCAGAACACAATCCCAACCTCTGGACTCCGCCCTCTTTATACCCCACTGGACCCCACCTCCGTGCTTAGAAACACTGCCTGGAACGCGAAAGTGCTCACATCACGGTTTAATTGACAGACAAGAATTCTCGAATGGAGGTAGGGAGTGGGACCTCTAGAGATGGAGATCAAAGGACAAGGAACCGAGAGGCAGAAACCGGGACGAAGCAAAAGGATGAAGACGAACACCGGAGTGTGATTAGACGGACCGCAGCCAGGGGCCGGCTCTCCGCACCCCCCCGCCCCCACTCCCCGCCCCGCCGCGCCAGGCTTCTCCGGCCGCCCGGTGACCCACGGTGACAGTAGCTCTGTTGCGACTTCTGGGCCCGCGGCCCGGCCCTGCAGAGGTGGGGAGCGGGGGCGGCGGGGCGCGGGCGCGCTCCGGCGGTCACCCGAGTCCTCGCCATTAGCATAAATCCCATTAGCGGCTCCCGGCGCGAGGCGGCGGCGCGGCCGGCGGGGGTGGCGGGGGAGCAGGCTCAGGTGACCGCCCTCCCCCTCGGGCTGGGAGGACGGCAGTCCCGGTGCTCACGCGTCCTCCGACGGCGCGTTAGGAGGCAAAGGACCTTTTACAGCCATTACCTCGCTGGCACCGCGGAACCACCCGGCGAGTGAGACTCCGGAAGCAGGAGATTCAATAACCAAGACCAGATCTCGCCTCTAATAAGTGGCAGGGCCGGGAATCAAACCCATGCTTTCTGGCACCAGCTTTCACGCTTTTCCCGTTAACAGGTGCAGCGCCTCCCTAACCAGAGAGCTATAGTTTGGGAAGAAAGGGGGTTAAGAACCACCCTCCCTCCCTGCCCTCCTCCCCGCACCCCCTCCCCCCTACTCTCTCTCACCTTTTCTGTGCCTTCTTCTCACCCGGCTGGTGCAGCAGGAAAAGGGGCTTAAGTGGAACGGGGGTGGCGGGGGTGGCGGAGGTAGGGGGTATGGTGGTGGTGCCTTGGGTGGTGGGAGGTGTAGGCGGGCAGTGTCTCCAACCCTAATGGCTACCACCATCCCACTGAACTCACTTCTGCTCACTCAGATGCCTGTTAGAGCTGCAAAATCAAGAATATAGCAGTAAATTAGAGGAGTACCATCTCTTGTTCTCTGGGAGTTTATAGTCTAGTAGGGAAGATGGGGAATATTTCCTGAGCACCTGCTGTGTGCCAGGGACTATGCTAGGTGCTTTACATGATACCTCATTTATTCCTCTAAACAACTCTGCATAGGTACTATTATGATTTCCATTTATAGATGAGTGAGCAAAGGCACAGATGACCTGTGAAAGGCCATATAACTGGTAACTAGAAGAATCAGGAAGATGTACACATGAGGTGACATGTATGAAAGGGGGGTGGAACAGGGTGCTAGGGGAACTTCTAGCAAATGCATGGCTCCAGGCCTCAGAGACCTTCCCGAAACAGGCAAATCTCTCTCTCTCTCCCTTTTTATTTATTTATTTTTGAGAGAGAGAGAGAGAGAGAGAGAGAAAGGGGAAGCATGAGCTGGGGAGAGGCAGACAGAGAAAGAGAGGGAGACATAGAATCCAATGCAGTCTCCAGGCTCTGAGCTGTCAGCACAGAGCCCGATGCCATGAACCATGAGATCATGACCTGAGCCGAAGTCAGAGGCTCAACCGACTGAGCCACCCGGGTGCCCCTGAAACAGGCAAAACTCTTAAGTTGCCCTTGAAGGGTGAGTAGAACTTAGCCAGGTGAAAAGGCAGTGGGGATGTGGAGGAAGAAGTGCAAATAAGTTCTAGAAGTGTCCAGAAGTGCAGCTCCATGGGCCAGCCAGGCCAGGTTAGGGGAGCCTTGATAGGGATTTTGGTCTTTACTGAGGAGGAAGTTGAAGTCATTAATGATTTTAAACGAGACAGAGACATGATGACAGTTGCGTTTTTTAAAAAAATGTTTATTTATTTATTTTGAGAAAGAGCGCGAGTGGTGGAGGGCCAGAGAGAGGAAGAGAGAGAATCCCAAGCAGGCTCTGCGCTGTCAGCACAGAGCCCGACTCAGGGCTCGAACCCCTGAACCGTGAGATCATGATCTGAGTGGAAACCAAGAGTCAAATGCTTAACTGACTGAGCCACCCATGTGCCCCTAGAGTTGCATTTTTAAAAGATCACTCAGGGTGTAAAGAATGTAAGTGAGGGGTAAACAATTTCATTGGTGGCTAGGACTATTGAATTAGACTCGGGCAGTGACGGTAGGAAGGAGAAAAGTGTGCGCACACAAGAGATACTTAAGAGTTGCGCTCAGTAATTGGATAAGGGATGAAAGGGAGAGGGAGAAGCTGAATCATTTTACGCCCCCCTTCTCTTTTTCCAATCATTAGGTCCAATCATTTAATAAATGCACTTCATTTCATGAATATCTTTCCCATCTGTCCCTCCTTTCCATCCCTACTGCCACTGGCCTAATTCAGCTCATGTCTTCTCTCCCTAATGATACAGGAGGAGTCTTTGTACCTTCAGATTTTTCCCTCTCCAGACAATCCTCCAAGCCAGCTGAGCATATGACCCATGTAAAATGCAAACCTAGTCAAAGTCAGTCTGAGCCCCATTGTCTTGTCATTGTGTCTATTTCAGGACAAAGTCCAATCCCTTCTTAGTCTGGTCCCTACATATTTTGCTAGCTGCTTCATCCCCTCCTCAGGCTAAAGCTGCCTAAGAAGGCATCACGCCCACTGAACCCCCATCACCTGCGTGTTGAGGGAAATGTTCCTTCACAGCCCTAAACCTTCATAAATTGTTTGCTTGTGTATTTATTAAATATACACATGACTCATTCCTGAGAGGTCACAGGATCCTCCCATTGCTAGGAATGTGCCACCCCCTTCTATCTGGTAAATTCCTATTCACGTTTCAAGTACTAGCTCAGATATTAAGTCTCTGTAGGCTTTCCTAACACTCCCACTCCCCAGGTAGGATTAACTGCTTCCTTTTCTGTACTTCTAAAGCACTACACACATATTGTGCCCTCATACTTCTTGTATGATAGATATCTAAGGTGGCACAAACTAATGCAATCATTGAGTGCTCCTGACTTTAAAGGGTTGTGAGGAGGATTAAGTGGGAAAATACATGTACAGCCAATATTTCCTTTCTTCATACCTTCCTTAATAATATTCATAACAGGGGCAGCTGGGTAGCTCCATCAGTTGAGGGTCCGACTTTGGCTCAGGTCATGATCTCACAGTTTGTGAGTTCAAGTCCCACGTCGGGCTCTGTGCTGACAGCTCAGAGCCTGAAGCCTGCTTTGGATTTTGTGTCTCCCTCTCTCTCTGCCCCTCCTCTGCTCATGCTTTGTTACTCTGTCTCTCAACAATAAATAAACATTAAAAAAATAAAAACAAAATAACATTCATAACAATCTAGTATTACAGCTTACAAAGTTTAAACTTTGATAGTGTTCCACACACTCTCATTTGATCTGGGAATAAACATGTGAGATAGGGATAGTACTATTATTTCCTTATATATTGTTTTAAAGTTTATTGGGGCACCTGGGTGACTCAGTTGGTTAAGCATCTGACTTTCACTCAGGTCATGATTTCCTGGTTCATGAGTTGGAGCCCCGCAGCAGGCTTTCTGCTATCATAAATAGTGGAGCCTGCTTCAGATCCTCCGTCCTCTTCTCTCTGCCCCTCCCCTGCTTGCACACTCTCTCAAAAAGAAACATTTTTTAAAAAGGGAGAGTGTGAGTGCATGCACTGTGTGAGAGCACAGGAGGGGCAGAGACAGAGAGAGAGAGAGAGAGAGAGAGAGAGAGAGAAAGAGAGAGAGAGAATCCCAAGCAGTCTCTGTGCCAATAGCACAGAGGCCAAGGTGGCCTCTGAACCTGTGAGATCATGACCTGAGCCAAAACCAAGAGTCAGTGGCTTAACCCATTGAGCCACCAGGCGCCCAGGGGTTATACTATTATTTTTGGTTTATAGTTGGAGAACATGAAGTACCGAAGGGTTAAAAAGTGATAATGCAACCGGTTCTGTGGTATGCCTACTGCACAAAAGGGTTCCAAAGGTATTTGTTCAAATGGAATCAAGTTTTCTGGTTATAAAACCTGTGACCTTTCCATTAAACCACACTGTTTTTTGTATGTGTTAGCCAGTAGTTTTTCAAATTGTGGGTAGCCATTCAATACTGAATAATAAATTCAATGACATAGAGACAACCAACATGGAGGCAGGGATAAAGGGAGAATAGAAAAGTTCAGAGTACATTACATTGTAGTAAGGATAAGCAGATCTCTGTGATACTTGGTTATAATGTAAAATTATTTCACACTGTGAGTCTGCATGAAAAAATATGAAAGCTCTGTGCTTAGCACAATTCCAAGTTCTAAATGACCATTTATTAAATGGAATTATAGTACTTTTATTTTGCATTTATCCCCCTCCCCGCCCCCCCCCCCCCAGCTGTTTCTTCCATTCTTGGCTACTGGAAAGCGGAGATCATATCATCTTTATTTTTCCAAGTCCTAGTAGAGCGCTTGTTATGAATTAGGCGCACTCAACAAATATGTGCCAAGTGAAACCCTGGATGAACGCATCAATGAATGAAGGCATTATATAGCTCAATAAATATGGTTACAAATGACTGTTCTACCTTCTTCCGGAATTCTTCCAATTCAACTGCGAGACGTGACACTGCTCAATTGATAATTTCCAAAAGCTCTAGTTCCCTGCTTGGGGAAAACAGAGAGGCTAACCATACTCTGCACTCACAGAGTGTCACTTGCCTTAGTCAACACGGTCTCCAGAATGGCTTCAGGAATCGCCTCCGAAGGAAAAAAAAAATCCCTAAAACCAATCAACGCCCCCGCCCCCTGTTGACCTTAGTACAAATGGCTGCCTTTGGCGTCGTCCTGGCAGCATGCGCATGCTCAGTCCTGGCCCCTCCCCCACCCCGTGGCGCTGAGGTGTGCGTCGCAGCGTAGAGGAATAAATTTCTCTGTGATTGGTTGGTGCAGGATTTCAAACCCGAGCCGGAGGCGCGTTGCTGCTCTGCCGTTGGATAAGGTGCGGAGGGAAGTGGAAGGCGGCCCAGGTGGGGGCCAGGCGGAACCGGCCAGGTGGGCGCTAGGGGCTGTGAGAGCAAGTGCGTCTGACTCTCTGGGTTTGTGGTAGGAGAGCGTCTGGGGTGGTGAGCCATGGCCACCGCGGGGGTGGGGGAGAAGGCCGGCACCTACGGCCCCTCCTCTGAGGGTCTCCACCGGCCGGGGGAGGCAGTGGCCCGAAGGGGCGGTGGCTGGGAGTGGAGGGTTTCTTTCTCGCCGCTATGTTTTGCGGAAAGCCGGGGACGTCTTTTTGAGGTGATGGCTTGAACTGGGCAGGAGCCACCCCCCAAATAAGTGACTTTCACTTACAGAGTTTGGGAGTGGGTGGGGTAATACTCCCATTCTCTTCGGAGGAGCATGGGTTTTTGGAAGGGAGGAAGCCCTGGTATTTGAGAGGCTGGGGTGGCTTGAAGCGGAGCCCCTCTTCCTTGTGGGCTGCGTGTTATCTAGGTAGGTGGGCGGAGGCAATGACATCTTGCCCGTCCCATCCTAATTAGGAACAACGAGGCCTTACTTTTGCAATTTCACGTACATTTCTCTTTGCTGGAACTCGTTCGTAGGCAGAAGGAGTGTTTAGCGACGCGGGGTGGGTGAGAAGATAAGCCTTTTTTTTTTTTTTTTTTCCTTTTTTAAAGGAAGTGTCCTTATCATTCTCTTATGTGTGGGGTGAGCTTTTCGACTTCGTGAAAGTGTTGAGAAGGCGCTTGTCCTATAGCTTAATCATTCACGTATTTATTCAGTGCATAATATAAGTACAAGACAATCTTATTTAAAGGAGCTTGCATTTTATATGGGGCGATAGAACTTAAAAATATAAACTGTGGTGAATCTAGTAGGCCTCTACACTATACTTTACATTAGTATAGCCCTTTTAGAAGATATTTTGGCAATATTTATCAAGAGCTATAAGAGGTTTTTTACCCTGCGATATAGTCATCCCAGCCTTGGAAACTATTCTAAGGAATACAGCCACCTGAAGAAAAAAAAATGTTCACAGCAATGTTCATTCATTCAGTGAATATATATTAGTTATTTGCCAACTGTCAGGCACTATTCTGGGCACCAGGGACTCAGCAATGAACAAAACAGACAAAAATCTGTGCCTTCTTTGAACTTAAACTACTGGGGAGACAAACAATTAAATAAGTTAATATATACATATGTTAGATGGAGATAAGTGCTTTGGAGGAAAACAAAGCAGAGAAGTGTTGGAGGGATAGGTTACAGTTGAAAATTGGGTAGTTAGTAAAGACCTCACTGAGAAAATGGCATTTGAATAAATCCCTGCAGGAGGTGAGGGTGTAACCATGCAAGGGATTACAGGTAGATGTAACAGAAAAACTGGAAATTACATGAATACCCAAAGAAGAGAATGGTTAAATAATTGCTAATCAACTTTTTGTAACTTAATGGAAACATGAAAGAGGAGAGCAAAACACAAAATTCTATCAATCTATGATTGCAATATTATGAAATATGAGTATATAATGGACAAAGATTAGATAAGGAGATGCTTGTAATTGTTTAGGGTGATGAGGTTTTAGTTTCATTATTAAAAAACATTGTTTTGAACTTAGAAAATTTACAGTATGATGCAGTGTTTTATATCTGCCAAATGAGTGTTAGAGATAATAAAGAGACAATTTTGGACTGAAATTGTTAGGGAATGCTTTAGTGAAATTGGTAAGACTTACACTAGACCTTGAAGAATGAAACTGCAGAATGGGAAGAATCTACAGAATCAGAAAAAAAAAAAAAAAGAAAACTTAGTATCTTAAACTGGTAATAATTTTCTAAGAAATAATTCAACTCATCTCTTTATTTTAGTCTTCATTCATGTTGGACTGAGAACATTCTGTTTACTCTTTCTGCAATTGATTTGCTCTTAAGAACATTTGGTTTCAAGATATTCCTTCTGCCTGGCAGTTGTGTAGAGGCTTCTGATATAGTGAAGCAGAAGCTGGACATTTGGGAAGAGGAATTGCTCTGAAATGCTTTCATATGAAAGAATCTTACAGTGTTGAGACTGTCTTAGGGAATGGTTTTCTTTGGCAGGGGAGAACCTGTATTGCTGAATTCTTGAGAATTTCCAGGTTTAGTAATGTTCCTGAGATGTTTTTCATTAAAACTCTTTCCTGGAAAACTCAGACAACCTTCTATTGCTTTGTCTTACAATATTTAACACCCTTGATGCATCTAAAATGTGATGTATAGGTCTCTTAATAATGTTGTTTCTAGGAGGAAGAAGAGGATAGAGACTTTTCCCAGGATACTCTGCAGTTAAGATCTATAATAGTCTGTTATTCTGAAGGACGATGTCTGTCTCTTGGCTGGGTGATTGAAATTAAATTGGGGACTCAAAGCAATCACATCAAGCTGAGACTCTTTCCTGGTGATGTGAAATTGCTCCCTTAGGGATACTCATAGATTGGGAATCTGTAACATAGTGACTTCTCCACCTCTGGGGCTTCTCATCAATAACAGCTGAGATTCTCTAGCACCTTTTTGTTTAAAGTGCTCCACAAACTGATTTCCTTGCTACACACAGGGATCATTTCAGCTTTCCCAAAAGGCAGCTGCCTCTGTAGTGAAAAGTGACAGCTGTTTTACAGCTGCAAAGCAATGTAGTACAATATGACTTTGTTTTTGTTTCCTTTCACATTAGTGTATCTCCCAGCTATGGAGCTAAATAATAAAGGGAGAGAAATAAAGGAGTATTCATGTGGGTGAAAATGTGACCCGGCAGGAAAATTAAGACCATTTTTAATTGACATTGAATAGGATGAGTGAATTTTAGCTTTTTGAGTTACAATTTGGCTGAGATATCAGAGTTAGTACTGATGCAGAAAGATATTTTTGTCATCTATAAATAACTCCTGAGTGTCACTTCTATAGAACGTTAATAAAAATACATAGTCCCCTAGCATATAAAGAGAAGAGGATTATATTTTGCTAGTGCTGTTTTTGGATTACCCTAAGTAAACCTGTGTTAGAGGAAAAACTATTCTCATATGCTACAAGCCTCATGTAAAACAGCTTGCTAAAGAGCCTAGACCTGGTCAGATTTTTGCTATCTTCTCCATTCTTCTTGGTCTGGGTTCCAGCTATGATTTGGTAATCACTGTGGTAGGATGTAAATGACAACTATCAGACCAAAACAAAAAACGTCATACTCACTATAATACCGTATATCTTATTTTATTTTAAGTTTATTTATTTATTTTAAAAGAGAGTGAGAGTGAGCAGGGGAGGGGCAGAGGGAGGGAGTGAGGGAGAGAGAGAGCATCCCAAGCAGGTTCTGTGCTGTCAGGGCAGAGCCATACATGGGGCTTGAACTCACAAACCTTGAGATCATGACTTGAGCTGAAATCCAGAGTGGGATGCTTAACTGACTGAGTCACCCAGGCACCCTTCTAATATCCTATATTTTAATAGTAAGGTTCAGTTTATACACTATAAAACTTCTACCTGCATGAATTGGTGATATTTTGTGAGGTAAATGGAGCACTATTACTGTTCCCAATTATAGATGAATCTCAGAATTTGACTTACCCAAGGTAATACTAGTAAATAGAAGAACTAAAACTTGATCCCAGGGCTTCTGTACAAACAACCCCTTTTTTAAACCGTTTTTTCAGTTTTCATCTATATTACACATTGATGTTGAGGTAGAATGGAAATTCTTTTGACACTAGAATCAAGGGTGTGTGTGTGTGTCCTGATTTTCATTTAGCAAATATTAATTGATTGATTGAACTCTATGCCCAATGTGGGGCTCACACTCATAATCTCGAGATCCAAGAGTCACAACTCTACCGACTAATACAGCCAGGTGCCCTTATCAAATATTTATTTTTATTGAGTGTGTGTGTAGTACAGTAGTGCCAAAGGTAAGGTTTCTTCTTACATGTGTAGTCTACCCAGGACACAGGGTAGAAACATGGTAAAGTTTTTTGTTTTTCTTAGAGAGAGAGAGAGAGAGAGACCAAGCGTGAATGGGGGAGGGGCAGAGAGAGAGAGAGAGGACAATACAGAATCTGAAGCAGGCTCCAGGCTCTGAGCTGTCCTCTCAGAGCCCAACATGGGGCTCAAATGATGCTTAACCAACTGAGCCACCCAGGGCCCCAAAACATGGTAAAGTTAAATTAGAGTGCAAGGGGTGTGTGTGTGTGTGTGTGTGTGTGTGTGTGTCTGAATGCCAACACACAGCAGTGGGGGATAGGTCAGTTGAAATGAGTGATGATGCCCTGCCAGTGATGAGGGGATGGGTATAAAACACATGAGAGAAGAGTCCACAGATGTTAGAGGGGAGTAACAAGGGTGATTCTGGGGTTTGGAACTGAGTGAATGATAAAAATAAGGAAATGAAAATTGGGAGTCGGTAGGGTAGTTGAGTGGATAGAGTAGTTGCTAATAATATGTATGGGGGGAAGGATAGAACAAAGTCTCAGAATCAGGCTACACTTCCAGGGCATCCCAAGCAAATTGAGAGTTACAGAACTGGAGTTAGGAGAGAGGCTGTGTTCAGGAGCAGGTGATTGTCTGGAGAGCTATAGTGACTAACATGAGATAGCTTGAGAAGTTCTAGAGACTGGAGGATTGAATTTTAGGGAATGTCTGGTGTTGAGAGGGAAGAACAGAAAACAATTCATAAGTTCTTCATAAAACTCTAAATCTGGAGACTCTGACAGTCTGGCAGTTAAGGGTTGGTTACCTCTTTGTTTTATAGCAGAGCACTGGGAGTTCAGTTAAACAGTGATCTCCTGGGTACCAGGCAGCATGTGTGGAGAATAATGTAGGTCCAGGTAGTTGTAGAAGGTAACATTGTGATCAGGAGATATCCCCGGTAGGTTGTTTGTGTCTTTAGTCTTTTTAGGAATCGGGTTGTGTTTTCAAGAGAGTACCTCCACAACCCTCACTCACTCTAGTGAGTGGCATTCGTAAAGAACATAGGCAAGAATAGTGGGCTAGAGGAACCTGAGAAAATGTGAGGATTTCTTTTAAAGGGAAGAAAGGATCAGGTTATTGTATTGTCATTTAAAACATCAAACCTTCTGATTTTTTTTTTAAACCAGTTTTTTTTTTTTTAATTTTTTTTTTTAACGTTTTTATTTATTTTTGGGACAGAGAGAGACAGAGCATGAACGGGGGAGGGGCAGAGAGAGAGGGAGACACAGAATCGGAAACAGGCTCCAGGCTCTGAGCCATCCGCCCAGAACCTGACGCGGGGCTCGAACTCACGGACCGCGAGATCGTGACCTGGCTGAAGTCGGACGCTTAACTGACTGCGCCACCCAGGCGCCCCTTTAAACCAGTTTTTAATACTCTAGTTGCATTGTGAAATTTTCCTTTTCTGCGTTCTTGGGCAGATAGTTTTCCTATGTACCGAATTCATGGTCTTAAGGTCTCAGAATACATAGATTAAGTGCTGAGATGACGGAGATCAATGCCCTACGTTAAAACTGATCAGTCTCTTCCCATTTTTACAGGGGCCAAAGGAAATCATCATTTGAATAAGCTACCGAATGCTCTGCTCCTGCCCTGTAGCATTTGGGTATATATGCCTATTTTGTCATATTGTTAAGTCATGGGCATCTTCAGGACTTCCAGACTCTTTCTGTCAGTTTTAATGCTATTCTTTTAGTTTTGTTCTTAGTTTAGAGAGGTTTTTGTAATAAATTTGTTAGTCTGGTTGCTTAGCAGCTTGCTGTGATTATGTAGCTTGGAACAGACACGTTGCCATTTGAAAATCTTGGTTTCCGGCCCTGATTCAGGTATATGTTGCCTCTAAGCTTAGAACTGAACTGAAAGCTTTTTGGCTACTAGAACAATCATCCTATGAGTACAAATGAATAATTAACATCTAATAGAAAATATCTTTATGTTTATCTATTCCTTTATCCTTTGTGGATTTTTTTTTTTACACCCTGTTCAACCCTCCTAGCTTACAATACAATCTTATATACATTGTAAAATCACTAAACCTTCATAAAAGAGTTCTTAAAATTTTATTTAGATGCATCAAATAAGGACCTGTACTAGAATGTAGAAGGGGTGATTTGGAGAAACATAAGAATCCTTTAATGGTATTTCTGAGGACATTCAATTTTCAAATGAAATTTATTTTTTAATTCATTTCCTTGATAATTTTTGTGACATCCAGTTGATGTCTTTTTTTTTTTCTTGACTGTTAAATGAAGATCTTATTTCCTCAAAGTGTTTCCAGTTAAAGTCTATTCAGAACAGAACTGCCTGTAAGGACACTCCTTTTTAATGTAATATCAGCAGGTCTTTGGGGGGGGGAAATATGAAGCCTGAAATTTGCTATACAGAATACAGTAGCAAATGATTTTTTTCCTTTGCCCTTCTAACTGTGAAGGTGGTGTATTGTCTCCTTGATGCCAGAACGTGGTACAACATAATCCTTTGCCTATACTTAGTATAAATTTATTAGACATAGTCCCTGCACACAGTCCAGAGAGCCCTGCATTACAGAAATAATTCTTGTGCTGCTGAGCTGGCGATTTCCTCACTTAATCACTCGTGTGACGTCATCTGTGCCGTTGGTAGGAAATGTGCTGACCATGTCCTGCATTTTAAAAGGCAGTTGCAACAGGGGTACTAGCTAAAAGTGAAATAAAAAATAAACCTTTTAAGTTACGTTGAAGGTCTTCATAGTCCAGAAGGATTAAAGTGGCAAAAGTATTAATCAGTAGACTGAGAACCACATTTTATAGTTGGTCACCTAGTAATCAACTGACATGCTTGTCCCTAACTGCTTTCCTCAGAGCTCCAGAATGATTGCAGAGTGGGGGGA
This sequence comes from Lynx rufus, assembly GCF_022079265.1. Taxonomy (NCBI): domain Eukaryota; kingdom Metazoa; phylum Chordata; class Mammalia; order Carnivora; family Felidae; genus Lynx; species Lynx rufus. The sequence continues at coordinate 76,815,560 of NW_025814889.1, read as the reverse complement.
AAGAAGTAGGCAGGAAGGGAGGTGTTATATTCGGAGGTCTGAAATGCTTTTCTGATTTTCAAATGAGTGTTAAAAACATTCCAGCTTTGTTTTTATAATAAAGATTGTACAAAACACCAATTGTTGGCTTGAGATCCTTATAATGGTAGCTACAAATGGAAGAGTCCAGATGTTAGTCCCTGATGGCTGTTGCATTGCTACTGAATCTTTTGTCTGGGGGAGAAGGCAGGACCCCTAATGTATATTTGATTTCTTGGCAGAAAGATGGATACGACGATGCTGAATTTGCGGAATCTGTTTGAGCAGCTTGTACGCCGGGTGGAGATTCTCAGTGAAGGAAATGAACTCCGTAAGTCATTCTGAGTTGGCCTGTGTGGAGAGGAAAAGCAGATTTCAAATCTGAGTTTTCTGCAAAGCTGAAGTGTGTTCCAGTCTTAAAATTGTTTTTCATTTGGGTTGCCTAAAAAGAAAGTGATGGTCACTTATCCATGGTCAAAGCTTAATGGACACTCATTCTAACCGGTCACTTTTTTCTGATAGTTGTTCTTAAATGTGTTCACGCAGACTTCTTTCATTATAAAGATTCTCTTTCCATTGAATAGTTGGCATTAGTTGCCAATTTCATTTTCATACCAAGAACTGGGCAGAATCTGAAGGTCCAAGGATGTTTTTTTTTTTAGTAGTTGTCTTTATTTTTTATCCTGGGCTTTTTTCCCCTGTGTGATGTAAAACATTTTCAACTGAAGAGGAGAAAAATGTCATAATTTCTTTTTGAAGATGGGACTGTTCATTTGCTTTCACCTATTTCATGTATTTGATTCTTAGTAATAAAGGATTGAAATTGGGTAGAGAGCTGGGGAGAAAAAGGAGGTGGTGATAGAATAGTGGGCTGGGAAGTAGATTAGTGAGAAAGGAGGTAGGGCTGACGGCCCTGACTAAAGTGATCTAAGGGAATTATTTTTATCAGCTTTTCTTTGGGTTGCCATCCTCTCCTGTTTCAGATTTTCATTAATACCTAATTTAGTAAGTGTTGCTCTTAAGTCAGCCTCACTGGTATAAAAGTAATGTAAGAACTGCATCTTCAACTTTTTTTTTTTTTTAATCTTCACAGTGCTTAGTATGGTGTCTTGCTTATGCCATTCAGCATTTTCTTTAATTTGATGTTTTTAATAGCTCTTATCCACTTACAGGCCTTTTAAGACAATATTCTATTTTCTCTCTCTTAATAGCTGTTCCATAGCTCTATCATCTGATACCAGCTCAGTAACCATGATGGCATACTAATTAGGCTTCTCTTTGAGGTTATATCATCTCAGAAGATGGATTACTTTGGAGTCTAGTGGGGAAGAGTATTGAATAAGAGATCTTCAAATTCAGGCTCATTCAAATATTTAGTGAAAACCTAAAACAGCTTTTAGTACATGTTGAGTTGAGGAAAAGGGATGACTGGCTGAGTGGCTTCATGGACAAAAGTAGGGTTTGAGTGGAACCTTAGATGTAGGGTGAGATCCCAGCAGACAGATGAAAGAGGGCATTTACATGGAGGCAAGTGGGTGCAGGGTTTGAGGGGAGTAGGAGTAGGGGAATGGGATGATCCCAGCAGAACTTTTGGAAGATTACCCAAGCAGAGGTGGAGGCTGGGAGACCGATGAGGGCACAGTTGCCATAGCTCAGGAAAGAGGCAGGAGAAGCCCTAACTGGAATGGTGTTTGTTTGTTTGTTTTTTAAATGTTTATTTATTTTTGAGAGAGAGCACGAGTGGGGGAGGAGCAGAGAGAGTGGGAGACACAGAATCAGAAGCAGGCTCCAGGCTCTGAGCTGTCAGCACAGAGCCCAACGCAGGGCTCGAACTCACAAACCGTGAGATCATGACCTGAGCCGAAGCCGGATGCTCAACTGACTAAGCCACCCAGTCACCCCTGGAATGGTGTTTGTGACGTAAAGATGGAAATAAGGGGAAAGGGGTAGAAGAGACTGTGGTAATAAGATCTCTAGGAGGAGGCAGCTGATAGGATGTGGGGGCAGAGGGAGGAATCTGAGGTTTAGAATCTCAATAACTAGTGCTGGCTTTTAACTGTTATTTTTGTGTCTGTTTCTCCATCTGTAAAATAGGAATTCAAATGTCTTTATCTTCTTTGTGGGAGTGCTATGAGCATTTGGGGGATAAAACGAGATACCAGTTGTGAAAATACTTTGGAAGTAATTATGCCAAAAAAAAAAAAAAGATATTTATTTTTACAGGTATCTTTGTTTTATAAACACATTTTTATCTTCCCATTGATTACTGTTATAGAATAGAGGTATGTTTTTCCTCCCTCTCCAGATCCTTAACTCAGAACGTTGGCTTTTGAGGAAATAGAGTGGTTTCGTGTTTTCTAGACTCTAGAATCTCCTTTCTTTCTTTTTTTTTTTTTAATGTTTATTTATTTTGAGAGAGGGCACACGCACATTTGCAAGCAGGGAGAGGGGAGAGAGAGAGTTCCAAGCAGGCTCCGTGCTGTCAGCACAGAGCCCAATACGGAGTCGGATGAAATCAAGAGTTGGATGCTTAACCATCTAAGCTACCCATGTTTCCCTTAGAATCTCCTTTCTGCAACCACCTAAGTCTGTCCTCTTCTTTGATCCTAGGAATTCCTCCTATGACTAAGTATCCAGACTCCTTATTCTTGTCTTTCATCATAGTAACTTCATTCTTCTCTCTCCTTTTTGTATAGTTTGTTTTTTTTTTTTAAAGCTAAGTCCTAGATTCCTGAAATATCAGAGTGAAGGTTAATATTCAAATAAAATGACTTTAATAGCCTAGGTATGTTGTTATCTTTGTTTTCCCTAGTCTACATGATTTTTATTTTATCATGAGCTGCCTGAAATTTTTTGAGGTCATTGGTGTGTAAATTAGGAATAAATATAATTAATATTTATCAGGTGCCTGTTGTGTGCTAACACAATGCTGGGTTTGTGCTATGCTATATATTAGGTGATATTACAGTGTGTATGACATGACCTGTCTTCAAGAAGATTATGGTATTTAAGTTTCAGAGACAGGTTTCTTATGAAACAGAAGATAAAACAAGTATTAAAATATATGCTTCTGGGAAGTATAGAAAAAAGTAATGTGGAGCAAACAGATTAGGAAAGGATTCATGGAACAGATGGGACTAGAAGAATGGATACATAAAGAAGAGTGTAGGTAGGGCATTCTGTTTGGAGTACATAGCTTGATCATGAGAGAAGGCAGAAATGAGCATGGGTCTGTTCTGGGAGCAGGGACAAGAAAGAGTAATGTGTAACGGTGGGAGGTAAGTTTGAATAGATGGTGAGGTGGGCTTGGATGCCTGGAGTTTAAATTTGGTCTGGGGTCACCTCCTCGGTGGCTCAGTCAGTTAAGCGGTGGCTCAGTCAGTTAAGCGTTTGACTCTTGAGGTTGAGCCCGCATTGGGCTCTGCGCTGACAGTGCGGAGCCTGTTTGTGATTCTCTCTCTCCCTCCCTCTCTCTCTGTCCCCTTCCCTGCTTGCACTCTCTTTCTCTCTCAAAATAAATAAACATTTCACAAATAAATAAATAAATTTGATCTGAGCAGCAATTCTTCATTTATCTGTTCAATGAATAAAGTGCCTACTGTGCACTATAAGGCATTGGAAATAAAAGAGACACAGGGCCCTTGCCCTTAAGAAGCTCAGAGAGTAGGGGGAAAAACAAAGGGAAGAGCCTGTGCAAGGCCCCAGGAGGAGTGAGCTGAGAAAACAAGATCTGTGGGACTGTTTTAATCTATTTGTTAAACTATGAACCAAATTCTGTTTGTGTGTGTGTGTGTGTGTGTGTGTGTGTGTGTGTGTGTGTGTGTGTTTAATTAAAGATTATCCTCAATTTTTTTTTAAGTTTGTTTATTTTGAGAGAGGGGAGCAGAGAGGGAGAGAGAGAGAATCCCAAGCAGGCTCTGCATCACAGGCATGGAGCCCAATGTGGGGCTTGAACTCGTGAGATCATAACCTGAGCCAAAATCAGATGCTTAACCTACTGAGCCACCCAATCACCCCAATCCTCAATTTGTTTTAAAGAATTCTCCTTTCTCTTACCACCTTTCTGATAGATGCATTTCATAGTTTAATATATACATAACTTTTTAGAGGAGCTAATTTGAATTTAATCTTTTGTACATGTAGTTCATGACGGGGGCTAACATTAATTTGCATTGTGATTCACAAACTGACCAAAAAATGCCATTTTTTAAAAATGTTTGTTACTTTTTTAGAGAGAGAGTGAGCACGTGTGTGAGCCAGGGAGGGGCAGAGAGAGAGGGCGGACAGGATCCAAGGCAGGCTCTGTGCTGAATGCAGAGATCCTGATGCGGTGTTTGAACTCACAAACCGTGAGATCATGGCCTGAGCTATGTCAGACACTTAACCGGCTGAGCCATCCAGGTGTCCCCAAAATTCCATGTTTGTTGATCTCCAACATCAAAATTTTTCCTGATCTGTGATGTAAAGTGCCTTTTTTTTTTTTTTTTAAGTTTACTTACTTTTGAGAGAGAGAGACAGAGTGTGAGCAGGGGAGGGACAGAGAGAGAGGGAGACACAGAATCCAAAGCAGGCTCCAGGCTCTGAGCTGTTAGCACAGAGCCTGATGCAGGGCTCGAACTCACAAACTCTGCGATCTTGACCCGAGCCACAGTTGGATGCTTAACTGACTGAGCTACCCAGGTGCTCCCCCCCTCTTTTTTTTTTAATTTTAGAGAGATGGTGTGAGCAGGGGAGAGGGGCAGAGGGAGAGAGAGAGAGAAAGAGCGAGAATCTTAAATAGGTTCCACACTGAGTGGAGCCTGGTGTAGGGCTCGATCCCACAACCCTGAGCCGAAATCAAGAGTCAGATGCTCACCTGACTGAGCCACCCAGTGGCTCAGTGCCACCCATGTCCCTAACATGCCATTTTGATCCATTCTAGCAAACTTAGTTCATTCATAACAGAATTGTATGTAAGTAGTATCGTAGGTACACAGATGTTCTGATTTTGGTCTAACATAAATCAAGTTGCACTAATGATTTAGTCCTTTGTACGATTAATATAGGAAGTCTTCCCTTGAAATGTACTTATACTTTATTTGGTTTGAGTTCCTTTGTCCAATTTGGTTGGACCTATAATATATGCCAATTAACAATGAATAGGGATTAAAACTCAAATTTAACAAGACTTCAAGGAGGAGTATCCTAAAGAGCAAACAAACCAGCACAATTAGGTCCAATGGAAATCTTTCCTCAAAATTGTTTTTCAATTCACTAAATATTTGAGTGTGTGTGCAGCACTGTATTTAGAAATATTTAATTGACCTCAATGTGGAGCTAGAAAGATTTTGGATGTATAGTTGAAAAGTGTGTTTCTTGTTCTTTATTTCTTGATATTGAAGTGCTATTACATACATCAGAAAAGTACACAAATCGTAAAGTGTACCACTTGATGAATTGCCAGAGTGAATGTGGCTAAGAACGAGCTCTTTAAAAAAGTTTTGTGAGTCTACATTGTTGAAATAAATATGCAAAAGGAAATATTGTTTGTTTTCTTTTTCTTTCTTTTTCTTTATTTTTTTAATGTTCATTTTTGTGAGAGAGAGCACAAGCGGGGGAGGGGCAGAGAGGGAGACAGGATCTGAAGCGGGGGATGCTCCAAGCTGATAGTAGAGAGCCCGATGTGGGGCTCCAACCCACAAACTGTGAGATTATGACCCAGGCTGAAGTAAGACGCTCAATTGACTCAGCCACCCAGGTGCCCCTTCTTTTATTATTTTTTTAAATGTTTATTTATTTTGAGAGAGAGAGGGAGAGTGTACAGAGCCCAACGTGAAGCTCAATCTCACAGGACCATGAGATCATGACCGGAGCTGAAATTAAGAGTTGGATGCTTAACTGATGGAGCCACCTAGGTGCCCCTCTTTTTCTTTAAATTCAGGAGGAAAAAACATAGTAATGTGTTCTAAACTGTTAACAAAACCAGCATACCATTTAAAGCTATATGTAGATACATATTTGTGTGTGTGTGTATCTTTGATATTTGCATTGTCTAAGATAACTAGGTCATAATACCCTGTTCTGCTAAAACCTGTTGTTATAAACTGAAGTGTCCTTATGTGTAAGACTTGCTTTTTCTAGATTGAATTGGCATCCTAGTTTGTAGGTATGAAACTTAGTCAAATTATTAAAACTGCTTTAAAAGGGCACTGTATTCATGTTTCTGTGCTCTTAGGTTAAATTCAAATAGGAAAAGTGCCCTTACTACCCAAGAATCTGCTAGCTTTGTGTGCCTGTGGCCTAGTTTCGACTGTAAACTGGGTTAGTTTGACCAGCAGCAGATGTACACCTTGGGAACTTCCTCCATGACTGTGGTGGGGAGTGATGCCTAGAGATAGATTGAAGGTAACTGGAAAATAGGAAGGCAGTGTTGAATAGTCTTTGCCAAATAGCAGGTGGCAAGTGTGAATGCACCAGGGTTATCCTGCTTTGAGGCACTGCCTTGGAAGTGATGCTGTCTCTGCAGACATTTGAGGAGAGTCCACATTCTGCCATCAGTGACTCACCCTAAGTTACTATGATCTGTTCTTACTGTGTCTTTCCCACATAAATGTTTGCATACCCTTCAGGGCAGTGTTAAACAGCACAAGCAAATTGGCTCTTTACTTTCAAATCAATATTTGTATAATTATATAGTTGAATGGAATTGCAGGCCCAGACATCTATAATATTAATCTACATCTACCGGAGCATATTACAGCAGTTATATTTGAATTTGCTATTTAACGTCTCTCTGGCGCAACAATGCGTGACTCTAAAGGAGGCTGTTTTTGTTTTATAGCTGTAACTGTCCTGGTGCGTGACAGCTGCCCCAAAGGTATCCCCCTTTGATATCCTTCTGTTCAGGAGCATTCAGTGTTGGTATTACATCTGGAGCCAGGTGACTAATGATTTCCTTATTCCATAGCAGATGCCACTGGCTAAGCCAAAGTAAGTAGCCTATCGAAACAGGAATTGCTTTCCACAAAGCTGACATGTCGGGTGATGAACATATATCCAGACCTGCTCCTGGTTATTTTCAGGTAGATTTGCCCAGAGTCTAGCTGATCCCTTAGTTAAAAATTTGGAGGAAAACTAACTAGAGGACTCATTCGTTAGAGCATTGTACCCTGTTTGGTGCTTGAATGACTGAAGTTTCCCCCTTTCCTTAGAATTCATCCAGTTGGCAAAGGACTTTGAAGATTTCCGTAAAAAGTGGCAGAGAACAGACCATGAGCTGGGGAAGTACAAGGATCTTTTGATGAAAGCAGAGACTGAGCGTAGTGCGCTGGATGTTAAGCTGAAGCACGCACGCAATCAGGTGGATGTCGAGATCAAACGGAGACAGCGAGCTGAGGCTGACTGTGAGAAGCTGGTGTGTATTGTTCTCTATGCCAGAACCGTGCGGTGGGGGGAGGGGGCAGCGTCACCTGGTAACGTTTCCACCCGCCGGTTACGCTCCCTTTCTTCCACATTATAGAACTAAAAGCAACCTGTCCAATGACAACTTGGCCTTGATGGGAGGTGAAATTGCAGTGTAGGAAATCCTGTTCTTCATAGGTTGAAATTGAAATTTTTTTTCTCTTTTACACTTGAAACTCTGACTTAATACATTTCAAATGAGAATTTAGAGAAAACTAGGGAATTCCTAGTATGCTTGATCTGTCACAAGATGTTGGCTCTCTCTTCTGCTACCCAGAATGTCCTCATCCTTTTGTCAGTAGCTGGTACTTTGTTATTGATACAGGCAAGACAACTCTTAGGTTTTTCCTTCATTACCGCTCCTGATTCAGGGTCAGGGGCTGGGCGTATTCAGCCAGTTGAGCAATGTGACTAACGGGGAACACTATCATTTTGATGTACCAGGGTGGGTCATGATACAAAGGAAAGCCTTTACGAGGAGGCACTAATCCATCTTGGTACAGTGTTAAATGCCTCAGTAAGCTCAAATTGACTGGTTCCAGTGCGTCACAGCTTTGTATCCATTTTAATGCATTTTGTTCCACCGTTTAGAAAGGTGGGTGGCTGCTTTGATCCATAAAAGAGGCCAATAATTGTCCTGATAAAATGACACTAAATTGTTTTTGCTATGTGAAATCTATTTTAGGACTCTCATTTTGCAATACTGTCTTGGATTAGCAGGTTGACCCAAAAGTCTAGTAGCAGAAACCCCACTATTCTATATGGAGTTCATTTTACCAGTCAGAAATCAGAAGCACAATCTGGGCTTGATGTGAATTAATATGCTATTGGTGTAGCAGACTTCCTGGAGGCTCATTTGCATAATGCTGTATTTTAATGTCTTCTGGTCTGTCTGTCCCATAAATTTGAGGTGAAGCTTTCTCCCCTGGTTAGCTAGGATGTTCTACTCTGCTTTGGTCTGCAGGAAAGACAGATTCAGCTGATTCGAGAGATGCTCATGTGTGACACATCTGGCAGCATTCAACTAAGTGAGGAGCAAAAATCAGCTCTGGCTTTTCTCAACAGGGGCCAACCATCCAGCGGCAATGCTGGGAACAAAAGGTGGGGAAACTGCATCTGTTGTTATCTGATCACAAGCAATGCAGCTGTCAGAAGTTCTTGTTATCTGAACTCTTAAATATACAGCTTCTGGAATGTGTGCTGAATAAAGCAGAAAAAGACTTTGGAGGAAGGGTGGGTGGGAAATAAAGGCACAAGGGCCTCCCTATTTCTTTTATCTTGTTTTGTTTTTGATCTTTCCTTAGGATGTGGTTTCACCCTGGGTAAAATTTTGATGTTGGCGCTAAATTGCACATCAATAACTAATCCTACTCATTGCTAAGAAACCTAAAGGTGAAAGTGACAGTTCAGCAATACTTTCAGTGTTTACTCTCCAGAGATCTCTTGTAGCTCTTCGGGTTTAGAAGGCCTTCTGTGAGACAAGACCAGACCATAATTTTGGTTCCACTGCATCACTATTTAAATAGTCTCAACCAGGCTTTGAATTTAACACCCCCAATACAATACGTAGGGAAAGGTCAGCACTCTTAAAGCTATTTATTTTGTTGCTTGGTTGTTTTATGGGGAATCTTTATAACTGAGAAGATATATGGGCTTAATTTCTTCAAAAGCTAATGCTGGGTAATACTCTTTCTTGTAGAAAGCAACCACAATTAGGATCAGGTTAAACTTCATTCTTCTGCCTGTGAATTTTTAGTAGCCTATTCCGCAGGGAGTAGCACCCATGCTCCCAACTGTAACTTTCAACTGCTGCTGTGAAGTCTTTGCTGAAAAAGCAGCCTGCTGCGTGTGTACTCATACACGTGCAGCTGCGCTCTTCCACGGAAACCATAGCAAGCAACCACCACAACTAGGCTTTGAGCTTGTAGTTGTCTCCATAGGAAAGTACTGCTGTGAAATTGCTGGTGTTACATGACCACTGTGACTCGTTCTGGGTGTTCATGGATTTTGTATTCACAGTCTTCTCTAATACTGTATTGTTTGCCTCATCTAGATTGTCAACTATTGACGAATCTGGTTCCATTTTATCAGATATCAGCTTTGACAAGACTGATGAATCGCTGGTAATGAACATTTGATCTCTGAGAATTGTCTTTTTTTTTTTTCAACCCCTGCTCCCTTAGGAATATCTCCTGTCCTCTGAAGTTCCTTTATTACTGTTTTAATAGTTGATGTGTTATAGATACTGAGCTAGCGTTTTAAGATAAAAGTCTACACGAGCTGTAAGAGACTGGCTTATACATTTAGTTTCTGGAAGCGAGAATATAGAATTCAGGGTTTGGCATGAGGTTAAATATCTTTAGCGGATCTGTGAACTACTTGTACTAATTGACTATATCTTGGCTTATTAAAAAGCCCCAGCTAGCAATAAAAAAAAAAAAAAAAAAGTTACCCAGACTCTACCCAGTCAGGGTTTATTTTCTGCTCTTGGAAATAATAGACTTGTGCCTTATTTCAGAATTAGTTTGATTCTTGAGGAAAACTAACTTCACAATTAGAAAGAAACCAATGCTCTGGAACTTTTGCCAAGAAGACTGACAGAGTTTCCAGACACTCTATAATGCTTTGCTCAACAATGGTTAATGTATCTAAACTCTTTGTTACCTTACTTTTGTGGGGCAGCACCTTTTTCTTAACGTAAGGTGGTGTTTCTGCATAAAAGGTCATCTCCTGAGATTTCAGTCTTTGTTTGATGTTCAGAAGCTGGTGGTTTATTGGTTTGTGTATCTTTCCTGTTTTGCTGGCTGAAAGCTAGCAAATCAATAAATCAGGAGGTTATCCGTGGTTGGTTTTCTGATAGCGAAATAAGTGACAGCTACTTGTTATGTGGGTTAGGAGCGTTGTGTCCCAAATCAGTGTTTGAGGAAATCATTGCCATTTTATAGATATAAGTACTAATACTAAGTACCCCTTTTTGAAATAAGGAATGATATGAATAGGTCTCGAATATATAATAAAACTAGAATGGGGTGCCTGGGTGGCTCAGTTGGTTAAGTGTCCAACTTTTAGTTTCAGCTCAGGTCATGCATGATCTATGGTTCCTTGAGTTCGAGCCCCACATCAGGCTCCGCACTGGCGGTGTGGGCCTACTTTTGATTGTCTCTCTCCCTCTCTCTGGCTCTTTCTTTCTCGCAAAATAAATAAGTAAAAACTTAAAAAAAAAAAAAGTAGAACATATTCATAGCTGATTTTGGAGCTAGACCTATTTATGGTATATCTGTTGTAACCGAAACTGAATCAAACCATGAGTAGCTAAATTACTTGACTGTGAATTGGAGAGATTAAATTTATTTAGCTAAGCTACTATTTGCTATGTACTACTGTTTCTGGGGTTTGTGTTTTCAAGGGATTATGAGGAGTAAGGAAGTTACAGGTAGCTACTAAAACTGAATGTAAATGGTTAAAATAAGTGAAGTGAAACTAGACTACAGTAAAAAATAATTCTTTAGTGGTGAATGTCTTTGTTGGGGCCCAAGGAAGAGGGATGTTTGAGAAACAAAACCTAAACTGGAACTAAAGTGGGTATATATTGTGCAGAACATCTGATTAAGTAATAATAATCCCTTAAGAGCAAGAATCACATACAACACAATCAGTATAGCGCCTAAGATTCTGTAAGTTCTAAAACTAATTACAAAAATAATCAGAAATAAAGGACCAGGCACTGGAGATAATCACGACAGAAGTTGATTCTTTAACCTTTTCTGCCTCTGAGGTATTGATTCCTGATTCTATTATAATAGCTTCAATTTTGGAAAGAAAGCATGTTAACATACTATCGCTCTGTAGCTACACTTGAGACCCTCCCTTCCCCCTCTCCTCAAATTGTAAGTTAGGTAGCCTGAGTCAGAAAGCCTTTAAAGTTCTCTGTAAGTTTATTTGCACAGGGTTTAGGGGAGGCCTAACCACAGGAAAGAATTAATACACTGTAATTGTCAACAGGATTGGGATTCTTCTTTGGTAAAGACTTTCAAACTGAAGAAGAGAGAAAAGAGGGTAGGTATGGTTTTGTTTAATTTTTGTTGCCGTTTTTACAAAATAGCAATAAAAGATTTTCTCTAGAATTTTTGCCTAGATACAGCATTCCTGAGCTGTTGCTCTAGTTATTGTTAAACACTGACTACAAAATGAATTTATGCTGGGGGGCAGCATTGATGTTCCTTAAGGTGGGAACTCAGGACAGAATCTTGTCCTATTTCACTGTTCTGGCTGCTTCAGTTCATTCATGGGGTAGAAAAGGATATGCTTAAGTTTGTTTTGAGTTGTCATATGTATTTTTACGCAGTACTTTTGTACTCTAATAAAATTTTCAGATGAAATGTGTGTATAATGGGATATGCGGAGATCTGTCTGTGTGCAGTTGTTCAGGGTACTTCATATGTTTCCAGAGTCTTCATGTACTTAGATAGGATTACAGCTGTACTCTTTCTGGTGCTGTCATCTAGATTTTTCCAAAGCTTGCTTGTTTCTTCTAGGGCACTGAGGGCACTTTTGTATTGGTACAATGTAAGCTTTAAGAAATGGAAATAGAGTGGGAGAGAGCACATTGTCATTTACCATAGCCCTGGTAGCTAGGACTTGCACCAGGTTGTCTAATGGAATAATTTTGTCTTCTGTGCTTCAGATCTTCTATTTGGCACTGAACTTATTGGTCTTTGTTTCCTTTCTAGCGTTCTAGTAGCCGACAATTCATTGATGGTCCCCCTGGACCTGTAAAGAAGACTCGTTCCATTGGCTCCACAGTAGACCAGGTAAGAAGATTCAGGCCAAGAGAATTGTGGTTGTGAACACATCAGAGATTAGTGGCCCCAAGCATTAAAAATCCTGAGTCAACATTGCAGTGTTATTTTGAGAGAGAGATTTGGTGAGTTTTTCAATGTAATAGGATCCTCATCATCCTTATGAATGGAATTACTCTGAATAAACAACTCTCAGCTTTATATTTGATTCTTCATTGCTTGTATGTGTGCCTCTGTGACACACATATATATATTTTTTCAGTTTTTTTTTACTTTTGAGAGAGAAAGAGACAGAGCATGAGCGGGGGAGAGGCAGAGAGAGGAGACCTAGAATCCAAGCAGCAGGCTTCAGGCTCTGAGCTGTCAGCACAGAGCCCGACGTGTGGCTCAAACCCCACGAACCGTGAGATCATGACCTGAGCCAAAGTCGGAGCCTCAACCAACTGAGCTACCCAGGCGCCCCTGTATATATTTTTTTCAATATTCTTTTTATTTGTGTATTTAGTTTTTAGTTTTTGAGAGAGAGAGTGTGTGTGTGTGAGCAGGAGAAGCACAGAGGGAGAGAGAATTTTAAGTCGGCTCCAGCCCAGCACAGAGCCCGAGGGGGAGCTCCATCTCACAACCATGAGATCATGACCTGAACCGAAATCAAGAGTCGGGCACTTAACTGATGAAGCCACCCAGGTGCCCCTGTTTTTTTGTTCTGAAGTATGAGGTTTCAACTTAAGAGTGTTTTGAGCTGGGTCCTTAAGTCCTGACCAAGATTCAGGAACTTTTCAACCACTCCAAAACACCCTATGGAGGGGTGTTTAGCGGAGGGGAAATTAGATTCACATGTTTATTCTTCGCTCATTTCTGTTTTTGTTTCAGGGGAATGAATCCATAGTTGCAAAAACTACAGTGACTGTTCCCAATGATGGCGGGCCCATTGAAGCTGTGTCTACAATTGAGACTGTGCCATATTGGACAAGAAGCCGAAGGAAAACAGGTCCGCTGGGTTTTTGGTTAAATTGCCTGTGTAAAGCAACTGGTAAAATTTGGGGAGACTTGGTTTTTTAGAATCCTTCCTTCGTTTCTTGCATGTTTCTGCACAGTATCATACTCTGCCTTTGGGTTGCTAGCCTGGCCTAGGCCACTTGTGTATAACTTGTTATTCTTGAACTGATTTTTCTGCATAGCTGTTGTAGTCACTTCTGATTATGGTTACAAATTACTGGTTGTCTACCAGTTATTTTAGAATCAGGGTTAAAATTCATAAGGGACAAAATATTAAGACACAAAGGCTTAAAGTCGGTTGTTTTCTAGGTACCTTACAACCTTGGAACAGCGACTCTACCTTGAGCAGCAGGCAGCTGGAGCCAAGAACGGAGACAGACAGTTCCGGCACTCCACAGAATAATGGAGGGATGCGCCTGCATGACTTTGTCTCTAAGACGGTAGATCCGTGATTCTCCTTCTTTTGGGCACACTTAATTTTTCTTCTCTTTTAATGTTTGTTTATTTATCTTTTTAATGGAAAATTTTAATTTAGTTTTTGGGTTTTTTTCGAAAGAGAGGGAGCATGAGAGCATGCATGAGTGGGGGGGGGCAGAGAGAGAGGGGGACAGAGTTTCCAAAGCGGGCTCTGCACTGAGCAGAGAGCCCGATGTGGGGCTCAAACTTACAGTTCATGAGATCACGACCTGAGCTGAAGTTGGATGCTTAACTGAGCCACCCAGGCACCTTAGGGCACACTTAGTTTTTTGATTGTGAAATTAATATATACCAGGAGCAGATTTAAATAACTTAGTGTTAGAAAGTTAAATGTCACGTCTCCTTCTTTCGTTTCCACTTATCAGGGCTAACTGCTGGTTGCAGAAGGTGTGTATCTTTCCATTCTGTGAGTAATGTTAAATTAAAACAAAGCCAATTTTTCAGAAACAATTGTATATGCTTTTCGGTGATACATATTTACATTGTATTCTTAAAAATAGCATGTATTACATTTGTCCCATTGGATTTCCTCATAAAAACCCAAGCAAACTGACTGAGGCTCAGAAGAATCAATTGCGTTGTTGAGCCACAGGACAGTAAGTGGCAGAGTTAACACGGAGGTTCTGTGACTCCTTGTCAGCAGATTCTTTCCACTACTCTACACTGCCCACTTCCAGGTGGATGACCTTATGCAGGTTACACAGGCTGTTTTTGCTTCTATTCCCTTATCTTAAAACAAAGAAAACAAAACCTATATTGTAGGATTATTGCGAGAATTACACAAATAAGTGTAAAGGAATTAGGAGGTTGTTGGTTGTTGATGATGATAATTTTCTAATTCAGACCGTTCTGTTCTTTCTGCCCTCTTTTGTTCTCAGGTTATTAAACCTGAATCTTGTGTTCCATGTGGAAAGCGGATAAAGTTTGGCAAGCTGTCTCTGAAGTGTCGAGATTGTCGTGTGGTCTCTCATCCAGAATGTCGGGACCGCTGTCCCCTTCCCTGCATTCCTACCCTGATAGGAACACCTGTCAAGATTGGAGAGGTATGACCACATGTATGACAGCTGTGGGAGCTGTCCTTGTGTTATGGCTTCTTTAGCTTTTCCAAAGCTTACTGTCCGTTTTTATCCTAAAATAAGTGATACGAAGCATATTTTTTTCCATGAATGTTGAAGAGAAATTATAAAATGTTAATTTGCAGGAGAGTCCTGCTTGGGTTTGTCTATTTAATAACTTTTCTACACCACACTCCTCTTTCCTTCCCTTCTCTCCCTCCCTCCCTTTCCCCCACCCTGTCCCCTCTTCCCTACTCATACTCTTTCCTTTCCTTCCCTTTCCTCCTTTCCTTCCTTATTCCTTTCCCTTCCTTTCCTTTCCTCTTCTCTTCCTTCCCCTCCACACTCTATTCCTATTTTGTAAAATTTCAAACATATACAGAAGTAGAGAGATGAGAATAATCCCTGGTTCCTGTCACTCAACTTCTGTGATTACTACTTCATGTCCAATTTTGATTTATCAATACCCCCATGTCCTCCTGGCCCTGTGTAGTGAATTGTGTTGAAACAAATCCCAGCCATCCTGTAATTTCATCTGTGAATGTACTTTCTCTTATGTTAGAGATATTCTATACTAGGCTATTAAGATTAGATTGCTTATTTCTAAACATTGATTCAATCTGTTAATAAATTATTTATTGTATGACCAGTGTTAAGATTCAAAACAAAATGATTATGCTGCTATCCAGCCCCCAGCAAATCAAATGTTACTTTTTTTAATCTTAGGAGTTCTTATTTGTGCCTATAATTGGTTACAAATTTTCTGTACTCTGATATAGAACCATGGAGTTCTCCCCTACAGATATGTTTGTGTCCCGAGCAACTGTGACTTGTGTTAAATAATATTTCTTACTAAGAGTAATAAAAGTGTAAAAAGGTTTTCTTTTTTAGAATAATAAATTAGTTTATATTAAAGCCTATACCTGTAATCTTGTCATTGCTTGTTTTCTGAGGCCCTTGAGTAGAAGAGAAGCAGGAGTAGAGTTGTAGATAGTGGTCATATTACTTGTTCATGCAAGAATGTGGTACGTGACCAGAAACCAGT
Source organism: Lynx rufus (assembly GCF_022079265.1). Classification (NCBI taxonomy): domain Eukaryota; kingdom Metazoa; phylum Chordata; class Mammalia; order Carnivora; family Felidae; genus Lynx; species Lynx rufus. Next base: position 76,799,730 of record NW_025814889.1, on the reverse strand, counting down.
CCTGGTGTGGAGATAGGAAAAAAAAAAAACAACAAACGGAGAGTCTCTGTTCTAATGTATGCTTTGGGAACAGGAATTTAAAAGTAAACATGACATCCCAACCTGAGCATGAGTTTGGAGACGTTTTTCCTATTCACCTTCATTTGCTGGTCTAAGTGGTAATAAATAATAACTTAAAACTCTCCCTTTTCAGGGAATCCTGGCAGATTATGTGTCCCAGACTTCTCCAATGATTCCCTCCATTGTTGTCCATTGTGTAAATGAGATTGAGCAGAGAGGGCTGACAGAGGTAAGAGTCAACATTCAGAGAGCGTGAATCTGTTAATTTGTGTTAATGATTAGGAGGTTCTTTCTGAAAGTGTCACCTTGATAATAGACAGGCCTGTATCGGATCTCTGGCTGTGACCGGACAGTAAAAGAGCTGAAAGAGAAATTCCTCAGAGTGAAAACTGTACCCCTCCTCAGCAAAGTGGATGATATCCATGCTATCTGTAGCCTCCTGAAGGACTTCCTTCGAAATCTCAAAGAACCCCTTCTGACCTTTCGGCTAAACAAGACTTTCATGGAAGCAGCAGGTAAGAGTAGCTCTTTAATTCTAGAATGTGAGTGCCCCAGGGGCAGGAATTTTTGACTCTTGTGTTTACTGCCCAGTACAGTGCCTGCCATATAGTAGATGCTCAAATACTTTGATGAAGAATGCCTGTATCCATGTTCCTGGTGCCTGTCCTCTTCCTGTCTAAACTATACAGGGCGCTAACAGCATTTATTGTTGTTGTTATTTTTGGTAGAGTTTGAGATTGTCATTTTGAACTTGGAGCCATCTTTGGTTTCTTTTCCCCCACACCACATTTAATCCATTGGCAAATCTTGTCAGCAGAGGTCTTGTAAAATTTATCTTAAAATTGAAATTTGCCACTCCTACTACTACCCCTCTTGACATCTCTCATCCTGGAGTGACAGAAGAACCTAGTGTTTTCCCTTTTCTACTCTGGCCCTTGACACTGTGATCCTCATATAGTATCCAGAAGGGCCCTTTTAAAATTTATATTAGATGATAGCCCTTCTGTCTTTAGTATCTCCAGTGGCTTCCCGTCACTCTCGGAATAAAATCCACAGCCCTTAACATGGCCCCAAAGACCCCACCTGTATGAGCCGGCTCCTTACGTCTCTAGCATCATTTCTCTCCATGCCCTTCCCTTCTTTCTTCTTCTCCACTTGTTGGGGTTCTTGCGACTCTTAGCACTTGACAAGCTGACTCCCATCTTGAGGCCCGCGCATTTGTTATTATTTCAGCCTGGAATGTATTTGCATGATATGCCCTTCCTCCCTTTCTTTCTTTTGGGTTTCTTCTTGGGTGTCTTGTCCTCAAAAACACCTTTCCTGACCACCTTGTCCAAAATAACCGCTCCCATTACTTTCTAGCTTCCCCTGTGTATCACTACCTGATAGATAACCTGCTTTTTGACTGACTCCTCTAATAGAATGTAAGTTCCATGAGGCAAAATCTTTGCTTAATTCCACTTTACCTGAGCACTTAGAATAGTACCTGGTACATAGTGGGCCCTTGAACATGTTTTATAGATGAAAACCTTCTTGGTAATTGTAGTCGCTGCGGCTGTAGGCCTGCCTTCCCAGCACAAGGCTTGCTAGCTGCTTTCCCTAACTGCAGGGGCCGATTTTTGTGAAGGTTCCGATTTCTAATATTGAGCTGTTGGCTAGTGTCCTGCTTGTTAATGAAACTGGAGTTCGTTTCAGTCATGAACCTAATCAGAAGTTTCAGAAGCTTACTGTATAGATGACACTTTGTGGTCGATCACTTGGAAGCCCGCTGTCAAGAGAAAGAAGTCTAGGCCTCTTGGTGCTTTCCTTTCATTTACAGAAATCCCAGATGAGGACAACAGCAAAGCTGCCATGTACCAGGCTATTGGTGACCTGCCCCAGGCCAACAGAGACACATTAGCTTTCCTTATGATTCACTTGCAGAGGTGAGTACAGCAGAAACTTGTTTCTGAGAGGTTGGGAATTTGCCACTGGGAGCATAATGTGGGTTGGGTGTTAGGGAGGGAACGTGAGGGGTGAATTGTTTTCTGGTAGATCTTATATTTTGGTCTGCATTTAAGTGGATGGACAAAGTCTTCTAATTGACTGTTCTCTTGTTTAGAGTGGCTCAGAGCCCAAATACTAAAATGGATGTGGCTAATCTGGCTAAAGTCTTTGGGCCTACCATAGTTGCCCATGCTGTGCCTAATCCAGATCCAGTGGTAATGTTGCAGGACATCAAACGTCAGCCCAAGGTAGAGAAGTGCATTGTGTGTGTGTGTGTGTGTGTGTGTGTGTGTGTGTGTGTGTGTGTGTAACACGTATGTGTGTTAATGTTATGCGAGTTTTAATGTATTTCATAAATACACAAAAACTTGTGTAACATTTCATATATATATAAAAACTTGTATAACATGATAAAATGAGAGAGTGGTGAGAGGTAAGCCCTGAGGTTTGGGGGTGTGCTAACATGTTTGGTGGCTTTTTAGGTGGTAGAGTGCCTGCTTTCACTGCCCCTGGAATATTGGAGTCGGTTCATGATGGTAGAACAAGAGAACGTTGACCCCATGCATGTCATTGAAAATTCAAATGCCTTTTCAACACCACAGACCCCAGATATTAAAGGTAAGGCCCGAGTTGTGCTTTCTTTTTTTTTTTTTTTTTTTTTTAATAGTAGGCCAAAGTAGGGCTTGAACTCATGACCCTGAGTTTGAGACCTGAGCTGAGATCATAGTCAGATGCTTAACCAACTGAGCCACCCAGGTGCCCCCCAAGTTATGCTTCTTAAGGGACCTGACTTCTTCTCTAGTTCTGGCTATTTACTCTCTTCGTGCCTTTGCTAGAGCTATTTGGAATTCATATTCTTCAATAAAAAATTTTAAATTCATTATGAGGATTCTAACATTAAAGAAAATTTGTACAGTTCTACTATCCTTATTTTTTTTTATGTTCATGAAACATGGTTCTCCTTTTCTTTATATACATATGGATATTTTAAAAATATAACAATTCAGATATAGTTTGATCTTATTTCACGTAGCATATTGTGAGGACTTTTCCTGTTACTATGTATCACTTTTATGGTTGTAAACTATAATTTAGTTACATGTTCTATTAAGAATTGGTGTTATTTATAACATATATGCCACGTCTTCTTTATCCATTCATCCATCGATGGACATTTGGGCTCTTTCCATACGTTGGCTATTGTTGATAACCAACTTGATTTCTTAAAGGCTTTTGCCAATTTGTATTGCCACCAAAAATGCACGAGGCTGGTTTCTTCCAACTTTTACTGGCATTGGAGACCTATTCTTTATTTTTGCAAGATCCCTTTTTTTTTTTAAACGTTTATTTATTTATTTTGAGAGAGCACGAACAGGGGTGGGGCGGAAAGAGATGGGGACAGAGAGAGAATCTCAAGCAGGCTCCACACACACACAGCGTGGAGCCCGATGCAGGACTCACTCAATTCCATGACCATGAGGTCATGACCTGAGCCTAAATCAAGAGTCGGGCATTTCACTGACCGAGCCCCCCAGGTGCCCCAAGATCCTTTTTAAGAAAGCATACTAGGGGCGCCTGGGTGGCGCAGTCGGTTGAGCGTCCGACTTCAGCCAGGTCACGATCTCGCGGTCCGTGAGTTCGAGCCCCGTGTCGGGCTCTGGGCTGATGACTCAGAGCCTGGAGCCTGTTTCCGATTCTGTGTCTCCCTCTCTCTCTGCCCCTCCCCCGTTCATGCTCTGTCTCTCCCTGTCCCAAAAATAAATAAAAAAACATTAAAAAAAAAAAAAATTAAAAAAAAAAAAAAAGCATACTGTTTTTTCTAATACAGGTAAGAACCAAATGATCAGACGTTAGATTTGTGAAAGCTGGAGTTTGAGAATGGCCTCAATCAGGAAGTGAAAGTCAGCTATTCATTGAGCAGTTGCCCGCACAGTTCAAAAGATATACTGCTGTGTTACAAGACAATGACTGAAATGATCTCTGGGACTTTGGGCCTCTAACCTTAGCTCTTAAGTGCTTCATGGCATACTCAACTTAAAACTGGCCACTGACAAGGGTGCTTTCCTTTTTGTGCCTCCTTTAAAAATATGTCTTAACTTTGATTAAAGTGAGTTTACTGGGGCCCGTGACCACTCCTGAGCATCAGCTTCTCAAGACTCCTTCATCTAGTTCCCTGTCGCAGAGAGTCCGCTCCACCCTCACCAAGAACACTCCCAGGTATGTGGAACTGGCTGGCTTTGGAAGTAAAATAGGGCTGCTTCCTTAGGCCTCTTTTCCTATCACACCGAAGCTTATTGAAAGAAAAATTGAATGAGACCTGAGCTAGCAAGTAGGCATTAAAAGGTAATCTGGAGCCATAACAACCCCCTTTTTAAAAGGGTCTAAAGGTTTTGTTTCCCCTCTCTCATCTCAGGTGACAAAGAGTCGTTTACAGAGTAGTTGTGGAGGGCTTCCTATTTTTAGATGATAATATTAAATAATGTTACAGTTTACCTTTTTTTATAGACTCCTTTTTCAGTTCATTTTCTTTTCCTTTAGATTTGGGAGCAAAAGCAAATCTGCCACCAACTTAGGACGACAAGGCAACTTTTTTGCTTCTCCAATGCTCAAGTGAAGTCATGTCTCCTGTTACTTGCCAGCATTTCCTGACTGCAGGAAGGCTGCACCTGTACTCTCCGCTCTGCAGCCTCCTGGACTCATTACTACTTTTAGCATTCTCCAGGCTTTTAATCAAGTTTAATTGTGCATGGGGGTTTTATTAAAACTATATATATCTCCCTCTCCTTCTCCTCAAGTAATGTAATATCAACACCTTGTGCAGTCATTGTTGGGAACTTGGGAGATCTCTCCAGCGGTAGAAAGGATGATACAGAATTCGTTGTGATTTTGCGGGGAGGCTGGAAGAAGGTGCATCCCCTTGGCTTAAAGCCAAATGCTGCTCATGGAAGTGATCTTTCTCTGGTGTTATTTAGAACTAATTTCCCTGAGACAATGACAGAATCCCCACCTCTTTGTTAAGATTGACTTGTCTCAGGGTGGGAGGTGGGAGGGCAGGGTAAAAAAAGGTTGGACAGAGGATTTGGGAGGGCTCCTTCTGAGAACTTGGAAGATCTTCCCCCGGCATGAACTAAGCTATCATGTGGAGCCTTCATAAAAATGGGATAGGACGAGGACAGAACTAGTAATGGGGGTGTGCTTAGCTTTGATTTGGATCGATTAGGTTTAATAGTGTTAAGTGGCACAACCTTGTAAAAGTGATATTCCTACTTGTATTTATCTCTAACGGGCCTCTGGCTGGACTTTGGGTTTGGCTGGGGTCAAAGCCAGTTTGCACTTCGGTTGAATTCATTCTGATGCTTGACCCTCCTGTCCCCTTGTCCATTGGAGCCCTACTTCTAAAGGTCATATGTCATCTATTTGGCATCCCAGTTTGCAATTAAGAGTAGGCTATAAGGGAGATTGTCAATATTTTGTGTGGCAAGAAATGCCACACTCATTTTGTCTTTGCACTTTGGTTGCTAAACTCTTCCTATGGAACACAGCCACAGCTAGATAAATATGAACTTGTTCTTTTATTAAAATTATTTCCAATATCTATAAAAATGCTTTTTTCTGTAGAATGTTTTTGACCCATAGCGACCCTTTTCTGTAAAACACATATTTGGAAAAAAGTAAATAGTTTTTTCAAAATGACTATGAGGTTGATTTTCTTGTCTTGGAAGGTAACCTTCAACACTTTTTTTTAAGAAAATATTTTTCCTCAGCGTTTAGGTCTACTATTCATTTCCATTCCCTTCCCTCCCCCAATGCTGTCACCACCAAGGGTTTGTTTCTTCATTCCTCATTGTCTTTCATCGTCCAAATTGAAGTCCTAGATTTGTCCTTTGACTGTTACCTCTCATCTGAGGAAACCACTTTAAACAAAAACCAAACTTTTTAAACAAGTCTTTAGGGACCAGAATGGTGCAGTTAAAAAAAAAAAAAAAAAAAAAACCGACTCTGGCTGGCTGACTGCCTGGAACATCCTTCACTGCTGGAAGTGCCTCTGGAGTGAGCTGGGATGATTAACTGAGGGCACCTGCACTTGGAACTCTGAAGCTGGTGAACAGAATGTATCTGAGATTGAGCGTAAACAGTTGCAGGCTTAATATGTAACCGCTGAGAGAGGAGGCAACCTACTGGCTCTTTTCCCGGGAGGTGGCAGCTCTCACAGCAGGGAGATTTTGCCTCAGCAAATTGAAAGAGGATGGGTCCTCTCTCCTCTTTCCCCCACCCCCTTTACACACACACGCCTGTTAAGTTTTATTTTTAATTGTTTTAACTTTGTCCTAGATGCCATCTCTTTTCTTATGTCTGTGCAAGCCTGGTGTTGGCCCGGTTCCATATTTGCTGTTCTGTAGTATCTCCCCTCGGTGCATTTTAAGTCACTAATGTGGAGGAAGCAAATGGATTGTAGAATGTTAGTGAAGGCAAGACTACCCTATGCAGGAACTGATGGCCCATTAACGAAAAAGGAAATGGTCCTGTGTGTCAGATGTTGGCAGCCAGTTGCTCGGTTTTGGACTAGGCCAAGAGACCTCAGCCGTGAAAATAATTCTGATATTAGCAAAGGGAAATATGTACCCACCTTCAACTTCTTTAATAGTTCTTCATGTGGAACAGCTCGACTTTCGAGGGCTTTCTTAATTCAGTTGTGTCGCCTTGATGTGAGATTTAAGGAAAGGGTCCGGTGCTTTGGAGTAGCCGTCACACTGGCTCCTGCTCCTCACCCGTTCTGATGCTGCCTCTGACTCTGCCTGTAATGCAGTTAATGCAGCTTTCCTCTCTCACCTGCTAATAACCAGAATCTAAATCTTTAAATCCGTTCTCCATCAGTCTAGGTAAGACTCCTAAGTTTGATGTTTATTTAACTGGGCAAGCATTACATGGTTTGATTCAGCAGCAACAATTTGCATTTATTACTGGGTGTGTAATGATTTCTCCTTCCTTAAGAAGGCAAATTCATTGCTTGCAGAAATAGAAGGCACCTGAGTTTCCATCACAGGACAAGAGTGTTCAAGTGATTTACCGTGACAAAAATGGTCAGTTTTGGCTACGAACTGCAACTGTGGCATTGAAAGAGGTCTTGAATTCTTAAATTCATGCCTAAATTACTGGGCAGCACAAAGTGCCGAATGCTGAGTGAGTGCAGGGAGCAAAGCTATCAGCCTTGCTGGGTTTGTTTTGTTACAGCAGGGCCTCCCTGCCCACCTCAAGCTTCAGACACACACACAAACACACCTCATATACGTATGGTATGTGATTTCCCGTTGGAAAAGCATCTGGAAGACCCATTGTGGCAAGCCTGGCATACCGAGCAGCGGTTTGCTTAATCACGTGTCACCTTTTCTTAGGCTCAGCTGTGAGCAGGGAAGGAGCTGTTATGGAGTCCCGATCTGGGAAGGAAGGGAGGCACAGAGCTCAGTGTTCAAGTCGGCACAGTGCATACAGTAGGGTGTCTTGATCCATGTGCTTTGATGATTTCCTTGATCACGACTCCGGTTTCAGCCACTGGTGTGAAAAGCTGTTAAGCATGCAGAGTCGGGGCATGTTAGTCATTGTGCTTTTAGTGTAAACAGGATTTGGAGACTGGTCACTTAACCTAGGAATTTAGTGATTAAAAAAAAAAAAAAGTCTCCCTGTAGGTGGTCTATTTTGTAAATAAGTGAAGGCCCCGAGCCAGGGGGTCCTTACCTTGTGTAATTTATTAGACTCTGGTTCTCAGAGTCTGTATTTGTTGATGGTTTCTATTCATGAAGTCAGGCAGAAGGCAGTTTGACGTCACCAGGAATAACCTTGTAGTGTGTGGGAGCCTTGTCCTCCGCAGTTGTGTGGGATGGGAAAGGAGGCCACTTTTCAGGGACTCAGAGTTGGAAGCAGGAATTTTCCTTTTGTCTACCTTCTCCCTTTGTAACTCTTGCCAGTTTCATTTAGTTGCATTGTTTTTATACAGATTGCTCTCACATCTCACACAGTTGGACACCATCTGCGTGCTAGGCTCAGACACGTGTAAGTGGATATTTAGATTTCTAATAAAGCACTTGCCAGTTAATATCCTCTCCGGCCATCAGTAAAGATGGAATTAACTGATTCCTCTAGGAAATGCGATAATGGTGATCGACAATATATCAAGTGCTTTCATTCATCATCTTACTTGATGCCACAACACCCATGTGGGGTGGGCAGGTGATCTTATCCCAACTGGTAAATTCAGAGGGGTGATTTGGCATAAATTTCCACAAACTAATCTCTAGTTTAGCTAGGATAAGAACCTGGGGATTAGCGCTCCCACCGGAGTTCAGCTGTGGTGCTTGCTATTTAAATCAGCATTGTGGGGTCTGTTGGAATATTATTAGGTATGTAAATGATTCCACTCAGGGCTGTATGTGGATGTGCTTATGTATAGATGACCCAGAAGGAGCAGGGTGGCCTAGACTGCCGGGAAAAGCATTTGGGACAGGAGAATGGAATGTCTTTCTTAATGGTTGGGCTTATTGTCTTATAGAGGTGGAAGTCCTGGGCATGGTGATCCAGGGCTATTTTCTTCTTCTTTTTTAATATTTATTTTTGAGAGAGAGAGATATGGGCAGGGAAAGGGGAGAGAGAGAGGGCGACACAGAATCTGAAGCAGGCTCCAGGCTCTGAGCTGTCAGCACAGAGCCTGATGTGGGGCTCAAAGCCACAAACCACAAGATCATGACCTGAGCCGAAGTTGGACGCTTAACCGACCGAGCCACCCAGGCGCCCCTCCAGGGCTGTTTTCTGTGTGGAAGGAGGAGGATGTGTTGGTGTGAATGTTTGCTGTTCTCCTTGTGGGAGTCAGTTCTCGGGTCACCCATGTGCATCTTGTGTGCTCTGAAGCTCAGAGCCAAGAATAGGCAAGTCTCTGAGCCAAAGTCATCAGCCTGCTTCTAGAAACGTGTCAGCGGATTAGCTTATTGGCTTTCCCCCTGAGTGGCATTAGCTCTCACCCCATCTCATGTTCACCATCTGGCTTTGAGTAAGAAGTCTTCAAGTGATCTCTCTTGAGCAGCCTGCTCTGTGCCAGGGCTTTCTGAGGGCTGTTCAGCTTTCTTCCTCATCAACCCCAGGACCCGTTGCTCTCCAAGAAGTAGTCTGTTGTGTCCACACATATGCACACCTGGCATCAGAAGAATACTTCAGGCCTCAGAGGGAACAAAATCAGCTCAAAGGAGAATGAGTCTGTGTGGTCAGTGGCCTAAAGTCTTTTGTTGTCAAAACAAGTGGATTTGTCTTTAGATAAGTTTTTAAAATGGAGTTGCTGGGGTGCTTGGGTGGCTCAGTCGGTTAAGCATCCGACTTGAGCTTAGGTCATGATCTCACAGCTCGTGAGTTCAAGCCCCGAGTGTGGCTCTGTGCTGACAGCTCAGAGCCTGGAGCCTGCTTCTGATTCTGTGTCCCTCTCTCTCTCTGCCCCTCCCCTGTTTCCACTCTGTCTCTCTCTCAAAAAACTAAATAAGCATTAAAAAATAATAAAATAAAATGAAGTTGCTCCTGCCACAGAGAAAGCTCTTCCTGCCTGTGCGATAGTACAGTTTGTGCAGATTTTAGGAGAGCAAGACATACGAAGGGGCTGGGATTTTTCTTCCTCACTGGAAAGCAAGGCCTCAGGTGGGCTGCATAAATGAACCACCTCTCCTCCTCCCAGGGAGCTGGCTGCTTTCTCCTCTTAGGTTAATATACGTTGACTGGGGCTAAACGCCTGATGCTTCTGGACAGAGTCCAGCCCCTCAGCAGAGCAGCCGCACTGGGGAGATACAGCTGCTGGCATTAAAGGGCTAAGCCCTTTCCAGCTGCTTTGCTTTAACGGGAACTGCCTGCAGTCGGCAGCTTAACGGAGCTGTTTTAGCCCGATTAGGAGGAAATGACTAATCTCGGCATCTTCTCATGGCACTGGCCTGGAGGCTCTGGGGAAGATAACCCGGTAGGGTGGGAAGTGGTTGGATAAATGGTGTTGGAGTGCTAGGCGATTATCCCCTCAAAAATGGTGGTCCCTGCTTGACATGGTTTGTGTTTTATTTTGTCTCCATAAAAAAACATGGGGTTTTCTTCACTGGCCTCCCTGGCACTGAGGGAGAGGAGATGTTTACCATGTTGGGTGGCCTGGGTATTTAAAAGCTGGAATAGAGTTGAGAGCGTACGAGGACAATGGTGCCCATCCCCCTTAGAGGAAGAAGACTTGAGACCCTCATGTGGTTCCCACTTTGGCCTTCCATTCCCCTTCACTTTAAAATCTGATGTAAAGAGCCAAGATCCAGAGGAGAAATGATCATTTTCTTGGTCATATGATGCACTTAAAATATATTTTTTAAATATTTCTGAGGATTGGGATATCTTATAATCAATGACATCTTACAAATACAGTGCAGTGTTTTTCTTTTTTAGTAGCTCATAAAATAGTGGTGCATCTTATTAACCATGTTATTTGGGCTAGAAGCGTTAGCTGTTCCTGGGAGGTAGGCTGTTGGCTAGACCAGATGTGGAGACCAGGGAACCTGCTACTTAGCTGTGGTCGAAGAGCTTTAAAACAGGGAGTTCCCTGCATCTGAAGGAGGCTGTGGGATAGGAAAAGCAGGGCTCAGCCTTGGGACATCTAGCACAAAGAGGCAGGCAGGCAATGTGTAGGATAGGATCAAAATCTGTCCCAGTCATGACCCATCCTGGAGCCATTTCATGTGACCCCCGAGTTGGGGAAAGGTAGCGAAAAGCCATTGTGAATCAGTGAGGCTATGACCAAAATAATAGTACTTCCTGGTGGAGTTCTGAAATCAGTACATAGTACTGAAACATTGGGGTGCTTTAACACGTAAAAGAGACTAGAGGTCTGTTTGGGCAGGGAGCTGGGAGTATTTCTTGCAATCCTTTGTCTAATTTGCTCACCAAATCCAGAGTATCAGAGGTCTTTCCTCCCTTGAAACTGGAAGGCCATGGTTCGGGGATCCATAAAAAAAAAAAAAAAAAGACAGTCAAGTTAAGGAAACTGTTGCCCTGAGACAAGGAGTAGAATAAAAACATAATTTTGTTTAAGAAGGTCTTCATGTTCCAATAGAGGTGTTCAAACAACTCCAGAGGGGTGTTCAGTGCCAGGATGGAGGTGTGTGTGTGCAGAGTGCTGTGGGAGCTCAGGAGTGGGCGGCTGGAGGCATAAGAGCCTCAGAGGTGATGACATTATAGCTGCGTCTCAGGATGAACAGGGCAGCTAGAGAGGGCCGGGAAGCACGTTCTGGGCGGAGAGGCACCTCCAGCCTGGTGCCTCATAACTGGACATCCCCAGCGACTGTCCTGGCCTCTCCTCTGATCTCGGCCCGGGCCCTGGCCTGGCTGGGCCTCGTTCCATATGTCCGTGCGGCTGGAGTGGAGTTGTTGGTCCCTGCCACCAGGGACCCAGCTCTGGCGATAACTGCCCCTTTAGCTGACTTAATCAGAGCTCTGACACAGTTTTCACTTCCTCCTTTTCTACGCATTAACTGCAGTCTATTAATTAGTGCTGTCGGACACCACACTCCCATAAACCACCTTCACTAACCGAGCTCCCCTCCAGCTTTTGCTAACTATGCACTGCTCCTCAGTGTAGATGCCCCTCCCTGAGAGGTGATTGCACATCTTGGCTGTGCAGACCCCCCGCCCCAGCTACCCAAGTGGCCACTATTTGGCCAGATGCTTCTTGATTAGCTCTTAACTTCTCCCTTCCCTTCTTCACTCCCTGTCTTCCCCCTGACATTGCTGGGGCCTGGCACTGGCTTGGGGTTAACATCCCTCTCGATAGGTAGCTCTCTTCTCGCGCTGCTTCAGGTCGTGAAGTGCAGTGCTGTGGGCCTGGAGGGACTGAGCCCATCGCTTCTCCTGACCCAGTGCACTCTCCCATCAAGACCCCAATCAGCTTGTTGCAGATCATTTGACCTTATTATAGATCAGAGATCACAGACTTTGATATGTGCTACCTTTTAAACCCTCAGCAACGATGGCTGCTCCCCTTATGTTTTCTTAGCTTTCATATAAAATACCAGATGTTCAAAGCCCTGCATCTTTTTACCCCCTTATATCTGCCCAGACTCCTTACTCTCATTCCCTCAATCTTTCCACAAACCAGCTCTCAGCCATGATCACTCCAGTGCTCGAGTTCTCTGTTCTGGGGAAGTATTTCTTTCTTTCTTGGGTTTGATTCTTTTTTTTTTTTTTTTTTTAAAGTTTACTTATTTTTAGTAATAAAAGCCAACGTGGGACTTGAACTCACAACCCCAAGATCTGGTTGCATGTTCTTCTGAGTCAGCCAGGAGCCCTTTGGGTTTGATTCTTGACTCCTTTCCTCTGGGATCCTCCTCCCCCCAACAGACTCATACACACACACTCCTTTGCTTAAGCTAACTAAGGCTGGGGAATGGGGAGGAAGCGTTTCCTTCTTTAGTACTAGCCGGCTGGGCTGCGACTGGGCTGCATTTGAAACTGCCGGGGAGGCTGCTGAGCCATTGGCAGAGGGAACTGCAGTCTACCGCAGAGATGGGGACAGCCCTACCAGCCACTGAGATCTGTGTCAGGTGCCTTGCTAAACACATACATCCCATGTGGTTCCAGCCCTCTTATCACATAGACCCCATTCTCCAGATGAGGAAAGTGAGGCAGGATCCTTAAGAAACTTGCTCAAGTTCACACAGCTACATAACTGCCTGAGCCTATTTTTAAATGTTTTCAACCCTTTCAACCCCTATTATATCCTCATGTAGTCTTTTTTTTTTTTTTTTTTTTTTTTTTTTTTTTTTTTAAATTTAAACTGTGGTGCACAGAAACCTTTAAGTCAAAGTGATTTTGTTTGGAAGGTGGAAGTCTCTGGATAATTCTCCAGCCTTCTCCTCCTCTCCCCTCAGTCCAAAGTCTGAGGAGCGTAAATGTGTTCCAGAGCTTGGCCCCTTCCTGGGCTCTCCCTTCAGCCTAGCACAGTGTGGTCCCAGTGTGTCCTCTTTACAGCCCCGAGGTAGCAGTGGGGGCGGGAAGTGGAGAGGGGCTTCCTGCCAGCCAATGGGGGAGCGACAGCCCAGGCTCTGTGCTCACATCATCTGCTCCTGCTAAGACAATCATCAACATAAAAGGCTAATTGTATTAATCACCAAGGCACCCCCTCCCTTTTGGGAGAATTATGAATTGCAATTGCAGATGGCTCCACTGATTGAAGGCAGTGCTCAGCAGGGAGAAGGGCCAGATCAGATTACACACCATTAATTAAAAACTTCCCCTGACAAACAGGAGGAAGGGCGGGCACACCAAGGGTCTGCCTGGTTGGGTCTCCGTCCTCCCCATGGTCCTGCCCCTCATCCAGACCTAGGGGCCGGGACTGTGAAGCTTCTTTGCCCCTGGCTGGAACCTCTGAATATGGCTCCCTGAGGGCCAGCCCTTCCCTCATCCAAACAGATGGCTGGCTGTCCTATTAAAGGGCTCCAGAGAAGGAGAAACTAACCTTTGGTTACTCATTCCTGTGTCTAACTTTGGATGCTCTTCAGATTCTAACCTATTTCCTCACTTTTCATGAAGCTTGTGTCTTCTTGCTCTAGTCTGTTCTGACAGAGCACAGCTCTAAAGATCTAGTTGTGAAATTAGCCCCCAGCTCTCTCTCCAAGCAGATCCCCTTACGTTTTTGGCCTGGAAGTTCCTGAGACAGAGGTTACACAGTCTGCTCTGGAGTAGTTGGGTTGGGGGGCGGGGGGGGGGGTGTGGGGCTCAAGTGTGGGTGTGCATTCTCGTCCAGCTGCCCCTCCCTTGGAGCATAGGCATCCTCAGCTGCTCTCATCCCGGCTCATCTGAACTTGTAACTCCTGAATTCTCCTCTTGATCAATTACTGCCTCCCCTCCTTCCCCAGTCGCCCGGCCTCAGTCATTCATTCATCAAACTTTTATTGAGCACCCAGTGTGTGCTCCACTCTGGGGACGCGAAGACAATTTGTCTAGGAGCTTCAGAGCCCACTGCAGGAGCTCCACCCCTCCTGCCCTCTTCAACCTTCTAGTTCTTGTTTCCTTCCCTCCTCTGGCTGCAGCTCAGATAAGCCCCCCTGGAGCTCTAATTTGGAGAATTCTAAGCTGGAGCTGGGGAGACCTTAGGGGGCTGTGGTACTGAGCTGGGTGACCTTTAGCAAGTCAATTACATCCTCTATACGCGCGTGTGCACACACACACACACACACACACACACACCCAGCTGTCCCTGCTTATGAAAGGGCACGAGAAGCCTCTGGGCTCTGAGAGATTGTGAAGATGGATGAGTGGGGCCCGGCTTGGAGAGATGTGAATAGTATTCTGCACTGACAATATTATAGAACGCTGAACACGGCCGCTGTGGCCACGAGCACTTGGGGACTCAGCTCTTGTTCTGTCACCCTGCCCTTGAAAGACTTTGGTAGCCCCTCCCATCCCCAGCGCCTTTGGAGACATCATGGAAAAGGACCTATCTTTTTTATGGATTTGGTTGCTGTATCTCAGGGTACCATGGTGATGAGCACCATAGAGATGAGAAGAACTGACTTTTATTGGCTTGTCTCTTTGTTCCGGTGTCCCCCCTCACCCCCCCTCCACACACACACACAAAGCTCCCAGGTCAGCAGACCCAGGAGAGAAGGAGGCAGGGCCCCGTGTAAGTGGAACAGATGAAAGGAGAAAAATGTACTCTCTTTTCCCTCCCTCTCAATCATCCTCCCATCTCTCTTCTTTCTTCCTCCCTCCCATTACCAAAAGCAATTGTATTCAAACCCGATAATTACAGTAACAGCTACAATAATCATCATTTATTGTTTGTTTTTTAAGCATTTTAACTTCCAAAAACATTTTCCAATCTCTTGTTTTCACAGCAGGCCCTGGGGGAGGACTATGCCCATTTTATAGCTGGGGAAGCCGAGATCCAGGTAGGACCCCAAGTCATGGGGAGAGTATGTTTATAGCAGCTTGTAAATATTAGCAAGCCAATTGAGACCTAGGAGTCCTTCAGAGGCACTGAAGGCAAATCTTGGTTTCTTGGGTCATTCCTGAGTTCTTACCATCCTTGGAATTAATAGCTTTTTGAGGATGTTGGTAGAACTGAGAATGAGGCTGGAGACAGCTTGTGGCCCAGGTCATGGGCTGGGGGCTGTGATAGGGACTTCCCCCCTCTCTGGATTGCTCCCATGAATGGGGATGGGGGATGGAAGGTGGGCAAACACTTGGAAAAGGCCTGTTTGGCCCAAACCTCCCTTGCCTATATGCTGCCCCTCTGCCAGCCCTAGAAAAGGCTCCTCTTTGTGTCAGCGCTTCCCAAGGATGGGGTCCTCTCCTGAGCATTTGGAGGTGTGAGGAATGAAGATCTATTGGAAGGGCTGTCTCTATCCTCAGGAAGCCCCCACGCTGAGGGCAGGTCCCTAGCCCCCAAACCATACCCAAGAGCAGAGATATACCTTTGAGGAGCTCAGAGACTGTCCTGGGACCTGATTCTTCTGGGAAGTCTGGCTCTCCCCCCCAAGGGTGGGGTGAGAAGTTGGGGCTCCCCGAGGTCTCTACATCTCTTAGTGTCTAAGCTGAGTGGCTGTCTGGGCTCCAATACCCAAGACAAGGGGGTCTGGAGGCCCAGGATGCCCACTAGAGTCCAGATGGATGAAAGAAGGGTAAGACAGTCATGAATTCCCCTGCCTCCTTCTGCTCTGTCCCATTAAGAGATGTAGGAGGAGGAAACTGAACAGATTTGCTCCCCAGATTCTTTCTATCCAGAAATATAATGCCAGGGATAGGGAGTGGCATTCCCTGCCCACCCTGTTAGGACAAGGGGCCATGCCTCCCCGTCTTTCCTGCCCTCATCCACCCCCAACCCCGCTTTCCTTGTAAAACCTGAAGTCTAGTTCTACGAGGCATGCTACCCACCTAAAGGGCGCCTCTCAGAAGCCGGAAGGTGGGGGCCAAGTTCTATACCACCTGACATGCATTCCCCATTTCAGTATCCCCTGAACTGCACTGGGATTCTTTCTTCTCGGGATCCACCCCTGTCATTTTCTCCATTTCTTCAGTGCCCATGAGGATGACCAGTCGCTGGGCCATGGTTCTGGTGTCAGGGAACAGGATAAAGTTGTAGATCAGCGAAGCCAGGACAGCTCCTGTCAGGGGTCCCACCCAGAAGATCTGCAAAAGCAGAGAGAAGTAGGTGCCCCAGTCAGGAGCTATGAGGATCATAGGGTAGCTTTGGGATCCCTGCCCGCCTCCCTAGTGTTGGCTCCGTCGTCCGGGACCCCTCGAGCTGCTGCAAGTTGACAAAATTGAGAAGCAGGTGTTCTGCCTTTCAGGTCCCTGCAGGTGAGGTGACCTTGCCTTCAATAGGGCGGGCCCAGTCTCCTCACCACTCTGTTTCCCTCCTCTCCCCTCCTGTGTTCCAACCAGAAGCCCTGGCTAGTGCTGTTCCTGTCTCTGCTGGTGTGTGTGTCTATTTCTGTTTGTCTTTTTCTTTATCCAAGTTTGGAAACTGGTCCAGCTGGAGAAAGTGAATAAGGAAACAGCCAGGACTTAAGGCCTGGGCCAAGGCTGCATCTCTTGTCCTGGCCCATTTATGGACATTCCACTGGGTACTCTGGGCTATTGAAGCTGGAAAGACAGGAAATACAAGCCAGGATACTCGCTTTTGTCTTCTGAGCTTAGGGAAACCTCCTCTGGGGGTCAAGATGGCCTGTGGTAGGGGGCCTTGTCTCCCCAGGTCCCTGTGGACCCACCGCTGGTGAAAGCCACAATCCCTATCTCCCCTGCTCGGGCTCTCCCCACCTAATGGCTGCCAGTACAGGCTCTCACCCAGTGGACCGTGAACTTCCCAACGACGATGGCAGGGCCGAAGGAGCGGGCCGGGTTCATGGAGCAGCCGGTGAAGTAGATCTGGAGGGGCAAGTGGAGGTTTGTGGTGTGAGGAGGTTTAAAGCAGGCCTGGGAGGGGACAGCCTCCTCTGCCCTGGCTTAGAGCCCCGGCACTCGCCTTGGGCACTGCCGTATCCTGGGCCCGGACTGTGGGAACACAGTCTCGGCCCAACGCATTAGGGGCTCAGGGAGGGACACTTCCTGGCCTTCAGGGCCTCTGCAGTCTCCCCAAGGAGGGATCAGTGTGTGCATACACACAGTGCCCTCTTTGCCTCTTACCCCAATGAGATGGCCCAATGCCACAGAGATCCCAATCACGATAGCTGGGGAGCCCGATGCTTGACGGTTGTTGGTGGAAGCAAAAACACAGAGCACCAACTGCAGGGTCAGAACCAGCTCCACTGCCACGGCCTGGCCAGTTGAGACGTTGCTCTGGACCTGGGTGAGGAGGAGGCTACGCTGGAGGCGAAGGGGGCTCTGCCAGGGGCTGGTGACCCCATTGGACCTCATTGCCTCACTGTGAGGAGGTGATGCCTCACCACCACCAAGTCCAGGACTTAAGGAGATGAAGGATCGGGGACAGCTGTGCAGTAGAGTTCGGGTCAGCCCTAGACATTTGCTGCCTGCAGAAACGCGTGGCATCCCCTCCTAGCCCACCGGTTTGTTGAGGCCAGTAGCTGGCGACAGGCTCAGGACTGGTGGGGAAGGGAAGGCTCAGAGCAGCTGGGGTGCATGTTTTCAAGCAGCCTGGGAGGAGACCGTGGGTAGGAGTGGAAGGAGGAGACTTGGGGAAGTAGGTGGAAGGATAGATGATTAGGGGAATCTGGAGGAGTGAGGCCTCAGGGTGCTGAGGAAGGAGGAACATGGGAACACAGAGGAGCAGGGCACATGGGGCGGACCTGGAGAGAAGAAGGGCATGCCAGGTCTCCTGCATTACCCACAGCCCCCCCCCCCCCCGCCCCCCTTGCTACCCTGCCTCTTAAATGCCTGGTCCTTCCCTGACTCTTACTCCTTAGTTGCAGCTTCTCTCTGTTCTACCTGTTCCTCGTACCATAACCCCACTCCTGCTCTGCCTGCACTAAGGCCACAGTCTGGTTCCCCTGGGTCCCAGGGCCCAGCCCAGAGCAGGTAAGGAGCACGTGGTCAAGTTATCACCTCCCTGTCCCCTCTCCTCAGGCCTGGTCCTCCACCCTTACCACCTGTGTGGGCATCCCTTTTCTGGCCCTGCCGGGTGACCCTCCCTGCACCTACCATGTTAATCCCAAGGGTCTCTTGGATGTCTCCTGGTATGACCGCATAAAGCACTGAGGCCCCCACAATGGCCCCCGTCAGCTGAGCAGCCACATAGGCCACGGCACGGGGCAGGGAGATTTGGGAGCTCACGAGGAAGGCCAGCGTCACAGCAGGGTTGATGTGGGCCCCGCTGGCCTTCCAGGTGACCTGCACAGCCACGGCCGTGACCAGGTTGAAGGTGATGGCGGTCTGTAGCATGGTGGGACGCGCCGAGGGCCAGGGCAGACTGGAGCCCACACCGAAGAACACGTACAGCCCTGTGGCCAGGAACTCAGCAAACAGCTCCTTGCTGATAGCTCTCCAGAGCTGGCCCAGCAGCATCCTGGCCGAGCCTCACCCGCCTGGCCACACGGTGTCCTGGTCCTGCTGCTTGGGCTGCCGCCTCTACTCCTGGGGCCTCTTGCCTCTGATCTTCGCTGTCTCCTGGGGCCTCTTGCCTCTGGCCTGCTCTGGCTGTCTCACTGTGTTGAGGCTCCTCTGGCCCCCACCTGGTCAGACTGTGCAGGGAGCAGGCGCACAGGATTATGTGTGTCTGGGTGGGTGGGAGGTGCGGGGCTCATATAAGGAGTGGTGCTCACACGCTTGCCCCACCCTGAGCTCACCTGACAGCTGGGGGAGGGGGGCGGCCTCCAGGTGCTGAGCTGGAACCTCCAGGTTTCCAAGCTGGACGGGCCTCACTCTGCTGCAGGCACAGGCCTGGCCCGAGGGTGGCAGGTACAGGAGTCATGGTGGGCATGGGATTCCAGGGTGCTCACATCCCGATGTCAGCTCAGAGGCAGCAAGCTCGCCAGGTCCCCAAGTCCAAGGCCTGCTTCAGAGGCTCCTGTTGTCCCGGTCCCCTCTGCCTGCAGGCTCTGCCTCCAGATGGGCTCACACTATTCTATGCCCCATAAACCCAGATGTGAAATGAAGCTCTTTCCCCCTTTCCCACCCAAACCCCTACTTGTAGAAAGCAGATGTGAATAGAGTCAACTTTACTAAGGACATGGGCCTGTGTGGGTGCAGAGGGGACAGAGGGAGGAGGGGTTTATTCCACAGCTAATGAGACGACACGCATGGCAGTGGAGAGTTTCCCTTGCCAGCTGGGAATTTCCACTGGTCCTTCACTGCATTGTCCGTGCCCCTTTCTGTCTCCCTTGCCCACCCCCTCCCTTTCAGCCCCTTCCCCTTCCACTATCTGCGCTCCTCCTTCTCAGGGGCCTGAACAATTCTGCTCAAGCCTCTCACAGGGCAGCCGAACCCTTTTTGTGGCAATGCTGGCCCTGAGGTCACCCATGCCCTAGGCTCTTCCCTTTTAACCCCAGCAGCATGTCAAGGTATTTTCTCAAACAAAGGTGCTCCTTCTCTCCCTAAGAAGAATCGGTGTGGCTGTTAAGATAACAGTTTTCATCTTTTAACCACACGGGTGTGCCCTGACCTTGCCCCTGGCCAAATCTCCCTGCTCAGTTGATATCCCCCGGTAGTCCTTAGGCTCCTCAAATGCAGCCTGTCTCAGAAGGAGACCCTCATCTCTCTCTGTGCCCACCACCCCCCCAAATGCACTATTCCTGTTTTCTCCAGCTCTGTTGGGGGCACCTGGGAAGCATCCTTGACCCTCCTCTCCCTCCTGCCCCCAACCAGTAGTGGCATCAAATCCTGCTGATTTTGAATCCTAAATATTTCTCGACTGTGCCCTCTTTTTGCCACCCCTGCTGCCCTGCGGCCTTTAACCATTCTCTCTGTCTGCTCCCTCACTCAGCTCCAATCAATTATCCACACTGCAGCCTGAGTGATCTTTCTAAAATGCAAATCTGATCCTGCTGTTCCTCTGCTAAAATCCCTTCAAAGCGTCCCTCATGCCTGGCCTACAAGGTCCTCTGGGATCCTGCTCCTCCTACCTCACCTCTCCCCGCTCCCTGCTTTGTCCTTTACCCGGTGGCCTCACCAAAGGGCCAGTGGTTCTGGAACACTCCGTTGCTGGTCTTTCCTTGGCGGATGCCCTGTCTTCTTCTCAGAGAGCCCTTCCTACGTCCTTTGCTTGGGTAACTCCTAACTCATCCCTAAGGCTCAACTTCAGTGTCACCTCCTTTCCTGGGTGAAGGAGGACCCCTCTGCGTACTCCCACCACACCTGGGCATTTTCATACACTCCAGTCACCACAGAATGCTGTCATGGTGTTAATGTGCCTCCTTAATGAGGCAGTGAGTCCCTCAGGGAGCAGGAGCCAAATTTCGCTCATCCCCACATAGAGTGCTGTGCACAGGGATTAGCCATAGTTGGTGCTCAGTAAATATTTGTTGAGTGAACAAATGGACGAATAAAAGCTTCCTGACCTCCTGGAGGCAGGTGACTTTCATATCTACTTCATCTCAGCCAGCTTATTCTTACGGCCTCATACCTGTCTCACCTGGGATCGAACCCTCTGAAATCTTCCAGGGGAACATCCAGCTCTAATTATAGGTTCTGTCCATCCACTCTCTCCCATCTCAGTCCCTGTAAAATGCCTCCCTCATTCCCTCTCTGTGCTTCCAGCCTTCCTGGCCTCACCACCCCCCCCGCCCCCCCCCCCCCCGCCGGATCCCCAGGTGGTCAGTGCCCCACCGTCCTGGCTCCCTGTTCTCTTTGCCCCACCTCCTGCATCTCTCCCATTTCATTCTCCTCCACAGCCCTTTGCCTTGATCTGCACTGCTGAGCACTGCTGGAGAAACTTGCCCATCCGTGCAGACTGCTGCCATGACAAGTCCATGGTCTCTGGCCTCAGCAGGGGCTGCCGATCTGCTCAGCAATCCTTATGCCATCCTCAGTCTGCTCGCTCTCTCCCCATTCTTCTAAGGCTTACTTCCAACCTTGCCCAAGCTCTCCAAGTGCCCCCATTCCAGCTTTCTTCCAGAGGATCAGCTTGCCTCCTGTCCCACCTGGAAAGAGACACTCACAGGCAAGACTTCTTCCCATCCTTCCTGCCAGCCACAAACTCACCTGCCACTGCCCCGTGCCCTCACCAGCTTCCCTCGGGCCCTGAAGAAGAGGCAGCCCTTCTCTTGCATCCAGTCGGGGGGTCCCTCCTTGTGCTCCTGGCTCCCTTTGAGTGACAGACACCCTCTCAGGGCTCGTTCCAGTCTCCTCTGGGGTTTTCACTTCTTCATCTCCTGGATGCTTCTTGATAACAGGCCTAGAAAATCCTGTAGTAGAGAGACCATTGGCTTCTTATGCCTTTCCTCTTTGTCTCCCTTTCAAGACTTTGCTCAGGTCTAGTTCCACCCTGAAGCCTGCCCTGATATTCCCCTCCAGCCAGTGGCTACTTCTGGCTTCGACCTCCTTAGTGCCTCCCCTGTTCCAGTGCAAACTCCCATGCTTGCCTGGTATAAAAGAGGCTTTCAATAAATGCTCGAGAAATGAAGGAATGTGGCCACAGGGGTAGTGTAGGTGACATTCCTCCCTAGCTCGGTAGGTTCTCTGCCTAGGGGCTGTCCTAGGGAACCTCAAGGGCATCTCTCTCTCTCCCTTCCTGCAGACAGGGCCTCAAAGGGCTTCCCGACACCTTACCTAGCTTCGCTTTCTGCACCTGTCCACCAAGCAGCACTAATGCCTGTCTGTTAAGAGCCTTCGATAAGATAACACAAGCAAAAGCAATTGCACACTGCCGTGTATACTTCACCTCTGACCAATATGTAACTTCTGTGAGCTCAGTCTCCCCGTTTTTAAATGGAGACAATTCCCACTTCCCCACGTGTCATCAGGGGTAAGTGTGCTGACACCAGAAGAGTGTCTCTGAGCCAGAAAATTTTGGCTGTTAGGATTGCCGCTCCCCTCACCTCTCCAGTGAGAGGGGTGTGAGGACTGAGCTGGGCTGGGAGGGGTCCTGGCTGTGTGGCAGTTCCAGGGCTAGTGGCTCCTGCTCTGGGCCCTGGAGGCTGAGAGAATCAAGTACAAGAGCAGCTCTTGTCTCCAGCTGGCCTAGAGCTGAGCCTCCTGTGGCCCTGTCTGGCCCAGAACAAGGTCCTTCAGCCCCTGAGGCCAAGTGAGCCTTGGCCAGGGCTTGCTCCCACGCCAGCTCCTCCCCGGACCCCGCCAGGCCTGGGCTCTACTGCTAAGCTCTGAGGTCCCTTATGCTCAGAGGCTTTTTGCCAAGGCCCCACACCTGGCTGCCTACAGATGCCTGTCAGGTGGCCGTGTGCTTTTAGCCTCCTAGAGCCCTGTCTCTGGGCGCCCCAGCCCGCTGGGGTGGCTGTGTCTGTCGGGGAGCGGGGTGTGTGTAGGTGCATGTGCACAAGGGGCAGTGTGAGCTCTGACCGAGGTCCTCTCAGCTTGGGGAATGGAGAGGGAGCAAAAGGGAGGGGACGTACTGGGAGAGCAGGGAGAATGAAAGCCCTCCAGAAAGGGAAGGGTTCAAGGCAGCTTCCCTCTCGTCTCTCACCAGTCCTCCCGAATTGTGGAGGCCTCATCCACACCTGACCGAGGAAGCTGAGGCTCCGAGAGCCAACCGTCTCCTCAACCCCTCGTCCTGTCCACCCCCCTAGACAGCCAGCCTTACGTCCTTTCTCTGTCTTAACGCCCAGCCCTCCTCCGTCTCCCCATTGTGTCCCCAAGTCCACCTTCCTACCTGGTGAAAACCAGCAGCCCCTGGGCAGAGAGGGGGAGGAATCAAGGCTCTTCCCAGGTTCCATTTCTAGGTGGAGCAGAGGGTCAGGGGTGACTGAGCATGTGTGTGCTTGGGTGTGATGCACGCATATGCCCCTCTGAGAACACAGGGAGCCAGGCTCCTAGATCTGGTCCTCACCAGCCCTGTGACAGAATGGAAGTGGGTTGATGTGGCTCTTCTCTCTCTCTCTCTCTCTCTCTCTCTCTCTCTCTCACACACACACACACACACACACACACACACGGAGCAGTCAATGCCGAGAAGACACAGCCCCTTGGGTACAAATGAAGGTCAGCGTAGACGCGCGGGGTTACTGTGTGCGTGTTCATGTGTGCGCAGGCTTCTGTGGGCTCCGGACCCAGCCGCGCGGATCACACACCAAGGAACACAGCGCCCTCTGCTGGCCAAACAGCCCGCCGCTGCAACTTGTCCGCCCAAAGGCCTTGGACCCCTCTCGTCCTCTGGCCAGGCCAGGTGGGTGCCCCACCCACCCCTGAAGATCTGTCTCCCATAGGCCCACCGTTCACCTCCTTATGCTCCCCCTGGGGCCCATCCAGAAAAGGAACGCAGGTCGCTGCGCTGGAGGGAGAGGCCAGCCTCCCAGTCGTGTCTGTGCCTGTACCTGAGTCATGTGGGGACTAGAGGGGAAGGGATCCTCTCCCTTCTGCACCCCCTCTCCTCCACCTCTATAGTGGACTGGGCAGCTGCTTCCTGGTGGCTTAGGCGACCCAGGCCCGTACTCCCATGTGGCTAGAGCCGGGACCCAGGACTTGTGTTAGAGGAAGCCTAGCAGCAGCGGATTCGGTGGACGAGGTCCCCCCCTGCTGGTCGGAGCGGGCATTTGCGGCCTGGCTCCAGGGTAGGGGCCAGGGGTCGGATGAGGCAGGTGAGGGCTGGGAAGTCTGCTCCTCCTCACCCACGGTCCCTGGGGCTGCCGCTGGCCAGCCAGGGTCCATCGCTTCTCCCACCCCTTCTCAGTCCATCTCCTGGCCCTACTGCCCCCTCCTCTTCCAAGGCAAAACTGAAGACCACGGGGAGAGGTGTCCATTCCAGAGAGAACCAGGAACTCGGGTTCAAACACCTGCAGGAGAGCAGAGGCCCAGAACCAGAGTGTGGCTGGGGTCCCAGATGTGTATGCGCTGGTTTCTTTTCGCATTAGTTTATTGAGCACTGACTCTGAGGTGCCTGGTCCTGTTTGCACCAGCGTTTTCCTTCCATCTACTGTCTCATTTAGTGCTCAGAACAATCTATGAGGTGGGTACAAGTATGCCCATGTTACAGATGAGGTAATTAAAACTCAGCCTGTGTTACCCAAAGTTGCAAAGCAGGATTTGAGCTCCAAGCCAGACTCCTTAACTATGACGCAGGACTGTGTCCCGAGCTGCTCATCTGCACGACTTCCACCATTTTTCCCACAGAGAGCCGACTGGTCCCAGGAATCTCACTCCCTTCATCTTAGACCATTCCCACAGCAACCCTGTGAGGGAAGCATTCTTAAACCTTGTTTTATAGCTGAAGAGATGGAGACTCAGTGAATTTAAGGCGGCTGCCTAAAGAGTGTCAGTGACAAGGGGACAGGCCAGATAAGAGCAGAGCTACAGGCCTACTGGGGAAGATGGTGGGAACAGTGGCTGGCAGAGGCAGGAGAGAGGAGGCCCAGGAAAAGGCTGGACTGGCTGTGGCTTCTGGGTATGTGTGTGGGGTGGACAGGGGGTTTTTCCCTCTGACTGCAGGCTCCCAGCATGGCACCTTTTTGGAACAGTGAGGTGTACAGAGGGGAGTCCAGGGCTGTGCCTCCTCCGTGATGACAGACCTGGCCGATCACCCCCTTGGCATCTCAAGGGGCTGCTGGCTAGTTCACTTCTCCTCTCCCCGGCCTGGCACTCCCTGGCCCCAGTGCCAGGCCCTCCTCAAGTGGCCCAGACTTGACATAGCTGAGATGGGAGGGGCAAGCAGGCAGGTGGCTTGGTGAGGACCCCTCCTCTGCTCTTACGGCTCGCTCCTGACCTCTTGCTCTATTTCCATATTTGGTCTCTCTCTCTCTCACCCTCTCTCTTCCTGACCTCGTCTCTATGACTCTCTAAGCCTCCCCTGGCCTCTGCTTCCCTGTCTATCCACAGAGAACTGTGGAGAGCATGGGGAGTGTAGGGGATGATGAAGAGGAGACAGATTGTCCAAAGGGACAGAGGAGTCCCAAAGAGAGGCTCTGGGGAGAGATGAGGGAGAACATCAACGTCAGTGGTTTATTGGGAAGCCCCTACCCCAAACACCAGCAGCCCTGCCCCGTGCATTCTTGAGCAGAAATAAATAAGGCAGCATTTAATGAACCGGTCTGTCTCCCTCCTAAGGCAATCTGGGGAGGGGCGGCCTTTGCTGTCCTAGGGACTAGGACCCCTCCGGTTCTTGAGGAGGGGTGGAGGAGGGTGGGGGCTTGCACACTGCAGGCCACCCCCCCTCTTCCTGGCCTGGCCCCAGGGAAGCCTGTAAGCTTGGTGGTACTTTCACAGTCTCTGAGGTCTGACCTCAGGGCAGCAGTCTGCCCTGTCCCAGAGAGACCCTTCCCCATCAGGCCCCAGTCCCTGGCCCCTGCCCCTGCCCGAGTCCCATCATGGGTTCCTGCTCCCATCCCTAACTGTGAAGCTGGGGGAGCCAGCACCTCCAACCCAGCCCAGAGGACCCAGCGGTGGGGGAAGGAAGCTTTGCTGTCATATATATATATATATATATTTTTTTTTTCCCCTGAGGTTCAGGGGCTGAGGGTCTGGCCCGTGCCTGACACTGGTCAGCGGGCGGTCAGCTCCATGGTCTTCTTTCGCTCCTCTCGCTGTTCCTCCCAGTCCTCCTCAGGCTCATACGTGCCCTTGACGACGGCCACACGCTCGCTCAGGCTCAGGGAGTTGGGGAAGAGCAGGTAGAAGTAGAGGATGGCAGCCAGGATGGCCCCCACAATGGGCCCTACCCAGAAAACCTGGCGGGGGGAGGGGGAAGGGCAGCATCAGGGAGCTGAGTCTCAGGCCTCAGAGACCCACGGCTCCCCCTGCAGAGGACAGACCCATGGGCCCTCAGAGAAGATGGATGTACAGAGTTCCAGACCTCCAGAGCGAGAGACTGTCTCCTGACTCAGGAACAGATACGCTGATACCCTATTCTCCAGGGACAGGGACATGGACCACAGACACTCAGATCCTCAAAGGAGACAGATCCCCCCCCCCCCAACCTCACCCTAAAGAGAGACAAATGACCCTTCAGAGGAAACAGACATATAGATCCTCGGAGAGACAACAGAACTCTCCCTTCCACATAGGGAGAGAGACCCTGAAGAGAGGGAACGTGAGTTCTCAGAGAGATTGTCCAGAGGGACAGGCCCACAGGAGGGAAGGCTCTCTCAACCCCTCAACAGGAGCAGATAAATAAAACATCAGAGAGGACACACAGACATGCCACCTTCCATGCCCCACCCCAGAAGGACAAACACAAAATCCTCAGAGATCAACACAGAGGAACAGAACTTGCCTTCCCTAGAGGGACAGACACACATAGTCCCCAAGCTACCCCGGTCCTTGTGCTGGCTGCATCCCATCCCCTTCTGTATCCCGTCCTTTCTTCAGCCACACCTCCCAGGGCCACCCCCAAGCTCTGGGTCCACAGCATCCAGACAGTCCTGGGAGCTCCTGGCCAGGTTTTCAGGCTCTCATTGCCAGGGAGCCAGGGGAGGGCCCAGACTCACCCAGTGAGCGGGGCTGAAGCGCTTCATGACCACTGCGGGGCCGAAAGAGCGGGCTGGGTTCATGGAGCAGCCAGTGAAGTAGATCTGGACAGAGAGAGGCAGGTGGTGAGGAGGGCAACATGCTTGTCCACTCTTAAAGGCCTGGTCTCTCCCAGGGTCACCCAGAAGTTCAGGGGCTCAACCAGGTCTCTGACTCAAGTCTCCTGGTTCCTAGGCTGGTGACCTCTCCCTCCACAGGTCCCTCCCTATGTGCCACTCTTTCTTCTCAAGTCCTGTGCTTGGACTTGATTTCCTGCCTCCACCCCAACTCCCACTTACTCCCATCTTTCCTCAGGCTAGAGAAGATTTGGGGGCGTCCAGCCTGGGACAGGGTACGGCCGCCCCACTCTAGGCCTTAACTGCTGGGATGTTGCGCGAGGGCCCTGTTATTTGCCTGAGGGGCTCCCCACAACTCCAGCCAAGTGGCAGCATTGCTCACCCCCACGAGGTGGCCCAGTGTGACAGACAGGCCGATGGACAGGGCTGGAGAGCCCACAGGACTGGTGCGGCGGGAGTCCGTGGAGGAGAAGACGCAGAGCGCCAGCTGGAAAGTCAGAATCAGCTCCACCACCATAGCTTGACCCTGTGTTGTGTTGTTGTTGAGCTGAAAGGGGAGGGTGGGTTAGAACCCCTGCCTTCTAGCTCTATGGCCAGCGGCTTGGGGGATGGCACTTTTCGCCTCCACGGACACGGACAGCCGG
The DNA here is from genome assembly GCF_022079265.1 of Lynx rufus. Taxonomy (NCBI): domain Eukaryota; kingdom Metazoa; phylum Chordata; class Mammalia; order Carnivora; family Felidae; genus Lynx; species Lynx rufus. Next base: position 76,772,405 of record NW_025814889.1, on the reverse strand, counting down.
GGCACCTGGAAGCCAAGCCTTGCGCACGGAGAGGTCATTTGCTGAAGAGATTATATACTTCGCGGGGTGTGCAAAGCTTAGGGCACAAGCCTGTGGCCGAGGAGCAGAGTGTGAGGGGAGGCTTTCTTGGACAAGGTCCTGCCAACGGTTCTGCCCAGTCCCAACCCCCACAAGCTGGCATTTACCCTCCCTCCTGTGGGCAGCTACCCAGTTTGCCGACTGCACCCCCTGCCTGCCTCCCGCCCGTGTCTGACCCGCTGCCAGTGCCAGCCTCAAACCCGTCTCTCCGGTGGGGCTGACTCACAGTTTGACAATGGTCGAGAAAATCCTCCTCTGTGTTTGATTAATGAACCCAGTTTGCATGGGACATGGGGACTGAATCTGGGGCTATGGGAGGGGGTGGAGGCAGGGACCGGGAGCAGGAGCCCATATTCAACAGACCCTACGCAGTGACACCACATTAGGGGGTTCCCAAGCATGGATTCTAAATGTAATCCCCTTGGCACCTGCTGTGGTGGGTTATGACCACCCCCATGGAATGGCTGAGAAAAATGAGACCCAGAGGAGCCAGGGGCACCCAAAGCCAGGATTACAACCCATCTCTTTCTGATGGTTCCACGAAACCACTACAATAAGGAGCGGGACAGGAGCAGGGAAGGTCCCAAGGGGAAGGCAAAACTCCGGTTTGAGACACGAGAAAGCCGGAAGTTTCCGGCAAGAAAGGAGGGACAACAGGCAACAGGAGAGGCTTCCCGGGAAGAGCAGCAGGAGGGGAGTGGGCAGGGGAGGGGGGCATGAACCAGGGAGGCTGAACAGGGAAACACACCAGCCTGGAGACTCATCTTTCTGCCCTTCCTGGCAAGGGTGTAAGTGGCTCATTCTGTGGCACCCACCCTCAAGATGGGCTCTACGGCCCTGGTCAGGAGCCCACCCCAGGGTCCCTGCCCCACCCTAGCCCCGTGGTCACTCACCGCGTTGATGGCCAGATTGCCACGGGCATTGATTGGTGCCAGCCCATAGAGGATGCCGGCCCCGGCAATGGCACCCACCAGCTGGGCCACCACGTAGAAGACAGCCCGGAGCAGGGAGATCTGGTTGCCCACTAGGAGGGCCAGGGTGATGGCGGGGTTGATGTGGCCTCCGCTCACGGGTCCCAGGGCCTGGGCCAGGGTGCCTATGGCCAGGCCGAAGGCCAGCGAGATCTGCAGGATGCTGGGCAGCGCCGACGGCCACTTGAGGGCCGAGCCAAGGCCGAAGAAGACGAAGATGAGGGTGGCCAGGAACTCCGCGAACACGGCCTTGAGGAAGGCCACGGAGCACACCTCTTTCTTCATGGTGGCCGCGGGGGCCTGGCGGCGGCGGCCGCGGCGGGGGACGCCCGTCGGGGCTGCGGCGCAGGGGGCGGGGGGCTGGCTCCCGGACGCGGCGCGCTCTGCGGCGCCCACTGCGTGGCTAGCGGCCTGGCACGGACCCGGCAGGGGCGCGCTATATAGAGGGCGGGCGCCCCGCGGCGGGGGGGCGCGCGGGGGGGAGCAGTGGGCGGCTCCCACGCCCGGGGCGCAGCGCGGCGCGCAGGGAGGGAACCTGGCGGCCACCGCCGGCTCGCCGCTGCCCCGGGCCCGGCGAGCCCCCGGCCCGGCGCCCGCCCCCCCGCCGGGGCCGCAGCGGACCCGCCCGGGCCACGTGACCCAGGCGGCCGTGTAGACCGGCCGGGTGGCGGGGGACCCGCGCATGGTGCGCCCCGGGCGGCTCCTGCACTCTCCTCCGCGCTGCTTGTGCCGGCTCCCTGCGAGACTTCTCCGGTTCCGGCCTCGCCGGGCCGACTGTTCTCGGGCCGTCTACCTCCGCTGGCCTTCTATCTCCGTCCTTGGTCTTCCCCTTTTCTTCTCTTCGGGTCCTGGGTCCAGCTCCTCCTTTTCCTCCTGCGACCCGGGCATCCTGACCCGGCCTCACTCCCGGCAGGGCTGGAATGATGCGATTCCCCAGAGGGCAGCTCCACTCAGCTCCCTGCCCGGCGATGGCGGGGGCGGGTGGCCGGGCTGGGCCGTGCGGGGCGGTCCGGCCGTCGTGGGCCTCTCCCTGGCCAGTCCAGGCTGGCTTCCCGGGTTGGAGCGGGGGCGTTTTGGGAAAAGCGGGCACAGTGCCAGCCTGTCCTGCGCTTGGCAGTCCTCGACGCCCGGTAGCCCCAGGAGGCACCCTCTCCTGGGCAGCCCTGCCAGCCCCTCCGGGGGTGCAGAACTCGGGATTCCAGTGAGTCCCGAAGAGATGGCGGCTGGGAGTTCACTTTGTCCGTGGGACGGGAGGGAGCATGACCGGCTTCGGTTTTGTTTTGGGTCAGAGACGAGCCCCTGGAACTAGGCGGGGGGTGCTGGCGCACCACCGACCTCCTGCGCGTGGTCTTGGCCTCTCCTGCCTTCCTCCTGGAGTCCCCTACTCTGGATCCCAGGTTTTCCCTCTCCTCCTCTGCTGCTCACCTCCTCCTTTCTGTCTTCTTGGTCTTCTCTTCCTTCAAACCCTCACTCAGTCTTGATTCCTCTCCCTCTTGCAATCTCTGCTCTGCTCTTTTTCTCCTTCGGTCTCTCCCTCCAAAACCTGTCTCTCTCTTTCAGACTTCTTGTCTGTCTCTTCAGTCTCTCCACCTGCCCTTCTCGCTCTGGCAGTCTCTTCCTCTCTCCGTCTGTGTCTCAGTCTGCCTCATGATCTCTTTGTCCCTGTGTCTCATTTGAGTCTCTGCCTCTTAGGCGCTCTCTCTTTCTCCTTCCAGTTTTCCTTCTTTCCGCCTTCTTCTTTCCTTTTACAGTCTTAGCCTTAGGCTCTGGCTCAGTCTTTCTTCACCTCTGTTTCTATCTCTTCTGTTTCATTTTCCTTTGCCTTTTAATTTGTGACTTTCTTTGTTTCTGTCTCTACCTCAATTTCCATGTCCATCTCTATTACGAGTGGTCTTTTCCAGCCCTCCCATCCCTGGACTGGGTGACACTTTCTTCCAGCTCCCACCCCCTCCTCCTGTCCTTATCCCTTCTCCCTGAGCTCCCAGCTGCTCTCCACCTGCCCTCTCACCCCTCCCTCTTCCCAGTCTCCGGTTAGGCACGTAGGGAATGAGGCTGGAGGGCCCTCCAGGGTTTGGAGGAGGGGCAAGGGCCCACCCCCAGGATCCCTGGAGAGGAGTTCCACTAAAGACTCCACCATCTGCTACTACCAGTCGTCCTTGGGAAGCACTCAGCCCAGTGCCCGGTACCGAGTAAGGCTCAGTAGAGTTTCCTCATGTTGTGTGTGTATGTGACTATAATTTTCCAAGTCCCCCGAGGGCTCCGTGTGGAGCTATGCAGAGGGTACAGCAGAAGGAGAAAACAGGTACCCTTCTGGTAGTCTGTCCAGCGGGGACGAGGGGGAGGGGCCCGGAGGAAAGCCAAAGACCTGGAGGAGCGGGCTCTGGGCTCCGTGGCAGCTAAGAGGCCAAAGAAAACAGGGACCAAAGAAACCCCGCTATTGTTCCTCCTCAGTTCCGTGTTTCCTCCCAGAGCAGCTCCTCCTCCACTTCTCTCCTCTGAAGGCAGAGGTCTGTCTGTCCTTTCTGCCATGCGTCCTGGAGCCCTGCCCCTGGAAGAGCATAGCAGCTGTGCCCTGGATTTCCACCTGGGTTTGGGGCTGAGGGCAGGCCTGTCCCAGACTGGAAAAATGACCCTGATGACCCCCCACCCCCCACCCCAGGCCTCAGAGGGCACAACTGGTCACGTTTCCAAGGCCTGTGCCTGAGGTCCGTCCATCTCTCTCCAAACATCAGGGTTGCTCTGTTCCAAGGTTGTCACGAGAAACTACTATAGCTACTAGGTCCTGGAATTGTCTTTGCCCTGAGAACTTGGGCCCTGCCTTGCCAGCCCCAGAGGGATGCTTTCCGCGACCTCTCTGGGCTGGGAAATAGATCTCCCCGTGTGCGGCAGGGAGAGTTAGAATCTCTCAGGGAGAGCCCCCTTCCCTCCTCTCCCGATATAGGGACCCCTGTATTCCCTGGAACAGGTAGAAATGGTAGGGTAACTGGCAGCAGATATGCCCCTGGGGCCCCACCCACTCCCCAGCGTTGAGAAGAATCATTCATTCATTCCCAAGGGCTTATTGAGCAGTCGCTGTTTAGCAGGCACTGTTCTAAGCACTGGGGGTATAGCCATGAGCTAGCAGACTACCTGACTGCCTGCGGGAGCGAACATTCTAGTGAAAGGAGACAGACGATAAACAATGGACACATGTAAATTAGATAGTGTGATAGAATCTGGTAAGTGCTATGGAAGCAAAGAATATGGTAAGGGGGCTGGGCAGGGAGTGAAGGTTTCTTGAAATTTTCAGTGGGGTGTCAGTGTAGGTCTTATTGAGAGGCTGACATCTGAGCAAGCACTTGAAAGAGGAGAGGGGGAGATCCAGGCATATATCTGGGAGAAGAACATTCCAGGCAGAGGGAACAGCCAGGGTTACTGGAGCAGAGAGAACACCGGAAGAGCATAAGGAGGTGAAGACAGAGGTGGCGGAGGGGGGCAGACCCGTGCACCACCAAAAGGCCTGCAGGCTTCACTGGAGAGAAGGAAGAAGTCACTGAGCTGAGGACTGGTATGGTCTGACAAAGTGTGTGTGTATTTTGTTTTTTTTTTTAATGTTTATTTCTAAGAGAGAGAGAGGGAGCAGGGGAGGGGCAGAGAGAGAGGGAGGGAGACAAAGGACCTGAAGCAGGCTTTGCATCATCAGTGCAGAGTCCCATGTGGGGCTCGAACTCACGAACTGTGAGATCATGACCTGAGCTGAAGTCGGACGCCTAGCTGACTGAGCCACCCAGGTGATCTGACAAAGTTTTTTAACTTTTTTTTTTTTTTTTTAACAGCAACTCCTTTGCTGTTGTGTTGAGAAGAGACCAGAGGGACAGGAATAAAAGCAGGTAGGCTCCTATCCAGGGAGAGGTGACAGTGCCCTGGACCTGAGTGGAGGTATTGAAGGCAAGTGATGGGATTCTGGATCCCTCAAAAAGGCAGCACTGACTGGATCCCCTGATGGAGCCTGTGTGGCATATGAGAACAAGGAGTCAAGGTGACTGGAGCTTTTTGGCCTGTGCAGCTCAAAGACAGAGATGTATCCGTTGAGATGGGGAGGACGGTGAGAGGAGGAGGTCTGGGGAGCAGAGCAGGTCAGTTTCGGACATGTTGAGTATTAGGTGTTGTCCCAGACCATGGAGCTCCCTGTCCTGACTTTCTGACACGATGCTACAGCCAGCACGAGGGGACCAAAAGGGACCGTTCTTTGCTCTCTCTGAAGGACACACAGTCTGCCCGTATCTCGGTGCTCTCTCCATGGTGCCACCTGGGTCACAAAGCCCAGGGTGCCCATTTTGGCCAGGTTGGCTGTGGGAATTTGCCACCACAGGCTACCTCAGTTGAGTTGCTTATTCAGCATTGAAATTCCTTCTGGACCATACCTAACAGCAGCTCTGGGGAGCTCATGACACGTGAGAGACGCCAGTCTGTCTTCTGGCACTTTGGACGATATTGACCATTTCTAAGTTGTGGAAGAAATAGCACTTATTGGCAAATGAGCATTTATTGAGTGCTTACTATTTACAGTGCACTGTGCCAGACAAGACAGAGGAAGGAAGATGGATAGGAGAATACCATCCAAGAGCCGGAAGGAGCCCTGCCCCCAAAGGGCTTACAGTCTTGCCTGGGAGGCACTGCATATATACAGAATCACAGCTTAAAGATACAAGACAACGTCAAGGCAACATTTTGCAGGCACAGTGAGGATGTGGGAATGGGTGCTTCTGGGACCTGGTGGTCAGCCACCTTTTCCCTTTAGCTCAAAGCCCTCTGTCCCCAGCTCGAGGACCTGGAAGCCTAGCCACCTGCCTCCATGGTGCCCTGCCTCTGTCTGGTTCTGAGTGTGTCTGACCTCCATCCTCCTCCGGCCTGGGAGCTTTTCAAGGGCAGAAACCAGCCTGGTGTTCTTTGTCCTTTACTCCCTACCCTGCTGTGGCCGTCCCCAAGAGATCATGTCCATCACAAGACAGAGGGCTGGGCTTGGACAGGCTCAGGGGCTCCCAAGAGGGAACCAGGACTTGCCTCAGACCAGACCTGGTCTCCTGTGAGTTCTGCAGGGACAGACCATGGGCTTTTGAATAAGAAGGCCTGAGCTCAAGCCTTGGCTCCACTACATTCAGCTGTGTGACTTTAGACCAGTCTCTGAAATGCAGTTCCTTAATCTATAGAATAGGAAGAACGATATTTGTTCCGCCTGTCTCACAGGGTTGGGAGATAATCACAGGAGATGATAGGGATTGTGCCAGAAATGTTAAAAGCCCGCGTAGCTAGAAGTCATTGTCCTTCTCTAACCCACCTGAAGTTTTAAGAGGACTAGATGAGCCAGTGCATATAAAACACCCAACACACTGGTTGGGACACAGGAGATGGTCAGTTGGCATCGGGTCCCCTCCATCCTCATCACTTTGAGTCCTGCTTCGACCTCTGACCTTAGTGACCCCGATCTGAGCAATCAGGACAGGAATTTGTGGGGATGTCACATCTGGCTCTAGGGGAGGTGCAATCCAGGAAGTGGAATAGACATAGAAATTCTTGGCAACTTCAGGGGGGATCTGCTGGGGTGAGGTAGAGTGGGGATGAGGTGCCCGAGACACGTTCAGGCTTGGCTCACAGCTCAGTGCCTTACTGCCTTTGAATGTCCAGAGCAAGGACACTCAGCTACCATGAGTACAGCCCTGGAGGTTAGCTCTTTAGTCTCTGATATAACCCCTCCCCTGGTAGTGAGTAGTGAGCCAGGTGGCTGTCACCAGCTGTCTGGGGTTTGGAACAATCATCTTCATAGCACCTGTGGCCCAGGGCAGCCTTTTTGTGACCCCAAAGGGAGCTTTGGTCGAGGAAAAGAGAAAGAAAAGCATAGATGAGGATGTGGTCACAGTCACACAGATGTTCCTCATACCCAGTCCATCTCAGAAGGGAGTGGAGGTCAGGAAGGGGCTGGAGACTCTGGTGCACAGTGGGTGCTTGGTGCCCTGTGGGACAGACACAGATAAAAGCCTTGAAAGCATGGAGGCAACAGTGCATGGAAAAGGGGGCTGAAGATGCGACTCTTAGGTTAGCTTTGCAGCAGGCTGGAGAGAGAGGGAGAGAATGGATGGACTGAGTGGTGGAAGGAAGAAAATGGGAGAATAGGCAGGGGGTGCTCAGGGTCAGGAGAGGTTAAGAGGCTGGACGGGGAGGGGGCCAGCCCCAAGCCCACCTCCTTCTGCCTGGGCTCCCAGGGCTTTCCTTGGCACTGACCGCCAACTAAAGAAGGTAAAAGAGGCCGAGGATCAGGCCCCTTCCGTATTCTCCCCGCAGGAAGCGGAAATAATGAAATAATCTCAATAATGCGTGCTAATGGTATGAGGAATTACAGTTCACACAGCATCTTTACATGCATCATCTCACTTAATCCCAGTTAATCTCATTTGAGAACCATTGCACTGGCCTGGAAATTTAGAAGCCCAGGCTCTAGACACAGACCCATCTCTGCCTGGACAGGTCATTTCCCTTCCGTGGTCCTGTCAGTGCTAGGCTGCTCTCCCCCCAGTAACTGTCCTATGGTGGAAACTTGAGGAGGGGGGGAAGAGAAGAGAGGTTCCTGGGGAGGAAGAGCAGTGCCTGGGGAGGGCGCCTGTGGTCTGGGGCCTGAATGCCTTGCCCAGCCAGCCATTGAGGAGCAAGCATGTTGGGAGAGAGGGCTCACTTGCGAAACAGTGTCTCCTTTCACCAAGTGTCTGGTTGCAAATCTCCTCTCCCCAAGACAAAGGCCAGGGGCCCACAGAGGGCTTTTGTTTTCTCTGCCACAGGCTAATCTCCGGGACTGGAGACCCCTGGAGATGGGGGTCTCATGCACGCATGTGGGGGATGTACACACACATACAGGCATGCGCACACATACGCCCGCTTCCTTCTCCGAAGAGGTCTTCCCTCGGGCCATCCTTGGCCACCCAACCCTGCCTTTTTCCAGAGGCCACTTCTAGGGGAGCCATTCTCTGGTTGATATTTCTCTGTCTCTAGCAGTGGATGTTGGCAAATCTTGGGGCCCAGCGCTGCAGCCCAGGGGAATTTTCCACAAGAGGCAGGGTAGGGGTTGGCAACCAGGGCCCTCCCCTCCCTTCAGCCCTCTTACAGTGGCCTCTGGACCTTCCCCTTCCCTTCTCCTGGGGAGCACTCTCTTAGAGCTCCTGCGGGTGATCAGACTGCAGAAGAAGTGGATTTATTGCGGGTGGGGGAGGAAGGGGTCCAGAGGGGAGTGAGAGGTTGCCACCCAGTACACTTGCACCAACACAGGCACAGCCGCTCACACTCAGGAGCGTGCACAATCGTGCACTTGGGGACAGAGAGGCACTCACACTTGCCCACTAGCAAGACCTGACGCGCCATTCCCAGACCCGCCTCCCCAGCAGTACCCGAGTCGGCCCCTCCACAGCCTCCCTTTGCCTGCCGGCCTTCCCTCCCCAAGCGTCCAGCTCCCTGCAAGGGGCCAGAGGGTCGACTGCTCGCTGCCTGCAGCCTGGGGACAGGCGTTGGGGGGGGGGGGGGAGGGCTGCCGGGCTCACCGCCACCCCGCAGCCCCGGCAGCGGCTGCTCGGTACCGGGGCCGGCTGCGGACCTGGGGAGAGGAGGGGCGGGGCGGGGCGGGCGGCCCGCAGGCAGTCACTCGGCGCTCCCCGGAGCCGGGGGCGGGGGTGCCTCGGGGCCGGGCGGGCGGCGCGCTCAGGCCTTGCTGCCCCGCGGGAGGCTCTGCGGCGAGTGCAGCTCCACCGACTGCCGCCGCCGCACCTCGCGCTCCTCCCAGTCGGCGTCGGGCTCCAGCCCCTTGAGCACGGCCAGGCGCTCCGCCAGGCTCTTGGCCGGCGGGAACAGGACGTAGTTGTAGAGCAGGGAGCCCAGGATGGCGCCCACCAGGGGTCCGATCCAGAAGACCTGGGGCGGGCAGAGAGGACGGTCGGCGCGGGGGACGGTGGGCACGATGGGGCCAAGCCCCGACTCCGCCGCGCCCTTCAGCCTCGAGACTTGCTCCCCACCCCAACTTCGTGTTGAAAGGTGTGTGTGGTGGGGGGGGTGTCTCCCGCGCGATCAATGCAGTCACCGGCGGATTGGCTTGGTAATGACAGCAGCAGCTGTTGGGGAGGACGGCTCAGGGGGAGGTTCGAGGTGCGAATTCCAAGCAGACTGTGTGTGCCTCAGTTTCCATGCATGGTAAGAATGCCTACCTCCTAGGGTGGCCGTGAAAACTAGAGCAGTTAGTATTTGCAAAGCACCTAGAACGAGGCCTGGCACATACTAGCCCTAGGTAAGCCTAAATAATAAAAATACACGTGTGTAGCTGGTATCAGTATGACCACTTGTGGAGCTTGCGGTGCCCTGTGCGGAGCTGTTTCACACCTCACTTAAGTAACTTCGCTTAACTCTTCCCAAAAGCCCATGAGGTTAACAACTGCTGCTATCCTCACCTGCAGATGTGGAAACTAAGTCTTGGGCATCACACCGGAGGGAGGAACCCACTGCTCCCCCGGGGAGGAGGGGAGGCGTGGGAAGGGTTTACTGAGCTGTGAGCCCACTCTATTCCAGCCCTTGCTGAGATGGGGTTCTTCGGGAAAGGGAGGCAGGGAGGGAGGTTTCGGCCATTACCCAGTGGTCATCAAACTTGCCGGTGACAACAGCAGGAGCCAGGGAGCGGGCGGGATTCATGGAGCAGCCAGTGTAGTAGATCTACAATGGGAGGCAGGGGTCAGAGAAGAAAGGAAAGGGAGAGGATGGGGGTGGTGCGGGGAGTCCTTGCGCCCCTCTGCAGTACTTGGCCTCGGTCGAAAGGGAACCCCCCCCACCCTCGGGATGGGCAATTAGTCCATGTATTTACAGAGCTCTGTATTCATTGAAGGCCAGAGTGAGACCTGTTCCTTTGGGGTGTCTGGGAGTCAAAGCTTCTGAGATGTGGCCACGTGCCCATCCCTCTGGGGAGTTCTGTGTATCAGTCCCTCTGGGGGGGTCTTTGTGTCTGTCACTTTGGGGGGGGGTTCTGTGTGTCTATCTCCAGAGTGGTCTGTGTGTCTGCTTCTTTGGGGGAAGGTCTATATGTCCGTCCCTCCAGGGAGGCTAGAAGCAGTGGCCATGACCTACCCCAAGGAGGTGGCCCAGGGTCACAGAGAAACCGATGGAGAGGGCAGGCGTGCCCAGGTTGTCTCCGCGACGCTCGTCTGTGGAAGCAAAGATGCAGAGCACCAGCTGCAGGGTCAGGAAAAGCTCCACGGTAACGGCCTGGCCAGCTGTCGTGTTGTTGTTGAGCTGGGGAAAGAGAGGGGGGAAGGGAGCGCTGAGCAGGCTCCCCACTCTGGCTCCCTCCTCCTGCCCATCTGCAGTCGAGGCTCCAGAGAGGCTTCTGGACTGGGGCTGGAACACCTGGGCTTATCAGCCACCTTAGCCCAAATGAATGATGGCTTTTTCCTGGACTGTGGCCCAAAGGCAGGGGGATGGATCCCAGGCTGGCTTGTGGTCCCCAGGCCAGAGGTAGAAAACTGACTCCATACCCGTTGGATTTAGGGACTGTGGTCGTGTGCCTGATGTGAGAGGAAAAGGATGCTGAGGTCTCAAATTCGTTTCCTGAACAACAGGGAAGAGGTTTTGACTGCAGTGGGAAGCTTTAGGGCAGGTAACAGAAGGGCCTTCCTTGCTCTCTAGGACATTAAGATACTGGGTGTAACAAGAGGTCTGTCGTCTTTCTTCCTGCACAGGGCCCCCAGCAAGGGTCTTGGGACTTGGGTCTGGGGATGGTCCTAGGGCGTCCCCTCACCCCGTGAGCCCAGGGTACAACTCTTTCCTTTAACCTTGCCTGTTCCCCTTGATCTTGCCTGCTTCACACTGCGTTTCAGACCTCAGTTTTGCCCCGTGGATTTGTTTCCTGCACATTCTGTGGAGGGTGGGGTGGGGGCGCTGGTGCCCTATGCTATGATGCCTCCACACCCATGTGGGGAGCCCACGGTCCCAGTAGACCCTGCCTTGGGTAATGAGAGAACTTGGGGCTGAGCAAAGAGGCAATTTCATAACCGGGCCGCACCCAGCACTGGATTTCTCCCTTGGTTTCGTCATCCTGTCCTACACCCTGCCTTAGAGCACTGGGCACTGCACCTGTTGGCACTGTGACAGCTCTTAGCTCCCACGCTCCCTCTCCGGGCCCTGAACCTCCACCCCTGGGCCCTAGCCATTGGGCCGGCCCCCTTGGGTCTCTAGGGTCTAACCTCAGTCCCCCCTGTGTCGTCCAATGTTAGAGCCTCTAGTGGGGGCCAGCAAAAAGAGCTTCAAAGGCAGATACTTTGGATGCCTGTGACTTGCCATAGGACTCTACTTCCTTCGGCCTCAGTTCATCCTTCTGTCAAATGGGATAACAAAACAGATTCTGGAGGACTGTGCGAGGACTGGAAATGACAAGGGCAGAGCCCCAGCCCCATTCTCACTGTTAAATGGCTTTTCTGAGGGAGAGGTGTGGACGTGGATTTGGTGTCAGACAGCTCTGTGTCCGCTTGTAGGTGCTGACACCAGCTTGTTCTGCGATTTGAGTCACTGAATGCTGAGCCTCAGCTTACTAATTGGGGTAGAGGTATCACAGAATTCATTTTACAGCGTTGTACCAAGAGGTAGGTGATATCCGGCCTGGCATAGGAGAGGTTCACATCAGTGATGTCTTCCTGGTGGCTAGCTGGCCTGTCCAGTGACCTCCGAGGACACCTGGAACAGCCTTGGGGGTCATCTAGCTCTCTAGCCTGAGGCCGACCCAGCCCCACTGCTGCCCCATTCCAGCCAGGCAGGGTTCGCCCTAGTTCCTCAAGATGTTAATGCTGAGCAGTGACTTGGGGGATCCTCCCCAGACCTTTTCTCATCCCTGAGCCCCCAGCCTCATCATATTTTCCATTTTGAAGAAGAAAGAAATTCCCCAACTGGGTCACCTCTTCCCCTTGCATGAGAAGGGGCCACCTGTGCAAAGGAGGCGGTGGCCACGGAGACTGTGGAGGACCCTTCGGAGACATCACAGCTTTTATCCAGTGGCCCAGGGATAGAGCAGGCCAAGAAAGGCCAGAGATTGAGGCACGAAAGAGGCACTTGCTGCCCTGGCTGGGGATGGGGGGGGGGGTGCGTGGAGCAACAAGTCTATTGAGGGGACATAGACTATGCCCCCCCCACCTGTGGCCTCAGATGCCGGGGCGCTGCACAGACCTAGGAGAGGCGGAGGGCGGGAACGTGGAGGGGGAGGGATTGTGGCTTCCCCCTGAGCTCCCAAAGTGCCTAAGGTGTCCAAATAACCACTGTTTGTGTAATCAGCAATTAGTCACGGGCTCTGGGGACCTTCTCCAGGGTCTGGAGAGACCTTGCCCCTTTAGCCTTCCCTTGACTTCTGTACTTTCCCTGGTACTGACAAACTTTTGGCCCACCTTTTCCTTCTCTGAGCCTCAGTTTCCCTGTTTGCTAAACAAGTCTCAGCTGATGGCTCAGTCTGGGTTTGAAGGCTGGCTCTGGCACTCCCCCCTTTCTGAACCTCGGTTTCCACATCTTTAAGCCACAGATGTATGCATCCCTACCTTGCAGGGCTGTTGTGAGGTGTCACCATGTGGCCTGTGAGGAGTACCTGCCGTGAAGCTCACGCACGGTAGATGCCGAAGAAACATCGGGTCCTTCTTCCCTCAAGAAGACCCTTAGGACTAGCGCTCCGAGGTTCTTCCCGGTTCAGAAAGCACAGCCGCTTTGGGACCTCGTCTTCTGCTGAGTTCTAGCCCAGCCCTCACTGTATTGCAGGCATTGAGTCAACAGAAACCCTGATGCTCTCTTCCTCGGTGAGGCTCGGGGCAGAAGGTGCCGGCAGACCCTGCCTGTATCCTGCCTCTGCTCTGAACTTACTCCTCCTTCCACCCTGACTCCCTTATGACACCGGTGTTCCTGGCTCCAGCATCTCTCCCTCCCTCCCTCCATCTCTCTCTCCCCCGACCCAGACCTTCACCCAGATCTGGTCCCTCCCATCTCACCCTGTACGAGGGACTCCCCAGGGTCTGCCCCTTACGGAAGGGGTGAAGTTCTGGCTACTCACTGCATTAACAGCCAGGTCCCCTCGGATGTCTGGTGGCGTAATCTCATGGAGCAGAGCAGCCCCTGCCACAGCCCCCAGCAGCTGGGCGGCCACGTAGAAGGCAGCTCGGAGAAAGGAGACGTGGCAGCCTACTAGGCAGGCCACAGTCACGGCAGGATTGATGTGAGCCCCACTGACGTGGCCCAGAGCCTGCACCAGTGTGCCGATACCCAGGCCGAAGGCCATGGCGATCTGCAGCACAGAGGGCAGAGCCTTTGGCCAGTTGAGGGCCGAGCCGAGGCCAAAGAAGACGAAGATGAGTGTGGCCAGGAACTCTGCAAACACCGCCCTGGAGAAGGCTATGGACCGGAGTTCCCACATGCTGTGAGGCCTTCCAGGGGCTGGCCCAGTAGTCGGAGTGGAAGGAAGCTTGTGGAGTGCTCTCTCGCGTGCTTTCCCTCTCTCGCTCACTCTCTTGCTCCCTCAGGGTCTCTGGGGAGGCTGGGCTGTGGGCATTTATAGTTCTTCCATCCTGGATTCGGACACGTGGGGTAGAGGTGGAGTTTGGGCCATTACCTTGTCTCTGCTGTGGCTGCCTCCTGCCCCCACTCCCCACCCCTGCCCACCCACATGCCTATCACCCCATCTTGGCCTTCACAGCTGAATAATGTTCCCCATTAATGAGCTCCAGATAAGGACTGACGTCCCCTGGTTTTTCCGTGTTTGTTCCCTGGTTACCCCAGGGCTGCTGCCCCAGGGCCTCCCCTACCCCCACCGGGTCTGTGAATGGGGATTCTCTCAGGGGCTTGTGCCCAACCCCCTCCCTCTGACCCAAACTGTTGGTCAAGGCAGGGACAACACCTGTCCCAAAACTGACCATGAGAGAGGATGTCAGTGCTACCCCTTCTCGTGATTGGGAAGTCCTTCCTGTCGTTAACCTCCAATTATTCCCTCTTGAAGGGGATGGAAAACAACTGGTTGGCTTGTGACATGAACCTTCCAAGGCATAAAGGTTTTGTCTCTTCTGTGCTTGCTTTCTTGCAGTCAATTACCCGTAAGTTATTAAGCTTTACCTGCTCCCCCGAACCCCAGCCAAAGAGCAGCTCCCATAGCCTAGAGGCAGGGAGTGGTTTCAGTGGCATTAGGACCCTGGCCCTGGGGACTGGGGTCAACCTGGGGTTGACGGAGGAAGCTTTGGGCTTCCATTCCAGCATCACCCTGCCCCAACTCTGTGATTTACCCTTTCTTGTCCATCTCTGTGAACAAGGAGTAATAAACTTACACGGGGTTGGGGTTTGGATTAAGTGAAATAATGTGAAGTGCTCAGAGCTGCCCTGGCCCACGGTAAGCTGTCAGTGAATATCAGGTATTATTCAGAGCATTATTTAGACTCTGAGGAGGAGAACAGGTCTCCCAAAACTCACATGGCAGGGTCCCAGAAGCTGTGACAGGTTGTAGGCACCCCCTGGAGCTCAGAGCCACCCAAGCCACATGGGCAGGACGTTTCTGTGGGCAGTGAGCTGTGCAGGCTCAGGGAGGCTGCAACGATCGATAAGCGACTCTTTGGCTTCGGTGCCCACTCAACCCAGCATCTGGGCAATGCCACCTCCTACCGTCACTGCTGCTCTGGCCTGGGATCTAGGAGACTTTTAGGTCTGGGTGTCCCCAGGGCCCACTCCCCTGCTCTTCCCTAATCCCTCTGGCCCTGCTCCCTCTGCTGGGGACCCAAAGGCAGGGTTAGGCTCAGAGTGCTGTTAGGAAGACTGGCTCCGGACCCAGCTCTACCTCCTGTCCAGAGGGTCCCCAGGCAGGTCACAGTCCCAGGAACAGAAGTCTGGGAGGGATTGGAGATGTAGGCTGGAGCCCCTTAGATGGACCATGCGCCCCTTCTGGTCTCTCCTCTTTGGTCGAGGTGTTTATGATCTTGAGGGACAGAGAGAAGGAGTGGCCTGATGACCCTTGATTCTGGGCAGGACCTCCCCTCATCTAATCAAGTGATAATCTCTTCCCTCCCCAGAAATGCAGAAGAGGTGCATTTCTCTCTATAAATCCATTAATTCCCAACCAAATTTGTGTATGTGTGGGTATACACACGTGTGTGTTTATATGTGTGTGTATGCATATCCGTGTGCATATCCGTGTATATATGTACACGTGTGTAGGTGTGTGTATGTATTTATGTGTGCATGTGTGTATGCATGTACGTGTGTACATGTATGTAGGTATTGTGTGTATGTGTGTGTGTGTGTGTGTGCGTGTGTGGCCATTCAGTCACATTCATAAAGTTGGAACCCAGTGGGATCGTAGAGGTCATCTAGCCTATGGATCTCACTTTACACATTAGAACCTGAAGTCCAGAAAGACTGAGACTTGCTCCCGTTCTGGTCTGGGCCCAAGACTGGGCGCCAACCACCACTGGGCTACTTGTGCAGTGCATTCCTTGTGAGCTGGGGAGGGGGATGGTGTTCCTGTCAAAGCCGGTGGGGGAGGGGGCGGTTCAAGCTGTGGTTCCTGGTGGGCAGCAGACCTCCCCCAGGGGAGGGCTGCATTTTGTCTACAGTGACCACCACTCCATGTCTTATGAGCTCCAAGGTGCCATCAGCTGTCTGATGCAACACTAATGAGTATTAGAGAAATGCTTTCTTGGAAATGAATTGTGGTGATGCTTTGCCCAATAATGTGTCTGTATTAACACCACTTATCTGGCACTTATAGATGGTTGGAATGGGAAGGTTTATGTTCTGTGTATTTTGCCACAGTTAAAAATAATTTCCAAAAGCAGTGAAGGAAGGGGTCCCGGGCTGGCTCAGTCGATTGAGCATCTGACTTCGGCTCAGATCATGATCTTGCAGTTTGTGAGTTCGAGCCCCATGTTGGGCTCGTTGCTGTCAGCTCAGAGCTCACTTCATATCCTCTGTCCACCCCCCCGCCCCTCCCCTGCTTGCGCTATCAAAAAGATAAATAAACTTTAAAAAATATTTTTCAAAAAAAAGCAGTGAGGGAAACTGCCCCCCCCCAAATGCTTTCTTACCAATTTTTGTTTTGTATATAATGAAGGAAGTCTTTCAGATTTGTTTAGATATCAGGTGTTTTTTTTTTTTTAAGTCAAAATCACTCTTATGCATGTATCAAAAAGGAAATGAGAGGTGAAACAAGTTGGCTAAAACAGTCCCCAAATGTCTTCACATTCAGAGTCCAACTTTCCTAAATTTCTTTTTGATTTTTTTTTTAAAGTAGGCTTCATGCCCAGCACGGAGCCCAATGTGGGGCTTGAACTCATGACCCTGAGATCAAGACCTGAGCTGAGGGGCGCCTGGGTGGCTTAGTTGGTTAGGCATCCGACTTTGGCTCAGGTCATGCTCTTGCAGTTTATGAGTTCAAGCCCCGTGTCCAGCTCTGTGCTGACAGCTCAGAGCCTGGAGTCTGCTTCTGTGTCTCCCTCTTTTTGCCCCTCCCCCACTCACACTCTGTGTGTGTGCGAGTGTGTGTGTGTCAAAAATAAATAAGGTAAACAGTAAAAAAATTTTATTAAAAAAATTAAGACCTGAACTGAGATCAAGAGTCGGACACTTAACCTCCTGAGCCACCCAGGTGCTCCCCTAAATTTCTTTTTTGATTCAGAGTCCTTGATGTTTTCTTACACAACACCTTCTGTGCTATCAGGAGGACAGTGATGTACCATTTCTTACAAGACTGTCCACTACTGTGTCCAGAATTTCTTCCCAAGCTTCAGACACTCCTTCCGGCAGCTTTGTCCAGGCCTTTTCTTGCTTCACAGGTGACTGGCAATCACTTGGCCCTCGTCTCAGTGATCAAACATAACACAGTTACATCTACTCCTGGGACTCTTCCTTTCCCGAGCCCCCTAAGACACCTGGCTGTTGTTTTGCAAGAAAATATGGAATGGTGGTCATCTTTGAGTAATAACCACTTGCCTCACTAATGTCGAATTCTTGCTGTGCTCTTCTGTTTCCATGTCTGACTGTATACACAATAACTCTGTTTAACTGCTAAACCACAGTGTAACCTTGCTTTCCCCAGTTTTACTGAGAATTAATTGACCCACATCACTGTAGAAGTTTAAAGTGCACAGCTTGATGGTTTGATTGATGCATATTGTGAAATGATTACCACAATAGATTCAGCCAATATCCACCTTCTCATATAGGTACAGTAAAAAGAAACAGAAAGAGGAAAAGTATTTCCTTGTAACGAGAACTCCCAGGATTTACACTCAACAACTCTCCTATGTACTGTGCGGCAGTGCCGGCCGTAGTCATCACGTTGTGCCTTCCGTCCTACTTATCTTATAACTGGGAGTTTGTGCCTTTGACCACCTCCCTCCAGCTCCTCCTCCCCCCTGCTCCTCCACACTGGGAACCACAACTCTGATCTATTTTTCTATGAGTTTTGTGTTTTTGTTGTAGATTCCGCATATAAGTGAGATCATACAATATTTGCCTTTCTCTGACTTATTTCACTTAACATAATGTCTTCAACTGAGATCCATGTTGTCGCGAATGGCAGGATTTCCTCATTTTTACGGCTGAATAATATTCCATTGTGTGTATGTGTATATATATGAGTGTGTGTATTTGTATGTGTATATATAGGTATGTATGTATGTGCGTGTGTGCGTGTGTGTGTGTGTGTGTGTGTGTATCTATATATCAGCCTTGTTTATCCATTCATCCATTGATGGACACTTAGGTTGTTTCCATGTCTTGGCTGTTGTGAATCATGCTGCAGTGAACATGGGGGTACATATCTTTATGAGTTAAGGGTTTTGTTTCCTTTGGATATATTCTCAGAAGTAGAACTGCTGGATCATATGGTAGTTTTACGTTTAATGTTTTGAAGATCCTTCAAACTATTTTCCATAGCGGCTGTAGAACGTAACCTTTTAAAGACATTTTAAGTTTTTAGGAATGAGAAGGCACAAGACTCACCTGAGCGATTTAATTATTTTTATTTTTTAACGTTTACTTATTTTTGATACAGGGTGGGGAAGGGCAGAGAGAGAGGAAGACACAGAATCCAAAGCACCTCCAGGCTCTGAGCTGTCAGCACAAAGCCCAGTGCAGGGCTCAAACTCTAACAATGAGATCATGACCTGGGCTGATCACCTGAGTAATTTAAATATGCATAGGCAGTGCCAGCCATTCCCAGCTGCTGTAAGACACCACAACTGTAAGAGGCGTTAAAATGAGGATAAAAGTTACACCTTAGAAGTGACGAAATGCAGCAGTTGTAATATTAAATATTAGTGCTCATTCTGTTGTGTGCTGCTCTAAACATTCCTATAAGTGTTAACTCTCTTAACCCTGACAGCAATCCTAGGAGCTAAATATGATCATCCCAGTTTTTAGAGATGAGGACAATGAGGCAGAGAGGTTAAATGATTTTCCTGAGGTCACACAGCTAGTAAGGGTGGACACAGAGTTAGAACCCCAGGGGTCTGGCTTCAAAAGGATTTTTTTGATTGTGAAAGTGAACCCCTACCTCACCTTCTGAACCCATCAAGATGGGAAGGAGGTGAAAAAGAAGTCTAAAGGACTCTGGGTGATCAAGAAACAAGGATTTGTGTATCATCTGCTGGTGGCTTGAAGGAGGGGCTGAGAGCCTGGGAAGGCGGAGGTGGGGAGAGGGAGCCTGTGCGGTGCAGGGCCTGTGAGGAGGCCCCATGTGGAGCACAGGGACAGAATTCAGGACTGGTGCTGTCTGACAGCTGACATAAGGTGTGTTTCCTGCTCTGTGCCTTCCATTCCCCCCACAAGGTCTGTAAAAGTGGGTCACACTTCCGAGCCTGTGAGGCTAGACCTTCAGGGAATAAGGGAGGAGGGACAGAGCAGGTCCATGGTCAGCTGGAGTGGGGCAGAAGGAAGAGAGCAGCCCCAGGGGCAGTGGCAGGAGAGATGGGAGACTGGGGCTCAACCCCTCAGGAGGCCTGGGGAGTATTGTGGGGCATCAGGTCTGTGCAGTTCTGGGACAGAGGGTGAGCCATTGGATTTCCATGTAGGGCTGCGGATAAAATACACAATGCCTGAGTATGGTTGAATTTCAGGTAAGTAACAAATACATTTTTAGCATAAGTATGTTCCCAGGCAATATTTAGGACATACTCATACTCAAAAGTTATTCGTTAATTTATAATTGAAATTTAACTGGGTGTCCTGTATTTTTATTTGCTAAATCTGGCAACCCTATTCTTTTTTTTTTTTTTAAGTTTATTTATGTATTTTGAGAGAGAGTTAGGAGAGAGAGAAGGGGAGGGACAGAGAGAATCCCAAGCAGGCTCTGCACTGTCAGCCCAGAGCCTGTGCTCGAACGCACGAACCGTGAGATCATGACCTGAGCTGAAATCAAAAGTCAGATGCTTATGGGGCGCCTGGGTGGCGCAGTCGGTTAAGCGTCCGACTTCAGCCAGGTCACGATCTCGCGGTCCGTGAGTTCGAGCCCCGCGTCGGGCTCTGGGCTGATGGCTCGGAGCCTGGAGCCTGTTTCGGATTCTGTGTCTCCCTCTCTCTCTGCCCCTCCCCCGTTCATGCTCTGTCTCTCTCTGTCCCAAAAATAAATAAAAAAAACGTTGAAAAAAAAAATTAAAAAAAAAAAAAGTCAGATGCTTAACCTACTGAGCCACCCAGGTGTCCCTGCAACCCTAGTCTATTTGATTTTTTTATTTATTTATTTATTTTTGAGACAGAGAGAGACAGAGCATGAACGGGGGAGGGGCAGAGAGAGAGGGAGACACAGAATCTGAAACGGGCTCCAGGTTCTGAGCCGTCAGCACAGAGCCCGCCGCGGGGCTCGAACTCACATACCGTGAGATCGTGACCTGAGCCGAAGTCGGATGCTTAACCGACTGAGCCACCCAGGCGCCCCTATTTGAATTTTTAAAAAATGTTTATTTATTTATTTGTGAGAGAGAGAGGGAGGGAGACAGTGAGCGGGGGAGGGGTAGAGAGAGAGGGGACAGAGGATCGGAAGCGAGCTCTGCACTGACAGCAGAGAGCCCTATGCGGGGCTCAAACCCATGAGCCATGAGATCATGACCTGAGCCAAAGTCTGATGCTTAACCGACTGCGCCACCCAGGTGCCCCAACCCTATTCTATTTGAAAGCAGGGGCGCCTGGGTGGCGCAGTCGGTTAAGCGTCCGACTTCAGCCAGGTCACGATCTCGCGGTCCGTGAGTTCGAGCCCCGCGTCAGGCTCTGGGCTGATGGCTCGGAGCCTGGAGCCTGTTTCTGATTCTGTGTCTCCCTCTCTCTCTGCCCCTCCCCCGTTCATGCTCTGTCTCTCTCTGTCCTAAAAATAAATAAACGTTGAAAAAAATTTTTTTTGAAAGCAAAAGGGGAACCCAGAGGACTGAAGGCCCAAGGACAGCTGGGTTTCAGACTAAGCCTTTACAAGGAATTTGGGGGAGGAGTCATACTAGCCCCATTTTTATACAGTAAGACACTGAGTCCCAGAGAGGTTGTAAAAGTTGCCTGAACTCATATGGCTGGTAAGTAGAGGAAATGAGCTATGGATACAGATCTGTCAGATTCAGAAATTCAGGTTTTTATCCCATTGATCGGCTGACTCTGTCCTCCAAACCCCACCTCAAAGGTCAGACAGTCCTGATTGCCAAGGCCCCCAGGGGAAGGGGGGTGGGCAGGGAAGACTGCAGGTCCCGGCTCCTGGGGAGATGCAAAGACAGCTTCCCCCTGTCGTCTGTCTCCTTCTGTGGGTTGGGGCATGGGGATAAGGAAGACGGGATCTCACCTAGCCTCCCAGAGCCCCCCACTGCCCACAGGACAAGGCAGGACCTTGGGCTTGACACGTCCTCCTTCCACACTCCTTCCTTTTGGGTCCTGATGAGTGTTGTTCCCTCAGCCCGGAACAAGTGCCACCGCTGTTTTCTCACTGCTAACTCTTCCTCAAACTCCAGGCCGGGGACTTGCCAGCCTTTTTGACTGAGGCCTGCGGGAAGACACTCATTTAATATCCTAACCCATAGACATTAGCTCAATAGGTCGATAGATATGTAGATGTAGATATGGTTATAGGTAAGTAAAACTAGCATTTCCTAAACAGCATTTCCTAACTGTGAGGTTAGGAACATTTTTTTTTAGTTTATTTATTTCGAGAGAGAGAGTGAGCAGGGGAGGGGCAGAGAGAGAGGTGGAGAGAGAATCCCAAGCAGGCTCCACCCTGTCAGGGCAGAGCCTGACGTGGGGCCCAGTCTCACTAACCGTGAGATCGTGACCCGAACCAAAACCAAGAATTGGACGCTCAACTGACTGAGCCACCCAGGCGTCCCCTAACTGTGAGGTTCTAAACTCCTCTCTTCTATTTCACTAAAAAGCCAATTTAGGTCACAACTACTAAATTGATTTCATGACCCACTCATGGGTTGCCCCCCATAGTTTGAAAAATACTGCTTTTGATCCTGACTCAAAAATCACTTGCTCGTTGGGGGGGGCTTCCTACAGCCCCAGGAGCACACACTCCTAGGACCACCCACCCAGTGGTGTGCCCTGCCCTTTTGTATCAATCAGAGGCTCATAATGATCTGCTCAGTGTCTGCCTCCTCCTCTAAACTGTGAGTTCCCAGACCATATCTGGGTTTGCTCACTGTTGTGCCCTCAGTGGCTAGGGCAAGGTCTGGCACATTGTAGGTGTTCAATTAATGCTCATCCAGTGAATAAATGAGCAAAACCATCAGTTCTTGTCCCTCCAAGCCCCCTTGAAGCCTGTCCTGCACCTTCTCTGTTGCAGCCGCATGGCGTTCTTCAGGGACCTGATTCAGGAGAGAGCTCAGAGCTTGGGTAGAGAGAGTGAGTGTGTGCATTTGTGTCCGGTGGGGTGAGGAAAGGTCAGGAACAAGTTTGTCTTCATTTGAAAAGGATCAGGTATGGGGCGCCTGGGTGGCGCAGTCGGTTAAGCGTCCGACTTCAGCCAGGTCACGATCTCGCGGTCCGTGAGTTCGAGCCCCGCGTCGGGCTCTGGGCTGATGGCTCAGAGCCTGGAGCCTGTTTCCGATTCTGTGTCTCCCTCTCTCTCTGCCCCTCCCCCGTTCATGCTCTGTCTCTCTCTGTCCCAAAAATAAATAAACGTTAAAAGACAAAAAAAAAAAAAAAAAAAAGAAAAGGATCAGGTGTGCATAAGGGGCTGGGGGCAGGGGGGCCTCCCTAATAACCCTGCCTTGTGAAGTAGTGAGTTCCCAGTTGCTTGGGGTCCAACAAAGACCGAGCAAACACCGGGGAAGCTGAGGCAGGAGTTTCTGAATGAAGGGGAGGGTTGGAGAAGCTGACTGATGGGGTCCCATACAGCTCCGCCACCTGGAGAAGCCCAGGGCAGCCTCCTTTACAGGCGGAGCAGCTGGGAGCCACTGTGGGTGCTAGCAGAGGGGAAACCAGCTGGGAGGGGGAGGCTGGAGGCCTCAAAGGGTGCCTCGGTGGCCCCACAGCTCCCTGGGTTTCATCCACCCCAGGAAGCCCCTCCCACAGGGCTCGAGGGCAGAGTGGGACAGTATCTGCCAGCTGGCCAGGAGAGCTGGTATCTTTGCCCTACAGGGCGAGCAAGGGGCTGCAGATGCCAGGTCGTGCCCGGGTCATTACCAGAGAAGGGGGTGGCAACGAGCGGGAAGGGTGGCGGGCAGCGCCCCACGACCTTGTTCGTAAAGGTCACCCAAACCTGTTTGACTCCCCACTCAGAACAGCTGCAGCTAAACCACCCTGGCTCCCGGGTGCCTGCCTCCAGCATCCGTGGGCTCCAGCAATCAGGTGACTTGTGGGACCCTGCTGAGATTCTGTGCAGGGGCCCTCTCCTCCCCACGTGGCGTCGCGCCTACCTTCCTCCCACCCTGGCGCTACACCCCTTCTTGTCCTTCCCTCGGCCTCTGCCAGCGTCACACTCTCCTGGAGACCTGCCCTGCTCGTCCACTGTGTGAGGTGCTAGGCTCACACTCCTCTCCACCTGTCATCTCAACTATGTGGTGAAGTGGGTACCCGTCCCATTTTAAGGATGAGGGGAAGGGAGGCTCAAGGACATTCAGCTGGCTACCACCTCCTCTGTCCCTACTCCACAGCCCCCTGCCTCACCTCTATGACGGCACAGACCATGCTGTCTGGGCTGAGTGGCTAAGCTCTGAGGGCAGGAACTGGATCAAAGTGACCTTTGTAGTCCCAATGCTTAGCAGGTGATTGGCATGTAGTAGACACTCCAAAGAATGTTTGTAGAATGTTCTGTTTACCCAAGGTCAAAACAGCTAGGAAGTAGCTAAGTCAGATCTTCCTGGATCCCAACCCAGCCCCACACCCTTCACCTTCCTCCAAGAAGCCTTCCTTGACTTAATCAAGGCCGCCTCCCTCTCCCCACACCCCAGAACCCTGAGTGTTTGGTATGTTCCTATCCCCTCTCTCCCCTACGCTCCCTGAAGGCAGGGTCCTGGGACAGCATCTCAGCCTGGCTCTGATGCCCCCAGCTTTGCCCCCAGAACCTAAAAGGAACGCTGTGAATGTAGGACACCCAGGCCTGGGTGGAGGGCCCAGGAGAGCCTCTAACTCAGCCAAACTATCTATGTCTTCCACCTGCGGCCTCAGTCACCGCCTCATGACCCCTGTTCATCCAACCACAGTTCCGCCTGGTACTGGGCCTGCCAGCTTCTCACGAGCACGAGCCCAGGCCTTGGTATTCTCTGGGGGTGGGTCCAGGTGGGGCAGCTAATGCTCTGCTCATTTTGCTGCAATTCAATATTAGCCTCCAATTTTCACGCTCGGCTGCCATCCTTCCCTCCTCCCTCCAGCCTCTGCTGGTGGAAAGGAGGGCTGAGGATTCCCTATAGCACCTCTCAGGGCCCCTTGGGAGTCCCTCGGGCTGACCGCACTCCCGGGCATGCTCCGAGCTGAGCTCTGGCCTCAGGTTGGAGGGACCTCTGTCCCCACCAAGGGAGCAAGGCAAGGCCTGGATGTCCAGTGGCCTGGATCCCGATTCTACCTCTGAGGCTGCCTGGCTATGGGATTCAAAGCCACACAGGCTCTCCTAGCTTCCAGGTGAACAAATGTAAAAGTGCCCGCACATGGTGAGTGTTCAAAAACAGGAGTGGAGGCTTCCCCCAAGGACTCAGGGGCCCATGGTTCTGGGAAATCCTTTCCTTATCTGACCACCTACCTTCTGGCTGCAATGTTGGTCCATTCTCTCCGGTTCTAGCTGATGAATGTCTGTTTCCTTGGGATTTTAGGGCACTTGAAGCAGTTCATTGTATTTCTTTATTCATGCAACAAGTAGTTATTGAGCCCCAGCCGTGTGCCAACCACTGTTTTAGGCTTGAGCTACATCAGGCAACAAAACTGACAAAGATCCCTGGCCTGGCCGGGCCGCCTGCATGGGGCAGTTTCTCAGTCTAAGGGGCACTTTACTCGATGGACTTTCCCAGCCTGCTCTCCTCCACTTTGAACGACCTGAATGAGAGGAGATGAAAAGAAACTGAAAATATTGGAAAATAACAGGGTTTACTTTCAGATGTCACCTTTGCCCCTGTCATGCCGCACAACTGGATTTTAAGTGAGGTCACACGAGTGTGAGGCTAAGGATGTACTGTTCCTTACGAAGTTAAACACAGAGTCACTGCATGACCCCGCAATTCCACCGCTAGGTATATATCCCAAAGAGTTGAAATCAGACATTCAAACGAAAACTTGTACACACATGTTCATAGCAACTCTATTCACGATAGCTGAAAGGTGGAAACAGCCCAAATATCCCTCCACAAACGAATGGAGAAACAAAATGCAGTCTATGTATACAATGGAATATGATTCAATCATAACAAGGAATGAGGTGCTGGTACCTGCTACAATGTGAATGAACCTTTTCAATTATGGCTGAGTGAGAAAAGCCAAACACGAAAAGCCACAAACTCACAGTGGTGAGTCCGCTGATATGAAATGTCCAGAATAGGCAAATCCATAGAGGCATAAAGTAGATGGGTGGCTGCCAGGGGCCAGGGGAAGAGGGGCAGGGGGAGTGACTGCTTAATGAGTGCAGGGTTTCCTTTTGAAGTGATGAAATAATCTGAAACTAGGTAGCAGTGGTGGTTGCACAACATTGTGAACTTACCAACAATACTGAGTTGCACACTTGGAGACGGATGAAGTAGTGAATTTTGTGTTACGTTATTTCACAAGCAAAAAAACAAAAGCGTATGCTATGCAGGACTTCCGGGTCCCTGTATTGCCTCTCCTTTCCCCCGGGGCCTTTGCACATTCTGGTCCTGCTACCTGGGATGCACATCCCTCCTGTCTCCTTTTATTTTTATTTATTAAAAACTTTTTTTAATGTTTATTTAGTTTTGAGAGAGAGAGAGAGTAGGAGAGGTGCAGAGAGAGAGAGAGAGAGACGCAGAATCTGAAGCAGGTTCCAGGCTCTGAGCCGTCAGCACAGAGCCCATCGTGGGGCTTGGACTCACGGACCGCGAGATCGTGACCTGAGCCGAAGTCGGCCGCTTAACCGACTGAGCCACCCGGGTGCCCCTATTTTTTTTTCAGTTTATTTATTTTGAGAGTGAAAGAAAGGGAGAGAGCCTAAGCTGGGGAGAGGCAGAGAGGGTGAGAGAATCCCAAGCAGACACTGCACAGTCAGCACGGAATCTGACGCTGGGCTAGAACTCACGAATTGTGACATGGTGACCTGAGCCCAAATCAAGAGTCGGATGCTTAACGGACTGAGACACCAGGTGCCCCGCTCCTGTCTTCTTTTAAATTTTTTTTTTAACGTTTATTTATTTTTGAGACAGAGCATGAACAGGGGAGGGTCAGAGAGAGGGGGAGACACAGAATCCGAAACAGGCTCCAGGCTTTGAGCTGTCAGCACAGAGCCCGACGCGGGGCTCAAACTCACGGACCGCGAGATCATGACCTAAGCCGAAGTCAGCTGCTTAACCGACTGAGCCACCCAGGTGCCCCCGCTCCTGTCTTCTTTTAGTTCATCCTTCAGGTCTCAGGGGAACCGTGACTTCCTCAGAGAGAATCAAGCCCCCATTACGTGCTTGACCACCACGTGCCGTCCTGGTGGAGCGCTCGTCTTGGTCGTAATAATGAGGTTTATAGGATGAATGTCTCTTCCACTAAACTGTCAGCTTCTGGAGAGAAAGGAGGACCTGTGTATTTTTTGCTCCCTGAGGTATCCCTGGGGCTTAGCTCAGTGCCTGGCACGTTGGAAGTAGTCAATAAATGTTTACTGAATGAATAAATTTGTACGTGTCCCTAAGGGAATTCTAATAGAGCCGCTACCCCCGGCAGCCCCACCTCAGATGGTCTGCCTGTACTGCCACTGAGGCCATTGAGCCTTCAGAGCCACCACACCTCATCCAGGTGACACTGATAGTCAGGATGAGACCAGCAGAAACCAGACACGGCAAGGGAGGCAGAGCGGCCAAACTCCCAGGTGGCTTAGGAGGTAAGACAGGGTTGGTCAATAAGGGTGAAGTTCAGTCAGTCATTGGTATTGGGATGAAAGGAGTCAGGTGGCAAAACGGGGCATCTGTCGGAGCTGGATGTGCGAACGTGAGGCCATCAGTGCTGCCCAGGATGGGCTTGTTGAACACATAGCTGAAAGGATCACACACCAAGAGATTGCAGGTAAGTCCTGGACACATAACGGCATAATGATGGGTTCTGGGCACGTTAGAGAAGAGCCTCCAGGGGCCTTGGTGGGTGGTGGGATATGGGGTGGAGGAACGGGTGAGTTCAGAGTAACTCCAGATGTGTAGTTGAACCCTGCTGCCTTTTACCAATGGGGAGCACTGGAGGAGGAGCAGGTTGGGGGATAAATGATGGGATGCGTTCTGATGTTCTTATGTTGGGGTACTTCTGGGACAGGTAGGAGAAGGTTCTGGGGAGTTGCAGAAGCCGGAGGCGACGGGTAGGAGTGAATGGGAGGGGAGATGGAGGGGAGGACAGGGGGAGTTTCAATGCTCACAGAGGAGCTGGGAAGAATGTGCAGCTGGAGAGAGGGATGAGGGAGGGGATGACGGATGGTGCTCCCTGCCCCAGGAGGAGGGAGGAGCTGGGGTCCAGCCCCCAGGCTGGTTCTTGTCAGGAGGAGGGAAACGTGTGTTTCAGAAGGAAGAAAGGCAGGGTATGGGTGATGTTGCAACATGAAGGTGCGTGACAAGAACTTGAGGGAATTCCCATCTTAGCGCTTCTGCTTTCTTCGGGAATGAAGAGGAAGGTCAGCTGCTCAGAGGAGCTGAGAAAGGTGGGGGCCAGAGGGCACTGGAGAGGCCCAGAAAGAGCTGCAGTGAGAGAAGGCAGAGAGAGGACCTGTGGGGAGCCCTGGAAAGGGCCCGTCTGAAGTAAGGCCGCATTGCCATGGTGGCTTGCTGCTCTCCAGGTGGGCGAGGCAGCCCAAAGGCTGGAGGCCAGGAAGGCAGCCAGGTGGGTCCCCTGGGCAGCGGCTCAGGGGGTGGGGACATTGTGAGGCCAGAGGGTCTTGGGTCGAGGGGAGAAGGTACCGGCAAGATGTAGGTCTAGGTGAGCAGGACTCCGGGACAGGAGGCAGGAATGAGGAGTCAGAATCAGAAGCACAGAGGGATGTGGCCAATGAACCAAGTGTTTAATCTAAGCTTTGAGAAGTGCAGGCATTTTAGGAATGACAAACTCCAGGCTGTGGCTATGGGAGGGACTGACTCAGGTGGAGGTGGGAGGCCTTTGGGCAGAACAGATGAGGACCTTCCTCACACAGGAGGAGAGCTGGGCTTCCAGCAGGTGGATGGGAGGTTTAAGGACAAAGCTGAGGAAATAGGAAGGCTTATCAAAGGATTCTGGAAGACTGGGTGGGAGAGAGAGAAGAGAAGCAGAGAGAGGGACAAGAGCAGGGAAAAGCAGGATGGCCACACAGACTCAGCTCAGATGGCGAAAGCTGGATACGAGGCTTCCAGAACAAGCCCCTCTGCAGGGGAGAAGCAGGCCTCTCAGGAGGGGTCAGCCACAGCTGGGGTTGTGTTTCTGAGGAACCCAGCCCCCCTTCTCTGGCCCCATGGATGCTCTCTTCGTTCAGGCCTTCGGCATCTTTTGCTCTGATCCCCTGAACAGTCAATGGATCCAGCCCCTGACCCCAGAGACCTCTCTTTCCAGGCCCATCTATTCCCCAGCGCAGCATTGACCCCATCTATTCCCCCACAACATCGGCTCCCTCGGAACCCTTCCCAGCCTGCACTCCCCTCCCTCTACAGGATAAACTCCACCCCCCGGGTCTCCCCAGAATCGTCTGACACCACCCAGGCTGAGCCTGGGACGACCTGCACTTCCCTGAACAGTCTCTGTTCTCGCCTCCAGGCTGTGCGTGGTAGCTCCCTCCTGAAAGGCCTTCCCCACCCTCCTGGCTGGCTCCCGGCCTTTTCTTCCTCCAAGGAGCTTTTCCTAATCATCCAAGACTGTCCCTTCTAGGTGTTCCTAGAGTATTCTGGGCTTTCCTTATCACAGAGCTGTCACGACACTGTGATGTCTCTGAGCTGGCCTGCCTTCCCCGCTATGGATGGTGCAAGAGCGGAGTCTTGGGTCTCTGACACTGGGCCTATGGCCGTGCCCAGTGTAGAAGCTCAATAAGAAATGTTTTGAATCAATGGGCGAGTTGGTTGAATTGGACCGGGCTGGGCTGCTGGCGGTCTAATTAGTTCAGAGGACGAGTATCTCGTTCCTTTTCCGATGACCTTCCTGGACAGTTGTTCTGGGGGAGAAAGACAAAGTGTCAGGGATGGATCGGAATTGCCGGGAGGGCTTTAACACTACAAATGTCAACCTCTCCGGAGGCTGGAGGTCATATGGTCTGAATTATGTAGGGGTGAGAACGGGGAGGGGTGGTACCTACCCGTTGAGAAAGCTCCCTAGGTGATGCTGACCTTTCACACCTCCCAGCCCCCCCCTCCCCCACAAACTGCTATTCATGGCTCAGTTCTAGGCCATCTTCAAGGTGATAACAACCATCCCTGGGGCTCAAACCAAGATGTGCTGAATTCTGAAACCGATGCCCTCGCCACAACCACTGCTGCCACTGACCCCTGAGGATTTCTGGTTACTTCATTCCTCTAGGGGTGACTCCTAGCGTTCCTGCATCCCTTCATACTGCCCAGAATACTGCGTGGAGGCCGTCCAAGTCACAATGACACCCCACAACACCTCGTTCCATAGAGCTCTGCCCCTCCTTCTTGTACATCATATCTTTGCCAAGAAGCTCTCTTTGACCGCATCGTACTCCTCCCAACTCTCTCTCTCTCTCTGCCCCCAGCTCTGGACAGATTCTGGTTTATTGTGAGTGTGGCTCTACACCCCACCAGCGAGCACGGTCCCTGTCATCAGGCAGGCTTCATCCCATCCTTGAGTCACGGACAGAAATGGGGACAGGGCTGGAAAGCAGAGAGCTCTTGGGGGTGTACAAAGTGGAGTGGGGCCCCAGAGCCTGATCTCTGGGAAGCTGGGACCGGAGGAGGAGGCAGTCGCTGAAGGAGGTGGCAAGTCCTGTTCCTGAAAAGAACACTGGAATTCTCTCCCCAGGCTGGCGGAGACGGCCTGGAGCCGCAGAAGGCGATTATCACAGTGCTCCAGGGATTCGAGTTCTATCAGCCCCTTCCAACTAGTGCTCTGGAGCAACATGAGCCCTGGGCCCCTGAGGACCTGCTGTGGGCACGGAGTGGGGGTGGGGGTTGAGGCCACCCTGAGGAGGAGGTCCTCACTTCACAACTCTGCAGTCAATTCCAGTGGGAGCTGGGCAACCCCCAGTCCTTTGGCTCATGAGAGCTGGAAGGAAAGTTAGTGGTCGTTTGTCTCGTCGATAGTTCCTGGGCTCGGGGCGGCAGGAAGGCTGGGATGGGGGTTCTCAGGCTACTCACTACAATTCATCAGGTGCACCAGGCTTTGAAGATTTCCCTGACGTGAAGGAAGCTGCAGTCAAGTAACTCAGCCTTAAAGAGCCTCTGCTTTTTCCTGGAATTCTGTCGACCTGGGGTGGCACCGCTTGCTATCTGGTACAGATCTGAGTTGGCTCCATACATTGCCAATTAACAGAAAACAAGGAAACAAATTAATCATTACTCACATGCGGTGTGCTCAGTCAGCAACATTTTTCAAAAGGTGAAGTCGGTGGCACCAGTCGGAGTAGGAATAAATAACAGAGGGTGTCTTTGGTGGTGAAAAGATACATATTATTATTCACTCCAGCCCTGCAGAGGATGCAGCTGAGGTCCAGAGAGGGAAAGAGATTTTCCAAGTTTGCACAACAGGTAATTATCAAATTTGAATGCAAGTTTCTGAGCACTTTGCACCAGACCACCTGCCTTCTCCATCCTCCCAGAGACCACAGAGACTAACACCCCCCCCATACACATGATTTACTCCATTTTACATTTGTGGGCCCCTATTCCTTATGAGAGTCAGTCTTTCTAACACCTTCTTCAGAGTCTTTGACTAATCTATTTGTTCAAGCATGGTGCCCATAGTCAGCTATATTGTGTCGCATATGTAGAAGTGGCTAAAGCAGTAAATCTTAAAATTCTCACCACAAGAAACAAATTGGTTGGTATGGTGATGGATAGTAACTAGACTTACTGCGATCATTTCACAGTGTATACGACTCTTGAAGCATTACGTCATACACCTAAAACTAATATAATGTTGTATCGCAATTATACCTCAATAAAAAAAAAAAGAGTGCCAAGAAAATCCATACTATGGATGGACCTTGAGGATAATATGCTTAGTAAAAATAAGTCAGAAAAAGACAAATACTGTATGATTTCACTTATATGTGCAATCTAAGAAACAAAACAAAATTCATAGACGGAGGAAATAGATTGGCTGCTGTGGGGAAGGGGTTGGGGGTTAGGTGAAGTGGGTAAAGGGGGTCAAGAGGTACCAACTTCCAGTTACAAAACAGGTAAGTCATGGGGCATCATGTACAGCATGGTGACTACAGTCAATACTATTGTATTATGTACTTGAAAGTTGCTAAGAGAGTAAATCTTAAAAGTTCTCATTACAAGACAAAAACACCTGTCAGTTGGTATGGTGATAGATGGTAACTAGATTGGTGATCATTTCAGTATATATATATATATATATATATGTGTGTGTGTGTGTGTGTGTATGGATAGATAGATAGATCTCAAGTCATTATGTTATACACCTGGGACTAATATAATGTTATATGTCAATTATCTCAATTAAAAAAAAGAGTAAGTGCCAAGAGAGTTTATACTATATGACTCCATCTATATAAAGTACAAAATCAGACAAAATTGATCTAGGCTGTTATAAGCCAGGACAGTGGTTATCCTTGGGGTAGGCGGTGCCAGGGAGGGAATAAGAGGAGTTCTGTGGTGCTGGTCACGTTCAGCATCTTGATCCTGGTTCCGGTTACACAGGTGTGTTCAGTTGGTGAAAATGCATTAGGACGTATACTAATGACCTGTGCGTCTTAATATATGTTTGTAATATGCCAATTAAAAACTTTAAAAGGAGTGTGATCAATAAATACCTGTCATTGATTGGATGGAAGAAAGCACATTGGGACTGTTTCTAACCAATGCTTGAAAAACTGGACAAAGCCACCCCCCCACCCCCATCAGCTGTCCACGGTGCTATGGAGGCTCTCCCTGCCCCCACAGCTTGGCCAGTCAGCCAATGGCCCCAGCAGGGGCAGATGGAAAAGTCTGCATCTTGCAACACCCAAGCTTCATCAGGACCGGTTTCCTCTGTCCCAGTTCATGCCAGGCCTCCTGGGATTAGTGCCAAAATCTGCAGTGAGTAAGGACCCTAAGGAGAATGTCCTCTCTCTGGTGACAGAGAGAGGGCCTGCCTTGATGGGAAGGAAGGCAAGGGGATGGCAGAATTGAAAGCCCTCTTGAGGAAAGGACAGCTGGAATCCAGAGCCTGGTAGGAATTTGAGCTGTGTGCTGACTCAGGTGGACATGATAACATCTTTCAGACAATTTCTGACTTGCCCAGTTCTTGGGAGAAGGATGCATTTGAGCGTAAGAGTGTGTATGGGCGCCTGTGTGTGCCTGCCAACGTGCCTTTGCTCTAGCTGTTCCATCTGCCTGGAACA
The DNA here is from genome assembly GCF_022079265.1 of Lynx rufus. NCBI lineage: Eukaryota > Metazoa > Chordata > Mammalia > Carnivora > Felidae > Lynx > Lynx rufus. The sequence goes on along the minus strand of NW_025814889.1, from coordinate 76,740,215 downwards.
CCTTGCCTCCTCTGCCCGAAACCCTCCAGTCCTTGTCTCTACCTGACAACATCCTAGGCAGAGTTCCAGGCTCAGTTCAAAGGTCTGATGTGGTCTGACACCTCCCTGCCTCCCAGCCAGAATTACTCCTGCCCTCCTGCTCTGGGCCCGCTTGTGAGCCAGCACTCAGCCCCCTGACTCAGATGAGTAGTGTGTGTGCCTCCTCCACTCCTGAACTGTGTGCTCCCCAAGGGCAGGGACTCAAACCTCAGCTCTCCAAAGAACCATTTGAGGGACAAGCATATGCATATAGCTCTGGGAGCACATATTAGGATTGATCCGGGCTAATCCCTCTAAACAAAGAAAATCATTAGCGGATTAATTAAGAGCCCTGTTTGGAGGGCTAATACAAAGGCTAATAATCTTTTACTTTAAGCAAGTTCTGATGCTTTGATAAGACCTGTCATTGTTACAGTATTGATTGAAGCCAGGCCCTGTCTGTGGAATGCCTGAGTATGCAATTCGCACATAATTCCTCGGGTAATTTGGGCACATTTTTCTCTTATTGACAAGCATTATAATGACTGTAATAAACTATGGAAACCTCATGTGACATGACTACACTCGTCAATAGAGGTGTAACCGTGAATTTAATGAATACATTTCCTAAGTCCTTCTTCGTAAAGGATGTTTGCCCAGGTTCTGATCAGAGTATGAACTGTATATATGACTCAACAGCATTCATTTATTTATTCACTCATTCATTTATGCACACAGCATACACTCAACCCCACCATAGTCCTAGGCTCCAAGCCAGGGGCCATGGGACATATTCTCAAGTAAATAAGACACCATCATCACCCTCAATGAGCTTGTCTTTCAGTGAGATTGGTGATTCCAACAAGCTCAGGAGAGTACAAGATGCTATAAGAGAAGCACTCTACTAATGAAATGTCTAGAAGGCAGATCCTGAAAGGAGAGTCTGGGAAAAGTTTTTGGGTTGGAATGACTTAAATATGTTTTAAGGATTTTTTTAATAGTAATTTTTTTTCTTTCTATAGAAGTAATTCATGCTTCACAATGGCCAAAACAATCCTGAAAAAGAAGAACAAAGTGGGAGGAGTCACACTTCCTGACTTAAACTTACTACAAAGCTGCAGTACTCCATATCAAGTATCAAGAGTGTGTAGATAGATGCAATAGATCAACAGAATAGACTTGACAGTCCAGAAATAAACCCATTTACTTGCGGGTAAGTGATTTTCAGCAAAGATGTGAGGACAATTCAGTGAGGAAATCATAATCTTTTCAACAAATGACGTCAGGACAACTGGTTATCTAACACACAAAACAACGAATTTGGACCCTTGGACTAAAATTAAATCAAAATGATCAAAAACCTAATGTAAGAGACTATAAAAGTGTCAGAAGAAAACATATGAGTTAACCTCTTTGAACTTGGAGTGGGTAGTTTCTTAGATATGACGCCTAAAGCACAAGCAATAAATTAAAAAAAAACCCGGTGTCATCAAAATTTAAAACTTTTGTACTTCAAAGAATACCATCAAGAAAATGAAAAAAATAACTGATGGAATGGAAGACGGTATTTGAAATCATACCTGATTAGGAATCCAGGATTCAAAATATGTAAAGGACATTTACAACTCAAAAATGAAAAGACAAATAACCCAATTTAAAAATGAGCAGCCATTTGCAATGACACGGATGGAGCTAGAGTGTATTATGCTCAGTGAAAGAAGTCAGTCAGAGAAAGACAAATACCATATGATTCCACCGTATGTGGAATTTGAGAAACAAAACAGGTGAACATATAGGAAGAGGGGGGAGAGAAGAGAGGGAAGCAAACCACAAGAGACTCTTAATGATAGAGAACAAACTATGGGTTGATGGAGGGGAGTGGGTGGGGGATGGGCTAGATGGGGGATGGGCACTAAGGAGGGCACTTGTTGTCATGAGCACTGGGTGTTGTACGTATGTGATGAATCACTGAATTCTACTCCCGAAACGAGTATTGCACTGTATGTTACAACTAAAATTTAAATTTAAAAAAAGGAAAAAATGAGCAAAGGATTTGAATAAATATTTCTCTAAAAATGTCTATATAGAGAGAGAAGAAAAATAGGTATTTCTCTATAAATACATAGAAAAGGGCTGGTAAGCACTTGAAAAGATGCTCAACATCATTAGTCATTAGGAAAATGCAAATAGAAACTACAATGGGATACCACTTCACACCCACTAGGATGGCTATAATAATAATAATAGTAATAAAAACAGACAAGTGTTAGCAATGCGTGAAGAAATTAGAACCTCCATAAATTGCTTGTGGAAATTTAAAATGGTGCAGCCACTGTAGAAGACAGTGTGGTGGTTCCTCAAAAAGTGAAATATAGAATTACCATATGGTCCAGCAATTCCACTCCTATTCCACTGTGTACCCAAAAGAATGGAACACGGGGATTTGAACAGACCATTGTATGCCAGTATTCATAGCAGCATGATACACAATAGCCAAAGGTGGAAACAATCCAATGTCCGTCAACAGCTGCATGAATAAACACAGTCATGTATCCATACAATGAAATATTAGTCAGCCTTAAAAAGGAAGGAAATTCTGACACATGCAACCCACATGGGTGAACCTTCGCGCTATTATGCGAAGTGAAATAAGCCAGCCACAAAAGGCCACCTATGTCATGATTCCATTTATATGAAATATCCCGAGGAGGCAAATCCACAGAGGTAGTAAGTCGGTTAGTGGTCGGCGGGGACCAGGGAGAGGGAGAAGAGGGGGGACTGCTAAAGGGTACAGGGATTCTTTCTGCGGTGATGAAAGTGTTCTGGAATTAGATGGTGGTGATGGTGGTACAATCTTGTGAGTATACTAAAAACCGCTCGACGGTACAGTTTAATTTTTTTTAACGTTTATTTATTATTGAGAGACAGAGAGAGATAGAGCATGAGCAGGGAAGGGGCAGAGAGAGGGAGACACAGAATCCGAAGCAGGCTCCAGGCTCTGAGCTGTCAGCACAGAGCCCCACACGGGGCTTGAAATCACAAACCGCGAGATCATGACCTGAGCTGAAGTCGGACACTTAACTGATTGAGCGACCCAGGTGCCCCCAACTGTATACTTTAAAAGGGCGAATTTTATGTTATGTGAATTGTACGTCAATAGAAAAAGGCAGTGGCAGTTCACAACCCTCCTGAAGCTTCCCGGGTGAAACCTGAAATTGGCCCCCATACTTGGAAGCAGCCCACTCCAGGCTGGGAGGTGGCAGGATTTTTTTTTTTTTTTTAATGCTCATTTATTTGTTTTGAGAGAGAGAGACAGCAGGGGAGGGGCAGACAGAGAGGGAGATTGAATCTCCATGTTGTCAGCTCAGACCCCAACGTGGGGCTCAACTGCGAGATCATGACCCAAACAGAAATTCAGAGTGGGACACTTAACGGACTGAGCCACCCAGGTGCCCCAGGAGGTGGCAGCTTTATTTATTTTTTTTCTTATTTTTTTGAGAGAGCGCGTGAGTGAGGGGCAGAGAAAGAGAGAATCCCAAGAGGGGCAGAGGGAGAGAGGGGGAGAGAGAGAGAAGCAGGGCTCACTAGAAGTGGGGCTCGTGTTTTATCCAAAAGGGGCAAGTGTTCACCCAAAGCAGGGCTGGAGCTCACCAGATGTGGGACTCGAACTTACGAACCATGAGATCACGACCTGAGCTGAAGTTAGATGTTTAATGACTGAGCCACCAGGCGCTCAGGAGGTGGTGGTTTTAATAAGTAAAGGGAGCTTACATAAAAGGCTTGTCTTGGGTGGCAGCAAGAGAAATGGATCCTCGCACCATCCACCAAACCTTAAAAGTTTATAAAGAGGCCCTAACTGGGTTCAGTCATGTGTACCACGCAGGTGTTTTCAATACCACATCACCATCTCAAGGCTATGTCCTTGGAGTGGCCGCTGGGAGTGGGAAAGGCAAGTACAACCCACATTCCCAGCACAGGGGAAGGGGTAAGGAGCCTCTGATTTCCTGGGTCCAGTTCATGGGTCAGTCGGTGGTCACATCTTTTTGATGACCTTTCCCAACATGCTTATCATAGCAAATTTGGAAACAAATATTTTTCAAAAGAAGAAAAAGCCCTTCCCACATTCTCACCTGGAGGATGTCACGGGCTGGAGGACCATACCAGCAAAGAAATCGGGAAAGGATGGGGTGAGCGCAGCCAGGGTCAGGAGAGATTGGCATAGACCTTTGGAGGGCTTGAATGCCAGCTTAGGCCACACGCAGGACAAGGAGGAGCCAGGAAGAGTTCTCTCCAGACTACAGAATTACCATATAGGCTGGCCCTGGCTAGGAGGTCATGCAAGAATCTGGGCAAGAAGTAGGCTCTAATAATGGTCAGCATCCCATTGAATACTGAAAATATGTTCTCACCGTAAGTCAGCAAATGTTCACAATGTGTATGCACAGTAAACAATGAATGGAGATGGCAGCATTATTTACAATAGAGAGAAAACGGAAACCACGCCAGTGTCCAACAATAGGATCTCTGCAGTTGTAGGAGAGAACGTCACATGGAAAGATATTCAAGATACACTAAGTGAAAAAAGTAGTCACAATAAGGACCTGATTTTGAAAAAAAAAGGTGATTTATAACCCCCATCTTTGTATGTGAGTGGAGACAGGCTAAAATGTAACTGATAGTTTTCTGCTCTGTGGAGTTAGTTTGACTTTCTTTGTCTCGTGTTTTGTGTTAAAAAAATGTTTTTCTGTGATGAACATGTATTAATTAAAATAATAAAGGTAAACATTAATTTAGATTTAATAGTAGAGAAAAAAATCCTATTTTGCCAATTTTCTGGTTATTCATGGGAGAATCCAGTGAAACCAGATATCACAGGTCAGCTAACAATTTGAAAGCAATTTGCTTTTTACTTTCTGCCACAGGGCAGAGCCAGGGGTTCAAAGGACCAAGGCCAAGAACGTGATTCTCAATATTTGGGAGCCAAAGAAACTAGGCAGGTCCATACTGCCAGTGGGCAAAAGACATAACACTTTTAGCTAAGAGAGAAAATGGGGCATCTGGGTGGCTCAGTCGGTTAAGCCTCCAACTCTTGATTTTGGCTCAGGTCATGATCTCACAGTTCATGAGTTCGCGCCCCACATCATGCTCCACCCTGACAGGGTGAGGCCTGGGGCCTGCTTGGGATTTTCTCTCTCCCTTTCTCTCTGCCTCTCTCTCTCTCAAAATAAATAAACTTAATTTGTTTTTTTAAAAAGAAAGAACATTCATCTATTCCTTTATTCATTCATTCATTCATTCATTCATTCACCTGTTTGGTGAGCACCTGCTATGTGTCAGGCACGGAGCTCAGTTCTAGAGTTCGCTTTTGTACTTGAGAAACTGTGCCTGCCTTTGCCAAGATAGGAATTGATTTATAATAAATCTGTCTGCCCCATATTGAAATTGCCTACCTAGTAGAGTAGATAGAGCGATTTCTATGTGTCATGTGCCAAGTGCTTTATGTAGTGAACCCATCTGCCCCTCTCCACAGCCATACAAGGTAATTGCTAGTATTATTACTCCCTTTTATAGACGACAAAACGGAGGTCTTGAGAAGTTAGCAGCTTACCCAGGTTTCTAGGTTTGGAGACGGTGGGCCTTCCACCTACTAACCTGCCTCACTCCAAAATACACATCAGGGTAGCCTTTGTCACCAGCCACAAGACATGTGCCCACTTTGACAATGTTTCCTGAGTTCCCGCTCTGGGCCAGGCACTGCCTGGGTCATGGGGACACAGGAGGGACTAAGGCATGACCTGCCCTCAAGCAATGCACAGAACTAGGTGGGAAGCATGGATGGGTATTATCCTCCTTCTGCAAAAGTAGAAAACGGAAACTCTGAGAGGTTGAGAGGCATTTCTGAATTTTACACAAGACAAAGCACATAAAAACACGTCCATTTTCTTGCTTCTCCTCAGGTTCCTGTTTCTCGCTTTGTGTGTATTCATGAATCAGTGCAATATCCACGAAACTTGCCTGTAGCAGTTGGGGAATGTTTTGTAAGACTAATTCTTTTGTTTTTTTTAAGTTTATTTTATTTATTTATTTTGAGAGAGGGAGAGAGAGAGAGAGCAAATGGGGGAGGGGTAGACAGAGAGAGGGGAGGAGAGAGAGTCCCAATGCAGGGCTTGAACTCATGAACCATAAAATCATGACCCCAGCCCAAACCAAGAGTCAGACGCTCAGCTGACTGAGCCACCCAGATGCCCCTGTAAGACTAATTCTTAAAACTCTTACATTTGTATATTTACAGGTCTAGGCCTAGCACATGGGGGAGCATGATACCGATTCTTTACATTGTTCAGAGTGTGGTCCAAGGATTTCTAGGGATTCCTGAGCCCTTCCAGAGGGTCTGTGAGATCAAAACCATTTTCGCAATAATACTAAGATATTATTTGCCTTTTTTTGTGAATTCTCTCGTGTGTACTGTGTTTCCCAGAGGCTGCTTGGTATGATATGTCATCCTGCTCTGATGGCTGATGGAATGTGCGTTTGTGTGTTGTGTTTTAAAAGTTATCAGTTTTAAGGGGCACCTGGGTGACTCCGTCGGTTGAGCGTCCGACTTTGGCTCAGGTCATGATCTCACGGCTCGTGAGTTTGAGCCCCGTGTCAGGCTCGGATTCTGTGTTTCCCTCTCTCTCTGCCCCTCCCCCACTCATACTCTCTGTCTCCCTCTCTCAAAACTAAACAAAAGTGAAAAACAATTTGTTTAAGTTACCAGTTTTAATGTATAATGATAAATACTGATAGTTATAATTTACACAAACAAAAGTTTTTGGAGTCCTCAATAATTCTTTAAGAGTATAAAAAAGTTCTGACATGAAAATGCTTACGAACTGCTATCTTATAGATCCAGATATTACTTTTGGAAATATTTACCATAGAAGACATAGCAGTGAATGTAACGAAATAAAAACATTTTGTAATTTTTTATGACAGTGATAACGTGGCATACGACATCCCATTATTTTGTTTGTACATGATACATCTAATCTGTGGGTTAGTTCTGAATCCAGATATTGCTTTGAGAATTATAGTGGTCATTTCCAGCCTCAGCAGAGTGAAGTGTCTCCAAATCGAACTCAATAAAAAACTAAGAGCTATAATGACTCAGTGAAGGCTAATTTGGCCTGACTTCCAGTAGAACACAAATTCTGTGAAAATCTTGAGTATAGCCATATAATTGGTGATTTTCCTATGACAAAGGCAAGAAAAATAAATTTTATTGAACGAACATGTCATTACTTATGAATTCTGCATAATTAGGTATGCAATTTATTACTCACCCAAACACTGCCAGTCCACCAACAGCACTCCCAGGCGAGCACAATAATAACTAAATTTAGTTTTTCAATGTTTTGTCAATTTTCAGCTGTATAATAACCATAGCTTTATACATTTAAAAATTGTGTCGTCATGAAAGTATAGCATCAAGGTAGGCTGATAGAACATGTTTTATTTAACACTTTAATGCTGGATTGGTTAACTTTTCAATATTCAGACACATGGCCGGAGACCTGGCCTGGGTTCTGCAAAAGTTAAGAGCGAGCCTCGTACTACACACTGGGTCATCGTTTCTCATAGAAGTTGGCAAGAGTTTCCAGGATGTTCAGACCCCCCACATCGGCCACTTTTCACTAAAGCTGGTAGTTCTGGTAACAAAGAAGAGAAGAAGGTGTGGAATCCACACCTCGTCTTGCTTCATGGTGCTCACTACGTTTTCCATTGGCCCTGGAATTGCCGGAGCAATGTGACAAGTCACCATCCATAGGCAGGGAGCCTCTTGGAGCATGTGGTATAAGGCAAATGCTTCATATATGCAAAGACCAGGACAGGGAGAGCAACTGGGACCCTCCTCCTGTCCCCCAGCACTCTCACATGGGCTGTGAGGATGAAGTCCAGAGTAAGGATGAAGGGCAAACATCTCCCTTGAGCAGGATCATCCTTACGTGGGGCTAGGTCTCAGGCTCTGACTGCCTAGGGGAGCTCCAGGCCCGAGGTTCCCTGTGGCTTGCCAGGTGTGGCTACCCAAGCCTGCCCGGACGCGGTTTCTCAACATGGGTTGCCCGTCAGTCCAGGAAATCTGGGTCAGAAGGCCTTGCCCAGGCCCTAGCTGTCTTTTTACACATCTCCACAGAGGTTGCTCAGGGAAAGAGTCAGGTGGGGAGCCAGGGGGAGAAGGTGTTGGTCAGGGGGGCGGGGCACCCAATGGGAAACCAGCTCAATGTCTGGCATTGTAGGAAATGGCATGACAGAGGAAGCCCTGTCCCCTTCACCTCATCTGCATGGTCCAGCTTGACCTCCTTGCGATGTCTCACATTTTTGCCTCCCAGCCCAGAGGGAAGGGTAGGAAGTGGCAGAAAAGTGACTCTGTCAACCTCTGCTGTCCCCTCTGCTCAACATATCAGTTGAGTGTCACAAGGACAGAGAAAGCCATGACCTTGGGTCCTCCTCTTCCTCCACCTCCTCCTCCTCATCACCAGTTACCACTACTGGGTGCTACACAAGGTTCAAAAGGTGATGCCATTTCCTACCCCTGAGGCATCTCAGAGCCAGGAGACTAGGAGGTCAGACATGCCAGCCTCCACCCAGGGTGAAACTCGAAAAGATTTGGAAGCTGATTGGCCCAAGCAGAAGGGCTGAGGCAGAAGGGTGGAGATAAAGGCAGAGTTGGGTTGTGAGGCAGACTGACTGTTCTGGGTCCCAGCCTGGAGAGGCCTGAGTGATGGAGGCCCTAGGGTGTGGCAGGGAGAGGTCAGAGGCTGAAGCCATGCCCATTGCTAATTCAGTCCTCATGGGCATCTGCTACCTGCCAGACTTTGTTCCGTGCAAAAGTGGTCTCTTTCCTCACAGCCCTCATGTTCCTTTCAATTAAGAAATACATTTATCGAGCACCTACCATATACCTGGCTCAGAGTGGGCCATCAGGGTCTCAAAGATAAATACAGTTCTAAAGAGCTTACAATAGAGTGTCAGAATCACCTGGGCACAGGGGTGCCTGGATGGCTCAGTTGGTTAAGCGTCTGACTTCGGCTCAGGTCATGATCTCGAAGTTTGTGAGTTCGAGCCCCGCGTCTGGCTCTGTGCTGACCGCTCAGAGGCTGGAGCCTGCTGGGGTTAAGAAGTCAGATGACGGGGGCGCCTGGGTGGCGCAGTCGGTTAAGCGTCCGACTTCAGCCAGGTCACGATCTCGCGGTCCGTGAGTTCGAGCCCCGCGTCGGGCTCTGGGCTGATGGCTCAGAGCCTGGAGCCTGGAGCCTGTTTCCGATTCTGTGTCTCCCTCTCTCTCTGCCCCTCCCCCGTTCATGCTCTGTCTCTCTCTGTCCCAAAAATAAATAAACGTTGAAAAAAAAAAAATTTTTAAAAAAAAAAAGAAGTCAGATGTCAACCACCCTAGTTATGTTGTTGCTGTAATGGGCCATAAAATATGGCGCTGAGCTTCCCAGTAGCCAAGGCAAAGAGAGAAACAGAAAGGCTCATAAATTTACCATTATCTTGTAAAATAAAACATATCAGGTTTCCAGGAGAGATCATTTTTTTTTCCTGGTAGTAAATAATAAACATAATTTGCTGTGTGGGTCCTTCCTTCCATCAGTAGTATAGATGACCAGAGTAGATAATGCCTTCAGGGGTAGTTTTTCCAGGACAAAACAATGTAGTGATTTTTATATGGTCCTTTCTTCTGCCAAACATCAACGATGTCAAGAGTGTAACGTTAAACTGGAACTGGGCCGAAGGCATTTTTGCGTATGGTCAGCTATGCTAACATGGCTCAATTGTACAGTTTTCTGCTGCCATGAACTGATACAAAGATAGAGCTCAGACTATGTAGAGGAACGGTTACGGACTAGGACCCTTCCCCACCCCATCGGAACTTGAGTACTGACAAATGTTGCCAACCAGAGCAAAAGTGGCATCTAAACTCTCGCTTGACTTTGTATTTCTTCACTTACGAGTGACACCAAGCATCCTTCAAAATGTTTATTGGCTTTATTTATATTAAGTAAGTATACCTATATTCTTACTGATTTTGATACACCTTTTTCTGTAAACTGCTTGTCTATATTGTTTGACTCTCTTTTTGTTTTTTCCTGAAGAAAGCATTTAATGATGAACCAAATATAGAGTCCATATTCTTTATACTTTTAGGAAAGTTGAGCTGGTTAGGCCCACTTAAAAAAAGAGCAACAAAAGAATTAGTAAAAACATAAAACTTAATGTGAGTATGTATACTTGTGAATTCATTCAACAAACATATCTGATCATGTATAATCTTCTTCCAAACCATTTCTCACATGATGGGTAAACTCAAGGTAAATAAAAGATCACTTCCCAAGCCCCACATAGAAGAAAATACTCAGGCTCATCTTTCTATGTAATTTGAGAAAATATTATGGATGTTGTGCATTATGCAATGGCTGTGTTTATTTTTCATTGGCTTCTAGGAACCTGTAGTAGGGAAATTTGCTTTGGCTTTGACTATCTATCATCTATCATCTTTTTATTTATTTTAATATAATTTACTGTCACATTGGCTTAGATACAACACCCAATGCTCATCCCAACAAGTGCCCTCCTCAATGCTCATCACCCATTTTCCCTCTCCTCCACGCCCCCCCCATCCACCTTCAGTGTGTTCTCTGTATTTAAGAGTCTCTTGTGGTTTGCCTCCCTTCCTCTCTGTTTGTAACTATTTTTCCCCCTTCCCTTCCTCCATGGTCTTCTGTTAAGTTTCTCAAGATCCACATATGAGTGAAAACATATGATATCTGTCCTTCTCTGACTGACTTATTTCACTCAGCATAATACCTTCTAGTTCCATCCACGTTGCTGCAAATGGCATGATTTCATTCTTTCTCCTTGCCAAGCAGTACTCCATGGTATATACAAGCCACATCTTCTTTGTCATTCATCAATTGATGGACATTTAGGCTTTTTCCATAATTTGGCTATCATTTTAATTAATTATTTAATTTATTTATTTTAAATATAATTTATTGTCAAATTGGTTTCCATACAACGCCCAGTAATTTGGCTATTGTTGAAAGCGCTGCTATAAACATTGGGGTACAAGTGCCCCTATGCATCAGACTCCTGTATCCCTTGGGTAAATTCCTAGCAGTGCTATTGCTGGGTCATAGGGTAGATCTATTTTTAATTTTTTGAGGAACCTCCACACTGTTTTCCAGAGGAGCTGCACCAGTTTGCATTTCCACCAACAGTGCAAGAGGGTTCCCGTTTCTCCACATCCTCGCCAGCGTCTACAGTCTCCTGATTTGTTCATTTCAGCCACTCTGACGGGTTTGATGTGGTATCTCAGTGTGGCTTTGATTTGTACTTCCCTAATGATGATGAGTGATGTTGAGTATCTTTTCATGTGTCTGTTGGCCATCTGGATGTCTTCTTTAGAAAAGTGTCTATTCACTTTTCCAAAGTCGTCTGCCCATTTCTTCACTGTATTATTTTGTTTTTTGGGTGTTGAGTTTGGTAAGTTCTTTATAGATTTTGGATACTAACCCTCCATCTGATATGTCACTTGCAAATATCTTTTCCCATTCCGTCGGTTGCCTTTTAGTTTTGTTGATTGTTCCCTTTGCAGGGCAGAAGTTTTTTATCTTGATGAGGTCCTAATAGTTCATTTTTGCTTTTAATTCCTTTGCCCCTGGAGATGTTTCACTATCTTTTTAAACTGCTTTCGGGATCTCATCTATAAAGTGGAGATAATAATAGCACCTATCTCATAGAGTTACTCCCTTTGAGAGATTTAAATGAAATAATCTATGTACTTAAATGATAGTAAATGATCGGGTATTAGCTATGATGATGATGATTAGACTTCTTTTTGTTCATTCGTCAGAGTTTCCTTGTAAATGAAGGAAATATCCCTTTGTCATATGTTTTCTTGGTTATTGGAAAAGTATTTTTTTATGGTGGATTTCCAAATAAAAGATTTATTTATTTATTTATTTATTTATTTTTAAGCGTATTTATTTATTTTGAGACAGAAACAGCATGAGCAGGGGAGGGGCAGAGAGAGAGGCAGAGAGAGAATCCCAAGCAGGCTCCACTCTGTCAGTGGAGAGCCTGATGTGGGGCTAGAACCCACGAACTTTGAGATCATGACCTGAGCTGAAACCAAGAATCGGATGCTTAACCGACTGAGCCACCCAGGCACCCCTAGAAGGTTTATTTATGTATTTATTTATTTATGAGAGAGAGCGCTCATAAGTAGGGGAGGGGCAGAGAGAGAGAGAGAGAGAGAGAGAGAGAGAGAATCTTAAGCAGGCTCCATGCTCAGTGCAGAGACTGACATGGAGCCCAATCCCACGACCCTGGGATCATGACCTGAGCTGAAATCAACAGTTGGACACTCAACTAACTGAGCCACCCAGGTGCCCCTCTAATATAGAAGTTTGTTTTTTTTTTTAATTATTATGTGGTCAAATATATCAAATTTTCCTTTATGACTCCTGGGTATTCCATCTTGATTAGAAAAGCCTTCCCACTCCCAAATTATAAATCGATCCACCCACACTTTCTTGTGGAACATCTATGGTTTTATTCATTGCACTAAAATCTTGTGGAACATCTATGGTTTTATTTATTGCACTTAAATCTTTGATCCATGTAGAACTTGTGTGGGCTACATCTTTATTATCCAGCCCCCACCCCCGACAATAATCCAGGTATCCCAACACCGTTTCTTGAACATTCTCTTTTCCCCATTGATTTCAGTGGAAATGCTTACACCTTTCAGTAGCATTCCCAGCCCTTTCCCTAACCTAAAGTTCCTTTTGGTCCTACTATGGCAGGATGGATGCCACTGGAAGAGACAGGCGTGGATACGAGCAGCGGAGAGCACTGGACCAGGAGGCAGACAACTTGGGTTCTCAGTCTCCATTAGCTTGATGAGGAATCCTAACGACTCATTTCTGCCTTCTGGGCTTCCGTTCCTCTCACTATAGAATGAGGAGGTAAGACTAGATGGTTCCTAAAGTCTCCCAGCTACAATACTGTTTGGTTCCAGGGATTACAGAGAAAGTGCGTGCATGAGAGAGTGAGTGAGAGCTGGAGATGGAGATATCCGTGGTGTGAGTCAGCCTCTTCAGTGCCAACCCTGCCCCCTCTCACCATCCATGCCCCCATGTCCTCTGCCCAAGGCCCAAAAGCCTGGGAACCAACTGTCTGCCATTGCTAGAGATACTAGCATGGAAGGCAAGGCCCAAGAGAAGCTGCCGATTGGGGGTCAGTGGGCAGATGGCACCAGCCCCCGAGAAGGCCAGCCGTGGGTGAGCACCACTGGAGTGTGCCCATCTCTAAGGCCCTGAATCCATCCCAAGAGAGGAAGGCCTGTAGAGAACTGGAACACCCTCCTCTGAAGGTTAGAAGTGACCATGCACGAGCATGCACACACGTCATTCCACAATGCACACGCACAAAGGAGGGCAAAATTATTTAGCCTTTGAGGTGAGGCAGACCTGGGTTCAAATCCCTGCTCCACTACTTAAACCCTGTGAACTTGGGCAAGGTACTTAGCTTTTAGGGTGTCCTAGAGTATGAACTTCACAAGATTTATTTTTCAGTGTTTATTTATTTTTGAGAGACAGAGCGCAAGCTGGGGAAGGGCAGAGAGAGAAAGAGACAGAGGATCTGAAGTGGGCTCTGTGCTGACAGCAGACAGCCTGATGTGGGGCTCGAACTCACAAACTGTGAGATCATGATCTGAGCCGAAGTGGGACACAACCGATTGAGCCACAGAATTTCACAAGATTTTTGTGACAACTCAATGAATTCTAACACAGTGCCTGGGACACGGTGGGAGGCCACTTCGGGATACTCCTGCTCCTTCCCTCACCATCCTGGATGCTCAAGTCTTTTGAACAGGCCATAGCATGGTGCAATGAAGAGACAGCTGGGCTTTGTGAGCTCACATCCCTAGAGCACCCAGCATGACACCTGGCCCTCACACAATAAGTGAGCACACAATAAGTGTATTAATGTTACCATTCATTACATCCTCGGTGAGCCAGGGAGCTCAACCAGGGCAGCATCCAGGTAGGCGACAGAAGGACGGGACACCCAGACCTGGGGGGAAGAGAGACTGACTGGGAACCCCAAGCAGGCCTGAGTCTGAGGTACTCACTGACAGATAATGGCATAAGGCCATCATGCAGCAACCATCCCCAGTGGGAGTCTTGACACACATCCTCACATTTGATTCAGTTCTAGACAGCCTCTGCAGAGCTGATTCCTAGCCCCACATCCCGGTCATCCCCCGCCAGCCAATAAACTGTCATCAATAAGGTTTCCAGATAAAATCCAGGATGCACGGTTACATTCGAATTTCAGATAAGCAAGTAATATTTTTTTTAATATATTAAAAAAAATTTTTTTATGTTTTTATTTATTTTTGAGACAGAGAGACACAGAGCATGAGCAGGGGAGGGGCAGAGAGAGAGGGAGACACAGAATCTGAAGCAGGCTCCAGGCTCTGAGCTGTCAGCACAGAGCCCGACGTGAGGCTCAAACTCATGGACTGTGAGATCATGACCTGAGCTGAAGTTGGTCGCTCAACCGACTGAGCCACCCAGGCGCCCCTACAAATAATATTTTTGTATAAATACGTCCTGAAGCATGGCAGAATATGCCACTCCCAAAGATGCCACTTTGACATGAAGATTATTTTGAGCTAAAGGCACTTGAAAAACAGCAGATGTAAGAAGAGCAGCCTCATCTGCCTTTTCTTCCTGGAAACAAGAGGCAATAACTCCTGTGTGACAGATGCCCTCCCTGTACCAGGGAAAAAAAGAAACATTCTCTAAATGTGAGCCAAAGCCAAGAAAGAGACTTCTGTGCAAACAGACCTCGTTAAATAAGTTAGTCAACTTAGCTTAGTTAGTCCTTAGCTTCCGATATTTTGGTTTGGTCACTTTTCCACATTTGCTTCTCTTTGTTTAACCCAGTACGAGAGCATGTGGTTTCACCATTTCTTCAGGTCTTCATTCCCTTATGAGGGTTCCTGTGTCTTGTAAAACTTAACATAAATGTGCGTGCTTTTCTCCCGCTCATCTGTCTTATGTCAGTTTCATTCTCAGGCCCAGCCAAACAACCCTACAAGGCAAGAGGTAAAATTCTGCCTCCCCTGCAGTCCCAAATATTGTGTGGGACATGTGTAGACTAAAGAAAAAAAGTTGTTTATCCGATATTCAAATTTAACTGGGTGACCTGGATTTTTATTTGCTAAAGTTGGCTACCCTAGCCATTGATCGGCCATCACAATGAAGTCCATTGTGGCCATCACAACTTAATATTTGTAGAACATTTTAGTGACCATTGCATCAGCTGTGTGCTGCCCTTTGCAGTCAAAGTCATATCCAATAGCTGGTATGATCTTCCTTTCATCAGATATCACCTGGTGGCGCACTGGACACCACAGTAGGGGGATGTGCAGGTGCTGCTGAGGGGAGGGCCAGAGGCTAAGGAAAGGAGAGTGAACTTGGAAGTGGGCGGAGGCTGGCTCTGGGTGCCCTCATTCAACAATATTATTATAACTTCCATTTACATGCAAGGAAACTGAAGTGCAAGCATTTAAAAATATGGATATGGATAGAGCTCAGGGTGCTTGGGTGGCTCAGTCAGTTAAGTGTCTGACTTCGGCTCATGTCATGATCTCATGGTCTGTGAGTTCGAACCCCGTGGCGGACTCTGTGCTGACCGCCAGTCAGCGCAGAGTCCGCTTTGGATCCTCCGTCTCCCTCTCTCTCTGCCCCACCCCTGCTCACGCTCTCTCTCTCTCTCAAAAACGAGTATTTAAAAACTAAATAAATGATATAAAAATTTGGATAGAGCTCCGTGCTTTCCAAGCCCTGGGAGGAGAAGTTAACAGATTTGCACAGGGTCCCCTGGTTGGTAGATAACGGCTAACTGAACTCTGTAACCTTGGGGGTCGCCCATCTTTCCTCCCTCTCAGCCACTGGATTCCGCTGTACGTGAATTGGAGTTTTCTGTGTGTTTGTCTCCCCTACCCAGCGTCACCCCTCCTACCCACCCCAGGCTGGGCCCCCAGAGGGCCCGGACAGTCTTATTCACCTGGAGATTCTCAGTCTGGAGCTAGGAGTTGGTGCTCAGTAAATGTGTATTCCCAGGAAAGGTTACTCACAGGGGTCCTTTCTGTCCTGGATGCTATCTCTGAAGCCACTGCTTCCTTGGGACAATGAGGATGACACTGGCCACAACTCTCCAGCTACTCTGCTCCCCTACCTCCAGGCCACAAAGACCTGGGGCCCCTTGAAGGAGTCAGGAAAGGAAGGGCAGGTACCCGGGTGGGACAGAAGGCTAGGCGAGGTTGAAGACACTCAGGGTTCTGAGGAGGTAAAATACCAAACGCATACCTAGGTACATGACATTATTTCTGATTTAGCAGTTGTGGCATTTATGGGATGGGTAGGTCCCTTAAATTAAAGTTCAGTGGGGGAGAGGTCAGGGCAGGGATAGGTTCAGGGTCAAGATCAGGATTAATATACTCAGGCAGTGCTGAATATGTTTTAGCATGTCGGAGCAGCAAACCATGGCTGCCCTCTTCCCCACGCAGCCCCAACTCTTGCCCCCACCCCCCGGGCCAGACATACTGGCTACCGTTCGTGCATGCTTCCGAGGCAAGGCCTTTGCTCTAGCTGTTGAGTCTTCAGAATGCCCTTCCCCCAGATGTCCACCCAGCTACACCTTGCCGCCTTCAAGCCACCTTCTCAGTGCCGCTGGCCCTTGCTCGTGCTTCCAAATGGTGTAACTTCTCCTCAGACTGGCACCCCTCATCACCCTTACCCGGTTTTGTTCGCTAATGTACCCCAAACATGCAGAATATCGCCTGGCATCATGGGTGCTCAATAAACGTGTGGGGTACTGAACTTGCTGAACTGGATTTGGAAGGGACCTTGATAATCTAGTTATTTCTATTTCAGAGTTTCTCATGGAGCTCATTAAAATACCCCAACCAGAGTCCCTTCCCTGAACCTTCTGAGTCAGCTTGAGATGTTCCCCGAGACTTCTGATGTAAAAGCTCCTTCTCTGGTGCAGTCCCCTCACTCAGCAAAGCAGGATCCCAGCAGGGCCTGCCTCGGTCACGGTCAAAGCGTAGTTAGGGCCTCAGCCAGCAATCCAGTAATTCTCTCCCACTGGGGCCCTTTCTAACTCTCTTTAGGCAGATCTGGGGCACCTCCTACTCCTTTGTGGGGACCCTCAGGTCAGAATATTAGTTATCAGAGTCCCTGGGGGTATTGATCTCTGTCTAGATTTCTCCTAACCTAGCTAACCTAGCACATAGTTGGAACTCAGTGAATTGGTTCTTAATACTTACTGCCGTAGTCTTAGCAGCAATGCCTGGGACCTAGGCATCAACCCAGTCGATCTTCATTTTACACTCCCCAACGAGGCTGAGCAGGAGCAGGGCTGGAGGACTCAGGAGCTGAAGGATGCCTCTGCCTCTTTCTTTCATTATGCACTGAGTTTAGGAGCAATGTCTTATGGTGGCTAGAGCCCTGGGCTTGGAGCCAGCTGCTAATTGCCTTGTGGCCCGAGCACATACCATAACCATTCTGAGTCTGTTTGTTAATCTGTAAAATGGGCTAACTTCCAGGATTGACATGAAGCTTCCATCTGATAATATACCTCTGGAAGCTCCTTGTAAACCACAGATTATCACATGAACCCAAATTATTAGGCATCAGCCCTCTTGCTCCATGCCTCCCCTGGCCCCCCAACCTTCCGAGAGCAAAGTTCCGGGGCCTTGTCCAGAAAGCTGAGGTTCCTCTACCTAGCACCCCCCAAACCCCAGCTCCATGTGTTGCCACTCCTCCTTACACACCCTTCACCCTGGCCAGAGTTAGTCACCACCCTTCCACGCCTACACACCTTTGCACAAACCGTTCTTCCTGCCGGGAATGCCCCCCTCCTTTGCTACTGGGAGAATTCCAGCCTCACCTGCTTCCCTGTCTCCCTATGCCTGATGTGGAGTCAGGCAGTCTGGGTTAGATTGTTGGCTCTGCCACCTACCGGCTGAGTGACCTCGGGCAAAGTTCCTTAACCTCTCCCGCGTCGGTTTGCTCATCTGCAAAATAGAGACAATAACAAGACCCACCTCTTTGGGGCACTGTGAGGATGCACGGAGATAACACAGAGCCTGACCCCGGCCTGGCACACGCCAGGTGCTCAGGAAATGATAGCTAACATCACTACTCTTAGTGTGATTATCAATAGCTCCCCTGTCCCAGCTGACCCAGGATCTCTGCACTCCCCACCACCCTGGGAGGTCCTGGCCTGTCCTCAAAGAACACCCAAGGGAAGTCTTTGGGAAAGTGAGGGAACTTTCCTGCCCTTACTGATTAACAAGGCAATTAGGATGAGAGCCAAATGACAGTAGAAATAGAACTCGCCAAGAAGAGCTGCGTTCTTAGAGAAGAGAGCTGCATCTCAGCGGGGGAGGGGAGCCCAGGGAGAGACCACAGCTGCAATAGGAGATTAGTTAGCCATGTGACCATCCTCCATTTTGGAGGGGAAGGGCCAAGGGACGGACAGCTCTGCTTGAACTCTGAGCCCTGCCCAGGCTCTTCCACTTGCCAGGGCCTGCCTTTTTTTCTGGTCAGCTCCTCACCCCATCCCTCATTCCAATGGTGGCTACTTCCACAACCACCGATAATTCTCGCTAATTATGCAAATACAGGCCAGCACTGTGAAAATAGGGTACCAACTAAGAGCGTGGGCTTTGGAGGCAGGCCAAGTATCTGGCATATAATGAATGATCACCATCATCATCTCACATCTTCACAATAACCACTAGATGACAGTGAGCTTTGGAGCCAGACTGCCCCGGGGTTCAGTCCCTGCTCCACCACTTTCTAGGTGTGTAAAGCCTGATAAACTGCTCAACCACTCTGCTTCAGTTTCTTCCTCATCTCTGAGATGGGGATGACAAAAATAGCGCCTACCTCACTGAGCTCATTTGCAGATGAAATGGCATCGTGTCTTTGAAGCACTTAGCACAATGCTTGCAAGATGGGAAGCACTTGATAAATGTTAGTTACTGTGAACCACTTCTCAATTTGGGGCATGACGAAACAGAAGGAAAGAGAAATAAAGTAACTTGACCGAGGTCACCAAGATTGTCAATGGTGAAGCCAAGATTCCACCCTGAGCTGTTTGACTCCAAAGTCAGAGTTCCCTTGGCTCTTCCACGTTGTCCCATATTTTTATTACCCTCATTAAATACACTTAAGCCAGAAAACAATTTAAAAATATATACTAGCTATAATGACAATGGGTTGAAACCCTCCAAATATACTTAAATCCATGAGTTTATGATTAAAAAAAATTAATCACCTTTGGAGATGCTAAGAAAGTAACTCATTATTGTGAAAACTGTAAATAAAGGGAAAGGAATCAAGCACTGATATGTTTTTCCTGTGTGGCTCGTAAAAGTTCACTCAGGTTAACTATGTAGTGAAGAGAGGGAGGTTTCTGTTAGTAAAGGTGTTTCAGCTGTCAGATGCAGGAAGAATGACAGAATATCACTATTTTGCAACCCCTAATGAAATAATGGATCCAAGCATTGATTATCCACAGCTACTTACGATGTATCTCTCTTGATAGAAGAACACACCCGGGGAGTAATCTTCCCAAATGTTGAACCTGAATCACATCAAGCTTCTACATATAGAGATGCAACCAAACTCCAGGCTGTGGGAAACTCTACAAGACAAATGACCTTGTTTCTTCAACAAATAAATTGCTAGGTGGGGGGAAAGAGAAAAGGAGGTAATGGTAGTTTAAAAAACGCTTAAGCAACACCAATCATGTGCATTATAGAGACTGTATCTGGATCCCAATTTAAACAAATTACTTTAGAAATGAGACCATTGGAGAATTCGAACAGATATTTGATATTAACACATTGCTGTTAATTCTATAGGACTATTTTTTAAGTCCTTATCTCTTAGAGATGTGTACTGAAATATTTACAGATGAAATGTTGTAATATCTGAGATTTGCTTCAAAAGAACCCCGGGGTAGGGTAGGCCTGCAGATGAAACTCAGTGGGCCATGAGTTGATAATCATTGAAGTGGGGTAACGAGTACACAGGAGTTTGCTATATTATTCTTTCCACTTTTGTATGTTTGAAATCTTCCATAATAAAAACTACAAGAAAAAAACAAATGAGGGGAGGACCAGAGTAAGAAGGAGAAAGAGAAAATCCCAAGCAGGCTTCGCACTGTCAGCTTAGAGCCCGATGTGGGGTTCCATCCCACGAACCGTGAAACCATGACCTGAGCAGAAACCAAGAGTCGGACACTTAACTGAGGCACCCAGGCGCCCCTAGACTGTTTCTAACGCTGAATGTCTGCCATGTGCCAGGCACAGTTTTAGGTCCTTGATTTGTTCTCAGTCATTGAATCTCTGAGCCACCATAAGGGCAGGGAACCTGTATTGTGCCCATTTTAGAGGTAAGGATGCAAAGGTCTAAAGAGGTTAGTTAACTTGTTCCAGGTCACAAACAGCAAGTGGAGAATCTGAGATCTGAGCTCAGACATTCCAGCTCCAGAGCCCGGGTGCTTAATTAAGTTCTACTATAGGCCCAACATGTAGGGCTAATCATCCATCCACCTGAGCCCCTCTGGGGTCCTTTCTGCATTCACAGGCGCTCCCTGACCCTCCTGCATCCCTACCTCGCCCGCTGCCAGGCAGAAGAGGGTGGGGGCTGTGGGAACCTGCCAGTGGGACCCCACCTCGAGAGTTGAGGTGCGTGAGAAGAGCACTCCTGAGAGTCTCTGACCCATGAATTTTGGGCAAGGGCGGAGCCCTGGCTTGAGGTGGGGGCAGAGCTGTGCCAGGCAGGAGCAGCTGAACATTTCCTCCTTGTACTCGCAGCCCTTCCTGTCTTGCACGGAGTGTGGCAAGGCCTGATGGGCCCTCACCCAGGTGTGTGTGCCCACGGGGAGGACCGGCCGAGCCAGCAGGCTGACTGCAGGAATGGGAAGAATCTTCTCTGAGAGGGGGGAAAGAGGCAGGAGGCCGCACACAATGACATCGAGGTGTCCTCATGGCCTGTTCCCAATTGTCTTCCAGCTACCGAGAAGCGATATGAGTTTGGCCTCCTGGCTCTCTGGAGATTACAATCTAAAGGATTTGAGGATTAAAATCTCCAAATATTCTGAGTGCTTGTAGCCACCCCGGCAGGCCGGCACCCTGTCGGCATAGTTTTCTGCTATTTGAATCTTCTCCCCATCCTCTCCCTCACCTCATTCATTTTTTAAAAAATTGTTAATGTTGGGCGCCTGGGTGGCGCAGTCGGTTAAGCGTCCGACTTCAGCCAGGTCACGATCTCGCGGTCCGTGAGTTCGAGCCCCGCGTCGGGCTCTGGGCTGATGGCTCAGAGCCTGGAGCCTGTTTCCGATTCTGTGTCTCCCTCTCTCTCTGCCCCTCACCCGTTCATGCTCTGTCTCTCTCTGTCCCAAAAATAAATAAACGTTGAAAAAAAAATAATAAATAAAAAAAATTAAAAAAAAAATTGTTAATGTTTATTTTTGAGAGAAAGAGACAGAGAGACAGTGTGTGAGTCAGGGAGGGGCAGAGAGAGAGGGAGACACAGAATTCGAAGCAGACTCCAGGCTCTGAGCTGTCAGCAGGGCCCTATGGCAGGGCTCGAACTCGTGAACTGTGAGATCATGACCTGAGCCGGATGCTCAACCCACTGAGATACCCCTCCCTCACCTCATTCATTGATTCGGCACTTACTCCATGGCAGGCACTGTGCCTGGCACTGAGGATATAAGGGTGGATAAAACAAGGTTTTATTTATCTCAGGAAGCTCACAATATGCTAGGGAGGTAGACACAGGAACAGAGAAATTCGAGGGTGGAAGAGAAAATACCTGCTCCTCACTCCCTCTCCCCAGGAGCCCTGTGGGGCTTAGCTCCCCATCTCTGGCCTAGTCTGGGTGGGTCACAATCCCTCTGTGAGTCTCCCTTCCCTATACCTTCTTGTGGGCTTTCCTTTAAAAGAGTGGGGAAGATAGAACGGTTCAGTCTAGACCAGCATAGTTGAACAGAAAGAAATATGTGAGACACAAGTGTGTGTCATGTAAGTAATTTAACTTGTTTTCATATCCACGTGAAAAAAAGCGAAAAGAACAAGTAGAACTAATTTAAAAAAAAAATTTGTTTGCATTTATTTCTTTTTGAGAGACAGAGTGAGACAAAGCGTGAGTGGGGGAGGGGCAAAGAGAGGAGACATAGCATCTGAAGCAGGCTCCTGGCTCTGAGCAAGCGGTCAGCACAGATCCTGACACGGGGCTCGAACCCACAAGCCGTGAGATCGTGACCTGAGGCAAAGTCATCGTGACCTGAGGCAACGTCGGATGCTCAACAGACTGAGCCACCCAGGCGCCCCACAAGGAGAACCAATTTTAATAATATATCTTATGTAACCCAACATACCCCAAATATTATCACTTCAACCTGGAGTCAATATAAAAATGAATAAGATATATTACATTAGATTTTCACGCTTGGAAAGGCAGTGTGTGTTTTACACTTACAGTATATCTCAGTTTTGACTCTTCACATATTAAGTGTTTGGCAGCTACCCGCGGCTAGTGGCTACTCCATTGGACAGCACACATCCAGATGATCAGTTTGGGATTTGGTCGGCCCTGGCCAATTTTGGAGCTGGAAACTCAACTCCATCACCCAAGAAACAGGCTGTATCTACTGTGCCAGGAAGAAGGGTAACCGCAGCCTCATGTTCCTGCCCAGAACACAGACCCCCTGGGGGGGCCAGGCAGGAAAATGGGCTGAGGCTGCGCCCTGGGTGTGGCCCATTAGCCAATCAGAGAGCTAAGGGCTAAGGGGTGGGGGGAAGGGAGCCCCCTTCGTCGGGGCTCTGACAACCCCAATGTGGGCACAGAGAGAGCTCAGAGACACCCGTGCCCTTATTCTGTGGTCTCCTCCTTGTCGCATGACTTTCCGTTCCTTCCTCCAGCTGCGTCTGCCAAAATGCTACCTTCAAGATGTAGGGACAAAATCAAGGGAAAAAAGAAGGCAGACCAGAAGAAAACACACCAATATTTTAACCATGATTTTTCTCCAGGTTATGGAAGTAGATAACTATTTTTTTCTTCCCATTTTACCACATTTGCTTAAAATTTTTTAAATTATGAACACACTTTAATTATGTAACCAGAAAAGGATATCTGTATAGATTTTGAAAATCGTGCTTGGTGTTCAAAGACCGGTTTAAATGCCAACTCCCTTGAAGGATTCCCAGGCCTCCCTCTGTGTCACTTTCCTCTGTTATGGTTCTTACTATACAGCCCTGAGGATCCCAAGTTTAACCGTGGGCTTGTCTTCTCTCCTCTCCAGCATCTTGAGGGTGGCTTCTGCATCTTGCCATCACCATAAGGCCTGCCTCCGTGTCTTCTAGCCAGTAGGGGCTCTCTACATGTTGTGGAATGGATGACTGAGGCAAGCTGGAGCTTGCAAGGCTCCAATTGGGCTGGATGCCTTAGGGTTCAACAGAGTCCTGCTATTCCTTCTTCTTCCAGCCAAGCTGCTCTGCTCCCTGACTTCCATTTCCCAATGTATAAAATCACAAAGTCCACAGGTGGCAGGGGACACACCTTGAGAGTTCATACTGTCCAGTCTGGGTCATACTCTTCCTTCCTCTCCTCTCCCTGTTTCTTGATAGGTTATGTGCTTTATCCACTTGAGCCCAACCTGGTTGTGAACATGTCAGAATTTAAAGTCCCCTAGTGCCAAAAGAAATTGGATAGCCTAGAAGGAATGGATAAATTCCTAGAAACGCACAACTTTCCAAGACTGAATCATGAAGAAATAGAAAATCTGAAGAGACTGTAACTAGTAAGGAGAATGAATCAGTAATCAAAAACCACCCATCGAAGAAAAGCCCAGGACTATATGGCTTCACTGGTGAATTCTACCAAGCTTTTCAAGAATTCACTCCAGGGGCGCCTGGGTGGCGCAGTCGGTTAAGCGTCCGACTTCAGCCAGGTCACGATCTCGCGGTCCGGGAGTTCAAGCCCCGCGTCGGGCTCTGGGCTGATGGCTCGGAGCCTGGAGCCTGTTTCCGATTCTGTGTCTCCCTCTCTCTCTGCCCCTCCCCCGTTCATGCTCTGTCTCTCTCTGTCCCAAAAATAAATAAACGTTGAAAAAAAAAAATTAAAAAAAAAAAAAAAAGAATTCACTCCAATCCTTGTCAAAATCTTCCCAAAAATTGAAAGAAGGGAACACTTCCAAATTCATTTTATCACACCCTCAGTATTCTGATATCAAAGCCAGACGATGCTATCACAAGAAAAGAAAACTACTAGGTGTTTATATCCTGATGAACATAGATGCCAAAGTCCTTAACAAAATACTAGCAAACTGAATTCAACACATGTAAAGGATCACACACCATGTCCAAGGAGGATTTATCCCTGGATGCAAAGACAGTTCAACAAACAGAAATCAATTAAAGAAATACATCCATGAACAGAATGAAAGATTTTTAAAAAATCACATTAGCATCTCAGTAGATGCATTTGACAAAATTCAGCATCTTTTCATGATAAAACTCAACGAACCAGGGATAGAAGGAAATTACCTCAACATAATAAAGGCAATATGTGAAAATCTTGTCACTAATATCATACTGAATGTTGAAAAACCGAGAGCTTTTCCTCTAAAGCTACTTTCTCTCTTGCCACTTCTATTCAACACGGTACTGGAAGTTCCAGCAAGAACAATTAGCAAGAAAAAAGAATAAAAGGCATCCACATTGGAAAGGAAGAAGTAAAAATATCAGCTTGCAGATGATATGATCTCATAGGTAGAAAACCCCCCAGAGATTCCAGAAAACCCCATCAGAATAAATGAATTCAGTAAAGTTATGGGATACAAAATCAACATACAAACCAGTTGGAGGGACGGATAAAGAAGTATAGTGTACACACAATGGAATATTATTCAACCTTAAAAAAGAGGGAAACCCTGCCTTTGGGATAACACGGATGAAACTTGAGGACATTATAAGTAAAATAAGCCAGTCACGAAAGGAGAGAAATGCTGTATGATTCCACTTTCATGAGGTATCTCAAGGAGACAAACTCATAGAAGCAGAGAGTTGAATGGTGGTTTCCAGGGGCGGGGGGAGGAGGAGGAAATGGAGAGTTGTTGTTTAATTAGTATAAAGTTTCAGCTATGCAGGATGAATAAGTCCTAGAGATCTGCTGTACGGCATCGTGCTTGTAGTTAACAATATTGGATTGCACACTTAAAAATATAAAAGGGTATATCTCATGGTAAATGCTCTTATCACAACAAAATGTTTCTTTAAAAAAAAAAAAAAAAAAAAGGAGGAAGAAGAAGAAGAATTCAAAGG
The DNA here is from genome assembly GCF_022079265.1 of Lynx rufus. Classification (NCBI taxonomy): domain Eukaryota; kingdom Metazoa; phylum Chordata; class Mammalia; order Carnivora; family Felidae; genus Lynx; species Lynx rufus. Next base: position 76,714,729 of record NW_025814889.1, on the reverse strand, counting down.
CAACAGGCCCGGTCAACTTGTCCTCAATTCTAGCTCCAGCCCTGGCGGTAGAGGCACAGCCACTTTCTCTTGTTTTCTTTCCTGGGCTTCCTTCCGGGACCCCTAGTGTGACAGAGCCCTTGCCCGGCCCAGTTGATGGCTTGGGGCTGTGTTGGGGGTGGAGGAGCTCATGCCTGGTTGTCAGGCCTTGGCCATGGTCTCTTTTGTGAGATGCAACTCTCTGCTGGTTCATGTTCTGGCCTCTTTCCAGAAAAAGTGCAAATCTGTCTCACGCCAGTGACAGTCAACAGTTCCGGGAATTTTTTTTTTTTTTTTTTTTTAACATGAGGCTGATCAAACACTTGTAACGGGCCTGAGACATCTCCCAGACCTCACTGTCACGAGTGCTGCAGAGAACAGTCTTCACAGCCTCAACCACACAGACACCACTGAAATATTTACAAGGTTCCTGGCTCATGAAACAGAGCTTTCCGCTTAGGAGAAAGGGAAGGGACGTGGTGCGTGCGAAGTATCTACAACGTGTCGCACCACTCAGGGAGTTTCACTTTCGTGGTTTGTTTCTGTGAGGGACCTCCTGGAAGCTGACGCTTGCTCAAGGAAATGAACTTCTAATGGCGGCATTCTGAGCCTGGTGTAGTCTTGCTCGAGGGTAGAGGGCTAGGAAAGGGGTCTCTCCAACCCACCTCTTGGAGAGTTGTCTCCTGTGCTTGTGAATTCAGCTGCCTTGCCTAGACTAACCTCCACCCTCACCGTGGACTAGGTCATCTTGGGATTAGGCACACAATTGGCGCCTCCTGTTTTCCTTCCTCCAAGCACTTATTTTTGTGCCCTTCTGGTCCCTTGAAGGGCCGCCCTTCCTATCTCTGCCACCACTCTCTGTCTGTGGAATCCTACTCTTTTCTTTCAGATGCTGTTCAAAAGCCACCTCCTCCAGATCCTTTCTGTCCCCCAACCAAATATAACCGCTCCTTTTTCGGAACCTCCTGAAAGCACATCAATCATGTGTGACTTAGTCTGTGGGGTACCAGGGGATAAACACCTGTCATGTCACACCTACTAGAATTTTATGGCTCTTTGTAGCACACGCTACAGACTGGTGCTTGTTATAAGCTTGTGAACAATGACGAGGGTAGTGCCCATTCAACACACATTAGGGGCATTAAACTGAGTTCCCCGAGGGTGTGGATGGCTGTTCCACATCTTTGTCTCCTCAGCACCTAGCACGGAGCTGGCACACAGTAAGCTCTTGATAAGTGGCCCTGAATGGATGTTTACAACAGCTCTAACCTGTCAGGCCTATCACATCAGGCCCTGTGCGAAGCTTGATCCTAATTAGCTCATCGAGTCCTCCCAATCACTCTTTGAGACAGGCACTAAGGTTCCCCACTAAAAAGCAAGGCCCACAGGGCAGGGATTTGTGTCTTTTGTGTTAGATGCTGTATCTGCGTGATTGCCTGAGATGTAGCAGGCCCTCGGTGAATATTGGTTGAATGAGTGAATTAATGAATGAATATCCATTTTACAGATTAAAAAACTAAACTTGGAGAGGTTTAATGACTTGCCTAAATGGTAAGATCAAAATTTGCACCCAGATAGACCTAATCCAAAACCTACCTGTATTCTTCTTTATCAGTGAGCTCTACCCGGTGGAAGAGGAGTGGGGGCTGGAAGGATAGTCTTACTTTTTTTTTTTTTTAATGTTTATTTATTTTTTGAGAGAGAGGGGGAGATGGAGCGTGAACAAGGGAGGGAGGAGAGAGAGGGAGACAGAATCTGAAGCAGGCTCTAGGCTCTGAGCTGTCAGCATAGAGCCCGATGCGGGGCTCAAACTCACGGACCATGAGATTGTGACCTGAGCTGAAGTTGGATGCTTAACCGACTGAGCCACCCAGGCGTCCTGATCGAGTCCAACCTTTAAGGATCTTTCCATCTGGTAGAGAAGCAGACGTGCACATATAAAAATCTCAACAGAACCCGTGGCCATGCTAGGAATCAGGGAGGGCCAGCCCCAACAGCAAGACCCAGGGGACAGAAATGATTTATCAAGGGTCTGGACACTGCTAAGAGCAACAGAGCAGATGGGGCTGGGTGTGAAGAGCCTGGAAACCTCAGCTCCTGCACTTGGCTCCCCCTGCCCCAGCTCCCAGCAAACGCCCAGAAGTTGGGGGGTTGGGAGGAGAGAGGGGGACTGGAATGTGGTTTCACACCTGTAAGCAGTCCCTGCAGCTGGGAAGAGGCTTCATGTCCCTGTGCTGTGGAGACATATCTGGGGAGGCCTCTTGTCACGGGGGAGGGGGTGAGGAGGTAGGAATAGAAACCCTAGCATAGAGAAGTTGTGTCATCAGGCTGTGGCTGGCCACTCCGGGAGGTCAGGTTCTTTGTGGCAGGGCTGCTGGAGGGGGAGGTAGGAAGGGCCTGTAAGGACAGCAGTGAGAGGGGCAGGGGGCCAGGGACCAGGAGGACAATTTGTAGGAAGGCAGCCACTGCTGTAGCCCAGGTAAAGCCAGGAGGGCACATTGGTATGCCTGAGCTCACCTGGACCTCCACCTCTCATAGCCCACCCTGAGAAACCTGCTTGCTGTGAGGACCGGAGCTCTAGCCACTGCCTCAGCCCTTCCCTCTTACTGACTTCAAATCTGCAGGTTCTCTCTTCATCCCTGGGGGACAGGGGCTGTTGCGGGTTGGGGGGGGCAGTTATGGGTAAGGATCTGGGAAGAGGTACCCGGAAAGCTCTGCTTTTGCCCATCTAGGGCGCCGGAAAACCCCCAGCTCCCCCCACCACACCCTGACCAAGTGCTGTCACTGAAACACTCTTGGCCTGTTGGTCCTGGAGATGGGGTCACATCCACTCTTCTCATCTCAGCTTGACCCCCAACATGTCATGTAACTTTGGGTTTGTCACTCACCCTCTTTGGCCTCTTGCTTCTATGGCTGTAGAAAGAGAAACCTCGCCTCTGTCCACACCTCCGCCCCCCCGCCCCCCGTCCCACCTCCCAGGCGCTTGCTGCAAACAGAGCTGGCTGAGAAGTGGAGCAGAACAAGGATGGGGATGGGCTGCCTTGCTTGCGTTGGCCTGAAAGGAGGGGAAAGGAAACGTGGGGGCCCACACCCTCCCCTGCTCTGAGGAGCGGCCCCGGCCACACGGACTGGTGGTCTCTGAGTCTGTCCCTCTTACCTCAGCCTGGTCATTGAAGACGGTGAGGGGGTTCTGGGAGAGAGGGAAGAACTTTCTTCTGACTCTCCACCCCCCTCCAGGTGCTGCTCTGGGCCTCTTCCCTCCTTGGCCTCGCTCTGCAGGATGTCGTCATGTATTCCATGATTCAGCCACTGTCCACATGCTAACGACCAAGGAGCCCCAAACCTCCGAATCCAGCCCAGTCCCAGCTGCCGCACTGCTCGACTTGATGAGGCCCCAGAGCTGGGCTCCAAGGTGGGAAAGGGCATGACATTCCCCTAAAATACAATGCAAGGTGCCCCCTGAGCTATGTAAGGAAGGCACTGCCTAGACATCTCTTCTGGGCACCAGGAGCCTCTCTAGCTAACTGCCTAGGAGACATCTCTACCTAGATATCCCAGGAGCACCACAAACTCAACCTGACACCCCCCCCCCCCCCACCAAACACATCAGCCCCATCCTCCCTGTTACTAATGGCACCATTCTCCCAGGGTCTCAGCCTGCAAATCCCTCTGTCTTCAGCCTCTTCCCAAGTCCTGTCAATCCTGCCCCAAGCTGTCTGCCTCTCTCCATCTTTTCTGCCCCTGGATCATTTGTCTTATTTTTAAATTACCAAACATGCATGGGGCACTTGTTATATGCCTGGCTCTGCTCTGAGTGCTTTACTAATACTAACTCAGTGAGGAAACAGAGGCACAGAGAAGCAAAGCATCTTGCCCAGGGCCGGGATTTGAGCCCAGGCAGACCGCTCTGCAGTCTGGGCTCCAGGCCGCCACAAGAACTCACAGAGTCTGCATTCTCATCAGCGTTGCCCTCCTTCAGGCCCTCCCCACCGTTCCTCACAGGCTGACCTTTCTTCCCTTCTTGTTCAAGAGAATGCTTTAACGACAAATATCACTACAGCAGTTTGGTCTTTCTGAAGCATGATTTCGAACCTATTCCCCTGCTTGAAAACCCTTGGAACTTCCCCCCGCCCCCACTTCTGATGCTAACAGAATAAAGCCCATTCTCTGGGCTAGAGAGTCAGAGATGTGACCCCAACAAGCTCCCGGCTCCCTGGGGAACCTCTCACTGTGCCTGGCACCCCTTTCTTTAGCGATCCTGCCCGAGCCTGCTTCCCGCCCTGGCAGTGCGCAGGGGTGAGCTCTGAATGGACCTTTTCCCGCTGAAGAAAGGCTGCATGTCTGAGTCCCCTTTGAACCACCAAAGCTTCTACCACAGTGTGTCACATAGAGCTAGGCACGACACACGTGATGAAGGAATAACAGCGGAACTGAGCTGCCTTATGAGGGTGGAAATTATTTCATTAAACAACATCTATGGAATCCTTGAGGCTAATACTAACAGCTGACGCTGAGAGCTTAGAAGAGAAAGAGGGACCAAAAGTCTAAACACAAGATATGTGTCAGAGGTCACAATTGCCAAGAAAATAAAATAAAGCTGGGGCAGGAAAGAGACTGCCCGATGAACTGGGTGGTGGTACATTGGTGGCATTCCTACTTATATAGGATCAGGAAGACCTTCCCAAGAAGGTGATGTGTGAGCAGAGCCGTGAAATGAGTGAGGGAGTGACCCATACAGCAATCTGTAGACATTCCAGGCAGAGGATGTAGCAAGTGCAAGGGCCCTGAGCTAACAGTATACTTAGCCTGTCAAGGAACAGCCAAGAGGCCTGTGTGGCAGGAGTGGAGTAAACAGGGAGAGAAGGAGCAACTGAGATTCGCAAATACATGAAAATGCTGAGGCCTACATAAATTCAGGCTCTGTGTAACACCATATGTCTGGGTAATAGTCACAGCTAGGATTTATCGAGTACATTCCACATGCCTGCCACAGTTCTCAGCCCTGCCAACGTGGAAACTGCTAGACAGGTTCTCTCAGAATCTACCAGGGAGACAAAGAAACTCCACAGTGTCATGTGACGGGTGCTAGGAAACTACAGAAAAAAGCACCAATCCCAGACCAGGGGCCAGGGAGGCTTCCTGGAGGAGGTGGCCACTAGAGCTGTCACGCAGGAGGAGAAAACTGCTCCAGAACACAGATTCTGGGGGGTGGGGGGGGTGGGGGGGGGAGGGGACAGTGGTGGCGTGCAGGCCAGGCAGACCTTGGGCAGCAGTGGGGGTGGGGGGAACTATGCCAACAGTTTGCAGGAGGAAGGGGGCAGGAGAAGGGCTGGGAAGGACAGCGAGGGCTGAGAGAGCCTCTAGACAGGGACACCCCGGCTTAAGCAAGCATGTAGGCAGTTGGTAGCTAGGGGGCGGGACACAAAGGGTGAACAGAGTTGGAGTCACAACTCAATAATCTAGCTGCACACCAAGCGCCCTGCTCTCTCACCGTCATTGGGTGGGTCTAGCTGAGAGACGACAGAGAAGCAGACGGTAAGGGGCCATCCCTGCATTGGGACTTGGTTTCTCATCTTATCCTAGGAAGTTCAGATCCTTTTAGGCAGATCTCAGAGTCCTCACCCTGGAGCGGCCCAAGACACTAATTCCTCAGCTAATAATGACTCACATGCTGGCTGCACTTTGTGGTCTTCAGTGCGCTTCCACCGCCATAACCTGTGTGCCTCACAGTCAATCGAGGATGGACAGAGCTCTTTCTTTCCATAGGAAACGCTGCAGCTCACAGAGATCAAGGCCTTGCCAAAGTCACAAGGCCAGAGGGTGATCAAGTTGGGAATCCAGCCCAGCTTGTGAGATTGCAAACTCCGTAGCAACACTGCAGCAGCTTTGGAAAACTGGGCCTGGCGATGGCCAATTCCCAAGGACAAGCCTGGGAGAGGGGAGGGAACAGGCTCTGGAAGGGGGCAGGGGTGATGGAGGCAGGAGTGGAGGCAGAAAGGAAGCAGCATCTTGGGAATGGGGATGGGAGTTGGAGACGCTTTGAGACAGAGCTAGAAGCCTCTCCAGAAAGGCCTGGTTAGATGGTCCAGCAGGGCTGAAAAAACAAAAACAAAAACAAAAACACCAGCACCTGTATCCTCCCACACCAGGCCTCTGCCACAAGGCAGGGAGGGGCCCATTGCTCCCATTTCACAGGTGGGAAAATGGAGGCAAAGGAGAGGTGCCTATATGGCTTGCCTAAGGCCCATAGGAACTGAGGGCCCAAGGGGCCCTATTAGAAGCCAGGGAGGGTAGATGAGCCAGCCGTGGGAGACTTTCCCCACTCTGCCGTGGATGATGAAACAGATGAGAGGGGAGGTGGAAATGGAGACAGAAATCTGGGACGCATCCAGAGGCAGGGAAGGGGGAGGCTGAGGCTTGAACAGAAAGAACCTGTCAGCGGCAGAGATGGTGGAGCGATAAGGCCCTGACACTCAGCTCCAGTTACAGGCAGGCAGCATCAGCTGGTCGGGTGTCACGGAGTCCCCGCGCCTCCTCCCGCCCTGCGGACCCATCCACTTGGGTGGCTCTGCAGCACGCGCTCCCTAGTCCCGGGATGAGGGTTCAGGGTGGAGGGGACGGGGGAGGGGGCGGTGCGCCTCCTCCTCCCTACGGGCTTGTAAATACGCAGCGGCCTCCGCAGCAGCCTCCCAGCCCGCCCCCAGGCCCCCTCCTCCTCCTGCGCCTGAATGGTACATTCCGGTCCGCCTGGCCCGGCTGCAGTGGATGTTGCTAGAACCCACGCGGAGGAAGGAAGAGACGCAGGCAGGCTGCGGTGACCCAAGCGGCCGCCCCTGCCTCAGGGACCCCTTCCCGGAGAGACGGCACCATGACACAAGGAAAGGTACCGGCATCTCCCCCACCTGCACCATCATCCTTCATCCTTCGGCTCCCCGCTCCCCGTCATCCCGAGCAAACTCTCTGGACCACTATAAGCATCCTTCCCCGGCGCTTGTGCGAAGGTCCTCTGTGGTCCTTGCTGCAGTCAGAGGACCAAAAGGCGCATTTCAAGTGATAGGTCAGGGCCTCTTCCTGCCCAACAGGCCCTCTCACCCCAGGGGCTTTGGCATCTCAGTACCCTTCACAGGTACCCAGTTTCCCTTAAGGAATCAACCTGGGTGTCCAGGGTGTGGTGGGGGGACTAGAGGGGGGCACCTGGGTGAGCCCCAAGGAGTGGTGCCTATCCTGCCCCAACCACATTATGCTCATCTTTCCCACCTCCACAGAAACCCCCACCCCCACCCCCCAGCCAACTCATTCCACATCTGGACACATGCTTTGGGGGGGGGGGGGAGGGGATTACGATGGCAACCCTGCATCAGGATGCTTTAATTTGTATTTTTGTTTTGGCTCGACATGGGACTAGATGGAACCAGATAAAACGTAGTCTCTTTTTTTCTAGTTTTAGGCCTGAAATGGAGGGGAAGGGCTGGGGCAGAGACTTGGCTGGCCTAGTGTGGTTACATAACATCAACAGCCTGTGGAATTATACAACAATCAGGGCCTGGGGCAAAGGGGGAGGGTCCTCTGGCCCTCTGTTTTGGGGGTGCCAAGGATTGGGCAGAGAAAACAGAAGAGGAGCCTCCCCTACACTCCCCCTTCCTTTCTCCAAGATAAGCCTCAAAGCCAATGGCATCCTTCCCTGGGCTCTCAGACCCTCCTCTCTGTTTTTAAGCTCCTGAGACCTCAAAATGATGTCACTGGTGATACCACCTCCTGCCATTGGGCAGACCTCACTTGGGAATGAGGGTGTGTGTGTGTGTGTGTGTGTGTGTGTGTGTATGGGGGGGGCAGGGCCCAGGAGGCTCTGGGGCTGATCGGCAGGGTGGGGGTTGGGAGGAGGGCCCATTCGTGACAGGGCTGAAGTCAGAGGTGATAATTCTTTTCCTGGGTCTGGTTTCAAAGGACCTTGGTTCTGGTGGGCTGAAATGGGTTTTCCTGGATGTGAGCCTTCTGGTCTAGATGAGGAAGGAGGTTGGGGAGTGGGAGGGCAGCAGGTGAACCAGGGCCGCATTCTCACAGGCCTAGGCTCCTCAAGGCCCTTCCCTAAGGAGGCCTGGGGGGTGTTCACCGTGGTGAAAATGAAAAGCCCCCTCCCCACACCTACTGCTGATTCCACCCCCCCCACCCCAGTCACTTTGCTGACATTGCCTCTTGTCCTCAATGAATGTAGCACATCGCCCCGCCTCCTCTGCCTCTGACCCCCAGCTGGCTCACAGGCTTTCTGAGGATGGAAAAGAACTTTCCAGTTCAGTGGTCCTTAGGGCTGAGTGGAGACAGAGATGTTCTGGTGCTCTCTTCCCTCTGGGCTGCCTCAGCTGGATGCAACCTACAAAGAATGAACTCAGCGGCCTTCTTCTGCGGCCCTTCGGGTTTAACACATTCTTTCTGAAGCCAGAACTAAATCCCATTCATTTTCTGAGGCTTAGTCTTTTTGTTGCCAGTCAGTTTTCATACACCCCCTCCCCCACAGTCTTCCCTTCCCTGGCGGCAGCACTCAGGCCCTTCCAGCTCACATCCTCTCCCCAAAGCTTAAGTGGACCCTCTGGGGCCTGGGGCAGAGCTGAGTGTAAATGGGCTTGAGTTTTCAACCTGCCATGGCACAATTCCCTCTGGGCCTCAGTTTCCTCATCTGTCAAATGAAGGAAAGGGTTGAGCTAGATACCTTCTGAGATCCCTTCCAACAGTGAAGGTCTGTGATTCTGTTCTGGTTTGGGAGAGAGGCTGAGGTTCACAACAGGATGAGGCCAAAACAGGACCCTTCACCAGGGACCTCTTGCCCTTTCCCCACTCTATGGTCCCCTTTCTTCCTCATATCTCCCCTCACCCCTCTCTGTTTCCCTGCTCGCCCATCCCCACCTTCCTAGTGTCATCTCCAGCCCAACAGAAGGAGGCCAGTCCCAGTGGATGGGGCCTGGGCTCTGCAGCCCAATGGGCTATGTGTGGCTCTGTGACCTTGCACAAGTCATCCTTCCTCTCTGAGCCTCAGTTCCCTCATTTTAAAACAGGGATCAGGGGTGCCTGGGTGGCTCAGTCGGTTGGGCATCCAACTTCAACTTAGGTCATGATTTCATGGTTTGTGAGTTCAAGCCCCTCATTGGGTTCTCTGCTGTCAGCACAGAGCCCACTTCAGATCCTCTCTCCTCCCCTCTCTCTCTCTGCTCCTCCCCTGCTCTCTCTTTCTCTCTCTCTCTTTCAAAAATAAATAAACATTAAAAAAAAAAAAAACAACCCAGGGGTCAAAATATAACCACCAACCTAGCAGGGAGATTAAATGAAAGAATCTTTCATTCAATAATATTCTTGAGGGCCTACTCTGTGCCAGGCCCTTCCCTGAACCCCAGGGAGACAGTGGAACCATACACACCCCTTCTCTGCCCCAGGGACAGCCCCATGGTGGCTTCTCCTAAGAATTTCTCCTTCCTCAGTTATTTTTTAAACTTTTCTTAAAAGTTTATTTATTTTGAGAGAGAGAGAGGGCATGCATGTGCATACAGGAAGCCAGGGAGAGAGAGAGAGAGAGAGAGAGAATCCCAAGCAGGCTCGGCACCTGAGCCCAACACAGAGCTTGATGTCACGATTTGTGAGATCATGACGTGAGCCGGACGCTTCACCGACCGAGTCACTCAGTTTTTTTCCCCTCTCCTTCCTCAGTTTTTATTCCAGCTTCAGTGTGTGCCTCTGGCCAGCCCTGACCCTCCTGGAGCTCAGTTCTCCCATCTATAAAAAAAAAAAAAAAAAAAAAAGAGAGGGGAGAGAGTCTTCCTCCGCCACCATCTTTATTGGGGTATAATTGACAAATGGTAATTGTATATATTTAAGGTACACGACCTGAATGTTTTGATATACATGTATATTGTGAAATGATCACAATCAAGTCAGTTAACATCACTTCACATAGTTACCTTTCTTTGTGTGTGATGAGAACACTTAAGATCCACCCTCTCAGCAGATTTCGAGTATACAATAAAGTATTGTTAACTATAATCACCATGCTGTACATTAGATCTCCAGAACTTATTCATCTAGCACAATGGAAACTTTGTGCCCTTTGACCAACACCTTCCCATTTCCCCCACCCCCCAACCCCTGGCAACCACCATTCTACTCTGTGCTTCTATGAGTTTGGCTATTTTCGATTCCCAATATAATTGGTATCACGCAGTTTTTGTCTTTCTGTGTTTGGCTTATTTCCCTGAGCCTTGTTGCAAATGGAAGGATCTCCTTCTTTCTTAAGGCTGAATAATATTCCATATGCCGTGTAAAATAGGGAAATTATTGTCTGCACCCCCACCCTTCCTAGTGCAGGTGAGAACGTACCCATGGAAGTTCCAGATATTGGGGGCTGGTGGGGAGGACTTGGAAGGCACCCTTTCCCTGGTGACTGTCTCTCTTCGCCTCTATTCCACAGATCTCCGTGGCTAACAAGGCCCCCGGGACAGAGGGGCAGCAGCAGGCCAATGGTGAGAAGAAGGAGACTCCAGCAGTGCCCTCGGCCCCGCCCTCCTATGAGGAGGCCACCTCTGGAGAGGGGTTGAAGGCAGGGGCCTTCCCCCCAGCCCCGTCGGCTGTGCCTCTCCATCCCAGCTGGGCCTATGTGGATCCTAGTAAGTCTCTCAGCTCCTGGAGGCTGGAACATCATGGGGAGTGGTAGGCCCAGAGGAAAAACTTGGGTAGGAGGAAGTTGCCCATAAATAGATGCATTGTATGGTTGTTATATGAGGCTCTGTTGTCAAAGGCTTGGGATTTGGAGGGCTGTTCCAAGGGTAGGTCAAGGAGGACTCCATGAAAAGGGAGAGACACAATATTTTCTGTCATTATAGTACTCTTGGATGGGGAAGAGGGGATTCTTTTCAAGTCACCAAGCTAGGGCAAATAGAGGGAGTAAATAGGGGGAGGGGGTGGATCAGGGGCTATTCTAGAAAGGCTTTCCTCAAAGGGGTACATTAAAAGGGTGGAGAGAGGTCAGAGTAGACACAGGAAAGGGCAGCATTAAGCTGTGGCTGGCTCCTTGTGAGTGGAGGTGTCGTGTTTACATGTGGGCTGATCCAAAACTTCCCTCTGAAGGCCCCAGGGATGTTGGGGGCCAGGGGTCTGAGGATCACTTCACCTTCACTTTCCTTATCTCTCTTCCCTTCTCCAGGCCTTTGTTGGGGACAGGAGGACATGACCTGGGGAAGGTATATGGATGCCAGCCTTAGTGCCCCTCATGGCCAGGCATAATTCATAGGCACACTTACCCAGGCGAATGCCAGCTCCCTGTAGACCAAAAATCACAGCCCGTGGGAGCCCCTCTGTTAGATTGAGCAGCTTGTGGGAGCTTTGCCTTGGGGCTGGGAACATACAGCTCCCCACGTGCTAAGGAAGGGCCCCTTCTCAAATCTTCCTCAGCCCCGGCAGCCTCCCTAAGCGGCCCCTCAACCCCCCTCCCCCATCTTATATACTCCCACCCTCCCCAGCAGAATTCTAGAAGGAATCCCAGGAACAATGCCTCAGACAGAACCTCTACTCACCGGGAGTGGCCACCATGGTCCACACCCCTTACCACAAACCCTCTCGGCCCAGAGCCAAGCAGACCTACCACACCGTGACCTACTGGAGAGCCAATGAAGGTCTGGTGTTTGTGTGAGCCCGTCTCACTGCCCCAGACACCCACAGGACTTTCTCTGTCCTCATCGCCTCCTCAGTGGTCTGGCCATTTGGGCTTTGGCAGGAGATGTAGACCGCACATGAAAGTGGAAGACAAAAGGGTGAGGGCCGCCAGGCCCCAGGTTTGCAGTGGGTTCCCCTCTCTCCCCCTTCTTCATTTTCCATATCCAGGTTGCCAGGGCTAGCTGCCTTAAATAGTGTTTTCCAGGGAACTGTCAGGGCAGGACGGAAGCTCATTTTAGTCAACATGCGACAAACATTTCTAAGTGTGTGTCAAGCACTGTGACCAGTGGTGCTAAATTTCTAGCGATGCATGGATTTGCAAGACTTGTTGCCCCCACGGGCCTGACTGTATAGACAAGTGAACAGACAACTAACCACACAATGAAAGAGATGCAGTGATAGAGGCCTAGGCAGCTTACCTAATCCGTGTGGCAGTCAGGGAAGACTTCCTGGACAAAGGGGTATCCACATTGAGTCCTGAAGACTCAATGAGTTAGCCTGGTGAAGAGGCGGGGAAATGAGTGTTCAGGCTGAAAGAATATAATGTGCAGAGGCAAGAAAGCACGTGGCCGAAAAAATATAGTCAGGCTGGAGAAAAGTAGGAGGGAACAGTGTGCATTGGGGCTGAGAGCTCGGGGAGGCTGTGGAAGCTTTGTTAAAGAACTTGAACTTGAGTAAAAGGCAGTGGGGAGCCATCAAAGAGCTTGATGCAGGGTCAGCTTTGAAAGACCAAGACTGACGCTTTTGCTGTGGAGGGAGGGTAAGATCGTGGAGAAATGGCAAAAATTAAAAGGACAGTGGAAGAGAACAGAGCAGAGGCCTCAGGAATGGCCCAGATGAGGGGTGCAAAGGAGAGGGCAGCATAGTCCCCACCAGGCACAGAGCCATCGGCTTTCGCTTTCATCTAGTTTTGTCCCCAGGAGGTGAGTGTCACGGACCCATATCGCAGACGACACTCCAAGATGGCTGATAGTCAGTCTGAGAAGAGGGAGCCACATGTGGGTCTGTTTGACTGTGGATCCTATACTCTTTCACAGGCCTGATATCTGGTTTCTCAGTTCTGGGACCAGGCCCCCAAACTTCATCCCCAGCCATACCCCATTTCTTGCCCTTGTCTGGCTTTACTTTCCCCTCCAGTTTTCTCCTGCCCTGCTTCCCAGCTGGAGCACCAGAAGGTTCTCCCATCCAACTAGTCCCTGGTTCTCACCCCAAGGGCCTCAGAGCAGGCAGGGGTAGGACCTTAGACCCTGAGATGTGCTAGGTGGCCTTGGGAGAGTGGCTGTCTCTCTCTGATTCTTAGCCACTAAAGGGAGCCAGCGTGTTTAGGGAAGAGAGTGGGGGACACAAGAGAAAAGGGCCACATTTGTATGGCAGGGATTGGCCCCCAGGGAGCCCCAGTCAGCATGCAAGGAAGGGGTAGGGAGATGACAGTGTATTCTCAGGACTCAGGAGAAGCAGCTGGGGGAAAAGGTCTGAGGGTGGGATGGGGTGAGGTGGGAGGTTTGAGAACGGAACTAGAGAAAAAAGCTTCCCCAGTCCAGAGAGCCAGTTTGACAAAAGTCAGCTCTGAACAGGTGGCCATTGGGGGCAGCATTTATATACATGGGAGCCCTCATGGCCCTCCCCATGTCCATATAGGCAGCTCCAGCTATGAGAACGGATTCCCCGCCGGAGACCATGAGCTCTTCACCACCTTCAGTTGGGACGACCAGAAAGTTCGCCGAGTCTTCATCAGAAAGGTAACCACCTCCTCCCAACTCTCCAGGACTGGGGGACTGGGGGGAGGACAGGGTGTCCCTTGAGAAGGCCCTGGCCCAGCCCTCTGTCTACAGAGGCCATCCCTGTATCCCCTTCTCTAGTGACCCCAGCTGATAGCACCTGCTGGGAAGTGCTTCACCCCACTGCCCCCTGCTATACCCAAACTCAATGTCTCAACCTGTCTCCAGATACATGGGGCCCCTTGTCCTGTGGGGGTGGGCTCTGGAGCAAAGTTGCTTGTCTTTCACCTTGTCCTGGGTCCATTCTAGTGACCCCTAGGAAAGAAAGGGGAGGGTATAGGATGTAGGTCTGGAGAGTAGATTGAGTCACTGGGAAGCTGGGGTACTCGCTGAGCCTCACTGGGGGCCTGAGCCTCCCTAGCCTCCAGTGGGGGCTCCCCAAGCTGACCGGAATTCCCTCCCAAACCTAGGTCTATACAATCCTACTGATCCAGCTGCTGGTGACGTTGGGTGTCGTGGCTCTCTTTACCTTCTGGTGAGTTGGTTGTGTGAACCAGCACCTTCTAGGGGCAGCCATGGCAAGGCCTGGGGCGGGGGTCCCTGAATCAGACTGTTTTTGGAATGTTTGCCTGAAAAGATTTGTGTGGGGCAGTGGAGGCCCTCACATTGGGGAGGAATCTTAGGGAGTGCCCACAGAGGAGTCCTCTATCCAGCAGGGGTGGACCCGGTACCTTCTGGGCCTGCTGGTGCCTGGGAAGTGGTCATTCCTCTCAGATCTTCCAGCCCCACAGCCGGGTACCTCCATGTCCCAGCCGGGGACTGTGGCTGGGGCTCCCTATGTCACCAGGATCCCTTCTTCCTTTCTTCTTCGCAAGTCCTGGGAACCGTGGTGGGGCAGGTGCAGACGTGGAAATGGAGACATAGGGGAGATTCTGATTCTCTCCCCCTCCTTTCTCTGCAGTGACCCCGTTAAGGACTATGTCCAGGCCAACCCAGGATGGTACTGGGCATCCTAGTGAGTATACCCCAGGCCTCCAGGCCCCTTCCCAGAGAACCCTCAGTGGCACAGGGTGGGAAGTCTCCACGGACAGAATCCAAGCCCATGGCTCTCTCCGCCCCAAAGGAAGACTGTCCTCACAAGAGCATGACCAGACGGACCCTTTGGATCTGAGAGGGAGGGAAGAAGACAGACATAGGTTCTGGTGCTTGCACAAAGAGGGGAGGTGGGCTGGGGCCCTGGCTGGAGAGACCCAGACCTTGGCCCTGAGGGGGAGGGGGGGGGGCTGGAACACCTTGGCCCACACTAATGATAATGTTGCTACTCTTATTAACATTGTTGTTATTAATGCCTATGAATTATTAATCATAGTAACTACCACTTACAGAATGCCTAATAAGGGCTGGGCCTTGTTCTGTGCGCTGGATATACAGTATTGCATTCGATCCTCGAGTCTACTGGGTATGATTATCTCAGAAAACTAAGGCTCAGAGAGGTTGAGTAATTTGCCCAAGGTCACACAGCTAGTCTGTGGCGGAGCTGGGATTCAAATCCAGGATTCAGGTTGAGGCTTGTGCTCTTAATCACTCCACTTGGCAGGCTCCTTTCTTCTCAAGGCACTTGGCTCCTGTTTGCCCTCTATTCTTTAAAGAACATGGCAGGTAACTTAAGAGAAGTTGGGTGGCTTAGGTGATCCTTGACCCTCCTGTCCGAGCAATTAGGGGTCATTTGGGGGTAATTCCAGGCCAGAACTACCCTGGGCTCAGAGCAATACTGCTCTCACCGCTCTCTCCTCCAGCGCCATACTGGGCACTGGGGCTACTGGGGAGGAGACCTCTGTAGGGAAAGGTAGTGAGTGGCACAAAGCAGCATGGGAGTGAGCACCACTCAGAGGAGGGGAGGCGGGAGGGCTGAGCCTGAGACATCCAAGACCTCAGTCCACTTGAGAGGGTGCACCTCAACAGATGCGGACTGAAGTGGCTCAAGCAAAAGCGTGGGAGTGGGGCTGCACATGGTACATGTGGTAAATACGAGACAAGACCGGCAGGGGGCTGGAAGGCTCCATGTAAGGGAATGTGACACATCTCAGAGAGCAGGGGGGCCTTCTGGGGTGGGAGCTCTGAATGCCCGGCAAGGAGCTTGCGCACTCCAGCTGTCCCATCCCAGGCCCACTCCTGGGTAGAGGTATGGTGGAGATGTGGGTTCAGCCCAAAGCCTCCTGAACCATCCCGAGCCCAGAACAGTCCGAGTGGGCCTTGAATTAATACAAGCCAACCATAGGCTGACAGGAAGGAGGCCCATCCTGGCCTCGGTGGCTCCTCGGAGGAGCAGAGGAGTGGAGGGGAGGCTCAGTCAAGTTGGGAGTCCCAGGGGAGGAGACATTCACGCCTAGAGCCTTTCTTAGGGCATAGAACAGAGGACCCGTCTGCAGACCAGGCAAGGAGGCATGCATCTTGGGGAACTGGGGGCACTGTATGATAAAGCTAATGAGGCCCCAGGGACGGCCACCCCGGCCAACACACATGGCAGGTTGGCATGGCTCCCAGTACGTCAGCACCCCCTGGCAGACTCAGGTGCCCTGAGGACTCTGGAATGGAGTCCCCAGGCCCCTCACCAGGACTTCTGTGGGAGGGTCTGCAGGACTCCAGGTCCTGAGCAGATGGCGACAGGGAGACAGCCCGGGAATGAGCAGGCTCAGAAGTGGGGCAGAGTCCACCCCACTGAGGGCAGGCATGAGACTCTGGCCCGTGAATGGTGAGGTTTAACAACGCTCCTCCTCAACATCTCCAGACAGAAAGCAGAGATGCTCTCCCTGGCTCAGGGGTGGGGGTGGGGGAGGAGGAGAGAAATCAGGAGTGGACCTGGACCCTGTGCTTTTAAGGGGCATCACAGAGCCTTAGAGGTGCTTGGGAATCCCAGCACCAAGATGCTGCTTTTTTCTCCAGAAAGCCACCCTGTGGCTCTGTCCTGCCCGGTCCCCTCCCCATCCCTCAACTCTATCCACTTTGCCCCCTGAATTTGCTTCTGGGTCTGAGACCAAGTGGGTCTCACCTCCTTCAACGTACCAAGCCCTTAACAGCAATAAGAACGAAACCACTCTTTTTCTATGTGTGAGACACGGTGCTGAGTGCTTTATGGGTATTTGTCATTTGATCCTTATAAACAACCCTACCAGGCAGACACTATGATTATCCCCATTTTACGGATGAGGAAATGAGGCTCAGAGAGAAGTTATCACTTGCTAAGCAGCACAGTCTTGTGCACTTCCCCTACATGTTCTGCTGCTTCCCCTGCTGGTCCAGGATCGGCCCTAGAATGGGATACGTTGGGGGAGGACACTGGGTTTAGACCGGCTTCCACCTGAGCCTCCCTCCCCTGTTCTGACACTCTGTAAACAGACCAGGGCTCCAGCCCAGGCCTGGGGCCCAGGCTCTGACATGCCAGTGAGTCTCTCCTTCACGTCTGTGATTCATTCTCTGCCCCCTGGGATGGCAGCCTGCCAGCCCCCGCCTTCCACTCACCGCTGTCTCAAGGCCCCCGTCATCTCCCTCGGTGGGCTCTTACCTTATTGTCTGATTGCTCCCTCGGAGCCCTGGCGGCGGGGAAGGAGTCAGGGTTGTGGGGCGGGGGGTGGGGAAGCAGGCGGAGGAGGAAACTGTGAGGCCCAGAGCTGGGAGAGGTGGGTCGGAGCCTCTCCAGGAGGCTGCCAGTCCCATTATACTAACAACTCCCATTCTCAAGTCCTTACCCTGTACCAGGGCCTGTCCACGCTTGACCTGTGCGCCCTCAAGTCAATCCTGCTACAGCCCCTGTGAGCCGGTACCAGTGCTCCTGTTTCACAAAGGAGGGAAACGGAGCTCTGCAATTAAGTAACTTATTTAAGCTCACACAATAAGAGTGCAGAGCTGGGCTATGTATGCGAATGTCAGGCTCCAAAGCTGCCCTGTAACCCCCAGGTCATGTCCCTCTGCCCTTCCTGTGACCTCTGGTCTTGAGGGTTGAGGAGCTGTGGACCAGAGAGGAAAGGAGACGGGGCCCTTGCCCTTTGGAAGCTCCCAGTCTGGCGGGGAGATAGGACCCACACCCAGGACACACATAGACAAGGCTATTATCGTTATTATTATTGCCCAAGTGACTGACCAATGACTCAAGTGAGACCAGAAGAGAGCAGATGCTGGAGTGTTTCTCAACTGGGGCAGGATGTTTCCACTGTCCTTCGCTGGCCCCCGATACTAAGAACCCCTCAATCACTGTGACAACTGTTCCACATCACTCGAGAGCCACTGAAGAATAGGAGAAGGTGAAAATGGAGGCGTCCTATTTGCCAAATCCAGTAGGCTTATCTCCACCCCTCCATCCCTTATTCTTTTGCATTTCATCCAGAAGTATTTAAAGGTCACCTAGCCATTGCCAGGCTCCCGCTTAGTGGTAGGAATGCAAAATGAGTAGGTCGCTCCAGATGCCATATCCGGGTAGGGGTTCAGATGAACAGGCCTGGAGGGTGTGAGGGTGCAGGCCTTGGTTGAGGAATGTTCGTGGTGCGTGGAGGGAGCCCCTCTAACCCAGGCATCAGGCTTCCCTGCCAGTCAGTCCTTTCCAGCAGGAGCAGAGTGTGGCAGGCACGTTGTGAGGGTGCAGAGAGGAGGAGGAGCGGAGTGCAGGGAAGGGTAGGTTCAGGGAGGCACATGAAGCAGGGCCTTGCCAGGTCTTTGGTAATTTTAAACAAGGGAGTCTCATGGTTGGATCTGCCTGTAGCTTGGAGGGTGGAAGGCAGGGGTGGCAGCAGGACCAGATGGAGAGAGGTGGCCCCACCTAAAAGGGTGGTATTGGGCATGGAGAGAAGGTGACAGATCTGAGAGCTGCCTGGGTAGGAGGATTGGCAGGTCCAGGTGATTAATCGGGCGAGGCTGGGTGAGAGTCAAGGATGCTGAGCTCTCTGTTTGGGCGACTTGGACGTGCATGATGTCCTCTGCAATAGGAGACACGGGAGCAGGGGCAGGGAGGAGGGCAAGTTCACTCCTAACCTGTTGGGTTTGGAGCGTTTCTGAATGGCCATGTCTGCTTAGTAGGCAGTTGCATATTCAGGTCTGGGGTTGAGAAGGAACACGTAGATCAGAAACGAGGGTGTGGGAGCCATGAGCATTTGCCTGCTAGAGGGAGTCCTGTGGATGAGCGAGCCCCCAGTGAGAGCATGAAGGGAGACAGCCTGATGGGACTCTGTGTCAAAAGGACTGCGCAAATTTAGATACTCTGAAGGAGATTGGGAAGGAGTGGCCAAGGAGGTAGGAGGGGACCCGAGAGTGTCATCTTGGAACCGGGGGAATAATGGGAGGGATCCGATGTTGAAAAGTTAGGCAAGACAGGGACTGACAAGTATCGCTTGGACTCAACAAGGCCACAGGGATGTGGCAAAGCCAGCTGTCATTAAGTGGGGCTGGGGCTGAGTTTGTGGGGTTGGGGAGCAATGAGGAGATGAAGAAGGAGACAGTGAGTGAGGACGACTTTTTCAAGCAGCTTGTCTGTGAGGGTGGATAAAATGGAAGTAGCTGGAACTGGGGAAGACATTGGGTTGAAGATGGAGAGCGGTTAAGGAGGTTCGTGTAGGAGGAGAGGTGCGGGTAGATGCTAAAGGTGATGCTATAGAGATAGACATGGAGGGGCAGTTGAGGGTGTGGGGCCCAGAGTCCAGGCTGGGGCGATTGGCCTGGGATGGAAGGACAGAAGAAAGGGATACTACGTTTGCCAGTGGCAGGCAGGGGGCCAAGGGAGCTCCACGCCATCTCAAATCTTTCTGGGACACACCAGGCCAGACCTTGCAGGAGCGAGGCAGCCCGGGAGGTTTGCAAATGAGGGAGGATGGTTGGAATTGCTGCTCTGGGGGATAGGTGACAAACTGAGAAGGGAGATGGGCGAGGATGGCAGGTGCCATGTTCAGGGTCCACCGGGGGCTGGAGACCATGCATTGGTGGTGGCATCCATGTAGGTAGGCGTGAGCGTGCCCCTTGGGTCCTCAGCCCCTCATCTTCTACCTCCCGGAATGGCCGTCACTTCCACTGCTCTCTAGAAAATCCTCAATCTTCAATCCCTGTCTCTGGGGTTGTGCCTGAGTTCCCTTCCAGTCTTCCACTGGACATGGCCATCTGATCCAGAAATTCATACCACAGGTACCTCCTGCCTGTGCCAGGCGCTGGCAGGACAGATGAGGGCCCTTCACCTGATTCACTTGCAGCCTAGTAGGGTAGACCAACAATAAAGTAACAAGGTTATTACAAGTAGTGAGAAAGGTGGGAGGGGACTGAAGGAGGCAGCGTGGGGCAGTGGTGATAAATTAGTACTCTGGAGCAAGAAGGTGTGAGGATTATATTAGTCTTCATAAAGCACCTGGCACTCTGCCTGCACCTAGAAAACACCGTATACGAGCTTTCTGTATGAAGTATTGGGAGTGTCTGGGAAGGCCACTTTGGATTGGGTGGTCAGCTGTCCATGACACCCAAGACTCCATGTTTCCAGAAGCAGGTTCACCCAATTCCCATTCCTGGCTTTTGGAATTGTACCACCATCCTGCCCGTTGCCAGGTTCTAGGACGACCAAGGTCTTAAACACCGTTCCCCCGACCCAATCATACTACCTGGTGCCTGTGGACGGCAGGGTGGGGGGGGGCAGAGAGTGGAATGAGCAGGGGACTGGGTGGAGGGGCCTCAGGGGGCACAGGCTGACTGCCCATCTGTTTCTCACAGTGCTGTGTTCTTCGCCACCTATCTGACCCTGGCCTGCTGTTCTGGACCTAGGTATGTGATGGCTTGAGGAACAACTTGTGGGAACATGAGAAGGATATCGAAAGCCCTGGCCCCAGTCCTGCCTGCTGCCAGTGTGCTGTGAACTTCTGAGAGGGCTCTACCCTCTGGGCTCCATCAAGCCTGCCCCTCCCTCCTTCCCTTGGCGCCTCTCAGGTGGCAACAGGGTGGTGTGGACCGACAGATGGGGGCACCTGGGGGTGTGGCTGAAGGAGGAGGCTCCAAGGAGTGGGGATGGGGTTAGGCAGAGGCCCCCCCTCCCAGCTGCAGTGACCCAGCCCATGGCTGCCGGCACCCCCCAATCTCCTCTGAACTCGGTGGTTTGCCTTACAGGAGGCATTTCCCCTGGAACCTGATTCTCCTGACCATCTTCGTAAGTGACCTGGGGGTGGCTGGGGACAGATGCTGAGTGCACATAGTGGGAGGAGGAAGCGGGGGGGGGGTGCTTCCAGGGCCAGGAAGTCTGGGCTGCGGATGTCCAATGGGAGGTGACCGGTGGAGGCCAGGGTATTTTCACCCCCCTTCTACCACAAAGACATCCCACCCTCTCTTTCCAAATAGGCTTAGTCTCCCCCACCCTTGACTCCAGCCATTGTCTCTTTTCTTTGTGATGTGGTTTTTAAGAGGTTTGAATGTGGCATCCTAGAGCAATGGATAAAGAAGAGTAGGTCATAGAGAGGAGGGAAGAGCAGGGCTGCAAAAGGAAGAAGGGAACACAGCTAGTGCAGGCCCGTCGGGACGCTCCTCGCCAGGCCTGAGTTGTGGAAGTGAATGTGTGGGGGTGAGGCCGATGCAGAGTTGAGGGGTGCGCCCAAGGAGTGGAGGCCCAGACTGGGCCCCCAAAGGCTGGATTCTGGAGCATTCCCTCATCCTGCTTCTCCTTCCAGACCCTGTCCATGGCCTACCTCACTGGGATGCTGTCCAGGTAAAGGGGACAGGTGGAAGGGGACGGGCCACTCTCTGAGGGGAGCTGCACCTGAACACACCCCTTCAGAGAGCGTCCAGGGAGGGTGGAGGTCCAGGCAGGCCGGAAACACTGGCCTGGAGCCCTCTTCTCGCACACTCCGTTGAACAGTGACGGCAGGACCTGGCCAGGTCGGGGGGTGGAGGTGGGGAATGGAGGAGAGCAAGATGACCTCTCTCAAACTGCAGCTTGAGAGACCCCAGCCTGGGTGGTCACACCACTCCTTGTAAACCTCCCTGGTACCAGCACAAACCCCTCTCCATTCTCTGCAAAGAGGAGTTTGAGTCTAAGCATGCTGGGGAGGGCAGAACCCAGGAGAGAGGCTGGGGGCCAGAGGTTGAGGGATTGGGTCCCCGCAGAAGGCGGTGGGCCTGGGAGGAGGGCCAGGGGAAACCAGGACCCCTGCCTGAAGCTGAGCCCCCCGGCCCTGTGTCCCGCAGCTACTACAACACGACATCTGTGCTGCTGTGTCTGGGTATCACGGCTCTCGTCTGCCTCTCAGTCACCGTCTTTAGCTTCCAGACTAAGGTCAGCTCTGGGGCTTATGGGTGGGACAAGGCCTATGGGATGGGGGCTCAAAGCTTGGGTCCCTGGCTAGGGAGGGGGAAAGGGGTGTGTAAAGTCTGGGAGGCCACTTGAAGGAGGGGAGGAAGGGGGACGCCAGGTTCTAGGTAGGGAGCATAAGACAGCAGCCCGCTGTTTAGGGCTCAGCCTTCTGGCCAGCACACCACCCAGCAGGGGTCCCCAGGAGTGCCAAGCCACTCTGTGCTGGCCCAATGGCTCACACCTGTCCCATCCCTGCAGTTTGACTTCACCTCCTGCCAGGGTGTGATCTTCGTGCTGCTCATGACTCTTTTCTTCAGTGGACTCATCCTGGCCATCCTCCTGCCCTTCCAATACGTGAGTCCCCGGGTCTCCCAGTGGGGCCCCTGGGGAGGGAGGGAGAGCCCCACCTCGCCCAAGGGTGCCGTTTCCTCCCCACCTTCCAGGGAAGGCCCAGAGCCAAAGGCCCACAGCTTGTCATCCTGTCCAGCCCTCCTGGCACCTGCCCTGAGCTGGTTGGCAGTGTAAGCAAACAAACAAGGAGGTTTTTCTTGGCAGGCGTGGGCATCTGCTCACACCATGAGCCACATCCGGCTTCACCTTTCTCATCCTCCCCTCTAAGGGGGAGGTGAGGCCGAGGGAGAAGCCACAGCACATTTAAACCCTGGGCAGGGACCCGAGCGCACGAGCTCCATAGCGCCACCAAGCCCAGAAGGGCCCTGAAGAAGGACCTCCTGGGGCCCCTGAGGTATCAGCCAAGTCCAGAGGGCCAGAATCTGGCTGGCCAGGCAGGCAGGAGGTGGGGCAGTGGGGGTCTGAGCATACCCCACCCCATTACGGTGTCCATGGGGCCAGCCAAATCTCAGCTGTCCAGCCTGCCCTGGGAAATGCAGCTTGGACAGCACAGGGCTCAGGGGTGACTGAGGCAGTCAGGGTGCTTCAGGTGGAGAAGGGGCAGACCGAGGGCATCACAGGAGGGGCTTGAGGTTTAATCCTAGGAACCCAGAGGATGAAGCTATTAGACTCCTGCTAAGGGCTCAGTGCTTGTACCCCCACCCAGGACTCCTCTTAACCACGTCTGGTGCATGGTCCCCCCACTGCCCCTTTTCTGCCAGGCTAGAAGCGGCATTCCCCACTCCCCCTTCCCCCCACCCCATCCTGCCCAGCCCCAGTCCGCAGGGTATTGGCTCCAAGTCCAGGACATCAGAATTGGTTCTGGCATTTCCTTGGCAATTCCCAGGATCCTGTTGACGAAGGGAGGGGCCGGAGCTGGTCTGGGGGCCCTCTGTGTATCTAGGATGGGGGAGAGGCAGTTATAGGAAGTGGCTTCCAAACTTCAAAGAACCGTTTATTGATCCAGGTCAGGCTACTGGGATGCCTTTGTTTCCAAGAATCTTCTGGGGGAAGGCCCCGTGGAGGGAGGCATGGCTGAAACCTGCAGGGTTTCCACACCCGGCTGGGTGCCCCTGAGACCTAGGGGTGGCCAAGGTTGGGAAGGGGCGCTGCAAGCAATCGCATCATGAACGGCTGGCAGGGATTCCATAGGATCCCCCCATCCCCCCACCACACACACACAGACCTCTGAGCCCCTTACGCCTCCAGGCAAAGCTAGGGAATTCCCCTACAGAGGAACAGACAGACCCCACGCAGGACAGGGATGAGTGTGTCTGCGGCGGGGGGGAGGGAGCGGCCTGAGGCCAGACTCAGGCAGGGAAGACGGCAGGGGTTCAACAGGTTGAGTCTCCCTCGACCAGCCTGAGTCCGGGGCTGTGTATGGAGGGAACACCAAGTACATGTCAGCTGGGAACTCCCCTGCCAGTCCCTCCCTGATCACTGTTATCCTGGGGCTCCCCAGACGCACCCTGAGCACACAGAGAATCAAGGACCCCTCTCTGTCCTGGGGCGTCTTCAGGACTGCTGGGGAGGGTTGGGGGTTGCTGTGAGAGAGGGAACCCACCAGAGAGGTCTGTGCCACATCCCCCGGTCTCTGGACTGAGCCCTCCTTTGCCGCCTGTCACCCTATACCCATTTTGTGTCTGCTCCACAGGTGCCCTGGCTCCATGCTGTGTATGCCGCTCTGGGAGCGGGCGTGTTTACGTTGGTGAGTGTGGCTCCCTGGGGGCCCCGCCTTCTCAGCCTCTGATCACCTCCCCAAGCCCCTCCACTATCCCCGTCTTCCTCATGGACCTCCTCCCTGACACCTTGTAAAGCTCCTGTGGGCAGGTCAAGGCTCAGCGCTGCTTTCAGGGAATGCTCTCTGGTTTCTGAGATACACCAGCTTATCTGGGCAGGGGAGGAAGAAGGTGGTAACAGGATTGGAGCGTTAGACACAGCTGGGAAGAGGCACCCCTAGCTCCTGGGGAGGGCCAGTGCTGCTTGCAGGGGTGAGAGAATGAGGGTGCCCTGGCCACGGGGACTAAGCTAGTCATTGCTCTCCTAGGGAAAATCTGGGAAGGCTTCTTGGAGCAAGGGAGATCCCCAGTGGTCGTGGTTGTTGTCACCAAACTGAGAGTGTTGATGGTGATGATGATGACGGTATTTATTGAACGCCTCCCCCCACCAACAAGCTCTCCGTGTGCATTTAACCCTCACCATGACTCTGTGAAATAGCTTCTGCTGTGATCATGTTAAGATGAGGAACCCGAAGCTTCAGAGCCTAAACGACTTGCCCAAGTTCACACAGCATCCTAGGAAGCAGGGGACCAGAGTGACAACCTGGATGGTCTGGCTGCAGAGCCCCGTTCTGGGTATGAGGCTACGTGGGGAGGAGCTCGGGACGGCCGCAGGGAGATGCCCAGGAGACAGGAGGTAGCCAGGGACAGACATCTGCCTGGAAGAGCCCAAAACAGGCCCTTTGCTCAGGTGGGCACCTGAATGTGATGGTGCTCCGGGACCCGCCCAGGTGGGCAAGCTCATCTCGGTGACCTCTTCTCAGGGGGCACACAAGGTAAACACCAACACCAGCAGGAGGAGTGACCAGACCCTCCTGTCCCTCGTTGGAATGTTTTAGTGCTGAAGGCACTAAAAAGGGATCTAGTGAAACTCCAAGCCCTTCCTCTCATAGATGAGAAAACTGGACCACAAAGAAGTTAAATGGTTTGTCCCGTTTCCTGGCAAGATGATGGCATATCAACTAAGTGTGGCCTTGGTCAAGGCTAGGCTGACCAGTTTCTCCCAGTTTACCCAGAACTTTGCCAGTTTGAGCACTGAAAGTCCCACTGCTTGAGGGAACCCCTACATCTCGGGCAAACCAGAAAGGTCACCATGCAGCACTAACTTCTCTTGGCTCCCGCACCAATACTCTCTTTCCTCTAGGCAGGACCTACTTAAAATAAGTTCCAATGAGGGGCACCTGGGTGGTTCAGTCAGTTGCGCCATGGACTCTTGGTTTTGGTTTAGGCCATGATCTTGCGGTTTGTGGGTTTGAGCCCCGCGTCGGGCTCCGTGCTGACAGTGCAGAGTCTGCTTGGTATTCTCTCTCTCTCTCCCTCTGCCCCTCCCCCTGCTCGCTCTCTCTCTCTCTCTCAAAATAAATAAACATTAAAAAGTTCTTTCAATGAAAAGGAAGGGGTGGGGAATAAGACCAAGAGGAAAGAAAAATGCAGGGTCACATGGGGGAAGTGAACCCAGGAGGCTTCAGAGGACAGTGTTTGCCAGGGACAGATGGAAGAAGAGGGGTCAATGTGCAGGGCAGAGGGGGAGCACGGCAAGCATCAGTGGAGAGTAGGGGAGTTTACTTGGCTTCCTGTGGATCAGATCACAGCCAGTATGTCAGCTAAGCAGGAAGGCTGTACATACAAGGAAGGCTGGATGAATAGTAATCCCTTAAATTTGTTTAATAATCCCTTGTGTTGTTAGAATAGTAAAAATAATCCCAGCCATCTGTTCCACCCTTTACATTTTAGAAAACACTTTCACACCTATTACCTCATTGGATCTCCACCACAACCCAGGGAAGGAGGCAGCACTGATGTTATAAGACCTGCTTTCCCCATCCGAAGCCCTGGGTGTTAAGAGTTGGCAGATGTGGGATAGGACCCAGGTGTCCTGTGCCCAGCCTGGTGCCACTTCCAGCACCCCTGTGGTCCCCCTCAAAGAAGACAACTCCTATTAGCTTGGATTTGGGAAGAGGCTGGAAGTTCTTTCCAGCAAACCCCCTGTTCCACCCCCGCCCCGCCCCCATCAGTATTGGCCTTTCTACTGGACTATTCTCATTAGCATGGAAACAGGCTATAATTTCTTCTATCTGGAAACACACACACACACGCACACACACACACACACACACACCACTCTTGACCCACATCCCTTTGCAGCACCCCCATTTAGAGCAAAAATCCTTATAAGGGAATCTACACTGATGATAAGCTTCCCCCAAAAGTAATGCATTCTTATGAAACCTTTGTAAGCTGAAATGGTATAAGCGAAGAAGCAACTAATGTCTATGGAAAAATTTTTGAGTATCCCAGCCCCCCCTCCAAAATAGCCTCTCTTAGGTTTTTCTGCTACCTTAGGACATATCTTGCTGACATGATGCACAAAATAAATAGAGATAAAACACAGATGCTCACAGACACTGCTCAAAACTGTGGCGGCTTGATGCCCAGATGCTGGGTGTAGTTCCCAGGGAAGGAGCTCGGGGGTGCCACTCGTTGTCTGGGGTGCATGCTGCCTCTATCATATAACAGCTCACTGCAAAGCAAATACTATATATATATATATATATATATATATATATATACAGCTCACTGTATATAACAGCTCACTGCAAAGCAAATACTGAATGCTATCCCCCCCTCCACCATTTTTTTTGTAAAAGTGAAAATCCTCTTTGGATTTCTTTTGGCTAGCGAAATCAGGTACTACAGGTCTTTGGTAAAAATGAAACAATGGAACTCAAACTTTCAGAAAGCAAGGGATACCTGTATTTCCAATTTGTCTCCTCCTTTCTCTCCTCCTAGTCCTTCTCGAATTCTCTCAACCCTGTTAATGCTCTCAGCAGGATCAGCAGTGGTCATTTCTCAGCCCTCATCTTGCCAGACCCTCAGCCTGTTTGATACAGTTGCTCATTCCTCCACCCAGAAGCATCTTCTTCCCTGGGCATCTTGGCCACCAGCTGTCCTGTCTTTCTCCTGTCCCCCTGCTCACACCGAGGGCCATAGGGCCACCAACTCCTCTCTTTCTACGCTCACTCTCTACAGGATCTTTCAAGTCAGGATCCTCTCAAGGCTTTGAATACCATCGTTTATGCTGATGGCCCTACAGTTGATCTCCAGCCCAGAATTCCAGATTCGAATTTCCTATTGTCCGCTCAGTATCCGCATTTGGAAACCTAATAGGCACCCCAAACCTAATACGTCTGAAACTGAGTGCCTGCTCTCGCTGAACGCCTGCTTCTCCCACAGCCTTTTCTCCATCTCTGTAAATGGCAACTCTGTCCTTCCAGTCATTCAAGTCAAACGCCCTGCTGACATCCTCCACTCCTCCGCTCTCCTCACACCCCACTTCTGGCCCTATAGCAAATTCTATCGGCCCCACCTTCTAGGCAGAATTTGACCACTTGTCTCCACCTTCATGGCTACTCCCTGATCCCCCTCTTGAATTGCCGCCGTGGCCTCCCACTGGCGTGGCCCCCACAGTGTGTGCTCAGTGCAGCAGCTCGGGTTGATCCTGTTAAGTGTGAATGAGGTCACATGGTTCCGCTGCTGGGCCTCCAGGGATGACTTCCTGGGCCTGCAGGTCCTCCCTGACCTCACCTCCTCCCATGCCCCCCACCGCCCACTCTGGTGCAGCCATGTGCACCTCCTTGCTGCCCCTGAGCACGGCAGGCTCACTCCCAGCCTGGGGCCTCTCCACCTGCAGATGCCTCCATCTGTCCCCTCGGATCCACTCACAGCTCCCTGTGTCCCCTCCTTCAAGTGTTCGCTTGATTTACAATCCTGTGTGACTGAGCACACACGCATGCACACACTGCCTACTCCTCCTCCCTGCTTTATTTCTCGCCACAGCACTGTTCATCCTTTTTTTCTGACTTGTTAGTTGATGGTCTCCCTCCAGCAGAATGTAAGTTCCTTGAGGGCAGGGGTTTTTGTCTAGCTTGTTACTTCACTGCATCCCCAGTGCCTGGCACCCCTTTGATGTTTATGGAACGAATAGGTGCCTGAGAGGCGTGTCCGAGGGGCCAGGACTGGCCGAGATGCTGGTCAGAGCAGGGAAAGAAAGCCTCAGTTGCTCGGTGAGTCACAGGGGAGGAGGAACCACAGTGCCTAATTAGCTGTTAATGTCTCATTAGGGCTCCTCCTCCAGATTATGTAAACAATGGCCAGGAGCACGTGGTCTGAATCCCCCAGCTCCACCTCCTGACCTTGTTCACCTGGGCCAAAGGAGGGAAGACATGCACAGGTTCCCTGGGGCCCCTGGGGTAGGGGAGAGCCGAGGAGGGCCCTGGATTCACTGCCCTCCCTCCTCTGAGTTTTAGGTGGACAGAGGCCATCAGAGGCCCAGCCCCACAAGAACAGTCTCCGGGCCTTTCCATGAACCCCAACTCAGAAGGCCATTGACCTCAATCTGACCCTGCTTCCTGCATCAGTTCTGTCCTGTGGAAGCTGTGGTCCCCTAGCTCCAACCCATCCCCAGCACCCAGCACGCCCAGTCTCTTCATCTGCCCATCCCGGCATCTCCCACCCTAGCCTGTGGAGAATTCTCAGCACCATGAGGGGCCCTCCCAGCGACGCACTCAGAGCATCCCTGCCCAGCTGCCACAAGGAGGGTGGGTGAGAAAGGGGAGAAGCCTCAGAGGAGACCCCAGACCTCCAGCGAGGACCCACCCAATGCTCCCAGCCTGGGCCTTGGAAGGGCTGTTAGAATTCAAATGGTTTTTCTCTCCTAGATACCTTAGCCCCTCTCTGACTGTCTCTACCATCTGTGAGGGCAGGGCCACTGAGCTGGACTAGGCCGAGATCAGGGGTGGGGAGCCCAGGCTTCTTAGGGCCGAGGTCCAGCCTTGAGGAAGAGGCCCCTCCTAGGCCTCACCCATCCAGCCTTGGTGCATTCTCAAGAGGCTTTGGGTTTTCTGCCTCACCCCTATCTCATACCCCTCACTGGGCACCAGACCCAAATGCCAGTAGAAGTGGGTGAGTCAGCCCGCAGGTACCTCAGGGCTTATCCTCCTGACCCCACTAGTGCCCTCTCCTTCGGTGCTTTTTTTTATAGTGGCTCATGGAAAGTCAGGCGGGGGAGTATGAGGGCTTGGCTGGGTGAGATGATGGGGCAAAGTGGAGGGGCTGGGACAGAGCAGGAGGGTTGGGGCAGGGAGAGAGAGCGGGTTGGGCCAAGGGCTTGGCCAGCAGGTTTCCCGCTGTGGCTGAGCCTCCGTACTTGTGTGGCTCTACCTCAGAGCTAGTCCTTCTTTGGGGAAGCTAGGATCTCCCGGCCACCTAAACCGGGAAGCCAAGCCAGGAGACTTAGGAAAGAAACTAAGCATGGGACTTTGGAAATTAGGCGACAAGCCCAATACGAACAGAACTGTCCCCTGCCTGGCCTGGATGGATTGGAGACCTGAGAAAACATCACAGTCTGTGTGTGTGTGTGTGTGTGTGTGTGTGTTTTAATGTTTATTTGTTTTTGAGAGACTGAGCATGAACGGGGGAGGGTCAGAGAGAGAGGGAGACACAGAATCCGAAGCAGGCTGCAGGCTCTGAGCTGTCGGCACAGGGTCCAACGCGGGGCTCGAACTCACGAACTGTGAGATCATGACCTGAGCCGAAGTCAGACGCTTAACCGACTGAGCCACCCAGGCGCCCCTCACGGTCTCTGTGTTTTAAGGAAGATTAGCCAGAAGCTGTGTGGGTAGGCCAGAGCCTGAGAGACCAGTTAAAAGACCACTGCAGGCAGAGTGCCAGAGTTGGGGACAGGGTGGCAGGAAGAACAGGTATGTTGGTCAGTACTGGATGCTTCAGGGCCCGATGGTGTTTGGATGAGTGAAGCTGAGGTAGGAAGATGCTTTGTAGGTGTTGGCCCCTGTCCATGGGGAAGATACATGCAGCCCTCTGTCCTCAGTCCCTGCAAGAAAGGAGGGTTGAGGTGAGTCCTTAGTGCTGGCAGGGACCTATTTGCGCTGAGGCCCTGAGACAGCATGCTCCCCACCCCACATGCACCCTCATAAACCACACACACACACACACACACACACACACACACACACAGTGTTAGCTGCCAAGCTGGATGAAAGCCCCATTTTCCTGACTCTCAGTCCAGCTATTCTTTCGACTCTATCTCCCTGTCCCATTTCACAGGTGGGAAAATAGAGGCCAGAGAGTTCCTGCTGCTTGACTCCCTGCACAGCAGAAGAACCCAGGGAGGCTTTCTCAACCTTTGAGATCAGGCTTTCAGCAGTTACTTCCATCCAACCCCAGCAGAGAATCTGTGTCCCTGATGTTCCCCTGACTGGCCTAGGCCAGCCCCACAGCATCTGGAGGATTCTGGAAAGAGACTCCTGTTTGCCCCTGCCCCTGCTTTTTTACTCAGGTCTGTGATATATGCCCTACCTTCTTCACAATTAGAGAAACACTTTGAAAAGCAAAAATGGCTACCCAAACCCAAGGCAGGGGTATCATTTTATTTTAGACTTACCTTTATTTCATTCAGAGCTCAGAGGCTCTTTCGCCTCAGTTTTTTACGTGAGCCTGAAAGATCTAGTGAGAACCTTCTCTGTTCTGCTACCCACCCTCCACCACTAAAACAGCCCTGACACCTCACCTGCGGCCTCATCTGAACCCTCCGAAGTTGAGCGCTCTCCTCTGAGGGCAGCAGCGGGGAGCATGGATTGACGGGTAATTGCTCCTTCAGGGGGAAAGTGCACTAGGTGTCCCCCTCCCAGGACCCACCTCGGTTTCACTTCCTGAGGCAGTCCTCCTCAGGAACCCATGCCCTGCCCAAACCAAGCCCTTCAAACCAATACCTTGACCTGGAGACAGTGAAAGGAGTCCTCCTCCCAGCTCCACCCCCTCCACCACCAGGGGTGGGAGACTGAGGGAGGGACGGTTCAGAGTCCCTGTAAGGAGCTGGGCAGAGGAGTGTCTAACTGGCATGCTGGGGCAGGGAGGGCAGGAGTCACTGCTCTCAGATGCAGAGCAGAACCAGGAAGAGGTGCTATGAGAAGGGCCAGGGGAGCCCTCCAGGTGGCCACATGCACCCCCACCCAAATGACTTTCAAGATCTAGCTCATCCTCTTACCACTGTGACCTTGGGCAGGTTACTTGACTCCTCTGTGCCTCACCTGCTTCGTCTTTAAAATGGGCCTAATATGAACTATTCCACAAAGTCGTGGCCGTAATTAAATAAGATAATACATGAAAGGAAAAAAGAAAACAGCCTGGCACTTGGAACTTGATAGTTTCTCAACTACCATGGTAACTTTTACCCTTATGGTAAATGTTAACCTTGTAACTCAGAGCACCAAATTTTGGAGCAGAGTACTTGGGTTCAAATCCATGCTCTGCCGTATTCTAGCTGTGTGAACTGATAAAATCATATAACCTCCCTGTGCTTCCGTTTCCTTATCTCTAAAATGCAGGTAATGATAGTACCCACCATGTAGGTTGTTGTAACTTGAAAGTGAATTAACATATGCAAAGCACTTAACAAAGTGACTGGTGCATCATTAGTAATCGATGATATTGCCTGTTAGTGGTAGTCAGTTGCAAGATTTGAACCCAGGTCTGTGTGACTATCTATGTTCTTTTTTTTTTTTAATGTTTATTTATTTTTGAGAGAGAGAGAGAGAGAGGGAGAATGAGTGGGGGAGGGGCAGAGAAAGAGGGAGACACAGAATCCGACGCAGGCTCCGGGCTCTGAGTTGTCAGAACGGAGCCCGACAAGGGGCTTGAACCCCCAGACTATGAGATCATGACCTGAGCTGAAGTCGGATGCTTAACCAACCAAGCCACCCAGGCATACCTCCCCAGTCCATGTTCTTTTTTTTTGTTTTTAATTTTTTTTAATGTTTATTTATTTTTGAGACAGAGAGAGACAGAGCGTGAGCAGGGGAGGGGCAGAAAGAGAGGGAGACACAGAATCTGAAGCAGGCTCCAGGCTCTGAGCTGTCAGCACAGAGCCCGACGCGGGGCTCGAACCCACGAACCGTGAGATCATGACCTGAGCCGAAGCTGGATGCTTAACCGACTGAGCCACCCACGTGCCCCTCCCCAGTCCATGTTCTTAAGCACCGTATTACATTCATGCCCTACCTCAGAGGACCACACATGGGCTCTTCCACATACTTCCATACGCTGCTCCCCTTTTATCCTGGGGCAGGCCTTCTGGCTCACACACCTGCCAGACCCTGTTCCTTCAGTGGCTGCCTAGAGGTGCTCCCGAAGATGTAAGCTTCGTGCAGACGTTGTCTGCACCATTTAAATTTTTGACACTCAGGTCAGTGAAGACAAGAGAAATAACTTCTGTTGGTACCAGGCCACAAATGGACCCAGGTCTCCACTCAGTGCCTCTCCTCCGCTCCCCTACTCCCTTACCCTGTCCTGTATCCCAGCCTTTAAAGGCACAGGGCTTGAGGCTGGCAGCCTCTTCCCACAGAATCCTCGAAGCCCAGGCTCACCCTCTAGCCCAGAAAGTGGTGGCAGGGCCAGATGGGCCCAGTGCTCCCTGTAGCCCCCCAGGAAGCCTCAGCTAGCCTTGAGCTCTGTGCTTCTCTTTCCACCTCTTCCAGCCTTCTACACACACACACACACACACACACACCCCGGATCCCAGAGCAGTGTCACATGCTGGAAGGAGAACGGGATTTGAGGTCAGAAGATCTGAGCTGTCCTCTTGGCTGTGTGAGGTGGGCAAGTCCCTCACACTCTTTGTGCCCCAGATTCCTCAGAAGGTTCAGCAACTTTTTTGTATGTTACTTTAATCTCTCTTTTAAAAATTTCTTATTAGGGGCGCCTGGGTGGCTCAGTAGTTTGAGCGTCCGACTCCTGATTTCGGCTCAGGTCATGATCCCAGGATGGTGGGATCGAGCCCTGTGTCGGGCTCCCATGCTGAGCAGGGAGCCTGCTTGAAACTCTCTCTCTCCTTCTGCCCCTCTTCCCCTGCTCATGCTTTCTCTTTCTCTAAAAATAGAAAATGAAATAAAAATGAAACTTTTTAATTAAATAAAATATGAAGACATGTGTTCACATATTTCAGTTTTTAAAATCTTACAGTATGCAGATAAAGCAAATGCTATTTGCTTGTCCTTCGCTGCCTTGCCCAGTGGTAAGTGCTGCGATCAGTTGTCTCCTTCTGGACCTTTCTACATGCATTTTATAGGTATTTGCTATATAGGCTTGTATGACATATAGTTTTGTGAGTTTTTTGTTGTTGTTATTACAGAAAGGGGATCGTATGAGGCAGATTTTTGTGCAGCTTGTTCTTTTCTAATAATAGCGTATATCAGAGATGTTTCTGCCTTGGTGCTGCTGCCCGTAGTTTATTTAACCATTTCCTAGTTGAGAGTTTAGGGTTTCCAGTATTTCACTGTTAGAACCAGCGCTGCTGTAAATGGCCTTGGGCGTGCTGTTTTGCACACTCATGCTGGCATTTCTGTAGGATGGACATGGTCCACGAGCTATTTTTTTATGCTGACTCAACACATTGTAAGGCCAGCGTTTTGCATCCGGTGCCTGTTTGTTGCTGGCTCTGAGCTGGCTTCTCCACGGCGTGGCTCCCCCAGCCTCACCTCTGGGAGGACAAGAGACATAAGCCCAGGTCCTGGACACAGCAGGGTCAGGCCAAGTGTGTGGCCAGGGGGCCCAGCCAACAGGGTGAGCCAGGAAAGTTTGCCTTTGGCTCC
Source organism: Lynx rufus (assembly GCF_022079265.1). NCBI lineage: Eukaryota > Metazoa > Chordata > Mammalia > Carnivora > Felidae > Lynx > Lynx rufus. The sequence goes on along the minus strand of NW_025814889.1, from coordinate 76,681,167 downwards.
TCTGCCCTCTGTGCATGCCCCCTCCCCCTGCAAGCCCACTCTGCCTGCTTCTCTATCAGAGTAGGAGACAGATGGTCACTACCTCGCCCAGCGTCCCAGAGCTAGTGAGGAGCGGAGTTGAGGCTGCAATCCAGGTCAGGCGGACTTCCAAGCCCATGCTCATAATCGCCCCCACCTCTCCACCTTTGAGGGGGTCATGCCTTGATGTCCCCTGGCACGGAAGAAAAATGACCATCAGCAAGCCACTCACTGGCTCTGAGACTCCTTTCCTTGTATGTAAAATAGTGATAGTAATTCCCACCTCCCAGGGCATATTGGGTGACAGAAATGAGATAAAGGATTAGTGTGTGAAAGGGCAACTCAGATGTAAATTAATAGCCTCCTAGACCCACTCCTGCCTCTTGCCCCTAACCCATGCTCCTCCTCCCACATGCTCCTCCTCTTGTGTTCAGCTGGCCACCAACTCTAGGAAGTACCCGTGTCCTTTCAGATGTCAGCGGTCAAACCAGCTGAGATCTTAGCTGCCAGATGTTAACTATAACCAAGATATCCACTCCCAACCAAAACGTTAGTTAACGATGCTTACCAACACCCAAGATTATCAGGCTACTTGCCCCTGTAATGAATGCAAGCTCATAATGTAATCTCTGATAATTTGCTTTCATTAGACTGTCAATTCTCTGAAGGCAAGCTCCTTGGAACATAGTAGGTGCTCAATAAATATTGGTGGGACTAAATGAGGGAAAGCCTGCAGCTGACTCGCAGGCATGAGGTTGCAGCGACAGGTGCAATGGTATTGGAATCTGGGGCAGGCTATCCCAGAGAGCACCACGTAGATAAGCATCCGTGGCTATAGGCCAAGGGCAGGGGCGGAAATCACTTCATTCCTCTTCCTTCCAAGAGCAAAGCCTGCTGGCTGCTGTAGGAGGCCTCCTGGGTGGGTGCTCCATGGAGGAGCCACCCCCAGACCTGGTTGGGTCCGAGCCTTCTAGGTTGAGAGAGTCAATTTCATTAGCTCACCCAGGGGTGACCAGGTTCTGAGAAATCAACCAAGCAAGCCACTGATTGATAAGCCAGATCAGCAATTTATTAACTTATGCTGGCAGCATGACTGCTAAGCAGCCTGTAGCATTCAAGTCGGTCCCTCTCCTTGCGCGTTCTCTCTTTAGAGGGCAAATTTATGTGAGAATCCGAATCCTATTCAGAAGGAGCCGAGTAGAATGAAGTGACAGGATACGAAAGAACAATAAACATTGAGGCCGCATACATCTACTTACCCTCAAAACCATGCCATAGTGTGGTCATTATTACTGTCCCACTTGGTAGAGGAGGACACTGAGGTCAAGTGGGTGATGGTTACTGAGGGGTGGAACCGGCACTCAAACCCGAGCGGTCCGACTCCAGTCCTGCAGTCTCATGCACCGTTCCCTCAACGCTGCTGAGCTCAGGGAGCCTGACGTGCCTGGCACAACCCCCCCTCAGCCCTGGCTGTGGCTCTCCGCGTTCCTTCTGTTAAGGCTGCGTAGCGTCCCCTAGTAACATTTCCACCTCCTGGATGAGCTGTTGGAGACACCTGGCTCTCAGCAGCAGCATACACGTGTTCTCAAGGGGGCACCCCTCCTTCTGCATGTAACAACTATAAAGCCACATTAATAGCTCACGTCCATTAAGTTCGTACCACGTGTCAGGCACCGTGCCAGCCACTTGGTGTGCATTATCTTATTCTCACGGCCTCAGGAGGCAAGCACACTCAACTCCCTTTTACAGACCTGGGCTCAGGGAGGCTGCCTTGCCCAGGGTCCCAGAGCTAGTGAGGAGCAGAGTTGAGGCTGCAGTCCAGGTCGGGCAGACTTGCAAGCCCATGCTCATAATCACCCCCCGTCCCCACCTTTGAGGGGGTCATGCCTTGATGTCCCCCCGTGCTGGAGCTGTTCCGTATTGGAGCCTCTGGCCCTTGAGCTCTAGTCCCTTTCTCTCTGTCCCTTTCCCCACTGCTTCTGCCACACCGAATTCCTCACTTTTCATACCATGGCCCGCGCCTCCCCATGCCTTCTCTGTGTAGCAAACTCCTACTCATCCTTCGAGGCCCAGGCAAAATGTCACTTCTCCTGGGCTACCTTCCTCCTGCTCAAGCAGCCCTAATAATGGAATTTACCAAGGTTTCTTTTTTTTTTTTTTTAATGTTTATGAATTTAGTTTGAGAGAGAGAGAGTAAGGGGGGGAGCAGAGAGAGAGAGAGAGAGAGAGAGCATCTCTGTACTGACAGCACAGAGACGGATGCGGGGCTCGATCCCACAAGCCATGAGATTATGACCTGTGCTGAAATCAAGAGTCTGACGCTCAACTGACTGAGCCACCCCAGGTGCCCTCTGAGTTTTACTGCAATCATCTGGAAGTGTTCCCCACTAAGCGGTGAGCCCGGAAGGCAGACATGGTGTTGTCTCTGCCAGCAAATCGCTTGCACCAACTCTTGCCCTACACGTATTTATTGCCTAATGAACGTTCCAGAGGACCCAAGGAACACAGGTCTTCCACACACAAGTTACGGAAGAGCCGGGCACAGCCCGGTTAACAAGAATGTGAATGCATTTTAAGAATCCCAATCCCAGGTCGACCAGTGGCTCATAACCTTTGGGTTGCTAGTGGAACTTTTTGGCTTCATTCTCCCAGAAAACTACACCATGCCTGGGAAGTGTCATATGCCATTTCTAGCGGCTGTTCTGCTTCCTGTTCTTGGACCCCAGAGAATAGCTAAGTGGGAGGAGTAAGAATCAGTGTCGACAGTAGGAAGGTCTGGTAAGGGGGCAGCAGGGTGGCAGAGAGGAGCTGCCTCTAAGGGAATAACTGTTCCTGGTCCATGAGGCCAAGAAGGTGCCCTGGGGAGAAAGTGTTTCCTGGCAGGAGACACATTAACCCCTGGTGCTGCCCATGAACAGTGGAACAGAATGGCTAAGCGTGGGGGCCCTGGTGCCGGCCTGCTCAGGTTCAAATCCTCGCTTTGCTACTTCCCAGCTGTGTAACCTCAGGCGAGAACTTAATATCTTTGGGCCTCGATTTCCTCTGGGAATAATCCCTACTCAAGGAACGTTATTAGGACTAAGTGGGCTAATTTCTGCAAAACACAGAAGAAGTACCTGTTTTCTCCTCACTGTTACATGAAGCATTCACTCATCTTCTAAGGGCAGGGCTCTGAAGCAATGGTGAGAAGACTAGGCCTCAGCTTGAAGGTCCCCTCCTCCAGAAAGCCTTCCCAAGCTCACTGTCAAACTCACACGGGTCGGGTTCCTCTTTACCGGCCACCCCCCTGTGGCACTTCGCATTTCTCTTTGGTTACACTCATACTAATAACTAGTTCCCCTCCAGACTCTAAGCTCTATGAGGTCGGGGATCTTGTCTGTCTTGTTCTTTACTATTTCCCTGTGCTTGGCACATAGTAGGTGCTTGGGAAACAGGTGTTAATTAGAGATGGAAGGTGTTGGGAAAGTTCCAGATTCGGGCTGTTTCAGGAGGGTCACTGAGTGGCCAAACCGTATATGATGGTAACAAAATTGGAGAGGGCCTGGGTGGGGACACTGGGCCCCCTTGGTCAGTGTCAGAGTGATGGACTTTCTGACTTCTCTCTTTTCCCCCTTCCCTCAGTTCCTGGCATTTGACACCCAGTTGCTGATGGGTAACCGACGCCACTCACTGAGCCCTGAGGAGTATATTTTTGGAGCCCTCAACATTTACCTAGACATCATCTACATCTTCACCTTCTTCCTGCAGCTTTTTGGCACCAACCGGGAATGAGGAGCCCTTCCTTCCTTCCTTCCTTCAAAGAATGTCCCCTTGCTGGTCCTCTGACCCTCCCTGTGCTCCTGCAAGCCCAGATATAAAACTAGCTGCCAGCCCATCCTGTGGCCTCCCCTCAGCCCGACACTCACACCCTCACCCTCTGCAGCTTGTACCCAACCACCAGGGGCCCTGTGGAACTGAGGTCACACCATCCCCTGTGCTGCCCCTTCCCCCCAGTTACATCTCCCAAAGTGGACAGTCAAGGCTGGAGGCTCCCCTGGGTTTGAGGACCCACAGAACGAGTGGGAGGAGCCCGACAGGATTCCAGATGTGGGAAAGGGGCCCCAGGAAGCCTGACTGAGGCCTGCACCCCACCAGAGTTCCTCCTAAGACTGCCACAGCTGTGTGACCTTGGGGCACACTGTCCTGTGTCCAATCCACTCCTCCCTTCTTTCCTTCCAGATCAGGCACTGACCCTTGTAAGGAAGGGGATGGGAGGACAGCTGGGCAACGAGGCGAGGCTGCTCTGCAGGGTGGGGGGATGTGGGGGGACCAAATGGTTGTCCCAGACTGCCAGTCCTCTCTGAGCTTTGGGACTAGCAGCTTGTTCTCGGCACTTGAGCCCTGGGGCCAAGAGCAATGGGAGAGGGACAGGATACCAGCGCCATCTGCACTTGCCTTGGTTTAGCTTCCTGGGCCATGATGGAGCACTGTTGGGGCAGGAGGTGGGGACAGGGGGCTCTGCTCCTAAGTGGGGACCTACCTGTCCTGGGGCTGTAAGGGAGGTGGGAGTCGGCAGCCTGCCGAGAGGCGTGGGCTCTGTAGTAGCACCCATTCACCCAGACCTTCATCTCCCTGGGGGTGTTTGAGGTTGGCAGGACTGAGACCCATATTCCCACATCCTCTTCTCTTGATCCCCTGGCCTGCCCCCGACCCCACGCCTGAGGCTGAGTGGAGTGCTTGGGCCCTAGAGGATCGGATGTTCCTGGAGAGGGAGGGTTATTCTAGCTGCTGAACAAGCCTCCGTGGGAGGGAATCCTGCCTTGCCCCACGGCCTTTGTGCGCTTCTTATTTCCTAAACTCTCCCCCATCTGCTGCCAGGCCTCCTGAGGCCTCAGCTGGCAGTGCCCCCATGTCCCTCCCCCTGGCTTCTCCGGCCATTCAGCCCGGAGTCCTAAGCCCGCTCCATTCCTTATCTCCTTATCTCTCCAATCTGGAAGCTGTTCAGCTGATGCTAACAGCCAGGGCCAGTCCCTCCAGCTGGTCCCATGTGATGAAGTCGGGTCTCCTTATCAGCCTCCAGGCGGCTGAGATCTCCGGCAGGGTGTGCGTCAGCCACCCGGCCCCCTGCAGGCCCTGCTGGGGAGGGGACCAGGGGGCCACACCTGGGGGAAGTGTGTAGCCGGCACCCAGCAGCCGACTCTGGGCCAGTGGAAAGTTACTGGGTGGAGTCAGGGAGGCTCAGATACCTGCACCTTCCCTTGGCCTCTCCCTCCAGGGCTCGCCTCTCTCCCCTGTGCTGGGGGCTCTGTTTGCTCTTGGAGGGAGTGACTAGGTATGTTACCTGTCTGTTTTGACTCTTCCCTCTCCGCCCTTCCTGTTGCCAGCTTCCAAAACACACTGCAGAAGCATTTGAAATTTTGTTCCACCTTGGGTATTTGAGGACAGAGGGAACCAAGAACAGATGGTGGTGTTGGTGGATGAGACAAAGGCAACTGGGAGCATGGCTGGGATGCCTACTCTGTGCTGGTCTAAGTCAGTCCGTGAAAACAATCCTATAAAGGGAGTAGCCTGCATATACCGACTGCAGAGGGAAAAGCTGAGGCGATTGCGGGGACTGGTAACGAGTCCAAGGTCATACAGCTGACAGACAAGGTTGGGGCTGGAATGAGACTGGGCAGTCAGGCCTTGACAGCTCTGGAGATTTGTTGGCCTCAGTGCCACCCCTGGCCTCCCCCTCCCCCCACTACCACCACCAAATTTTGTACTTTGTAGTTGCCACCTTCTGGGCACAAGATGGGAAACCGGAATCTGGTTTCTGATTCACGGCCTCACTGCCGATGGGCTCATGGTATTAAGCTGTGATTAGTTTCGTATCAGCAAGATGGAAGACCATGGCCAGAGAGGTGCCAGAACACTTACTTGCACTGACTTCCTTATGCAGTTGCTACCTTTCTTCACTTCCTCTCCTGAGCTCTGGTCCTAGCTCCAGAGGCACCACTCCCCCACTCCTTGGCTGCTATTCTCAGCCTGGGCCTTGGTCATGTTTCCCAGAATCCTCCTGTCCAAGTCCTCCTCTTCCTGGGACAGTTTTTGCAGAAATAGGATTGAGAAGCTTATCCAAGGCTGGGCTCCAAAAGCTTGGGGGAGGAGGTAAGCCCTCAGCAGCAAACAACACGACTGGGCAACTTGGCATTCTCAAAGCAGCGTGTGCTGTCCAGTCTCCCGCTCCGGGTCCTGGGAGGGATCCGGGACACAGTGAGCTGGCAGCAGAGTCAGGGCTCGGTGCCCTCGTCCCGCTGCATCAAGGCCAGAAAGAGCCCCCAAGAACACCTGGATGGGCCTTGGAAGGAGGAAGGGGGTGGGGGAAGGTGTTACAGGAATGTGGGATTAGGAGAAACCTGAGCTGACCAGGTGCCACAAGCTGCAGAGAGGAGAGACCGCTGGCCCCATACATTTTTGGCAGGGGTGGGGCTGGGCCCAGGAAGGGGTAGTTGGATTTTACAGAGCTGGAGGCAGCCAGGAATCTGACCATCTGTGATGAAGTCGGAGGAAGACAGATCAAGAGATCTTCTCCTGGGATTGTAGCTGGGCGCCTGGGAGGCACAGGGAATTCCCGGGACTCCTGCCCCAATTCCCAGGTGCATGTGTGGCTCCTGTGTTGCCCGTGGAAGCCCAGGAATCTCAGGGGAGTCAAGATCCAACAGATACCCGTATGTTAAAAGGCTCTGCCTCTTGCTCCCTCAGCCTCCTGGGGACAAGTCCAGGAGCTATCAGCTCGCCCGGTGGTGGGGGGGGGGGGGGGGGGGTGCTGGATTTCACACAAGCCCTTTGCTGCCCCTCGGTGGCCGCCTGAGGAAAAGCAGGGTCTGGTTCTGCAGGGAAGAAGCATAAGGGCTGTGTGTGGCCTGTTTCAGGCAGGATTTGGTTTTCACTCTCGGCTCTTCTCAGACCTCTCTCCTCTTCGGCCTCCGACTCATCCCTTTAGTCCAAGCATCGTCACACCTCTGGGACACTGTTCACCTGTCTGCTGGAAACCACCCTGCACCACCCGGCAGCCAGAGCTTTCTCCCAAGTGACTGAGGGCAGACATACCGCCAGACACAGTCCTTTTGGCCTCAGCTCCTCCAAGTTTCCCAGGGTCCGCGCCTGTTCCCTTCCCTGGCCTCACCTTCCTGGTCCGTGACTGACAGGAGATAAGAATAAAATTATGACACCTGAACCATTTCCTCGGCCTGCCTTTTGCTTGTCGCCTCAGATGGCCAGGGAGTCTGTGTGTGAGGTTTAACTCAGATTCAATGTGAAAAGTTCACACCAGAGCTGTTTCTCCCAGCATAGCTAAGTGTGAATTAAATCTCCACATTTATCTTGATGTGGAAAAAGAAACACTGATCTTCCTGTCCGTATATACCCTTTGCAGAGGCTCTTGGGATCCCTGGACCCGTCACAGCCCTACCAGAGGTGCCTCCAGATAGGGAACCTTCCAGGGAAGCCTTTGTGCATCGTTCTGTTAGAAGATGCTTCCTTATTTTGACCCAAAATCTGTTCCTCTAGAAGGAGGGCCTATGTTGTAGCTGGAAGGATCCCCAGGAGCAGTAGCTTTAAGAGTCACCCCTCCTGTGGAGCCTTTCTCAGTCCTTCCCCCAGGTACCCTCACTCACCCCTCCTAGGAGCCCCCCTGCCCTGTACCACCCTGGTTACATTTTAATCGCTCTTTCTATCTCCTATGACACTTGAGCTCCTTGAAGGCATGAACTGTGTCTTGTTCACCCTTGAATCCACAGGACTTATGGCCAATAGTCTCAATAATGCCTTTTGGATGAACGGAGGGATGAATGAATCTGCGCCAACCCGTTGGTTTTACTGAGGAGGAAACTGAGGAGCAGAAGGTGCAGTGATTTGTCCAAGTTTATACACGAGTTAGTGACTGCGAGTGGGACCAGAAGGCACGTGGGGTGGAGATTACACTGCCGAGTTCCTTCAGGGAACTTGGGGCCGAGGGTGCCGTGTGGGAGGGGGACACACCACACTGAAGCAGTGGGAGACAGTCTCCTCTTCTGTGACAAGGTTTTGGTATAAATTCAGCTCTAGCAGGGAAACGAGCAGGGCAACATTGAGGGGACCCTGAAGAGAGAATGAACAACACGTATTAAGCACTCGCTGTGTACTAAGCACTTCCATAGACAACAAAGATAGGAGAGGGAGAAAACAGTGTTGCAGAACAGAAGACGTAGACGACAGCTCCTGACTACTCAGCTGATGGTCCCAAGGAAACGCTCTTTACAGCATCCCTGGCAGGGAAGCAGGTGCTGAGATGTGGAACAGTGAGGGGAGTGGGGTTCTGAGTCAGGGTCTAGAGCGTATGAAAGGCTGAGCCTTGCAGACTGGTAGAAAGGGAGGGAGGGCCGGCTACATAGGCGGGGTCGGCAACACGGGCTCCCTCAGCTCTTCCAGCTTCCAGCCAGCCCTTCAGCCCCACTGGGTCTGTCTTCGGCCCACTCATTCTTCTTCCTTCGTTTCCTAGGGCTGCAGTAACAGATGACCACAAACTGGTCGCTGAAAACAACAGAAGTGAGTTATCCTCACACAGTTGTGGAGGCTAGAAGCCTGAAATCAAGGGATCAGTAGGGTTGGTTCCTTTTGGAGGCTCTGGGGGAGAACACATTGCATGCCTCTCTTCTAGCTTCGGGCGACTCCTAGCAATCATTTCCTTGGCTTGTGGCTGCCCTCCCATCTCCACCTTTGTCTTCACATGACCTTTGCTCCTGTGTGTCTGCGTCTTGAATCTCCCTCTCCTTTCTCTCATAAAGCTACCTGTCCTGGATTTAGGGCCCACCCTACGTTCAGGATGATGATCTCTTCTCAAGGTCTTGAATTACGGCTACAAAGACCCTATTTCTGAAAAAGGTCACTTTCCCAGATACCGGGGTGTTAGAACTTGGACATCTCTGCTTGGATATCACGATACAATCCACTATACCATCCGCTCCCTTCTGGCAGCTACTGTCTCAAGCGGTGGCCTTCAAGCACATCCGTCACCTACACCCCCTGGGGATGGTCCTCGCACCAAGGCTCTTCATTCACATTCCCAGGCTCCTAAGTTAGGCTGGAGAAATGACAGAGCTGAGCTGACCTGGTTCACTTCACATATGTCATCTGCTCTCACTCAAGCCTGGCTACTCCCAGCAAACTTATGTTTGCCCTCTTGCTGATTACATACACACACACACACACACACACACACACACACACACAAACACCTACCTACATACAGACACTCATACACACAAAGATCCTTTCTGCCCAGCCTACTAACCCCAAACCTTCCCCAAGATCTCTGGTTTCTTTTCTGGGAAAACTTTGCCAAAAGAAGTGAGCCTTATCCTGTCCCTCCAGAGCTCTATGCCTCTTTATTAGCTCCTTTTTCTCCATGCTAAGGAGGCTAGATGCTCTAGCCCAGAGACCCAGCTGGTCCAGTCTTCCAGCCATGCCCATCAAGTGGCAGCCATTTGAGGGAAGAAGCCATTTTGGAAGTAGATCCCCTAACTTTGGCTATTTCAGCCCCTAGCCATTTGAGTTTTCCAAGCTGAGGCCCAAGACATCACGGAGCATAGACAAACCATCCCCTGTATGCCTCATCCCAATTCCTAATCCACATAAACCACGAGCATAATAGTTAATGCCACTAAGTTCAAAGTAGTTTGCTCTGCAGCAACATAGTTTGGTTGCTGGAAGGGAGACGCTGCCATAGGAAAACTTAAAACATCTGCCATTTCTTGGGCATTCCAGGTAATAGGAGACACCGGCCAGACCTCAATGAGTCTGTTAGGGAAGGCTAGACAGGCTTCAAGGAGAAGGAGACTGCAGGTGAAAGTTCAAGGGAAAGTTGAGAAAAATGTACTTGGAAGCTGGAGGAACAAAGACCCTTGTGTCATGGTAGAAACTTCCGCAAGACTTTTAGCTGCACTAACTTGAAAAATAGAAAAATACCTGACAAACTGATGTCGCTAGCTAGAAAGATTTCCAGGCGGAGCGTTGAAAGCGTCAACTGTCTTATTTTGGCTTCGTATCATAAGAAACAGATAGTGAGAGGAAAGCTAAAGAAGAAATTGTTCTGTTTTTGAGCAGAATTTGGAGGAGGTATAAAAAGGCCATGACAGTCTTTCGAGCTAGCTAAGAATTCTCAAAATAATAAAGGGCCCCATGGCAAAGATCAAACCCAGGACACTGTCAGGAAAACACAGTCTCCTGGAGAAGACGAGGCCGGAAGTATGATTGTAAGGTCCTCTTAAACCCTCAGCGGGGCGCCTCGGTGGCTCCGTGGGTCAAGCATTTGAGTCTTGATTTCAGCTCAGGTCACCGTTTCACGGCCAAGGGATTGAGCCCCGCCTTGGGCTCTGCACTGGGCATGGAGCTGCTTGAGATCCTCTCTCCCTATCTCTCTGCCCCCACCCCCTGCTGACATATACACTTCCTCTCTTGAAATAAATACATTTAATTTTTTAAAAAAGCCCTCAGAAAGATCTAAAACGGTGCCTCCATGGAATCTTTCAAACAGACAGAAGTACTCCTAGAGTCTTCAAGGCATTCGTCGCACAGCCGCTCTGCTTCTAAAGATCTTGAAGAGGGGCGCCTGGGTGGCGCAGTCGGTTAAGCGTCCGACTTCAGCCAGGTCACGATCTCGCGGTCTGGGAGTTCGAGCCCCGCGTCAGGCTCTGGGCTGATGGCTCAGAGCCTGGAGCCTGTTTCCGATTCTGTGTCTCCCTCTCTCTCTGCCCCTCCCCCGTTCATGCTCTGTCTCTCTCTGTCCCAAAAATAAATAAACGTTGAAAAAAAATAAATAAATAAAGATCTTGAAGAGACTCCCTCGGCAGCCTCACTGGGGGCCCAAGACAGGGGGGGCCTTGTCTCAGAGAGACTTATGAGTGCAAGTTGTCTGATGAAGTGAACTCCAGTGAGATTCATAGCAAAAAGACAGAATGTATAAGACTTGTATTGGTTGAAGCACCACCAGCTCAGCCTGCAAAGGAGAGAAATAATACAAAGTGAAAAGCGGCCTTTGGACTCTTGGACTTCTAAGGGCAGGAAGCAGGCTGAGAAAACTACTCAGCTGTAATATGGGCTATTTCCTATAGAAAAGAAAGTGACTCCAAAGGCAAAACCAGGAGGCCAGAGGGTAGAGTTAAGAGCCACAGGTGATCATTGCCAAGGAGCAATACTGGGCCCTAGTCAAGGAACTGGTAACAGGTAGCCAGCTGGAGTTCAGAATTGCTATAACCAATGTCTGCGGTGGACCTCACCTTTCTCCCTTTTGAGCCAGAGCCTCTATTGTAGTTGTCCTACGCCTGTCCAGCTCCTGTACGTTGTGTGTGTGTGTAGGTGGGTGGGGGTAAATAACTTGTCTTTAGTTCAGATTAAGAACACCCTTACCTAAGGAACCAAATGTGAGGAGCTTCACATGTGCATAGACTTGATTTAGATGTGATTCTGGACCTCAAACCTAAGCCTGATGTTGTAGTGGGAAGAAACTTTGGGGGGCCTCGGGAGGGACATGAGGCCAGAGGGTAGAACAGAGCAGTTTAAAACAATGACCACAGTTCTTTGACCAATGGAATGTGATGGAAGTGCTCTTGTGTGAGTTCTGTGAGTTCCCTGGCCAGCAGCTGTGGCAGAAGCCCTGGTTGAGCCCGACGGGACCTCCTTGGTTCAGAAGCTCTTCACTGGACCAGTCCCTATGGCACTGTGATGGAATGTACTGAGTGACCGGCCCCGGATCATATATTCATCCCTGAGCTGCACTCACTGATGGGGATGGGGAATATGAGGGATATTTCCCCAAAGGATAATCAGAGTGTGGCTCCCAGAGAATGTTGAATGCCAATCGGCCAAAAACAGCACATGTCTACCACCTTAAGACAGAGAGTCTGTCCTCAGGGAACTCAGCATAGTGGTATGGAGGTGACAGGAAAGTGACTGTAATGTGGTAGGTGCCACGCTAGCATAGTTAGATGAAGAGTTAGAAAAGTCTTCTTGGAGAACTTTGAGCTGGATCTTAAAGGATGAGTCCATTTTATTCAAGCAGGCAAGAGAAAAGAGGGCCTTTCAGACAAAAGATACAGCTTGAACAAGGGCCTGGTGTGTGTGTGTGTGTGTGTGTGTGTGTGTGTGTGTGTGTTTGAAGGGCCCAATAACTGACATTGTGTGCCTCTTCTAGCATGATGTATTATCAAGGACGCATTCTACTTATGTAATTTCTACCAAAAAACTCAAAGCCTGAATCTGATACACGAGGAAACGCTAGACAAAACCAATCAAGGGATATTCCACAAACTAACTAGCTTGTATTCCTTACAAATGTTCTGCAATGAACAAGTGATAAAGAGCACACTTAACACGATGAGCCCTGAGTAATATATAGAATTGCTGAATCACTATACCATATACCTGGTACTGGTATAACACTGTTAACTATACTGGAATTAAAATGTTTAATTTAATACAAAAGAGATCTAAAATTTTTTAAAATGTTCTGAAATGTAGGCTTTCGGTGTTATCTCCAAAAGAGACTATAGCTCCATTGAAGCTCAGTGGGTAATACATAAAACATTAATTTGCTTAATATTGATCAAATATACAGATACACACATATATTTTATGTATGCTTACGAAGAAGAAAAAAATCTAGGTGGATATACGTTAAAATGTTCATTGTGGTCATCTCCAGGTGATGAATAAGACTTCGGGTCTTTTCTGGTGGCTTATCTAGATTTACCAATTTTTCTGTATTGAAAAATTACATAACTCAGATAATAAAATATACTATAGGGGTGCCTACGTGGCTAAGTCGGTTATGTGTCGGACTTCGGCTCAAGTCATGATCTCACAGTTTGTGAGTTCAAGCCCTGCTTTAAAATTTTTTTTTTTTCAACGTTTATTTATTTTTGGGACAGAGAGAGACAGAGCATGAACGGGGGAGGGGCAGAGAGAGAGGGAGACACAGAATCGGAAACAGGCTCCAGGCTCTGAGCCATCAACCCAGAGCCCGACGCGGGGCTCGAACTCACGGACCGCGAGATTGTGACCTGGCTGAAGTCGGACGCTTAACCGACTGCGCCACCCAGGCGCCCCCAAGCCCTGCTTTGAGTAAGCACGAGCCCAATTGCTCTCTCTCCCCCTCTCTCTCTCCCTCTTTCCCCTTTGTGGGATTCTCTCTCTCTCTCCCTCTCTCTCTGTCCCTCATTCACTTGCACCCTCTCTCTCAAAAAAAATACATTTATACTATAAAGAAAAATTCAAAGAATAAATAGACAACAAAGAGGGAAGAATGATAGGAAAGAAGGAAAGGAGGAAGGGAAGGCAGATGGAAAGGAAATTGGCAGTGTGACAGTGACAAAGTATCACCTACTTGGTGCATGAAGTATCCTTTCCTGAGTCTTACTTTGTTCGTCCTCTTGGTACAACTGTACATTGTTGAGAACCTATTCCTTCTTTATAAACCAAGCATTCATTCAGGTAGGTGGCATTTATTTAGCTGCCAGCACCGTGCAGTTGGGGACGCAAAGACAGGACATGGTCACTTCCTTCAGTAAGTTCCGAGTAACTGAAAAAAATTGCAATGTTGTATGATAAAGGCAGTAACAGACTCATGTAGGTAGAGGGAGGGAAATACTCTTTCTGAAGAAGAGCGTGTGGTGCTGTCCCACAAAAGAGGACACACGTGAGCTGGGTCTCAGAAAAGTAGGAATTGCCGGGGTACGGGGGGGTAGATGCCAGGCATAGGGAACAGCATGTGCAAGGACATGGAGCTCCCACCCAGCCTATTCAGGGACTACTAGTGGTTCAGCGTGGCTGGAATAGAGATGTTAGAATGGGGAGGGGAGTGGGCGGAGGAGATGAAGCTGGAGAAACAGGCCAGTGTTTAGAGGACCTTGTGGATCATCTTTGCCACTCAAGGCCGCTCCGTGGGCCAGCAGCCTTGGCATTACTTGGGAGCCTGTCAGAAGTCCAGACCCCAAAACTCCTGAATCAGGATCTGCATTTTAACAAGAGGTTCAGGTGAGTCACGTGCATATTCATGTTTCAGAAGCCCTTTGGACTTCATCCTGTAGATACCAGGGAGCCTGACAGATCTGTCTTCCCTTCATGTCCTTAGTAAGGGAAAGGGTGGGGTTCTTCATCTTCTCTTCTAGGTTTCTTCACCAGCTCCTCTGCCTCCGCTAACCCCAGAACATTCCAGGCCTCCACCCCACTGTTCCCTTCACAGACCTTGCCTCAGCCACATTATCGTCAACATGCCTTACAAAATTCTTGAATGTAGGGAATCCCTTGGGTTTGAAAGATGTAAATGGAAAGGGTAGGATTCTATGATTCTATGGAAGGATACTTTGCATAGAAGGGTGACCTTATGAAACTCATTATGCCCAGGCAGTGGTACATGCTGAAAATGTAAGTAGGTTCAAATAACATTTAGAAAAATTTACAGATGCTAAGTCCGTAGTGAATTCAGAAGGGGAAATAAGGATGCTTGGAGACATCATTCCTAACCTTTTCTTCGTAATAAGCTGTGTTGGGGGGGGTTCTTTTCTGACTATAAAATTAATATGTGTGCATTATTGAAAGCATGGGAAATACATTAGAAGAAGAAAATAAAATGGCAGTCAGAGGGAAAAACAAACTGGGAGAGAGATGGAAATCAAGGGCATGAATGTGTGCGCAGACACACACACACACACACACACACACACACACACACACTTCTTTTCCACCCACTCCCTGGCTCCTTTTGATCTGGTTGTCAATAATTGTGAATTAATCAATATTCAACGTTTACCTTATTAAGACTACAAACCCTGTTGACGCTGAACTATGTAGTATACGGTTTCCTTTCTTGCACAATGTTTTGCTTTTCTGGAGGTTAATCGGTTATTGTGGCTAATTGTCCATTTGCTTAATTTCCTATGTCCTTATTAATAACTTATCTTTACTACTTACGTGGGTAAATATCCTCTCAATATGTCCAAATATATTAGATGTTCTATCAGTTTTATCTTGTTGACACCTTATTATCTTTCCAAATCTTCTGACTTCTCTAACCTGCACTGGTTGCTCCGAATATCTGTTGTTCAGCTGTTATACAGGAATCCTCGGGCCTCCCCATTCCGGGGAATACCCTTCACCACTCTCCTCTATTAGAAACATGCATTCTAGACTCCATGGATTTCTTGGTTCTTACCTCATTTTGGTGGAAAACCTTTCCCAACGGCTTCCTCAGGAAGAGTTGATGGGAAAACATGTTTTTGGCTTCTCGCATGTCTGGAAGTGTCTTCATTTTGTGTTCACACTTGATTAATCATTTGGCTGTGTATCAAATGAAAGATTGGAAATAAATTTCCTTCAGAATTTTCAAAACATTGTTTCATTGCCTTCTAGCTGCCAGTGTTGCTGTTGAGAAATCCACTATTATGATTCTTGAACCCTTCCATGAAATCTTCCTAAGAACATGTAGGGTTTCCTCTTCTTCCTCAATGTTCTCAAAATTTACCATGTTGTATCATGATGGGGAACTGTCTTTATCCATTATACTTCATACCTGATCAGCCCTTCAGCTCTGGGAAATTTTCTTGAATTAGTTCTTTGATAGTTTTTTAATAGATTGATGGTTCCATTCTCTCTGCTTTGTCTTTCTGGAACTCCTATTATTCGGATATCAGACCTTTGGGTCTGGACTCTATTTTTTGTCTTCTATTTTCTATTCCTGCCTTCTTTGCTCTACTCTCTGGAAGACTGCCTCAATGTCATCTTCTAACTGTTCTATAGAGTGTTTCATTTCTGCTATTATCTTTTTAATTCCCAAGACTTCTTTTTGTTCTTTAAATGTTCTTTTCACCCAATATTTTATTATGAAAGTTTCCAAACATGTAGAAAAGTTGGAAGAATTTTATGGTAAATATCCATTTAACCACCACCTAGATTCTTTTTATAGCTTGTTTCATGGATGCACTATCTCTCTTATTTCTTAGAGGATGTTAATATTTAATATGAATATTTCATTATTTTTTATGCTTTCTTCTCCCTGCATAGTCTTTGCTCCTCTGTTTCTAGGCTGTTTGGACTCTTTCATATTAGAGACTTGCTTCGAATGTCTGATGAGCCAGGGTCACCCATCCTATTTTAAGAATAGTCCCCCCGATGGGATGTAGTAGGAAGAGTACATCCTCATCTAGGTAGTTTTCCTGCTCAAAACCAAATCTGAATCTGATTAAGACTCTAGAGCTAACCAACAATTCATATAGAATACAAAGTTCAAGAAACTTACTAAATGATTTCTACAATTCAGAATATCGGAAACTCTATAGGAGAATATATCTAATTTTTTCAACAAATAAGCTGTTAGGCTAAAGAAACAAAACCAAAAACATGCACACAAAAGAGGGAGTCACTACAGATTGAAAGACATATCAATCAAATGCCAGGTGTGGACCAACTGTAAAAATAGATATATTTATGAAACAATCAGGAAAATCTTATCACTTACTAAATACATTTGATATTAAGAAATTATTACCTTTTCCTTTTTAAAATTTTTTTAATGTTTATTTATTTTTGAGAGAGAGATAGAGTCAAGCAGGGGAAGGGCAGAGAGAGATGGAGATATAGAATCGAAAGCAGGCGCCAGGCTCTGAGCTGTCAGCACAGAGCCCGATGCAGGGCTTGAACCCATGAACCGTGAGATCATGACCAGAGCCAAAGTCAGACACTTAACCGACTGAGCCCCCCAGGCGCCCCAAGAAATTATTATTAAATTGTTGTAGGTAATATGTGGCTGTATTAAAAAAAAAGTCCTTACCTTTAGAAAGATCTGTGTATTTACAGGTAAAATATGACCTCTAGGATTTGCTTCAAGACTTAGAGTGGAGGCACAGTGGGTAGAGGTATGCAAGAAAGAAGATTGGCTCTCTGTTAGTAATTGTTGGAGCTGGGTAGCAGGTGCATGGAGATTATTATACCATTCTCTCTACTTCCACATATGTATGAAATTTTCCATTAAAAAAAAATGAGTGGGGCACTAGGAAGCTGATCATAAACTCTGAGCTGGTGGAGAGGCTTGTCTCTATGGGCTTCACTGGCTGGTGTTCTGGCTGGGCCATTTCCCTAGAGAACTCCTCCAAGAAGCCTCTTCAACCCTCCCAGTCAAAGGGTACAATCCTGGATGTCAGTTATCTAGAAAGTGATAGGTCAGGAAATCTGAGGTTTTCAACATTCAATGTATACATGTTTACTTAAGCTTGCCATGGGGTTATCCTTGCCACCAGTGGGCTGGTGTTCCCTAGACCAGAGATCCTCTATTTTACCTTTTCCGCTTTCTTCTGGGATTCGTGAGAAGCAGTCAGATGCCTGCATTGGGTGGTTATGAGAGTGGGGGTATAACTGCTTCTTACATCGATTCTCTAGTAATTCCTCTTATTTAAAAAAAAAACTTTTTATTTTGAAATAATTATATGTGCACGGAAAGTCCCAAGATGGTTCAGTGAGGTCCCATGTTTCCCTTAAAAGAAACCCTGTATCCATTAACAGTCAGTCCTTACTCTTCCTTTCCACACATCACTGCCCCATTCCTAAGTAACCATTAACTATTTTCTGATTCTAGAATTTTGCCTATTCTGGACATTGTATATATGGTATCATATAATATGTGGTCTTTTGCATCTGGCTTCTTTCACTTAGCATATTTTCGAAGGTCATCCATATTTTATTAGTACTTCATCTTTTTTATTGCCAAATAATATAAATATACCACATTACAACATATTGTATTTAGCCCTGCATCAGTTGAAGGACATATGGGTTGTTTCTACTTGTGGGCTACTATTAATAATGCAGCTGAACATTCGTGTATAAACTTTGGTGTAGACACGTGTTTTCATTTACCTTGGATATACACTAGGAGTGTAATTTCTGGGTCATAGCATACTCTACATCTAACTTTTTGAGGAACAGCTAACTATTCTCCATATACGATGTACCATTTTAGATTCTCACCAGCAATGTCTGAGGGTTCTAACTTCTCCACATTCTCATCAATATTTGTTATTATTATCTTTTTCATTTAATTTTTTTAATTTTTTAATGTTTATTTATTTTTGAGAGAGAGAGAAAACAAGAGAGTGGGGGAAGAACAGAGAGAGAGAGAGACAGACGGAATCCAAAGCAGGCTCCAGGCTCTAAGCTGTCAGCACAGAGCCCTACACAGGGTTCAAACTCACAGACTACGAGATCATGACCTGAGCTGAAGTCAGATGCTTAACTGACTGAGCCACCCAGGCACCCCTGTCTTTTTCATTTTAAACAGTCTAGTTGGTGTATGCTTAGGAGTTTTTGTTGTTTGTTTGTTTTGTTTGTTGTTTTTTATCTTTATTTATTTTATTTTAAAGATATGTTTTTTTTTTATTTTTAAGTAATCTCTACACCAAACTTGGGGCTCAAACTGACAACCCCAAGATCAAGAGTTGCATGTTCTACCTACTGAGCCAGTCAGGTACTTTTGTTTGTTGTTTGTTTTTTGTTTTTTTTTTTTTATTTTTATTTTTTCAACGTTTATTTATTTTTGGGACAGAGAGAGACAGAGCATGAACGGGGGAGGGGCAGAGAGAGAGGGAGACACAGAATCGGAAACAGGCTCCAGGCTCCGAGCCATCAGCCCAGAGCCTGACGCGGGGCTCGAACTCACGGACCGCGAGATCGTGACCTGGCTGAAGTCGGACGCTTAACCGACTGCGCCACCCAGGCGCCCCAGTTTGTTGTTTTTTAAAAGGAATCTGCCAAACTATTTTGGCTATGCCATTTGTCATTCTCAACAGCAATATATGAGAATCCAAAATTTCTCTGCATTCAAGCATTTGAACATGTCAGTATGTTTTTTAATTCTCATTGTTCTAATTCGTGTATATGAATATCTCATCGTGGTCTTAGTTTGCATTTCCCTAGTGGCTAGTAATGTTTAACATCTTTTCATGTGTTTATCTGCCACTGGTATATCCTCTTCAGTGAAATGTTTCCAGATCTTTTACATATTTTCTAGTTAGATTGTTTGGGGTTTTTTTTACCATAGGATTCTAAGAGTTCTTTACATATTTTATTTTTTTTAATGTTTATTTATATTTGAGAGAGAGAGCATGGGCAGGGGACGAGTAGAGAGAAAAGGAGACAGAGGATCTGAAGCAGGCTCCTCGCTGTCAGTGCAGAGCCTGATGAGGGGCTCAGATCCACGAACTATGAGATCATGACCTTAGCCGACTGGATGCTTAACGGATTGAGCCACACAGGGACCCACAGAGTTGTTTTCATATTTCCGATACAAATCTTTTGTTAGATGTGTAGTTTACTAGTGTCTTTTCCCTATTTGTAGCTCGTCTTTTTTACCCTCTTAACCAGCTTTTTCACAAAGTAAAAGTGATTAAGTCCAATTAGCTTTGATTAAGTCCAATTCATTGATTTTCTTCTTTTATAGCTCATGCATTTGGTGTCATATATAAGAATTCTTCATCAAGCCCTTGGTCCTAAAGACACTCTCCTATATTTTCTTCAGAAAATTGTATAGTTCTACACATTACATTTAAGTCTATTATCCTTATGAATTTTTGTATACGGTGTTTAGGTTGGAATTCTTTTTTTCTTTTGTTTTTTGCCTATTGATATCTAATTGTTCGAGCATCATTTATTGAAAGGAATAATTCTTCTGTTTTTGAGACACATCTACTCGCCATGTATCAGAAGCGTTTTTGCCATCAATTCCTGAAATTTCGGGGGACTCCATAGCATGAATTGTGGTTCTTCCTGACTTTCTTTTCCTAATGCCTTAGGAGTGAGCTCTCCCGGTTAGCTCAATCGGTTACATTTGCGATCCACTTTCCAGTGTCCCACATTTTGTTGCTATTGTGCTTTCTCCAATTTTCTTTGTCCTTGAAGGTTTGTGAATTTACTATCATTTTAATGAGGTTTTAGGGGCACCTGGGTGGCTCAGTCGGTTAAACGTCCAACTTTGGCTCAGGTCATGATCTCATTGTTCGTGCGTTGCTGACAGCTCAGAGCCTGGAGCCTGCTTCGGGTTCTTTGTCTCCCTCTCTCTCTGCCCCTCCCCCACTCATGCTCGGCGTCTCTCTCTCAAAAATAAATAAACATTAACAAACAAATTTTTTTTTCGATAGAAATAAATAAATAAACAAACCAATGAGCCAACTAATGTACAAAAACCCAGCAGCAATCTTCTGGTCAGTATTCCACAAATATTCACTCCCTTCCTCCTCACTCATTCTTCCTGGACAGAGATCAGTTAGTTTTATCCCAAATTCACGTTTTCTTTTCTTTTTCTTGGGCACATTGCTATATTCTGCATCTCTCTTGCATCCATGTGGGCCACGGACCTGAGTTCTGGCCAATAGAATGTACGTGGGAGTAAAGAATACCTCTTCTGGATCTGGCTCCTAAATTATCCCTTGAGATTGTCCAGGGTCTGTCCTCAGCTGCCAGATATGGAGGACTCACTGGAGGACTCTGAAGCCCCAGGGAAAGGTGGACCTTCTAGATGGGTCCATGAAGTCTCTGAGAGGCAGAGAGCCCTTCCCTCATTGCCCACTGACCCACAATGGACTGTGACAACGAGGAAGAAATAAACTTTTATTATGGTACGGCACTGAGATTTGGGGGCCTTTTATTATTGTATTTAGCGTGCCCTGACTAATTTGGCTCCACCTTTGGAGAAACTGCCTTTACCACCTGGATCTCTGTTTCCTTATCTGAAAATGAAGGGTTCAGAATAGGAGTTCTCTTTGTTGCCTTTCAGCTATAACATTCCATTTATAAATTGCATGGTTATAATTTTCAAGTGATTTAAAATTCTGCAAGGACTAATTATAGAATTTCTCAACTATAATAAAGAGTAAGTTCTCCAGGGATGCCTGGGTGACTCAGTCGGCTGAGTGTCCAACTCAGCTCAGGTCATGATCTCACAGTACGTGAGTTCGAGCCCCACACCGTGCTCTCTGCTGTCAGCGTGGAGCCCACTTCGAATCCCCCGTCTCCCTCTTTCTCTACCCCTCCCCTACTCTCTCTCTCTGAAAAATACATAAACATTAAAAAAAAAAAAAAGGATAAGTTCCCCATTTACAGATGCAGTGTGTTCCAAAAGTCCAGGCAAGAGTCCCTTGCTGGGGTATTGTTTCTGTAAGGAAATAGATTCAATATTTAAAAATATACACAGATTCCTACTTAACTCTCAGCTCTGAGGCCCTATGACCCCCAAATGGAGGCAGTGAGTGAGGTGGAACAGCAGGGACTGAGCAGAGCCTCTAGGGCATGATTTGAGAGGGAAAGAATGGGAGGGTAGGATGGGCTAGACCATAGGCCAAGATATCAGCGGCACAAGGTTCCTTAGGAAGCTGTAGAAATCATTATACATGTCAACTGTCCCTTCCTGGGATATTCCCAATTCTGTATATATACCTCTTCGTTTTAGATGTTCTTGGGTACATGTTCCGTGCAGAGCAGAGATTTATTTTCCACGGAGCTAATGAAGCTCAGGTTTTAGGGTCCTCCTCCACATGTAGAACATAGCTAAGGCCCTAGAAATATGTTTACAAGGTCATTTGTTGTTGAATTTTTACCTGCTGCCCAGATGAAGGAAGAGTTCCAGAAGTCTCTTATCCACCCATGTGCTGACTCACATGATGTTATGACCTGTGGATGCAAGGCCGGAGTTCAAATCAATATCTAAACGTGTCCTACATTTAGCACCCGGCACCAGAAGTGTGCAGGAGTAGAGGAAAATAAAGCTTAGAAGATGTATGAAGCCAGAAGCTAGTCTGAAGAAAATTCTTCCGATTGTCAGCTGTGCAAAAATATAAGCAGAGGATTCTGTCCATGTTGACATCCAGTCAAAACAAGTTTTGTCCTGTTGGCAATATCCTCAATAACACAGTATATCATTAAGTGTACCATACATTCTTTTCTTTTTTGATGGGAACTGTTCAAAATACAATTTCTCAGAATTCCTAGCTTTACATATTTTTGGTGACACAAATGACTAATATCAATGCAGAAAAGGAAAAACTCATAATACACCAATTATACTGAGGTTTTCAAAGGCAAATCAGCTAGTAAATGTAGTAAATTTGAAGAGTATATCTAAGATTAATCCCTGTACAGGAAAAATTTTTAAAGCTGACAAACACCACAAATATCATTAAAAAAACTCCCATAATAATTTGATGAATTAAATGCCAGCCACGCTTGAATATTACTTTTTTCTTACATTTTTGGGTGCATACGTTTTGGTTGCTTCTTCATATGGCAAGGATTTAATAATACCATTTTTTAGAGAGGACAAGAAACATAATTCAGTCTTTTTTTTTTTAGCATCGCAGATCAAATTTGCCTTATTATTTGATCGTTTAGAAAAGTCTGTTTCAGGGGCGCCTGGGTGGCTCAATCGGGTAAACTTCCGACTTTGGCTCAGGTCATAATCTCACCGTTCGAGCTCCACGTGAGGCTCTGTGCTGACAGCTCGGAGTCTGGAGCCTGCTTCAGATTCTGTCTCCCTCTCTCTCTGCCCCTCTCCCTCTTGCAGTCTGTCTCTGTCTCTGTCTGTCTCTCTCAAATATAAATAAACACTTAAAAATTAAAAAAAATCTCTTTCCGATTCACAATTTGTTATTGGCAATGTCATGTAAATGTTTGTTATCAAACTGGGGGGAAACCTTAAACAAGTTTCTTTCATGTAGGAACTAAAATTCCAGAGCTTTTAAAAAAATGTGTAATTTGGTGTGATTTCTCATTGTAAATAAATATTCACTTTTACATCTGTCTTTATATTTATAATTTTTTTTCTTTAAAGCATCCCCACTCCCACAATTGTGTATGCATTGGGATCCACAAAACCCGGCCAACTTCAGTGTAGCACATGCTCTTAGGTATCGCTATAGCTATTTGAGGTGTTCAGGCTGGTGAAAAGGCCCCAAACCCAGGAGCTGAGTATTGTCGGGTAATCTGGGTCATTCAAATATGACAAATGGGCACAGGGTCAAAAAGTCACCAGTGAGTCAAACTAAAATGCCTCTTTACGGGCTCATCTCTGAGGTATTTTAGGTCCCCAGTAACATTACCAGACCCACCCCTATCTTGCTTCTCAAGGATCCCAGAATTAGGAGGGGCATGCCATTCACCATCTAGTCCTGGCCCCTATTTTTTTTTTCTGGCGAAGAGTGTTTCAAAAACTCAAAAACATACCAATGTCCTTAATGAAATTAAACACTTAAATACTGGCAAAAATACATACTGTGTGTGTCTTTTTAAGATTGATTGATTGATTGATTGATAGCACGAATAGGGGAGGGGGTAGAGGGGGAGAGACAGAGAATCCCAAGCAGGCTCCACACCCAGTTTGCAGCCCAACACAGGGCTCAGTCCAGGGACCCCTGGGATCATGACCTGAGGCGAAATCAAGAGTCAGATGCTCAACCACGTGAGCCACCCAGGCGCCCCTATGCTGTGTTTAAATACGCAAACAAAAAAGGTGTTTACAAAAGCAAGGTGATTTCCAGCTGCTTGAAAATGAAGGGTGTCAAGTGTTTGTGCTAGCACCATCTAGTGACAGAAAGAGGTAAGTCTGGCTTACCAAAATCTGTCAAATACTGCGGAGAGAAATGGTACCAGTGCTGCTGTTCCACCCCCACCCTTTTCTGGAAGCTGTTCAGAGTACTGTGGTTTACTCAGTTCCACTGTGACTTTTGGTCATTAACTTATGTCCCGAAATAGATCAGATCAGGCAGAGATGAAAGTATGAAGTAAAAACTGGGAGGGAAAGAGACAAGGCTCATTTTAACCTCTGATAGCATTATCTGCAAACCGCAGGCCTCATGTAGTAAGAGGCCCTTTAAAATGGCCCTTTAAAATGGGGAGAGGTCAATACAACTCTGCTGACCCCTGGCTGAACCTGTTGGGTATTCTGGGCCATCCTGGCTTCTAACTGGAAACTGCTATCTGGGCTGACCCCTCAGTTTCTCTCCTTACCAGCTCTGGTTTTTGTTTTTTTGTTTTTTTGTGTTTTTTTCCCATTTCTGGCTCAGCCCATATTTTGTCTACCTCCATTCCACTTTGTTTCAGTTCAGTTCCTTTCTTTCTTCCATTCTAACTTTCCCAAAGCAAACTTGGCTTTAGTCATCGACTTGCAGCCTCTATTGAGTTTGTTTTTGTTTTCCTAAATTTTATTTCATGTGGTAAGTACACTTAATATGAGATCTACCCTCTTAACCCTCTTAAGTAGACGTCACGTCCAGTGCAGAGCCCAATGTGGGGCTTGAACTCACGACCCTGAGATCAAGACCTGAGCTGAGATCAAGAGTCAGACACTCGATGGACTGAGCTACTCAGGTACCCCTTAACAGATTTTTAAGTGTACAACACAGGATTGTTATCTACCGGCACGATGTTGCACAACAGATCTGTAGACCTTATTCATCTTGCATAACTAAAACTTTATAGCCATTGATTAACAGCTCTTCCTATCCCTTTCCCCCCAGTCCCTAGCAACTACCATTATATTCTTTGCTTCTATGACTACTTGACTACTTCAGATATCTTACATAAGTGGAATCATGCAGTATTTGTCTTTCCATGACTGGCTTATTTCACTTAGCAAAATGTCTGCAAGATTTGTCCACGTGGTCACATATGGCGGGATTTCCTTCTTTCTTAAGATGAGTAGTATTCCCCTGTATGTAATATCACATTTATTTTTATCTATTCATCTGTTCAGTGGACATCTAAGTTGTTTCCGCATCTTGGGGCGCCTGGGTGGCTCAGTCGGTTAATTGTCCAACTTCGGCTCAGGTCATGATCTCACAGTTTGTGAGTTTGTGCCCTATATCGGGCTTTCTGCTGTCAGCACAGAGTCCGCTTCGGATCCTGTCTCCCTCTCTCTCTCAAAAATAAAAAAACATTAAACCAATTTAAGTTGCTGCCACATCTTGACTCTTGCGAATAGTATCACAACGAACATGGGAGCACTACTCTGTCTTCAAGATCTTGATTTTGGATAAATACCCACATATAGGATTGCTGGGTCATATAGTAGTTCTAGTTTTAATTTTTTGTAGAATTTCCATGGAGGCTGCACCATTTAACATTCTCACCAACAGCGTACGAGCGTTCCACTTTCTCCACATCCTTGCCAACACTTGTTGTCTTTTGTTTGTGTTCTTCCATAATAGCCATCCTAACATGTATGAGGTGATATTGTGGTTTTCATTTGCATGATTAGTTACATTGAGCATCTGTTTATATACCTTTTGGCCGTTTATATGCCTTCCTTTGGAGAAATGTCTATTTAAGTCCATTGCCCATTTTTTAGTTATGTTACTAGTTCTTTTGCTATTATAGAAGTTCCTTACATATTCTGGAAATTAATCCTTATCAGATACTATATATGGTTTGCAAATATTTTCTCCCATTCTGTAAGTTGCCTTTTTAGTCTATCAATGGTTTTCATTACTGTAGATAAATTTCTTAGTTTGATGTAGTCCCACTTGTCTATTTTTTCTTTTGTTGTCTGTGCTTTTGGTGTCATAGCTATGACATCATTGCCAAGATCAGTGTTTCCTCTATTTTTTTTTCTAGCTGTCACGCAGTTTTAGGTCTTACATGTAAGTTCTGAATCCATTTTGAGCTGATTTTTGCGTAAGATAATGGCCCGCTTTCATTATTTTGCATATGAATATCCAGTTTTCCCAGCACGATTTGTTGATATTGAGTTTTCATTCAATAAATATTTACTGAGCATCTTTGGGCCTGGTATTACGGTAGGCAAAAGGGGATTCAAGGCTGCAAGCACATCCTCTGGAGCCCAACTGCCTGGGTTCAAATCCTGATACCATCACTTCTAACTACATGACCTTGGGCAAATTACAAATTCGTTGTACCCCAATGTCCTCATATATAAAAAAAGGATAATTATGGTCTTTGCCTCACAGGATTGATGTGAGGATTAAAAGGATTAATATAGAGGGGTGTCTGGGTGGCTCAGTTGGTTGAATGTCCGACTTTGCCTCAGGTCATGATTTCGTCGTTCACGAGTTTGAGCCCCACGTTGGGCTCTGTGCTGACCGCTCAGGGCCTGAAGCCTGCTTCAGATTCTGTGTCTCCCTCTCTCTCTCTCTGCCCCTCCCCTGCTTGCACTCCGTCTTTCTCTCAAAAATAAATAAACATTAAAAAATTTTTTTAAAGAATTGTTATAGAATTAATATATGCAGAGGTCTTAGAGAGGGTCTGGCACCCGATAAGCACTCTTCAGTGCAGGCTCATAAGCCATGGTACTTGCCTCAAAAAGCTCACAAATCACAGTTGCCCCTATCCACCTGTCCCACCTGGCAGTCAGGACTACCTGGGTCTTCTGACACTTCAAGTGCCCCACAGCTCCTGGCTACCCTTTCCTGGAGCCATGGGATGAACCGGGTGCAAGTTCCTGTATCACAGATTCCTTGTGTGACTTTGGGTAATTTCCACTTCCTGAGTCTCAATGCATATGGAAAGGAAGGAAGCTGGACCAAAATTGATTTCCAACATCCGCACAAACTCCTTGTTCTGGGTATAGCTCAAGTTGAAACTGTATCGGCTTGGGCAAGGCACGGAACCTCTCTGCGTTTGTTTCCTCGCCTACAAAACCGGATAATGGAACTAACCATCCCCCAGGTGGTGGTGAGGGTGCAACAAAGTAACACAAGCCCCGGCTGTCCGCGCTCCCTGAGGGGACGTCAGCCTTCAGACCCACCCTTCTTTGCCATTTAACGCACGCGCGCTGGCGTCCCGTCCCCTCCCCGCGCCGGGATCCGACTTCCGGTTCCGCCGGGACCCAGAAGCCAGGCTGACAAATGGCGGCGTCCACGAAACAGGCCACCGGGGGCGTTGAAGAGGCCGCGGCGGAAGAGGAACCGCGAATTCTGGAACCCGGGGCCGCCCCGTTTGGAAATTTCCCTCAGTATTCCCGCTTCCATCCTCCTGAACAGCGGCTCCGCCTCTTGCCCCCGGAGCTGCTTCGCCGGCTTTTCCCTCAGAGTCCCGAATCGAGGCCGATCCTGGGGCTCGACGTAGGGTGTAACTCTGGGGTGAGTGACGGGGGCGGGGTCGGAGGTCGGGGAGCCGAGCGGTTGGCTTCCTCTGCGTTCGCTGGGGCTGTGGTTTGGGCGTGGCATCACACCCATCACCACTTTCCCCAAATGAGTTTAAACTCCGTTCCGAATTCCTGCGTCCCCGCTTGTGCGTTCGCCGCCTCACGGCCAAACCTCGGATGGGAAGGGCCACCGTTTTGGGGCTTCCGGCGCTTGCCTCCTGTACAGCGTGGCTGGCGACCTGGCTGCAGAGAGGGGGCGTCCGGACACCCGCCTTTGGGAGCGTAGGGTTGGGATTGGGTTACTGGGAGAGAAGAGCCAGGGGTGACGGAATCAGGCCTGGAATTAAGATTCGTGTGCCTTACGGTGTAGGATGCATCCTGGAGCCAAGTAGATATTTATTTAAAAGCAGTGAGTTGACTGAGTACAGTGGAGAGGGTTGAGAGGGAGGATACAGCTCCTTGGCGGAGGAAGGCATTGCCACGTCTTCTTACCTCAAAGTATTCTTAGGCGTAGAGTGATTATAGTGAAATTACATTCAAAATATCGACACCTATCTGTAACTACTACCATATCCTACAGGAGCAGATATTCTGACCCTATGATTGCAAATCACAGGCATGTAACAAAAAGTAAGTCTCTATTCCTGACCCTAAATTCTCCTTCCCCCCCCTACACATTGGCAACTGCTGTTTATAATTTCTTGGGTACGTATCCTGTGTGTATGTAGGCATTTATGTATGTATAAATATCACCTCTTTTACCTTTGCAAATAATAGCACACTATTTGGCACCTTGCTTTTCACTTAATAATTTGGAGATCACTCATGTCACGACATTCTGTTTAGCAGCTTCAAAATTGTATGCATGTACCATAATTTATAGGGTGCTTTATTTACATTTTTAAAACTCCCAGGCCCCACTGTAGCCCTACGGAATCAGGATCTTGAGTGATTGAGCCCTTGAGTCTATATTTTATTTTTCAAGCTTCCAGGGTATTCTGGGATTGGGGAATTGAGGTTGGAGAAGGTGAAGAGATGTGGTAGAGGAAGGATGAAGTGACAAATGACTAGTGAAACTGGCACACCCAAGATCAGACAGGAAGAGGGAGTCAGCAAAGAAATAAGTATAGAAATGGGGAGAAAATTAAGCAGCATAGTATAGGACCTTCCTACTCTAAATATGGTCCTTGATCTACAACACCGGCATGACTTTTTAAAAGAATTTTTTGTGAACTATGCCACACATACAGAAAAGTGCATAAGACATAAATTTACACTTTATGAACTGTTATAAAGCAGACACCTTTATGACCATTGTCCAGATCAAGAATAAAACATTGTCAGAACCCCAAAAGTCCCTTAACTTTCTCTGTTCCTAAACCGCCCCCCTCCACCCAGAGGGAACAACTAGCCTGACTTATGCTTATTTCCTTGATTTTCTTTATAGCTCACTATTTTTGTATCCCTAAACAATGTAATCTAATCTTATCCATTTTTGAAATTCATATAAATGGAAGCTTGCCATGTATTTTTTGCGTGTGTCTTGCTTTTTTGCTGAACATTGTATATTTGTAAGAGTCATCCATGTTGATGCACTGAGCTGAATTCCTTCATTTTTAACTGCTATTTAGTATTCCATCTTAATGAATATACCACATTTCTTCATCCATGCTACTATTGTTGGACATCTGGGTTGTTTCCAGCCACACTTTCTTCACCTGTACAAAGAGCATAAGCATTTTCCTTACAGGATTGTTGCACAGAGCAAAACAAGTGGTGCATAGAAAAATGCCTTGAAAAATGGATTAGAGCAACACAAATTTGAACTAGTTGTAATGGTTATAGAAGTCAATGTTAGACAAAGGAGATAGTGACTTGTTTAGGAGTCAAAGTGCTGAGGTGGTGAAAATCACAGATCATTAGACTTGGCTAGAAGGAAGTCAGCAATGACTTTGGGAAGTGATAGATGCAGAAGTAGAATAAATCTCAAAAGGGGGTGGTGAAGCATAAGGCAGACAGTAAAATTGAGGCTGTAGAATGAAGGCTAAGCGAGGACTTTTGGAATCCAGACTTTTCCCAATCACAAGTCTGAGAAGCAGATGTTTATAAGATGGTGCTTGTTCTGGTTCCTCACCTTCCTGGTAAGGAATGCTGGCTATGCACTTGGAATCCTTTCTTTCTCCCTGAGGTCTGAGATACCTGAAAAAAGTGAGTTTACCAGCATATTACTCAAGCTGGACAAGACTGCTCTCAGCTCCTTTGCTGCATCCATTTGGCTGTAACTTTCAACCATACAGCCCAACCTACCATCAATGTCAGGGAAGTATAGAGATGACACATTATTGCCTGAGACCCGTGGAGGGCACTGAGAACCTGCTCTGTGGAAAACTTTTTGGGCAACCTTCTTAGTCTAGGAGCTTCATATCTTATAAAGCAAAGACTAAGTGGCAGTCCAATGAGATGATAAGAGATAGAGGTCTTTCTTCCATTCACTGGTTGAGAGCTGCAATGACAAAGCTCTTTTGGATTTCTCTAGGATCTGAGTGTGGCTCTATACAAACACTTCCTTTCCTTACGTGATGGGGAGACCTGCTCAGATGCCTCAGGAGAACTCCATCTACTCTGCTGCGACATAGATCCAGTCCTGGTGGAACGAGCTGAAAAAGAATGTCCTTTTCCTGATGCCCTGACCTTTATCACCCTGGACTTTATGAATCAAAGAACCCGGAAAGTTCTCTTGAGCTCTTTCTTAAACCAGTTTGGACGGTCAGTTTTTGACATTGGCTTCTGCATGTCAGTAACCATGTGGATTCATCTGAACCATGGGGACCGTGGTCTGTGGGAGTTCCTAGCCCACCTTTCCTCCCTCTGCCGCTACCTCCTTGTGGAGCCTCAGCCCTGGAAGTGTTACCGGGCAGCTGCAAGGCGTCTCCGGAAGCTGGGCCTCCATGACTTTGACCACTTCCGTTCCCTTGCCATCCGAGGTGATATGGCCAATCAGATTGTGCAGATCTTGACCCAGGACCATGGCATGGAATTAGTATGCTGCTTTGGCAACACCAGCTGGGACCGAAGCCTTCTGCTCTTCAGGGCAAAACAAGCCACAGAGACTCATCCAATTCCTGAATCACTGGTAGACGAAGGGAAAGAAAAGAACAGATTAAGATCCTGGAGACAGTGAAATGGGAGGGTGGGAAGGCCAGGGAAGAGATATTGAAAGAGTGTTATACAAAGAATTAAGTTCACTGTCCTTAATTCATGATTGTAAGGCAGCCTCAAAACCTGGCAGAAACTTTTGGCAAAATGTCCAAGACATGCAATTGAAAGAATCAGTATCTATTCCCCACTGTTTGAGTTGATTCTGGAAGAAGAGACTGTATCTGTGGAGCAATGAGCTGGGCTCTCCGGATTGAAATGGCATAGAAAGAGTGATCTTGGTTCTAGGATATGGAGGGGGCTGCTTCTAGTGGTTAGAGACTTAGCCCAGGCTAGCCTTAGAATGTATCTGTTCCATGGGCAACTTGAATCTGATCTGGCTTCTTCAGGCTTTTGCTGGACTTCCTTATCCTGCCTTCAGGCAGCACCTCACAATACAATCTGGAATGAAGAGTCACTGGCTTGGCTAAAGGAGAGAATTAGTATGAAAAACATCTTATCTTTCCAGAGCAGGTCATGTATCCAACATGCCCAGGCCCAGCACAGCATGTAACAGATACTAGCCAAAATGCGCTGGCTAGCATTTATAAGATGTTTAAAAGATTTAAATTATGACCCAATATCCAGCTGATACAAATACAATGAATGAAGTGGGACTGTATAGTTATATATAATAAAAGTGACTTGAGTATGATTGAGAATGTCCTGTGACTCTGGGGTAGGTAGGAAACCTCTGCTTTTAACCACTCTATCCAGGGAGTTTTCAGCTCAAGAAAAAGAACCTCACCCAAGCTCAGAACAGAAAACATACCAGAGAGTAAGTTAATTTAGGACTTTTTTTTGTCAGCGTCCTCTGCCAAAGCACACCAACATGGGGGTGGGGGGTACACATCAGTATGGCAGTGGGAATGTGTGCAGGGAAACAGGCATAAAATGCAGTCTACAATTGAATGACTATAGCATAAATGCTGTGGGATAGGCGTCACTGATATCTGTCAGGTTTTGACACCCATGAGTTGAGTCCAAGGGAAAGTGGGAGATGGAGAAGGATTTGGTGGAGAGAAGATAGGAAAACAAAATATACCTAGCTAAGAAGGGCGACTGGATTGATGAGCTTCAAAATCCTTAAGATCCTATTATTTTCTGAAGTTATAGAAGGAAGGCTGGGGAATAAGAGTGTCTGAACCACCAATTAAACTTTGGACCTATTGGTGGAGAAGGTAGTAAAAGTTCCTGCTAGGGAATTTGAACTCTATGCATAGAGAGCAAAAGCTAGTACATTCCCCAAACGATAGGAGAGTGGAACCAAAACCTTCATTTAGGAAAACCGGTTTTTCTATTTTGTGCAGGATAATTATGTGGTTGGTGTCATTTCCAATCTCAGACTCCAGTACTACTTTTCAATCTTTTTATATTCCTGCTCCTGATCACTTTCATCCTAGTGACTCTTGTGGACTTTTACCCTTCTGCAGGTTCTTGACTCTATATCCCTGTACCACTAGTCTAAGCAGATGACCTAACCACCAACCAGCACCATTCTTGTTTGCTGTATCAGGAAGTCTTTTCTTGCTCTCAGTCTTTTTATTTTTTTTTATTTTTGTTTTATTATTACTGTTTTTTTTGACAGCGTGAACTTGGGAGGGGCAGAGAGGGAGACAGAGGATCCAAGCAGGCTCCAAGCTGACAGCAGAGATCCTGATGTGGGGTTGAACTCACAAACAGTGAGAGCGTGACCTGAGGGTAAGACTCTTAACTGAGCCATCCAGGGACAGTTGCCTTCAGTCCTAAACCCCTTCATCTTTCCACCTTTTCACTTCTGAACTTAACCAATGAACTTTTACCCAGATAACCTCTGCCTGAGTTCCTGATCCCAACCTCTACTACTTCTCCCAAACTGCTTTATTGAGGATCCCTTTGATGTCTCCTTGGCTTCATTAACCCCTTCCTGTCCACCTGCCAATGTGCTCAATTCTCTCTCTAAAACCACCAACTTTTCCTGTATCCGATCTCTCTTCAAGTTTATTCAGTCTCTCCATCTCTTCACCACCAAATGTGAGCAAAGCCCTTGAAAGAATAGACTCCACAGTCTATTTCCCATTCATCAATGACCTTCTGAATGCCAAATTCTGAGGCCTCTTGTTCAGTCTTCCTCCTGGGTCATGGGACTATTCAGCACTATTGATCCCTTTGAACTGCTCTCCCTGGTTTCTTCACCATACCCTTCTCCCTTTATTCTCTTCCTATCTCTTAGTTTTTATGTACTCTTTAAGCAGTTAGTTCAAATTTTAATTGAACACGTTACCTGGAGAGTCCTGGATTCATCTCCAGAAACAGTGATTCAGGTTAAGAATGGGGCTTGAGGGTTGGTTTGGTTTGGTTTGATTAGATTTGTGGGAGGGTTTGTTGTTTGTTTGGGTTTATTTGTTTGTTGCATTTTTTTATCATGGTAAAATGTATGTAACAAAATTTACCATTTTAACTATTTTAAAGTGTATAATTCCATGGCGTTAAATACGTCCACAAGGAGGAACCTGTTTTTAACAACCACCCCAGGTGCCTCTGATGCAAAATAGACCACATTTTGATTGCTTAGGACCTCTTAGGGTCCATCCAGTCCTCTTCTACATATTTTTCATGGAGTGAGTTCCTTCACTCCCATGCGTTTAGCAACTACCTATATGCTCATAACCCCCAAATATATTGGTGGCCTCACTTCCACAGTTGCAGATTAGTCTTTTTCCTGTTTTGTAATCATATCCTCTTAGATAGTTCTTAGGCACCTCAGATTCAACATATTCCAGAAGCAAACTCATTACCCTCATTCTAAACCTAATCCTATCTCAGTTGTTGCCATCCACCCATTGCTCAAGCTACAAACTTCAGATGAGTCTCCTTGCTTACGTGAGTCTCCCCACACTGAAATAGTCACAAAGTCCAGTAAATTCTTACATGTCCAATAACACATAAGTCCCATTTATTCTATCCATGTGGCTGGTCCCTACCAGGCGTTTCTGTGTTAAGCCATCTATCCTTATGTAATCCCTGCTGCCAGTGTTCCCTTCCTCAGATTCCTAGTTATGCTAGTATTATGCTTAAAAACCTTCAGTGTTTTGGGGCACCTGGATGGCTTGGTTAAGCGTCTGGCTTCAGCTCAGTTCCGATCTCACCATTTGTGAGTTCGAGACCTGCATCAGGCTCTGTGCTGACAGCTCAGAACCTGGAGCTCGCTTCAGATTTTGTGTCTCCCTCTCTCTCTGACCCTTTCCCACTTGCACTCTGTGTGTCTCTCTCTCAAAAATAAACATTAAAAAAATTTTTTTAAACCTTCAGTGTTTCCTAGAGCTAGAGTCCTGTCCTTTATCCAGTGCCTAAACCAATGTTGTTCAGTAAGGTAACTGCTTGCTATTTAAATGTAAATTGAATAAAATGAAATAAAATTTAAAATTCAGCTCCTCAGTCTTGCCATGTTACAGGTGTTCAATAGCCATTTGTGATTAGTGGCTACTTTATTGGACAGCACAGATTTAGACCATTTCCATCACTGCAGAAAGTTGTGTTGGAGAGCGCTGGCCTTCATGCTTTTCCTCCACACACCCTAGTCACACTTGAACTTCTCACCTACCACCATATCCTACATGCCGTGTCCTTTCATACCTCTGAGACTTAGCACAAACTCCCTCTATTTTCGTTCTCTCTCCCCCAGCTCTCCCACCTTGCAACCTGACTGAACTGTTTGTCCTAAAAGACAGTTAAGATGTTACATTTTGTCAGAAATCTTCCCCCAACTCCTATAGCACTTTGCATTTGTTACTGTATTCTAGTGGGGCCTTTGCGTGGAAGCTTCTATTACAGTATTTACCCTATCATATTATAATCTTTCTATGCCTGTGTGCCACCA
This sequence comes from Lynx rufus, assembly GCF_022079265.1. Lineage (NCBI taxonomy): Eukaryota > Metazoa > Chordata > Mammalia > Carnivora > Felidae > Lynx > Lynx rufus. The sequence goes on along the minus strand of NW_025814889.1, from coordinate 76,646,962 downwards.
CCATAAGACTGATCTCCTCAAGCCCAACTTATCTTTGTACTTTGAGGCCTAGCACAATGACTGACACATGGCGGGCAGCTGAGAAGTACTTGTTGAATTAATATATGAATGAACAAAAGAAATGTATCTGAATTCAAGTATTGAGAAGAAAAGGGCATCTATGATTGGGCAGAAGACTGCCCAGGAAACTGAAAATGGGAAGAAATTAAAAAGTTAAGAAAGTGGGGCCCCTCAGTGGCTCAGTCAATTAAGAGTGCGACTCTTGATCTCCGCTCAGGTCTTGATCTCAGGGTCATGATTTCAAGCTCTGCATTGGGCTCCACGCCAGCTGTGGAGTCTACTTAAAAAAGAAAAAAAAGTTGGGAGAGGGATAAGCCTAGTCTTTGGCATGGAAGTTTGAGGTATGTTTTCTCAAACATACCTTTGCAATAAGATGCCCATTCCAAGGCCATGGCTATTGATGGTTTGGGAGAGGACAGCAGATCAAGACTAGATATGAAACCTGGAAGTCATTCATATAGAGTAATCGGGATTTAATGAGTAGTAAATTCCAAAAACACATGGATATGATGAGAGGTCCTAGGTCTGAGGGCTGCCAATAGTTACTGAGTAAGGGGGAAAAGAGGAACCAAAAGAGGTCTGGTGAGAAATAGGAAAAAGGGGGGGGCGGGGTGGTGCGCCGAGGTGGATCAGTCAGTTAAGCATCCAACTTTGGCTCAGGTCATGATCTCACAGCTTGTGAGTTCAAGCCCTGAGCCGGGCTCTGTTGACAGCTCAGGGCCTGGAGCCTGCTTCAGATTCTGTCTTCTCTCTACCCCTCCCCCCACTCACACACTGTCTCTCTCTCTCTCTCTCTCTCTCTCTCTCTCTCTCAAATAGAAATAAACATTAAAAAAAAGAAAGAAAGAAATAGGAAAAAGGGGGGAAAAGACATATAGCACCATGTGCCAGACAACATAACAAAGCCAAAGCAGAGCTAGGACTTGAACCTAGGCGGTGAGGTGGCAGAGTCAGCCTTGGCTACCATTCCTTGAGACGTCAGAGAAATCTAAGGCTGGGAAGAGACTCCAGAAAGCCAGTGCAAGAGAGCATGGGCTTTAGAGTTGCTGTGCTTCCTCAAATTATGTGTTCACACTGGAGAATGAGAGACCCAGCCAGGCCACTCTTGGCTCTTCCAGATTCTCACAGAAATCCCCTCACAGAAGGCAGACCTAATTCTAGGTTGAGTATCCGAGGAGCACTCCTGCCACTGCCTACCAGTTAAACAGGCTTGGCCCTTCTGAGTGTTTTATTTTTTTTTATTTTTTTATTTTTTTAAAGCAGTAGCCCTGGCCCATTTCAGAATGGCTACTTTTTTTTTTTTTTAATGTTTATTTACTTTTGAGGGAGAGAAAGGCAGAGTACGAGTGGGGGAGGGGCAGAGAGAGAGGGAGACACAGAATCGGAAGCAGGCTCCAGGCTCTGAGCTGTCAGCACAGAACCGGACTCAGGGCTTGAACTCACGAGCTGTGTGAGACCATGACCTGAGCCAAAGTCGGATGCTTAACTGACTGAGCCACCCAGGAGCCCCTCTCCTGAGTGTTTTAGAAGCAGTTGGCAGGTACATAGAGCAGACATAGACACTCTTAAATCTCCCTCAGTCCTATTTACCTTCTCACTGTATCTCTGACTTGCCAGCTACCTTAACCTTCCCCTGAATTCCTGAAATTCCAATCTATCCCTAACTTTGACCCCAAAGTAAGACCTCCCCAAAGTGGGTTTCATTCTGTTTCATGCTTAGGAGGTAGGGATTCTGAGGCCAATTCCAGGATGTATTAAGATCCTGAGCTCAAATCCTTCTTAGCCCCATGAGATCAAGTTTGGCCCAGGAACAGTGCAGTGGAAAGAAATCAGGTTTGGAATCGAGATCTGTCAGTAACTCATTGCATGACCACCCTGTTCAAGTCAACCTCTCTGAACCTCATTCATTGGTACAACTAAAGTAACTATGCCCTAATGAACTAGAGGATGTAAAGGTATTTTGCAGAATATAGAATATTAAAAACAAGGTGCTGTTACACTCTAAGCATTCCACAGACCACAACTATGCTTGTTAAATTAAACGCTTATGAAAAAAACATCTCATCTCTAGAAAACATACGTCTTACTATCTCTGATAATTTGTTTTTTAGGACAAGGAAGTAATGAGTTCAGCTTCAGCACTACAGAGCATTTTAAATTTTTTAGCATGAACGGGGGAGGGGCAGAGAGAGAGGGAGACACAGAATCGGAAACATGCTCCAGGCTCTGAGCCATCAGCCCAGAGCCCGACGCGGGGCCCGAACTCACGGACCGCGAGATCGCGACCTGGCCGAAGTCGGACGCCCAACCGACTGCGCCACCCAGGCGCCCCCAGAGCATTTTAAAGGAAGCAATGCTGGGAGGGAGTGATCATTGCTAATGGAAACGAGGCCAGTTTAGGATAGTCTTGGTGGATCACAGTGGTTACAGATATGAATTTACCTACTTCTCTGTAAATCTCCGGAATACTTTGAAATCTTGTGACTTCACTGGTGCTCTCTCCCTCCACCAAAGTAATGCAGAGAAATGAATGTAAGGCTGTGGCAGGCTAAATAATGGTTCCCCCAAGATGTTCACATCCTAATCCCTGGAACTTGCTACCTTAGATAGCAAAGGGGATTTTGTAGATGTGTACAAATGTGTAGATGTATAGATTAAAAATCTTGGTTAAGGATGAAAGATTTTGAAATTGAAAGATTAATATGGAATATCAGTAAATGTAATCACAAGTGTCCTTATAAGAGGGAGGCAAAGGGAGATTTGACCGCAGCAAGAAATAGAAGGATAGAAGCAAGAGGTTGGAGTGATGTAAGGAAGGGTTGTGAGCCAAGAAATGCAGTTAGAAAAGGGAAGGAGGGCACCTGGATGGCTCAGTCGGTTAAGCATCTGATTTCAACTCAGGTCATGATCTCATGGTTCCTGAGTTCGAGCCCCCCCATTGGGCTCTCTGCTGTCAGCACAGAGCCTGCTTCAGATACTGTCTCCCTCTCTTTCTGCCCCCTCCCACTTGCTCACACATGCGTGCTCTCTCTCTCTCTCTCAAAAATAAATAAAAACATTTAAAAAATAATAATAATTGAGCGCCTGGGTGCCCCAGTCGGTTAAGCATCCAGCTTTCGCTCAGGTCATGATCTCGCAGTTCATGAGTTGGAGTCCTGAGTCGGGCTCTCTGCAGTCAGTGCAGAGCCCACCCGACTCTATCTGCCCCTCCCCTGCCTGCATGCACATTTTCTCTCAAAAATAAAACATTTAAACAATAATGATAATAAATAAATAACTAAAAGGCAAGACAATGATTCTCCCCTGAAGCCTCCAGAAGGAATGCAGCTCTGCCAATCTCCCTTGATTTTAGACTCTGGCCTCCAGCACTATAAGAGAATACATTTGTGTCATTTTATTTTGGTTTTATTTTTTTTAATGTTTATTTACTTTTGAGAAGGAGAGAGAGAGACCGAGCATGAGCAGGGGAGGGGCAGAGAGAGAGGAGACACAGAATCTGAAGCAGGTTCCAGGCTCTGAGCTGTTAGCACAGAGCCCGATGCGGGGCTGGAACTCACGGACCAAAAGATCATGACCAGAGCCGAAGTCAGATGTTCAACCAAGTGAGCCACCCAAGTGCTCCAAATATGTGTTGTTTAAAAGCAATAAATTTGTGATGATTTGTTACAACAGGAACAGGAAACTAACACAGGGATGCTGACTACAATGAGACTAGGCTATGAGCCAAGTGGCACCTGTGCCAAATAACTCCTTGACAGCAGAAAATGGCCCCAGTGACCAAAGGGATAGTCAGGGGCTCCATCTACTTGGTTCGGTTCATTGAGGAATCTTCAGTCATTAAAACCTTTGGGAGATGCTTCAGCATCTGAACCTGACCTTTTCCCTACTAACATTTGGCTGAGCACTTAACCCTACCTGTTGAAAGGAAGTGTTGTATTTCAAGTCTGTAGCAGTTAATTTCAAAGAAGATGTGTAGTGTTCATAAAGATTAGGCCCTGATACTATGAAGATAATGATTGCATACTGGCCTATGAGAGCCTTTGGCTCCTAGAAAAGATCTTATTTATCCTCAAACCAGCCTCATTTAGGAGCCAACACCAAGCATGATGAGCCTCTTTGAGGGACAAGAATAGAGAATGGTCCTGGGTATACTTTAACTTAAAAACAAAAACAAATAGATATAGATACAGATATAGATATAGATGATATAGATATAGACATAGATATATAATCAATATTTCCAAAAATTATCATTTCAACATGCAGTCAATATTATTATTAATGAGACATGTTACATTATTTTTTATACCATCTTCAAAATCCAATGAGTATTTAAACATTTTTTTATTGTTTATGTTTGAGAGAGAGACAGCACAAGCAGGGGAGAGGCAGAGAGAGGAAGAATCTAAAGTGGGCTCCAGGCTCTGGGCTGTCAGCACAGAGCCCAATGTGGGGCTCAAACCCACAAACCGTGAGATCATGACCTGAACCGAAGTCGGATACTCAACCAACTGAGCCACCCCTCCAATGTGTATTTTAACTTACAGCTCATCTCATTTTGGATCAGCCATATTTCAGATGCTCATTAGCTACATACATGTGGCTAATGCATATACTTTTGTGGCAAATCAAGAAGTGTTTTATCAAATTCCATATACTCAGCGTGCTTTTAGCTGCTTTGGGTAGTAGGAAAAAGTAGATTAAACAAAAATTAGATTTGATTTGCTTAGCGACTATGTTAAAGTTGAGAAAAGAAAAGGCTCAAACAAGGAAGCATGTGATCATTTGAGCTTCAGCAAAGGGAAAGTCTTTGCAGGCTACAGTGGGCATGGAAGACTTTCTAGAGGATATGGGATTTGAACTGTTCTTGAAAGGAATATAGCTTTTGCAGTGTTGGACAAGAGAGAAAGGAGCATGACCTGTGAGCCAGGAGAAAGGAACCTTTCAGCAAAGGTACAAAGGAACAGGTGCTGTGTACGTTGAGAACAGATAGGACTAAATGGTCTATAATGGAGATGTCATTCTGAGCAGTACTGAGAAATAACAGTGGTCTTTGCCATTTAAGTAGATTCTGGATGAAATATTTAAAGTAAAAAGAAAACCCATAAATGTACTAGAGAAAAGATTTTTTTAAAGATTTTTTAAATGTTTATTTATTTCTGAGACAGAGAGAGACAGAGCATGAGTGGGGGAGGGGCAGAGAGAGAGGGAGACACAGAATGGGAAACAGGCTCCAGGCTCTGAGCTGTCAGCACAGAGCCCGATGCGGGGCTCGAACTCACAAACCATGAGATCATGACCTGGTCTGAAGTCGGTTGCTCAACTGACTGAGCCACCCAGGTGCCCTGAGAAAAAAGATTTTTAAAAAGTACTTTCTAAATATAAAACGCCTAACAGACATCAAGGAAAAGACCAATTTGACTACCTAAGGCAAAGAAAAAAATCCAAAAGGTCACAAGAGAAACTACCAATGAGGAAAACATTATGCAATACAAGTGACAGATAAAAGGTGAATTTCATTATAATCCAAACAACTCTTATACATCTATCAGAAAAGACATTCACAGAAAATGATAGTGGCAGATAAACACCTGAAAACTTGTTTAATCTTATTAATTCATGCAAATAAAAACAATGAAAGAATATTTTGTCACAACAATATTCACAAAATTTTTAAACAATGATGGTGAATAAATAAACTAAGAAGTGGCGGGGGGGGGGGGCCCTGGGTGGCTCAGTCAGTTGGGCATCCAACTCTTGATTTCGGCTTAGGTCATGATCTCCCAGTTTGTGAGATCGAGTCCCACATTGGGCTCTGCACTGACACTGTGGAGCCTACTTGGGATTCTCTCCCTCTCTCTCCGCCCCTCCCCCCTCAAAATAAATAAATAAACTTTAAACAGTGATGGTGAGAATCTGGGAAGACAGGTATTCTTCCACCCTGTTAGTGGGAGTGGTAAATCAACATGACCATATGGAAGGCAATTTGTCAATATTTATCAAAACATAAACTACACATACCCACAAATTCCACTGCTAGGAATCTGTCCTGTGGATATGCTCACATAAATATGCAAGGATAGAGGTGCCTGGATTGCTCAGTCAGTTAGGTGGCTGACTCTTGATTTCATCTCAGGTCATGATCTCATGGTTCATGGCTTCAAGCCCTGCATCGAGCCCTGCATCGAGCCCCACGTGGAGCCTCCTTGGGATTTTCTCTCTCTCTCTCTCTCTCTGCCTTTCCTCGCTCTCTCTGTCACTCTCAAAAATAAATAAACTTTTAAAAAATACGCAAAGATATATGTACAGTATTAGCCATTACAGTTGTCTGATAAAAATTAAAAGCTGGAAACATCTTAAATGCTCATCGGTAGAAAACAATATGGTAGAGCCATAAATAGATTACTGTGCAGTTCTTAAAAAGAACAAGGTGGCTCTATCTATGTTAAAATAGAAAGGTCTCAGATATTTTAAGCGCAAGAAGTAAAGTGCAGAACAATATGAATGGTAAGATTCCACTCTTGTACCTTTAAAAAAGAATATATACACAGAAAGTAATAAAACATGTAAAAGTGAAAAATCAAAGAATAGCCATATAAGCATATTTAGTCATAATGAAGAATCAGAAAGTTAAAATGGCTCATTGTTGGGGGTGGGAAATGAGCACATAATTGCTTCTGTGTTGATTTGTTAACCATATGCACATAATGCTTTTTAAAAATAATGAATTTTAAATACGTTTTAAAATAAAATTAAGCAGTAGCTTTCTAAAAATAGCTTTCTAAAATAATTCTCATCCCCTGTTGCCCCGCCTACCTGTCTAACTTTTCCCTCACAGTATAGTTAAGAGTCTTGAAAAAGTTTTAAATACTTCTTGTCTCCATTCCTTACTTAGTACATCTTTCTCAATCCTTCAAAATTTGGGTTTGCCAAAGTCCCCAATGATGTGACTAAAGTCAGCAGATATGTGTCAGTCCTGATCCAACCTGACATTAGAATTATCAGGAACTTTTTTTTTTTTTTTTTTTTTGGAAACCCTTGGGGATCTGGTAACAGCATTCAGCCAGCTGTCTTCCTCCTTCTCTGGAGACCCCTCTCTAATGTTGCCATTCCTTAGGGTTCTGTTCCAGTCCCTCTTCTCCTCACATGATCTTCACTTCATGGCTTCAGTTACCACCTATGTTCTGATGTTCTCATGCCTATAAATCCCTTATCTCTAATCTAGATCTCTCTCCTGAGCTTCAGAATTACTTACCCAATAGCATTACACATTAATACTTTCCGGCCTTTTCCAGATCATGGCACACATAGAGAATGATGGTGTTTTCATAGCAACATACCTTACCAAGACTGCTGTCTTTCAGAGGGAGTTCATGCTACCTTGAGGGTTGAGAAAATCAATACGCAGCACACCTGTAACCTCTTCATGAGGCATAACAGCTGGGAAGGTCTTACCTCTTGGATAGACATTTCCACTCGGACATCCCCCAGGCATTTCAAGGTTAACATGTTTGGAAGTGAGCATATAATGTCCCAAAACTGCTCTTCCTCCAGTGTTTTCTATTTCAGTGAGTGGTCCTGCCATCTGCAAGTTACTCAGTCCGGTCTGCAAGTTACTCAGTCCGGAAGTCTTGGCTTAGTTCTCTGCTTTCCTCCCCTTCCAATCTCAAGACCTGCTGACTCTGCTACACTTTATTTCTTGAAGTGATCTCCTCTCCATCACCCCTATCACTTTCCTAGTCCAGAGCACATCTTTTCTCACCTTTCCCCTCAATTACAACAAATACTTACTCTCTGTTCTCCTTGACTTCACTCTTGCTCTCTCTAATCTGTTCCCCACATTGCAACCACAGAATTCTTTCTAAAATGCAATTCTGATTATGCCAATCCCCTGCTTAAAACCATTCACAGTACTGATGTGAGCAGTGATCTACTGGTCAGTCATTAGCGCTGTATGCACAGTTAGACCATGCCACCATACTGGTTTATTACTAGCAGCTTGTAGCAAAAAGAGGCCAAGAGACTAGCTTGTTTTATGACACAGACAACTCAAAGAACAGTGTGATGAGTGGTATATAACAAGGGTGGGAAAACAAACCATGGGACTTCTGTATATTTTGTAATAATTTAATTGAATAATACCACTGAGAAATCAAAGTGTCTTAAGCACTATCAAAGACAGAAAGCGATCATGGGGTAATAATAATTATACTTATTTAACCTCCTGTCAGTGAAGATGAAGGTTTATGAAGCATAGAGAATATGCCAAAATCTGAATGCCTAAACTTTCAAGTGTGCAAGAGCTTTTAAGTAAGGAGAGAAGATACGTGCTGTGACAAGTGTAGATGTTCATTTTTTTTTTTGAGGGTGAGCATCTGAATGAAAAGGAAAAAATTCAGATGGTTTGTTTATTTTCAAAAATTTAGTTATTTGGAAACATCCCCAAATGGTTAGAAATGCTTGGCATACTATTAAGGTTTTTCCACCCTGTGGTTGTGGAATGTAATAGATACGTGTAGTTTTCCTGGATTTTTAAGCCCTGTGAGGAAAGGATCATGTCTAATTTTTATTGTAAGCCCAGGACTAGCCCACTGATTCCTTTTCAAGAAATATTGGATGATTGAATGAATAAGAATCAATGCCAAAAGATTCCAAAAATATCAACAAGATGAGCTACCTAAAGACTCCACTAAAAAAGCTATTAGAATAAATGAGTAATAAATGAATTCAGTGAAGTTGCAGGATGCACAATTAATATACAGAAATCTGTTGTGTTTCTATAACCCTAATAACAAACTATGAGAAAGAGAAATTGAGAAAACAATCCCATTCATATTACATCAAAAAGAATAAAATACCTAGAAATAAATTTGAGGAAGTAAAAGACCTGTACTCTGAAAACTATAAGAGACTGATGAAAGAAATTGAAGAAGACACAAATAAAAGGAAAGATACACCACACTCATGGATTGGAAGAATTAATATTGTTAAAATGTCCAGACTACCCAAAGCAATCTACAGATTCAATGCAATAACTATAAAAATACCAATGACATTTTTCACAGAAATAGAATAATGCTAAAATTTGTATGGAACTACAAAAGACCCCAAATAGCCAAAGCAGCCTTGAAAAAGAAGAACAAAGGTGGACCCTGTTCCCAGACTTCAAACTATACTACAAAGCTATAGTAATCAAAACCGAATGGTACTAGCACAAAACAGACACAAAGATCAATGGAACAGAATTGAGAACTGAGAAATAAATCCACACATATATGATCAATTAGTCTACGACAAAGGAGGCAAGAATATACAACAGGGAAAAGGTCATCTCTTCAAAGAATGGTGTTGGGAAAATTGTGCAATACATGCAAAAGATTAAAACTGAACCACTATCTTAACACTATACACAAAAATCAACTCAAAATGGATTAAAGACTTAAATGTAAGACCTGAAACCATAAAAATCCTCAAAGAAAGCATAGTAAGTCCCTTGACATTAGTCTTAGCAATATTTCTTTGGACCTGACTCCACAGGCAAGGGCAACAAAAGCAAAAATAAACAAACGGGACTACATCAAACTAAAAACCTTTTGCACAGTGAAGCAAACTATGAAGAAAATGAAAAGGCAACTTAATGGAAGAAAATGTTTGCAAATCCTATGTGTGATAAGGGGCTAGTGTCTAAAATATATAAAGAATTCATACAGTTCAACAGCAAACAAAAACAAAAAAAATCTGATTTAAAATAGGCAGAAGAGGGGGAACAGGGCAAAAAAAATTAAGATAAAGTGGGCAGACAGTCTGAGTGGACATTTTTCCAAAGACCTACAGATGACCAACAAGCACATGAAAAGATGCTCCACATCACTCATCATCAGGGAAATGCACATGGAAACCACAATGAGATATTACCCCACACCTGTCAGAATGGTTATTATCAAAAAACCAAGAAATAACAAGTGTTGATGAGGATGTGGAAAAAAGCAAACACCTGTACACCGTTGGTGAGAATGTAAATTGGTGCAGCTACTGTGGAAAACAGTATGAAGGTTTACGCAAAGAAATTAAAAATAGAACTAACATGATCCAGCAATTCCACTCTGGAGTTTTTATCCAAGAAAACAAAAACACTAACTTGAAGAGATCTATGCACCACTGTGTCCACTGCAGCACTATTTACAATAGCCAAGATATGGAGCGACCTAAGTGTCCACCGATAAATGAGTGGATAAACAAGATGTGGGGTGTGTGTGTGTGTGTGTGTGTGTGTACGTACATATATATACAATACATATACCCATATACATACAATGGAATATTAGCCATAAAATGAATGAAATCTTGCCACGTGGGACAATATACATGGACCTTGAGGGTATTATGCTAAGGGAAATAAGTCAGAAAAAGACAAATACCCCCATGATTTCACATACATGTAGAATCTGAAAAACAAAACAAACAAAACCAGACATAGATGCAGACAACAGACTGATAGTTGCCAGAAAAAAAAGAGGGTAGGGGTGGTGGGCAATATGAGTGAAGGGGATCAAGAGGCTTAAGTTGCCAGTTATAGAGCAAATAAGTCATGAGAATGTATTGTATGACATGGGAAATACAGTCAAAAATATTGTATGAACTGGGACGCCTGGGTGGCTCAGTCAATCAAGCATCCAACTCTTGATTTCGGCTCGGGTCGTGATTTCACCTGGTTTGTGAGTTCGAGTCCCATAAGGGTCTCCACGCTGACAGCTCGGGGCCTGCTTTGGATTCTCTTTCTCTCCCTCTCTCTTTGTTCCTTCTCTGCTGTGCTCTCTCTCTTTCCCTCTCAAAATAAATAAACTCAATAAAATTGTATGAACTTTAGGGACAAATGGTAACTAGACTTATGGTGATCATTTTGCAATGTATATAAATGTTGAATCACTATGTTGTACACCTGAAATTAATGATTGTATTTTAATAATACTTCAAAAAAATAAAGTGAGCTTTCTTAGAAATGAAAACATATTCATAAAAAGCTTTGCACAAGTTTATAGTAGCCTTACTCATAATAGCCCCCAAACTGGAAACACCCAAATATACATCAACTGGAGAATGGATAAACAAATTGTGATATATTTGTACAATGGAATATTGCTCTCCAATAAAAAGAACAGACTCACTTTAGTCAAAAACATTACTAAGCTAAAGAATATAGACACAGGGGCGCCTGGGTGGCTCAGTCGGTTGAGAGCGTCCAACTTTGGCTCAGATCATGATCTCGCAATCGGTGAGTTTGAGCCCCGGATTGGGCTCTGTGCTGACAGCTCAGAGTCTGGAGCCTGCTTCAGATTCTGTGTCTCCCTCTCTCTGCCCCTTCCCCACTCATGCTCTTTCTCTCTGTCAAAAATAAATAAACGTAAAAAAAAAAAAAAAAAAAGAATATAGACACAAGAAAGTGCATACTATTTGATTGCACTTATGTGAAATCCAAGAACAGACAAAACTATGGTGATAGAATTCAGGAGGTTGCAGGGGGTGGGTGGTGGTAGGTGCAGGGTAGTTCACTGTAAATATAAAGGGGCATGAGGGAATTTTCTGGGGTGATGGTTCAGTTTCTTGTTCGGGGTGTTCCATCGGTGTATGTTATTGTTGAAATTCACCAAACAAAACACCTAACATCTGTGCATTTTATTGTATGTTAAGGATAAATCAATCAATAAAGTTTGTTTTAAACCAAAGGTGAGAGAGTTGGTGGGAAGAACCATTATGACATCTTTTAGGCTCCAATAATTGACCTCAGACACTCATTTCTATGCTCAAGAACCCAAAATGACTTCTTTATCACTTGTCCTGTCAAATCCATATCCTCATTCTGATCTCAGTACAAAAACCTCCTCCGCTAACTTCTACTTCCCACCCTACCAAGTGATCTCACTGTCCCATGCAACTAATCTGCTCTTTCCTACCTAGGTCGCTTCGTGTCCTTACCCTGTCTGAATTTGCTCAAGTTCTCTCTGCCCTTCAAATCCCATTCCCAAGTCCTCTCTCCTTCAGAGAGGAACTCTTAATTAATCCTAGACAATGTGAGCACCCCAAGATCCCTCAGCTTTTATGTCCCTTTATTGGGCTAATATAATGCATTACTACTTTCCGTGTATACCCACAACAGAAGCAATTTTAATAAAATGGGCTAGGGAGCCCTTTGTATTTCTCTGCAGAACCCCATTCAGAACTTGCATTAACAGGCCAGTCACTATGATGCAGTTTGTGAAGATTATACGGTATCCAGACGAGGGCAAATAGATGTTTAATCCAGCACCAATGAGAATGATACTGAAGGGAGCTCTGAGGCCCTGCAGGGGCCTAGGTGGGTGTCTGCTTTCTTCTTTTAAGCCTGAGGGTAGTTCTACTTGTCTCCACCGAGATAGCAAGTGGCTGAGAACAAGGTTATATCCTTTTTCTGCTCAGCCTTAACCTCTTCCAGTGAGGAAATCAGCGCTAAAGAGTGGAGCCCGTTCCCAACGCCCAGTTTTCCATATTACTGGGAGGACCCGATACCGATCCGGAGGAGGAAAAGTGAAGAGGGAGCATTTAAGGCCAAGGAGGCACTCGAGCGTCTTCCCATAGATTTACACCCCACACGTAAGCAGGAAGGCAAATTACAAACACCAAGGCTCACAACCACACATACACGTGCACGCCCAGCCCCACAGAAGCGGATGCGCATGCCCGTGGCCCCGCGCGTACCTACTTAGTTTTCTGTGCTATAGATGCCCCCCATTCCACCCCCGCCCAGCCCAGCGCGGCTTCTTCTACCCCCTGCACCGGGAAGGTTTACCAAACTGGACCCCACCGGTCCAGAGGAGAGTGTTTCTCTATAGGGGGAGGGGAGGTCCTTCCCACCGGGGCGGAAGCGGCGCTCTCCGGACGGGCGGACTTAGCTCTCGTCCTGGGAACATCTGGAGGGGGCTGGGAGGGGCGCGCATCCAGGGCGAACGTGGATTGGCTGTGCGGAAGGAGGGAGGCGGGGTCTCGGCGAGGGGCGGGGCTCACTGGCCCCTTTAAAGCCTTGACATCAAGAGGCGGCCCCAGCACCCCCCTTCTTCTGCCCCCCGCCCCCGAGCCGCGGCCATGGACCCGGCGGATCCGGCCTGCCCTGGCCCAGTTCAGCACCTCATTTCGGTGAGTTCCAGGCCTACTTGAGATTTAAAAGGCGGCGAGTGGAGGGTCTGTAAGCTCTGGGCTGGGGGTGGGCGGTTTGAAGGGTAAGGCTCTCGTGGCAGCCTTGGGTCGGAGGGGGCGGCGCGCCTTCCTGCCCGGACCTAGCTGCCTGCCCCTCCCTCCCGCCGCACTGTCCCGGGGTGGGGTGGGGGTCCGGCTGCGACTCTGTCCACCCCTACCCCACCCCCTACCGCCCCCCGCGCCATCCTCGCGCACACTCCATGGCCCCGGAAGGGAAACTTTCGGGACAGGGGGATGTTCCGGGGGCCGGTCTCCCTCCCTCTTTGAAAGCACTGACCTTGCCCCAGCTGCGCACCCCACCCCACCCGCATCCCACTGTCCGGGTGCCGCTTAGCGGTGCGGGGTTGTTGCGCAGGGGGGAGGGAGGCTCTCCCCAAAGCGCAGGCGCGGAGACGAGCCCCGGGCTCCTCTTCGCCCTCCTTGCAGTCCCCGTGGCCTGGGGCGGTAGGGCGTGGGGAAGATGGGGAGAGGCGGAGAGATCAGGGTCTCTAGGAACAATCCTTCCGTGGCTTTGAGGGGCTGCGGGAAGGAAGGAGGCGGGGGCCGGGAGGCTGAACACTAAAGAGAGACTGAGGGAGGGAGAAGGGCTGGGCAGGGTGTGGGGCCAGGGCAGCGCCTGCAGAAAAGGCTCTCTGGGTCCTGGCTGCGGTGCCAGAAGAATGCAGAGAATTTATCTGTGCCCGACACTCCCCTGGCCTAGGCCGACTAGAAAAGCGGCTCACCGAACCCCAGCCCCCTTCTCCTTATTCTGGGCCCAAGGCCCCATGTCTCCAGTCCTGGCACTGCCCCAAGGGCACGAAGGTCCCTCACCTCCCGCAGGCCTGGTTTTCCAGGTTCTCAGCTCTATCCATCCAGCCTGCCAGCTGCTACTTCGCAAATGCTCGCCTTTCTGAGGAACCAGGGGGGTCTTACACTGGATGGGTTCCTGGCTGTGAAGGCAAACCCTTCTTATTCCCTCCCAACCACCCTCGCCCTCTCCACGGGTCCTCTTGCCTAAGCACAACTGTCTGCCAGAGGTAGTGGCTGGAGGAAGATGCCTGGGACAGGGGTGGTCCTGGGGGACAGGAGAGAGGGAGTCCGTGTCTAACCATTCTATGGACAGTACTTTTGGAAAAAATGAACCCAGCCTAGTTGTCTTGATGCAGACCCTCTCTTGGAAGACATTATGCCAGCTGACTCCAAGACCCCTGGTCTTTCAAGAAGGGAGACAAAAAATTCACTTCTCGTATTGGTTCCCTGACTTTCTGTGAACAGCCTAGGGTTAGTGGGTTTCCTACTTCAGAGAAACGTGTATTCCTGTCTGGGGAGCTATTCCCACATAATTCAACTTTGTTTTCTAAGTCTGTGGTCTCGGCATGAAGTGGCTCAGGCACTCCAGCATCTTTCTCCAGTTTAGGTCTTTGGAACAGAGTGGGAACCTAGAGAGGCAGATGGCCTGGGCTGCAGAGAAGGCTGTTCCACAGTAGGCAGAAACCAATGTATATGAGGACCAGGCTGCTATCTCTGTGGACTGGGAGTCAGAAGCACTGGTGTCTTCTCTTCCCAGCTTGCTGTGTGACTTTGGCCAAGAGAGCTTGCCTCTCTGGGGCTCTTTTTCTCCTATCTGTAAAATTCAGCAATTGCACTAGAGAGCTCTAACATTCCCTTTCGCTTTTTGACATTGTGTGGTTCCACTGAGAAGTGAATCTGAAAGGTAGAAAGGTCCTCTGGCAGGGTGCCTTTGAAGTTGGAAGGGGTAGATGTTGGGTGATACAGTTCTAAGTCATAGTTGCTTAGGACTGGAACCTTGGGTGGAGAGGAGCAGACTCCCTTATTCTGCCTAAGAAGAATCGCTTCTTCTGCCATTGTCTTGCTTACTCTTGGTGGATTGGGGTATGAACTCTTGCTGGCTGGGGTTTGGCCCACCCATCAAGGCCTCTGCTGAGACATCCTGGCAGGCCAGTCTTTGAGTTGGGCCTTTGGGGAGGAGTTGAGAGAAGGGGCAGCAGCCAAGGGCCAGTAGGGTAAGCAGATTCCCAGGAGACAGTTTGCATCTCAGCTGTTGGGACTTGTTTTAGGATCTGAGCCAGGGAGCACAGCACACTCATCCACCCTCTTATGGGAAGAGGACGAGAGCCCTGCTGCTGTTGCCCATCTCACTCCCTGGCCCTACTCACCTCACCTGTGCCCTCCCCCACCCCTCTTCCCTACCCAGTCCCCAGGCAGTGGGCTTAAGGAGTCCTCCCTGCTGCCTTTACCCAGTCCAGCCAGCCTCCCAAGCCCTTCCATGGCAGCCAAGCAGCAGGGAGAAACTGCCCCAGCCCCACCTTTCCCAGCCTCCTTCCCTCCTGGGGGTACAGTTTCTCAGGAGTCAGGTTCTCCAGGTTGGGACTTGCTCTC
Source organism: Lynx rufus (assembly GCF_022079265.1). Lineage (NCBI taxonomy): Eukaryota > Metazoa > Chordata > Mammalia > Carnivora > Felidae > Lynx > Lynx rufus. The sequence continues at coordinate 76,631,296 of NW_025814889.1, read as the reverse complement.
TAGCCCAAGAGCCAAAGCCTTCACGTTTTCCTTGTTTGTTTTCATCCTTGATCTCCCAGGTGCCAAGGGGGATGTTAGAGGAGGTGGTAGTTAGAGAGGCTGTGGGATTGGTTAGACATAGGACGCATTCTCCTGCATTGCTAGCTCTCCTGGGCCTGGGGAGCCCTCTTCCCTGGGCCCTGCTGCCCATGGATTGAAGCTACAACAGGAGGTATTTAGGTTAGACCCCAAGGAAACCTTCCTCACTGCGAGGAGTCCCTGGATTGGAGAATGGAAGCTCCCAGGGAGGTCAGTTTCCCAGAAAGTGGTTAATGGTGGAGTCCCTGTCAGAGTGAAGGATGCGGCTGTTGCTAGGCAGAGGCTGCTGTTTCCTCTTGGGGTGTGGCTCCGAGGCTGGCCAGCCAGAGGCCCCGTTAGAAGCAGGAGGAGAAAGGACCCTTGCCTGATAGCTGAAGAGGGGACCCTGGCCCCGTCAGCTCTGGCTCACCAGAACTGCATCCCTTAGAACAAATGCCACTTCTCGCCCTGCTTCCCCCGGCTCCTCCCCCAATTCACCACCACTACCACAGTCTGCTTTGACAATCCTCACCCGAACCTGGCAGGCTCCTCCAGCCCTAGTCTGGCTGCACTAATGGACTGATTGGATTTTCTATACTTGGAGTTTGGGATTTCTGATTGAACATGCAAATTTATGTAAATCAACCTGGGATCTGCCACCACATCAAAACAACATAGTCATAGGCTGGAAGGAATCCTAGAGACATCTAGTCCAACGCCCTCGTGTTAAAAATGGGGAAACTGTGAAGTCCAGAGGGGGAAGTGATTCATGCAATGATGAGTGTCAGAGGCAGGGCTCCTGACTCTGGTCTAGTGTCTTACATGGTTCCAGCCTGCCTTAATTTCTCATGCCTGAGGGGCCTGGCCAAACTTAAAGCAGAGAGGGCATTTCTTGAACCTGAGATTGTGGAGAGCTGGACTTTTGGAGGGTCAGAGTGTTATCTCAGGGGCTCTGGTCAGCTCTAACATGCTGAAGAAAAATAACTTCCAATCCCCTAGAGCACCACCCTTAATGTTTTTCCCCAGGCCCTGCCCTGGAAGGTTGGAGGACAAGGTCATTGGTTGCTCCTGGCTTGGCCCTTGCGGTTTCCCCAGAGCTGAGATTGTGTCTGTTCCCAGCATCTCTCACAGTACCAGGCACATAGGCTGTGGATGGCTCCGCACAGGCAGTGCCTCTGTGTTGACCCTCCCATCCTCATTTGAGCCTCTGCTGCTTCCCTCCGTGGCCATGATGGGAAAAGATCTTTAGTCGTCTGTGACTCTTTGCCTACCTTCCCCTGCCCTTCTGGAGGGCACAGGCCAGCTGGACCTCCTCTGCAGGTTTCTACAACAGTGACAGACCATGCCACCTTGCTATAAGAAGGGTCTCGTTATTTTGAAATCAGTGCCAAAGTTGGAAGAGGGTTGCAGAGATGGGCTTGACTCCCTGAGAAGTAGTCTCCCCACTTCTAGACGTATTTCTGATCTGATCCACCCTCCCAGCTGCAAGATGCCCCTTGTTCCCACTTTGCAGATGGTGCCCGCGGTGGGGGGCTGTTGAGAGGGCTGAGCGCTCACTTACCCTGCAGTGCCTGTGTGCGTTGCGGAGATCCAGAGGTGCTCAAAGCAGCTGTTGATCTGCTTTGCAGTACTTTGGCAGAGTGAGTGTCCACACACATTCAAGATCAGAGGCCCTGGCCCAAAACGTAGCAGGAACGGAACCAGCACCTTCAGTTCCTCACTACCCAGTGGCCCTCAGCTCCTGTATTCTTAGTTCTGTGTGAGGGGAAAGCCTCCCTGGGCCTCAGTTTCCCAGCCTGTGCTGATGGATTAATAACACATCATAGCTGGGGTGTGGCACTTGCTCAATAATTACCATTTTCCCAGCTCTGGGAGTTAACACAGATGAAAGAAGCCTGAGGAGGCCAGGCTGTTATTAAGGTGAATTATCGTTGCTATTATTACTGATTTCTACAAATCCAGCAGCCGCTGAGAAGAGCACAGCCAGGCACAATACCTGGGCCTTATAGCTGTCCTTGGGCTCTGGGATTTCTCCAGTATTCACCAAGCTTTTAAAAAATATCTATCTACGGGCGCCTGGGTGGCTCAGTCAGTTAAGCGTCCGACTTCGGCTCAGGTCATGATCTCGTGGTTTGTGAGTTCGAGCCCCACGTCGGGCTCTGTGCTGACAGCCTGGAGCCTACTTCGGAGTCTGTGTCTCTGTCTCTCTCTGCCCCTCCCCCACTTGTGCTCTGTCTCTCTCTATCAAAAATAAATAAAATGTAAAAAAAATTTAAAAAATATCTATATGCATATAGGTAGGTATTTTTTATTTATTTTTTATTATTTTTTTTAAGGTTTATTTATCTTTGAGACAGAGAGAGACAGAGCATGAACAGGGGAGGGGCAGATAGAGAGGGAGACACAGAATCTGAAACAGGCTCCAGGCTCCGAGCAGTCAGCACAGAGCCCGACGCGGGGCTCGAACTCACGGACCGTGAGATCATGACCTGAGCCGAAGTCAGACGCTTAACCGACCAAGCCACCCAGGCGCCCCTATTTTTTCTTTTATTTAAAAAAATTTTTTTAAGTTTATTTATGTTTGAGCAAGAAAGAGCAGCAGAGAGAGCATCTCAAGCAGGCTCCACACTATCAGCATGGAGCCTGATGTGGGGCTTGAACTCCTGAATTGTGAGATCATAACCTGAGCTAAAATCAAGAATCGGATGGATGCTTAACCTCCTGAGCCACCCAGGGGTCCCTATAGATAGATATTTTAAAAAGAGAGAGGACCCCATTCTACTTCTCATGCTGATGCCTGCAAGGCTTGAGTGGTGTTGGGTGCTGCTTGGGGCACTCGTCTACAGTTCTCACTGTCATGAAGGGCTTGAAATTGTCCCTCCCTGGGTAGAATGATGAGCTTGTTCCTAGATGAGACTGTGAGGGGCCCCAGAACTCCTGGGGTGTGGCCCTAGGATTCTCAGCAGTCACACTTCTGTGGCCTGATTCATTTTACCCCTAGCTGGCTTGATGTGGGGGCTGCAGGTCATTCTTTTATGGTCCTTTTAGATAGATATTAAGACCTGTTGAGACACCCCCAGAACCTGTCCGCAGCAGCCGTAGGTACTCCCGGGTGTCATTTACCCCAATGTACTCCCATCTGCCCCAAACTCTCCCCTTGCCCAACCTCCCACCTTTGCCTCTGCCCTGTGCGATCTAGAATGAACCCAGGAGGAAGCGGCCCTGACCACCTTCTGAATAGTTTGGTGCTACCATGCTGCACCACAGCCTGGGTGTGAAAGGGCCTGTCTCCTAGCTCAGTGAGAGCATTACGGGAAGAAAGGGAGTGAAGACTGGTGTCCTTTGGCCTCATCTAGCCAGATCTCCTCACCACTCCCTTGTCCCAGGGACCTGGTCCCTACTTCTAATATGGGAATATCCCCATATTCCCCAATCTAATATCCCCAGCTGGGATGAGCTTTAGAAATCACCTGGGAGGGGCACGTAGGTAGCTCAGTTGGTTAAGCATCCAACTTCGGCTCAGATCGTGATCTCACGGTTCATGAGTTCCAGCCCCGTGTCGGGCTCTGTGCTGACAGCTCAGAGCCTGGAGCCTGTTTCCGATTCTGTATCCCCCTCTTTCTCTGCCCCTCCCCTGCTCACACTCTCTCTCGCTCTCAAAAATAAATAAACATTAAAAAAATTAAAAAAAAAAAAAGAAATCACTTGGGAAAGTGGTTATACCTTCTTTTTTTTTTAAGTTTCGTATTGCAGTTTTTCATTAAACATTTTTTTAACATAGTCCAAAAATCAAAATGGTACAAAAAGGTATACGTTGAGAAATTGTGCTCCCACCTCCACCCTCTTTTCCTCTACAGATAATCACTTATTTTTTACATAGCCCTCAAGAATGTCTTTACGCAGGGACACCTGGGTGGCTCATTTGGTTAAGCCACTGACTCTTACTTTCAGCTCAGGTCGTGATCTCATGGTTGTGGGATTGAGCCCCATGTCATGCTCAGCATAGAGCTTTTTTGGAATTCTCTCTCTCTCCCTCTCTCTTGTTCTCTCCCTCCCCTGCTCATTCTCTCCCTTGCTCATTGTCTCTCTCTCTCTCTCTCTCAAAATAAGTAAAAATTAAACTTAAAAAAAAAAAAAGAATACACAAAACGAATGTAATGCGTATTCTTAGGTTTCTTCCCTTACCCAAATGATAGCAGATAGCATATATCGTCTTCATCTGGTACCTGTTGGCAATATCTGGGTGTGCATGGATTTTTTCCTTCCATCTCTGTCAGGTCTCTGGTTTCCAATCTTTACCACCCACCCAGGGCCCCCCAGTTGGCCCCAGGCCATAAGCAGGGTTTGTTCAGCTTCGTATACTAAACTTCATTCAGATGCCAAGGTTTAGGCCAAAACCAGCCTCTGAGGAATTCTCAAGCTCTGTCCAGCAGTTACTATGTGCTAGTGTTGTGCTAAGGAAAGGGCATATATTGGAAGAACCAGTAGTCAGAGGACCTGGTCCACCTTGGTGTGTGTGGGAGTGTGCATGTGTTGCCGAGGGGGGCGGGGCACATGGTATGGCACAGTATGAAGCTGGGAGCAAGGGTCTGGGCCCAGGACTGCGATGTGGTGCCACGTGACCTGGAAGGCTGGGTTTTTCAGCTTGACCTCTTTCCCAGTCTGCGGGATGTCCTGGGCACCTTGACTTTTATTATGTCCAAAACAAGAAACCCCTTTCTCTGTCAGATGGTATGGATAAGGCCTCCTCCCCACCCCCACCCCACCGCCTTCTATCCCCAGCTCTGGGCCTGCAGGCTGCTGAAGCTGGAACCTTCCTTTCCACTGCAGGCTGAGGGGAAGTTGGGGGGTGTTTGCTTCTCACTTCCTCTCTAGACGGCACCTCACTTCCTGTCCCTGGGACTGGAAGAAGGCTAAAGCTCTTGGCTTTGCTGTCCCTTCCTCTCCCCACTCCCTGCCCCCCACCCCCTGCTTTCCTGAGAAGCCTGTGGGCCCTGTGGGAGGAAGGCAGAATCAAAGCCAAGGGCTTCTCCTAAAAGCTCTGCCAAGCTCTTCACCTTCAACCCCCTTACCCCACATGAGGGGACCTGTCTTCTCAGCTGCAATCCCTTTCCAGACATGATCTCATCCTTCTATGTCCTGCAGGAGGAGAGAAGTCAGAGAATTCATCCCATTTTACAGATAGGAAAAACTGAGTCCCAGAAGGGTTCTAGGCTTCACCCAGGGTCATTTGGTGTGGCTGAACCAGAACCGGAATCCAGGAAGTCTCACTCCCATTTGTGGGCACAAATAAGAGCAGAGAGTGAGGGTTTGTGAGTGTGCCAGAGCTACTTTTGTTCCCAGGGAAGGCTGCTTTCTTCTTGCCAGAGCTGGTAGCTTAGGAGGTCACCTCCGCGCTCTGGCCAAATGGCAACCACGAAGTCAACACTGAAGCCGCCTGGACGTGGAAGGCTTTGGCTGGCCAAAGCCTGTTCCCTTTGAAGAAAGAGGCCAAGAAAGAGGCTCCCTGGGGGCTGGGAGGGTAGGGCCTGCAGGTGCAGCCTGAGAGCCATCAGGCTATGCAGCCTCCCAGGCCCTTTTCCTCTTGGACCTGAGAGCGGATCGCTGATGTACCAGTAGTCAACTCAGCAGTCGCCTCTACTGCTGCCTCCAGGAGCCTCTCTGCCTCAGCTCTTCCTGTGGGACCCAGCACGTGTCTCTGGTTACACCCAGGGTGTTGAAAATATGCTGACTCTGCTGTTGGGTCAGGAGATAGGAGAGGAGTTAGTAACTGGCATGGGCCAGGGGACCAGGAAACACTCACCTTCAAATGCCCTTCAGTCCAGCTGCACTGAGTCATTCTGTTTCCGTACACACCCACAGATTTCTGCCTTCTGTTTATGCCTGCCTTTTGCCTAGAATGACCCCCTTGCCGTTCCCGTGTCCCTAAACCCTATGGGTCTATAAAGTCCCACTTCACTTGATGCCTTGAGTTCTGAAAAAACTGTTTCAACTGCAGCTCAATATTTCTCTCCTGGTTTTTAAAGTTCTCAAAAAAAAAACTCTCTCATGGGACTTCCTTCACAGTACAGCTATCACCTACATGTCTTATGTCCCCCAACAGACTGCAAGCCCCAAGAGGTGAGAAGAACTGATCCGCCTCTGAGTGGCCCCCCAGTACCCAGCGTTGTGACTCCCACTGAGTGATCTGTTTGGAAATATCCTCAAAATAAATAGATTAGTCCCATTTGCCAGAGGGAACCACTGAGGCCTGGGAGTGGGTTGAGGGCTAGGATAGGGACAAATCTGAAAGAAACCATCCCTTCCTCACCTCTCAGCATGGTTTGTCATATGGGCCCTCAGAGCCATTTGGGGGGGGTGCAGTTGGGGGTCTTGAAGAGACCCTGATGAGCCCACCATCTCTTCTTTCTGGTCTTATTCTGTCTGGAATGAAAGGAGATCACCAGGTTCAGGGCCTCGTGGACAGAAGCAGTGCACTGGCAGCAAGTGGGGGTACAATTATGTAGGCAGGGCTCCTCCTCGGGGAGCTCCCCTTCTGACAGCCCGGGAAGTCCTGTCTTCCTCATAGGGGAGGACTAGAGAACAGGACACAGTACAGTTGGTCCTGCAGGAGGCACGTCAAGAAGACAGATCAATGTGGGCAGCATCAGTTCAGGACAGCTTTTCAGGAGAATTGCTCTGGGGCCAGGGCAGGGCTTCCAGGACTGTGCTGAGGGCTTTGGTCTGTCCCCGAGGCACTCAGAGGTCATGGGAAGATTTGAGGCAGGAGGGACACAATTAGACTTACAGTTTTAGAAAGATGATTGCTCTGGTGGAGCTTCTTGGAAAAGTGATTGTGGTAGGGAAAATATAAGATAAGTCTGGAACATTTTATGGTGCCAGAAAGTAAGCAGATGTTAAAAAGTGAATACATTTTCGGGGCGCCTGGATGGCTCAGTCAGTTGAGTGTCCGACTTCAGCTCAGGCCATGATCCCACGGTTCATGTGTTCGAGCTCCACATCGGGCTCTATGCTGACAGCTCAGAGCCTGGAGCCTGCTTCGGATTCTGTCTGTCTCCCTCTCTTTCTGCCCTTCCCTCACTCACGCTCTCTCTTTCTTTCTCTCAAAAATGAATAAATGTTAAAAAAAAATTTTTTTTTTTAAGTAAATACATTTTCTTTATATGGGGGCATGTTGAAAGGATACAGGAGCCAGCCTGAAAGAGTTCTCCATGATCAAGGCTGGAATTTAAGCAATGAAGTCAATGATGATACTATTGGATTATAATCCAAAGAATAAAATATCCATGAGTTTGTGCTAATATAAATATGTAATTAGGTAAATCAGTGGCAGTGAAGGGACGGCTTTTCCTTATAGAAAACTTCTCATTAATAAATGTGTAAGGAATGAAGGCAATCAAAAATTATTATTAGAATGCTACAGTAATTGCTGCGAGCAAGATCCACTGATGAATCCTAAAATTAGTGGGTGAGAATTTAAGAAGAAACAGGGTGTTTGCATGGTCAATAAGTATTGCCCCCCAAACTGGTTACTAATTACAAAAGGAAAAATAGTAACTTTACAGTGGATAAACCCACTAGCAGATACCATCTAACCAGGTGGTAAAGGTTAACCTCACCAGTCATAAGGCGTCGCAACATTATACCCCTGATACAATGCACTGAGAAGGGCACCCTCTATGGTATTCCTTCTAAAAATTGAGAACCTCAGTCTAACTGGAGAAAACATCAAACAAACCCCAGTAAGGGAACGTTCTCTAAAATACTGACCTGATCCATTCCCTTCCCTTCCAAAATGCCAAGGTCATGAAAGACAAAGACTGAGGAACTATCATGAATCATAGGAGAATAAGGAGATTTGGTGATTAAATACAGTGTGGGATCCTAGATTAGATGTTGGATTAGAAAACATCAGTGGAAAAACTGGTAAAAGCCAAATAAAGTCTGTGGTTTGGGTGTTTGTTTGTTTTTTTAATTGTTTTTCTAAAGAAAGGTATAGAACAGTGAAAAGAACATGGTGCTATGTCTATTTTTTTTTTAAGTGTGTGTGTGTGTACACAACCCTACAAAACCATGCTAAGTTTTAAAATACACACAGAAGTAGAAGTGCAAGATGGCTGGGGCAAGGGCAGGGAGGAGCATCGTAAAAAAGGGAAAAGTCATCCAGGAGAAAGTGGTCACCATCAAAGACAAGCTATAGAATGGGAGAAAATACTTGCAAATAATATATAAGAGACTTGTGAGGATTTTTTATATATATTTTGAATACAACTCAATTAAAAAAAAAAACATAATTGGGGCACCTGGGTGGCTCAGTCGGTTAAGTGTCCAACTCTTGATTTTGGCTCAGGTCACCATCTCACGGGTACATAAATTCGAGCCCTGCATCAGGCTCTGCACTGACAGTGCAGAGCCTGCTTGGGGTTCTCTCTCTCTCTGCCCCTCCCCAGCTCTCTTTCTGTCTCTCAAAATAAATAAACATTTAAAATGATAATAATAATAAATTTAAAAACCCCATATAATCTAATTAAGAACGAACAAGGATCTGAATGGACATTCTTCCAGGGAAGATACACAGATGGCCAATAAGCACATGAAAAGATGCTCAACATCACTAACTGGGGAACTAAAAATCAAAACCAGAATGAGATATCGTATCACATTTGCTAGGGTGACTAAAACCAGGAAATCAGACAATAACAAGCGGTGAGGACATGGAGCAACGGAGAAACGCTTGTACACTGTTGGCCGGACTGTAAAATGGTGCATTCAGTTTGGAAAACAGCTTGGTAGTTCCTCCAAAAGGTAAACCTAAAGTTACCATAGGATCTAGCAGGTCCACTCCTAGGTATATACCCAAGGGAAATGAAAACATAAATCCACATGAAAACTTGCACATAGATGCTCATAGCAGCATTATTCGGGACAGCCAAAAAGTGGAAACAGCCCAAACGTCCATCAGCAGATGAATGGATGAACAACTGATAGCGTAGCCATACAATGGAATATTATTTGGCCATGAAAAAGGAGTGTAGTACCGATATGTGCTTCGACATGGATGAACCTTGAAAACGTGCTAAGTGAAAGAAGCCGTTCACAAAGACGACCTCTACTACGATTCCATTCATATGAAATGTCCAGAATAGGGTGATCTATAGAGACAGAAAATAGATTACTGGTTGCCTAGGGTTGAGGGTGAGGGGATGCTAATTAAAGGGTAATGAAAACATTCTGAAGTTGTCACAGTTGCATATATCTGTGATTACACTACGACCCATTAATTGCACACTTTAAATAGGTGAGTCATAGGGGATGTGAACTATGTCTCACAACTTAAAAAGGGGCACCTGGTGGGGCGCCTGGGTGGCTCAGTCGGTTGAGCTTCTGACTTCGGCTCAGGTCACGATCTCGCGGTCTGTGAGTTCGAGCCCTGCGTCGGGCTCTGTGCTGACAGCTCAGAGCCTGGAGCCTGCTTCGGATTCTGTGTCTCCCTCGCTCTCTGCCCCTCCCCCACTCGTGCTCTGTCTCAGAAATAAACATTAAAAAATTTTTTTGTTTGAAAAAAGGGTGCCTGGGTGGCTTGGTCAGTTAAGCATCCAACTCCTGATATCGGCTCAGGTCATGATCTCCCAGTTCATGAGATCAAGCCCTGGGTTAGTCTCTGTGCTGACAGCATGGAGCCTGCTTGGGATTCTCTCTCTCCCTCTGCCCCTCCCCCACTTGCACATACTCTCTCTCTCTGTCTCTCTCTCAAAATAAACATTTTTTTTAACCTTAAAAAAAAAAAAGTCTATGAGGAAGTGGCCACTAGAGGCACTTGTGCCTGAGAAGGCAACGGGGATGGGAAAATATTGTATGGATTTAGCAGTGTGGCAGTTACTGCTGACATTGGATCAGGCTGAGGAAGGAGTAAGACGTGAGGAGAGTTTTGTTTTTGTTTTTGTTTTTGTTTTGAGAAGTTTGGTTGTGGAAGGCAGAAGAGGGCAGCGTCTGTAGAAATGTCAGGGGAAAGATTGTTTTTCAAATGAAAGACAGCCTGAGAAGTTTTAAAGGCGGGCAGGAAAGGTCTCTTCAGGAGGTAAATACTCAAGACCTAAATGGGGATGGGCCCGGGGCAGGAAGGCCTGACCTTCCCTGGGAAGATGACATCCCCTCTGCTGTCAACGGGAGGAGATGAGGAGGTGGGAAGAGATCTGAGGGGTTTTCCCTCTGCTGATTTTGACTCTCTGGGGAAACCAGGGCAGGTGATAGGGCAGGCGACTGAGGGAGTGGAGTAGGCGTGAAGCCCTATATACTGCAGATCTAACAGGGAACTGGGGTAGGAGTGCCAGGCAGGACTGGCGGTGATCTGGCTGGGACGGCTTTCCTTTGGTGAGGAGAGAATGAGAAATAACGTAAGCAAAAGCCTGGGGACAGGAGTGAGGGTCAAGTCCTGGCCTACCCCATCCTCTAGACTCTGTGTGGAAAGAAAGCATTGGCCCAGAAGGCTCAAGTCAGGGAATCCTGGCGATCTTCTAGAACTCAACCATCCCGTAAAGTAGCTGCATGTGGTAATTCAAATGTAAAATGCAGTTACTCAATTGAACTAGCTACATGTCGGGTGCCCAATAGCTACATACAGCCAGTGGCTACCATATTGGACAGTACAGAGTAAACATTTCATCATCACAGAAAGTTCTATCGGAAAACACTTCCAGAAAAGTGATTCTTGGGGCACCTGGGTGGCTCAGTCGGTTAAGCATCCGTCTTCGGCTCAAGTCATGATCTCACGGTTTGTGAGTTTGAGCCCCGCGTCGGGCTCTGTGCTGACAGCTCAGAGCCTGAAACTTGCTTCGGATTCTGTGTCTCCCTCTCTCTCTCCCCCTCCCCTGCTCGTGCTCTGTCTCTCTCAAAAATAAACATTAAAAAAAAAATTAAAAACAAAAAAGAAAAGTGACTCTCAGGCTGTTTTGACCTGAGGACCCCTCCAACCTCTAAAAATGTGAGGACCCCCAAAGAGCCTTGGTTTATATAGGTTATACCTATTGATATTTACTGTCACATAAATTAGAACTGAGAGTTTTCAACATCTAATTAAGTTAAAATAATAATAATAAACCCATTACATGTTGACATATTTTAAGTAACTGTATATTTTCCAAAGCAAAAAAATAGTGAAAAGAATGGCATTGTTCTTCATTCTGGCATATCTGTCACGTCTGACAATAAAAGGCAGCTGGATTCTCATATCTGCTTCCGTATTCAGTCTGTTGTGATATCACATAACACATAGTCTCTGGAAAATGCCACTGTATACTCAGAGAATGAGAGTTAGTGTAGTATCTACATTAATGTACATTAGTATAATATCTACATGAGAGTGATGTAGAATAGTGTCTTAGTAGTATTATGAAAATAGTTTTGATTCCGTGGATTCCTTGGAAGAACGTCAGGGCCCCTGGACCGCATTTTGAGAACATGGTTCTAGAACAGCTTCCACTTGGCGTAAAGGAACTTGTGAGAGGCTAAAGTGATTTGCCTAAAGTCACACAGCAAGTAAATTGCAGTGCTGGGACTAGACTCTAAATCTTCTGCCTTTTGGCTAAGATGGGTCCAGCTGGGCTTTCGGGAGTGGGGACTAGGCTTCTGGGCCACAGAGCCCCTGGCCATGTGGCCCTATAAATAAACACTTTGTGTCTGTGTCTGAGCCCCTTTCCTCTGCCTACCCCCAGCAGCTGCTTTTTGTTGTTGTTGGGTTATGCTGTGGGCAGGGAGCATGAAGGAACTAGGAGAAGAGAGGTAAGGGGTGTTGAAGTCTAAGACTTTGGGGCTCAACTGCCCTTCCTCCGGCCTGCCTGGAGGGCAGAGGACTGAGGTTAGAAAGAACCCACGGGCGCCTGGGTGGCTCGGTTGGTTAAGCGTCTGACTTCAGCTCAGGTCATGATCTTTAGGGTCATGAGTTTGAGCCCTGTGTCAGAATCTGCGCTGGCAGGGCGGAGCCTGCTTGGGATTCTTGCTGTCTCCTCTCTCTGCCCCTCCTCTGCTCGTGCTTTCTCTCTCTCTCAAAATAAATAAATGAACTTAAGAAAGAAAGAAAGGAAGGAAGAAAGAACCCACACCATGGGATGGAAGCTGTTGCATCCAAAGTCCTCTTGTGAAGAGGAAGTTGGAAGGAGATGCTGGGGGCCCCTTCCCCATGGACACAAGCCTCTCAGTAGGACTATTGTGTCTTGGGGCCAGTTGTCGGGAGGAGGGAAGGAAATTCTTGTCTGTCCTCTTTCCATGAGGGGGGAGGAGACCAGTTGGAATTCTTAGGGCTGAAAGATGCTTTAGGCAGGGATTAAGGTGGCTGCTTTCAGGCCAGGAATGCCCTGGGGCCTCAGTCCCTCTATCCCTCCACGACCCAGGGCTGATACTGTCTGGAAAGGAGTGTTTGCTGTGGGTGCAGAAGTTGCTGTTTACAAGTGGACTCTTGGGTGTGACGGGGATTCCAGAAAGCAGCTGGGGGATGGGGGGGAGCAGGGGGGAAACGGTTGTTGTTACGGATGATTCTGTTATTAAAGTGAGCTTCTCCATCTCTGCCTTCCCACAGCTGCCCCCTCTCCCCCACCCCCTGGTCCCTGGCTTCTCTCCCTAAAGGACTCTGGGGGGAACAGCTGGTGAGTGAGGGGCTCACTGGGGCCCAAAGCCCTTGGCTGAGGGCCAGGGTGAGGGAGCATGGAAGTCAGGCTTGCTGCCACCTCTCTAGTCTCTTCCTCCCAGGCCTGGCCTTGGAGGGCAGGGAGGGGTCTGTGCCCCGGCTGGGGAGAGGGTGGGCACTGCAATCCTTACTCCTTTGATCTGTCTGATTGAAAGGCCGGGACAGTCAGCTCTCTTCTGGGCCCTGTGACTAGGCCAAAGAGATCGTGTCACCCAGATTTGCTCAGTGATTGGGCTGAACCAGCTGTGTCCCCAGGTTACCCAGACCCCCTTGAGCAGCTGCTCCCCCTCCCTGTCCCTGGCTGCTGCTTACTGCCCCAGCTCTGGTCTTCCTCCCTTCCCCTTCCTCCCTCCCCTCAGCGGCACTGAGGTCACCTCCCTCTGAATCAGGCCTTTGTGGGGGGCGGGGCCACCCGTTGGCAGTTCTGGCGGGAGAAGCCTCCAGTTCGAGTTGGAGCTCCCACCTCCTGCAGCTCCATCTCTACCCAGCATGGCCGGCCTCATGTGTTCCAGACCCAACATCCAACATCCAGGCGTGTCGTGGGACCACCAGAGGAATGTTTGAAACCAGGGCCACCCTGAAGCACCCAGATTGGGGGTTTTCCAGGCCGGGGGGTAGAGCTGAGCACAGAAGCTGTGAGTAGGAGTTGTGGGGCCTGAGGGAGGATGGGGAGGGGGTGGGGGTGCAGCCCCTGGGAGAGGGGCCCCCACTGACACCCAGCAGTGGGAGCTACTGGGGAGCCAGTCTGGGTTGGTTTTCTTCCCATGAGATTGAGGCTGAAAACCCAGACTCTGAAGGGCCAGATTCCTAATTAGGCTCAGATTGGGAGCTGGAGATGGTACTCTCTCGATTCCCTAGAGGAGAGTGAGGCTGCAGGAAGTTTTCTTTTCACCATAGGAATCTTGAACTTAAACTGGGGTCCTGCTCACAGCACGCTCTGCTCCTGGCGCCAAGTTTAAGTGTCGACCTCTTCCCTGTGACTCGATAGCGATCCGAGCTGACAGCTTCCTGCCCTCTGCTTGTGGCCCTGCAGATGAAGAGAAGGCCTCTGGGCCTGAGTTGGCCAGACCACCTCGACTGAGGGCAGAAAACTTCTCCCCAAAGCGAGGTTGAGTCACGGTCTGCCTTCATTTCCGGAGCCTCTCCTAAGCCCAGCTGGGGATCCAGAGACAGACGCGCGTGACAGAGCTGTTGCTTTTGGGTGGCTCATCACTTGGAGGGTCTCCTCGAGGTCACAGTGGGACTCAGGCCTCCCTGCCCTGGGATCCACAGAGGCTCAGCTTGAGAGAGTGGCAGCGGTCAGCTCTGTGGTGTGTTTGGGTCCCCACCCTCCTCAACACACATAAAACCACATACATAATCCACTGCCAGTCCCCACGATCTGGGCCTCACGGATGTGTTTTTACTTTTGTTGTTTTAGGAAGAGAGATTCTCCTAAACCGTTTTCACCCTGAGTTTGGTTTTTGCTGTTGTGTTGGGAGCACAAAGACTCCAGCTCTTCTCAGCTTTAACTCTCTCCCTTTCTGGCCCCTGGACACTGACCTGTTCACCCCACTCCTTTCCTTCGCCCTCCCAACTTTGTCTCTCCCATCCCCCAGCACTCCTTCTGCAACCCCAACCCCACTATTCCCGGGGAGCGTCTGCAGGGAAGAAATGGTGAGGGGATTGAGGGAAGGCAAGGAAACCGTGGAGACAGTGGGAGCCTCTGACTCAAAGGATCGGAGCCGTGCTGGGGGAAGGGTGGAACTCGAATGGCGGAGGTAACCTGAGGCCTTTTTTGGTTTTAACCCCTATTTATGTATGTGGGAAGGGGAGGATATTTCCTGAATTTTTTTCATTTTTTTCCAAGCCTGTCCATTTCTAAAAATATCAAACACGATAATGTCATGAGGCGAATGAAGTTCTACTTGATACATTTTTTATGATGTTAAAATAACAAAGGACTTTAGATTGTTGTGGAATGTTTAAAAATAAGTGTTACAAGTTTTTCCTTTTCCTGCAGTTTCCAGAAGCCCCCTTTCCCAGTGTCACATAAACACGGGCACACACTGTCTCTTACTTGCAAAGAAATGGTTCTCTCCTTTTGCAGTTGCCCCTTTCTCCCTCTAGGGTGGGGAGGGGTTGGGGAGGAAGAGGGCCCTGAGTGCAGCCAGGCTGGGGCTGCACTCTCAGATCTGTGGATGCCCCTACTGCCCCGACCCCACAGGGAGGAGCCTGGGACTCAGAGTCCCTTACAGGTGAACAGACAGTAGCAGCAGGCTATGAGGCAGGACTTTGCATCGTGTCTCTGTCAGGATGTGATCATGAAAATCCTCCATTTACCGAGTTCATGCAAGATACTCTTTATACATGATCTCATTTCATCCTCCAACAACCACGTGGGCTAAGTATTCTTACGCCCATTTTATAGGTGAGGAAACAGAGTTTGTAGAGTCAGGATTTTAACCCGGATCCGTCCACGTGCAAAACTCCAGGAGCCCTGGGACTGTATGGAGCTTACAGAATACAAGGAGCTTACGGTACAACTTGTGTGTGTACAGAGAGGCCTCATGGGAAGGAGGAAAAGGAGGCCTGTCCAGTGTGCGTTGTGAACCGGCGTGTATGTCTTGGGAAGCATCCTTTGCCTCCAGTAACTGCTTCCTCAACCCAGGCCGGTACCCCCGCTCCCCGTAAAGTTGTTAGGAGAATCAGATGTAGGAGTGCATGAGAAAGTGCCAACACACTGCTCAGCACACAGGGTACACGCGGTGTATGTGAGCGTAACTCCTGCCCTTTGGTTTCCTTAGCTTGAATACAGGTGTTGACAGTAACATTCAATTCCTTTTGTGGCTGTGGGGATTAAAGAAGACGATGTGTGTTGTGGAAGGGCCCCAAAGCGTCATGTGTTGCTGTTCACTCCTATTTCTCATCTGAGTGATTTCTGGCTGAAAGCCGGGGACCTTCGCGCTGACTCTTTTCTGTGTCTGGAATGCTCTTCCCATTCCAGGGTTTCCTCTGGACTCCACTGAGGTCTCTGCTTCGGTGTCACCTGTCAGTGCCTTGTTGGGACCCGATGTGCGTTCATTGGTTTATCTGTATATTATGTGCCTCTCCTAGTGGAATGGAAGCTTCATAAAGGCAGAGCTCTCTCTGGCTTGTTCACCCCTATGGCCCAGTGCCTGGTACACAGCAGGAGCCAAATAAATGCTTGTGGCTTGCATGGCTAACATCGTCTCCCTCTTTCTCAACAGCCGAGGTGACTACTTTGGCTTCTAGAGTGTGTGCCAGCCTGGGTGAGGAGGCAGAGACAGGTGAGGGGCTTTGAACCTGTGCATGCTGCTGGGGGGACTGGAGGAGGAAGATGGGGGGCGGGAGAGGCATCCCCAGTGCCCTACAGCCGAGGATGGGGGGGCAACCAATCAGATGTGGGGTTGGTGAGCTGTTAGAGGACTCCTTCCTCTCTTCCTTGGGCTGAAAGTGCTAAACTCAGCTCTGCAGGGGGGTCAAAGAGGCCAGTAGTCAGTGGTGGACTGGGGGCCCCCACACTTTTAGGAAGGGTTTCCCATCTACTGGAAATTTCTACAATATGGGTGCAAAAGAAAGAAATGAGTACTTTCCTCTAGCAGAGAAATTGAAACTCAAAGGGCAGATGAAGACTCATCAGCTAAAGCCAGTAACCATGGCAGTAGCTGGGAGTGGGTGAGGCACATAACACGACACGGGACAGAACCCTGGCTGTATTGTGTTCAGGCAGTGACAAACTCATCTGTGTAGTCATCATTCTGTCTCTTACATGCCAGCTTTCACACCAACAAGTGGGGGCCTGGGCAGTAAAGTGAATGTAGAGCCCCTGCCCTCACGGGGTTGACAGTCTCGGGGAGGCAGTTACAGAACTGTGTAGGAAGGGTGCCCGGCCCGGCCTTGGAGTGGGGGCCCTGAAGTATGAGTAGAAAGGAGCTGGCCAAGTGGAAAGCAGGGAGGGGTCAGGAGACCCTGCAGAGGGAAGGGCATGCGCAGTGGGGCCTCGCGGGGAGCAGGGAGCTTGTGAGGCTTGCAGGCCACCTCCCACCACCGTGCCCAGGAAGATACAGTTCGAGGCCCATCTCAGCCGAGAATCCCGGTCTCTTGGCAGTTGGCCAACATCTGTGTGACCTGTGGTAGGCTGAGCTGAGTGCAGTTGCAGGGGTTATAAAACAGTGGTCCCTGTTCTTAAAATGGGAAGAGTGTGTCTGTGCGTCCATCAGACCCTGAGTTGTTACAGTATCCGTGGCACATCAGTTGCACTAAACTCCAAGAATACTGACAAGTTTTGTCTTTGTCCTCCTCCTCCACTCACCTCCTCCCTGTGCCCTGGAGGAGCCGCCAGGGCTTCCTTCACTTGTTCCCAGGGCCCGATGTCGGAGGCCATGGAGCAGCCAGCCACGAGTCCTGGAAAGCCAAGGCCGGGAGAGGGTGGTGACGGCGGCACAGAGACGGGCACCTGCCAGGAGCTCCTGCACCGGCTGCGGGAGCTGGAGGTGGGGCACCGGGCGGCATGGGGGCGGCGGTGCTGGCCAGGACCCTGGGGAGCTTGGGTGGGCTTTGTGGATGTGGTGGCCCTTCCTCTCAGCCTGCCTCGCCAGGCTGGAGCAGAGCTCCTCTGAGAAGCCCTTTCTTTGCTCTGAACTCTCCAACCTGGGGCCAGCTTGGAACAGGAGGCATGCACAGGGGTGGGCCTATCCCAACCCCCACACGTCTCTCGTCTTTACCCCTTTCTTCCCCACTTTTATGCCCGTGCTGATCTCGGAAAGGCATGGTCACAGAGCCCACAGGAAGAAGGATTTAGATGACCTAGGGCTCAGGAGTTGAACGACAAGGACACGGATCCCTAAACTAGGCTTTTTGCCAATTCTTTTTTCTTTTTTTTTTTTTTTAATGTTTATTTATTTTTGAGAGAGAGAGCGTGAACAGAGGAGGGACAGAGAGAGAGGGGAACAGAAGATGGGAAATGGGCTTCTCGCTGACAGCAGCGAGCCTGAGGCAGGACTCCAGCTCACAAACTGAAGTCAGACGCTCAACTGACTGAGCCACCCCAGGCACCCCTCTTTGCCATATTCTTAAGAACCTGCCCTCCTCTCTCCAGCCTCCTCTGCCCTCTCCCCAGGGAAATAAGGATTGCCTTTTTTTTTTTTTTTAAGTTCATTTATTTTCAGAGAGAGAAAGAGCACGCAAGCAGGAGAGAGGCAGAGAGAGAGGGAGAGGGAGAATTCCAAGCAGGCTCCATGCTATAAGTGCAAAACCCAACGTGGGGCTCAAACTCCGTGAACCATGAGATCATGACCTGAGCCAAAATCAAGAGTCAGACGCTCAACCAACTGAGCCACCCAGGCGCCCCAAGTATTACTTTTGACACCTCCCAGCTTAAGTCCTCCTGGCCACTGTATCTCCCTGGCCCCTCCAACCTCACTGACTGAGGTTGGGGTTTACAGAAACCCAGCCATCTTAGCTCTGCCTTTCTGATGCCTATGGTCTGTCTCTGTAGGCCTCCCCATGGTAGAATCCAGTCAGAGCCAAGAACTGGGGCAAGGGTGTAGCTAGTAGTCTCCATGTCTCTCTTTCCTCCAAAAGGAATTTTCCCTGGCAGACAAATGATCCCATAGCCCTTTTTTGCCCTCTTCCTCCCATAGGCAGAGAACTCGGCGCTTGCCCAGGCCAATGAAAACCAGCGGGAGACCTATGAGCGCTGTCTAGATGAGGTCTGTCCTGTCTCCATTGGGACTGATGCTGGGGGATATTGGGAGGCGGGGGGAGCACGGGTTGTCAATGCTCCAGGCAGAGGTTCATGGGCTGATGGCTCTGCATTGGGCTTTCTGTCCCCAGGTTGCCAACCACGTGGTACAGGCGCTGCTAAACCAAAAGGTAAGCAGCCATGGGAGACATTCTTACCCCTAAGCCCAGACGCCCTGGGGAGAGACCCTGGGTCCAGCAGGGGAAGTCCTTCCTGGGGACCCCTGAGCCTACTCAGATAGGGGCTAGAGGAGGGAGCTTGGTGGAAATGGCCTATTGACCCTCCAACAAAGCCCCCTCTCCCCACCTCAGACAGGTCCATACTGTTCTACCTGGAGGCAGAGGAGGGCTAGGTAAGGCCAGGTCTCTGAGCTATGGTAACTTTGATTTGGGCTTGACTCTTTCCCTTATCCTGGCCCGAGCTGTTTTCTCCAGATTGTGATGGCCCTGACAGCAGTGTTAATATTGTGAGCACAAGGTGTCACCTAAATATTTACTCAAGTACTGTGGGAACTTCTTGACTTATGAGCCACTCTGACCCCCAGGTCTTCCTCTGCCTTATATGGGCCTTTCTTTGATGTGTGGTTTCTAAGAGGCAGGGGGTTGGCTCCAGGGATGGGAAGGATGCCAAAGGGAATAGGATTTACCTCCCACCAAGGGTGGTAAACTTTAGGGAGTTTACCATCCCCAGACAATGTGACAGCTATACACATAGGCAGGCAGGCTCAGATCTCCATAGAAGGGGGCCGTGGGGGTAGGGCATGCCCAGCAGGAGTGCTGCCACTCTGATGAAGGAGACTGAGCTCATACCACTCGCCCTCTCCCCGCCACCCTCCCCTGGCCTCCTTGGGCGGTGGCAGGACCTGCGGGAGGAGTGCATCAAGCTGAAGAAGAGGGTGTTTGACCTGGAACGGCAGAACCAGATGCTCAGCGCCCTGTTCCAGCAGAAGCTCCAGCTGACGACAGGCTCCCTCCCCCAGGTGGGCACAAGCAATTCTCCTTCCCTCCTCCTACCTCAGCTCCTGCCTCTCCCAGCCCTACCATCATCACCTTCTTTTCTCCCAGCACCTGAAGAAGCAGGCCACAGCCATTCCCCTCCATTCTGGGGGCTGTGGCCGTCTGGGAAAGGCCCATCTGGCCTGATAGATCTGAGCCTTAGATGGGGACATGGGGAGACTCCCTGAGTCCCTTCATGCTTGGCTTTCCCCAGCCTCCCGGGTGCTCCTCGCCCAATTGGATGGCATCCTTTCTTATTGACAGACAAGGTTCTTGCTTGTTCCTGCCCTATGTGGGGAGATGGGTGGAGGCTGAAAATGCAATGATTTCAAGCTCCCAGGGGGCCCCTTTGGCCACTGCTTTGCTGCTTCTTGGCCAGGGGCAGGGGTGGGGCTGGGTGTAAGGCGCCCCGTGCTTAGTGTCACAGAGAGGTCAGGAAAGGCACTTCAGCCAGGTCATTCTGTGCGCATGCCTAGTTGTGAGTGCTCGCCCGCTGACACACAGGCATGTCCTCAACTGTTAGTCCCTGATTCTAGCCCTGGCACCTGGCTTACCCGGGAAAAGCAGAAGGCTACTAGGGGTGAATCCTGAACTCAGTTAAGATGTCCCTCGGGGTCGGTCTGTCAGTAGCCCCAAGGCCGGGGTGGGACGTGGGACTGGGAAGATCAGGAGCAGCTCCAGGGACCCGAGGTGAGCATCAGGTGTGAGGTCAGCCAGCACACCTCTAGCCTACCCCCAACCTTGACAAGGAGAGAAGCACCTTCTGTGTGTATCTGTCTGATGCACACCAGGCAGCCCTTGCCCCCCAACACCCTGAGCACGATGCCCCACGGCTCCTTGAGAAGCCTGGTCCCTGGCAGAGGCTTTTCATCACCATGGTCTTTTAGGAGCCTCTGTCCCTGCTCTAGAGTCCACTCTGGGATCCTAGAACCCAAACCACACTGGCCAAGCTCACCCTGTCCACACCTTTCTCGGTGACCAGTGATAACAGAGGTGTAGGTCATCCTTAAGTCACTTGATTCCTTAAATGAAATCTGGGACCTCTTGGGGTTTGGGGCAATAGATCTATCTCCCCCAGCGGTAACATGACATAATGGAAAGAGCATGAACCTTGGCCTCAGAAACACTTGGATTGGGTCCCTGACTTAGCTAATTCTTAGTTATGTGACCCTGGGCAAATTACTTAACTTTCCGAACCCCAGTTTTTGTCTTATAAATGAGGTTCGAGATACCCACACTGCGCGTCGTCGTAAGGATGAAATAAGGTAATATATAGCGTTTGGCCCATAGTGGTAGTCAATAATCAGCAGCTCTTTTTCATTATCAGTGTCACTCTCAAGTTGTGCTTTGCTAGCATGAAAGCTCCACTGAGCAGATGTTAATTAAGCTCTTGCTGTGAGCAGCTCCTTTGCCAACACATGAATGGAACTGGACAGGGGTGTGGCCTGTGCAGAGCACATAAACCCTGAAGGCTGGGACTGCTTACAGACAGCCTTAGTACAGAGCAGAGTGTGACAGTACTGTCCAGGAGCCCAGAGGGGAGAGAGGCCAGCAGAGAAGGGACCTCAAGGAGGTAACATGGGACCCGGGCCTTGCTGGACAGGAGATTTAAAAAAAAGCACAGTTGGGGTTGAGAGAAGGGATACCCTGTGGAAGGAAGCACAGGGAAGCCTAGGCAGCAGCAGCTGTTCAGCTGGGCCGGAACAAAGGCTGTACGAAGGAGCAGCGAGTGAGAACCAGAGGTGGCATCGGGGAAGGTCCTGCAGGCCGGGCCCAGGATGCCGGCAGAGGAGTCCAGACTCGTCTTCTTAGGCAGTGGGCAGGAATCGGAGGCTTTGAGCACAAAGATGCTTTGGATGAAAAAGAAGAAAATACTGTAGGCTACCTCGTGTGTCAGAGATTTGTAAAGGTACCAAACCGGGTCAGGGAGACAAATGCTAAGCAGCATCCAGGCCACAGCAGTAAGGATCTGGGCCGGAGCCGGCCGGCCAGAGGGGAAGCAGAGACGCCACAGAAGCGGGAGTTTTAAGCTGCCTCATGTCTAGTGGAGATGCCTAGGGGATGGAAATGACATTTTCAGGGACTGAGAGAGAAGTAACCTGTGATTAAGTAGTACCTTTGTCCTCCTCAGAGACCAGTCGGTGGGGACAGAGATGCTAACTCCTGCCATCTCTTTTCTAGGACCCAGTGACAAATGCTTTTCCATTAGTCTTAGCCATCCCTGTGATGCTAGGGTCACAGGCAGTCAGAACAGGAAAGGGGCTTCGAGGCTGGCCCTCTCTGTAATCAGGGAGGAGGTCCTGCAGAAAAGCAGAGTGGTCCTGGGGCCGCCATGGGCCTGCCATTGCCATTGGCACTGCCTGTGGTTTCTCCACAGCCCGAGTAGTCCCGTCTCCCTGCCACCGGGCCTCACACTTCTTCATTCTATCTGTGCATCGTCTCCCAAGGCTCCTCTGACCAAGTGATAGGGACAGTGGTGAAAGCCACACTGTAGGTCAAGAGACATCCCTGAAGGAGCAGACTTGGAAGAATGTTCTCCTACCCTGGATGGGAAGTCCTAACTTCGTGAGGGGGTAAGGACCTGGGACAGACAAGGCCCTATGCTAACTCTGCCTCTCCCTGCAGATCCCACTTACCCCACTCCAGCCTCCATCAGAGCCACCAGCCTCTCCCTCCTTGAGCTCTGTCGAGGGACCGACCACCTCGCTGCCTCTGGGGCACTGTACTGGACAGAGAGAGGTAGGAGATCCGGGCACAGTGGTCGAGGGCTTCGCTGGCTGCAGACTCTTCAGTGGGTACTCCATTGCTGTTTCCTAAGGAGTTCCAGGGGAAGGGCTGCTTCCTGGGGCACAGATATGAGCCCTCGGCAGTCAGCCTTATACTAAGAACAAAATCCCACTGCCAGTTGCTAGCCTTGCAAGCAAAGTTAGTTAGGTGTTAGTAAGACTTGTAGTTAACATTTCCTGAGCTTTTACCCTATGCCAGGCACTGTGCTGAACACCTGGATGTCATTTATCTTTTTTTTTTTTAATAATTTTTGGCATACGTTTATAATTTTTTTAATGTTTATTCATTTTTGAGATAGAAACAGAACGTGAGTGGGGGAGGGGCAGAGAGCGAGGGAGACACAGAATCTGAAGCAGGTTCCGGGCTCTGAGCTGTCAGCACAGAACCTGACGCAGGGCTCGAACTTGTGAACCACAAGGTCATAACCTGAGCTGAAGTCAGATGCTGAACCAGCTGAGTCACCTAGGTGCCCCTTGGCATACATTTATAATTGTATACATATTTATTCAAGTCTAGAACTATTATGGACTTATTCTTTTGCATCCCTGGTCTCATTTATTTTATAAGGTTAATCATAGGGACCATCCCCTTTCATAGGTGATGCAGTGAAGCTTAGAAGTTAAGAAACTTGCTGAAGTTCATATGACTAGTGAAGCAGCAGACCTGGGACCTGAACCTACACAGTCTGGCTCCAGAGCCTTATCTAGTTAACCATGACACCAGGTGGACAGGGTCCAAGAAGGAGCCGGGCAGAAACAGGGAAGGGCTTGCAGTAGAGTTATCCCAGTTGCCTTCTCCACAGGGATCAGGTCAGCTGTCTGACCTGAGAAGGCCTGGGCTTGCCTGCAGTTACTGACTGAGGACTCGGCCCCAACACATCCCCTTCTATAGTTTCTGTGTTCTTTCTGGAGCCTGCAAAACAGGCCTCCCTCCCCTGGGGCAAACCTAGATAATCAGGGTTGTAGGGGTGTCAGCCCTGCTGACCCCAACAGCGGTGGGAAGTGGTGGAGGAGGGGGGTGCTGGGATCACCAGGAAGGGAGGTGGGGTACCCACCCAACCCCAAGGACACCAGGAAGAAGAGTTGGGGTAACCGGGGCTCAGTGACTCTGGAGGAAGCCGAGCTGTCCCATCCGAGAAGCTAGTAATTCCTTTTGCGACTCAGACAAAACCAGGCCGGCTCTGTCCCTGACATAGTCAGTTACTCCCAGCTCAGGTCCTGGGCCTGCACATGGCCTCCTCATCATGCCGTTTCTCCCCGAAGGTGTGTTGGGAGCAGCAGCTGCGGCCAGGAGGCCCAGGACCCCCAGCCGCCCCGCCCCCAGCGCTGGATGCCCTGTCCCCTTTCCTTCGAAAGAAAGCCCAGATCCTGGAGGTGCTGAGAGCCCTGGAAGAGACGGACCCCTTGCTTCTTTGCTCACCTGCCACTCCCTGGCGGCCTCCAAGCGAGGGTCCTGGCTCCCCAGAGCCCATCAACGGCGAGCTGTGTGGCCCACCCCAGCCTGAACCCTCATCCTGGGCCCCCTACTTGCTACTAGGTCCTGGTAGCCTGGGAGGCCTGCTACACTGGGAGCGCCTCTTGGGGGGCCCAGGGGAGGAAGAGGGTGCTGGGCGGCCCTGGGGCCCTAGTAGAGTCTCCTCCCAGGCCCAAGGCACTGGCTCTGGGCCTCCCTGTGCCCCAGGCAGCAGTTCCTCTTCCTCCTCTGATGAGGCAGGTGACCCCAACGAGGCACCCAGCCCTGACACCCTGCTTGGAGCCTTAGCCCGCAAACAGCTGAACTTGGGCCAGCTCCTTGAGGACACAGAGTCTTACCTACAGGCCTTCTTGGCCGGGGCTGCAGGCCCACTCAGTGGGGACCAACCAGGTCCTGGGCAGCCATCTTCCCCAGACCAGGGGCCCCCACAGCTGTCCAAGTCCAAAGGCCTCCCCAAGTCAGCTTGGGGTGGGGGTACCCCAGAGGCCCACAGGCCGGGCTTTGGTGCTACCTCAGAGGGCCAGGGGCCCCTCCCCTTCCTCAGCATGTTCATGGGTGCAGGTGATGCCCCCCTGGGCTCTCGGCCTGGCCACCCCTACTCCTCATCTCAGGTGAAAAGCAAGCTCCAAATTGGCCCCCCTTCTCCTGGGGAAGCCCAGGGACCCCTTCTGCCCTCTCCAGCCAGAGGTCTCAAGTTTCTAAAGTTGCCTCCAGCCTCAGAGAAGGTGCCCAGCCCAGGAGGCCCCCAGCTCAGCCCCCAGCTTCCCCGGAACTCCCGAATTCCCTGTCGAAACAGCGGCTCAGATGGCAGCCCCTCCCCATTGCTGGCCCGCAGGGGTCTGGGTGGAGGAGAGCTGTCCCCGGAGGGGGCACAGGCCCTGCCTACCAGTCCTTCACCCTGCTCCGTGGCCCTGGACTCTGCACAGTTGAGACCTCCCCAGCCAGCCTTGTCCACCACGCTGTCCCCGGGACCTGTGGTATCTCCCTGCTATGAGAACATCCTAGACCTTTCCCGGAGCACCTTTAGGGGACCTTCCCCAGAGCCACCTCCTTCCCCACTGCAGGTACCCACCTACCCACAATTAACTCTAGAGGTGCCACGGGCCCCTGAGGTCCTCAGAAGTCCTGGAGCTCCTCCCAGCCCTTGCCTCCCAGAATCCTGCTCCTATGGGAGTGCCCAGGAGAAGAGTTTGGACAAAGCAGGCTCAGAGTCTCCCCATCCTGGCCGCAGGACCCCAGGCAGCTCATCCAAGAAGCCCAGCCAGGGGGCAGGGCGGCGACCTGGGGATCCTGGCTACACACCTCTGCGGGACAGACTGGCAGCCCTAGGGAAACTGAAGACTGGCCCTGAGGGGCCAGAGAAAAACGGGGTGCCAGCCAGGCCTGGCACTGAGAAGTCCCGGGGAGCAGGGAGGTCAGGGGAGAGCGCTGGAGACATGGCACCCCCCGCCCCCAGGCCTCCCGAGGGGCCAGACGCCAAGGGGGCCTTGCGGGGGGCACTGGCCTTAGGCACAAACAGCCTGAAGCAGCAAGAACCTGGGCTCCTGGGAGACCCCGGGGCCCGAGTCTACTCCTCCCACTCCATGGGGGCCCGGGTGGACCTGGAGCCTGTCTCACCAAGGAGCTGCCTCACCAAAGTGGAGTTGGCCAAGAGCCGGCTGGCAGGGGCCCTGTGCCCCCAGGTACCCCGTGCCCCTGCCAAAGTGCCAACCTCAGCCCCCAGCCTTGGCAAGCCCAATAAGAGCCCCCATGGCAGCCCTACAAAGCTGCCTTCCAAGTCACCCACCAAGGTGGTACCCCGACCTCTGGCCCCACCAACTACCAAGGAGCCCCCCAAGCCTGACAAGAGCAAGGGCCCACCTTGGGCAGAGTGTGGCAGCACTACCGCCCAGCCTACTTCCCCCGCGCCCAGCCCTGCTGACCCAAGCCAAGGCCCTGAGGGGCGGGCCCCACACTCCGCCATCGAGGAGAAGGTAATGAAGGGCATCGAGGAGAATGTGCTGCGGCTCCAGGGCCAGGAGCGGGCGCCAGGCGCTGAGGCCAAGCACCGCAACACCAGCAGCATCGCCAGCTGGTTTGGCCTTAAGAAGAGCAAGCTGCCAGCGCTGAACCGCCGCACAGAGACCGCCAAGAGCAAGGAGGGGGCCAGTGGGGGCTCCCCACTCCGGAAGGAAGTCAAGATGGAAGCCCGGAAGCTGGAGGCGGAGAGTCTCAACATCTCCAAGTTGATGGCTAAGGCGGAAGACCTACGCCGGGCACTGGAGGAGGAGAAGGCCTACCTGAGCAGCAGGGCCCGGCCCCGGGCCGGAGGGCCAGCGCCAGGACCAAGTACGGGGCTGGGGCAGGTGCAGGGCCAGCTGGCTGGCATGTACCAGGGCGCAGACACCTTCATGCAGCAGCTGCTCAACAGGTGAGGGCCTGGGACCAGTCAGCAGGTGCTCAGTGGCTGGGGGCGCTTTTCCATGGGCACACCTGGGGTTGCGACTGCTTTTCCTGAGAGCAAAAAGGGTAGGAGGTCAAGTAAAATGCCGCCGAAGTGTCTGGGAGTTCATGGTCTGGCCCAGAGGAAAGATGGGGTCTTGAATCAGAAGCCTGGGGTTTGTGCCCCCACTCCCCTTCTCTCTGGCTGTCTGATGTGGGACACGCTGGACCCGTTTAAGAGGGGTTCACAGTCCACATTTCCCTAGATTTGTCTCCAATGCTGCCTGCGTGTGGTAGTTAAAGGGGCTCCTAGTTCCTAACCGTGGGCTGATAAAGGTCTTAGTCTGGGATTTTCTATCCTATAGAACAAGGAGGGTCCCCTTCCCATCTTGCCCATCGGCACCTGCCACAGACTCAGCAGCAGGAGCTGTGGTTCAGAGAAGGGGCCACCCCATCTTGGGATTGCTCCGTCTGGGCCAGATGAGGCAGAATGTCCATAGGGGTTGGGTGCCAGGTGGGGTGCAGTTTGGACAGCAAGTGTGCTGAAGTTCAGCTGGGGCTGGCAAGATGTGTCCTGTGTGGACCAGGAAGTGACCAGTCTGCCATCTATTAGCAAACAGTGTCCAGAGGTCTCTAGGCTTGGCCTTGTGTAACTTTGGGGAAGTCGTCTCATGTCCCCTGCCCCTGCTGTTTCTCTGAGGTTTTCCCCAGGGTCTCCGCCTGTGCCCAGCATCAGGAGGAGTTGATGGAGGCAACCACCAGGGATATGTCCCCAATCCCAGGGGCAGGGGTCAGTGGGTATTTCACTAGGCCCGGCATCATTGGAGGGAGTGAGGTCAGCATGTCTGGGTAGACCCAAGCTTCCCTTTATCTCCGTCTGCACTGCTGCCTGTAGGGTGGATGGCAAGGAGCTGCCCCCCAAGAACTGGCGGGAGCCCAAACCAGAGTATGGCGATTTCCAGCCAGTGTCCTCTGACCCCAAGAACCCCTGGCCAGCCTGTGGGCCCCGAAATGGCCTGGTGGGGCCTCTTCAGGGCTGCGGAAAACCTCCTGGAAAGGTAGGTTCTTGGGAGAGGGGCTAGGTATTGGGCCTGGAGGGTTCCCCGTCCCTGGGGCCTGGAAGCTGCTGGATGTACTCATGGTCGCTGCATGCTGGTGGACTGCAGACACTAGGACCCACAGTTCAGGGGTCCCAACGGCAGAACTTGGGGAGGGCTGTGGGTGAGGGTGGGAGGACTGGGTTCTGAGGTCTCCTGTACCGCACACAGCCAAGCAGCGAGCCGGGAAGGCGGGAAGAGATGCCCTCCGAGGACAGCCTGGCTGAGCCAGTGCCCACCTCACACTTCACAGGTCAGCAGGGTCAGGGGCCAAGGATGGGACCTCTTCCTCGCCCCCTGCCCACTTTACTCCTGTCCTGTCACTGTAGCAGGTGCCAGGCCCGGAGTGCCGTCGTGGTGCCAAGCACCAGATAGGCACCGGGGCTGCGCAGAACTAAACCCCTCCCTGCCCTTGGGGTACCCGGCCTGCCATCCACACGTGTTTCTCCAAGCACAGGGGAGGTGGGGGGAGGGCTGGCAGGGATGACGGCCTGTCGGGCCAGGAGGGGCCCTGACCAGGTGGGGAGCCTGGGCTGGGGCAGGACGCCAGAAGAAGGCAGAGGGGCTGAGCCCACAGCCTCACGTCCTTGACTTACCCTCCCCTCCCCAGCCTGTGGCTCCTTGACTCGAACCCTGGACAGTGGCATTGGGACCTTTCCACCCCCAGACCATGGCAGCAATGGGACCCCCAGCAAGAATCTTCCCAAGACAAAGCCACCACGGCTGGATCCCCCACCCGGAGTCCCCCCAGCTCGGCCCCCGCCCCTTACCAAAGTCCCCCGCCGCGCCCACACGCTGGAGCGTGAGGTGCCGGGCATAGAGGAACTGCTGGTGAGCGGGCGGCACCCTAGCATGCCAGCCTTCCCCGCTCTGCTCACTGCTGCTCCGGGCCACCGGGGCCATCAGGCCTGTCCTGACGGTGAGTGTCTGGGTAGAAGGGTGGGCCATCCCTGGAGCTTTACGCGCCACCATCCACCTTCCCTTTGTTCCCATGCAGATCCGTGTGAGGACCCAGGCCCTCCCCCTCCTGTCCAGCTGGCTAAGAACTGGACCTTCCCCAATGCGAGGGCAGCCGGCAGCTCCACTGACCCTTTCCTGTGCCCATCCCGACAATTGGAGGGGCTGCCCAGGACCCCCATGGTAAGCATGGCCAAAAGGAAAAGGGGGACGGGCCTGGAGGGCAGGAGGGATGATGTGGGGAGACCAGTCCCTGCAACGAGGTACAGCCCTGTCTTGGAAGCAGATGAAGGGTCAGCCGCGTTGGATGCCCCTCTGGGCAGCCCACCCACCTGCCCCTTCTCACACCCTTCTTGGAGAAAGGGTTCATTTCCCTCCCCAGAACCTTGGCAGACCACGCTCAGTGGTGCCTGTAGCCCGCATCCTCTGAAGTGTGCCCCACCACGGTGAGCCCCACCTGCAGCACCCCATCAGTGGGCAGAGCCCAGCACCCCTTGGACTGGACCAGGAGGCAGAGGGACTTCCTCCTGAGCTTCCTTCCTTTCCCAGGCCCTGCCCATGGACCGGAAGCAGAACCTGGAGCCCAGCCGTCCAGCCCCTGCACCCCAGGGCCCGACGTTTGGAGGTAGCCGCACGCCCAGCACATCGGACATGGGCGAGGAAGGGAGAGTGGCCAGTGGGGGCCCCCCAGGTCTGGAGACCTCAGAGTCTCTCAGTGACTCCCTCTACGACTCGCTCTCCTCCTGTGGGAGTCAGGGCTGAGGGGCTGCACCGCACTACGGTCCCTCTCTGGAGTTGGAGACCACCGACTGGACCAGCTCTCCTGGCGCCCCATCCCTCGGGGCCAGTGGGGCCCCTCCCTGCAGGGACCAAGGAGGCAGATGGAAAAGAAGATGAAGGGGGTCCCTGACACACCCCACTGCCCACTGCTGCTGTGGAGGGGATGACCGCTCTCAGCTCAGGGAGAGACCCCACCCTTGGTCCCTTCTCTCACCTGGAGTAAGGCTCTTCCCTGAGGGACCGGGGCTTCAAGGTGGCTGTGTCCCAGCCCCCAGCTCCCCCTTCAGGCTGAGCCATCTTGTGGTGCTGGGCTTCCTGCCCGCCAGCTGTGCCCTCTCTGCCCAACCTGGCTGCTCCCTGCCCTGGAGCCCCGCGGGGCCAGCCCAGAGTCCCCGTGCTGGTGGAGTTTGGGGGCAAAGGGTCAAGTTGCCTTCTCTCTCTGTCTGCCCTGGTCCTCCCTGCTGTCTGGATGGTGCTGCCCTCCCCCGCCCCATGTCTCTGGGGTCCGTCTGTCTGTCTTTTTGTTGTTTTTTTATATTAAAGCGCCTGGCCCGGTCCCCATCCCCCATCCCCGCACTGCGGTTAATTTATCTGTCGTTAAGAACTCGGCTGCTCTGCTTCCAGCCTCTGCTTCTGCCCTATTCCTAATAAAATGTGGAGGCCCCTCCCTGCCCTGGACTCTGCTTTTTCTGTGGGAGGACTCGGGGATGGACAGGTGGGTGGAGGCTGCATGGGCAGCAGGATGAGGGACCCCAGGACGTAGACTTTCCCTCAGGTGCTCCTGTGAGGCAGCCCCCCCCCACCCCCCACAGGCCTAGAGTGGTCCCTGGGGTCAGGGGGATTCCTTGGGTCGGGCAGAAGGCTGGGCAGCTTGTGGCGAGGGAGGCTGTGGGCATGCACTCAAACTCCTGTACATACTGGGTGGGATAGGACGTACAAACTGAGCTTCGGGGGCCGAGGTGTCGACGGGGTTAAGTGTCTATAGCCTTCTGTTGCCAGGAAGTGAAGCACAGCTGGTTCTCCAACTGTTGCCACCTTATCTCTCCTCAGACGTTGGGCTTTACCCCCCGCCCCCACCACCCCCCACCCCCCCGCCAATCTTCTTGCCCCTATTTCTACCTCAGATTTCCACCTCAGGTTCCCCTCACTCTGAAATTCTCCATATGGGAAGGGAAGGCCGGGAATGAGGCTGTGTGGAAGGGCCTAGGCTTCAGGGAGTTATTTTGTACTCTCCACATGGCATGAAAAGGCCATGGGGTGGCTGTGGCCCCCTAGCCTTTAGATTTCCTGTTGGACGTGGAGCTGGGCGTTACCTGAGGGTGAGGCAGGTGGCAGCCAGACCATCACATTGGCCAGCCAAGTTGGGCCCAGGAAGGCCTCCTTCTTGCCTAGCTTGTAAGACCTGGGGTGACTTGTCTAGAGTGCCCACCTGACCTAGCCTACACTTCCCCTCTCCCCACGAAATACAGTCTGAAGACCACCTGGCAGCACGCACCGTCAGCACCCCGGGCCTTGTGACTGGGATTCTGAACAGTTCATCTTGGGGGTGGGGGCCCTGTGGTGAACACATGGTCTGCACCACAGGCTTGCAGAGCCAAGGTCACAGGGGTGTCTGGCAGGGAGTAGAGCTGGGCCCATTCACAAGTTGGTTAAACCACTGGTTCCTTCCTGTGCTCTGGCCGACCCAAGGAAGTTTAGGGTGGGGAGGATGTCAGGGCCTCCCTTTATACTAGCTCCTTCCACCAGTGTCTCCAGCCCCTGAATGCTCCAGAGAGTGGTAGAACTCCCTCCATTAAAATAAACACCTACCATGCCACCAGCCTCCTGGTCCCTAACCACCTCCCCCCACCAAGCCTCATGTCAGAGATGAAGATGCCAAGGCTCTGAGATGTTCAATGGTTTTTCCAAGGCTGAGAAGTGATGGAGCCTGATGGGAGTGGTTCGCTTCTGACTATGAAGCTTTCCTTTCTTCTGGCAGGACTTTAATCCCCTCCTCCCTTTTTGGCCGATGGATCAGTCCTAATGGACAGGGCTTGAGAGCACTAGACTAGAAGTCAAGAGTGTTAGCCATGGAGTCTGGTTTTGTGGGAAAGTTCCATCCTTTCTCTGGGCTTTGGTTTTCCTTCCCTATGGAAGATTAGGAGGTTGGGTCAGACCATCTCCGCCCTTAGCTCTCTAGTCTTCCTACGCCTCCCTCAGTCTGGCCTCTCTCCCTCTTGTTTCCCTTGGTTGATGTTGTCAAAGAAATTAACAAGATTTCTAGAAGGGTCAATCAGAGATCTTGGGTTTTCTTACTTCCACCTTCTACTTACAAGTCCTATCCCACTGTCCCTTCTACTTCTATGGGCTTAAGTATGATATTGCCATGCTGCTAATCTGCCTCTTGCCGGGAGGGCTTATAAAAGTCCTACATCCTTCTAACTTTTTATTTCTGGGGTTTTCAAGCCCCTTTCTCTGTTTGAACCTGATGTATGACCTCATTTCCTTGTTAGAACAGAATTGTTTGCCTGCGGGATATTTATCCTATTTCCTTTCCGGGAAAGAGTTTGGCGCGGTGGGTTTGACTCTGGGCTCCACCTCTCGCAAGCTGATACCAAAGGGTCCATCCATGTTTCTGTCACCAGGGTCTGGTCAGTGGGCAGCCAGGCTCTGTTCCGCAGTGTTTGCAAATGCAAGGTGTCACCGTGGCCCCTGGGGCAGCGTGGGCCAAGCAACATCAGCCACACCTGGTTCTTTGGAACCAGCCCAGCCCTACTGACTGTTCCAAGGTGAGCAGCTCTCATTTCTAAGCGCCCCCCCCCCGCCGCTCCAGGGTGCTGCTAAGGAGTGCTAGGCCCCTATGAGCCATCTCATAGCCCACATAACCATGTGTGCCCTCCATAGAGACCAAAATAGTCTATCTCAAGTAATTCTGTGGAAGGGGACAGGCAAGTGAGTTAAAGACAGTCCTGGGGAATCAGTTTCTCCTTGTACTTCAAGAAAAGGGTTTGGCTAAAAGACGACTCGATCTTCACTATGGGGGAACACTTCATATCTCGGTTTGCAACATCTGCTTGCAGGATTAAGGTGACCTCACTATTTTCTCCGTGAACAATGGGTGAATGTTTGTCTTACCATTGTGTGTGACCCTCTCTGCTGAATTTCCCAAACAGAGGAAGCCAAAACTGCCAGGCCCCCCCTTATCCCCCCAAATGGCACCAGAGCATCAGCAAAAGACTGATAAGGTTTCAGGTTCCACCTCTCTGGGCACCCTGCCTTTTACAGGAAATGTCCTAAAATGTTAACAGGTTTTCTCTGGGTTGCCAAGAGTTTCTATTGCTAGCTTTTCTACAAATGGTGTGTTTTGTTTTCTTCATCAAAAAAAAAGTTTTAAAAAAGAAACAGTCACGCTCCGCAGCAAACTCTAGATATACACACCCATTCTGTAATCCTGTGTGAGTTAAATCAAATATAGAATTTTTTTTTTTAAGACAAGTGAATTTGAAGTAAATATAGGTGAGCATTTCTATGACCTTGGGGTGGGGAAGAACTTTTAAAAATCTTTTTTATAGGGGCACCTGGATTTATCACTCAGAGAGTGATAAAGAATAAACTATAGAGAGTGTTTGACTTTGGCTCAGGTCATGATCTCACGGTTTATGAGTTCAAGCCCTGCATTCGGTTCTGTGCTAACAGCTCAGAGCCTGGAGCCTGCTTCAGATTCTGTGTCTCCCTCTCTCTCTGCCCCTCCCCTGCTCACGCTGTCTCTCTCTCAAAAATAAATAAACATTAAAAAAAAAGTTTAAATCTTTTTTATAATTATTAAAGACATACAAATTATAAAAGTGCATGTTCACACTTTTTTCTTTTTTTCTTTTTAAAGGAATTGAAGTTGAATAGAATGTTATATACAAGGAAGAAACGTCTCTTTCATACTCCAATCCCAACCTCACTCCCCAGACAGAACCCAGGTTGATTGGTAATCTTTTAAAATAATTTTTGTGTGTTTTTAAAAAATGTTTATTTATTTATTTCGAGAGAGAAAGAGAGAGAGAGAGAGCACGAGTACAAGCTGGGGAGGGGCAGAGAGAGGGAGAGAGAGAGAATCCCAAGCAGGCTCCATACTGTCAGTACGCAGAGCCACTTGTGGGGGCTTGAACTCACAAACCATGAAATCATGACCTGAGCTGAAGTTGGACGCTTAACCAACTGAACCACCCAGGCACTCTGCAAATCATATTTTAGATGTGTGCACACACCTTCATATATAGAGTGTGTTTGTGTTGACCTTTTATTAGACAATGAGATTATTGTATCGTGACTGCTCTGCTTCTTTTAGCATTTAGTAATATTCCTTGGAGATCTTTCCAAAGCCCATGAATCTCCGTTACCATACATGGCCTTCCATTGTATGGAAGTGCCTTGTTAATTTGTGTTCCCATGACAAGCAGTGCTGCAGTGAATATTGCATCTGTGTCTTTGGCCATTTGTGTGTTTTCATAAGATAAATTCTCACAAACGGAATTGCTAGGTCATAGCATAGGCTTAATTTAAATTTTTCATAGATATTAACAAATTGCATTTCTCTAACAATGTATAAGTGGGACTATCTTCTACATGATTCAGTATTAGCACACTTTTTATTCTTAGCCAATCTGGTCAGAGTAAGCGATCATGTAGACAGTCTTGTAGCCCAATGTTAGGGACTTTGACTTCTACTCAGGGTGAAATGGGGAGCCATTAGAGGGTGATAAAGAATAAACTATAGAGGGCACGTATGGAAGCAGACCAGTAAGGGACCTCTTGGGTAACTCCAATGATAGATGGTGGTGACCTGTTCCAGGGTGGCGGCACTGTAGATAATGAAACCTGCTAATGTAATTGATGTGAAGAAAGGAGAAGAGCCAAGGGTAACTCCAAGGTTTTTGGAGCAATTGGTAGGAAGAAATTGTCACTAACTGATAAGGGGGAGGGTAAATAGAGCAGACTTCAGGGAGGGAAGATCAGGAGTTAAGTGTTGGCCATGTTAAATTTGAGATGTCTATTGGACAACATCCAATGGAAAATGTGGAGTAAGCAATTGGTTATACAAGTCCAGAGTTTAGAAAAGAAGCTTGGGCTAGAGATATAAATTAGTAAGTCATAAACATATGGATGTTATTTAAAGTCAGGGGACTGGATGAGATCAACAAGGGAGTAAGAAGAGGAAAGGTCTGAGTCCTAAATCCTGGGATATTTCATTTCTTTAGAGGTCAATGGGAATGAGGAGAGATCACACAAGAGGCAGTAAAGACAGTAGTACCAAGAAAATGTGGGGTTCTGGAATACCAGTGAAGCAAATGTTTCAAGGGGCACCTGGGTGGCTCAGTTAGTTAAGCGTCCAACTTCAGCTCAGGTCATGATTTCACGGTTCATGAGTTCGAACCCACGTCGGGCTCTGTGCTGATAGCTCAGAGCCTAGATCCTGCTTCAGATTCTGTCTCCCTTTCTCTCTGCTCCTTCCCCCTCATGCTCTGTCTCTTTCTCTCAGAAATAAACATTAAAGAAAATTAAAAAAAAAAGAAAAAAAGAAAAGAAAATGTTTCAAGAAAGATTAATCAGTGTCAAATTCTGCTGACACACCAAGATGAGGATTGAAAATTGTTTTTTCGGGGTGCCTGGTGGCTCAGTCAGTTAAGCGTCCAACTCTTGGTTCTGACTCAGGTCATGATCTCATGGTTTGTGAGTTGGAGCCCCGCATTGGGCTCCACACTGATGGTGCAGAGCCTGCCTGGCATTCTCTCTCTCTCTCTCTCTCTCTCTCTCTCTCCCCATCCTGCACACTGTCTCAAAATAAATAAACTTAAAAAAAAAAAGAAAATTGTTTTTTTCAATTTAGCAATATGGAAGTCACTGGTGACCTTAGCAAGAGCATTAGTGGAAATGAAAGCTGCTTGGAGCAGTTCAAGAAAAAACGGGAAAGGAAGGATTGGAGTATAGACAACTCTTGTAAGAAGTAGTGAAGAGGGGCGCCTGGGTGGCGCAGTCGGTTAAGCGTCCGACTTCAGCCAGGTCACGATCTCACGGTCCGGGAGTTCGAGCCCCGCGTCAGGCTCTGGGCTGATGGCTCAGAGCCTGGAGCCTGGAGCCTGTTTCCGATTCTGTGTCTCCCTCTCTCTCTGCCCCTCCCCCGTTCATGCTCTGTCTCTCTCTGTCCCAAAAATAAATAAACGTTGAAAAAAAAAAAAAAAAGAAGTAGTGAAGAGAACGGGAGAGGAGAGTGGAGTCAAGAGTGCAATTTTTTAAGTCTTATTTTTGAAACTATTTCAAACTTACACAAATGTTTCCAGTACAGTACAAAAAACTCTCTTCTCCCAAACTATTTGAAAGTTACCAATCTGATGCTTCATCACCCAATACTTGACTATAGATTTCCTACAAACAAGGGCATTCTCTTATATACCCTCATACCATCATCAAAATCAGGAATTAAGATATGATAATCTAATCCCCAGACCACATCCGAGTTTCACCAGTTGTCCCAATGTCTTTTATACCCAGTTCAACTGTCACATATGGCTTTTAATCATATTCTTTTTTTTTTTAATGTTTATTTTGAAAGAGAGAGAGAGAGAATGAGTGGGGAACAAGCAGAGAGAGAAGAGAGAATCCCAAGCAGGCTCTGCACTGTCAGCATAGAGCTGGACACAGGCCTCTATCTCACAAACTGTGAGATCATGACCTGAGCTGAAATCAAGAGTCTGATGCTTAACTGAGTCACCCAGGTGCCCCAGTCATATTTCTTTAGTGTCCTTCAATCTGGAACAAACTTCAGTCTGTCCTTAACCTTGGGACCTGACTTTTTTTTTTTAAACTTTACAGGCCATTATTTTCATTTACCTCATTACTAAGGATGTTCACGGTCATTACTTAAGTTGGTATTTGCCCGACTTCTTCACTGTACATTTACAATTTTTCCCTATATACTTAATAAGAATCTAGCGGGGAGGTACTTTGAAACTGTGTAAATGGTTCATTTTCGTCAAACTGTCTCTTTATTCATTTGTTTATATCTGTATGGACTCATGACTTCCTATTTTATTCAATGGTTTGTAAGCCATTACTGTCATCATTTACTCTGCTGCTCAAAATGTCCATGATTTGGCCAGTAGGAGCCCCTTCAGGCTGGCTTTCTTTTCTTTGACAAAGGCCCGTCATTCTTTGAGGATGTACTTTCTGGCACAATGTGCTCGAGATTCATCTTGGACTTTCCCCAACCCAGCCTTGGAACCAGCCATTTTTCCAAAGGACCCTGGTTTCTTTTGGTGGGGAATGATATTTAGAAACCAAGATCTGGAGGGGCACCTGGGTAGCTCAGTCGGTTAAGTGTCCGATTCTTATTTCAGCTCAGGGCATGACCTCATGGTTTGCGAGTTCGAGCCCCACATTGGGCTCTGCACTGTCAGCATAGAGTCTGCTTGGGATTCTCTCTCTCCCTCTCCCTCTTTCCCCCCAAAATAAATAAACTTCAAACAAACAAACAAACAAACCAAACCAAGACCTGGAGGCTGGGTATGCTCATTGCTACTGGGGAGTTGCAGCTCCTAGGCCCTAAGAAAGGATTTCTTTTTTTTCTTTTCTTGTCTTTCTTTCTTTCTTTTTTTTTTTATGTTTATTTTTGAGACGGGGGGGACAGAGTGCGAGTGGGGGAGGGGCAGAGAGAGGGAGACACAGAATCTGAAACAGGCTCCAGGCTCTGAGCTGTCAGCACAGAGCCTGATGTGGGGCTTGAACCCACGAACCATGAGATCATGACCTGGGTCGAAGTCGGATGCTTAACCGACTGAGCCACCCAGGGGCCCCCTCTTTCTTTCTTTTTAGTGGGGTTATTTATTTTAAGTAATTGCTACATCCAACGTGGGGCTTGAACTCATGTCCCATGCTCTCCTGACTGAGCCAGCCAGGCACCTCTAAGAGAGGAATTCTTAAAGATAGAAGAAATTAAAGCATTTTCTTATACTTATGGGAAAGATAAAATAGAGAAAATTTGATGATCGCACAAGAGAGAAAAGGGAATTGGGCTCTAGAGCGTGAGTGGCCCTAAGCAGCATCCACAGGTACAGGAGGGAGGAAGACACAGAAGCAGTTGGATGTATGAGGGTCTATTTTATAGAAGTACTCTTCTGGGGTGCTTGGGTGGCTCCGTTAGCTAAGAGTTCAACTTCAGCTCAGGTTACAATCTCGCTGTTCGTGAGTTTGAGCCCTGCCTCGGGCTCTGTGTTGACAGCTCAGAGCCTGGAGACTGCTCCTGATTCTGTGTCTCCCTCTCTCTCTCTGCCCCTCCTCCACTCATGCTGTCTCTTTTTCTCTCTCTCAAAATTAAATAAACATTTAAAAATGTAAAAAAAAAAAAGGAGTCTTCTAATGGCTCTTATTTTCTCAAGAAAATAATCAAGGTCATCAGTTAAGAGGAAGGATGGGAAAAGAAGTGCTGGAGATTTGAGAAGAGAAGACATAGTATGAGTAGCCACGTGGAAGGTCAAGAGTGAATACTCTAGGAAACACAGTAGGGGTATCAAGCAGCATGAAGGGTCCACTTGAGGTGACTAGGAATGTAAAGTGAGACTTATTAACACAAACGTGTAAGGGTCTTTCTCCTGCCATGTTAGGTACAGAATAGGCAGGATTATCGTTTCTCGTCCTTTTGGCTAAGATCAAGTGCAGAATAGGCAGGATCAGCCAGGGAGGCCAATTCACCAAATGAGTACAAAATAGGAAAGAGAGAGGCCAGGGGACTGAAGGTGTATGCAAGGGAGTGATTCTACTAGTTGGTTGTGGGCTTTACATGGGTGAAAGAGGGAAGAGGGAATGATAAAGGAGAGAGGCATGGTGGAGATGCGATCAGTAGATTGCTGGTCTTGCCGAGACCACGGGAATTTTGAAGATAGGGCACTAGAGGAATGAGTTGGGAAGAAATGAGGTGATGATCAGAGGGTGGAAAGCATGAGATTGAGACGATAGGAGTTGTTATGGGTTGAATTGTGACCCCCTCAAAAAATGTTGACATCCTAACCCCTGGTACCTCAGAATGTGACCTTACTTGGAGATAGAGACTTTACAGAGATAATCAAGTTAAATTGAAGTCATTTGGGTGACCCCTAATCCAATATGACTGGTGTCCTTATAAAAAGTGGAAAGTCAGACACAAGGACAGGTAGCACACGGGGAGAGGCCATGTGAAGATGCAGGCAGAGGTCATGATGGTGCACCCACAGGCCAAGGAAGGCCAGCGACGGGCAGCAAACCACCAGAAGTTAGGAGAGGGGTCTGAAGGGAACAGATGCTCCCTCACAGTCCTCAAGGAGAAACCAAGGGGCGCCTGGGTGGCTCAGTCGGTTGAGTGTCCGACTTTGGCTCAGGTCATGATCTCGCGGTCCGTGAGTTCGAGCCCCGCGTCAGGCTCTGTGCTGACAGCTCAGAGCCTGGAGCCTGTTTCAGATTCTGTGTCTCCTTCTCTCTCTGCCCCTCCCCCGCTCATGCTCTGTCCCTGTATCTGTCAAAAATAAATAAACATAAGAAAAAAAGTTTAAGCTTTAAAAAAGAAGAAGAAGAAGAAGAAGAAGAAGAAGAAGAAACCAAGCCTGAGGGCACCTTGATCTCAGACTTCCAGCCTCCAGAACTGTGAGGCAATACGCTTCTGCTTTTCAAGCCACCCGGTCGGTGGTACTTTGTTACAGCAGCCCTAGGGACACTAATACAGAGGGGTAGCAGTCACCGGTAATGACGAAGACCAGAAAATGACCACGGAGTGGGTAATTCAGATAGGGTCGGGCCAGGTCATTGGATGAGAAGAGATCATGGAACTCTCTATGTGGACACTGAAATCTCTAAGCATTAGGACAGAATTAGGATCAGAGGGGATGACCGCGAGGCAGGAGCCAAAGCCTTCAAGAAATGAGAGGAAATAACCCAGGGAGTGTAGATGAGTAGAAAAGGGAGGCATAGCAGGTGGTATAGTCTGTCGAGAGGAGATTCAAAGCTGAGGGACTTTAGGGTCTGAAAGCAGCACTGAAGAGCAAGGAAGACACCTGCCCACCTTTTGGCCTGGTGACACATGAGCTGAAGGAGAGAGAGCAGTGTCCTCAGGGAGAGGTGGCAGGGCAGAGGGACCCTTCACAGGGGCTATGTCCAGAGGGAGCTTGCTGATGGGGAGCAGTGAGCTCTAGAGGGACCAGGGGAAGGGTTTCAGGAGATGGGAACAGAGCAGGGAATGTGCAGGGTTAGGAGAATCAGAGCGTGGGAGATGAGGGATCATCACACGCCAGGGGGAACAGTTACAAAATATCGTGGCCACGTTTATCAGCTTACCACAATCCAATGTGCGCCGTTTGTACCTTTTGAACTTCACAGCATGTACTCGGGGAATGTGGTAAAGAATGTGGAATGGTCACTGCAGATAGAGAAGAGGGGTCGGGCTAAGGACAGGTCAAGGATTTTCAAGCGAGGCTAGAGCCCAGTGGAGGCTGAAGGGCAGGAATGTCTAGTGGCACCAACCTACAGGATCGTGGAATTTTTGTGGCTTCTATTTCGTTTCTTGCTGGGGTGCAGAGGCCTGGTTCTAAGCCTAGTGAAGGAAGATTGTGGGATTTGCGCAAGGGTGGGTTTTGCTGATGAGGGCGTTAAGGTGGCTGGTGAGGTCATCCACACAGGCTCCAGCTTAAGCAATAATATCAGCGTATATGATATATCATCATTCACAGCGTGCCAGGGACTGTTCTAAGTGCTATCCGTATCAATTCAGTTACCCTCGCCAGTCTTTCAGGCAGGCATTACTGTTATCCCCACTTTAATATGAATGAGAGTGTGAGGCTCAGAGAGCTCAAGTAAGCCGTCCAAGTTCAAAGCCTGTCTGTGGAAGAGCGGTGATTCCAACGAGGCAGTTCAGCCTGAGCAGGGCGACAGAGGGAGGAGCTGAAAGGAGCAGAAAAACCGCGGAAGGGTGAAGGGGCAGGGCTGGGGTTTGGGTGCAACCACAGTGCAGGGGAGAGGCAGAGGAAGTGAGAGCGGGACCCATGTGTGGTTGTGGTCTGAGAGCGGAAGGGTAGACTTTTATAATCCGGTGCAGCTGGCTGAGGTGAGGTAGAGGTGAAAGTCCCTGCAGAACTGGGAGATTTGGGGAGGTGGAGGGTCATCCACGGGACACTGAAGTGTCCCAAAGTGACACGGACATGGAGGGAGAGGACACCTGGAGACAGGACTCTGATAAATACGGAGACTGCTTCCTGCAGCAGAGTGGGTAGGCAGGGAAGAGCCTGGGCAGAGGGCCACTGGGGCCTCAGGTGGCAGAAGCCATCAGGAAATCGGGGTTGTCACTGCCTCGTGTGGAAGGCAACAGGGTAGTACCGGAGGTCTTCTCTAAGGCAGGAGCACTCCAAGGAGTTATTTTAAAATTACAAAATTAAGTTTGCCGCGTATTTTCTTGGCGATTCTTTGTACTCCAAAAAATCACTTCCCGCAGAACGGTTGGAAAATATATTGCCACCAGGTGGTGCAATGGCAGCGGCGCCCCTCTGAGAGCTTCGCAGGCCTGAATTGCCACCCAGTGGTGAGAAGAGGAAATGCAGGGAGGCTTTATTTGCGACCGACACACCAAATCAGCTGCCATCTTCCCACGCCCTCACGAGTTGCGCAAAGTACAGAGAGTATGAGTATGTGGACTTGGACCTCCCCTCTCATGCCTTCATTTCCTCATCCACCCACACTGCTTTTATACAACAAACGCTTGTTGGGCCCCTAGTGGGTGTGAAGCACTGAGCTAGATACCAGGGACCCAGAGGGGAATGTGACATGTCCCAGCCCTGGGGACTCACAATTCTAGTGGGTGATGCCAAACGGTCACTGGGTGATCACAGGACAACGTGGGCAGTGCTGCAACAGAGCGCACCCAGGTGCTATGGAGGCTCCAGAAGGGGCTCTAACCCAGTCTTTCTAGATGAGGCGGTAACAGGACCAACACCTGCAGGGTGGGATTAACTGAGCCACGGAAGGTGGCGGTGAGAGTTCTAGGCAGAAAAATTTAAATGCCAAAGCCTAGCAGCGAGCGATCAAATGGAACATTCCAGCATAAAGATGAATGTATTATGGCTGGAGCCTACAGAGACTGTTGCCTGCAGGAGAGTGGGGAGGCACGGAAGAGTCTGGGCAGAGGGCCACTGGGGCATAAGATGGCATCTGAAAGTTGAGAGGACATAAGTAAGCAGGAGATTTGAGTATACATTGAGAAGTTTGGACTTTATCTTGAGAGCAAAGATGTACCATTGAAAAGTCCGGGGTTTACCCTCAGAGAGATCTGTCTAGAAATAGTGTGTGGAGTGGACTGGAGAGACCCCAGGCTGGGGGCTGGGGGCTGGGGCCAGTGAGGAGGCTGGGGCAGTAACCCAGGCAAGATTCAGTAGGGCCTGAACCTAGGCAGCACTTGTTGTGTTGGGGAACCGTGGACAGATTGAAAAGGTTTCCATATGCTCCTTATATATGAGGTTCCTGGGGTTCCATTGGGCTTGCTCATTCTTCATGAAATATTGCTTTTGAGATCCCTCCAGGTTGTTGTATATATCTATGGCTATTCCTTTTTATTGCAGAGGAGTATTCCATTGTATGGATATACCACAGTTTATCCATTTGCCTGTTGAAGGACATTAGGATTGTTCCCAGGTTTGGCTTATTACAAATAAAGCTTCTTTGAACATTCACATACAGGTTTTTGTGTGAATGCAAATTTTTATTTTTCTAGGATAAACACCCGGTAGTGCAATTGCTGGGTTGTATGGTTAGTATGTGTTTAATTTTATGAGAAACTGCCAAGCTGTTTTCCAGAAGTTCCAGAAGTAAACATACCATTTTATTTTCTTTTTTTAATTTTTTTAATGTTTATTTATTTTTGAGACAGAGAGAGACAGAGCATGGGCGGCAGAGGGGTAGAGAGAGAGAGGGAAACACAGAATCTGAAGCAGGCTCCAGGCTCTGAGCTGTCAGCACAGAGCCTGACGCGGGGCTCGAACTCATGAGCTGTGAGATCATGACCTGAGCTGAAGTTGGATGCCCAACCGACTGAGCCACTCCGGGCGTCCCATAAACATACCATTTTAACTTGACCTCTGGCAATGTATGATGGCTCCCGCTGCCCCACATTCTTCTCAGTACTTGGTATTATCACTGTATATGTTTTTTTTTTAAATTTTTGTCTTTCTGGCATGGGTACAGAGGTGTTTCCTTTTTGCTTTAGTTTGCATTTGCTTAATATGTAGTTATATTTAACATCTTTTCATGTGCTTATTTGCTATTTGTGTATCTTTGGTGAAGTGTCTGTTCAAAGAGCTGGTTCACTTTTATTTTACAATGTGCCAAGTCATTCACATCTCTATCTCTACCTTCTCTCCTGAACTTCAGATTGAGATGCAAATGTCTCCTGCCATCTTCATGGAAGTGCCCCACCGCCACAATCTCACGCGGAAAGCCAAAACTGCCATCCCGCAGGAGTCCTGGGCCTCCCCAGTGGAAGAGCTAACACTTAGAGGGTTTACTATGTGCTAAGCACTGTTCTGAGTGCTTTACATGTTTTAACTAACTTAATACAATTACCCTTATAGGTAGTACTGTTTTTACCTTCATTTTCACACATGGGAAACGAGGCACAGAAAGGCTGAGTAACTCACCCAAGCTTGCACAGCTGGCAAGTGGCTATGTCCATCCAGCTCCCAGAGTCGCTCTTGATTCTTCTTTCTCACCTCCCCATGTCTGTTCAATCACTGAGACCTGTATATTTTTACCTTCTGAATATTTTACTTCCATCCAACGTAGGGCTCAAACTCACAACTCCAAGATCAAGAGTCACATGCTCCCCACACTGAGCCAGCCAGGTGCCCCGTAAGTACTTTTTAAAAAACATAGCTTTTTATGGGGCACCTGGGCAGCTCAGTCGGTTAAGCATTGGACTTCAGCTCTGGTTATGATCTCATG
Organism: Lynx rufus; assembly: GCF_022079265.1. NCBI lineage: Eukaryota > Metazoa > Chordata > Mammalia > Carnivora > Felidae > Lynx > Lynx rufus. Next base: position 76,588,330 of record NW_025814889.1, on the reverse strand, counting down.
GTTCATGAACACAAACCCCATTTCAGGTGCTCCCCGCTTTTCTCTCTCTCCTTCTCTGCCCCTCACTCGCACCCTCTCTCTCTCAAATAAAATAAAATAAAATAAAATAAAATAAAATAAACTTTTATTATAGAAAATTTCAGCAATATGAAAATCTAGAGAATAGTACAGTGAATATGTTCATTGCCACAACCAATATAAACTCATGACCATTTGCTTTATCTATACATCCACTCTCTGCTACCGCTTAACTGCATTATTTGGAAGCAAATCTCAGGCGGCATGTTAATGCATCTATAAATATTTCAGTATGCATCTCTAAAACAACTTTCAAATAACATTCTTCACATTACGCATTCATAATATTTCTTTGTATCATTATCTAATCAGTATTTATATTAGTTATCTGTTGCTGTGTAACTTAGAGGTTTAAAACAATAATAAACATTTATTGTTGCTCAGTTTGTTTGTTGGAAATCCGGGAGCAGATGAACGAAGTGGTTCTGGGTCAGCGTCTCATGAGATGGCAGTCACCTGGAAGTCTGACAGGTACTGGAGAATCTGCTTTCCATGTGGCTCATCTACACAGGCTGGCAGGTCAGTGCTGGCTTTTGGCAGGGGCACAGGTCCTCACCACAAGGGCTCTCTACGGGCAGCTTGAATGGCCTCAGAACCTTGTCCGGTTTCCCCCAGAGCAAGGATCCAAGGAGGAAGCTACAAAACCTTTCCTGACCCAGCTTTGTAAGTCACACACACACACACACACACACACACACACGTCTCCACTATTCCGTTGGTCACATGGGCCAACCTGCTTCGTTGTGAGAGGGTGTGAATACCGGGAGGCCAGGATCTTAGGGGACCATCCTGGAGAACGGTAACCACAAGTTCAAACTGGCCCACTTGCCTGTCTCATTTACAACTGGCTTATTTAAATCAGGATCCATCCTTGCATTTTGTCGATATGGCTCATAAGTCTCTGGGTTCCTTTTCCTCTTGTTTTTTCATTCTGTTCTTGTTTCTTTGCCTTTTTAAGTTTATTTTGAGAGAGAGCACAAGTGGGGGAGGGGCAGAGAGAAAGGGAGAGAGAATCCCAAGCAGGACCCATGCTGTCAGCGCAGAGTCAGAGGGGCTGGAACTCACAGACCATGAGTGACCTAAGCCAAAATCAAGAGTCTGCCGCTTAACCAACTAAGCCACCCAGGTGCTCCGCCTTTTTTTTTTTTAAAGAAGCCATGTTGTTTGTCCTTAGAGTTTTACATTTACTGGATTTTTCCTGCTTGCATCCCCATGATGTCATTTAACATGATGTCATTTAACATAGTCCTCTGATTCATGTTTTTCCTGTAAACTTGTACTTAGATCCAGAACAATATGATTTGGATTTTTTTTTTTTTTTTGCTTTTGCAAGAAAGCTTCAGCGGTAGTGCTGTTGACTTCCAGCAGGAGGCATATAATGTCAGGTTGTTTTTTTTTTTTTAATGTTTATTTTTGAGAGAGAGAGCACACATGTGGGAGAGGCAGAGAGAGAGGGAGACACAGAATCCAAAGCAGGCTCCAGACTCCAAGCTGTCAGCACAGAACCTGACGTGGGGTTCGAACCCATGAACCGTGAGATCACGAGCTTCCGAAGTTGGACGCTTAACCAACAGAGCCACCCAGGTGCCCCTGGTTGTCTCTCTTCATATGATGTTGAAGCTGTCGATTATTATTGCCTAGCTTAATTATTTCATTAGAGGTTTACAAAATAGTGATAAATTAACTCTATAATTCCATTATCTATTAGCTGGAATATCTCTATAGAGAGAAATTTTCACTTTTTGATTACCCTGAAGTACAGTTAATACAGAAAAGATAAATGCTTCTTTCCCTTTATTAACAAGTATTCAGAAGTCACTTATTTCTAACATCCTTCAAAGGTGACCAATATTTTATTTTTTAAAATTTTTTCCCACTATTTTAAAAATATCATCATGAACTTAGAGATTTAAAAAATTTGATTTCAATCCATTGCACTTGTAATTCAATACATTGCACTTGCACTGATGCTCAGATGATCCTATCGTTAGCCAGGAGGAACCTCTTCAGGTTAGCCCCTGCATCCTTGTCAATTATACCAGCCATCTTTTATAGCTTCTTTATTTCCTGCCATAGCATTATGTTCCAGGTGCATCTTGCACATCTACACAGACGTCTCAGCACCACTTGCCCCAGGAGCTCTGGTTCTTTTTAGTGGGAAATGAGAAAGACCACAATCTGGGTGTTAAGAGTGTCTTTGCCTTTCAGCTGCACCCAACCCCGTCCTCAAATCACCAGAGCTGTAAAAATGCAAATCTGACCACTCCCTTGCTCAAAGTCCTTCCTGTTGCCCTCAGGACCAAGCCAGTTCTAAGCACATCAGGTCCTCAGTCACTGTTTCCCTGTTTGCCCCTCCCTCCCACTTCCTAGCAGTCTCTTTAAACTTCAAAACCCAGCAGAGGGGTGCCTGGGTGGTTCAGTCACTTAAGCGTCAGACTTTGGCCTAGGTCATGATCTCCTGGTTCATAGTTCAAGCCTGCTATTGGGCTCTCAGCTGTCAGCACAGCCAATTTGGGATCATCTGCCCCGCCCCCCGCCTGCCCCTTACCCTGCTCGTGCTCGCGCTCTCTCTCCTCTCTCAAACAAAAATTAACCAAAACACAGCAGAACCTAACACGTTGCTGGTCCAGCACCTCCCCAGGCTGAGTCACACTCCTGGGCCTGTTCTCATACTAACCCTTCCACTTGGAAACATCCAGTCCTCCTTTGCCTGTCTTAACCTCACCAACTGTCTCATATTAAATCAATCTTGGAGCTTCGGCTTTAGCTCAGGTGTCATCTCCAAAACACCTACCTGAACAGCCAGGCAGGGAGGTCTCCCACTATTGTCTCATGGTCACTGTGCTTACACCCGTGTAAGCACGTAACTAACGTCTCCGTGTAACTCTCCTGCGCTGCTCGGCCATGAAGGACTAAAAAGCAGTTACTGCTCTATCCATCTTTACCTCTGGTCAAGGGGGACCAGTACCTGGCCTGCTGCCTACCGGGTGCCCTCATCCAATCACCTGCAGGCAGGGCAGATGTTCTCTTGCCAGGGCACACATGCTTCCACTTCTGCCCTCCACCAGTGCCTTCTTCACTGTAGGTCAGGCCTGCAGTTCCACTAGGCATGGACTGAGCTATGCATTCATCTCTCCTGTCTGATCTGTATTTGGCGGGCTTGCTGGGGCGCGGGGGGGGGGGGGGGGGGAGAAGACTAAAAGGGAGCTCACGCTCCTACTCTGGTGACGATTGGGGATGGGGATCCCCTTCTCCACCCCAAACAGCTGGAGCCCTAGCCAGGATGAAGGTCAGGATGGGAAGGATAACATCAGCCAGGAGGCACTAACACGGTGTAGTGTTGCCTATACAGAGCACCAATGAAGAGCCAGGGGCTCTGGAGACAGCCTGCTGTCATGACCTTGGAAGTTATTGATCATACGTGGTAAATATACCACCTTCTTAGGCTATTGGGAGTAGTGAACAAAACACGCAAAGCATTTTGCAGTGCTTGATTTATCATTAAGCACTACGCTGTGCCTTGTAGATAAAGGCAACACCCCCCAAATAGTAATGCTTTAAAAAGTATTTGACACTGGAGTTTTTCAGAGTCTGCAAGACAGAAACGGTTGAGAACTTAAGGCATACTTTCCAAGTCAGGGAAAGTGGCTAACCTTGGCTGGGATGGGGGTATGGGGAATCCAAGAGGTCAACTGCGCATAACTTGAACCAGTCAGGGTTAACAGATCCTAAGAGGAAGCTTCTGTGTCTACAAAGTACACAGTAACCAGAGAGCAAGCATGCCAAAATGGCATAACCTGATTGTAATGCAAACAGGTTTATAATCTCATAAACTCTGAGGACAAGGATTTTTATATTTTTCACTGATGAAAATTTTCCTAGCACCTACAATAGAGCCTGGCCATAGCAGGTGACCAAAGACGTGCAGAATGAGATCATGATGCCTTTCCCATTTATGCATCACCAAATTCCAAAGGTTGGCATTCACTAGAGCCATGTAGCTGCTACCACAAAGCACCTAAAGGCTGGGGAGGGGGAGGACTGGAAAAGGGCCCGGGCTATATATTGGACAGGAAATTCCCAACATTTGTAGCAAGCTGGAGCTACAGAATGGGAGGCCTAACGGGGGTCCCTGTTTCTTTCTATTTACCAGTCTGCTAAGTCTAGAGCAGAAACTTGAAATCTGTTCCACTCCCAGGCCCCACTCAGCAAGTCAGACAGTACCCAAGCCCATGTTCAGCTGTGGCCTTGAACGTAACACACGGTTACACCAGGAAAGGTTAAGGAATTTTCTTTATTTTTTTTACAAATTAAGACTATGTTGATTTCATATATTTCTGAATCAAAAACACCTTTGTCTTCACAGTATGAGTTAGAGAATGCAGCCTGAGCTGAAAACCAAGGAACTAGAAAAGAAAGTGATAATTACAGTGATTACTGTATTAAAAACCTGTTAGACATTTTCTTTAAAAGTAGTTTTTTATATCTTGTCATTCTTGGCACTGTTTCTAAAGAAAAACTCCTTTATCCCAAGCAAAAAAGCATAAGAGGTGGAGTTTGGCTTCAAGAGATGTAACTCAGATTCTCAGGCCTAGCAGAGAATCAACAAATTTATGGAGAGTGCTACTGGGGCTGGGGGGGGGGGGGGAGGGGGGGAGGGGGGCGGGCGGGAGGTTAATGGGAAGGAAGTCCCTTTAGTAAGTTCTCAAGCCAGAGGCTGGAGGCGGCAGCTAAATCAGAGGGCAGCATCCTCTGCAGAAGCAAGCCATTCTGGGCAGCATGGCACTCTAGGAATACCAACACCCCGGGAACAAATCTTTTCACAGGGTGGCCCGGGGATGCGGTGCCCTGCGAACCAGCAGCCACCGGGTCAAACTGTGTGCTGGTTGTGAACAGGGAGAGCCAAAAGTGGTATCATCCTGGCAGTGGACTCCTGATGGCTCAGTCCCCCTTACACTGAGGCCCTGTGAGTAGCCAGAGTCACAACCACTCTCGAGGCTGCCTGCCCTTCTGTGCCCGCTGACTGTGGCAGCTCCCTGGGAAAGAGCTGGTGATCCCCATTGGTATCGCCCTCCCTCACTCACAACCACAAAGCTGAAGGGAATTAGAGGTGTTACAGGTTTGATCACCTAGTCCCCACCCGGAAGGCTACAGATTTCTGGGAACAGGTGAACAGCCCAAAAACTAAAGTGCATCTGTAAAATGAATGTTTATCTACTGCCCCGAATCTCTGGCCTGACATTATTGGCGTCCAGGCGGAAGACAGAAATGCACTGGACTGTCATGAATGCTGCCTAAGTCATCACCACCCAGTTCTGCTGATCTGAACAAAGAACCATTCAGTTAGCGATTTTCTCCCCCACTGCCCCAAACAGGTCCTTATCTAGGTCTGCCTGGCAGAATTAGTTTACAATTACCCCCAGGCTCAACCATGCCCCTTCCCTATCCTTCCTCTCCTGGGATCTTCAATCAAAGTCACTGTGGTGGAAGCCACTCAACAACTAAGGTGATGACCAAAATAAAGATGGGAAGTTAGGGAATTCTATGCTCTATCTTGCCATACATAACCAGCCTTTTCATAAATGTCTGACAAGAATCAGTCTTTCCTTTGTATTGAAATCCTCCCTCCTCACGGATAGAAACAGGCAGATTCCCCAACGGTCAGACAAGGGATGGGGAATAGGAACACATAAATCCACACTCCTTTTAGGATAGCAAGGCAGAGAGATGTGTTTGTCAGACCAGCAACCGCTTGGGCAGCTCAGAGGAAGCAAAGCATCCACCAGGAGAGGCTCTTCATTTTCTTTGTAGGTGTTGACAGAAGCTCAGATACAGTGAGCCTGGGTAAAAAAAACAGGACCACCAAACTCCTTTCCAATGGGAAACACACTGCCTAGTCCCACAGGAACTGTGCACAAACCAAACGATGCTGAGCAAAGGGCTGAGGCGGCTCTACCAGTTCAGGTGCACCTGGCGAAGTTCGGCTGGAAAGTGGACTCCTGGAGTTTGCTCTCCTGTGGGTCCCACTCCTCGTCATGGTGACCGGCTGCCTGAGCAGAGGAAGAGGCTAGGACGGGGCTGGGCAGAAAAGGGAGTGGGGAAGAACCCCAGGAATACGAAGCCAAACTCCAAACTATATTCTGCTAATCAGTTTTTTGATCAAAAAATTCAAAGTAGAGAAAACCACAAAGTACAAAAGCTTTTCTGATGCTTTTCATTATCACAGAACACACCACCTGTAATGTGTGCGAAGAGGAAATGAGGGGTGGAGGGACAGGAGGTCAAACTGGACAAGGCTGGAAGGTCATTTCACTTCTTCTCTTTCTTCTTGTCCTAGAAATGGAGAAAAATCGCCCAATTAATTTTCGGCATCTGGCATTCAAGCTAAAACTCTTGAGGGAGCCAATACCTGGCTACCTTCGGTTAGAGACTGGAAGGGAACAAGACCATAAAAAGAGAGGAGAAATGCTTCCTCCGTGAGGGAGGAACTGGATCTTAACCATCTTCCACTGGTGGTCCCTCAAGTTGCTGACAGACCTGACAGGAGTAAAAGTTAAGCAGCTGTCCCCGCTTCCACTCCAAGAGCACCCAGCTGGGCCACCTGACCACTCCTGGCTTACTCATAACTACCACAGCTCGGATCTCATCCAGTGAAAGCTGCAGACTGGCAGTCCACCCCAAAATAACTCCAACAAGAGGCCAAGACCAACTTTCCATTAAGCCAGAGAAGCACAAATCCTGGGCACAAACCAACGCCCAGAAATGATCTAGTCCAGTGAACACGTCATTCAATCCTCGGTGGAAGCCCAGTGTATTAAACAAATGAAAGTTGAGTTGCTTTGCCTAAAACCTGCTTGGAGCTCAGTCTAGTCGCCACACAAATAAGACAGAGCCACCAATCCCACCTACTCATCTGTTTCCACCAGCATCACACTGTCTCCTGTTTCCTAGTAAGATCTGTAAAAAAAAAAAAACACCTCATGATTTCATTTGTTCCCCTACTGCCGGAGGAGACTATGGCACTCACTAACCATATACAGAATGCTTCTCTGGAAGCAAGACTAACAAGCGGATAAAACTGGTCTACTTCTGACACACATTTATAAAAGCTGATTGCCAAGATTAAACAAATTCCCTAGAATATCTTTCCTGAGTCATAACCATCTTCACAGCCTTTAAATTCTTTATATAGTAGACTGTTTCTTGGTGCCACTGAAGCCCTTTTCTCATTTGATACTAATCTCAGAGATCTGGTTTTTTGTTTAAGTTTTGTTACTTTTAAGTAATCACTACACCCAATGTGAGGCTCAAATTTACAACCCTGAGGTCAAGAGTCCCACACTAGGGATCCTCCACCCCCACCCTCCCCTTTTTTAAGGGAGTTGTTTTACTTGTTCCTTTTTCTCCTTTGGCTAAAGACTTCTGGTGGCCTTACAGTTAACCTGGACCTACACACTTCGTTAAGTTTTCAAATTTGAAGTATACATAGATGTTGAGTTCAGGAGCCATTCTCTCATCTCTAGGTGGTAGGCTGACTAACCTTCTCATTCATAGCCAGGATCATCATAAGTTTTCTGAAGAGAGTAATGAAATCTAAGAAGAGGTCAACGCAGTGCCTGAAACAGAAGAACCAGATTATAAGTTGGCATTTCCTACCTTCCTTTATCCACAGTCCACAGAGGTGCAGGACATAAAAACCCCGTGTCTACCCCACAAGTAAGCTTCACCGAACCACCAACTAAGTAAAACTCTGGTGTCTGAGATCCTTTACAACTCAACAAAGCCATGCAGCACAGGGAAAAGAAAAACTCAGCTTTAGACTCTGCAGGGGCCTATATCTGAACCCTGAACTACCGTTAACTAGTTAAGAAACTCTGAGAGGATTACTACGTTAAAAAAAATGTATATATTAAGAATGTGTTTCTTCTTCTCATGGTTAAAGGTTTAAAAAATACAAAAATAGGGGTGCCTGGGTGGCTCAGTCGGTTAAGCGTCCGACTTTGGCTCAGGTCATATCTCCCAGTTCGTGGGTTCAAGCCCTGCATTGGGACTCTGTGTTGACAGTTCTGAGCCTGGAGCCTGTTTCAGATTTTGTGTCTCCTCTCTCTCTGCCCCTCCCCTGCTTGCTCTCGCTCTCTCAAAAATAAACAAACGTTAAAAAAAATACAAAAATATAGAGCAAAAGGTGAAGAAAGATCCCTTTCCCTGTCCTATGCCTTAAAAGTAAGGATAATTAAATGTGTATTATTAATTCAATTTTTGAAAGATCTGAGGTCTTTCAGGAATTAAGGGAGACTATGCTATTTGGTATACAGTTCCAAAAGCATGGGTATCCTCCCATATACACTCCCGGAGGCTGGCCACTTAAGTTCGGATAGGGCCACCTAGTCCACTTTTAACCCTACTCACAGGGACAGAAAGGGAGGCGTTAAAGACCAGTTTTCACTCACCAGATATAATCCTTATCTCCATTTTCAGCTTTTTCAATAATGAGTTGAGTATCAAAAAGGACGAAGCCACACATGACCACCAGCCCCACATACAGGTTTGCCTAACACAAGAAGAATGAGATGGGTGACTATGTGGTAGATGCCACAGAGGAAAAAACCAGCTGTACCTCTTTCTGGCTCTTGGCTCTTGGCAATTTGAAAGTACAACAAATGCTAAGCCTAATGAATGACATTAACATTCATGGGAACAGAAGTCTATGGTGGAAACCACATGGCTTCCCTAGGCACAATTCTTCACTGCCCAATGAAAGTGAGCTTTCTGGAAGATTCTAAGTCCACCTTGCTTTAGGGTGAAGCAAGAAAAAGATGCGCAAGGCAAATGGCTGCTGGAAGTTATATGTAAAGTCTCACCTGGAAAAGCCAAATGGATCCAAAGAAAAGATTCCCCAGGGAAGACAAGAGCATCAGGCTCATGGCTGACATCAAGACACCTACAAGAGAGGACAAAATGCCGTCCTGGGAAAAGCCAAAGCAAAGTAAGGCAACCTCATTAAAGCTATTCCTTACGTTTCCCCCCAAATTAAGACTTTCAATTTCAACCCAACAGTCACAAGAAGTTGGAGGGTAGGCAAAGAGTCCCAGTGAGAATTCCGGCTAAAGCGGAGACCCTCTCTCTGTTTTTCAGTCTGCACTTACCTCCCAGAAAGAGATAGCTGCGGCGCCTGGCATAGAGTGCACTCAGGGTGAAGCAGGTGAAGATCATTGCTGTGCCCATGAAGGCGGTGGGAAGAATGCTGTTAGAGGAAAAGACCATTAGACTGAGGGCTACAGGTCTGCAAACCTATTTAGAAAGCGTATCTGCAATGATAAAAAGACATAAGATGCTACTAAAATAGTTACCTGGGATTGATGGCAATGCACAACTCCAGAGCAGGGCCCAGGCCAACTCCTAGAAAACAAAAAGCCCCAGAACACAGTATTACCATCAACTCCTGAAGAGGACCCTTGTACAAAAGTTGACCATCAAAAGTGCAGACATGCCCTGCTCTTAAAAAACAAACATGTGTACTAAAGTAATTAAATCTCTCTCTTCTCCATCTTCCTTGTTTTCCAGAGAACATATACTTGACTGAGTTATTTATAGACACAGCTACAAACCTGTCCTCTTAGCTGAAAATCTTGGATGACCCAGGATGAATACGATTAGGAAAAATGAAGCAAGCATATCAAACATTTTTGAGCTAGGGGCACCTGGGTGGCTGAGTCAGCTGAGCAACTGACTCTTGATTTCGGCTCAGGTCATGATCTCAGTTTGTGGGTTCGAGCCCCCCATCAGGCTCTGGGCTGATTCTCAGTCCCCCCCCCCCCCCGCCTCAAAATAAATGAATAAACATTAAACAAAAAATAAGTTAAAAAAAAAATTTTTTTTTTTTTTTTTTGAGTTAAACTGTAAGCCTGCAATACTCTGAAGAGGAGTGATGTGAGACTAGAATGTAGGCCAGATCAGGAATCAGAAGAGAAGGATCAAGAGCAAACCAGTGCCTTGTGGCCAGCAACCTGTAGTCTTTCAGGGCTGACTCCTTTTATAGAAAAGGCCAGACCGGTTCTGCGGGTGGACACTGGCCAAGAGGAGGGTGCAGTGGCAACCTGTTCCAGCCCCAACGTTTCCTGTACTCTTGCTACTCTCTCTCCTTCTGATAATTCCACCCCTTAATGCCTTCACAAACTAGCTTTCCCTATTTAAAAAAATCCTAATCTCTAAATCCCTTCCCTTCTACTTCAACACTATACAGACACGCTCAAAATGAGTTATACTGAGTCAAATGCTGCTTCGCAAATATTTTTACTATGTAGCTTGAGTCCTGTTTCCTTTAATAATAATTGCAGAAGAGCTGTGCTTTTAACTGTTTTCTTGAGAATTAGCAATGTGCTCTGTAGGATGGCTCTCAATGTACGGCTTTAATGAACTGTCAGCAAAGTTCAGAATTGATGGTCACAGGAGGGACGAGTTGCCAGTGTTGAGTCCACTGTCAGGCTTAGTTATGCTACCTAAGCTCTTGAATCTCATTCATTCACACACATAAATGCTTATTTTGGGATACAAAAGTGTGTGTAAGTCACAGTCAGTAGTCACAAAGAGCTTATCCTCTGGATGGGAAAGCAAGATGTACCTCTTTGAATTAAGAAAGCAATACAAGACAAAATACACTTAAATACAAGACTGAGTAGTACAGAGTGCCAGTTGAGGTCAACGAGAATACACACAAATCTTGGGCCTTAGTCTAAAGAGATACTAGATACAGTACCCACTCCCACCCCAAATTAGCCCAGTCCTTACCATACCTGTAAGGAAAGCAAATCCAGCAAGAAGTCCCAGTCTTTTTTGCTCAGTTTCACGGCTATGAGGTGTTGCCATCAGCCAAATCATCAACCCCAGAGAGCCCAAGGCAGAGAGCAGGCCAGCCTGTCAGATCCAGAGTCAATAATTAAATACTTGAAAATATCAAATGTATTCTGGAGGAGACCTTATTGGGATCAAATATTCATCTGAACTTCCTAATACTGGCTTCTAACCTGGAGGAAGTGGAAAAGGCAGAGAGGGGTAAGGAGAAACCAGAAGGCTTACAAGACAGGATTAGGTGTGTTATGGTGGGTGTTAGAGGCTCTTCTGACCTGGGTAGTCTATCAGCCACAACTACCTAAGGCAAACTGTGATTCTTGCCCAAGAAAAAGATCATGTGACAAGTGCTTGAAGCACATTCAAATCTGTAGGACAAGTAGAAATGACCTCTTTTTGATCACTTTAAAACACACACACAGGGGCACCTGGGTGGCTCAGTCAGTTGAGCATCTGACTTCAGTTCAGGTCATGATCTCACAGCTTGTGGGTTCGAGCCCCACATCAGGCTCTGTGCCGTCAGCTTCAGAGCCTGCTTCTGAGTCTGTGTCTCCCTCTCTTCCTACCCCTCCCCCGCTCATACTCTGTCTCAGAAATAAACATTAAAAAATTAAAACAACAACAACACACACACACACACACAGGGGTGCCTGGGTGGCTCAGCTGGTTAAGCATCTGACTTTGGCTCATGTCATGATCTCTCAGTTCCTGAGTTCAAGCCCCACATGAAACTGTCTGCTCTCAGCACAGAGCCCACTTTGGATTCTCTGTCTCCCCCTCTCTCTGCTCCTCCCCAGCTTGTTCTTTCTCTTTCTCTCTCTCAATATGAATAAACTTTAAAACACATACACACAAACATATATACCTATACAGAGAAAAAAGACTGAGAGGGTGCTACAAACTGGATTTTTATGTCTCCCCAAAATTCATGTTTAACTTTTAACCCCCAATGTGCTGGTATTTTGAGAGGTGGGGGTCTTTGGAAGGTGATTAGGTCATGAGGGTGGAGACTTCATTAGTGCCCTTATAACAGAGATCCCAGAGAGCTCCTTGCCTCTTCCGCTGTGTGGAGACACAGCAAGAAGACGGTTATTTACACAGGAAGCAGGTCCTCACCACATAACATATCTGCTGGTGCCATAATCTCGGACTTCCAGCCTCCCAAACTGTGAAAAATGTTTGCTGTTTAAGCTACTCAGTCTATGGTATTCTGTTAGAGCAGTCTGAATGGAGTGAGACCGAGGTTAAGAAGTAAAATGTCAACAGTTATTTCTGGGTGATAGGATTAAGGAGTTTTTATTTCTTTTTCACCACTAGTCTGTTTTCCAAATTCTCTACAATGAACATGCATTAATTTTGTAAGAAGATAAAAAATTCTTTAAAAAATCCAAGTGGGAAAAGCCAGGCACTAGAAAAAGAGGAAAATAATTAAGGAGGTATGTGCAGACTAAAGTTCCTTTCTTCCTTTAAAGGTATATCTGATCCTCGTTTTTCTCATAGTTATGCTCTATAAAGTTACTGTGAACAATGAATTAATGAATACTGAACAAATGCTCCTGAGAAAAATAAAGGGTTAGATTCTCACGTACCTCTGGTTATGTTTTCTTCAACTGAACAATACATGTTTTACATGTGTTTATGTTTAAGGACACTTTATTTGATATATACTGTTGATTCATTAACCTTGAATTCATGGCCAACAGCACTATAACTCGTGCCTGAACAAGCTTATTTAACACACATATTTTCTCCATAAGACACATCACAGTCTTAGTGAACTTTTTTTTGCAGTTAGGAACATCTTTTGCGCTTAGGAACACTAGACAGCACTCTAGCACTATGCTTGGGGTCCACTTTAAACACTGACATCACCATCAAAATTACAAAAATGCAAAAAACGTGGCACTACACAGACCAACAAAAAGGATCCTTGTTTATAGTACAAGAGCTTGAAACAGGGCAGTGTGTTGCCTCATTCAACCTCAGCTGGAACACGTGAGATACGCAACTCAAATTTTTTGCGGTTCTGCTTATGACTGCAAATGTCTGTAAAAGCACTGTGAGTACTAATTTTAGGCTTACAAACACATTTTACCAAGTAGGTAAATTCATAAATACGGAATACATGAATAATGAGGATAACTGCATTTTACTACATTACTTAAAAAAACAAACCAAAAAACCCAACACACAAACAGAAGCCAAAATGGCTACTCTTGCCTAGAAGGTGGAGTATGTTTTAGTCTAAACTCCAGGGACCAAAGTCTTATCCTTTGAGTATCTAGAGTAATTTTTCACACAACCTCTGCCAGGAGATGCCTGAGCATAGGGACAGTTCTCAGTAGTGGCAAATGCCAACACAGACACACCCCCTGTACTTACACTAAAAAGGACACTTGGAAAGGACAAGTCTTGGTTAGTGAGAACTTCAAACTTTTTGGTTATTCCTCAACTGTCCCTTTTATTCCAACTGGCCAAACCCCAGGTCTCTTTCAACACAGGAAAGTGAGCTGTTGCAGGTTTTTACTCAACCATGCAGACATAAGAGCATCAGAGAATAAAATAGGTCAAATCCTCGAAGGTCTCAACCCTGCCTCTCCTGATAAGCATACAATCAGTGTGTTGCATCTAAGAACTCCAGTTACAGGCAAAAAAGAGGAAGAACGAAGGAAAAGATAAAAAGGCTACCATGCAAACCCCAGCAGTCACGTCATGTCACTACTTATAGTGTCAGGGTCTTACACGTCAGCTGCCCATCATTCAGTGTCCAGGTTATGACATCCTGTTCTCAGTTTCTAGAGAGGGCACAGCTGCCAAAAAATTTAAATGGCTCTGCATGTCCTTATTTACCAGCTAGCTCTGGCTGATTCAGATAACAAACTACAGAAAAGGATTAAGGAGGGATACAGGCTTGCACCATCCTGCTGAGCTGGTTTCAACCTAATGCAATTTGTGCCACAGCAACTGGGAGAGACACTGCTCTTACCTGAAGGAAATGAGTGACCACATGGACATAGGCCCCTGCAGCCGCCACAAACATACAGAGGGCAAAACTGGCATAGACCTTCTTCAGGTGCTGCTGTGTCGAGGGGGTTCTAGGAAAGAATGTTAAACAGCCATCATTCTAGGACCAATCTCATTCCTAAGCTAATAATCATTTCTCTCTCTTCTTCCCAGGGCATATGTATAAGTTATAATAAAGAAAGAATGATTTGAAAATTGGTTAACTGAGAATCTTAAATGCTGGGGAGGAGCCAAAGGCCCCAAATTATGAACAATCAGTATCCAAACTAGAATAACTAAATGGTTTTTCAATGACCACACAACAGCCCTTAGAATTGGGGTTCTTTTACTGATGAATGGATAAAGAAATTGTGGTTTATATACACAATGGAATACTACGTGGCAATGAGAAAGAATGAAATATGGCCCTTTGTAGCAACGTGGATGGAACTGGAGAGTGTTATGCTAAGTGAAACAAGCCATACAGAGAAAGACAGATACCATATGTTTTCACTCTTATGCGGATCCCGAGAAACTTAACAGAAACCCATGGGGGAGGGGAAGAAAAAAAAAAAAAAGAGGTTAGAGTGGGAGAAAGAGCCAAAGCATAAGACACTCTTAAAAACTGAGGGTTGATTGGGGGGGTGGGGGGGGGTGGGAGGGGGGGGTAGGTGATGGGCACTGAAGAGGGCATCTTTTGGGATGAGCACTGGGTGTTGTATGGAAACTAATTTGACAATAAATTTCATATATTAAAAAAAATCAATAAAAAAAGAAAAAAAATTAAAAAAAAACTTTATTTGTGGAAACAAACAAAAAAAAGAATTGGGGTGCTTTTATCAGTGTCTGGATTCTAGCAAAGCTAACATGTTAGTTTATACATACAAAAGTTAATAAAGTAGGAAAAGAAACAAGATATGAAAGGAAATGCAATAATAAACTACAGTCAAGATCAAAACACTTACATGTGGGAAAATTTTAAGAGCGCATCAAAGTTGATCTTCCGATCAAATATGTTCATGATGCCAGAGTCTGTGGGACACAGCCTCCACTCTGTAGAATCAAGGATAAGAAGAAAGGTTATTTTAAAGATACAAGATGTACAAAGTAACATAAACAACTTTCTCATGGAAAAATAGTACAAGTTTCAGAAAATGAAAGTATCTAAAACCCCACTGTCTTAACACAGCCATTTTCATTTTTATGTATTTGCTTCCATGATACGTTTGCAATCCTACTCAACCATTTTAAAGGGGACAGAGGAAATAAAGCCATCTCCTCCCCAAACTATTTTGTTACTAGCATTTGCTTTCTATTCTTACAGAAGGTAATTTGTCCCTTTAATAGTTTCTTTCTTTGAGAAATTACCAGTAGCAATCTAGTTAAAGGGACCCAGTCACTGGAACATAAAGCAATCTTATGTCACTGTTTCAAGATGCTAGAGAATTCTCTCAGCAAAGGTGCACAGAACCTCAAAGATGAAGGGAGTAAGGGAGGGAGGGAGGAAGGGAGCTAGGCCAGGCAATAAGTCTTGAACTTTAAATATATACATGTAGAAACTTTCCATCTAGTGCATGTTAGAACTGAACTGAAAGGGATTTACAATTTTATTTTTTTTTAATTTTTTTTAACGTTTTATTTATTTTTGAGACAGGGAGAGACAGAGCATGAACAGGGGAGGGTCAGAGAGAGGGAGACACAGAATCTGAAACAGGCTCCAGGCTCTGAGCTGTCAGCACAGAGCCCGACGCAGGGCTTGAACTCATGGACCACGAGATCATGACCTGAGCCCAAGTCGGCCACTTAACCGACTGAGCCACCCAGGCACCCCACTGGATTTACAATTTTAAAAAGAGAAAAGTGCAGAAAGGATTTTTTAAAACACAATTTCAGAATGTTTCCTATAGAAGAGTTGGAATAGTACAAAGAATTCCTATATACCCTACACCCAAATTTCCTAAATGTTAATATTTCGCCATATTTGCTGTATGCCCTGCCCTCTATATATAACACAATGTCCATTTACCCCTAAACACTTCAGCGTGTACATCCTGAAAACTGACCAAAACCAGGAAATTAACACTGACACAATTCTACTATCTGATCTAGAGACCTTAATCAGATTTTGTCAATTGTCCCAATATGTCACAGAAAGGACATTTTTAATTGAACCGTACCCAGGTTACATTCCATCAACACCATAAAGTTAGGCTCTTAAATTTTGCTCCCTCCTCTATCTCACATGCAATTCTAAATAAATACATTCAATCTACAGAGCTAAAAATCTAATCAAGAATTTTCATCTTCCCTAAATATCCATCATCCACAATCATCCAGATTCTTAATAGACCCATAATGTCTATTCATTTCAAATTGACCAAACGGGGTGTGTGTGGGGGGGGGGGGGTACTAAAACACAAAAGGTAAGTAATTCGAAAGATAGGCAAGATAGGCCAACTACTCCCACATATTCTAATCAGCACCTAGCCCAATACTCAGCAAAATTAATCTGAGCAAGAAAAGTTACAATCCCAAACTGACTTCTGAGAAATCCTGCGCCAGTGGAAAGATTCCATTCTTCTAGTTCTCACGGATCACTACCATTTGTTTACTGAGGCTCGCTCTCGCACACATGAAACAATTACAATGGCTAGCTGGCTTTCTCTTGATTTGCTCTTTCCTTTCTCACCAACATGCCTACTCACCTCAATTTTTTTGTTAGTTCTGTTCTTAAGGATGGATACAGTAAGAAGCTGCAGAGCCCACTAAAGCTGCTGCTCGCAAATCGAAGTCACAGGGCTCTGGGCCCTCTTGATCTAGATGGTGCAACTATTGCAGGCTGTTGCATGGCCAACCACAGCCTTCCAGAATCATGATGAACACATCCTCCAGAGAGCATACTTACAGGCTGGCAGAATCCAGCACCTGGAAAGTGTCTTTGTTTAAGGCTTCCATTAACATCCCTAATGACATCCCTAGACAGAACTTGCAACAGTTCTGAAACAACCTTCAGAGCCAAGTTTCTCAGGATTCACAACAACACTCAAGTACCTCTTGCTTCCAATTTCAAGAGTTAAAAAAAGGTGGTGAATGGGCCCTGCAGTGTAAATCCTCAAATACTCAGAGGACTGTTAGAAAGGGGCAACACCCTGTAATCAGACCCCACCGAGTGAAAACAGTGGGAGGGGATAATGACAGAAACTCCTCTTTCCCAGTTTGCTCTTTGATATTTCCCAGGGGGTACTGACTGCCTCTTACAACGCTGATGGAAAAACCAAACTATCAAAAGGTTATGAGGACAGGGAGTATCAAATAGGAATTTCTCCATGATTTAGTAGTGCCTCGTGGTTTAAAATCATTAAAAAATCAATTAAACAAAACCAGTTTCCCAGCATCACCACTGATTCTAAAATTAAGTGAAATATGTAATTACCAACTTTTCTAGATGCAAAGGCACATAGCAATTGTAATAATAGGGTTACAGGGAAAAACACAGTAAGGTATACATTTAATAAATGACATGATGTATACATGACATAATTTATTTCAGAACTGTTAAAACATGAGAGGGGGGAAGTTAGGTCTTAGAATCAAGGAAATATGACAGTTTGCTCTAGGTCTGTTTCAAATAGACAAGAACTAATGTACAGATAAGTAACAAGTTAAAAACGGTTCTTAGAAGTTTTGCAAGATGGATTACACTAACCAAGTCTCTATCTTAGCCTCAACTACTGTGCTCAAAAGTTGCAGAGAAAGCATATCTACATTGCAATGGTCAATATGCAAACTCAGCTGAACAAGATTCAACTGCACTCATAACTCAAAAATAGCAGCTCCCATACCAAAAGTATTTTCAGTCCCAGGAAACAGCACCTAACAGGGCTTCAGGTATTCAAAACCATTAACCAAGTAACTCAGCTAACATTTCAAAGGGGCCCCACAATTAAATGAAAATCTTTGTTTTTAAAAAAAGGATGTTAAAATGCATCATACACTTTGCGTGTATATTTTACAATAAAGGAAAAAAGTGTATTACAAGTTGCTCAAAAATTATTCAATACAATAGTTCCCCTAATACATATCAGCCCATTACGAAACCCATACCAGCACTGGTCTTACTCTGGATGCCAACTCATACAAAAATTTAAAAATTGTATGCGCTCTCCCGTTCCCCAGTTCTACACTCAAATTTAAACAAAGAGGTGGGATTATTTATTTATTATTTATTTATTTATAATGTATACAGTGCCTCATAGACTCATGAGAAATTTGTCTGTATTGCATTTGGGAAGTAAATGTTCAGATGTTAATTATAATCAAACACCTTTAACTTGGTTCAGAGCTTCATTTAATTCTGTCAACCTTAGGAGAGCAGGAATATCTAATTTCTCAGAATTTGCCAACATCTGTCGTGCATATACTGCTAAAGCTTTGTTAGAAGCGTCACCATTCTGTGGTTCCTCTGGCCAGCCTCCTCTGCCAGAGGCACCCAAAAACAACAAAACTTACTGCACAGCTTTAGCAAGAAAGAAAAAATTAATACATTGTTTTGAGTTAGTATTCCTGAGGTCTGGAAGGAGGGAGGGGCAGGCAGAAGACAGACACTCTTCATCAACTAACATCCATGTCTTATGTCCCACTAAATCTCTTGTTTTGTTCTAGGTATCTTCCTTACCCTTGTCCTAAAATGAAAAATTATCATCAAGTGCCAAGCCTTAAAAACAAAACAAAATTCTCTACAATCTTATTTCAATATCTATTAAGTACAGACCACATGAAACATGGCCAACTGGCCAAAAGCTATGCAAACAGGAACAATCATGAATTAAAAAAAAAAAAAAATCCTTGCCTTTTAAAGAGAAGAGCCTGCTGACTGCTGGGCAGAAGGCTGTCTTGATGTATACAATTTAACAACATTAAACCAGCAAGTCACAGAAACATTGTTCATACATTTAATTAAAAATTTAGTTTGGGGGCGCCTGGGTGGCGCAGTCGGTTAAGCGTCCGACTTCAGCCAGGTCACGATCTCGCGGTCCGTGAGTTCGAGCCCCGCGTCAGGCTCTGGGCTGATGGCTCAGAGCCTGGAGCCTGTTTCTGATTCTGTGTCTCCCTCTCTCTCTGCCCCTCCCCCGTTCATGCTCTGTCTCTCTCTGTCCCAAAAAAAAAAAAAAAAAAAAAAAATTTAGTTTGTGGAGGGGCGCCTGAGTGGCTCAGTCGGTTAAGCATCAGACTTCAGCTCAGGTCATGATCTCATGGTTTGTGAGTTCGAGCCCTGAGTTGGGCTCTGGGCTGACAGCTCAGAGCCTGGAGCCTGCTTCAGATTCTGTCTCCCTCCATCTGCCCCTCCACTGCTTGCACTCTGTCTCTCACATTGTCTCATAAAAAAAAAAAAAAATTAGTTTGTGGAGCGCCTAGATGGCTCAGTCTGCTGAGCTTCTGCCTTCGACTCAGGCCATGATCTAATGGTTTCTGAGTTCCAGCCCCACGTTGGGATCTGAGCTGACAGCTCAGAGCCTAGAGCCTGCCTCATATTCTGTGTGTCTTTCTCTCTGCCCCTCCCTGCTTGTGCTCTCTCTCTCTCTCAAAAATAAACATTTAAAAAACCATTTAGTTTGTGAATTGTATGGTTCTTCATTTGTTGTAATTCCACCATTTTGAGTCCTCTTCCTACACATCTAGAAGGGACCAACTGATACTTAAGAGAGAAGAAAAATCCCATGTGATTAAAAAGGTAGGGGGGGCAGAGCCTGGGTGGCTCAGTGGGTTAAGCGTCCAACTTTGGCTCAGGTCATAATCTCGAGAAGTCTATGAGTTTGAGCCCTGCATTGGCTCTGTGCTGACAGCTCAGGGCCTGGAGCCTGCTTCAGATTCTGTCTCCCTCTCTCTCTGCCCCTCCCCTGTTCACACTCTGTCTCTCTCTCTCAAAAATAAACATTAAAAAATTTTTTTTAAAATAATAATAATAAAAAAAAAGGCAGGGCAGGGAGGGGGCAGAATTGCCTTTTTTCAGTTCTTCCTATTGAATAGCTTTCAGTCTCTGCATAACTACGTACCTAGAATAGTGGTTAAGAGCATGGCTATACACATTTGAACCCTAGTTGATATTTCCTTAGCTGTGTGACATGAGGCAAGTTTCTGGCACTTGAACCTCACTGTGCTTTAGTTTCCTAATTTGTGTATAGTAATATATAATATTCTCCACTTCACAGGGTTGAGGATTATATGAGATAATACAAATAAAGTGCTTAGAATAGTGCTTCATGAATAAGACTGGCTCCATAAGTTAACCATTGTTTTATTAGTGTAAATACTCATTACTCTCATGTCCTCAGTGCATTAATTTCCCCTAGTTTTAGAAAACATTAACTGTAGGGGGGCAAAACACGAGAAACTCTTTAAAAATATAGAGAACAATCTGAGGGTAGATGGAGGGATTGTGTGTATGGGGGAATGGGCTAAATGGGCAAGGGGCATTAAGGAAGACAGCTGTTGGGATGAGCACTGGGTGTTATAAGTAGGGATGAATCACTGGATTCTACTCCTGAAATAATTATTGCACTATATGCTAACTAACTTGGATGTAAATTAAAAAAATAAATAAATAAATAAATAAAACATTAATTGTAAATCTAATTTACACATGCCTTTTAAAAATATTATTCAACCATTTACTCACAGCTAACTATATCCTGAAGACTTAATGATTTTACTCAAAAGAGTAAAATTAAATGGGGAAGATGGGGAGAAATCTAAGAAAATTATAAACTGGAATTTAAAGGAATTTGATAAATTTTATTATTGGATAACATTACTTTTGTTTAAATGGCATGCCTCCTCGGGCATATTTACACGGTACCTCCTGCCCCACAGGGCCACAAGGTGTTTTGAGACAGCCTAATAACCACTAAGTGATAATCCGAAGTGGTTGAGAACTTGATGAAGTAAATGGTCATTATCTTGATGCTTTCCTTGGCATCCCTAAGAGGTAGGTCTGTTTGGTTTCAGAAAATCCGAAGAACTGTTTCGACATGGCTGGGCTCTGATGGTCCTAGATTTGAACCCTAGATGTCCCAGACCTTCCCTTAACTTGGACCAAGATTCCTGACTAGCTAGATTAGCTAGCTAACACTGAATCCTGTCTCACTAGGGTGCTGCCTCAGAACCAAGCCAGTTAACTAGACATGGAATGCCTCCTGCCTTCAATAAATTATTTTTTGCATCGAACTTTGACATTACTGAATCCCTTTCTCCATAACCACGTCTGACAGACTGAATCATAAGGAGGCACCAATGTCCTAAATACGACGTCATCTCCCAGTGTAAACCAGTAAATAAGCCTTCTCCAATAACAACATATTTAGCCCAAATGAGAGCAGGCATAGATTAGGAAAAACAGCACACCCATTCAATTCGTATCCTTGAAGCTCTTTTTAAGTGTTTTGGACTCTAGTTAATTGTGCCGGAACCTCTCTCACATATTTGGCTGTAAGCACCCTGAGACCAGAGCTTGCATCTAATTCAGCTCTCTTGCATCTGATTCTAACAAAGCTTGTGTGATTAAGCACAACCAGGAGTCCCCAGAGCAAATGTAGACCCCATTATCTAATCAAGAGTGCTGTATCTAATCAAGAGCTGACATTCCCGAACTGGCTCAAAAGGGAACCTACCATGAGGGGTAACGTGATGGCCCTAAAAGCCAATGTCTACAGTCTTTGGAAAACAAAAACGGGTTTGTTAAAAAAGCTACTCTGTGAAATTTGGTTAGAAACTCGGGGGGGCGGGGAACTGGAGCGCCTGTGCGGCTCAGTCGGTTAAGCTTCCGACTTCAGCTCAGGTCATGATCTCACAACTCGTGTGTTCGAGCCCCATGTCGGAATCTGCTGACAGCTCGGAGCCTGGAGCCTGCTTTGGAATCTGTGTCTCCCTCTCTGCCCCTCCCCGGCTTACACTTGGTCTCTCTCTCTCTCTCTCTCTCAAAAGTAAATAAACATCAAAAAAAAATTTTTTAAAGAAAACAATTACATCTCCATAAAAAAAAAAACAAAAAACACCTCTGGGGGAACAAAACAGGGTGAAGTGGAAGACACTTCTAACAGATTCTATGGCCAAGTCAAAATAGCAAAGGAAAATTTAGCAGCTAGAACATCAAGAGAATATTCAGTATTTTCCCAGAGGAGACTAATACCCACGGGTAGTTTATGAAATAAAGTGAAACTTCAGGCCAGTAGTCGTATCTTTTATAATATCACTAACTATATTTATATAAAATGTCACAACTTTTAAAGTGCTTTTATATACGTTATCTCCTTTGATGTTCACACCAAAAATGATTAGTCTCCCTTTAAAAAGAAAGTTCAAAAAGGCAGTATAATAATGACACGAGCACTCGCTTTGGAGTCAGAAATCCTGCCATTTTCTACCTCATAATTTTGGGGAAATCATTTTACCTAAGATCATCTAGGCTTCCTTATCTGTAAGATAAGGATGATTATCCCTGCTCTACCTGCTCTACCAAGCTTACTGAATGCTGGTAAGAAAATCCGTGTGACGTAAATAAAAAGTACAGCACAGGGGAACAAAGTCGGTGAGACTGTAATAGTGTTTGTATGGTGAGATGGTAGCTACACTTGCAGGGAGCACAGCATAACGAGCACAGCATTACGTATAGACTTGTTGAATCACTAGGAGGTACACCCGAAAAGTGGTGTAAGGCGGTGTCAACTATACCGCCAAAAAAAAAAAAAGAAGAAAAGAAAATCTGCGTGAAATCATTGTAAAGTACGAAAGGGACAAACGGACATTAGTATTGACCAACACCGCAAAGTTAAGTAATAGAACCCAAACCAGATTAGGGGCCTTCTGACCTCTAATGTCTGGTGCTCTCTCTACTATCACACTCTATCTACAGCAGAAAAACAGGTTTTCGTTAAGGCAGTTCCAGCCATTGGCAAAGAGAAATCTTAAAAATATTAACACACGCTGATTCCTGTCACACTGTTCTAGATTTTTCAGCACTTTGCAATAAACATGAGCTATATGAATAACGAGGGGGAAAAAAACAAATGCTGACTAAATATTTGGATTGATTTTACCTTTCCTATTCTTAGGACAGTAAGACTTCAGTCACATCAATAGCAGGGAAGGGAGAGACAAGAAGAAAGGGGGTTCACTAAGCCATGTTTCCACAGTTAAATAATGGAAGAAGGAAACGGAATTCAAATTACAGGGTGTTTCTCAAGGATTCAACCATTCTGTCTCTACTGGGAGGAAAATGGCAGAGAATCTAAGCACCAGCATATTCTTGAAGTCAGAACAAAAAAAACATTAGACAAAGATAAACTGCCAAAGAGAGTAAACCTAATAATTACAGAAATAGGTGTATTTGTAGAAACCATAAGAATTTAGTTATGCAACTTGAATAATCTTCCTTCAACTGAATTCTTACCCCAAAGATAAACTAAAACTGAGTATCAATAAATAACTAGAAAAGCCTATTCGCAATTAACTTTTAACCTTAAAATCTTTGTTTCAGGCACAGTCAGCTCTTCCACAGGGTTACACATTCACAAGTTAACTATTGCTAAAACAGTCAAGTTCAGGGGCGCCTGGGTGGCGCAGTCGGTTGAGCGTCCGACTTCAGCCAGGTCACGATCTCGCGGTCCAGCCAGGTCACGATCTCGCGGTCCGTGAGTTCAAGCCCCGCGTCAGGCTCTGGGCTGATGGCTCAGAGCCTGGAGCCTGTTTCCGATTCTGTGTCTTCCTCTCTCTCTGCCCCTCCCCCGTTCATGCTCTGTCTCTCTCTGTCCCAAAAATAAATAAACGTTGAAAAAAAAAATTAAAAAAAAAAAAAAAAGTCAAGTTCAGAGCGGTTTTTGTTATTGTTTGGTCAAAGAAAGGCGGATGGGGTAGGCAATGCATTTCTGGGCTGGCACTAGGTAACAATTTCACACTTAAATATACAAAATTACCAAAGCCTACTTACTACCACAGATCCAGCAAATAGGTCCAAGAAAAAAAACAACCGTCCAACGACGCCTTTCCTGAACGGGACTTTGAGAAAGACGCCCACAAGGCTCAGGACCAAGCAAAGCCAAGGCCACCTCACCTGTCCAAAGGTAATCAATCAGACCAGAATGGGGCTGTTCTGTGGGGCTGGAAAGCCAGGAAGGGTTTTCCCACCTCCTGCCTCTGCCTTCGGCTTCCAAGTAACTAAGGAGCCTCGCGTGTCACAGAGGAGTGTGACATCACCTGACTGGCGTGACAGGGCAGGCTGCCTGACCAGGCCCTTCCTCGAGTTCTGGCCTTCGCCGCTCACCCAGAGGGGGGGGTCGGCCAGAGGGCCAGCAGCAGAGCAGCGATCAGTCGGGTGGAGCAAGGGTGACCACAAACCCATGAAGTTTCGCTTTCATTAGCCTCGGAAGAAAGGGGCGGGGGACGTGACCTGAATTCAAGTAGTGGAGGCTGGGCCAAAAGGGCCCCTGCGCCTACTCTTGGCGGGGGGAGAAAAGAGAAAAACCGGAGAGTGGGAGGGAGGAAGGAAGGAAAAGGGACTAACAAGGACCCTTCGCTAGCACTCGCGGGCAGAACCGGAGCCTCGAGGGCCCCCAAAACCTGCCGGACTCGCCCCCGCCCCTCCCCCGCTCCGGTACGGTTGCGCATGCGCAGTACTAGTTCCCGAGCTTCTCCCCTCCCCGCCCAGCTTTCCAGAGTTCCGTCGCGGAGCAGGGCCCCATTCCCCAAAGGTGCAGTCTGTCCGAAAACCGAGACTATTCCCACTCTTGCTCAGTCGATAACTGCTAATCCCCTTTCCATTTCTCACTCCCGGCTTGCGCAGTCCCAGTTTTAGACGTTTGTTCTTACCGGCCTCTTAGAAGCCCACACAGCTCTTCTAACACCGGATGTGCTTCTGACACTCCCAGGGTCCGCTCCAGACTCTTCACTCAGCTTTTGCCAGTCGAAGGAAGCTCCGCCCCTGCGTTCCGCTTAAAGCCAGTCCTCATTGGCCGCTGGCCGCACCTCTACCTTCCCATTGGCTGTACGTGCGTAAACAACGGCTGCTTACTTCAGAGCCATTCGCTAGTGCCCTTGTCAATCAAGACTCTGGCCGCCAACCGATGTCGTAGGAAAAGGTCTCCGCCTCTTCCCCATAGTTGGGAAAGACCGCGGTCTAAAGCCGCCCCTAGTGGAGGAAGTGAAGAGGGGCAGGCCGCACCCAAGGTACCTGACTAGTCACGGAGCCCCCACAACGCTAGGTGGTATAGCGCGGCAAAGTCCCGGGATTCTGGTTTTAAGCTTCTCATGGCATGTTAAAACGGGAAAAAAATTCAGATAACACGTAAAAAAGCGGTCTCACAGGAGCCAGTCTACCTTTAACCTTGCCGAGCTTAGGCTTTAGAGCACTCTTGTAGGCTCAGCGAATTGTCCAGGAATGCGAGGAAAATATAGCAGCCCCCGTCCTGCATCGGAAGCACCGACACCCTCTAGCCCAGGTGGTGGTCCTGGGGCCGCGGGCGGGACTGAAGGGCTTCCAGGATCACCTTGCCTGCTTGGGGGAAGTGGGCGACAACTTCACAATCACTTCGGCCTGTGGAGTAGGGTGGATGGGAGAGGGAACTAGGGCGGCGATCTGGCAAAGCTGCCCAGGCAACTGGGAGAAGCTAAACCAAGAGAGATCAAAGGGCTGGAGCTCCCCAAGGGCGTGTCCCGGGCCAGAAGCACCACTTGTGCAAGAACTTATAGTAAAGGGTTGTGAAGCTGGTTTAAAAAAAAAAAAAAAAGTTTCAACACTATCAACTTTTTAAACTCGTTTTTTACTAGTTTATCTAATATCTCTATAAAAATAGTACAAAATGTCATATGTCAAAATGTCATATGACATATGTCAATATGAAGAGGCAAAAGTATGCAGCCAAAAATGTAGAAAAAGAGCTTATAGTGGTTGCCAGGTAGTTTAAAATGTTCTTTTTTTTTTCCTGGATTGTGTGATGTTGTTTTGTCAGCATTTTAAAATAGGCAATGATTTTTTTTCTTATTCTAAATAAATATTGACTTATTATATAACTTTGTATTCTGTTTCTTAAATACAGCCCCAGAATTGCATGTTTTAGGCTGCACAGAATATAGATTCACCCCTGCCTCTCATTTTATTTTTTTTAGTGTATTTTTTAAGGCTTATTTATTTATTTATTTATTTATTTATTTAGAGGAGGTTGGGGGAGCATGCCTGTGGAGGAGCAGAGAGAGATGGAGAGAGAATCCCAAGCAGGTTCCTTGCTGTCAGTGCAGAGCACCCTCCCCTCTTTGGGGCACAAACTCACCAACCCTGAGGTCATGACCTGCATCAAAATCAAGAGTCAATGATACTGAACCAACTGAGCCACCTAAGCACCCCCTGCCTCTCATTTTGTAGATGAGGAAACAGGTCCCTGGACAGAAAAGGTTCTGGCAAAATAAGGCAAGAAATTTAGATTAAGCATTGGATCAGTAGAGATGAGATCAGAATTCAGGATTTAGGAAATAACTTTCTAGAAGGATAAAACAGTTATCTTTTTTGTAAAGAATACAAATGTGTAGGGTATGATTCTCAGTACCCAACTCAGGTATGCAATAAATACAATTTTACTTTCTATAGTACAACCCAATATTTATCCTGAACCTCATTCCATCAGAGTGGGTGAAAATGTACTATTAGACTTCCTTGGGGTTTCTCTCCCTACCCGACCCTAATTTCTGCTGCATTTCTTGGGTAAAGTGCTTGGGAATGGAGCCTATCTGGTTCCTGGTCATCAACCCACACAGGTTGCTACAGAGGTTTTTACCTTTGTACTAGTGCAGCAGCTCTATATTTCATGCCATAGTTAAGGCACAAGAAAACTTTTGTCAGGCTAATGCTGAACTCTCTGCCTAGAAGAATAAGTTGCTAAGGATTTGGTCTGCATGGTATTGACGAACATAGGTTATTCATTCCCTTTCTGGCTCAGAGTCTCTCATAAGGTTGCAGTCAAATGTCAGCAGGAGTTGCAGTCATCCAAAGACTTGACTGGCGCTGGAGGAATTCCAAGGTGGCTCACTCATAAAGCTGACAATTAGGTGCTAGCTGTTAGCTTGGAGGCCTGAGTTCCTCTGCATGTGGGGTCCTCCTTAAGGCTGCTTGAATGTCCTCACAGTATGAGAGCTGGCTTCTTTTCTTCTTTTTCTCTTTCAGAGTGAGAAATCACAGTGACAAGGAGAGCTAGATGGAAACTGTCTTTACAACTTACCCCCTAAGTCACATAGCAATCACTTCCTTTAATGACAGCCTATTCCAAGGCTCCTGCTTTGGGTTGTGTGCCTCATACTTTGGAGGGCCTTCCTGAAAATTTTCTAGGTATCCCTTATGTGCCTGGAACCAGCCAGGGCCAGCAGTGCTATCAAAGCTGAGCCCAAACCAGGCCCTGAATGAGCTCTTGTCCCAGTTTCTCTCCTTCATGGAATTCCCCAATCCCAGGTTGCCTGAGGAACTCTGGAACTCATGTCTATAGGGTTATCCCAAGGCCCTGAGACCAGGTCTCAATTTTAAGAGAGCATCTTGATGAGCCAACTACTCTTACTGGCCAGTACAGTATTCCTTTTGGAGAATCAAGTGAGATTGAGTCTCCAGGTTGGCACTGACAAGCCTATTTGTGGTCACATAGAAGATAAGTTCAGGCCTCTGGACTACAAACAGAACTTCACCAGCTCTTGGACTTGAGTCATGTGTGTGGGTCCCTGTGTTGATCCTCGCCTCTCAGTGTCTGACTGTGGAACTACCTATGGCCCACCAGAGGATGGTAGAGTGGCAGCAGGCTACTTTTCTCCTGTACATCACCATATACCACCAGTCCCACTGCCTACCCCCCCAACACTGGCACCCAGGGAAGGAACTCCATTCCCTCCAAGGACCCTAGGACATAAATCAGGCAGTCATCTGAAAGTAGCCCCACCCTTCTCCTCCAATATCATTTCGAGGTGCTTTTGAGACTGTCACTTCAAAGTACCAACAGGCCCTTCCCAACTGATGTCTTCTTTTGCTTCTGAATGATGTCGTGATAAAATGCCCTCCCCGTGTCAGTCTTAAGTCATGCCATATGAAATATGCACAAATGGCATCATTCCTCTTGGTGCACCCATGGATCCCTAACATATATTCCCTGTTGGTGGTATGTGGAAGACAGCAATGAGGTCAACATTGAAAGAGATCACAGTCTGGGAATGCTGTGATTATAGTTTACAGAATACAAGAGAAGACATGGTTGGAAGAGGTATTGTTCCATGTTTACGGTATAAAATTCTGGACGAAAATTTAACATGACCATACAAAAAACTATTGTTCAAAATTTCCTGCATACTGTGGGTAAGACTTCCATTTCTGGTCATTATCAAGAGAGTACAGTAATAATCTTTGAGAGTCATGGGCAACATGATGAATGATAAGGTGTCATGAGTAATGATATAACCAGGAGTAAAATAAATAGTATAGAAGAACTACATCTTTATTGTTTCAATATAAAAAGTTTCCAAGGAGCCATGGTATTGTGTTAATAGTGTTACTACATTTTCTCCTGGTAGGAGATATGAAATTAGCCAGGAAAGCATACTTGACAATAAAGAACATGAAGAAAACATGGAGGGGGAAGTAGGAAATAGGTGAAAGGGATTAAGAGGTACAAGCCCATAATCCTATTCATTAAGCTGTACTGCCTCTCATTGTAAGATTGACATATATTGTTAATGTAATTTTGTAAAAGTGTGTGTGTGTGTGTGTGTGTGTGTGTGTGTGTGTGTGTGTTAATTTAATAAAATCTTTGAAAGAAAAGGACAGTTGTTCCTGACTTTAAGCGCTAGGGACGTGTAAAATGGTGGGGAAGAAGGTGAGTAGATAGCAATAGATTATGCATTCCAGAAATTGGGAAGTAGGATGTGGCAGAGTTAAAGAGGAGATAGAAAGCAGGCTGAATTCCTCAGCCGAGGGCAAGGGAGAAGAGAACAAAGGAGAGAGCAAGCTGGGAATGACCTGGGGCCCTTGGTCTAAATTCAACCTTAGGAGGGTCACTGTTTTCCTAACAAACAGAGATAAACATGGCTTTCCTGAAGTCATTTTTTCTGTATCTCACACCTTTCCTTGTCTACTTTTACAACCTCAGTACCTCATTCTGGTCTCAAATGCACTGACCTTGTTCGGCCCAGTGGTTATGAGAACATGCAGGTCACAGGAATGAAACACATTAAAATCCATACCATCACTTAGAAGTGTGTGTATTTAATACCCCATTTAAGATTCAAGAGGAGCCTTTCAACTTCCCAGATCTTATTTGCATATCCATTGACACCTGAAGGACAGGAATAAAGAAAATTGAGTTTTCTTTTTCCAATCTCAGTATTATGGGTTATTATTACCGTCAACTGGCAAGAGAAAAAAAAAAACTAAAAAATACAGCTTGCAGTATTTTTTAATATCAATTCAGCCCCTTCTAACTTTGGAAAGCATTGATAACAATAACAAGAGTATTAGAACCCTTATTATTTTCAAATTAAATTTCACTTTGCCTAATAACTCAGTAAGATGGTAATGCAGACCTTATCAGTCTCATTTTACAGATAAGAAAACTGAAACCCAGATTAACTTAGTTTCCTCAAAGAACTATCATAGATGCTTCATTCTTGGAAGTAATTAGCTCTTTCCATATCACTGTGGACCTTCAGTCTGAGTTTCAGATCAATTACTTCAGTATTTCCCAGCATTCTAATGTCCACATTCTTCTATTCTCTTACCATTTCCAAGTCCCAAACACTTGGCCAGCCTCTTCATCTACTTTACCTGGTCCTGCTTCTGTCCTGTAGCATAGGTAGAAAATGTATCACACTTGTATAACAGTTGCTTATTTACTACATTGACTCCTGTATGGCTGTTCACAACTGATGATCCAAATCTTTTCTTCATCCTTAAGGCATTGATATAACTTTTTTCCTTGCCTTATGGTGATGGTTTTCAAATAGGTCAACACATTCTTTGAGACTTCTTCCTTCAAGAGGTGGAGTCTAATTCTCCTCCCCTTCAGTGTGGGCTGGACTTAATGACTTGCTCCTAATAAATACAGTAAAGTGGAAATGATGAAGACCAGGGAGACTTTATCATAAAAAGCACTGTGGCATCCTCTCTGCTCTCTCTCAGATCACTCATGACCAGCTGTCATGTCAGGAGGACACTCAAGCAGCTCTGTGGAAAGGCCCAGGTGGTGAGGAACTAAGGCCTTTTGCCAACAACTAGCAAGGAATTGAGGCATCCTGCCAATAGCCATCTAAGTGAGGCTTCTTAAAAGCAGTCAAGATTTCTGGTGACTGGAGCCCCAGGCAGTAGATTTACTGCAACCTCTTGAGAGACCCTAAACCAGAAGAACCCAGCTAAGCCTGTCCCAGATTCCTGACTCTTAGAAACTGTAAGATAATAAAGTTTTTGTTTGTTTGTTTCAAGCCTCAGAGTTTTGGGTAATTTGTTAGGCAGAAATATATAACTAATACTCTTACTCAATCCTTTCCTGATTGCAGCTGACAATGTGACAAAATTTGAGGGTTTCACAGCTTGGGCACATGAGGGCATTAACCCTTAGTGTAAAGAGGGAGCTAAACGGTGAGGAGATCCCATGGAAGGACTAGGCACATGACACTATTAGTGTTTTAAAACACTCATTCTAGCTGATTAGTGGCAAATGGATTGTAAGGGGACAAGAATGACATCCAAGAAGGGAGTCAGGCTATCAGAACAGAACAAAGGGCTTGGATGGGAGTGGCAACTTGTGAAGATGGAGTGAAACACGTGGATACTTTCACTGAATGAAGAAGTTTGTGTTTTGTGTATGTAGAGGACTGGGGCGGGGAAAACAATCTGGCTTCTGTCTGAAATCACTTTCTTCAGGGCACCAATGCCTTATAACTGCTAAATCTAAAAATCAAATGGCCTTCTTCTAATCTTTCTCCTTGAAACTACTACTTACTTTGGCTACGCTCCAGCACTACTTGGCTGTCCTTCACCTTCTCCTTCACTGCTCCATTTCCGCCTTTCTTCTTGATTCCTCCATAGCTATCAGCAGTAACGCATCCTCTCTTTTACTCAGGTTAAAACTTGGAGTTATTCTCAACCCTTCTCTCTCTCTTCTTTCTTCAACAACTATGTGTCAAGTCCTTAGTAGGCACCAGATTCTATGTTAAACATTAGAGATGTGCTTGTGCAAATCGGTATCGCCCCAGTCTCTATGGAGTTGTCACTCTAGTGGGAAAGACAGACATCAAACAATCAATCACATAAGTGAATATACACAGGGAGTATAGGGGTTTCTTTCCAGTCCAACTGTCTCTACTTTAAATTTTTAATAGCTTTGTTTAGGTATAACTGACGTATAATAAACTACATGTATTTAAAGTCTACAATTTCATGAGTTTGGACATGAAATCATCATCATAATCAGGATAATGGACCTATCTATTATCCTCCCCCTAAACTTCCTCATGCTCCTTCATAATCTTTCCTGCCTTTACCCTCCCTTATCCCTAGGCAACCACTGATCTGCTTTCTATCATTGTAATTAGTTTGAAATTTCTAGACTTTTATATAAGTGTATTCATACTGTATGGCCATATTGTTTGGTCTCTTTTAATCAGCATAATTATTTGAGATTTACCCATCATTATAGTATCATAGTTTTTTCTGTTCGTTTTATTATCCCATTGTATGGATTACCATAATTTATTTATCCACTTACCTGGTGATGGGCATTGAGATCTCTTGCAGTCTTTTGCTATTCCAAAGTGCTAAGAACATTTGTGTGCCAGTCTTTGTGTGCTCATGTGTTTCTTTTTCTTTGGAGTAAAGATCTAGAATTAGAATGACTGCATCACATGGTAGGTGTATGTTTAACTTTTTAAGAAACTGCTAAACTGTTTTCCAAAGTGGTTGTGCCATTTTACACTCCCAACAGCAATATATGAGAGGTCCAGTTTCTTTTTTTTTTTAATGTTTATTTATTTTTGACAGAGAGAGAGAGACAGAGCATGAGCAGGGGAGGGGCAGAGAGAGGGGGAGACACAGAATCTGAAGCAGGCTTCAGGCTCCCAGCTGTCAGCACAGAGCCTGACACAGGGCTTGAACTCATGGACTGTGAGATCATGACCTCAGCCGAAGTCGGACGCTTAACTGACTGAGCCACCCAAGCGCCCTATCATCCATATATCTTGTTTAGTGAGTGATCTGTTCAAATTTTT
Organism: Lynx rufus; assembly: GCF_022079265.1. Lineage (NCBI taxonomy): Eukaryota > Metazoa > Chordata > Mammalia > Carnivora > Felidae > Lynx > Lynx rufus. Next base: position 76,556,128 of record NW_025814889.1, on the reverse strand, counting down.
TGCCCATTTTTTTTAAAAAATGGGCTGTTGTTTTCTAATTATTGATTTTTTAGAGTTATTTCTATTTTCTGGATACAAGTCCTTTGTCAGATATGTGATTTGCAATATTTTCTCCTGGTTTGTGGCTTGTTTTTACTTCTCCTAACAATGCCTTTTGGGGCACCTGTCTGGCTCAGTCAGTGGAGTATGCAGCTCTTGGTCTTGGGGTTGTGAGTTTGAGCCTCAATGTTCGGTGTAGAGATTACTTAAAAATAACAAAATCTTAAAAACAAGCAAACAAATAAACAAACAATGCCTTTCAAAGAGCATTAGTTCTTAACTTTGATGAAGCTAAATATGTCAATTCATTCTTTTACAGATCGTGTTTTTGGAATCATAGCTAATAAATTTTTCCTCACCCAGGTCACAGAAAAGGGCAAACAATAGCCTGAAGGAGCATACTAACAGCACCAAGACCAAAGACTAAACCAGCCACTGGGGCAGGCATTGGGAACAGTGAGTGGGAAGGAGGAAAAGGCCCAGTTGCAGATGATAAGACTTTGGGTGGATTTCAGGCTAGCAGAGTGGTGGGTATGATTAGTTAGCATTCAGCATATATTCCTATCTCCTTCTGATATGCAGAAGCTGAAAAGCTAAGGATTATGTTTGTCAGACTGCCTCCTAGCCAGTCAGATGTATTTGGATGAGGTTTAGAAGGCAGAAGTGAGACAAAGGCCATTGTACTACTGCTTTGACTATTTCTCCTGGTCATGGAGATGTGATATATTTGTATAGCAGTGATTCAGTGACGTCTCTAGTTTTGTAAATATTGAGAGGTGGTTGCATCAGAGTGTAGCAGCAGCAATGTCCCGATCATAGCTTCCAGATCCCTGGATCACACTTGTAGGTGTTCTTAAACCTAGTCATCAGTGGAGACCTCCAGATACACCACTCTCCTGACTGGGGCAGAGATAGCAACTTTCTTGGCAGAGTTTCAGCCTCCAGTGGGCTCCTCTAGACTTTCCAGTTGATTTTGTAAGCACCTATCTCCTAGTATCCTTACAATACTTGGAGGGATTTTTGTTCTCTTCGTTGAACCCTGAGTGATACAAGCAGACAGATTGTATCTGGGAGGAGTGATAAAGAATAAAGGGACTGCCATTGTGTGGGAAGATTGTGACAATATATGAAGTCATTCATTTGTTCAGTGAGCATGTAACAGACATGAAGTTGGTGGTATTGCTAGGTACTAGGAATATCTACTTGCCCTGAAGGAGCTTACACAATTTGATGATTTCATGATATGATGATGGAGATATGTTGAGACACTATGTGCTCACAGACATGTTCTCAATTAAACGTGGAAGTCATAAAAGAGGTGACCTGTAAGCTTTAATGGATGAGTAGGAATTAGCAAGCAAAGAGGGAGGGAAAGAGCATTCTGTCTGTAAAAGGGTAAATTATTAAGAAATACTTTTAAATATCTGTGTTCACACCCCACCCCTTCCCAGGAAAGGGAAGAAAGGAAATGTGTATTTCTCAAGACTTTAGAGAAGGAGGCTAGGGGTAATGTGGGAACTTCTTCAGTGGAAAGGGCACAGGTGGAGGCATGAGTTTGAAAACATTTTGACTAAGGGGGTAGAAGCAGTTGACCTAAGAGAGATTCTGGGCTTCCCTAGAGATTAAGGGTAAGGCATCCTCAAGCTGGCCTCAACTTTCCAATCTTCTTTACTCCCTTACCTCTCATAAGAGAATCAGAATGGCATGGGATTTCAAAGCCAAGGCCAGGTTCAGTGCCAGGGTCACCACTTACTAGCACATAGCTTTGAACATATTACTTAACTTCATTTAGTCTGTTTATTCATCTGTGTAATGAGGATAATGATAATATCCCCCTCCTACAGTGTTGTAAAGATAAAATCAGATAATGGATGTGAAAAAAGTATTGTAAATTATAAAGCACTGTAAAAATATTAGACACTATTATCTAATAGGTATAACTAAGTCTTCTTGATTCTGTCTCAAGTATATCTCTGTTATAGAATGAATTTTGTCCTCTCCAAATTCATATGTTGAAGCCTAACCCCCAACGTGACTGTATTTGGTGATAGGGCCTTTAAGGAGGCAGTCAAGGTTAAAGGAGGTCATTAGGGTGGAGCCTAATCCAATAGGACTGGTGTCCTACTAACAAAAGGAAGAAAAACTACAACCCTCTTTCTCCGTGTGTGAAGAGAGGGGAGACCATACGAGCACATAGTGAGAAGGTGGCCATCGGCAAGTCAGGAAGGGAAGTCTCACCAGAAACCAACCCTGATGGTACTTTGATCTTGGACTTCTAGCTTTCAAGACTGTGAGAAAATAAATTTCTGTTGTTTATGGCACCCAATCTGTAGTATTTCGTTATGGCAACACAAGCAGGCTAATGTAATCTTTCCCTGCAACTTTATTTCTCTTCATTACCCCTGCCCTGATTTGGTCCAGGCCCTTCTGTTTTCCACATCAGCTCTGCAGACCTTTCTATATTCTCAAATACTGATAAAGGAATCTTTTCAAAGATCATACTTAAAAACTGTCTAGGATACAGAACCATCTACAGCATAGGACAAACTTCTGAGCTGAGCACAAGGCTCCTCTTGAACTTGATTTCACGTGCATGACTAGTGTTGTCTCCTGTCCTCCTGCTACACACACGTCCTATGCTTCAGCCTCACTGAAATTCTTATCATTGCTTAGACATCCGTGCCCCTTTTGGCCTGTACTTTTCCTCCTTCCTGAACCTCCTCTTTCCCTCCTGATCACCTTTTCATCCCACTGTCTTACCTTTCCATCTGGCACATCTATTCATCTTTCAGCCCTGGCTCAAGTGTCACCTTCTCCCTGAAGCCCCCCCTTTACAGCTCCATCCTCAGTTCTCTTGGGAACATTTTGTACACCCATCTGTTTCAACATGGATCACACTGTTTTGTAAATATTTTGAGACTCTTTCCTACTAGATTGTGAGCACCTGAAAGAAAGAGACCTAGTCATCATTGAATCTTCCTTCACACTTATGAAACAAAGGAGGTACTGGATACATATGTTTTAAGTAAACAAAAAATCCCACGGTCCAGACAAGACACAGACACAAATTAAACAATAGAAAGCAGTAGAGGAACCACGAGTTACGAATCCGAGTATCCTGCATGGCCCCTAGCACGGTGTCTTGCATGTAGCAGACTCTCAGTAAATGTTGTTGAATTAAGTTCTAAGTGAAAAGTAGAGATAATAAGAGTTATGATCATTTAAATCTGGGAGAACTCCAGGATGGGACTTAAAACCTGGTATCCACCAATGTAACACCAACGACTCCATCTGATGCCTTCAAACTCAGTCCATATTCCTTCTCTCTACCTTGCCTCTCCTGCCTGTGAGCTCTTATTCATCTTTGTGTCTTGCATTCTTTCTCTATGTACTGGTATCTAGCCAGATGCTTTGCACATGATAGGCATCCAATAGGTATTTGTTGCATTTGGTTAAAAACAAAAGATTGTGCTGACTCTGGGTGGGATTTGAATAGGCTGCATAGAAGAAAGCAGAAATCTAAATCAGGGACACAGTTAATTCTCTGTTACTACTGTAACAATTTACTGCAAATTTAGTGGCTTGAAACAACACAGATTTATCATCTTACAGTTCTAGAGGTTAGAAGTCTGAAAACAGGTTTTATAGGGCTAAAATTAAAGTGTTAATAGGGCTGTGTTCCTTCCAGAGGCTTTAGGGAGAAATCTATTTCCTTGCCCTTTCCAGTTTCTAAAGGCTGCTGCACTCCTTGGCTTGTGGCCCTGCATCACTCCGACTTCTGCTTCTGTTGTCATGTCTCCTCCTGTTATTCTGACCCTTCTGCCTCCCTCTTAGAAGAACCCTTGTGATTGCATTGAGCTACTCTGATAACCCACAATAATTTTCCCAAGACCTGTAACTTGATCACATCTGCAAAGTCCCTTTTGCCATGTAAAATAACATATTCACATGTTCTAGAGATCAGGACATGGGCATGTAGGGGAGCCATTATTATGCTTAGCACAAAGAGCAAAGCTGAAGATATACAAATGTACAACTAATGTCTAGAGATGGACCTTTCCAGCTGAAACAAAGGGTTCATAAAATATTAGAGCCAGGTAAGATAGGAAAAGTAGATTGAAGGGACATTGGGTTTTAGAGATGATATAGACCTATAGATCTGAATACCAGATTAAGTTTTGGCTTCATCTTATATAAAGTTAGAAAGCTTTGAAGGGGGTGAGCAGAGAGTTAACAATGAAAGCAGTAATATAGCAGACTCCAGAAGTCCCTAGAGTATGTAAATCTGGTGGTCAAGCAAAACTAAAACTACAAGACTGGGGACCAAAAGACCACACCAGGGTAAATACACTGCTGTTTACCATCTTATCAAGTCTCTTCTTTCTGCTGGATATTGCTTGGATCACTGTTAAAAATGATTGATGAATTATTTCCCCTTTTGAATTCTTAGTTTTTTTATCTACTAGAAGTCTTCAGTCATAACTCTTCTGTTCTAGAAGAGTCTGCTACAGCAGTTGGGGAATTATGTGTTTGGGGTGGAGGGGGAGGAAAAGAGAGGATGAGATATGAGTTGATTGATTGATTTATCCAACCGTTTGGAAGAGGTTGGGCTTCACAGGAGAATTTCAGTGGTCTGAAAAGACAGGGATTCCTCCACTTTTTGGTTGTTACTGACAGAAACTTAATGTAGGGGCACCTGGCTGGCTCAGTTGGTAGAACATGAAACTCTTGATCTCAGGGTTGCGAAGTCAAGCCCCAAGTTGAGTGTAGGAATTACTTAAAAATAAAATCTTAAAAAAAATAAACTTAATGCAGACTAATTTGCAAAAGATAATTTACCATCTTTAAATAGCATCTATATGCTGATGACTTCCAAAATGATGCTGCCAACCTGGATCTCCAGACTCATTTATATCCAATTGCCAAGTGGCTACCTCTACTTGGATGTCCAGTCAGCAAATCAAACTCATCATGGCCAATGCCTTGTTCCTAACCTTCCCTTTCTGGCTCTCCCTCAACAAACCTACTCCTTTCTCCATTTCAGTTAATGAGGACTCCACCATCCCAGTTGCTCAGGTCAAATACTTTGGAATTTTTGGTGAATTTGGGTGAATTCTTTTATTCACTCTCCACAAACTGCCAAACAATTCTATTAGCTCTACTTTCAAATCCATCAAGAATCTGACTATTTCTGGGGTACCTGGCTGGCTCAGTCAGTAGGGCATGCGACTCTTGATTTCAGGGTTGTGAGTTCAAGTCTCATGTTGGGCACGGAGCTTAAGTAATAAATAAATAAATAAATAAATAAATAAATAAATAAATAAATAAAGCTAGAGATAACTATACTTGTATCTATAGACAAAATGTGGCAAGAAAAAAAAAGTTTTTTTTTTTTAAAAGAATCTGATCATTCCTCTCCATCTGCACAGCTACCCTGGTTCAAACCACTAACATCTCTCACCTGTACTATTGTATTAGCCTCTTAACTGGTCTCCCTGTCCATGCCTCTATTCAGTTTATTTTCTTTTTTTTTTAATGTTTACTTATTTTTGAGAGAGAGAGAGTGAACAGGAGAGGGGCAGAGAGAGGGAGGACAGAGGACCTGAAGCAGGCTCTATGTTGACAACAGTGAGCTTGATGTGGGGCTTGAACCCACAAATCACAAGATCATGACCTGAGCCGAAGTCAGACACTCAACTGACTGAGCCACCCAGGCACCCCATTCGGTTTTTTTTCAATGCAACAGCTATTATAATCCTGTTAAAACATAAGCTAGGGGGTGCCTGGGTGGCTCAGTCAGTTAAGTGTCCAACTCTTGATCTTGGCTAAGGTCATGATCTCACAGTTTATGAGATCCAGCCCTGTGTGAGTCTCTGAGCTGACAAGTGTGGATCCTGCTTGGGATTCTCTCTCTCCCTCTCTCTCTGCCCCTCCCCTGCTCATGCACACACACACTCTCTCTCTCTTTCAAAATAAATAAATATTTAAAAAACCCACATAAGTTAGATAATATTATTCCTTTGCTCAAAGTCCTCCAATAGCTATCTATCCTACTTTGAGAAAAAACAAAGTCATTATGGTAGCCTACAATGGCCTGCACAGTATGATTTCTGGTTACTTTCTGACCTCATCTTTTACTCCTCTTTCTTCTGCTCATTGCACTCCAGCCACACTGGACTCCTTGCTGTTCTTCTAACACATGAGGCATAGTAGGCATTTACCATCCTCTCTGTCTGGATCATTCTCCCAGATATCTACATGGCTTACTCCCTTACTTTCTTCAGATATTTCTCCAAATCCAAATGTCATCTTATTAATGAGGCCTTCTCTGACCATCCTATTTAAAATTTTAACCTTTCTTCCACCTCTATCCCTTTTTTTTAAAATTTTTTCAACGTTTTTTTATTTATTTTTGGGACAGAGAGAGACAGAGCATGAACGGGGGAGGGGCAGAGAGAGAGGGAGACACAGAATCAGAAACAGGCTCCAGGCTCCGAGCCATCAGCCCAGAGCCCGACGCGGGGCTCGAACTCACGGACCGCGAGATCGTGACCTGGCTGAAGTCGGACGCTTAACCGACTGCGCCACCCAGGCGCCCACCTCTATCCCTTTTTAGTTTTATTTTTATTAACACTGATCCCTAACACCTGTACATTTTACTTCTTTAGTTGTAAATTTCAAAAGGGCCAGATATATGTTCTTTTTGTTCACAGATATATCTTCAATGTATAAAACAGTATCTAATATATAATAAGCCTTTCAATCAAAATTTGTTGAATAAATAAATGAAAAGTCAAGGTGATAACTTCAGGCATGGTTGGATTCAGGTTTTCAGCATGTTACTAGAACTATGTCTCTGTCTCTTAGCTTTGCTTTCCCCAGCAGGCGTGAGGTGTGATGGGTGATGGCATGATGGCCACCAGCAGCTCCAGATTTACATTCTAACAATCCAGTAGCCCTAATGGAGAGTATCTTTTTCCTGACTGTTCCAGTGAAAGCCTTGGAAATGAGCCTTATATTCTGGGTTTGGGTCAAGTCTAAAACAGTCTCTGACGATAGGGCAAGAAAATACTGTGGTAAGGCCTGGGTCATAGGGCCCCTTGGAAAGGGGGTGAAGTTCAGCTCTATTTGGACTGAGAACAGGGGACTGAGGGTTCCCTAAGAATAAAGGGGGTGCTTATTACTTGAAGAGGAGGGATGGAAGCTAGGCTAGCAGAAACAACAAATGTCCATCACATCATCAGTGATGACCGATCAGCAGACCTGGCCCAGAATAGCATTCTTCTGCACCTCCCTTTTCATGTCCAGTCAGATCAACCTCTGAACTTTTGTAAGACTCTCTCCTCCTAAATGCCTTTTCACCTGTCTCTGTCAGTTAAGGTCTTCCTCATCCCTCAGTGCCCAGTTCAAATAAGAGTCCCTGGAGATAACTCTTAACAGATGTGGTCTCTCCGTGTCCTGAGCATTCTAATTGTTTTAGCATCCTACTTCTCTTGTAGTTAGCTTTACACACTATGCCCTGTATTTTACTTATTTGTATACTTTACGAGCTCCTTGCGGGAAAGGGCCGGGTGCATTTCCCGGATGTCCAAGCAGGCGCCTCACACCTTCAGCAGCCACTGTGATTCGATTCGTACCGGGGCCGCCAGGGCGCGCTAGGCGCCAGGCGCGAGGCCGCCGGGGGGCGGGAGGCGCTGCGATTGGCAGGTACGGCCGTCAATCAGGCGCGGGCGGGGCGGGGCGGGACGCCCGGGAGGCCTGTGGGCGGGAGGCGGGCCCTGCATGAATGGGGCGCGCGGCGCGCGGGCTGCAGTCAGCGCACGGGGGGGAAGCCGGAGTCTCAGCCGGGAGTGGGTGGGAGGAAGCGAGGGGGGGTGCAGGGAAGGGAAAGAGCGCGAGGGGGCGGGGAGGGGCAGCGGCAGGAGCGGCGCGCCGAGAGCGGCGAGGCGGCGGGTGTGAGCGAGAGCGGTGGCCGCCGTACGGGTAGCTTCGGTGCCGCTGTCCGCTGCGCTGCCTCCGCCCTCGCCGCGCGCCACCGCCTGCGGGACCCTGTGGAGCTCCCAGCGCCCCTCACGGGGCAGAGGAGTCGAGACTAGGGGAGCCGGCGCAGAGGGAGGAGCCGGGTCGGAGCTGCCGAGCCCAAGGCCCCCGGGCGTGGAGGTGGGGGGCTGAGGCCCCCGAGGGGGCCCCGCCGCGATGGGCAACCTGGAGAGCGCCGAGGGGGGCCCGGGCGAGCCGCCTTCAGTCTCGCTGCTGCCGCCGCCCGGCAAGATGCCGATGCCTGAGCCCTGTGAACTGGAAGAGAGGTTCGCCCTGGTGCTGGTGAGAGCTGAGCCCAGTCCCTTCCCCCTCTTACTGTCTCCGAGGTCCCAGCGCCCAGGGTAGGACTTTGCCCGGGTTCCCCCATCCGGCCCACCCCTTAAGGGGGGCGCTTCCGACAGACTCAGTGCCTTCTTGGCAACCTCTGAGCAGCCGCTGGCCGCCCGACAGCCCTGTCGGGGACCTCTCGACCGCGGCCTCAACCGCTGGACACTTCGGAGGAGGGGTCCTCAGCCTGGGACCTCCCCAGGATCCACGCTTCTCCCTCCTCCCAGTCCCCTTCTCTGCAACCCTCTCACTTCTCCCCACTTCCCCGACAGCCTTCCCGGGTCCCTGGAATTCTCACTTCTAAGTCTCTGGCTGGTGCGGGGGAATTCAGAAACTTGGGGCCGGCCCCTTCCTCAGCTTAAGTCAGGGTTCTCGGACTGGGGAGACTGCCTCTCGTTAACATGGAGGCTTTCCAGGGAGTGGGTCCCACTTCTAGCCTAGACCAGATGTTTGGGGAGAGCGGTGGGGGGGACGGAGAGGGGGCTGGGAGCTCTTGAAGGGGGTGGAATAAAGAGTGATGCCATTCTACTTATTTTCAGAATGGCCTGCAGGCATCCTGCAAAGTTATAGTGGATTTGCCTAAAAGGCTGAACATGTGGATAAGCCATTTCACCAGTGTATTTTTCCAATTGAAACAATACACAAACTATCCCGCCTCCCTTTTTTTCTCCTTCTTTTTATGTTAAGCCCTGGTGGCTGGTTTGTGTTCTTTGCCTGTGCTTCTTTTTAGGCTTTATGTAGGTTCCCCAAAGACCTGTGTAGATGAATTTTAAGCTGACTTTGGGAATCTCCTTTGGTGTGGGAATTGGACATTGATGTCAATGGCCCTGTGGATAGAGAGGATCTGAGCTGGTATCACTGAGATGGAGCCAGAAAATATGTTGGAGGTAAAAATGAAGTTTTGGAGAAAGAAAGTGAACTAGGTGACAGAACATTTGCTAGGAGAGGTAAACCTTTGAGAAACTTGGGGAAATAGTTCCCAGTTCCTCAAAGAACTCTCTAAAGGGGTTAATGCTGCTGTTATTGTTGGTATGGCCTGAAGGGCCGACTTTGCCTTTGCCCATGCGGAGGGAATAGTTGTGGACTTAGCAGCCTTATTGGATTACATCTGCCTTGGAATAGAGAGATTAGATCTGTTGGCATCAGTGGGACTGTCTAGAGATCCTGGCCTCTCCGATGGTGGAGAGCCTGACATTAGCCCACTGGCACCACAGCCAGCTTAGAGGCATTCCAAGGGGAAGTGGTGTTACTGGCACCTCTCGGCCCATCAGGTCTGCAGAGGGCCAGAGGGATCTGGGCCACACATCCTGTGGCCCTCTGCATTTCCCCCAGCTTCCTCAAGGGGTTGGGTGAGTCAGTGATTACTAATATGCTGTGGCCAACTCAGAGGCTGAGGAGGAGAGATTGAGATTTGGTGCCCTTGAGAACAAGAGCTCAACTGTTGGGAGAACGAGTGGGAGGGAATCTGTACTCCAGTGGGGGTGTGAAACCCCCCCAGTGAGCTGACAGGAGGTAGTTACAGAAGTTGGAGAGAAAGGGATGGTTTGAGGTGGACTGGGTGGGGAGCTGCCTTAGATAGGGGCTGCCAGGCTACCTGCCAGGTTGTAAGAGCTCAGAACCAGAGTCAGTCATGTCCTCACTGGAGCTTGGTTGACAAGTTTGTTTAGTTAGTTGGCAAATTGATGGCTTAATATCTACAAAATGCACATGGTGTCTTGATTACTAACCAGAGCACCCAAAGAGCACAGGTCAAGCCAGAGACAGGACCACCCACTTGCAAGTTATACTATCTGTATAAAGTTTTGATTTGTTTCGTCTTGGCTTTTGTTTTGGTCTTGTTTCTGTGTGCCTGAGCTGCTGCTGTTGGGGGGTTGGGACAGGGCAGGCCAGGGCTAGTTAGCTGTCTTATGGGAGGAGGGGATTTTACCTCACTTTTCCAACACAGGAAAATCATGCTTTCTTGGGAATTTGAGTTCTTCTCTGGGGGCACTTAGAGAACTCTCTTTCCTCTGCTTCTGAAACATGCCCTTTTTTAGTATCCTTCTTTCTACTATCCTACTGTTTGGGAACAGTACTGGCTGTTGGATACTTGAACCTAGAGCAAGCTCAGGTGTATTTCTTGAATAGTCAGGAGAAGCATATTGTAGTAGAAAAAGCAAGGGCTGTCTTAGTAACTGTCTTCACCTCTCTGAGCCTCATTTGTAAATTTTATAGATTTCCTTATCTAGAAAATGGGGTAATAATCTCTGTCCTGGTAGGTTTATGAGAATTAGATGAACCATGTATATAAGGCCCTTGGTACCCAGTAGGTACTCAATATAGATTAGCTTTTTTTTCTTGATTGTGAGTCAGACAAGTTGCTGCTTTCTTACTTTTTTCTTTCCCAGATTGTTAGCATCACTATGATTGATTTGGTTTATGAAAAAGCTATTTGGGAGTTTGTTGAAGTGTCTTGGTTAAGCATATGGATGGATTTTCAAATCAAGGTAGGCTGAAATACTGGCCTCTCCACAGTCTCTAGTTAGAAAAGTGTTTGGACTTAAGCAAGTTGCTTAATATCTTTGAGTCCCAGTTTCTTATAAATGGAGATAGTAAGAGTAATTGCCACATGAAGTTGCTCTGTGCATATAATGAAACGGGAAGTCAAGTACTTAGATAGCAGAGTCTGGCATCTACTATATGCTCAGTAAGTGGTAGCTTTTAAATTTGTAGCTCCCAGCAGTGACTCAGATCTGAGATCACTGGTATTCCCAAAAAGGATTTTAAGTTTAGAAATCTGATGAAACCAATTACCCTGTTCTGTGTAGCTAGACTCAGGATATGCCTTCTGCTGTCAGATGGAGGGCTTCCCCCAATTCCACTGTATCTGTGGAAACGTATCTGTGGAAACTCCCCCCTGAAAAGAACACTGGCTGGGAAAGTTGTATCATTGTGAGTCAAGACCACAGGCTCCCAGCTTTCTGGTGTAGACACATGATCTGACCCACAGCCTGTCAGCCGAGGTTGGAGAGCTCAAGGTCTGAGGCCATGAGGTGATTTGTTCAGGACATTGATGGCAAGAGTCCTAACCCAGCCCAGTGCCCTAATGCAAGGCTTCCCTACTGCTACGCTGGGATACTAATTCCCTTATCCCTGGGGGCAGCTGAGGTCCCTGATTGGTCACCTCTGATTGGGATTAGTTCTACCATTTATCCCATGTGCTGTACAAATAGTATTATTTTCTAGGTGTGCCCTAATATGAAAAATTGTTGTGAGTCTGTGTTATGCTGTTTCTTTGGGTTCCTTCCTTACCCACCCTGTCTGAGCAGCAGCTCCTATTGAGTACTGACAAGTTTAGGGATGCTGCAGCTATTGGAGCTTCTCTATTAATACCAGAATGAGAACCTATCTCTGGTCTGATAAAGCCATAGTCTGTGTTTTGGTCCCAACTAGATTACTACCCAAGCTCAGTTTCGCACAAATTAGTATTCTGGCCAGTACTGGCCTTTGCTTAGATAGAGACGGGAGGCAGGGGGCTTTAAGAGCTTTGGAAGGATAGCCGTCTGCCCTTGTGTTTGTACCCTCATTTTTCTCTTTGCTGACTTATTACAAACTTGAAACAGAGTCCGAAGGTTCTGACGCCAGAAAAAACCCTGGATATCTCTTAGGAGGAGGCTCTCAGGGCCTAAGGGTGGGGTTGTATGACAGAGCCTGTCCCTACCATGGGTCCTCCTCTCACATTTCCCTGGTGATGACTGATGGCTTGGGGTTTTGCTGTAAGTGTAGCATTGATGTGGGAGCTAAGCTAAGCTGGGTGCTAGTTGACTAAGAGGCTTTGAGGGCCTCCTTTGACACAGAAAGGGGCTGGGAAAAACTTGGACTAAATATCAAGTTCCAAATGGCCATGGTGGAAATTTTTTTCCCAGCCCTGGGGATTGTGGTGAATTAGTTCGGGCTAGAATAGGACATGGGGGAGGGAAAGGACCCTTGACAGCAGCTGGTCAGAGGAACCCCTTGCTCAGAGACCCCACTGAGAAGACCTTAGGAGCCTCATTCCCTTGACCTTCCCATATGACCCTGCCTTAGACTGGGAGAAGTGTGTGGGGTGGGGGCATAGGACTGATGGAGTGGACTTCTTGTCATTTGGGAATGTTTTCTTTGCTCAGAGGGAGTTTCAGCTTTTTTTTCTTTTTTCTCTTAAAGTAGTACTCATTCCCTGAGAAAGGTATGGGTGATTTAGAAAGGAGAAAAGATTAGAGATTTATATTGAAGAAAAACATCCACATTTTCTCTAGTTCCTTTACCAAATGGAGCCAATGCATTTTAAAACTTTTCATATTTTTCTCTACAGTGTTGTAATATTGCTGTGTATATATTTTTAATCCAGTCTGGGGTGGTGTTTTGTTTGTTTGTTTTGGGGGGGGGTTGGCTTTGTTATTTCACTAGTTTTCCCAAGCTAGTCATTGTAAACATTTTTAAATGCTTGTACAGTGGTGCCTCAAGTGAATGTACCATTGTGTACTTAACTGTTCTATTGTTGGACATTTAAGTTGTTTGCTTCTGTTTGCCATCATAAACAATGCTGTGATGAACATCTTGGTGTACAAAACCTTTTCAATATTTAGAGTTTTCCTTAGGATAGAAATCCAAAATTGAACTCACTAGGTGGTAGGATATAAAATTTTTCAGGTCCTAAATACATATTGCCAAATGTTTTTTAGAAAGGGAGTAATGCATGTGAGTATCCTCAAAGGGAGGGAGGAACATTGAGAAAAGCTTCTTTTCTCCTGATTATGACAATAAGACATGTTTGTTAAGCAAATTTAGAAGTTAAAAACATAACAAGTATAAACTGTGTAGAAAAGAATAAAGAAAAGAATTAAGGGGCACCTGAGTGGCTCAGTCGGTTAAGCGTCCAACTTCGGCTCAGGTCATCATCTCACAGTCTGTGAGTTCGGGCCCTGCGACAGGCTCTGTGCTGACAGCTCAGAGCCTGGAGCCTGCTTCAGATTCTGTGTCTCCCTCTCTCTCTGCCCCTCCCCCACTCACACTCTGTCTCTGTCTCTCAAAAATGAATAAATGTTAAAAAAAATTTTTTTTAATAAAAAAAATTAAAATCACCTGTAATCTCACTGTCTACTATTAACATTGTGATGTACTTATATATATTTTAACAATTGGGATTATACTATGAAAATTGTTTTGTAAACTGATTTTTATTTTACTATCTTAGGCATTTTCTCCTTTGTTTAAACATTCTTTAGTATTAATAATTTCATGGCTGGATAGTGTTCCATAGTACAGTACTTTCTTACTGCTTTATCTTATATTTCGCTTTTTTGCTACTATAAATAACACCGTGAAGACTATCCTGTGCATAAATATTTGTGTGCATCTCTGATTATTTAGGATAAATTGCTAGAAGTGTAATTATTGGGTCAAAGGGAATATGCTTTTTAAGGTCCTTTGAGAAATATGCTTCTAAAAAAGTTGTACTAGTTAGCTTTTTCACTGATAGCGTGCATCTCTCCCTTTCTTTGTAAGCTAAACATTACTGGATGGTTAATATTTTTAAAACTTTGCCAATTTCATTCATGAGAAATGGTGTCTTGTTTTACTTTGCATTTTTCTTTCAACGTTTCGTCATAAGTGTTTTGGCCATCTTTTTGTGACCTTTGCTCTCTGTTGGGGATTTATTACATATACATATTTCTATGTAATAAATGTATACATTTCCACATTTTTATTATATAACTTTTTCACATATGAAAGAGCATATTATGTAAGATTAAAATAATAAAAAAAATGGACACTGGTGTATCTACTGTGGAGTTCTTGGAATTGCTTCCTGTCCCTTAATTTCTTCTCCCTGCTATTTTATCTGGGACGAAGAAACCCTTAGCTCGGGACTTGTTGGGTCTGGTACAAGTCTGCAGCTGGGACGGTCCAGGTGGCAGGCACACCAGTGTTTCAGAGCTCTGTCTGTGGGGAAACAGCCGCTACAGCTGGTGAGAACAGGAACTGGTCATGGTGGAAATAGCTAATCTTCAGTGAAGTGAAAAAAGAAGCCAAGGTGGAAAGGAAATGAGACCACGGATCCTCCCCTGCCCCTGAGGTCGCCTGGGAAGGCTGGTTGGAGCCAGGGCCCTGGTTCTGTGGTCAAGACCAGAGTTCCGCCCCAGAACTGACTGCGGCGGGCCCCGGGGACAGCAGCACTGGCTGCCTGAAGTCGGTGTGTTAACTGGTCGGCCAGGCTGGTCACCTCTTTTCTGGGGAAGCATTTTTCCCAAGTCTGAGCTGAGCTGAAGCAGTGCCAGGGAAAGGCCGGGGGTTCATTCCAGTTCGGAAATGCACTTCAGAGAAGAGGAAGGACCTTTTCCTTTGAAGATAAGAGAGGGTGCTGTCTCCACACAGCCCTCCCACCCCCAGCTCTTTGCTGGGTACTTTAGGGCTCCCCCTTTGGATAGCACCAGTTGGGAATTTGAGGGGTTTTTGTCATCCATGAAGAAGTGTGTTGCAGAATAGAGATGAGATGAACAGCTAGAATTCCTGGGTTCCCAGTTCCAGTCTCTCTTTTGCCTCCCTCAGCAAAGCCACATCTTTGTATGTTGTTTTCCTTCCACAAGGGAGAATGAATCACCCAAGAAAGATGTGGAGCTGTCAAGCTGCCTCTCTGTCCTTGAGATACTCTGGTTTTCTTTCCCTCCCACCCTGCTCTCTACTCTTTTTATCTTTCAGAATCCTCCTCTTTCCAGATTCTCTCACCTTTTCTGTCTTTCATCCCCTCGCAACAAAGTTGTGGGTTGGGAGTTTCTGTGTGGGGTAGGAGAGGAACTGGATAGGGGTTTTTGGAAGTACCTTTCCCCTCACCCCCAGATTTACTAATTTGCATATTTCTCTCAGTTTATGAAGTACTCTGAGATCCTTAATGTGTTGCAAATAATGTTCAGCACCACAAAGGGCTGGCAGAATTATTTACATGATGAATTTTGCCAGTAGAGGAAGGGTTTAGGCTGTTTACAATGTGATGGCTCAGTTCTTGTCCTTATCTCTTCCTCCTATCCCCTCCTCATCTCTTAACACCTTCCCAACCCCATCCAGAGTTGGGCTGGTAGCCTTGCCTCTGGTTCCCTAGAAGCATTAACAGAGCTGGTATACTCTTTTTTCCCTACTTGCTCATCGACCCAAGTCTAGACTAGAGAATGCCATACCCTCCTCCAGTCGCCCAGTGCTTCTTGAAGTAGGAGCTAGGGATGAGCCTTGTGTTTGGTACTTCAGGAGATGGTTATCTTGTTTTAAGAACTGCTTACCTGAAGCTTAGAGTAGAGTTAGTTTCTGCTCAGTTTTTACAGGCTTCCTAGCAGGGAGCTGGGAAGCCAATCCCTAGATCTTCCCAAGTGTTTCTCATGAAACTTTTTAAAAAGCATCTATTCTGGGTGGAAGTAGCTGGTTTGAGACTTTTGCTGGCTCTTGCTGATTATTGGAAAGGAAAAGCATCAGTTTTGGAATCAGAAAACTTTTTGTTTTTCAAGTTTTTATTTAAATTCCAGTCACTTAACATACGGTGTGGAGTCAGAAGACATAGGTTCTGATCCCACTTTATTTATTTTTTAAATGTTTATTTATTTTGAGAGAGAGGGAGTGCACTTGCATGCATGCAGAGTGGGGGAGAGCAGAGAGAGAGAGACAGAGAGAATCCCAAGCAGTCAGCACTGTCAGCACAGAGCCTGACTCTGGGCTTGATCCCATGAACTGTGAGATCATGACCTGAGCCAAGATCAAGAGTTGGACGCTTAGCCAACTGAGTCACCCAGGCACCCCTCTGATCCTACTTTATAGCTTTTTTCCCTCAGCTGAATGACCTGAAGCTGAAAGCCTATAACATTTCTGAGCAAATTTCATTCTTTATGAAATGGGTAATGATAATACCTACCTTACAGGGTTTGATGGATATTTACAGTAGAAAACATAGTAAAAATACTCTGTAACCTATAACAGTTCTACCAGGAAATGTTTGTGTCATATACATTGCCCACTACACCAACTTCTGTTCCCAATAAATAAAAGTGGTTGTCAAGTGTGGGAGGTGTGATCCCAGAAGGGAGTTTTTGGAAACAAGTGGGGATATTTTGGTTATCACACTAACTGGGTGGTGCTATTGGCACTTAGTGCCTGAGGGTCAGGGATGGTAACTATCCTACAGTGTTTGGGTCAGTCAAGCACAGTAAAGAATGATCCTGTCCACATGCTGATAGCACCCCCACTGAGAATCGTCATCTACTAATCTGTACCTCCATTGCCTTGTGTCTCAGTTGGGGATGAAGCTTCAGGTGCAGCGAAAGTGAAGGCACAACCATAGTTTTTGGTACTTTCTTGATTTTCCCTGTTATGCTCTCAGGCAAGAAGTGGACTTCTTTTGTGACTTCTGTCTTTAGGTTTAAGGCCTGATTCCCTGATGCCCTCTGTGCTTTGGGCCCTACCCTAAAACTTACCAAGGAGCCATGTGGGGTATGCATACTCCACTGCTGACCTTTACCCACCCCAGATAGCTCCTTAAGCCAGGGTAAAAATTCTTTTAGGTTGGGAATATGTATGAGAGATCTTTCAGCAATGCTTCTGAATCTTTTGGGTAACAGGCCCTGTTTCGAATCTGATTAGACGTGTGACCCCTGGTTCTCCCTGCCCTAATGCATATGTGCACACACAATATTTTGGGGGGTTAAAGCTTATTCTTGGATCTGCTTAGGAATCTCTGGCTTTGAGCCTAGAGTAATGGGAAGGTAGAGCTGAGTGAGTACAAGATACAAGTACTCTTGATGTTTTGTAAGGAGAAGCCCTGGTTATCAGGTCAGATGAAATGACGTCTCTTGGTGGTGGTTCCAAACAAGAGAGCTTGATCAAACTTGGCTGACTCCCATTCAGAGGGAGATATTCTGGCCCCTGGACATTTTGACTTAATTTTGATTAAGGACACTGTGTGGTGGGGTCTGCCCTTTTGAGCTACACCCTCAACCTCCAGGAACATCTAGGTAGGGATGACAGGATGCACTTTGATAAACCAGGGGAACCAGTGGCATCCTTGCAGGGAGACCCAAAGGTTAGCTCATATCCTGTGTTTGGAGGTAGTGCCATATAGGCCTAAATTCTCTGGGAATATCCAAGCAGTCGGCTTCCCAGGGTGTGCCTGAGAGGGAACTGTGAACAACCAGTCTCTAGCAGTTAAATCCTCTTGCTTTCTACCTTACAACAGCTATTGCTACTGCTACTACTAAAAGACTTTTAAATGACCTGTATGTTTTTTGGCTGCTTGGAATATTTCATAGTAAAATCTCTGAAGAAAAATTCAGATCTTTTAGGGGCCTTATTATGAAAAAAAGTTTTTTTTTTAAGACAGCATTAAAAACATTTTCTTCTGGGTAGAGTCTCCCATCTCATCCTTATAGGAATAGATCAGTTTCTGGTTTCCACCAAATGCCTCAATTTAACTTGCATAGGTTAAGGAAAGAGAATTAACATTTGTTGGGTATATGCCACATGTTTTACATGCGTTATGTCAGTTAACTTGTCAACAACTCTGTGGGGCATTTATTTCACTTCTATTTTACAGGTGATGAAACCAAGGCTCAGAGCGGTTAACTAACCTGGAGAAGGTCTCTACTTAAATGTCATTTACTTGGGCCTTCAGCAAAAATTTTTAGTTAGTTTTTTTTTTTGTTGTTGTTCATGTTGAAAGGACTGCTAGAAATACAACTTTTAAAAAATGCTTAATCTTTGATTGTATACATAGATTTGTTTAATGCATAGAAACATGTCTGGAAGGATACAAATAGAGCTAAGAAGAGTGGTTATCTCTGGGATGGAAGGGGGAACCATATTGGAAGGAACAGGAAAGTCAAAGGGAATTTAATTTACCTTTATCTACAGTGTTTACATTTTTTACAAGGAGAATGTACTTATGTGTTACTTATGTAATTAAAAGTTCAAGGAAAGGAAAAAAAAATTCTTAATCTCACTAGAAGTCAAGAAAATGAACATTTAAAATATACACTTTTTATACTAATCATCTAGCGAAATTTTAGAGATTGATAATGTCTGTGGTTGTCTTTAATAGTACAATAATACACTATTAATGGTAGGGTAACTTAGTAGAGGCATTTTAGAGGGCATTTTATAGTGTCTATCAATTTCAAATGTGCATACCCTTTAACCAGGCCATCTTCTAGGAAACCATCCTACAGAACTGTTTACACATGTACATGAAGGTACATGTAAAGAATCCTCAGGGCTGCATTGTTTAACAGTAAAAAACTGGGAACAACCTAATGGTCTATTTTGTGGTCAAATCTGTTTCTCTTCCATTCACCTAGTTACTTAAGGCAAATGCTGGGAGTCATCCTTAATTTTTTCCTTCTCCCTTTCCCATACCCTATCAGCAAGCCCTGCTGATTCCATTTCTAAAAATATGGCTCAGATCTACCCATTCTCTCTATCTCTACTGCCACTGCCTCAGTCCAAGCAATATCAGCTCTTACTTGTATCATATCCAACCAACTGGCCTCCCAACTTCCCCTATTGCCCCTTTCTCCATCCCCCTATTCATTCTTCATAAAGCAGCCAAATTTAAAGTCTAAATCACATAGCATCTTTCCCCTGCTTAAAACCTTTAATGGCTTCCTTTTGTACAATAGAAAAAAAGCAAACTTCTGGCATTGGCCCTTAAGATTTGTACATTGTTTGGTCCTGCTGACCTCTTTGACCTCACTCACCCTCCTGTTTACCAAGCTCCATGTTAGCCTTCTTTCATTTCAGTACAAGCGCCTTTCTGTCTCAGGGCCTTTGCACAAGCTGTTTCCTCTTCTGGACTGCCTCTGGATCTCCAAATGACTTGATCCAGCGTATACTTCAGGTCTCAGTTAAAAAGCAAAAATACTGCCTATTAAAAAATAAAAAGCCACCTCTCAGAGAGGCTTCCTTCACTTATTATTCTCTATCTTAGCATCTTACTAATTTTTTGTATTTTTTTATTTTTAAATTATTTGTTGATTACTTTTTATTATCTATCTCCTGAGCCTGTTGACTCCATGAGGGTGGAGACTTTATGTATGCTTATCACTGTACAGCCAAATAACTGGCCCTGGGTAGGCACTCAGTAAATGGCTGTGGCTGATGGGAATCTCCAAGCTGTGTGTGTTTGTGTGTAAATATAATCATCTAAAAGAGCAATTAAAGAAGACTGTGTATAATGCTTTATAAGTCGCATATGTTTATATGTAAACATATAGAAAAAAGGCCTGGAAGAGTCAACACCAAACTGTCAATTGTGGTGACCCTTGGAGGGGAATGGATAGAGTTGGAGGCTGAACAGTGACTTATTTTTTATTCTGTAAGCTTTTGATTTGATTGAAAAAAAAATTTTTTTTATAATATGTACTTGTGCATTTATTCCTCCTCTGAGGCAAAAGGGGGAAAAATAGGGGAGGAGTACTCAACTTTTATTGCAAAGTAGAAAGCTCCTCTTTCTTATTCTCTGCACTAAGGCAAAAGAAGAGCGTAAGAGAAAGGACACCCGAGGGGTCAGCAACTGGCCGCATCCCATTCCCTGCCCTGTGCTGAGCTGGCACTAGTTTTTAGAGTAGAAAGAATCCAGGAGATGCTCTTCTGCCCTGAGGCTGTATTTTAAATTCTTTAATGCCATCATGATCTTGGTCCCTAGATGTAGCCAGCTTGTGTATTTTTAGCCTCTTTTATTTCTAGGACAGTGAAAGCTGCAGCTCCAGCCTTAGCAGAGCTGTAGCAGGTGAAATCAGCAAAGAGAATAAATGTGAGCCCTGGACTTCACTGCAGCTAAGTTTCTCAAAGTCAAGTCAGTTTAGCAGCCCTGACCCCCAGGGAAGCCACATTCTCTAGATTCTTGTCTCCCAGGAATACAGATAGCTAATCATTTTCATAGCTAACATTTCCTGAGTGCTGATGGGGTGCCAGGCACGGTGCAAAGCTCTCCACACATCATCTCATTTAGTCATCACAATTGTATGAAATAGTTATTATTATCTCCATTTTATAGATGAGGAAGCTGAGGACCAGGGAGGCTCACTTAGGATCACACAGTTAGTAAGTGATAAAGTCAGGATTTGAATCCAAGCAGTCTGACTCCAAGCCCATGTTCTAAACTATGGTTTTCTTCTCTTTCCAGAGTCAGCCCCTTGTCCTCAGTGCTGCTTTGGAGGGGATTGTGTAGATTAAGGCAGAATATAAGGGAAATTCCAGAACAAGTTTTCCTCTGCTAAGAGGTGTGGTGGGAAGATTTGGACTTGGGAATCAGCTAGACTTATCCCACCAGGACATGGGCTATTCAAGTGTTTGGTTTTGGTTTTCGTTTTTGGGGGGATTTTTGCTTTGTTTTTTACTCACTATGTGCCAGAGATATCATTGGGTATACGCTGGTGGTGAAAAAACAAGTATCACCTCTGCCTTCGTGGAATTTAGAGGGAAAGACAGATATTAAGCAAATAAATACTTAATTGCAAATTATGATAATGTGCTTAGAGGCAAAGAACAAGTCGTTAGGAGAGTGCATAACAAAGACTCCCCCTAAATGAAGGCCAAAAATGACGTTGGAAGTTTAGGAGAGATTTTCTGCTTTCATTTCATTTTTCTGCCTTTCTTGACTTACTAAGAAAATGTGTCTTGGGTGCCTGCTATAAACATAGCACTTTCCTGAGTACTTCAGAGAATTCCAAAGAAATAGAAGACAATGATCACTATCCAAGTTGGAGAGACAAAATATATACTTAGAACTGTACTTTGAATAAGTGTGTGTCATCAGATTGTCTACAAGACTCTTTGTGTACCTCAGTTGTCTTATCCATAACATGTGCATCTGGTCACATGCATTTGTGAAGGCCAAATGAGATCGTGAGGTGATGGGGTCACACAGTTACAAGTACAGAAGGATTGGAGAGTTAGGGAAGGATCGGTGTGGCAGAGGATTGCTAACCAGGCAGTACTCTAAGGACAGGGACTTCCAGTCAGGTCAAAAGGTGACAGGTGTGGATCAGGAGTTAGGAGGCTGTTCTAGGCCAGAGCAGATGGGAGGAGATTAAAGAGATTAAAGAGGAAGAATGAGGCAGCCATGTGAGGGGCAGCCAGGAGCTCTGCTGCTGGGACAGAGGAGCCTAGTTACAGACAGAGGCTGAGCTTGGATCAGGATGGATGATGGGCAGTTCACAGAGTTTTGTCAGAAGAGTCCCTGATTGGTGGAAAAGGCTGTGGAGGCCTTCTTGCCTAGGCTTTCAGTGGGGAATAGAGATTAGTTGGTAAGTGGTTCATAGCCATTCATGGGTTTGCTCTTTAAACTGAACAATTGAAATATAGGAGAAATGAATGGTGACTCAGTCCTTATAGGTTACAAAATCAGAATAATTTCATGTAACTATCACTGGATAGAGGATGATCCATATGTTACCCCTGAACTGCAGAAGTCCAAAAATTTAGAAGATTCCATTTCTAGTCACCAGGTTTTGGGCATTCTTTCCTTTGCCATATCTCTCTTACCTTCTTTTAGTATGAAATCTTATCTTGCACTAAAGAATTTATATTATTAACAATGTCTTGTTCACAGTAAGTGCTCAATAAATGTAGCTCATTGTATAGTAACAGTATCTAGTGTTTGTGAGCCGCTTTCTACCTCCTAGTGTTTTCTTGCACACTATTGGGGTGGAAGGTAGAAGGATGGTACCATACCCTCTTCCAGCTAGTCATCCAGGCCAGATGCCTGGGAGTCACTCTAGGCTACTGTTCCTCTCACCTTCTCTCCATATGTACTGCCAGGCCATAGTTGGTCCTCATCAGTTACCTGGTCTGTTGTAACAGATTCCTTAGTGGTCTCTCAACCCTAGTCTTGCAGACCTACCTGCCCTGACCCCTCACATAGCCATATGTAAAGACCTCAGGAAAGGGTTTTCTAGGAAGAGAGAACAATCTGTGCAAAACCAGAGAGTGGGAAACAGTTCTGCACAGTTGAGGACCTGCAGGAACATCAGATTGGTTTACAAGAATGCTGGAGAGAGGTGAGCAGGGCCTAGGTCACGGGGGACCTTGTCAGCCTTGATAAGGAGTCTGGATATCAATTGTAGAGGGAGTGACCTGATCTGCTTTATAATGTTAAGAGTTCACTATGGCTGTTGTGTGGAGAGTCCCGGAATCTGGCTCCCCTCTGGGCAGTGTGGTGGCCTGAGTGATACCAGGCTCCTCACTCGACTTTGCCCAGCAGAGTGATCATGCCCTCTGTCCTTTCAGGTTTGACTGGTGCCCAGTCCTCACTCCTATACCCGCCCTCAGGCCAGAAAGGGCAGTGCCTGTGCTAAGCTGGCCTCAGTGTTTGGCGTGCCTGCCAGTGGCCTGAGCCTATAATTTGGCGGGTTGGCTGGTTACAAAAATAAAAAGTGCGACCTATAACTAAAGCTGAGTGGATTCAGTAAAGAGGGAGCTTTTAATTTGCAGAGGTCCTGGGCTGTATTTAAGTGGAGGAGAAATGTGTCTCCTCCCTAGGAGCTGCTCCATTTTCTCCCTTTAGTACCTGCTCTGGGGAGGGTTGGGGTTTGGGGGTCTGAGGGGGTGAGCTGTGCAAAACTTTAGGGGGATATTTGGAAGGGATGTAAGTGTCCAACAGCAGGTTTGATGGGGCTTCCTGCAAAGTCAATATTATTCAGTCTTCTTATGTAGCCCACTGGGATAGAAGTAGAGTTTTTAAATGCTTTATTTGTTTATTCATTCATTCATTCATTCATTCAGTCAGTCATTCAACAAAGTTTATTGAGTGCTCTGTATCTTAGACACTAGGGATACCATAGTAAATGAGAGAGACAAACTTGCCTGGCAGAGTTCATGCTGTTGGGGTGAACAATAAACAAATGTATAGGTATGCAGTGTAATGTTAGGTAGCAGTAAGTGCCATGGAGAAAAAGAAGGTAAGAAGAGTTATAGGGGCAATATTTTAGATAAGGTGGCAAGGCACTTTTGGGGGATGAGGTATAAGAGAAAGTGAAGAGTCTACTTTCTGTAGACTCTGGATCCCAGCTCCTGAGGGAGTGTGTCTCAAGAAGGGGGCTCCCTCTGGCAGCACAGCGAGTCTGGACAAGGGTCAGATTAGCATTCATCTGGAGGCACAGTTGGTTCCTAGCCCCAGGTGGGTCCCTGTCAGAGCCTGTGGTCGTCTCTTTCCCCAATCCACTTGTCAGAGCGGTTCGCAGGGCTGGGCAGGGTCTTCACTGATTATAAATAGTTACTTGTCTTTCAAGGGCTCCTCAGGCCTGATTCTCAAGATTTCCTCAAGTCATTCTATGTGTTCTTAGCCAATGGAAGAATAAGAAATCTGACCTAGGAAACTGAAGGGAGTTCAGGGGTTCCTTTTGCCTACTCAGCCAGGCCTTTTGCAAGACCTTTTGGGCTCAATGAATCTGGATTTGAACCCTGGTTCTGCCAGTTATTATCTCTGTGACCTTGGGCCAGGGCCTTAACTTCCTTGAGCCTTAGTTTCTTTATATAATCAGGATAATAATACTTAACTTCTAGGGATTTTGTGAGGATTAAATAACATATGTAAAGGATCCAGGGCAGTGTCTGGGATACTGGGTGCTTAATAAATTTTAAGTAGAAATATTCTAAGACCACTAACCTCATAAAGTAAGGGATTTAGTATTAAGGAACCCAATAAGAATATTCAAGAAGTATGAATTATTGTTGATGGGTAGGGATTGGTTTTATGTACCTCAAGTGGTAAAATCACTGAACTGCCCACCACACGGTAGCCACCTTGCTTTACCACTTCACGACGTTGGCCTTGTCATGACCTATCCAAAGGCCTTAGGATCTCTAGGAACTGGCATGGCCCTTGACCTGCCCTTTAGCACATTTCATTTCTTATACAGCCATGGAAGGATCAGACTTTAAGAGCCTTCTGGACTGGGGCATTTAGCAAGGCCAGAACAGTTAGCATAAGCCTGCCCAGGTCCAGACGTGTGCTCCTGGGACAGTACTGAACCCTGGGGTGGTAGGGGCCACTCTTATGTGGGTTCATTTGTAGATTGGAGATCACATACTCCCCTCCCCTCAGTGGCAGCCTTAGAGTGAGGCCCATACAATGTTCTAGAATGGATGGATGAGAGCTAACTGGGGAAGAGTGTCTTTGTTTAAACCTTCTGTGTCCAGAATATGCTTGAGCCCCTTACTTTGGACAGGCTTCTCGTTTGTGGTTGTGGTTATTTTGTTTTTACTCACTGCTCAGCGGAATCAGCATCACACAAGCACTCATTATCCTCAGGCCCTGGCAGTCAGGGCACTTGGTGAATCCCTTGTAAAGTGCTCACGTCTGCAGATTATTTTCCAATGCATCTGGCATGAGTTCCAGAATGATGGTCCAATAGCAGCTATTACTCGCTCCCTTTGGGTTGGCTAATTACTGCTGGCATCATGGGTGACTAAGGAAGTAAGAATCTGTGCTTTTATGGAACAACTGGTCCTGGTGAGCTCCCAAGGCATTTACTTGTCATTTCCCGAGAATGTTCTTGTTAAAAGTTTTGAGCATAAGCTCAGGAGGTGTGAGGGGTAGCCAGCTAGACAGTGTCTAGTGGCATTTGGCTTCTCCATTGATTCTTTCCAAGAATTGTAAAGGAATCATCTAGGACCTGTTGCTGCAGATGCCCAGGGAAATATCAAGATGGTGTCATAACATTATAAAAATACTACCAGCTGCTTCTGATTGTCTTGGAAGCAAGAGGGCAGGCAGCTTAGTCCATCCTTATTCTGTGGCAAGGCAGGCAAAGATTCCCGTCAGTGCTCTGGAGGGCCTCTGAGGCTGTGAACTGAGAATGGCTAAGGTGTCATCATCCCTGCCCGGAGAGGGGAGAAGGACACAATGCTAGCCCTCAGAGATTTGCTGAGTGCAGCCTAGCCTTCATTCACTCAGTAAGCATTTATTGAGCACTTAAAATTATGTTAAGTGTTAAGAAAAGTAAAGATGACTAAGACCATGTCTGCCCCCAGGAGTTCAGTCTAGAGGGGGAGACAAACACACTAAACATATAATTGCAGTATACGGCTTGGGAAGTGCAATGGTATAGATAATGCAGGAGCATCTGGGGAGCACAGAGGAGAGGTGGGGCTCAGGGAATGCTGCCTGTGGGAGGAAATCTATGCTGGCTAAAGGGATAATTAGGAGTTGGAGAGAAGTGTAGGAGAGAAAGCATTCTAGGTAGAGGAGACAGCATGAACAGAGGCAGCATAGTGAGGCAGAGCAGATAGGTTGAGAATCCTCATGCAGCCACTTGAAGTCATTGAATTGTAAGGTGTCGGGCAGAGTGGTGGGAAAGAAGACAAGAGTCGTAAGGAGGTTTTGAATGCCGTGCGGAAGGGACTATACTTCCTACTTTTTGTACAGAGTGGCATGGTCAGATTTTGAGTTGTGGGTAGGTCAGTCTGGCAGCCATGGGTGGGAATCAGAATTGGAGGTGGGCCGCCGAGTGGGAGGCCTTGGTAGTGGAGTGATGGCTGTGGGTCTGAACCAGGGCTGGTATGTGTGATGGAGACCGTGGGACAGACTCGATAGATAGTTACCAAAATTAAATTTGGGGGACTTGGGGTGCCTGGGTGGCTCAGTTGGTTGAGTGTCTGACTCTTGATTTTGGCCCAGGTCATGATCTTAGGGTTGTGGGATCAAGCCCCAGGTCAGGCTCTGTGTTGGGCATGGTGCCTGCTTGAGATTCTCTCCCTCCCTCTCTCCCTACCCACCCCCCTGCAAATTGAGGGGACTTGACAATTGATTAGATTTGACATTGGGAAGATGGAGATGAGGGACAAGGGAGGAATTCAGGATGACACCAGGTTTCTAGCTTGCTAGGTTAGCTAGATGGAGGTTCCACTGGTTAAGAACATAGGAGAGAAAATAACATAGAAGGAAAAGTGATAAGGCCAGTGTGAGACACATGAAGTTGAAGAGCCTGTGGAAGTCCAGGTGGAATGTCTAATGGACTGTTGGATATTTAAAGCTGAAACTCAAAGGAGAAGTCTAGGATGGAAATAAGTATTTGACAGTCATCTGTGTCTACTGGTCAAGTAAAATTGGGCCTGAAACATTTTCATGCCTTTCTCTGTATCCCCACAGACAGCACAGCCCTTTAAGTGACTGGGAGGGACAACAACTAGGACGTGTTCACTATCACAAGGAGAGGACAGACCCGCTAGGAAGAGTGGTTAGTTGAAGGGGCCAAAAATAGAGATTTGTGGTAGAAATCAGACCTCAGGTTTGCACACTACAGGTTTAACCTGAGGAAGTCAGGAGACAATGGGGAAGTGATTTGAGATAAGGTGGAACACTAAAGTCAGCTTAGCAAAATCTCCAGAAAGTTAGAGGAATCACTCAGCAGGGTGCCTTAGTCAGTGACGCATTTGTGTCTCCCTGAATTCTGGTCCCAGCTTTCCTGTGAATCCCCTGGGTGACCGATGGTGTCTCGGTCTTATCTTTCAAAGGGGAGTGTGTGCAACTGCTTTAACCTAGAGAATTAAGAAACGTATAAATAGATATATTAACCTATACTGTTCCACTCTACATAGTCTCACTTTTATGTATTTAAAAAAATTGTTTTAAATTTATTTTTTAATGTTTATTAATTTTTGAGAGGTAGAGAGATGGACAGAACACAAGCAGGGGAGGGGCAGAGAGAGAGAGAGAGACACAGAATCTGAAGCAGGCTCCAGGCTCCAAGCTGTCAGCACAGAGCCCGATGCAGGTCTCGAACCCACAAGCCATGAGATCATGACCTGAGCCGAAATTGGATACTCAACTGACTGAGCACCCCGGTGCCCCCCACTTTTATGTATTATAAAGCTATGAAATTGTATTTTGAATGAGTGCTTAGAAGTTAACTCCTGGAGCTGCTCATCCCAGTTACTGTTTACAGAGCTCTTCTCCCGTGCCAGGCACCATGCAAAATCCTTTTCATTTATTCATTCATCCCTTCATTTAATTCTTATAAGAAGTAGATACTATAATCTACATTTTATAGGTGAAGAAACTTAGGTTCAAAGAAATTTAATAACTTTTCCACTGTCTCATAAAAAGTACCAGGATTCCATCTAGGTCATCCCCGATTTCAAAGCCCACGCTGTTATCTGTAGCACTCTGAGTGTTTATTTATTTTTTAAATGTTCATGTATATATTTAGAGAGGGGGAAAGGGGCAGAGAGAGAGAGGGAGAGAGATCCCAAGCAGGCTCTGTGCTGCCAGGGTAGATAGAGCCTGATGCGGAGCTTGATCCCACGAACCGTGAGGTCGTGATCTGAGCTGAAATCAAGAGTCGGATGCTTAACTGACCGAGCCACCCAGGTGCTCCAATAGCACTCTGAATGTTTTAAATGCCATTCATATATGAGGGAACTGTCACCACGTGGTATCCAAGAAGGCAGTTCCCTTGTCTCTTTGCGCTGTGTGGTCTCCTTCTTACTCTGAGACAGAAGTCTTGAACTTTAGGCGTCTGGCACACGTACCTTGTTTAGCTGGTTTTACCCCAGTCACGCTGGCCAGGGAAGCAGTGTTTAATAATCAACCAAAGCCAGTCAGACAAATCCAGGTGGACCTTCCCAAGTTAGAATGGAGATTTATATTTATTCATTTTTTTGGTAAAGAGATGGCAAGACATGGTAGAAAAAGCCATCCTGGCAAAAGTTATGTTGGAGGCCACATATCTGGATTGGAATCTGAGTTTTGCCATGTTCTGTGTGATCTTCAGCCAGTTGGTTTCAGCTTCTTAATTCTCTCACCAATTAAACAGGCATAACATTTACCTCCAGTGGTTATTGAAGGCGGTAAGGGAGATTATGTGAGAAAAGTGCCTGGCATGCAAGAGGTGCTCAGTAACATTCTCCTCCCCATCTGTGGCCCTGAGTGAATATGGCAGTTAGGATGCCAGACATCGCAAGAAGCAGAGAAGATTCAGGATCTCTTTGGGTCATGGGGTGGGAACTTTCAGAAGGCTTCTGAGAGATGTTGTGTTTTGTTTTTGTGTGTGTGTGTGTGTGTGTGTGTGTGTGTGTGTGTGTGTGTGTTTCCTAGCTGGACAGTCAAATGAGATGTAAAAAATCTGGGGCACTCAAAGGTGCAATTGGGGTGTGGGCACCTACGGCACCTCTGTCAAGCTCTGGCCTTAAAGGCATTAGGGGGACAATGTTGGGAAGACAGCTTCGATCAAGAGCATACCGGAGTCATTATTGTTTCTCCCCCCCGAAGCACTGAGGACAGACTCCCATTTGAGAGCAATTGAGAAAGCAAGGAGAGACAGAAGACTTGTAGTGCCTCTCCCCAGCTCATAGGACTTGTGACAGATGTGTGCCCTTGTTGGGCCTCAGTTTATCCTTCCATAAAGCAGGAGTCATGCCCCTCCCACATACAGTCTGGAAGTAGGAAGGGATTCATTAAGTTTTACGGTTTGGTAATAAGCTCCTGGATTTATAATGAGACTCCTGGAAAGCCGGAGCCGGGTCCGTCGCCAGTGTACTGGGTGAGATGGAGTGCTGCCCCCAGCTGGCCTCCGCTGTCCACGTGGGTGGCCCACAGTACCTATTAAACTTGTTCTGGGTGCCACACATTTTTGTTTAGGAAAAGCGTGTTCAAAGCAAAGTCCATGCCCTCATGGAGCTTACAATGTAGTTTGGGAAATAACACAGAATGTGAAAGGTGAATAACAATATGAGAGAGAAGTGGTTTTTCCATGACATCTTGTAGTTGAAGGATCTAGTACAGTACCTGGCCTAGGGTAGATGTTTATCAATTGCAATTTCCCCTTTCTTTGTAAATATGTAGGAGTTATCACAAAGGAACACATGTCTTCCAGTTGGCACAGTGTGTGATAACATAGAGGACACTAGAGTTGTTGAAGGTGTGACTGAATATGATTGTCAATAGGAGGTGAAGGGCAAAAAACCTCAAGGAAGTTCAGACGAAGGAGTGTGAAATCTGGGTGGTTTGGGGGAGGTTCCATGAGGAAGGTTGATTGTATTGACCCTGAAGGATGCGTACAATTTGAAAAGGCACAGAGAAGGGCTAATGTAATTCATTGTCTCATTGTGTGAGGTTACAAACTCAGGCTTTGGAGTCAGACCTGGGTCCAGATCCCAGCCCCACCACATACTTGCTCTGTGAACTGGGGCAAGTTCCACAGCCCTTCCAAGCCTTTGCTAACTCGCCTATAAAATGGGAATAATGCAGGGTGCCTGGGTGGCTCATTTGGTTGAGGGTTGACTCTTGGTTTTGGCTCAGGTCATGATTTCATGTTTCGTGAGCCTGCATCGGGCTCCGTGCTGACAGTGTGGAGCCTGCTTGGGATTCTCTCTCTCTCTCTCTCTCTCTCTCTTGCTCACTTGCTCTCTGCCCCTCCCCTGCTCGCTCTCCTCTCAATATATATATATATATTTTTTAATGGGAAAAATGCTAGTCCCAACTTCATAGAGTTGTTGTGAGACTTAAGTGAGATAATTCATATATAGTTCTTACCACAGTTCTGTGAATCAGTGTTAGCTTGTTATTAGCTTATTATTACTGTTTTCATTTTAATAGTAGTATCATTATTATCCTATTCATAGCCACCTACTTACCTTAGCTCCTAAGACCCTTTATGTTCTGGCTGTTCCCTGCCTACTGTAATTTCTTCCTATACACCATCATTTCATTATGGCAAATCACTTAGGGACTTCTGGACTTTTTATGATGTTTTGTGCTTCCAGGTCATGGAGATGCTGTTTCCTTGCCTAGAATATCACCATCTTCCCCTCTTTCATTGCCTTTTCCTGAGTCCTTCCTGCTTGATGTTTAAGACTAAATCCTGGGGCGCCTGGGTGGCGCAGTCGGTTAAGCGTCCGACTTCAGCCAGGTCACGATCTCGCAGTCTGTGAGTTCGAGCCCCGCGTCGGGCTCTGGGCTGATGGCTCAGAGCCTGGAGCCTGTTTCCGATTCTGTGTCTCCTTCTCTCTCTGCCCCTCCCCCATTCATGCTCTGTCTCTCTCTGTCCCAAAAATAAATAAACGTTGAAAAAAAAAAATTAAAAAAAAAAAAAAGACTAAATCCTGTAGGATCTCTTCCAGGAAACCTTCCTTGGTCACCCTCTCCAGTTAGGTGTTGCCTCCCTGGGCTCCTACAGCCCATGTGCAGCTTTTCACAGTAGTGCTGCCTACACTCACCCTCGTTTGCTTATCTACCTTGCCCTTTGGATGTAAACTTCCTGAATATAGGGATCCTGCCCTATTTATTTTTATATTCCCAGCTCCTAGCTTAGTGCTTGGCATATAGTTGTTTTCCAGCTAAATGTTGAATAAAAAACCCAAACAAACAAACCAACCAACAAACAAAAAACGTAACTAGCATTATATGTAACATTTACTATCTAGGTTCTGATTTAAATGCTTTACATATGTTAACTTATTTAATCATCATAGCAACCCTATGAAGTAGATACTATTTTTACCTCCATTTTATAGATGAGGAATCTGCATCTCATAGAGATTAAATTCTCTCAAGGCTACATAACTGGTAAGTGGTAGAACCAGGATTCATGCCAGGACAGTGTGGCTCATCATTCACTGCTTTAACCACGCTCTGAGGTTGTGATAGGATATTTATTGGATGTCCAAGAAAGGGTGAGGAGACATTAGCCATAAATCACAGCTCTATGAATACATTTTTAAAGGCATTAGTAAATGTGTGGAGACACTGTTGGGGTGGTGGTGGGTAACCTTCCCACTTTCACTTATGAAAGATTTGCTAGAAAAGATGGGATTTCACCTGTTCTTAATAGAAGAAGAGGCTTGGCTGACAGTTTGGAATGATCTCTCTAGGGTGTCATGGAGCAGAACACTTAAATCTAGGAAGAAGAGGAGTATATGTATGGGGAAATTGAAGTTGCCCAGTCTTTATAGAGCACCTACTACAGTGGTAAACAACCTGGTAGTGATCCCTCTGGTGGTAATCCCTGTGCTCAGGAGCCTGTGGTCTAGCAGGCTGTAAGAAGATGAGTCTAATTATAGAGAAAGGCAGGGAAATGACTCAGATTTATGACATGAACTGAAAGACAGAGTTTAAACTCAGCATGAGGAGTGGGAGCTTGCTGAGAGAGCTGCAGCATCTAAAGAAAGTGATTTGTGTTACAGTAGATAAGGCAGATTATAGGAGAGAGAACCTGGAAGTAGAAAGGGCAGTAGTGAGAAGTTGGATAATCCCCTCCAAAAATTACCAAGGGCCAAAAAAGAAGTTGGTGGTAGAGAGGTAGTAGCAGGATCAGTTACTTATTAAGCACCTGCACATGATTCAAAAAAGGAAAAGGCAGGGTGCCTGGGTGGCTCAGTTGGTTAAGCATCGGACTCTTGATCTCGGCTCAGGTCGTGATCTCATGGTCATGGGATGGGGCGCTGCACTGGGCTTTGCACTGAATGTGGAACCTGCTTGGAATTCTCTCTCTGGCTCTCCCTTGCTCATGCTCTCTCTCTCTTAAAATAAATAAATAAACATTTTAAAAAAAAAACAGAAAAGGAAAAGGCATAATGCCTACCCTCAAGAAATTCATGTTCTAGTTGTGAGTAGAGGAAACACACACATGAAAGACACTATATGGAACACATTTAATTTGTGCTGAGGTCCATGATATCAGTGACCAGGTATTTTCTTTCTTGTTGCTTCACCCATCTGGACTTCATTTCCAAGGTCACGTCATGGTCCAGAGTAGTTGTTGCAGTTCTAACCATTACCTCTGCATTTCAACCAGCTGGAAGCAGAAAGGAGAAAAGAAGAGTATGCTCCCTCCTTTTAATGACAGCTCTCAGAAATCATACACACTACTTCTGTTTATGTCCCACAGGTCACATAGCTATACCTAAATGCAAAGGAAGATGAGAAATATATCAATGCTGGGCTGCCAACTGCTCAACTGAAATTTGGAGATTCATTACTAAGGAACATGAGGAGAAGAAGTTGGGGCATAGCAAGCAGGTCTCTGCCATATCGTTTTTCACATATGATTATGCTTTGGAGCTCAGAAGAGGGGCTGATTATTTTAGGCTGGGTGGTCACGGAGCTGATGGATTTTGAGTCAGTAAGAGGTAGGGATTCAGGAGATTGGGGAAGCATCAGTTACAAGCAACTCCAACTATAAGCAAGAGTGGCTGTTCCAGAAGAGGACAAGGCTGGTCAGAGATGCCAGAGCCAACCCAGGCAGAATCCCACCTCTGAATCTCTTTCTTATTTTAAGATGTTAAGAGCAGCATGCCAAAGTTCAGGTTTTCTTCTGTGAATGATAAGAAGTGAGAGAAGATATCTTGTTTGAGAAGAGACATGGTTTATCTTATGTTGCTGAGAAGTTGAGAAATTTCATCCATGTGCAGGTTGGAGGAGAAGGAGGGCTGAAAGTAGGGATGCTAGCTGGAAGTTTATCCCAGAGGGTCAGGAGTAAACAATAAGGGCCTATCTGATGGTGATAGTGGGAATGGAAGGGAAGGTATGGATGAGAGGCCCTGGGAGGGATGTGCGTTGAGTCTCGGTAAGTAACAGGCTGTGGTCTGGGGAGAGAGAGGAAAATGCCCTTTGTGGGATGTAAGTATTGTGTCCTCTGAGAGGTAGCGCTGCCTATCAGGGCTCCCCAGGCAGGAGGGCAGAATATCATGAGGAGAAGGGGGCACCTTGGCTGTCCACAGGAAGAATGTGAGGCTCTCTGTCTCAAGCCTCCTTAGCTTTGGAAATCTAGCTGCCCCCAGCAGAATAGTTTCCATTCTGCGTAACTGGGGAGTGTGTGGGTCTGGCTAACCGCGAGGAGGGGCTGAGGAGCCAGCAGACAGATCAGGTTGCTGTGGCGGTAGCTTTTTAGCTAGGGCCTGGGGGCTCTGTTGGGAAGAGCTAACATGAGTTCCCCTATGTGAGCTTGTGTGCTCCTTGACCGAATAGGCCATAAGGGATGTCCTCAGCTGGCGTCTGGAGGCCAGGTTACCTGACATCAGGTGTGAGGCCAACAGTGTGGCAGAGGTGGAATTGGGGATTTGCTGGCATTCGGGATGTGGCCAACTTCCTTTGCCTTCCAGGGTCGAATCTAAAGGTCCTCCAGGGTTAGGAAGAGGCCTTGGGGGTACGGTTATATTGGGAAAAAGCTACCTCTTTGATTGATGCTGGCCTTTTAGGGCCTCTCCTTCCTCTGACTTCCCTGGTGTGAGTTGCAGAGCTCAGCCTGAGACATCTGGTGAACCCATCTCTTTTTCCTCCAGGCTGCCCAGGGACTTGGCCCATAACTGCTCAGCAAGTCATTTCTGGTTATAGAGTCATCAGTGACCACAGAAGCACGTTCTCCAGTCAGGGCTCCAAGCCTGTGAAAGCTGGCCTTCCCCTGGCAGCTCATCCCCAGAGCGATAGCTCCAAGGAAACAAAACCAGAAAGCTACCCAGTACAAACATTTAGTACCTACCCAGTACAAACATTTAGTCGAGGAGCACCTACTTTTCTGATGTCCTCTGTCGTGAGGTGCCCCAGCAAATTTCCCCTAAGTGTGATAGGGCAGCTGGGGCCTAGAGGAAGCCGTGTGTGGCTAGAGATGTGTTGCATGTCTGCAGCCTGAGCTCCCTGCAGGAGCTTGCAGCCCGAGGGCAATGAGGAACAGAGGCGAACTGCACTCCTGAGGCAGCACCAGGGCTGGAGGCCTAGAATGCACCTCTTCTTATCCTCGAATTCTCCCATGTGCAGGGGGCTGAGTGAAGCGTTCACCCCCACCTCTCCCTGCAGCCAAGTGTCCTGAATCCATCTTGTGATTGCTTTTCTGCCACAGGACACGGTTCTTCTCCCAGAACCCTTTACAGTTGACTCCATTTCATTCCAGGCTGTCTCAAGTGTTATCTCCATACCTGAGTTCTGGAAAGAGGATGGGAGGGAGGCAAGGAGAGCAGTCTCCCACTTGACAGCAAAACCAGGCTCAAGTTTGTTTGGTCCGTAAGGGCTGCAGTGAGACCTGGCCTCCTATCCGTTTGTTTCCTCCCCTGCACTACTCCCACCAGTTACGGGACTGGGGAAAAGTGAGGGGATGTAGAGGGGCTGCTCCGGACCTTCTTCCCTTTAGCTCTTGGATCTTTGATCAAACTCTGAGTTTTAGTTTGACTTTTTATTTCTTTTTGACAGGATTGTAGTTTGGGGGTGGGGAGTTTAGGAGGAGCTGTCCTGAAAGAAGATAAACAGTGACGCAGAGGCGGCAGCAGCAGCAGCGTAGGCAGTGGGTTGGGCCACCGGCCTGCCTGCCTGCCTGCCGTCTGGGCGGGCTGGGTGGAGGGCTCCCGCCCTGCACACTGGCCAGCTGGCTTGTGTTAAAGCGCTGGCTGAAAATAACTCTCATTGTCTGGGAGCTGCTACTGCGGCAGGGCTGGCTGTGGCCGCCAAGGGGGCTGAGGCGGCAGAGCTGGTACCTCCCACCTCCTTGGGCTCTTGCCCTTTGGGATCGATGCCCAGCTGGCCACAGCTGTGGCTGCTGCCCACCAGTAGAGATACGTGGAGGGCAGGCTGGGCCACTCCTAGTGCTCTGTCCTTTTGGCAGCTGGGGTTGGGCCTTTGTGCCTGGTGTTGCTTGCTTTGCTGTTGGCTTGGGCAGAGTTGTTGGTTTGTGAGAGAATGCAGGGCGGGAACACAGGGCGGGAACGCAGTGCTCCAGCTCCTCCTACAGCAGTCTCCTGGGCTCCCAAACCTCATGCCTCCTTACCATATTCTATCTCTGCCCATCTGTACAATGGGCTGATCTGTGGGTGCCTAAGAGGACTTGTTGGCAGCTGTGGCCAGGGGCTCAGCAGCATGTGGTGCCCAGGATAGTGCTTCACTTAATCTCTGGGGAAGTTCTAGATTCAGCTTCTCAGACTCCCCATCCTCCATGGGCTGAGCACGGGGACTGGGGCTACCATACTTGGGAGAAGTGTCAGCCATAAGGCACTTGGTGGGAGGTGGTTCTGAGAGGGAAAACACTGAGAAAACCAGCCCACATTCTATATTTGCTCAGAATAAACAGTCCCTACCTGCCTTCCCTAAAGACTCCAGAATCCCCTTCACAGGAAAATTTCAGACATCTCTCTTCATGCCTCTCAGAGGAGCTGGGCCAGCGTTCGTCTCTGTTCCTAAGATTTATCATGATTGACGGACCAACAGAAACAGGAGTTTTTGGTCCTTCCTATTTCTGTTTGTTGGGTTTTCCCCAGACCCGGCCCAAGGAGACTGACAGAGTCAGGGGTGAGTCCCAGAGCAAGACCCACACCTTCAAAGGAAACTCCAACCCCACCGGCATTTCCCTTCCCCAGCTATGGGAAGGAAATGAGGAGGGGCTAACTGGCTAGGGGTACAGAGCAGGAAAGGGAAGGGAACCTCTGTGACCAGAGCCCCCTCATTCCTCCTTGGCTTCACTGGGGCTGACAGGGGGTGGGTGGGGAGTCAGGAAGCCTTGCTGGAGGGACTGAGCCCTTGCTCTCACAGAACCCAGGAGGGGGTTAGGCACTGATCAGGGCTCTGTGCCTGACCTCAAACTGGCAGTCAACCAGACCAGCCCTGCCGGAGAAGCATCAGACCCACCCCTTTCTGCTGCTTCCCGTTATAGGTTTTTATTATTAGATTTCTGGCTGGTTGCTCTGATTTAGGAATTAGTCTCAGAGTTGCTTTCGGTGTGAGTTCATCTTCCTCTTCTCCTTCCATCTCTCTGGGGTCTCCCCCTCCCTCCTCAAGGATGTTGGTATATAATTGTCTCCTAGTCTTAGGGATGGGAGGGCTGAGAGGGTGGGGGTAGGTATAAAGGATTACTCTGTCCCAAGCGTTGAGAAGCAGTGCTGAAGGAGGGACAGAGGCAGAGACAGAGACGACCGAGAAGCCAAGAGGGGTCCTTGGGATGTTAGAACATTACACCGGATTCTCAAGAGGAAGGGGAACAAAACTGTTGAACACCCACAGTGTTCCAGACACATATGGACATAAAATATTTATCATTTAATCCTCAGAAAATCCTGTGAAGTAGTGAGATTATCTCTGTTTTATGGATGAGCTTTGAAGAGCCCAAAGTTGATCTTGGGCTCTCTGACTCCACAATTGGTGCCTCTGTTCCAAGACAGCTGCACCCCCTTTCTGTTCAGCAAGGGTTTCAGTGAGGAGTTAGCAAGAATTTAGCCTAGCTGCTGCCTTAAGAGAGCCCACAGTCTCTGTGGAACCACTGAACAAAAATGTCAAGGAAACACACCTTTGAGACCGGAACATGTCAGGTTTGTTCCCTGGCTATCCCCGGAACTCAGGAAGTTGTCCTTCCTCAAGACGTCAGAAGCCTGCTGGACTCACACACGTTATTGATTAGAGTCAGAAGCCCTAATGCCTTTGTCTGGCAAGGAGAGAAACCCATGGTGGGTGGCTCCCACCCCACAGCCAGGGACTGATTTCTTGTGGGAGTGCTGGAGGCTGAGGGAATTCCCCCACCCACTTCCTTCCCCATCACACTTGGGCCCCACAGAAGCAGAGAAACAGAGACAGCATCACTGTCTAGAAAGTGCCACACAAAGCTCTAGACTGGAGGCTGTGGGCCTGTGGTCACAGCTGATTCATGCTTTTGCCACCAGTGTCCATACTCCGGAAGGCCATCTCTCCTGGGCATCTAAAGTTTTACCAGGTCCCTGAGGTGCCTTTTCCAGGCTCTTAGGCTAGGGTTCCCAAAGGGGGTGACTTTGTTCCGTCTCCGAAGCCCTGGGGGCACCAGACATTTCCTCCCCAGTTCACCTGGGGAGGTGGGGATGCGCGAGGCCACAGCAGCTGATAGTGGGTGGCTGAGGAAGTTGGTGTAGACAGGATGTGATGTCTGCCACAGTAGCGGCAACCCCACCCCGCACCGCCTTCTCCACCAGTCACTTTCTTCCAGGGGAGACAACTATTTTCTATTTCCATGGCATAGACTTAGGAGAAACAGGCAGAAGACAATGAAGTGCTCAAGATGTGCACAGAACCAGAACCAGGCCTGAGGTCTGTTTCTGCTCTGGTCTCACTTAGGCTTAGCTAGCAGCAGCCTGGCTGTGGTTAAGAGGGAGACATTGGTCTGAGCTCACCTTCAACCTTTGGGTCTCTGTTCTGTTGTGGCCTCTTGCCCCTGTCCTCTTCTCCACACAGACATGCTGATATTGGCCATTAGCCTAGGAGTTGCAGAGAGAACATTCGGGATTGTATTTGCCCAGCCAGCCATCCCTACTGCATCAGCAGTAGGGGGATTTGATTAGCCCCTCTTTCCTGCAGGAGTTCAGGCAGACTAGCAGGGCAGCAGAAACCATGAGGAGGGGTATGATGGGTGATCCTCTTCCCCTTCTTTCTTCTCTCCCCTGCCCCATTTTGATATTCCTAAACACTGAGCAAAAATCCCAACCGTACTCCTTTTTTTTTTTTTTTTAATTTTTTTTTCAACGTTTATTTATTTTTGCGACAGAGAGAGACAGAGCATGAACGGGGGAGGGGCAGAGAGAGAGGGAGACACAGAATCGGAAACAGGCTCCAGGCTCTGAGCCATCAGCCCAGAGCCCGACGCGGGGCTCGAACTCCCGGACCGCGAGATCGTGACCTGGCTGAAGTCGGACGCTTAACCGACTGCGCCACCCAGGCGCCCCTCAACCGTACTCCTTTTTTGAAGTGTAGTGGAGCTGGGCCCATTACTCAGAACCAGGATGTCTTAACCTTAGGTTTACCATCCACTTACTCTCCACTAGGTGCCTATCATGGTATTAGACATTATCAGGGGTTGGAGACCATATGAATAGACACAGTCCTTTAGGGGTTAAGAGAGTGTATAACTAGTTTAATAGTATGTGTGTAGATAAATACATAATAGATAAATCTAACAGAAATAAATGATATTTAAGGTTTTTCTTTCAGTTTCTTAGAATATGGAGGGCCGACTCCCAGGATACTCCCACTCTTCTGGAATAATGCAGGGCCTATGTGACTCCCGAGGATCGTGGGTGCACACATTTTGTGTCCCCGGGGATGAGGATGTCAAGGAGTGGGCAGATGTAACCCAGTGGTCACGCTTGGGTGACCAGGGAGTTAGAGCTGAACTTGGAGCAGTAAGTAAGGGAGAGAAAGATGAGAGGAAGGCCTTTCAGGTGGCCTGCAGTGTGCTGAGGGAAGAAGTCAGATTTGTGGGAAGTCCTGTGGGTTATCAAACAGCCATGGTACTTCAGGTAAGAGATCATATTTGATTCAGGAATATGGGGTGGGGGGCAGGTGCAATGATCTGCCTTTAGAGGCAAGGGCTATGACCTGCAACAAAGGCAGCCACACTGGTTAGAAGAGAAGCTTGACTGGATGGGGGTAAAGGAGGGGAAGGTAGGACTGTTAGCCTGTGTGGGGATAGATCATGGGTGCCTTGGGCTTCCCTCACTCTTTATTCTTTCTTTATTCATTTAGCAAACAGTAGTGAGCAAAAGAAAATGACTCCTGGTCCCTTCCATAGTCTAGGTTAGAGTGTCTTTCAGTAAGGGGGTGGGACATTTTATTGTGTCTTAATTAATTGGAAGGTACGTCACAAGTAATTTGCTATTAATGATTAAAGTACTGAAATTTTGTAAATTATTTCCTTAGAAAAATTAGCAGTTATCTTCACGCTAAGGTCCTTCTCATGCATTTGTATCCCAGTATGGGGAAAAGGGGTAGACTCGTAGCATCTACACGGGCTGTGGCTGGTCCAGGATTCACCCTCAGTTATGCACCATGCAGGAAGGCCACCCATCCCTCAGGCTGAGGGGGAAAAGCAGATTGAAAGTTGCTGCCTTAGGGGCGCCTGAGTGGCTCAGTCAGTTGAGCATCTGACTCTTGATTTTGGCTCCGGTCATGATTTCACAGTTCGTGAGTTTGAGCCCCATGCTGTGCCCTGTGCTGACAGTGTGGAGCCTACTTGGGATTCTCTCTCTCCCTCTCTTTCTGTGCTTCCACCACTTGTGTTCTCTCTCTCAAAATAAATACATAAACATTAAAAAAAAAAAAAAAGAAATGTGTTGCTTTAGACAGGTGGCTTTCAAACTTTTTTGCCTTGTCCCATGTTAAGAAACACATGTTATGGCCTGACTTCTATGTGTGCATATGTATATGAAATTACTTAAGACATAAAAGAAACAAAAGTTTCATGAAACATTGCAGTTAATTCTGGTATCTTCTAGCCTATTCTATTTTAATCTGTTTTCATTTTAAAATAAAGTTAATCTCGGCTCACTAAATTGGAAAACATTGCTCAACCAAACTGAATTAAATATGAAGGGGAGGCAGATGGACTGCCCTGCCTCTCTGAGCCTTCCTTATCAGCCACAGAGTGTGAGGGTGAAGCTGGGGGGTCCAGGAGGGAAAAGGCATGCATGCTCCAGCCTTTCTCTTCTCTGGGTGCAGGGAGCTTTCAGCCCATTGACTCAGGTTCTCTCCTCAGAGCTCCATGAACCTGCCTCCTGACAAGGCCCGGCTCCTGCGGCAGTATGACAATGAGAAGAAGTGGGATCTGATCTGTGACCAGGTACGAGGTTTGGGGCAGGTCCAGAAGCAGGGGTTGTGTCTTGGGCTGGACAGGGCAGCAGGGCCAAAGGCACTGACCATAGCCCTGGGGTCCCTCGAGAAACTCTGGCCTGGGCTTCACCTCGGTTCATGCTCGCTTTCTGTTCCAAGAGGATGCTCCCAACAGAGACCGGGCTGGTAGGCCAAGTTCCTCTCTAACTCCTACAAAGAGCTGTCTTGATTTCTTCCTGATGGGCAGGAGCCTGAGGAAGTTTGTGTAAGTCTGGCTGTCTGTCTGTCTGCAGAGGAGTGGAGTAGTTTTCCCCACAGACCCTGTTTCTGCCTCTCCTCAGGATGAGGGCTCTGCCTGGCAGGGTAGACCGAAGGACCATTTCTTTCTCACTCTGCCCTAGACCTGCCTTTTCTCATTATTTACAGGCCTCTAGGAATGAGAAGACTCAGCCCCCTAGTCTTGATGTTCCCAAATCTCAGAACATGAGGATGGAAAGCTCCCCAACATGAATGGTGTTTCAAGCTGGAAGAGAACATAGAGATTATCAGAACCAAGAACCAACACCCATGGCCTGGTTCTTTCCCTTGCACACATTTGGAGACCACAGGCCATGAGGTTCTGAACTCAGATGGGCCTGTCTGCACAGCCAGGAGAGTCCGCTTTTACTTCCTTACCTCCTGGGGTATGAAAGCACCTGGTGCAGGATGTAGGCCACGTGCTTGCCCAGCACTTTGTCTTCAGCTTTGTCACAAATTTATTATTTCTTTTCAAGCACTGAGCAGAGTCATAATAGCTAACATTTATTAAGTACTTCTTGTGGACCGAGGACTTTACATATACTGAAGTATCTCGTTTAGTCCTCACAAAAACCCTCAAGGAAGGCACTGTTATGTTTTACGGATGAAGAACCCCAAGGCTCAGTACCTTGCCTGTCACTTGGAGCCAACTCCATCTGTGCTATTATTATGCTCCACTGTCTCCCAAATCATCGACCTCTGGTAGAATTATGCTTCAGAGAGCCTAGCCCAAGTCCCCTCCTCTCCAGGGAAGGCCCATTTCCATGTGTTCTGCATTAAGCGGAGCTGGTGAGCACGGTCAGCTTGGGGATTGCAGAACAGTAGCCGGTTGGTACTGAGTTTCTTTAATTGATAATGTCTCCAGTCTTTTTTAGGTCACATAATTTCAGCATTTCTCAAACCTTTCTTTTTTCTTTCATTTTGTGTTTAGTTTCTATTTCCTAACATTATGTTCTCCTGGACCCTCTGCAGCTCCTCCCCCCTCCCGTCCCCCACTAACTCTTCAGATATCTCAGTTGTGAAGGCCCTAACAGGACCAGAATGCTTAAGAGTTTTCCCTGAGTTTTCTCTTGGGTCAGATGCGGGGGTTGGGCCAAAATGGGGAGGGTATGGTCCTGTGCCCTGTGTGGAAGGGGATTGGGGGATGACCTCACCAAAAGCAGGCTTCAGCGTTTGAGGTTGCCTGAATTGTCAGGGCCCGGGGCCTGGGCAAGGAGCAGAAAGTGTGTTTGCAGCCCTGAATGTGTTAGTACTGTGACGCCAGTCTGGTCCCAAGTCTGGGTTTCAGGGCTGAGGAAGCTGCATTCTACAAGGCCTAGCTCCTCTCTCCGTGGCCCTCCTAATCCCAGCCCATCAGTTAGCTAGGCAGTGGGCACCGTTTCTCAATTGTATCTTTATTTTGGGTGCTATTCTCAGCTCTGTAATCCCCACATCTTATCAAGCAGCAGGCTCTTAAAATAATTTTCAGCATAGAAAAATATTTTAGGCTCAGAGATCACTAATTGGAGAAGGGGAAGATGGCAATAGATGGGAAGCACCTGAAAATAAGGAAGAGAACCTATGGTTTAGGTGATATTAAGGGCCAGGTGACGACTTTAGGAGGCTGGTCCCCTCACACTGGACACCATGAGTGTTCGACTTCCTCAGCGCTCTCCTCAGAACTCTGGGTGTCTGTGCACACACGTGTGTTTCCCTCACAGGAGCGGTTCCAGGTGAAGAATCCTCCCCACACTTACATCCAGAAACTCCAGAGCTTCTTGGACCCCAGCGTAACTCGGAAGGTGAAGTGTGAGGCAGGGAGGCCCCCCCCTTGCTGTCCCTTACACTCCTATGGGGTTTTGGGTGCAAACATTTTGACTCGGGGTGGGACATTTGCTTCTGAGCAATGGGACTTTGGTTGCTGGGTTTCGAGGCCATGGGTCCAGAGTGGCTGGCTAATAACAGAGGGAAGGCTTATAACCGCTCTCTTGTATCCCTTCCTTTTCCTTTTCTACCCCTTTTGTTTGTACTGCAAAGTTGGATTGGGGGCCTC
The DNA here is from genome assembly GCF_022079265.1 of Lynx rufus. Classification (NCBI taxonomy): domain Eukaryota; kingdom Metazoa; phylum Chordata; class Mammalia; order Carnivora; family Felidae; genus Lynx; species Lynx rufus. The sequence goes on along the minus strand of NW_025814889.1, from coordinate 76,513,862 downwards.
CAATAGTGACAGGAAATTCCATGTTTACAGAAGTTCAGGAGGAGAGTTCAGGAGTCAACCAAAGTACTGAGGGAGCTGGAGATCTCACTTCGTACCAACCACATTGGGTGAGTCCGAATCGGCCATCAGGATCTGGTGTCTTCTGAGGATGGTTTGCCTGTTTACTTCCCTGCCATCAGGCACAGTTGCCCCTTGAATGGCTTTGGTTCCCCAGAGCTTCAGACTGTTCTTTTTCTGGCTTTTCTTCTTTTCAGCTCTGCCAGCTGCTGACTGATGCTGCTGGCAAGCTTGGGGCCTCTCCTGGGGTCTTCAGCCTGTGGCTTTGAGTAGAAGACATTCCCATAGCAGCTGAGACTAGAGTCTGCCTGTGGCCTGGGGCTGGGCCAAGGGAAGCCCAGAGAATGCTAGGAATGGGGGAGCATATTACATCGGGTAGCTGAGACCTCGTTCCTGGACTGTTTGGTGCCCAGAAGATTATTTTCTTGATTATGAGACAATCTTAGTTCATAAGCAGAAGAAGCTTCCTAGTGCACCAAGGAAGAAGATCTAAGGCAGTGGGGGCGAGGAGTTGAACGTTTTCTGTATCTGCAGACCCTGGTACTGCCAACCTATTGATGGGGCCCCTGGGAACTGCGTGAGTCTTGTTTTCTAGTTTCTGAGTGGGGAACCAGAACTTGCTAAACAGGCAGAAGGCTAATGCCTGAGGGACAATGAAAGGTGGCAGTGGTCTCAGTTGTATAAAACCATAACCAATCAGAGTATATGTAGTGAAAGTGAGAGAGAGAGAGAGAGAGAGAGAGTGAGAGAAAGGTGTGTGTGTGTGTGTGTGTGTGTGTGTGTGTGTGTGTGTGTACACAAAGGATAGTGAGGGATACCTGATGTTGGACTGCAGGCAGGGCTACAATCCTGATCGAAGGGCCTGGCACAAATGTTGAGAGTTTGCATGAGTGAGAAGTTGAGCCTGGGGTGGGGGTGGGGTGGCTGGGCAGGTGCCATCTCCAGGGTCCTGGGCTTCCTGAGAGCAGAGGTAGAATGAGCCAGATGACATCATCTGCATTTCCCCCTCTGTCCGCAACAGCCGCCCACTTGTTCACCCCAGGCTGAGTCTGCCTGGGGCTCTTATAGAGGCTACCTGTTTGTAGCCAGCTGCTGCAGCCATCACAGGGGAAATGGCACAGGAGAGAACAGGAAAGGGATAGTTCCTGGCCTCGGAGCTGTGCCTGGTGGCCAGAATTGGCTCCTACACCTCATCCACGAACCAGAATGAAAGCTGACATGCTAGGAAACTAAACCTCCGGCTTTATTTGGTAAATCCTCGCACAGGGAAAGAGTGACAAGGCCTCGTCAGCTACCCTGTGTGTGAAGGCAAGAGTGAAACAGATGGCAGCTCCTGATCCCACCTACCACCCTGCACCCTACCACAGGGCCTTCTCCTCCTCTCCCCTCCCCTCCCTCTCAGGCCCTCCTTTCTTTCATAGTAAGTCTAGCTGCATGAGGATGGGGGCCCGTTCTTCTCGGGACAGGGCCACAGAGCAGTGTGCGACACTCCCTTCTGCTCACCCCTTCTACCTGGTGCCTGCCTCTCTGGCCCCTGGCCAGGGGCCGGGGCCAGAGCAGCACGGTTCCCAGGCCTGGGGCCTCTTGGCAGTTGGCACACAAGTCAGAGGTCTGGACCTGGCCCTTGGTTCCCAGGGAAGAGCATAGTGTCTGGCATTTTAGGAGCTCCTGTTGTCTGTGGGGACGGGCCAGGCTGTGGTAATCATGTGGGGAGGGCCAGGCTCCTTCCTGGATTTCTGGGCAGGAAGAGTTTGTCAGGCTGTCAGGCTGGGGTGTGAATGCTCCAGGGCAGTGGGAGCCCAGGGCAAGGTGGGGAGAGGAGGATCCTGCTTCTGTCATAGCCTGATCAGCCCGAGGGCCTGCTGAAGCTGGGTGTGCAGGGGCAGCCCAATGGGAACTCAGGCCCTGGAGCGGGGCAGGCTGGGAAGTGGGATTCCAGAGCCTCACCAGCTCCTCCTCTCTCTGGTTTGTATTGGTTTCTCTCCCTTGCCGAAGTGCCCTTTAACCTCTCCTCAAAGTGTCAAGATCCCGAAAATAGCAGTGTAGACTCAGACAGGAAATGAGAAGGGGGTGGGGAGCTGGAGAGCAGACAGACAGGAAACGGGAGGCCTGTCGGCCCCCAGAGAGGAAGCTAACTTCAGGCAGCTCCGGTGTCAGTCAGCCTCAGCTGAGCCTGGTGCTCTGGCCCAGCCTCTCACTGTAACCCAGGGTGTGGCCAGCAAACATGGCGCTGGTGTTCCAGCTGTGGGGGAGACGTGGCCTTGCAGGGCTGTGGGGTACAGCTGGCCAGTAAAGAGCCCCAGACATCCAAGGGAACAGAACGCTCAGGAGAGTCAGGGTTTTGTCCTGAGAGTTTTATATCTCTCTGTGCTGTGGAATGAACCTGTCCTGTAACAGTGTTCCTGGGATCGGCTCTTGAATTTCCTTCCAGGGGTATCTTAGGCCAAGAGGCCTGAAGGCAGAAAGATGGAAATGCCTGGTCCATTGTCTTTAGGATCTTTGTTGTCCTCATTCCGGCCTCTCTGGCTGAAGGGGCCCGAGTCCTCAGTCTGGCTCTGAGTGGTCATAGCCATTCTAGAGTTACTTGAGTCCCTGACTATTCCCCCATCCTTTTCCTATTCTGCCAAACTCACCCTAACTAAACACAGAATCCCCACATATCTCTCTTTGCTCACTATGGTCCCAAATATCTTTCCTTGAACTTGGTGGAAGGCCCCTTTGGCCCACCATGTCTCTGTTCCAGATTTCTCTTTGACCCCTCCCGCCTGTCTTTTGACTGAGACTTCAGTCAAACTGGGGACCTGCGAGATGTTATTAGGCATAGCTCTGCACAGCGGCCTGTGGTAAATGCTCTTGATAAACCTCCCCACCTCCCCATAATTCTGCCAATAAACATCAAGCAGGGACAGTGCACCCAGTGTTGTGCTAGACCTCAAGGACACAGAAAATGATTGAGCCAGGTCCCTGGCCATTTAGGAGAGGATTCCTGAAAGCTTGTTTGGCTGACATGGTATTGAAAGGCCTTGTACCTTTCCCCATTCCTGGCTCCCCAACCTAGCAGAGGTCTAGGCCAGTGATGTGACCGTAGATGAGTCTGCCATGGGTTTTGAACTTCAGCATTTTCCCAGCCTGGTGCTAAGTTCCAGAGGATTCAGGAGTGGGTGTTGGTTCAGAGGCCCCTCCTCACCCTCGACTCACTTTAGCAGACCCCTCCACTATGTTTCCTTTATCTGCAGGTGGGTGCGAGAGTTTCTGAATGATGAGAACAAAGGCCTGGATGTGCTGGTGGATTACCTGTCCTTTGCCCAATGTTCTGTCATGTGAGTACCACCCTGGGGCCAGGGCTCAGGACCAACAAGGGAGGACACAGTCCCATTCTGATTTGCTTAGGAGGGGTGAGGTTGCAGTAGTGAAGATGGGAATGGAGATCCCAGGCCAAGACGAAGAGCCCAGGCAATGGTGTGGGAATGGACAGGCAGCCAAGGGGATGTCTGGGATCTGCAAAGAATGCCAGGTGGGGAACAGAAGGAGAGCGATACGGAAAGGGCACTCGGGATCAGAACTCAAAGGATCCAGACTCCAGGCTGAGAGCAGTCAAAGGAAACGTCCTGGATTCTGGGAGAGATGCCTGGTGGGATTCATTCCTTTGGAAAATTGTCTTTAAGATTCTCCTTTGGGTCTCCAAATGTGAGATGCGAGAGGGTTACTCCAGGTCATTGCTGAAGGGCCCTAGGAGCAGTGGACATGACCTTTGACCCAAACTAAAAATGAAGTATTCAGGAGGCTTTTTCAAGCAGGTTGGGGGTTGGAGGTAGCCCTAAGCGAATTGGTACAGATGAGAAGGCAGCATGAGGTGGTGAAGAAAACGAGGGCTTTCAAGTATGACAACCACAAAGCTGGTTGTGGGTCTCGGTTATGTCCTTTACTATCCATGTGACCTCAAGCATATTTACGTCCTCTTCTATAAAAGGAGATCCATGTTCCAGGGTTGTTGTAAGGTTTAGACGATAATGTGTGTAAAGCAGTTAGTGGTGTTTGGAACGTAGTAAGTCCATATTGCCCTGGCCACTTTAGTGTTAATTATGATTATTTAAGGCAGTGTAACCTACCATAATTACCTGAATATATGGAAAGAGGGATTATAGTGATCATTCATGTGATGACCAATAAATACTTCAGACTTCTACCCAAGACTTAAGTCAGCCCTTGGCTGACTAATCATCGCAGTTTGCCCAGGGCTTTTCCCAGTGTTAGCACCAAAAGTCCCGAGTCCTGGGAAACTCCTCAGTTCTGAGACTCGGTCCTAGCCTAGACTTTCACTTTTGTTGTTACTGTCCTTGCCCATGGCCATTCTCCTTTGTCTAGCAGATCTTCAGTCTTCTCTCTTTAGGGGTTTGAACTAATGCCTCTCCTAGGTTTGACCTGTCACTTTTTCCAGGTCACCCCCTGTTAAAATCAAGAGTGGCCTAGTCCTCATTCCCATTCCTGCAGAACTCATGCCTCATGATCCTCCTATCCCTTTAAAAACCACTCTTTTTATAGAAAGAAATGAAAAACATTTGCTGAAGTGATTTTTTTTTTAAATTCAGAGCTTTTATAGTAAAAAGATGTAGATCATTTTTCCAAATAAGCCTATCTCATTTGAAAAGCAATCAAATCCCAGCTGCTCAAAACCAAAATACACTGGATCCTCAGTATAGTAGTGTCCACAGCAGTGCCTTTGACTCTGTTTTTGAAAGAAAGATTCAGGGCAGAGGGAAGAGGGTAGAGGGGAAAGAAAGTGTGTTTTGAGAAGGGTTGAAAGGAAAAGAGTGAAGCCGGATAGAGTTTGGGTGAAGGCATTTATTTGTAAACTGCATGTACCAGTGCTAGGGAATACTATTATTGATTGAGGGAAGCCACTGCCAAGCCACTGGCAAATTTCCCTGTCAGGGAGACTCCTCTGATGTTTACTTGAGAGCCCATCGAACATCTGATCGTCAAGACTCTGCAGCCTGCTCTGGCCCCTTTGGAATATTCAGATATCTGCAGATATCATTTCTCATTACAGAAAGCCTTGGCCTCTGTGCCTTTGACCCTGGGGCTATGCATGTCTGAGCAGAAGGTTCCTTGGGGGAAGAGCCTGTAGGAGATGCTTGTTCAGTCCTTAATGACCTGCTTGGGGGAGGAGGACAGGAAAGAAGAGTGGGGCTTGTTTCTCAGATGTGGGGATTTGTAAAAGACAGTGCCCCATGGGTTTGTGACCTCAAGCTGCCCTCCTTGCCCTGGTCACACTCCCAAACTGCTGATGGTGATCACAGAAGTAGAAAGTGACAGAGAAACTGTCCCAACTCCTGTAGGCACTAAGGACCCCAGTCCACACCCTCGACCTGTGATTTCTTCCCCCAGGGAAGCTGAAGCCCAAGGAGCCTCTATACCAGAAAACCTAGAAGTCTCAAGTAGAACCACAGAAAACCCAGTCACTAAAAACCAGTGCTGGGATGGGACCATGGTACTCTTGAACATAGAGGACTGTCCCACTCTAGGTTGGCTGGGACCCCCATTCCCTTCCATTCAGACCTGCCCTCGTGAACCCAATTCAGAACCAACTGGGCCACTGCAGGGCACCCCTTTGGCCGCTGCCGCTTGCCAGCCAGCAAGACCTGCAGTTGACCTGTTCCCCACCACCCTTCCACAGGGCAGCTTCTCCATGGGGAGCCACAGCTTCTCTGGGATGCCCTGTCTAAGGCCAGGAGTGCAGAAAGACTGCCAGCTCCCTGGGTCCCTTTGGGCCCAGGAAGAGGTCACTCCTGGAGTTGCCCGGCCAGTGGGGAGCAGCAGCTCACCTGCGTCAGCCTTCCCATGTCCTCCGGCCCTCCTCCTGGTTGCTGCCTGTGCCTGCACTGCCCTTGTCCTGTGTTGGTGGCTCTCCTGACCAGAGTTGGGTCTCTGCTGCCCAACTCTGCTTGCTCTTCTTGCCCTGTTTGCTTTTCATTGCCCTAGAGGTCTAAGGGGGGGGAGGTGGGCTTGCCAGGGGGCTTAGCACTGAATTTCTCCTGTACGTGCGCTTGTGTGTCCTTTCCTGCTCCAGGTTTGACTTTGAGGGTCTGGAGAGTGGTGACGATGGCGCATTTGACAAGCTCCGGTCCTGGAGCAGGTCTATCGAGGACCTGCAGCCACCCAGCGCCCTGTCAGCCCCCTTCACCAACAGCCTCGCTCGCTCTGCGCGCCAGTCTGTGCTCCGGTATGTGTGCTCTCGCTCTGCCCGCCTGCCTCCCATCCTAGCCCCCAGTCCAGGTCGTGGGTGACAGCGGTGAGTGCTCATTGCTCCTCCCTCCACTCTTGCTTCCAGGCTCAGCTCTCTTGCCCTCTGCCTGCCAGTCTGTCTCTGGTCTGTCCTCTCTGTCTCCTTGATTCTGCCCAGCAATCTGTCCTGGGTAAGTACATCACCCTCGGCTGTGCCCACCCCATCTGGGGTTCCAGCTCTCCCCTCTCCGCACTCCCCTCCTAGGGGCCCCCTCCATTCCTCTTTTTCACTCTGCCCTTCCTCCCAGCCTCTTGGGCAAGACTGTCCCTCACCCAGCTCCCTGGTCTTCACTGGGTGATCAGTTCCTGCCCTCATGTCTGTTTCCCTCTGGCTCTGCTTTCTGCCCCATCAGCTGCTCCAAGACCAGCTCCCAACCAACCTACCTGCTGCTCACCTTCCCTTCACTTCTTCCTTTAGGACTTTTGTCTCCAAGGCTGCCTTGTGTTCATTTTTTTTGCAGTATTTTAACAGACTTCCTGCCCAGAGGCAGGTGGATAGACCGGATGACTTTTCAGAGCCCCTCCTACACAGGGAGGCTTTCCTTTGGGCCCTGTGGCCCTTTCTGTGGTCTCTGTCCCTCTCGTGGCCATGCTTTTCTCCTGGTCTCCTTTGGGTTTTGTCCTTCTGACTCTGCTCATCATTCTAGTCCTGCGTGAGCAGCCACCATTTGTGCTTCCTCTTTCTTTCATGAAACATCATTGGGGCAAAGCCAGATGTAGCCCCCAGCCCTCCTATTGCCTTTGGGGTCTGCTCTGCCCTTTCGGGACGTAGAAGTGGGATGGGAGCCAAGATGCTCCTGCCCCAGGGAATTTGTGGAAGATGCAGTGACTGGAAGGAGGAGGAGGGAAGGCAGGGATAAACGTCTCCCTGGATCCATCTGGAGGACTAGGAAAGCCTGCACATCTACTGTTGTACTTTGGAGGGCCCCTGGGCTCAGGATGGTTTGGGCACTGATTATAAAGCTGGGATCCTGGATATTTACTCACAAAGGCCTATTGCAGAGAGATGAAAACAGCTGAACACCCTGTCCCCTTCCTCCGTCCCCCACTCTCTAGGCCGTTGGGTCAAGGTCTCCTGTCCCCCTTTTGTGCTGCTGCTGTCGGGGTGATGGTGAGCACTCCTAGACCCTTCACTAGCAGCCCCCTCTTCCCCAGGTATAGCACTCTCCCTGGGCGCAGGGCCCTGAAGAACTCCCGCCTGGTGAGCCAGAAGGATGACGTCCACGTCTGTATCCTCTGTCTCAGAGCCATCATGAACTATCAGGTAAAGGGGCAGCACTAGCCTTGGATGCCCCGCCTGTTCTGCCTCATCTGCCAAACTAGAAGAGCTAGGAGGGCACCAGCTTGTAAAAGATGATTTTGAAAAAAAGAAAGAAAAAAAAGACACATTTGCTGGCAGGCCTATAGTCCAGGAGATCCAGCCGGGATATACCTTCCTCAGCATCAAGGTTTTCCTTCCTCTGTCCTTTCCCCTTGTTATAGTACGGATTCAACCTGGTCATGTCCCACCCCCATGCTGTCAATGAGATTGCACTCAGTCTCAACAACAAGAATCCAAGGTAAGTTCCTTCACTCCCCTTTCCTCCCACTGTGCCCAGGGCTCTGGAGATTTGGGCTCCACTTATCCCTTGTAAGTCCTGCCTGGCTTTGGAGTCCTGTGGCCCTGGTCAGTGCCTTGGTTCGGCTCCCTCACTTCAGCTTAAGGAGGAGTGTCCCTGGCTTCCCTCTGGTCTGCACAGCTTAGTGAGGGGCAAACTTCCTTCCTCTGCTTCCTTTCCAAAACCCACTCCCCTCACTTCTGAGGCTGTTTCCACTCTCTGAAGGGACTCACCTAGTTGTAGAAGTGAACTGTATGGTGGCTAGGGTGGGGAGCTAGGGTGTTAATTGTTTTTCTTCATCCCTTAGGACCAAAGCCCTTGTCTTGGAGCTCTTGGCAGCCGTGTGTTTGGTGCGGGGAGGTCACGAAATCATTCTTGCTGCCTTTGACAATTTCAAAGAGGTCAGTCTCCTGCATCTGTGTGTGTGTGTGTGTGTGTGTGTGTGTGTGTGTTTGTGTGTGTGTGTGTTTGGTGAGGAGGTGGGGAGCCAGGTAGGTAAGCACCCTTTCCTGTGATCTCACACATCCCGATGATTCTAACATCTTGTGCTTAGCTAAGTAGCCAGTCCCACTGCTTCTTTCTTTTCTTTTCTTTTTCTTTTCTTTCCTTTTCTCTTCTCTTTTCTTTTCTCTTTTTGATTCCTTCTCTTTTCTTTTCCTGTTCTTTTTTCTTTTCTTTTTTTTCTTTTCTTTTCCTTGTCTTTCCTTCTTTTCTTTTCTTTTTACCAAAAACAGAACTTCAGTCTTAGCAGATATTAGGGCAGGACAGCTCCTGAATGGCCAGCTAAAGATGCCCTCATTTGAGGGCTGTAGTCCAGCGGCCCTAACCTGGCCATGCATCAGGATACCTGAAGAGCTTGTTAAACTTACAGACCCCTGGGAGGCCTGAGTACCTGTGCTTTAATAGGCTTCCCAGGTGGCTTTGAGGTGGTGAACCCACCGGTAGAACCCAAGGTAGATGTGTTTGTGGTGGGAGGAGAAGACAAGCAAGGATCTTCCTGAGTTATTGGCTGTTATTGGTGAGGGGAGAGGAAGCTCCTACTTGGAATTCCCCCCGCCTCTGGCCCTGGCTGTGAAACTCTCATCTGCTTGAACGTAGGATTCCTCGACATCCAGTTGCAGCTGCTGGCCCCACCCCTTCCTCCTCTCTGGACCTTTTCCCTAGCATCCATTGTTCAAGCCAGGAAATAGCTCTTCCTCCTAGAAGCCAGAGGCTCAGAGGAGTCTCTGGACCCCTCTTAGCACAGGGCTTTCCTGCACCCTGCCTCTCCTGTGTCCCTACTCGGACTTCAGCCTTCTGCCTCAGCCATGGCCTCCAACCTTCCTCCTGCCTCCCTGCTTCCTTCAATAACTGACCAACAGTGTTTCTTCTTGGCCTACCCCAGAGGCACCTAAAGTCCTGATTAATGGCACAGGCTTTACTGGGTTCCCTCAGCAAGTTGATGTGGGGATCAGGGACCCCGGGCAGATGCCAGGTCCTGGGCTTTCTTCTGCCTGACGAGTTTGTTAAACTTACGGGCTTTCTTCTAAGTGTCCCAATGGCCCCTTGCATAGAAAGAGTTGTAGTTCAGCTTAGTCTGACTGACTAACCAGTCAGTCCCTCTGCCATGATGTTCCTGGGAGCCAGGGCTCAAGGGCTTAAGTTCTGCATGGGATAGATCTTTTCACTGAGAAAGTTTGTTTGTTCAGGTATGCAAGGAGCTGCACCGCTTTGAGAAGCTGATGGAGTATTTCCGGAATGAGGATAGCAACATCGACTTCATGGTGAGGAACTGGGCCTGGGTCAGGCACATGCCCAGCAGGTCCCATGCTCCTGGAGAACGAGGCCAGGCCAACAGCATATCTTGATATTCTGTGTTGAACCTAGAAGGATTCTCTCTACTCAGTAAATGCTCCTTGTCCACTCACCTATGCTAGAGAGCTTTTAGAAACGTCAGGGCAATGTCATTTTTGTGTCTTGGGTCTACCTCCTTTGCCCCCTTTTGTGGCCTTACCGTCTCTAATTTGGATCCATTCAGAGCAGCTTCGCTTTACCGGAGCTTTTCCTTTGGCTTTTCTTCCCTTCAGCCTGGGGTCTTTAGTTAAGTAGTGTTGTCTCAAGAAATACCTGCTGATGTACAAAGGAAACAAGTTGCATCTTCATTTCCATCTATTTCTTGTGTAATTTACTTGTCTTCATAAACTGAATATTAAGTTTGATATTTTTTTTTCCAACGTGTTTTTTTTTTTTTTTTAATTTTTGGGACAGAGAGAGACAGAGCATGAACGGGGGAGGGGCAGAGAGAGAGGGAGACACAGAATCGGAAACAGGCTCCAGGCTCCGAGCCATCAGCCCAGAGCCTGATGTGGGGCTCGAACTCACGGACCGTGAGATCATGACCTGGCTGAAGTCGGACGCTTAACAGACTGCGCCACCCAGGCGCCCCAAGCTTGATATTTTTAAGTTAAAATACTCATTATTCCCAGAAAGACTCAATTTTTTTATTCATTCCTTTTTTTTTTAAGTTCGTTTACTTATTTTACGAGAGAGAGAGTGTGCATGAGTGGGGGAGGGGCAGAAAGAGAGGGAGAGAGAGAATCCCAATGTGGGGCTCAATCTCACGAACTGTGAGATCACGACCTGAGCCAAAACCAAGAGTTGGGAGCTTAACTGACTGAGCCACGCAGGTGCCCCTATTCACTCCTTTTGATTATCCACCAGATGATACTGATTCTAACACCCTGGCTCTTCCGTCTCTCCTTTCCCTTCCTGCCTCTGACCCTCTGGGCTGCTTCTCCAGGTGGCATGCATGCAGTTTATCAACATCGTGGTGCACTCAGTAGAGGATATGAACTTCCGGGTCCACCTGCAGTATGAATTTACCAAGCTGGGGCTGGAGGAGTTCCTGCAGGTGAGCTGGGCCAGAGTCCTCACAGGTGAGGAGCTGGGGGGGCAGAGGACCAGCTTAGTCACATCACAAAGGGTTTTTTCTTTTACAAGAGCCTAGTCACGGATGCTCCTGGAACCCTGCCTGTCTTCTGAGGCCTGGGTCTCAGGCCCTCCTGCACAGGGCTCTCCAATTAGGCAGCTCCACTGGGTGAGAATGTGACATGGGTACAGAGGAACTCCTTGGGTCTTATGCTCTAGAAAGTGGTCATAGAGGGTGGTAAGGACTGAGTCTCTCTCAGGAGGCTCCCCCAACTACTACTCTCTCTGCTTTTTCCAGAAGTCAAGGCACACAGAGAGTGAGAAGCTGCAGGTGCAGATCCAGGCATACCTGGACAATGTGTTTGATGTGGGAGGTTTGTTGGAGGATGCTGAGACCAAGAACGTGGCCCTGGAGAAGGTGGAGGAGCTGGAAGAACATGTTTCCCATGTAAGTAGTCTTTTTTTGTTGCCAGGACCACTGTTGAGGGAGGGGAGAGGAAGGGGACATCTCAGTTCCAGGAATCTTGACCTGACCCGCTTGCCTCCAGATTGAGTCCCAGGGAAGCCTTGGAACCCAGCATGCTCTGACTCAGGCCCTGGATCATCCACAGATTCGAACACACACTGACCTCCAGGACTGGGCATGGGGTGGCCTCAGTCTTGAGAGAGTCAGATGTGGTCTATTTCAGGTGGTCTCAGACCCTGGGCCCATGGGAGTGATGTAGGGAAGCCACTGGGCCACGCTGCCTTAGGAGTAGAGGGGTACAGGGGTTGAGCCCAGGTCCTGAGATAAAAAAGTACCCAGGCTTTAGGGTCAGCACCAAATCTACCCTTCCCATCCTGTAGCTCACGGAGAAGCTTCTGGACCTAGAGAACGAGAACATGATGCGTGTGGCAGAGCTAGAGAAGCAGCTGCTGCAGCGGGAAAAGGAACTAGAGAGCATCAAGGTACCAAGTAATCTGGAGAAGGGAGTCTCTGACGGGTACTGGGTGCCAGGGCCTGGGGATCTGGCTTTTCTTTCTCTCTCCTTCTCCCTTCCTTCCTTCCTTTCTTTTTTCTTTCTTTTTGATATTTTTCCTATCAATTTATTTTTTATCTCTTTGCTCTTTCATATAGCTAGCTGCATCCTATTATATGAAGTGCATCTGACAATTGTAATTTTTTTAAATTATTTTTTTGATGTTTATTTATTTTTGAGATCGAAAGACAGAGTGCCAGCAGGGTGGGGCAGAGAGAGAGGGAGACACAGAATCTGAAGGAGGCTCCAGGCTCTGAGCTGTCAGCACAGAACCTGATGCGGGGCTTGAACTCACAAACTGTGAGATCATGACCTGAGCCGAAGTCGGACGCTCAACTGACTGAGCCACCCAGGCACCCCTGAAAATTGTGGTTTTTTTATTTGGCTTTTCTTTCTTGAGATTTTCATGTCTTTGAAAATCCAGATCTTGATTCACACTTGAGGCATTCACATGAGGGTGGGCTAATGATTTCACCCTAATTTTTAGTTGGAGAGGGAAACTGAATCCAAAGTGGTCAGGACACACACAGAGGAGGGTGGGAGCAGGTGGGGCCCTGCGTGATGAGAGGGCCGAGTAGCCCATGTGCTATCCACCAGGTATCCTAAGTCAGGAGACCAGAGGCTTCACATATTTAAGCGCTTCTCTGCCCCTCACTTCACCTGTTGTTATAAAGTCATGCCCCAACCTACCTTTTCTTCCAGAGGGATACAATTATATTGGTTCTACTGAGCTTGGTCAACATCTGCCAAGCCCCTGCTAAGAGTCCAAAGTGCCGTCCTGGGGAATGCGGAGGATACAGAGATGGCTAGGGCAGGCTGTTGTCCACAGGGGGCTGCCACCTGAGTGGTTCTACAAGGCCAAGTACAATGAGAGCAGTATTGAGGAACAGAGCACTGAGGGCAGTGTGGCAGGAGGCTAGAGGTGGGCCTGGGAGGTTTACATAGGAGCAGCTTCTGACCCAGGCCTTGAGGAACCAGCAAGATTAAGGCTGGGTCCGGGAGGAAGCGCACTGGAAGGTGCCAGCTGGGCCAACGGCTCTTCTGCTCATCTCTTGTTCTGTGGAACAGCCTCCCCAGCCCCCACCTGGGTTTCCGCTGCTCTCTGCCTCTGGGCACCCTCCCAGAGACCCTAGCTGAGAGACCTGGGTAGGGGCAATGACTGCTGCGTGTGCCTTCCACTTACGCTTTCCTTAATGGTGCTGTCTCCCGATAGGAGACTTACGAGAACACGAGCCACCAGGTACACACCCTGAGGCGGCTCATTAAAGAGAAGGAGGAGGCCTTCCAGCGCAGATGCCACTTAGAGCCCGGGGCCCGGGGCCTGGAGTCAGTGGGCAGTGAGGCCCTGGCCCGGGTAGGCCCTGCAGAGCTGAGTGAGGGCATGCTGCCCTCCGACCTGGACCTCCTGGCTCCAGCCCCACCACCCGAGGAGTCCCTGCCTCTGCCTCCACCGCCAGCTCCTCCCCTGCCCCCTCCACCACCCCCATTACCAGGTGAGGAGAACCCTAGGAGTCCTGAAGGGCAGCCTCATCTTGGGGCCAGACCAAAACCTGGGCCCACAGTGCCTCCCTTAGGGAGAAGCCGGGGATGTGGGTAGAAGGACGTGAAGTCAAGTGGGGGAGGGTTGAGGGAGGGCAAGAATCTGAGGGAGGCTCAAGTTACTGGGCAGGGGGTGTCCAAGGGTGGACGTGGGTCTGTTTTAAGGATTATGAAGGTGCTGCTCCTGATTCCTCTGTGGAAAGCCGAAGAGAGGGCTTAGACCAGAGCAGAAGACAGGGAGCCAGAGGCTAGTGAGACCTGCCCTACCAGAGTTAGGACCCCTGGGAGCCGGAGGGGCAGGGAGTTCACGCATCCTCTTTCCCCAAGAGGCTTTGAAGACGGGTTGGGGAGCACTGGGGAGGGCGTCTCTAAAGAGGCTTTTGGACCATGGGTCACTGTGGCATTTGTTTTCCCCCAGACAAGTGTCCCCCAGCCCCACCTCTCCCTGGTGCTGCTCCCTCTGTGGTGTTGACAGTAGGCCTGTCAGGTGAGTGTCCCCAGGACTCTGGGCAGGGCTAGTGGGATGGAGAGAGAGTGTCCTTGGCCCCAGCCTCACTGAACCTCCTTCCAAATTAGCCATTCGTATCAAGAAACCTATCAAGACCAAGTTCCGGCTGCCTGTCTTCAACTGGACAGCACTGAAACCCAATCAGATCAGCGGCACTGTCTTCAGTGAACTTGATGACGAGAAGATCTTGGAGGTAGCAGGGCCTGGAGCCCTCAGGGGTGGGGTTGAGGGCTGGGGACTAGATCGTGCTGTTAGCCAGATCTCCTGGCCTTGGAAACCCCCTTAGAATCAGGCCTCCGTGAACCAGAGCTGAATGGACACTGGGCGTGCTGCCAGGGGCCCTTTAGTAGAATGAGGTGACCGCATTGTCCCTTCTTGTCCACTCCTGCCAGGATCTGGACCTGGACAAATTTGAAGAACTGTTCAAGACGAAAGCCCAGGGCCCTGCCCTTGATCTCATCTGCTCTAAGAACAAGACAGCGCAAAAGGCCGCCAGCAAGGTGACCCTGTTGGAAGCCAATCGTGCCAAGAACCTAGCCATCACCCTACGCAAGGCTGGCCGCTCAGCCGAGGAGATCTGCAGGGCCATCCACACGTGAGGCTCCCACTGACCTCGTCCTGGTCCCCAGCCAGTTGGCAATCCAGTTCTCCACCTACTATCCTGGCTTTCCCTGGATTCTAGGGCTTCGACAGATGTGTCTCCCATCTTTCAGTCATTCACTGGCTTGGCCAGAACTTAGTGTATTTGTGCTGTGTGCCAGGCACCATGTGAGGTGCTGGGCATTCAGCGCAAACCTTCACTCAAGTTGCTGCCAGTCTAGGCAGAACAGTTCAGTAGCGTGGGTGATAACCACCTAGGTGGCAGAGGTACAGGCAGCTTTGGGGGAACAGGGCAGGCCAGGTAGCTGAGCTTGGTGATTCAGGAAGGCTTCCCAGAGGAGGTGAGGAAGTATATGAAGTCCATTTCAGTGCCTGGAGGGAGAAGCTTGGTGCCCTAGGTACTGAAAATTCACCATGACTTCAGCATAGGAGGGGAGTTGAAGAGACAGGGTAGAGACAGGTGGGCAGAAGTCTTGCAGGCTGAGCCTCATAAGCCACACTCAGGTATTAAGATTTCTCCCTAAGGGTAGAGGGAGGGCGCTGAGGGGTTTTAAATCAGGCCATGGACTATTCACCTAGGATGTTACTCACGCTCTGATAGATGAGGCAATAGGCCCTCTAGGCCTCTGGCTGCATCCTGCTCACCGACCCCACCGGCAGTCCCTCTAGGAGCTGGAGAAAAAAAGGGATGATGGGTAATGGGCAAATGCAAGACCTGAACTAAACTCCTTCCTCCTGCACAGGTTTGACCTACAGACCCTACCAGTGGACTTCGTGGAGTGCCTGATGCGCTTCCTGCCCACAGAGGCTGAGGTGAAGCTTCTGAGGCAATACGAGCGGGAGCGGCAGCCCCTGGAGGAGCTGGCGGCCGAGGACCGCTTCATGCTGCTCTTCAGCAAGGTGGAGCGGCTAACCCAGAGGATGGCTGGCATGGCCTTCCTGGGCAACTTCCAAGACAACCTGCAGATGCTCACGCCGGTATATCCTCTGGCCCAGTCGGGGTCATCTGCGGCTACCCCTCCACCTGCCAGTCCCCTCCCGTGCCCTGTCAGTCCGTCCCTGCCAGCCCCTCTCAGACTTTGCCTACCCCCCCCCCCACCCCCCGGCCTAGGCTCACGCAGCTCTTCATCTTCCTTCCAGCAACTCAATGCCATCATTGCAGCCTCTGCCTCTGTCAAGTCCTCACAGAAGCTGAAGCAGATGTTGGAGGTGAGGAGAGGTTGTGGATGCAGGCACCGGTGGGCCTGGGGCCTGGGTGGAGGAAGGAGCCCGCAGGCCATGGCCTGACTTCCTCTCATGCATCTTTTGGATAGATCATACTTGCACTAGGGAACTACATGAACAGCAGCAAGCGAGGAGCTGTGTACGGCTTCAAGCTCCAGAGCTTGGATCTGGTAAGATGGTGGGGACAACCCAGGGCCAGGAAGCCTGAGGAGCCATGGTGCTCAGCCCTCTCTCACCACCCCCTGCCCCCCTCTCAGCTGCTGGATACCAAGTCCACTGACAGGAAGATGACACTGCTGCATTTCATCGCATTGACGGTGAAGGAGAAGTACCCAGACCTGGCCAACTTCTGGCATGAGCTACACTTTGTGGAGAAGGCTGCAGCAGGTAAGGGGAGCTTGGCCCAGCGAGCCTGCTCTCATGTCTAGGCCAGGACAATCCCAGGAAGCTTAGGAGAGGGAACGCTTGGGTCCTTCGTTTCTGGCCTTTGTTACCTCCCTTCTGGCCACTTCAAAGCTTTCCGCTGGGGCCATGGGTAGGGGCCACCCCCGAGGGAGCCTTCCTGCAGGCACCCGCCTAGCCCAGCCTTTCCCATTTGGGTGCCATGGGAGTAGGCAGAGGAAGGCAGAGGTGGCTCTTCATTCCCAGCTCCCTCGTGCTGGCCCTGGAGACTGCATTTTCTCCATTTATAGAAAAACTATAAAGCCCCACAGACATAAGGCAGCTGTCATTTCTGCCCCACTCATGAAAACTGAGGTGGGCTTGAGGCAGCTCCATCTTGGAGACCAGCAGTCTCTCTGGCTTGCTTTCCTGTGCTGCCTTGCTCTTTGGGGTCATGAGCTCATAGCCCCATTCCTTTTCCTTGCCTGTGAGAGCCCTGGTAGCTGGGTGTGCCCTTCTAACCTGGAAGCAGAGGCAGGAGAACCTGCTTGCTGCAGGGTGTAGGGTGGGGGTCGGGGGGTTGCGTGCACAGAGTTCTGTGTAGCCCTGGGCTGGGAGATGGGCATGTTGGCCCCTGGGTAGGCCTCAGCCCAGGCTCTGGTGACCACAGTGTCCCTGGAGAACGTGCTGCTAGATGTGAAGGAGCTGGGCCGTGGCATGGAGCTGATTCGGCGGGAGTGCAGCATACATGACAACAGTGTCCTTCGGAACTTCCTCAGCACCAACGAAGGCAAACTGGACAAGCTCCAGCGTGATGCCAAGACGGCTGAGGTGGGCAAAAGGTGGAGGCGGGTGGGAGCGGCCAGGGCCGAGGCACTGTGTCCCTCCAGGTGAACTTTGTTCTGGTTCTTGAACCAAAGAACTTTTACCACACAGTTGGGTGTCTGTATGTGGTGGAGAAGAGGCATGGCAGAGGCCGGGGTGCGGGGGCAGACAGCTGCCCCTGGGGACATATTCTAAGGAGCTTTGGGAGCCCTGAGTTCTCTTCCATCCCACAGGGCTGGGGGATGCTGGTTTTCCTCCTCTGGCCCTGAGCACTGCTTTCTGTGAGCCTCCTGTCCCCAGCGGGGAGCCGGGCTTCTCCTCTGCCAGGCTGATCCCTGCTGTCCACCCCTTCCCCAGGAGGCCTACAATGCAGTTGTGCGCTACTTCGGTGAGAGTCCCAAGACCACACCCCCTTCTGTATTCTTCCCGGTATTTGTCCGATTCATTCGTTCTTACAAGGTGAGCGGAAGAAAGGCTTTTAAAAAGGAGTTTGGCTGCAAGAAAACTGGTAGGGGGAGGGAAGGCTGGGATCCAAGTCCTCGGAGTCCTGGGAGGGAGCGATGGAAGCTGGCCACAGGCCTCTCAGCTGTGAACGGGTGGGCAGGGTGGGGGCCCAGGCCCTTCCTGTCATTGTTCAGGGCAGGAAGTGCCCCTCCAGAGGGTGGCCACCTGGGGTTGCTGGCCCCACTGCCACCCATTCTCCACCCTCGGTGTCAGCCCCTCCCCTCACAGCCTGTGTGAGCCTCACCACCACCCCCCAACCCCCCATGGTTCTTAGGAAGCAGAACAAGAGAACGAAGCTAGAAAGAAGCAGGAGGAGGTAATGCGGGAGAAGCAGCTGGCTCAGGAAGCCAAGAAACTGGATGCCAAGGTGGGTGGGACCAAGAGCTGGGGCCTGGAGAGCAGAGCAAAGGATTAGGAGGGGGTGGGGAGAGAGCTTGAGAGGTGGAAAACTGGAGCCCAGAGACCACCCAGAGGGTGTGAGGCTGAAGTCTGAAGGGATGGGGAGAGGGGCTTTGGGAGGGATTCCTAGGCAATGATGAGGAGTGGGCTGCTGTACACAAATCAAGGGCATCTTCAGGCTGCATCTAGGGGCAGGAACCAGCCCCATGGTAGGTTAGTGATGACTCCCTTCCCCTTCAAATGCTTGGCCCTAGACCCCCTCCCAGCGGAACAAGTGGCAACAGCAGGAGCTAATTGCAGAGTTGAGGAGGCGCCAGGCCAAGGAGCATCGGCCTGTTTACGAAGGGAAGGACGGTACCATTGAAGACATCATTACAGGTGGGGCCCTTGTCCTTCCCTTGGGTCTGGCCACTAGGCCCAGCTCCCAGACTCCAACCCTACCCTTTTGGGCCCTCCTCCCATCCCATCCCCATGAGGCCTGACCACTGTGTCTCTTTCCTGGGCCGCAGTGCTGAAGAGTGTCCCTTTCACGGCCCGTACTGCCAAGCGGGGCTCACGCTTCTTCTGCGATGCAGCCCACCATGATGAGTCAAACTGTTAACCCCCAAGGCTGGGGCCCTTGACAGGTACTGGGCACCGCAGCTGTCCCCTCTGCATGCCCACCTCCCAGGACTCCTGCTGGGCCCACAGGCACCTCCTCCCCTGCATGACTTGGAACCATCCTCTGGCAGCCTCATGGTGATGGGGGCACATACTTCTCTACTTGCATGCCCCATGCTCTGAGAACCATGGCTTATCCCTTGCATGTGCCCTCAGGGAAGTATTCTCTCCCCGACTAATGCTGTCCTGGCTTCTACTAAGACCCAAGGGGCAGGGAGTTTCCAGAGCAGGCAGGACCAGGCCACCACCTCTCATTGCTGAGGCTCCATTCCTGGGCCCTGGTATCCTTTGTGACCTGTGCCTCTCCATCCCCATCATAAAAGCTCTGGCAGTAGCTTCTGCCCAGGGCATATCAGATGTCCCTTGATCTGTTCCCCGATATTTGGTCTACCTGGGGTCTCTCCCCAGCTTCTGGCTATTGTTGAGTCTACTTTGTTTCTACCACTGCCCAGTGGCCTCTAGTCACCCCCACCTGGTCCTCTGAAAATGCAGAGCCCCAGCAGTGTCTCTGACCATCCTCTCTACCTTCCTTTAAGCTTCTCCCTCATCGGCCTCATGGCTGGCTCTTCTTTGGCCCTGCCTGTGGGGCTGCTCCTGAAGGGACTGTTCCTACAGACGGCGGGCCTGGCCCAGCCTCCCTGCCTGTTCACAGGCCTTCCTTTTCCCCACAGGCCTCCACCGCCAGCCCATCGTCGTTCGCCACCAAGCCAGGAGTGCCGCACCACCCAACGGCCCCCCTCGGGCTCCAGGCCCCCACTAAGGCCCTCTTGGTGGCAGAAGCACTTCAACTCCCAGAGTCCTGCAAGTCCAACCCGTGGACCTGGAGCCCTGGAATTGGCTGAGGGTGCAGCAGAGAGCTATGCTGCTTTCAACCCAGCGTCTACCCCAGCGCTCAGAGCTGCGCGTGCCTGATGTCAGGGGCACTGGGCCTGACACTCCCCTGGTGCCTCTAGTACTGCACTTTGCCCCCAGGGTCTTCTTTTCCTAAAAGGTCACCAATGGTCAGCTCAGGGCTGGGAAAAATCATTTCCAGCCTTAGCCGATACAGGGGCCCCTAGGCCAGAAGGACAAAAGGAGAACGCGACTATTCCTTCTGTTTTTCCCCTTCCATTTTGCAGCTCTGTGGTCAGCTGTGGTCTGGAAGTATCCACACTTAGGGAGCTCCAGTACCCTTCCAGTCACAGATCATATTTTACCAGGAGCAAGGCCCACCTAAGCCTGGGCCCCACCCAGCTGTGCCCTGGTGATAAGGGTAGAGGAGAGATGCCATGCCACGCTTACTGCCCTTGGCCCTTTCCACTCTAGGCTGACTCTGTTCTTGTCGAGGTGGGCAGAAGGGTAGAGGTTTTCCCAGCCCCAACCCCAGGATAGCTAGAGAAAGGGTGTGATATCAGCATCCTCACTTCCTTTCCATAGCAAGGGTTTTTTTTTTGTTTTTTGGGGTTTTTTTTTTGGTTTTTTTTTGTTTTTTTTTTGGCAGGGGACAGGGGGCATGGTGGTCTTAGCTATTTTCTCAGTCTCCTGCCAGTTTCTTCTCAGCCCCTGGAGGGGAATACAGGGAGCCACTTCTTTTTGTACATGTACCACCTCCCTTCTCCCGTGTACATAAATCCCAGACCTTCTTTCTCAACAAAGGCTTGAAGCACCAGGCCTGCCTCTGTCTCCTTTTTCTGAGTGTGGGGGACTAGGGTGGCCATTTGGCCTGACCTGAACCATGGAGATAGAAAGGAGGCTGCATGGAGATGCCCCCTGCTTGGGGGAGGTGAGGGCAAAAGCTTGGGGAAGGGGAACCGGGCTGGGTGGGCTCCAACCACACAAAGGGAGGCTGGCCTGTCATGAGACACTAGTGCTCTCTGCTGGCCACACGTGCACCTGCCCAGTACCCAGCCTACCCTGCAATATATGGAAAAGATAAAAGAGCCACTGTCCATGTTATAAATATTATTTAAAAAACAAAAACAAAACAAAACAAAACACACATACACTGGGTCCCGGGGCTGAAGGAAGGAGTGGTAGAGCCCGAGGGCCCGGGCAGGCAGGAGCAGGTACTGGTGCTAGAGGGTAAGGACCCCACCTGTCACCAACCTGTCATTCTTCCCTAGAGGCCCCTTCTCACATTTCTCTACTGGCACCACCCACCCCACACGGCATACCAATCTCTGGTCTGGGGCTGAGGGCAAGGACTGCACTAGTTGCCCGGGAAGTGGAGGACCCTTAAACACCACAAGCAACCTCGGGAGGTGCCAACAATGGTGTGTTGGGGGTGGGGTTACTTGAGGAAGAGTGGGCACAGACCAGACTAAGAAAGGAGTCTAGTGCAGATGGTGAGGGTGACCTAGGATCCACAGCCTCACACAGACCCGAGGCCGAGCAGCTCGTCGGGTCACTGGTGGTCATCCAGCTGCTGCAGGAGTGTCCGCCGCCGTCTTTCCAGCTCACCCTCGCTCAGCTCACTTTCCGACGTGTCCCAGCCCGTCTGGTGGAGCAAGGGCACAGCTCACCCACAGCCTCCCCCGAGGGCCACGGAGGTCTGGAGAGAGTGCTGACTGGGTTGGGGTCAGGTGCCTGCCTCTCACCTTCTCCTTCTTGATTCCAAAACCTGGGGAGCGGTTGGGGAGTTCTGCCCGCCGGAGCTCCCTGTCCTTGTCCTGTTCTGGTTCTTTCTCATCACTCTCCTTGCCAGCTTTCTCCTCAGGGTCTGTCTCGCTCTCAGGACTGTTCTGTAAGAGCCCAGAGCCCGCCTGCTCAGTTCCTGTGAAGGACAGCCCGGGAGGCGGCTGAAGAGCTCTCTCAACATGGCAGGGCCCTGGGTTGAAGTCCCTTCTCTACGCACCGACTTGTGTCTTCTCTTCTTAGTTTTCTTTTTTGGTTTCTTGGCTTTCCGAAGGCCATGATCTGGAGATAGAAAATGCCCAGTAAGTCTCACAGGAGGAGGGAGGGTTCATCCCTTTCTCTGCCATAGACCTCATTCTTTAGACAGGGAGCTATCTGAGGAAGTCTCTCAGTCCAGTTTTCCCTCCTTCTCCCAGTTCCTGCCTGGGCAGGGATGGGACATTCTTCCTACTCGGTCCACTCCACCTCCAACCTCAGAGCACTGGCTGGGCTCCCCAGGGGCCTTCTCTCATCTGAGTCAACTCTCCAGCTCTCAACTGCTTACCTGATCCAAGGAGAAGGCGAGAAGATGGGGAACCCCGTCCTCCAAGGGCAGCACCCCCACTTTCAACCGAATCAAGTGAGGAAGAGGGCTCAGAGCCTGACTCTGAGGGGTTCCGCCTTCTCCGTTTGGGGGGTCGGAGAGACGGCGGGGGCAACTCCTCCTCTTCCGACTCAGAACCCTGGGCAGATCAGCAGATACATGTCAGGGCACAGGTTCTCTGGCCTCCAGAAGCCCTCAAGTCTAGGAACTGGGGACACAGAGGTGGATCCAGGGCCAAAGGAATTTTCAAATCTCACTCGAGGGGGAGGTGATGTAGGGAAAAAACAAGAAACGTGGTTCCTATTTCCCTAAGACAGTCCAGCCTCCCTCCACGTCCCTTCGGCCCACCAACTCACTGATGGTGAATGGGAACGCTTTCGATGGTGCTTCTTGCCCTTTCTGCCATGTTTTCGGCCTTTGGTGTGGAGGTGCTGGCATTCAGTCTGGTAGAGGCAGAAGGAGCGGTGAAGGCGGCACCAGGGTTAGCCCCAGGAAGGACCCTGCACCCTAAAATCTGATTTTGCCTCCTCCTCTCAGGCTAGGGCCTCAGGCTTCTCCAGGACACTGTCAGACCTCCCCTGGTTGTTCAGGGAAAGGAAAGCCCCAGGGGAAGGAGGAGGCCACTGGAGTCTCTGTTGAGCTGGACTGGGTGTTCATAATAAGCCTTGGACAGGGGCAGGGGGCCAGAAGCTCTGCCTCACCTCCAGTACCTGCAGGAACTCCCGGAAGAGCCGGATCCGCTCCGACTCCAGGGTGATCTGCTCAAAGGCTGAGTCGCACACAAAGCGCTCACGGACCTTGAACGGGAGAGCACTGCTGATCAGACCAGCCCCGGCACGGCACGGACACCGCCATGAGCACAGGGCAGGGCTGGGGCAGAGGAAGGAAGGGAGCCGAAGCTGGCCGCGAGCTGTGCTATGACTGGGGTGGGCCCCCAGTGGTGGAGAAGCACCGCTGCCCTCAGGACTGAGGGGGTGGTGTTTGGTGCCAGGCTACAGCCCTGACCTCTTCCCAGGCAGTGCCCAGCTCCAGAGCAGGCACGGCCTGCCTCAGCATGCTTCGGAAGGCAGCTTCCCTGCGCCGCATCCTTCGCGCCTCCTCCTTCTCCCGCTCTCTCTCCCGTGCCTCTGCTTTCTCCAGCAGCTGAGGGCAGAAAGGACGTAGAACTGGGTCACCCAGGAGGGTGGGTGCCCAGGCCCCACTCAAGCACACCATAGGTCGAGGGAAGCTGGGGTCTGAGCTCCTGTAGCCATCCCCTGAACAGGGGGTACGGTCACATGGGGGCAGTGAATGAGAAGGAATGGAACGAGACAAAGGGATGAGTTTGAGAATGGAGCCCTGGCTACAGCCCCGCCCTGCCCGGCCCCTCACACTATTGAAGGTCAGCTTGATGTTGCCTGCGTCCAGCGCAGCAGCCCTCTTGTCAAAGCTTATGACGTGGGCGAAGTCCTCAAAGGCTGTGTTCACCTCCACGCAGAAGCCCCGGTCCTGTGGGCACAGTGGCACATGAAGCAGGGGCCAACACGGGCCTGAAGCCTGAAGCTGGCCTCCAGGGCTGGCAGAGGGTCAGACTACAGAATGCTCTAGAAGTCCCCCAGCCTCCAGAAGAGACCCGCAGGACTCAGATGCACTTCTGAAACCAAGCTGTCCAAGTTCTCACCATCTGATGATTAAGCCTCCCATGCCTACCCTTGGTTTGGATGTCCCAGGGAGCTGGACAGGGGCGGGGGGAGGGGGGGGGCGTTGGGTCACATGGGGAGGGGGAACAGGGTGTGTGTGTGCCATGTCTGCTGACTGATGCCTGGGTTTCTCACAATTAATTCTTTGTTCCTTGGGCCTAAGGCCAGGCCCCAGGGGGGCCCTCCGGCCGCTCAGTAACTTCCTTGAACTCTCAGTCAACACCTGCTGGCCCCATCCTCTGGCTCAGTTCTGGAGTGCTTACTATGTGCCAGGTACCATTCACTTCGCATACGTTATCACTTTTAATCCTCAGTATCGAAATTTAAGCATAGGTCCTGGCCTCCTAATTTTATGTGGAAGGAGAAACCAAGGTTTAGAGAAACTAGAGCGCTTGTCCACAGTCTCACAGCTAGTATGTGGCTGACAGAGAACTCCACCCCAAGTCCTTCTGACACCAAAGCCCACAGATTAAAGCACCACACCCACACAGACCCCTCAGTCCACGGGGGAAAGAGAGGCCATCGGGTGTGCATCTCCAGAACACTACTAAAAATACCTTCCCTTCTTGAAGCACCCTGGGCCAGGCTCAGGGCTTCACATCTCTGCCTCCCAACACCTTAATAAAGCAGAAGCTTAGGAAAGTTATCTCACTTGGCCCATGTCAACCTGGTGAAAAGCGGAGCCACTGGAGTTGGAGTCGGCTGGGGCACCAGCCCAGTTCCCTCCCCTTCCTTCCACACCGCACTCACTTGCTCTGGCTTTCGTGTCCATGCACAGCACGCTTTTCTTTTCTCTAAGTTCTTATTTGAATTCCAGTTAGTTCACATGCAGTGTTGTATTCGTTTTCAGGTGTACAGTATAGAGAGCATGCTCTTGTTTATTCCGAGGGCACTTCCTCAACCCATGCTCCAGCCCTTCTTAAACACACCAGTCTCTCTCTCAGGGAAATGAAAGCTCTGATCTCACCTCTCCACTGGCTCCTTCCATCAAGCTCATACCTCGCTTAACCGGGAACATCCTGTCCACCCTGCTCTGCCCTTCCTCAAGCTAACGACCTCTGCTTCTTTCCCTTTGACTCAAAATCTTTAAACGCAGCACAAAAGGAAATGAATACACATTTACTGGGCCTACTATAAGCAAGACACTTACAAATACTACCACTTCTCACAACTGTGCACAGAAATTATCTCTATTTTGCCGATGAAGAAACTGAGGCTCAGACATTCTATAACTTGCAGAGATCTCAACCAGTAAACAGGCAGGAGTCACCTGACCCTAAGGTCTGTGCCGTACCTACTACTCTACCCTCTTCACAGACACTACTTTCCTAAATGTGCTCATGTCCTCCTCATAGCCAACTCCAAGGGCCCCTTCTCAGTCCTCATTTGACTGATCAGTCCTTGCACCTCTGCTGCTCACTTCAACATTGTCTTCCTGTCTCTGACCTCTTTTAGTGCCTCTCTTGCATGTGGTGTTCCCCTGAGAATAGCATTTAGTCTTTTCAATCTACACCGTCTCTAGCAATCTCAACCCCTACCTCCCTCCTGATTTCAGACCCGTAATTGACCGGATATTTTATAGAAACTTCAAATTAAGCAGATCCCAAGAGGGTTCATTTCCTGTGAGCTACCCCCCCTCCCCACCCCTACTCCCATGGATGTCCCAGGCCCAAATCTTCTGGCTTCCAGCTGTTCCAAGTCCAAGGCTCTTTGCATTATCCTATTGGGTGAGAGGTGCCCTCCCAGTCTGCAGGGCTGGTGGATGGCCATAGAGACTCCTGGGCTCCTCAGCCTTCCATAGGCAGGAGCTCAAAAAGGGGCAACAGAAAGGGGAACTATCTAAAGCAGCTTCTTTCTCAGGAGATGTGGCCAGACAGGACTCAGCGAGGACCAGATTCCTACAGGCCTGTCAGCAAAGACCAGTCACTCCGTGGCTAAAATGTAAGCATCCAATAAAATTTAGCTCTCCCGAGATTAAATATTTATACTTTACATGATAATCCTATTTAAAATACAGTATTTGCTTTATTCCTCCCTGCCCCAGGTTACTTTTGAGACTAATTCCCCAAATGGAATTTCTATTTTCTCCAGCCTCTCTCTGTCCATCCTACTTCCGAGTGACTTTAACCTACTGATTTTAAACTTCCTTTTTTTTTCAACAGCAGAAACATTTTTTTCAACAAAAATCTTACGTAGAACCTCAATATATAAAAGAGAAGCTGCTGTACTTAGAAACAGTAGGAGCATAAAGTCCCTCCCCTCACTCAGCTCCCCTTCCCTGTCCCAAGGTGCCCCCAAGGAAACTCAGGGGGTCTCAGAAACACAGCTGGAGCACTACAGCTCTCCCTCATCTGTTTTCCCTGTGGAGCTTTAGCTTGTCTCCCACCTAGATTACCTCCGGACTAGTCTCCCTGCCACCTCCTACACCTCTAACCCTGCCTCCAGAGTCCCATGCTGCTCTAACCTTTCTACCAAAGGGCTCCAACAGCAGGGGAGAGAAGGCTGGGGTGAGTCAGAAGAGGATGGCTCGAGCTCAAGATGTGTTTAAACCACTTGCCACTAGGACTTTCAGTGTCCCAAAGCTTCAAATACTGTCTTATCACCATCAATCCCTAAGGACACAAGCACTGAGTCTGAGAGGTACTACTCTACACTCACCCGGTGGCTCTTCCAGGACATCATCTGACCCTGGCTCCCTGTAACTTATAAGATAAAAATCCAACTTTCTTATTTTAGCGTTCAAGGCATTTTATACATAGGGCTCTACTTCCAAACTGGGGTGTGTGGTTCCAGAGAAACAGAGGAAGCCACAAGACCATATGGTATGTCTTACCTAATGGTAAGTAACTTTAAAACATTAAGTTTATATTAAAGAGAGAAATAATGTGGCATTAAGATGCAACACCTGAATCTGTAAAGCAAAACACTGAATTTCAAAGAAATGTGTGTGCAGTGGGACATTCCTAGCTTTGGTCTCAGACCCTTTTCACCCCAGGTACCAAGTTATTCCCCTCGGTAATTAGGTGTATGTTGGTGGAAAACTCCCCCATTTTTTAGATGAGGAAACTGAGGCTGAGGAAGGTTAAAGAGCCTGCTGCAGGTCACACAACTAACAAGTGTCAGTTAAGCTAGACCTGTGCCCCAAGTAGTCTGCCTCCACGGTGCTGCTCCTAACTGCCGGGCATACTGCCTCCCCAGTGCATTTGCATGTTCTTGACTTCCACAAAGAAATATGCTTTCCTTAGGTTTTCTCCTTCTGAAACAAAAGGCTCTCTTGTAGTGTCTCTATCACTTCTCAACCTTTGATGGACACAGACATTGAGAACCCTCTCTCCAGTGTCAGACAAGCAATGTGCATGCAGAGCAGTAAATGGCAGCTGAACTCGCTGCCACGCCAGGGAGGTGATAAGGAGTGACAACGATAAGGATGACATGCATGGCGTCTCAGCCTGGGTCCACTGAATGCCTTGCAAAACCAGCCAGTGCTGCCAGATAATCCACATTTTGTTTTTTTGAGAGAGAGCGCGTGAGCTGGGGGCCGAGGGGCAGAGGGAGAGAGAATCTTAAGCAGGCTCCACACTCAGTGCACAGCCGATGCAGGGCTCAATCCCACAACCCTAGGATCGTGACCTCGGCCGAAATCAAGAGTCGGGTGCTTAACTGAGACCCCCAGGTGCCCCAATAATCCATATTTTTAAAAGAACTGAAGACTCAGATTTTTATGTGCAACCTCCCGGTTTTAAAATATTAGCAACAAATTTGAAAGTTTTCTAAAATACCGTACAGGCCAGAAGGAACACATCTGTGAGCTACCAGTTTATGATCAGCTGTGCCATGGCCTAACGTGCCGTGGCCTCTCCACTCCCTTGCCTCTGCTCCTGTAATATCCTATGCCCAGGACCTCCATCCTTCTCCACCTACTTGTTCTTAAACGTATAGTTCAAATGTCAATTCTTTGGGTTCCTGTCTCTGTAATAGCGCTTGCCCCTCTGTGTAATAGGTGTCATGTCTATCTTCTATGAGATAGGAAGGCCATGAGCTCCTTCTAGATAGAAATTGTACTTTACTTATTTCTGTGTCCCCAACGCACAGTAAGGGATCATAGTAGATATCTGCTGAACTGAGCTGCAATGCTCCTACAAAACAGGACTTATCAGGAAGTCCTGTCCAGAGAGTGTGCCCTGCACCCAGCTTGCATCCACCCACAACCCCAGGCCTCCCTCACCTTAAGAATGTCCTTAATGATCTTCTTCTCATCATGGAATCGTGCCTTCAACTCCTCCACATAGAACTTGAACAAGTCCAGAGGGGTGGAGCCTGCGGGGGAGGGAGGGAGGGGGGCCTGGCGGGCGGCAGCTTCCCAAGGCCTGGGGGTGGGGTCGAGGACAGGACGAGGGAGTGGGGGTGCAGACAGGCTGGCAGGGCAGGAAGCCAGGCTAGAGAAGGGGGAGCCTGGCTGCCTTACCCGGCTGGCCCAGCATGTTGGCAAAGCGGACATCAGTGCTGACCGCTGGGTACAGCTCCATCCAGGTGGACATGGAGTGCAGCTGCCCTGTCTCATGCAGCTCATCCAGGAAGGTCTGAGCAGAGAGAGGCCAGTTACAGGGAGAGTGAGACAGGGAGAGAGGCAGAACCAAAGACACGAGGAAGAGAGGAGATGGTAGGGAGAGGTAGGAACAATCCAGATTGAGGAAATGCAGGCAAAGGAGGCAGAGATGAGGAGATACAGATGGAGAGGCAGACAGCAATGCAAATGCAGAGAATGTAAATACAGACAGGAATGAACTAAAACTTGAGCAGAAGCTGGGCTAGAAGGCAGAGAAATAGAAACTTGTCTGGAGCATGTTCTTCCTGTAGTTTTTGCTTTCAGCTTCCCAAAGTGATACATCTCAGTAACCCGCCACCACCACCGCCACCTCCAAGCTGGGGGACAAGCTAGCTATGCCTATCTGGCTCCCTACCAAAAGGAAATGAACTTGGCTGAGTTGCCAAGCTATGCCTTTAGGGTGCTCTCTGCTGGCAGTTTCTGGGTGGTGCATACATCTAGTCTCTCTAGAGGAGCAAGGCCCAGAGTTGAGGGGACACAGCAGGAGCAGAACTGCAGGCACAGAGAGGCCTCGTGGAGGTGGGACAGGACGAGACACAGATGAAACAGTGGGCCTAGCTGAGAGGAGGCAGGGCATGGGCAAAGAGGTTATGGTCCAGAGCAGAGCAGAGTTCCAATCTAGTGGGCAACAAAGATACCTGGAAGGCCTCCCGGTTCTTGCGTTGCTGACGCCGCTCCCGAAGGCGGGCCCGCTCCCGCTCCTCCTCCTCCTCCCTCTCCAAAGCTCGGATGTGCTCCTCAAAGCAGATCAGTGCATCTTCCTTGTCCATGTCTAAGTGCGGGGGGGAGAGGCTCAGCCTGTACCGCACTAGTGGGACACCCTCACAGACCCCAGCACCCCCAGTGTTCAAGGATGCTGCCTTGGTAGATGCCAAGGTCACCCAGGGTGGTGGGCAAGAGGGCCAGAGGGCTATGTGGGAGAGCTGCTGGAATGGTGGTTCTGGGGGAGGGTTCATTCATGTAGTAGAAAAAAATTAGCATGTATTCAGCTCTTGTGAATTCAGTTACTGGAAGTAATCATATGAAACCAGTAATCTCAGGATCTGAGGTTTTCTACAACTGGGAATCAGTCAGACTCTGATGCAAGTTCAGAAGATAAATTTCTGATATTACCAGTGATTACAGGCCAACAACAGCTCACTGTAACACACGTGACCAGTTAAGGCCCACAGTGCCATGACAATTTAAGACCATATTCACATGAGTTATAAAAATCATCTCCTGGTCTTCTGACACTTATCCTAGAGCTCTTCCTCCAAGGACATACAATGTCTAGGTCAACAGTGGACACCAGAGGGGAGGAGGGAGTGACCCAGCATTCTCCATCTCCAGTCTGGAGAGTGGGGTCCCAGGTCTGTGAGGAAAGGGGAAGAGACAGGCAGGAACGGAGACCCGGGCTTACTCTGCAGCTGGTGGTCCTGAGCAAAGCTGGGGTTATCCATGAGGTACTGCTGGGCCTGGGACCATGTGGTTTGGAAGTTGACACTACTCATCCCATCCAGGATGCTCTTCAGGGCCTGGATGTTGCGGCGCCGGAGCTGCTTGGCCTGTTCCTGGGGAGCCACAGTGTCAGGGTCAGGGTAAGGTAGGATAGGTCGGAGCTACTCAAGTGGGCCTGGACAGAGGAGCATTCAGGGAAGGCAGGTAGCTAGGGAACCTAGGAGGGCCAGACTCCAGACTTTCATGCTCCCAGAAAGGGGAAGGGGCACAGGTTACAGACCAACCCCTCATAGATGCTTTCTTGCCCTCCCGTACCCAGGCTATAGGCCCAGACCAGAAACAGGGAGATGTGCAAGTGCCATACCAGCTTCTGAGTAAGGAGCTGGGACCCTGGGACAGTGGAGAAATGAATGGCCAGGGTCCATAAGGATGCAAAGACATGAACAATCTAAAGTGAGACAGGCTAATGGATCCAGCCAGTGACTGTTACCTTCTCCTTCTTGGCCAGGAAGAAGAGGACATCATCATAAACCTCTTTTCGATCCCTCTCAGGGACCACAGCCCATACCTCCAGCTCCCCAAAGGTCTGTTCTGCCCGCCTGTGGAGTATATGGCCCATGGGTAGGTAAGCAGGGAACAGAGACCCTGGGCCCGCATGTTCTCAGGGTTCCCAGGCCCCACCCCAGCCAGGCCCCCTGACCGGTAGCGGGTGGTAGAGGTCATGCGTTCGTGCTGCTCCAGGAAATGCTGCAAGGTCTGCTTGGCCTCCTTGGCCCTTAGCCGGGCCTCTTCCTTCTCCTCCTTCTCCCGCTGCGCCTTGTAGGCATTGAATGCCTGCTTTTTCTCACTCAGTTTGGGCAAGGCACTGGGGTGGAAGAGGGTGGGAGTGGGATGGGGACAGGGGAGTCAGCCTGAACCACCCTGCACAGCCACCAAGCAGGGTCATGGCAGACAGATCTGAGTGAGGGGTCCATGCATGGGCACAGCAGGCTGCAAGGAGGCAAAATGGGTCTCTGGGATGAGGGGAGGGGTGGGAGGCAGTCAGGGGAAGACTGGGCTCCAAGACACCGCTAACACTGGGCCCTTTTGCTCAAGGTGCAGTCAGGCCTCCACCCTTTCCAGCCCCCTCACCCCAATTAATTCAGTTCCAATCAATTCAATTCAACAAGCATTTATTGAATATCTCATATCAGATACCTTTCCCCTCCTCCTCCAGGAGGCCCTCCAGCTTCTTTTCCCTACACCCTTGCCCTTCTATCGCTCTCCTGAGGGGGCCTGAGTATTGAGCTGGGCTTCTCAGGGAGGCCCTAGCCCAGCTGCTCTCACAAACATGGTCTGGAGGGCCTGGCTCCCTCTGCCCAGGCCTACCTGTAACGGGGGTCGGTGACCACCATCTTCATGGCCTGTTCCCACGAGGCGTTGGAGGGGACAGCCTAGAATGGAGCAGGCAGGGGTCACGGGGCCTGCCCACCTCCAGCCCCCTCCAGGCCTACCCTGGGAGCCCCACCCCCGCACCTTGTCCCTCAGCAGCTCCTTGAAGGCCTGCTTTGCTTTCTCCCGGTTGCTCCAACTGAGGCCAGACCTCTCTGGTTCTGGCTTTGATTCCTCTTCCTCCTGCTGCGGTGGCTGATGCTGTCCAGCAGCACTGGGGGGCAAAGGGGACTCAGCCACAGCCATCTCCCAGTCCCCACAGTTTCAGTGCCCTATGCGATCAGCAGCATACCACCCTCTCCTGGCTCCCCAGAGCAGCCCTTTTCTGCCCTTCAGAGGCCAAGCCCAGATCTTCACACCCTTCCCAAGAGGCCTGGCAGAATTCAAGGGTTGAACTAGGTTGGGAGCTCGAGGCCAGTATCTGGAATGTCTCAGGGGGCAGCCCTCACCTGCTGGGGCCCTCCTCCGGCTGCTGCAGAAACCCTTGCTCCACAGGCTGGGCAGCCTCTGACATATCGCAATCTTCACTGCCACCTGGCTCAGGCTCTAGAAGGCCCAGAGGCATAGGGGTGGGGCCGGGCGGCACAGGTGGGGGCTCAGGCTGGGGCTGAGGTGGCTGCGGCTGCTGCTTCCTACAGATGAGCCAGAAGGGCAGTGTCCACAAGTAGAGCAGAGACAGGGAGAGTCAGACCAGCTGGTCTCTATCCTGCGAAGGACTGGGGCCAGAGCAGACCACTCCACAAGGAGACTGACAGCTGGCTCTTCCACGGAGCAGGGACCATGGAGAGAGGGTTCACTCCCACCCCTCGGGTGGCCCCCAAATTTGGACGGATAGGTGGGCAAGTCACTCACCCTGCAGCCTCTTGTTGGACTAGAGCTGCAATGGGAAAAGATAACGTGGTCACAGGGTGGCAAGTGCCACCCCCCAGAACCACAGCCCAGGCCCACCCCCTCCTCACCCTCCAGGTCATCCAGGTCCTTGGGCCGGGTCCAGCGAGACTCCTTACTCTGGTTGTTATAGTAGTAAGGTTTGCCCGTGTCTGACTTGTACTCTTTCCAGGGACACTGAGACAGCAGCAACTGCAAGAGGATGGGCAGAGGACATCAGTGGACTGGGCATGCCCTCTAGCCACAATTGGGGGAGCTAAGGGGATCCAGTGAATAGAGGACGTAGGAGTTTTTAGTTACCACCTGGCCTGGCACAACATGGGGGAAGGTAGATTTCCTGAGATCCTAGGGAGGTTGGGGGGTGGTTAGGGATCTTGGGATCAGAGGAACCATGTGTATGGTTAAAGACTCAGGGGAAGCCAAGAACTTGGAGGGGTCAGGGCAGCTGAAAGGAAGGGCCAGAAAGCCCCGCTCAGGACCTCTGCCTTGGACTTGAGCACGCTGGGCTTCTCCCACACGGACTGCTTGTCGTCAGCATTGTAGTAGTAGATGCGCCCATCAGGGGCCACATGCTCACTCCACAGGGCCCTCTGGGGAGGGGGGGGGGCACAGAATGGTGGTCAAGGCTCCTTTCCCAAAGCTTCTCCTCCTCACCCCAAAGATTTAACCATCAGCCCCCCAACTTTCAGCCTTTCAACCCAGAGACCCCTGAGCTGGAAGAACTCACCGGAGGGCCTGTCCCAGCCACAGCAGCTAGAAAAGAAGCCAAAGGAAACATTAAGTCCTTGCTCCAATCCCCATCTTATCCCACCTATTCCTCCCTTACTCCAACCCCAATAAATATCCCCTGGTCCCATCAACATCCCAGGCCCCCTGGCATCCCAACAGGCATGATCCAGGGTGGGCTCTAGTCCATGTTCCCCTCTCCCCTGTACCCCCCAACCTCCGAGCCTGGGGTGAGCAGACCCCCAGAAGACTCACAGCTGGCTGTGTCCGCACCCGGAGCCGTCTGCCGAAGAAAGAGGAGGGGGAAGGGTTGGGGCCAAGCCCAGTGGCCCCCAGGACCCAGGCCATGGGGGATGAAGAAGCAGGCCAGGCCAGGATCCATGTGTCCTGCTCCCAGGGACCTCTGCTCCCTAATAGGCATCCCCCACCCTCTGGGGCCGTGGCTCTAGGACCCTAAGGGGAACTGCATAGCAGCTCTGTTGTCTTCCTCAGGTGACAGTATTTTGTTGAGTCAACCTCTGAGACCCCTCTTCCATAGTGGATGCCAAATGCCACATCCTACCCAGACTCTACTATACTGAGCAATGGCACAAGAAGGTACGGTGAGATCCCCAGGTGCCGTTTCTTCCTTCAGAGACAAAGAAGATGTGAAGAGGGGACTGTATTCGAGTGTCCACAGTGCTAGCTCTGCGACAGTAGTGTCAGCCATGAATGTGTTCCTTAAGGAAGCTGGGCACGGCGAGAAGTAACAAGAGAGAATGTACATGCCGCTGGGGATGAGCGAGAAACTAGAAGAGCAGAGTACATGGCTGGAGAGGAGGACTTGAGTGTGGGGAGTGCTGCCAGGACCAGGGTGGATCCGATGAGAAGAGGGAAAGAATGGAGGCCATATCCCTGTACTTCAAATCAGACCCACAGGGCTGCAGTGTGGCTGCTTCCTGCTGGTCCCCAGTGCTTACCGCTGCGGTGACAGGCACCGCTGGCATCAGCATTCCTGGCATCATGGGAGGTACCATTCCTGGTATCTAGGGATACAAAGAAGACAAAAACCAGCTACCAAGGTGAGGGCAGGCACAGGCTAGGCAGGCTCCTGAGAGATCCCATTTGGGGCCATGACCTTCACATGGGCACTCCCTCAGACAATCCCCGGCTTCTGGGCTCTCGGCCTAGCCGAAGAATGTTCTCCAGTCATTCAGCAGACAAATCCTCATGGGCCTAGCCAAAGCTCCCTCTCTTTTCCCCTTACTTTCTGAAGTCCAGATGCCCACTCTAACCCCTACCCCCAGCTAGGCTCACAGGTTTTCTGAGGCACTGGTGAGGAGAGAGGATTGATTACCTGTGTGAGTGGTGGTGGCGCCCCCATTGGTGGAAGCATTGGGGGCATGATGCCAGGTGGCATTGGGGGGATGGCTGGCGGTCTCTGACTCATGGGAGGTAGTCCCATCGGAGGAAAGGGTGGGGGGATTCCTGGAGGGGGCATCTGAAAATGAGGAAAGGAATGGATACTGAGCAGAGAAGGCACTGCCTTGACCTATCAGGGAATATCGACTTGTCTCCCACCCTTCTTGACCCTCCACCCCAGCTCTGAGGCAATTTCAAGGCTTTAGTTTGAGAAGCACAAAGCACGAAACTGCCTGCTCCTCACCACTGAGAAAGACTGATAACTGGGGGGGAGGGGGAGAGGGTCTTCTGGGTCTAACAAGCAAGCACACAACTTCTTCAGAGGTAGGGAAGGGAGAGGGAAAAGGGAAGTGTAACTGCCGCCAGACCGTGGCTGGAAGGCTCCACCTCCTCGCCAATTCTCCCCAAAGAGGCCTCTCAGAGTAAGGGCCATAAGGCAGGACTCCAGGTACCCAAATCCCCCAGTCCCCTGCCTCCCATCCCTTTTTCTCCAACTCTGTGTCCACCAGCCGCTATTTCAGTCTGCCTTCTGTGGCGTATTGAAAGAACAGAGATAAGGAGTAGTGAAAGAGAAAGGC
Organism: Lynx rufus; assembly: GCF_022079265.1. Taxonomy (NCBI): domain Eukaryota; kingdom Metazoa; phylum Chordata; class Mammalia; order Carnivora; family Felidae; genus Lynx; species Lynx rufus. The sequence goes on along the minus strand of NW_025814889.1, from coordinate 76,479,411 downwards.
AGCCCTGCCACGCCCTCACACTAACAGGGTCTTTTCCCTTCCACTTCTCCTACCCCAGCCCCACTGCATCCCAAGGACAAAAAGACAAAGGGGGAGCTGTCAGCTTTATGGACTGGATGCTTAACAGCAGCTCATCCCACCCCAATGCCCAAGCAACACCACCCCTTTACCAAGGGCAGCAGAGGGGGCATTACACAAAACCGTGCTGGCGAGGCAGCAGCGCTAGGGACTGGGGAGCTGAGGGTTGCAGGCTGGAAAAGCCAAGCCCAGGGAAAGACATGAAACTTACGAAGGGTGGTGGCATCATGGGGGGCCCCGGTGGGAAGGGGGCAGGCGCTGCTGGGGGCCGGGGACCAGAATCGGGAACCGACTGTTGAGGGAGAGAAAAGTCATAGGACCCAGGATGGGCAAAGAGATGGGCTTTTGCAGAAGGGAAGCAGAGCGGTGAGGATGAAAAAGGAGCACAAAGTTCAGAGAAAGGGTCTCCTGGCCCAGTTTCCTGCCCATGCCCAGCTCTGAGCCCTGGCTAGGTCTACTCTCTTCCACCAGCCAAGAGCCAGCGGGCCATGCCCCTTCAATAGTCATCTTTAGGGGCACCTGGGTGGCTCAGTCAGTTAAGCATCCGACTTCAGCTCAGGTCATGATCTCACAGCTCGTGAGTTCAAGCCCCGCATCAGACTCTGTGCTGACAGCTCAGAGCCTGGAGCCTGCTTCAGATTCTGTGTCTCCCTCTCTCTCTGCCCCTCCCCTGCTCATGCTCTGTCTCTCAAAAATAAATAAACGTTAAAAAAAAAAACTTTTAAAAAAAGTCATCTTTATTTTGCCAAAGCCACAGAAAAGATGGAGGCAGCTGTACCACAGGCACAGACTAGCTCTTCCCAAGGCTTTTCATCCATTCTCCCGTCTGTGGGCAAAGGCTGAGCCTCCCTCAAACCTTCAGCAGAGGCCTCTCATTCCCAAAGTATCCCGGGAGGAAGTGACCTCTTTTCCCATTCCCCTACCTGAATTCACCCAGTTAGATTCAAACCCAAAGCCCTGTGAACAGTCACTATGCCTTCATAAGCACTAGCCTCCTCTCTTCACTGCCAGCCTCCCACAACTGGCCTCATCTTTAGTCACTCGCTCACTCTGAGACCTCCCACTCCCAGTCACCCCCTCCTCTTTAGCTCTACTCCCCCTCCCCTATAGATCCCAAACCCATCTCCTGTGGCTGATACTCTGAACAGCCTAGGTTTCCCTGTCCTACACCTACTGGCTGCCACATCCCATCCTTCAGTGGTTGGCTTAAATATCACTTGCTCTAAAAAGACTTCCTGACTATTTAAAGCAGATCCCTTCCAATTTATTCTGATTCCCTTCTAAGTTTCTTGGTGTGTATAACAGTTTTGTAATTATTATTATTATCCCCTTATTAAAGTATAATAACATTCCATGAGAACAGGGATCATGTCTGACTTGTTGAAAGCTGGACTCCTGGTACCTGATAGTGTCTGGCACATAATGGGTACTCAATAAATATTGAATGAATGTAAGACAGAACAAATGAAGGAACAAACACCCCTAATTCTGAAAATTCATTCTATAAACATAGCCCCACATGGCCAAAATTACGTATGTGTTTCCATTCCATATTATTTGTAAAAACAGACTGGAATCAGCCCAAATATCCATCACTAGGTAACTATGAAATTATACGCAAACATACAATGGAATACTATATAGTCATAAAAAATGAAGATGCTCATTATCTTGATAGGAGCAATCTCTAAATACGTTAATAAGTGGGGAAAAAAAGCAAAGTACAGCAAAGTTGGATCATTTGTATGAAAACTGGAGAGAAAAGATGACATACAAGAAATCAGTAGAAGGGGGACAGAAGTGGGAAGGGAAATTTCTCACTGTATGTATACCCTTTGTAACCATGTGATTATACCCCCTATTCAAATATATATATATATATATTTTTTTTTTTTTCAAGTGAACTGAGGCTTGGAGATGCAGCCAACAGCCCTGCCCTTCCTCCTTTTTGCTTGAAGGTTAGAAGGTGTCAGGGAGGAAGGAGTTCTATGGAAAGGTGGTAGCTGGCTGAAGAGGAGACACCTCACTGCTGCCCAATTTCCCTACTTACCCAATGACCCCTATACCAAGAAGGCTCAGCATTTAAAGATGTTTTTTAATCTCTACCTCTAGCAATATCTGTCCTTCCTTTTTCCACTCATCTTGTCCTAAGGAGAAAAGGGCATAAGCCAAACTATTCCAACTTGAATCACCTCTTTCAGTGTTCACCTACTCTGGCCCTGTATTCAGACCTGCTCCTGCTCGCGACTGTCCTTAGCGTGAAAAATCAGAAACTAATCAATATGGGAGGAAATCCATTTCTCTGTGCCACACTGGCCCTGGGAGGTCTGACCTCCCAGATGCTGCATAACCATCTTTGGGCCCTCCTAGGCTCGAGTTGCCCATCTGAGATTGGCACCACCAACCATACAGTTGTCTAAGATAGAAACCAGTGAGTCATTCTCCACACCTCCCTCTTCCTTGTCACTATGTCATGGAGTCCTGCTAATTGTGCCTCATACACATTTCTTGAATCCATCCACTTCTTTCCATTTCCTCCTCCACCCTACCACCCCTTTTTTTCATCCAACCTCCTGTAGTAGTCTCCTCACATCCGCTCCAATCAGCAGCCATAACAAGCTCATCAAAATGCACCTCAGACCACGTTACTCCCTGCTTAAAATTCTTTGACGGCTCTCACTGTTCTCAGGGTGGAGACCAAAACCCCTACCCAAGGCCTGGAAGGCTGTGGGAGGTTTGCTGTGCCAGCCTCATCCACGCTGAGCTCCTGGGTTTGTGCTCCATCTGGCCACCCTCACCTCCTCTCAGTTCTCCCATGTCAGGCATGCATCTTTGCCAGGCACAACTTCCTGCCAACCCCATACACCTAGCCTGCAGGTCTCACATCTGTCAATCACCGCCTCCTCAGGAAAGGCTCCCTCCCAACCCAGTGGACCAGGCTAGTCAGAGCCCTCTTTTACATGTTCGTGTACCATGTACCCTCCCCCTTTAGCAATTACCCACTGGAATTTTACAGTTTTTTGCACAATGCTGATTGTAGGATTATTTTAGGTGGCACTAATAAAATCCAAATGCTGACACTTAAATTATGATACTTCATCGATTTTAAGATGTTATCTGTGGGGTGCCTGGGTGCCTCAGTCAGTTAAGGGTCCGACTCTTGATTTTGGCTCAGGTCATGATCTCATGGCAGGAGATCAAGCCCCATGTTGGATTCGGCACTGGGTGTGGAGCCCGCTTAAGGTTAAGACTCTCTCTCTCCCCCTCTCCCTCTCTCTTTGCCCCTCCCATACGCAGGCACACACGTAGTCTCTCAAAAAAAAATTAATAAAAAAGATGTATTTTGACAAGAAATGTTAAAATGTGAGTCTCAGAATCAATGAAATTATCTGCTGCCTCCACTAGACCTTAAACTTTAAGGGGCAGGGACTTTGCCTGTTTTTGCTCACTCTGATATCCTATCCCCACTGTATTTTCCTCACTGTCCCTGACTGGCACACAGTAGGTGTTTATGTTTGCTGACTGAATGGTCTTGGCAGGTCCCACAAAACACAGCCACTGGTAAGGCATGGTAGTTACTCAGGAACACAGAATGGCAGATCTGGAGGGTATTCTGGCAACCACCCAAGGTAGTCTCCTTTCTCAGATGAGAAAACTAAGGGGAATTATCAGTCCCATACCCCGCCTGTCAGGGACAGAGCCAGGACTGGATCCAACCTGCCCTCCAGTCCTATCTTCCGGGCACAGCCCTTGCCACAGGAAACAGGTCTGTTTTTTTCACTCTAGCATATTCCCCACTCCCCCTGTGGTTAAATCAGCAAGGATCCAACATTTCCTTGAGGACTAGTGATGACTCCCTATTGCTCACCCCACAGAATCCTACCTAACATTCAAAGCCTTTCAACAACGCTCTTCCACTCTTCTTGGTTCAGCCTGACTCCATGGCTGCCCTCCTCTTTGCACAGCAATTGTTAGGTTACGCCATGTGTTCCTCTTATTCCACGGTCTCTGTTCAAGATGATCCAATCTTCACCCCCTTCAGATTACCTTTATGATTATCCTCCACACATATACACACTCCTACCTACTTGCGTCCCCTCAGGATAAATGCTGCACTACTTGGCACCAATGACCTGCTACTCTGTGGACGTTTGCTGGGTGTTTCCCACGGGACTGCCCATCTCCCTATTCAGGAGATTTCTCTATATTCAGGGATTATGTTTTCTCCTTTTAAGCCTCCTCTTGAGTGTCTAGTCAGGGCCCTGCATACAAAGTACTGTGATCAAATGCAGGCTCATCCTTCACCTTATTAGATTTTTGCATACTGGAATATCCTAAACAGGCAAATGTGTGCATGTGTGTGCATATGCTCAGGTACATTTGTATAAATTCCCTGGGTAAAGGCAGCCTGTGATGAGAGGGACAGAGGTTGGCAGAGGCTGTCTGTATGGCTGGGGAAAGGGAACTGGAATCAAATACTAGCATGGGAAAATCTAAATAATAGAAAAATGAACTGTATATGACCATCTTTAACTTGGTATATGTGCTGCCGAAGCGAGCACTGACCATCTTTAACTTGGAATGGAGACCCCTGGCCGGGATCCAGATGCTGGACTGTTTTGGACAGTTCCCGCAGAGGACAGAGCAATGGAATGAACATAAATTACCATGGAAATTCCAAAGCCCTCCCTTTCTGAGCTTCCCCTGTGCAATGTGTACACTTTCTTTCCTGAAACACCCCTGCCCCTATCTCACTCAGTGCCTGTACAACTTTGGGTCTTATTACACTTTGGGGTGAGACTCTGAAGTAACTCGTGTGAGAGAGGGATATAGGAAATGGGGCTAAGAGATCGAGATCCTGTGTCTTCCTGGAACAAAAACAGATTTGTGGGCTGGAGAGATATGATGAAGAGACAATTGATCATCTGATCATCATATGTTCACCTGGGCCAGTGGAATCACCCCCCCCCCCACCTCAAGGTGCAATCAATTCTCAGACTTCACATCTAAGGGGCATCTCAGAACTAAAGATTCAGAAGAAAGAATAAAAAGAGAAAAGAGCAAGAATGGAGAGACAGAAGGAAGAGCATGGAAAGAGGGATTAATATCATCTAACAACTAATATTTATTGAGTGCTTATTACGAGCCAGATACCATGCCAAATACTCATTTAATCCTTGCAACCATCTAAGAGGTTATTATTATCCCCATTTTATAAATAAAGAAACTGAGGTTCAGAGAGATTAAGTAACTTGACCGAGGTTCTAAGAGATTAAGTGGCAGAGGCAGGTTTGGAATCCAAGCAGTCTGACCCCAAAGCCTGTGCTTTCAACTACTCCACCGAGCTGCCTCCCAGCAAGGATGGTGGTGCCACAGCTATTTCTTACAAACGGATTCTCCTGTTTTCTTTTCACCCCAGTTCACACACAATCCTGAAGGTTGGCCTGGTCTGACTCACTCCCTAACGGGATTTGTGTTGGAAAACGAAAGCTGGAAGGCACACCTCTCAGAAAGAGTAGCTATCATCAAAAAGAAAAATGCCATGGAGGCTGAGACCAGCTGACTACCCCGCAGTCTACCTGCCTCAGCTGCCCCAAACAGCACGGGCCCCTCCCTGTTTTCAAGACCATCCTAGTCCCCACTCCTCTATACCAGCCTTAGCATTTCCTACTCCCCAAAGAGACTGGCTGTCTCACTAGAAAACACCTTCCACTGCTTCTCTCTGATCTGCCATCCCCTCAGGATGAAGACCTCATTCTGGTCTTCATTTTCTTGGGTTAGGTCTCAACCTCCTCTGTGACTTCCAGAGTTCTTCCGTCTCTCCAATAGGATTCCAGAGGCGCTGCCTAGCCTGCTCCAGCCCTGCTCGCTTTGTGCCTACCATCCCCCCACATCCCAGGGGATTTTCTGCAGCCCCAGCTGAAGGCCTCGCCTCCATCTTCAGCCTTCTTTCCCTTGCTTCCCCACATCCTAGAACCCGTTCTCCTGAACTCTTCCCTCAAGAACCACCCCATTTTGAAGCTGGAAAAGATCTGGGGTATCATTCTCATGCATTTTCCTTGTTGCTTTTTTAAAAACCGATGGGAAATCTGAGGCCCAAAGAAAGGTAGTGACTTGCCCAAGGTCACACAGAGTTGTTACACAGTTTGTTGATGGCAGAGTCAGGGTTGGGACCAAGGGTCCTCTGCTTTCTCGTTTCTTGGACTATCCAGCACTGGATGGGGGCGGAAGCCTCTCTTTCCTCAGGAGACAATGCCCCCTCCTCATCTCAGGAGACAATGAGGGGGAAACGAAAGAGAGGGGGGTCTCCAAGTGGTCTTACGGGGTATCCTGGCCTCCAGAGGAAACAAGCACTGGGTCTGGGGAGGGGCGTGTTGCACGCCAAATATCCCAGGAGGGGAAAGTGTGGCCCCAGCTTTCCCCTTATTCCTCGGTTCCCACATTCCCACCCCCTCTCCGACCTTTCTCCAGAAACCCACCCTTCACTTCTTCCCTTCCCCCTCCTCACCCAGTACCGCAACTCACGTTTCACTCAACCCCCCTCTCCCCTCACCCCGCCATCCTCCATCATGGCCTCCCCGCCCCTTCTCCCCCAAATCCCTACTCCCCTCCCCCTCCCGGGCTCCCTTTCCTAACCCCTCATGCCCCTCGCCCTCCCCCGGGGTCCCGGGTACCCCCGGCGGCCTCCCCGCCCCCCCGGCCCTGGCCCGAGCCGCCGGGGGCGCTGTGGGACCGCCCCGGGCCCCTCCACCCCCGCGCGGGGACGTTACCATGCCAGAGCCTCCGAGCAGCTGGGCCGGCTCGGCCCACCCGCCAGTAAAAGCCGCTCTGATTGGTCGGGCCGCAGCCGGGAAGGCGGGGCCAATGGGGGGTCGCACCCCTTGGTGGCCGGGGCTCCGGTCGCGCCCGCGGACCAGCCGGCCCTGCACCGGCCCGGAGCGCCCGGCCCGGCCCCGCCCCCGGCACGGAGAGCCTGGCCCCGCCCCCGCGCCGCCAGGTCCGGGGGCCGCCCACGGGGGGCGGGGCGCGGGGCGCGCCTGCTCCGGGCTCTGACTGGCGGCTCCAGCCGCCCAAGTTCGGCTGCTCCGGAAGCCAGAGCGCGCGTCCCGGGCCAGCTCCGCGCGCGCCGGCAACTCTCCTGCCTTCTTGCCCTTCCCGCTCGGCCGCCTCCAGACCTGGGCGCGTCGCTTCCCGGCGTTAGCCGTTCGGCTGGCGCGTCCGTCCCGCACGGGCGCTCGGAGCGGCTGGATCCCGTGCGCTCGCTCCCAGGACCTGGGGGCTGGACCGACGTATTCATTCTGACTGTAGGGGTATCTTTGCACCTCACAAAAAAGTTTTTTTTATTCGTTGAGTACTTGTGTTTAGCACTTTTAAATTCATTCGTTGGGTAAGTATTTGTTGAGCATCTGTTATGTGCCAGGAACTGTTCTGGGCACTGGGCAAATGGCAGTTTAAAAAAAAAAGAGCAAACAGATCCGCTGAAATTCCTGCCCTCGTACGTGCTTCTCACGTGAGCCTGAACTTTTAAAGATTTGGTTCCCACCGAGCGATGAAAGGAGAGGGGGGCAATCATTTATAGGCGTTAAAGATGTGAGCTAAATACTGTGTTGCCCACGCGGATAAGGGAGTTACAACCCAAAGCTATTTAGTGAATATGCAGAAGGTCTCAGGGCTACTAACTGACAGGGCTCCTGCCCGAAAGGGAGATGCACCTTCTCTCCAAAGCCTAGATAGAGATGCTTCCATTTTCCTTTATTTGTCACACTTTGCTGAGCCTGTGCTCTGTACTTGGTGCTGTGCTAGGTGCTGGTGATTCAAAACTCTGAGCCGGGTCCCTGCTTGCAAGGGGCTTAGAGTCTACCGGGGAGAGGTAGAATACACTACCAACAGGAAGCAGAATTCCTAAATTAAAGGAGACAAATAGGAGGAAAGGAAGAAGGATTCATGGCGGGGGGGGGGGGGGGGGGTCATTGTAGAGAGGAACTTCATTGGGGGCCTAGTCCTGTGGTTTTCAAACCTTATTACTAAGACCTCTGTGCATAGCAGAAGTGGTCAGAGTTTCCATAAACTTATCAATCACATTTTATTTTAATTTTTTTTCTTTTTTTTAAATTAGGTATTTCTTAGAATACGTAGGCATCTATTTTAAAGGATCAAATAATTGTATGAGATTTGTTCATAAAAACCGCAGAGCCCTGCCTCCATCATCTCTCTCTGCCCGGAGGCAGCCATTTTTAGCTCTTTTAAGCTGTTTCTTTTGGCATTACCTTCATTACCCTGGCCCTCCTTCAGCTGCATCCCTCCCAGGGTGAGGAGTCCAAGGGGACATGCCTATCCAAAGCCCACTTACCCCCTTATAGGCCATATTCTGAATATCTGGAACCCTGGATTTCCCTGCCCAGCTTACTTCCTTGCTGATGATGTAGGCATCCCTAGTCCTGAAGGGTAGCCAAGGGTCAGTTACTTGAGCAAGAAGCAAGAGAGGCATGAGCACAAGCTGAGGTCTCCACGGGATCCCGTGTGAGGCTCTCTCAATGTAGGACAGAGGCAAGGGCAGAGGAAAAGAGTGAGGCAAGAGCTAGGGGCTGGGGGCTGCTGTTTTTTAGACTAGAACTCTGAGAATTCCAAAAATTCTAATTTAGAACATGTCTTTCCAGGTCCTTATGAAAGTACATTGGTAAAGTTAGGCATTTAAAAAAAAATTGTTTTAATGTTTATTTACTTTTTGGGAGAGAGAGAGCGTGAGCACGAGCTGGGGGGGGGGTGGCACAGAGAGAGGGAGACACAGAATCTGAAGCAGGCTCTAGGCTCTGAGCTGTCAGCACAGAGCCTGATGGCAGGGCTCGAACCCAGAAACCGTGAGATCATGACCTGAGCCAAAGTTGAACGTTTAACTGACTGAGCCACCCAGGTGCCCCCTAGAAGGTATTTTATTTAACAGTTTGTTAGCTTAATATGTAACATTAAAATATTTGAGTAATGTTCCCATTTGTACTCTTGTCCCAGCTCCCGCAAATAATAGAGGCAGATTGGAGGATTTAACTTTTTTCCCTTCAGATCTCCTCCCCTGCCCACTGATACCTCATTCTCCTCTCCCATCTGTCAAATTTAATTCAATAATTTTTGTTAGTTCAGTTTTCACCATACTGACTTCATATGCTACTTAGAGTTGAGTCATATAAAACACTTTGATTACTCTTCCTCTCTTGAACAACTTTTGATTTTTCCTGGGATTAATAATTATCTTGTTTTTTTCATTTGTTTATGTTTTCTTTTCTTTCTTTCTTTCTTTTTTTTTTTTTTTTTGAGAGAGAGAGAGAACATGTGAGCAGGGGAGAGGGGGAGAGAGAAAGAGAGAGAGAGAGGGAGAATCCCCAGCAGACTCCACACTCAGGGTGGAGACCAACGTGGGGCTTGATCCCACAACTATGAGATCATGACCTGAGCTGAAATCAAGAGTCAGTTGCTCAACTGCCTGGGCCACCCAGGCACCACTCATTTATTTATGTTTTCTATGTATTTATCACAAACTCTGCCCCCAAATCCTCACCTAGTTGCCTAAATCTCTTCTCAGACTATGTAAACACAGCAGAAATTCTATCAGCTTCATCTTCTTGAAGATATCTCTGCAGAGTCTTCTGACCTGCTCCAATCTGAGTGTTTATCATCAACCCTTGCTACACAGTGGGCAACCTGGCATCTCCTCTGTCATCTTCTTGGCCTTGTCTTTAAACTTTAAATATATTTTATCTGTTCTTAAAACAGTTTAAAAATATATACACTCACATGTCCTACGTGTTAAATTTTGGAGTTCATCAAAACAGCCTTGTTGAATTTGAATGATTTTATAACACCAAGATATCATGAAATTGAATCTATAGATGTACTCTAGTAAGATTTGCTTTTATCTGTTTTAGACAGTGAGGTCCTACAAAAGGCTTTGCTTGGAAAAGGAGGTTGATTAAAAAAAAATTTTTTTTTGAAGTTTATTTATTTTGAGAGAGCAAGCGGGGTAGGGTCAAAGAGAGAGGGGTGAGAGAGAATCTCAAGCAGGCTCCACACTGTCAGCACAGAGCCCGATGCAGGGCTCCAACTCATGAGCTGCCAGATCATGACCTGAGCTGAAATCAAGAGTCAGACGCTTAACAGACTGAGCCACCCAGGTGCCCCAGTTGGCTGTTTTTTAAAATAAAAAAAGTTTGCAAACATCTTTCCTGGACTAGTGATCACCTAAGTGTGGCTCTTAAACTATGGTGAAGGTGTTGCTGCTGGCTACAGAGCTGCACGGGAGAGGAACTTGGAAGAGGGGGCATCCTAGTGGGAATGAAAGTAGGGAAGACTCGTCATCTGAGAGAAGAGGAAGATTTATTTCCTCACACCCTCCAGTTCCCTCCTGACTAACTTCTAGCCCTTTTTACTACTGTCTGCCTACAGTCCCTCCACAAGTCTTGGGCATTAGAAAACATGACATTTTAAAAAATCAGCTTTATGAGGTATAATTTACATATAACAAAACTCACCAATTTGAAGTGTACAATACAGTAAATTTTCACACACGTACACAGTCATGTAACCACCACCATAATCCCAACATAAAACATTTCCTTCACTCAGAAACTTTCTTTGTGCCCCTTTGCATTCAATCTCTTCCCCCTTGTCTGGCTCCTGACCTCTCCTGATCTGGTATTTGTCACTATAGTTTTGTCTTTCTAGAATTTCGTATAAATGCAATCACAGTTTGTAGTAGTTTGTGTCTGCCTCTTTTCACTTAATACAGTGCTTCTGTGATCATCCATGTGGCTGCCTCTATCAGTAATTCATTCCTTTTCAATGTGAACTAGTATATTTCACTGCATAGGCAGACTACAATTTGTCCTTTCACAAGTTGGTAGCCATTTAGGTTGTTTGCAGGTTTACGCTTTAACAAATAGAGCTGCTTATGAATATTTGTGTATAGGTCTTTGTGGACATATGTTTTAACTTCTCTTGGGTAAATACTTAGGAGTGGGATTGGTGGATTGTATGGTAATGTGTATTTAACTTTTTAAATAACTGCCAAACTGTTTTCCAAAGAAGCTGTACCATTTTTCATTTTTCACCAGCAATATACAAGGGTTTCATTTTCTCAACATCCTCCTCAACACCTGGTATCGTCATACTTTTTATTATCTGGCTCATCCTTCTCAGATTTTACATCTGGTTCTGGTTTTAACTTGCATTTCCCTAACAACTGATGATATTGAGAATCTTCGCATATTTGTAACACCATTGTACATCTTAGCTAGTGACATGTCTACTTAAATCTTCTACCTGTTTTAAAAACTGGCATGTTCTTCTTCTTGTAATTATTGAGTTGTAGTGATTTTTTTATATATCCTGGGTACAAGTCTTTTATCAAATATATGTTTTGCAAATAATTTTTTTTCTAGTCAGTGGCTTCCATTTTATTTTCTCTTACGTCCATGTGTGTGGTGTATATTGGATATTTTTCTTGTAACATTTTTGTCTGGTTTTGGTAGCAATATAATGCTAACCTCAAAAAAATGATTTGAAGGGCTCCTGGGTGGCTTAGTGGGTTAAATATTCAACTCTAGATTTCAGCTCAGGTCATGATCTCACGGTTCGTGGGTTCGAGCCCTGCCTCGGTCTCTGCACTGACAGCAAGGAGCCTGCTTGGGATTTTCTCTCTTTCCCTTTCTCTCTGCCCCTCCCCAATGAGTGCGCATGCTCTCACTCTCCCTCTTGATAAATAAATAAACTAAAAAAAAATGAGAAGTGTTCCCTACTGTTCAGTTTTCTGGAAGCAGTTTTATAAAATTGTATTTTTATTCCCCTTGGCAAAAATTAAGCCATCCGGGGCTGGATTTTTCTGCAAGGGAAAGGTCTTTAATTACAAATCCAATTTCTTTGGTAGATACAGGGTTTTTCAGGTTTTTTATTCTTTTATGAACTTTGATAGGTTACATCTTACAAGGATTTGTCCATTTCATTCAACTTACCAACTTCCTTTCCATGAAGTTCTTTCATAATACTCATTATTCCCACGTAGAGTCTGTAGTGATGTCCCCTCTCTTATTCCTGTTATTGGTAACTGGTGTCCTTTTCTTTTTCCTGGTACAATCTGGTTAGCGTTTTATCTGTTTTATTAATATTTCAAAGAGCCAAGTTTTGGTTGCATTGATTTTTCTCCGTTTTTGTTTGTTTGTTTTCCATTTTATTGATTTCTACTCTTATCCTTATTATTTCCTTCCACTTATTTTGGGTTTCTCTTTTCTTCCTTTTCTAGTTTCACCCTCTAAGCACTGCTTTAGCAGCATCTCACAAATTTTGATTTTGATTTACCAAATTTTGTCATGTCATTTTCACTCAGTTCACAATATTTCATAATTTTCCTTGTGATTTCTTTTTTACTCATGTTGTTTAATTTACAAACATTTGGGAATTTTCTCAATTACTCATTTATAGTTTAATTCCATTGTGGTCAGAAAATATATTTTGTATGATTCTAATTTTTATAAATTTATTGATACTTGTTTTAAGGCCCAGATTATTGTTCCATATGCATTTGGAAATAACACGTGTCCTGCTGTTGTTGGATGGTGTGTTCTATAAATGTCAATTTAGTCAAGTTGGTTGATAGCATTTTTCAAAACCTCTTTATCTTTATTTATTGTTTTCTACTTCTACCAGATCCTACAAGAGAAATGTTGAAATCTCTAACTATAATTGTAGATTTGTCCATTTCTCCTTTCACTTCTATTTTTTTGCTTCATATATTTTGAAACTCTGTCATTAGATGCATGTACATCTAGGATTATATCCCCCTTTATTAATTGTCACCTTTATCGTTATGGAATGTCCCTCCCTTTTTATCTTTGCTAATATTTCTTTTTTTATGTTTGTTTTTGAGGGAGAATGAACAGAGTGAAGGAGAGGTAGAGAGAGAGGGAGACAGAGGATCTAAAGCAGGCTTTGTGCTGACAGCAGAGAGCCCAGTGTGGGGCTGGAACTCACGAACCACAAGATCATGACCTGAGCCAAAGTCGGATGCTTAACCGTCTGAGCCACGCAGGTGCCCCACTAATATTTCTTATTCTAGACTCTGATATTAATATAGCCACTCCAACTTTCTTTTTGATTAGTATTAGCATGCTTTACCTCTTTCCATCCTTTTACTTTTAACCTATGTATGTTTTTTTATTTAAGCGTGTGTTTTTTTTTTAAACATTTATTTATTTTTGAGAGAGAGACAGAATGTGAGCAGGGGAGGGGCAGAGAGAGAGAGAGAGAGAGGGAGACACAGAATCCAAAGCAGGCTTCAGGCTCTGAGCCGGCAGCTCAGAGCCCGACATGGGGCTCAAACTCACCAACTGTGAGATCATGACCTGAGCCGAAGTCGAACACTCAACCTACTGAGCCACCCAGGCGCCCCAGTTTCCTTCCTTTTTTTAAGTTTATTTTGAGAGAGAGAGAGAGAGGACGTGTGCACGAGCAGGGGAGGGGCAGAGAGAGAGGGAGAGCAAGAGAATCCCAAGCAGGCTCCGCACTGCCAGCAAGGAGCCGGATGCAGGGCTGAACTCATGAATGGTGAGATCATGACCTGAGCCCAAATCAAGGGTCCAACACCTAACCAACTGAGCCACCCCAGTGCCCCTAAAGTGTGTTTCCTATAGTTAGCACATAATTGAGTCTTGGGGTTTTCTTAATTGAACCTTATAATCTCTATCTTTTAATTGGCTTGTTTGGGTCATTTATATGTAATCTAATTATCAGTATGATTGGGTTTAAAAGAAAGAAGGAGAAAGGGGAAAGAAAAGAAAGGACCTCAGATTGGGAATCAGGAAATCAGAGTAAAGTCCTGACTCTGTACTTCTCAGCTCTGTAACTTTAGGTAAATCTCTTAAGTCCTCTGAGCCTTAGCTGACTCATACATGAATAAGTTGTTTGTAAATTACAACATGCTCTGAAATCATAAGGGATTAAAGGGCTATCCAGTTCAAGATGTATAGATAGAAAGGTATCCGTAAACCAGGGTATGAGTGCCTCAAAGACAAAACTAGATCTCCTTCATTTATGTATTTATAGCATCTAGGACCAGGCTTGGCATGTAGAATGTTACCAATAAGTGTTTGTTAAGTGAAAGAGGCAATAAAAGAATTAACTTTAAATATATGAATGAAGGATGGTATATGAAAGATGGGTGTCAGGTGACAAGTTATTAAGTGGCCATGGCACTGCTAAGAACTGAACTTACAATATTTAATTCCTTATCTGTTAAATGGGGATAATTAAAAAAAAATTTTTTTAATGGTTATTTTTTGGGAGAGAAAGAAAGAGAGAAAGAGTGTGAGCAAGGGAGGGACAGAGAGAAAGGGAGACACAGAATCTGAAGCAGGCTCCAGGCTCTGAGCTGTCAGCAGAGAGGGCTTGAACTCATGAACCATGAGATCATGACCTGAGCCAAAGTCGGATGCTCAACCAACTGAGCCACCCAAGCGCCCCTAAATGGGAATACTTTTAAATAGCATGGAAGAAAAATTTGCAGTATATGTACCTGTTCTTACATATGTGTTCATTCAGCAAGTGTTTATTAAGTGCCTACTGTGTGCCAGGCTTGGTTCTAGGTCCTGGGCATATAGCAATGTCCATTTTAAACATTTGTTTTTAAAAGCCATCTTGCAATAATGGTCACCTTCAGTAAGTAAAAGTGCAGATTGACCCTTGACCCCTGGTGCAAATGCAAACGTATTATCGTTAGTTATTGACTGGCTTTAATTTTTAAAAACTTCTCTTTGGGTAAAGAACATTTTCTAATTGCTTTTTCTTATTTTTAGCCATTAATATTTAGTTTGGTAGAAGAACATTTAATTACTTAAAGCAACAGGTCAACTTAATGTATATTAGCGATGGATAAAAAGCTAGATAGCCAAGCAGATAGATGACAAGGAGCCATTCTTCTAATCTAACTGATGATGTCACCGGAGAAAAGGTCAGTTGGAACCTGATGTCTGGCAGTTACAGGGAGCTGTGGCTAGGCAGGGTACTCAGGAACTGCCCTGGAGCCCTTAACCCCAAAGCAGCCAGTATCACGTGTCCAGGTCTGTGTACCAGAGACACAGGACATCTTTGCGACTGACCGGGTGATCCAAAATGGAGAAAAACAGGCCCCTACAGTTGGTGACCCCTGCGTCGGTCAAAGCCATCATCTCAAGGATTGAGGCTGCCCAGCTAACACGGGCTCAGGAGGTAACACCTGAGATAAGGGGGTCACCCTTCTATTGGGATCTGATGTGGAGACTGAGAACTGATCCCAGATTGGGACAAGATTCCAGCTCTGGGCCCTCAGGATTCCTGGCATCTTCAACAGGCTGGATTTGCAAACAGATTAATTCAAAATTCCAACTCTTTGACTTGGCCTCTGCAGGGCCGGCTGGAATCGAACCAGCCCTCTGAGGCAGGGCTGGGCACAGGAAGGGAACAGCCCATAAGGAAGCCCTAGGATGGTCCTACCACTATGTGGTAGGTCTTAGCAGGGCAAGAGGAAGGGCCCAGAGTTCTTGATTGAGGTCTGTTCAGGGCAACCTGTCAGAATCCTTCAAGCCAAGCCCTAGAAGCTTATAGAGAAATAGCCAAAGGCTGAAATCACCCTGCCCATGAGCCTCTAGTACCTTTGATCCTAAAGGTTTCTTAGGGCCTCATTTTTCCAGTCTGTTGCCTCTGGATCCTTGTGAGATGTCCAGAAGTCCCTAGAAAATTTTGAAATTCTGAAGGAATTGTTTGCCCTGGATATTTAGTATTCTTTCCCTTCCTGACTTGGTCTTAATCATCAAAGTGACATTAATAAGAGCTAACACTTATTTTATGTGCCAGGCACTGTCTTAAGAGCTTTACAAATATTAGTTCACTTAATCTTTAGAAGAAACTCTGTGACATTGATATATAATGATCCCCACTTTAGAAGTAAGAACGCTAGAGCCCCAATAGGTGAACTGACTTGTCTGAGATCACACTACCAGAACCTGGTATCTGGCTTTAGAGTTCACACCCCTAAACACTACAATCTGCTGCCTCCCATATAGGGTATTTCTTCCCAGCTCTCAGACATCTTGGACAACGTCAACTGTGTCATCAACAGCTTCCAGGAAGAATTAGGATATGATTTAAAAGAAAAGGCAAAACCTGACCAGATGGAGCAAAAGGGCAAGAACAGATTCATCTTACTGGAGAAAATTGCCTCCTTCTCTAAAGATGCTAATACTAAAGAGAAGCACTTGTATGAAATTCTCCGCTGGCTGGGTGACTGGGGTGAGTTTGCAGACTGGCTGCCTGAGGGCGGGCCGCTTCCCCACTGACTTGGTCCCACACTGGCTCTTGGCTCCTCCTTTCCCCACCCCAGGTCAACTCTCACTGGGAGGAAGAAGCAGGGCAGTTGGTGGGTTGCCAAGGGAGCAAAAGACACACTCCAGTGAGATATTCCCTTGCTTCTGTCACGGCAATCATCTCCACTCACCAGAGGGGCAAACATGTAATAGTCCAAAACCTAGTAGATTGTGACATTAGCTGCATGTATGATGAAGCCTGTCATAGGTCCATTCTGACATCTCATCTATCAGCAGGGTGGAAACTAAATTCAAATCCATGCTAGCTATATTTTTAAATTTTCCATACTTATTGAGATGTAATTGACAAATAACATTGTGTAACTTTAGAGTGTACAATGTGATGATTTGATGCATGTATATGTTATGAAATGATTATCACAATAAGGTTAATTAACACATCTGTCACCTTACAAGTTACCCCCCCTCTTTTTTTTTCTGGTGAAGACATTTAAGATCTACTCTCTTAGCAAATTCCAAGTATACAATACAGTATTGTTAGTATAGACACCACATTGTGTATTAGATCCCCAGAACATTTTAATTTTATAACTGAAACTTTGTACCCTTTGGCCAATAGCTCTCCATTTCCCCCACCCCCCCCCCCCCAGCCCTTGGCAACCACTGTACTCTCTGTTTCTGTGAATTCAACTTTGTGTGTGTGTGTGTGTGTGTGTGTGTGTGTGTGTGTGTGTGTCTGTGTTCAGCTTTTTAGATTCCACATATAAGTGAGATCATACAGTGTTTGTTTTTCTGCATCTGACTTATTCCACTTGGCATAATACCCTCAAGGTATATCCCCTTGGTCACAAATGGCAGGATTTCCTTCTTTATTGTGATTTACTAATATTTCATTGTATATACCACATTTTCTTTAACCATTCCTCCACTGACTGACACTTAGCGTGTTTCCACATCTTGGCTTTTGTGAATGATGCTCCAATGAACATGGCCATGTAGATATCTCTTGGAGACAGTGATTCCATTCCCTTTGGATATATACCCAGAAGTGGGATTGCTGTATCATATCACAATTGTATTTTTAATTTTTAGAAGAACCTTCATACTGTTTTCCAAAATGGTTGTACCAATTTATATTCCCACCAGAAGTGCACAGGGGTCCCCTTTACTCCGTGTTCTCATCAACACTTTTTATCTCTTGTCTTTTTCATAATAGCCATCCTATCAGGAATAAGGTAATATCTCATTGTGGTTTTAATTTGTGTTTCCCTGACAACTAGTGATGTTGATCTCCATTACCTGTTGGCTATTTGTACGTCTTCTTTAAAAAACAGATCCTTTGTCTTTTTTTTTTTTTTTTTGCACATACGTATTTAATCACCGTGTTGAAAAGAATTGTAAATATAATCTGGCTTAACGTCCTTAATGTTACAAATGAGAAAATTAAAAATAACAAAATAAGTGCTTCCAAATTGGTGTCATTTTAAATTCATCATCTCTAATGTTAGTGTGCCCTCAAAATATCTCAGGATATTTGTTTTAGTATTTGTCTGGTGCTGTCGGCCCCTGCCTCCTGCTCTCACTCTCTTCAGTGCCACTGACCGTTGTCACATTGACTGAACTTCCTTTCCAACTTCAGGAGACACCACACCCTTGTGGTTAAAATTACTGGCTGTGGAGGAGAGGTGTCTGTCTCCACCATTTAGTAGATGCGTAAAGTCAGGCAAATCATTTAATTTTTCTGGGCTGTCCTTTCCTCATCACTGGGGAGTTGGTCCTGCCCCAGCCAGGCCCACACTGACAGGTGTTTGGAAAAGTGCAGCGACCATGGACACATTTATCAGCACAGTGGGGGACACACATTTGCCTGCTTTCCTAAACTCCAGGGCGATGCTGAGATTTGCACCTTTCATAGGTTTCTCCCCAAGTCGATAGGCTGTCTGATAACTGATTCTGTGCCGTGTACATTTAAACCAGTTCAAAATGTGTCATAGCTAGCACAGTAAATTTGATCAAAGGGATGTGGATATGACTCTTGCACAGTTACAACTAGCTACAAAGTAGCTACAATTAGACAGTTAAATTGCTGTCACTTGTCATGGGACCACTTTCTGGAAGCTGTGTACTTGCATCAAGAAGGAAAAGATCTCTGAGACCAGGCCAGCTTCCTTTTGTCTTTATCACATCTTGTGTGGCCTTTGCCCATTTTTTAAATTGGATTGTTTGTTTTGTTTTGTTTCATTTGCTATTGAGTTGTATGAACTTCTTATTTTGGATATTAACCCTTTATCAGGTATACAGTTTGCAGATATTTTCTCCCATTCTGTAGATTGCCTTTTCATTTTATTGATCCTTTCTTTTACTGTGCAGAAACTATTTAGTTTGATATAGTCCCACTGGTTCATGTTTGCTTCTGTTACCTTTGCTTTTAGTGTCGTACCCAAAAAATCATTGCCAAGACCAATGTCAAGAAGCTTTTTCCCTATGTCTTCTTCTAGGAGTTTTATGGTTTCAGGTCTTACGTTTAAGTCTTTAATCCATTTTGAGTTAATTTTTGTGAGTGGTGTGAGATAGGGGTCCTATTGAAATAGTCTTTCGCATGTGTATGTCCAGGTTGACCAATATCACTGTGAAGAGCCATCCTTTACCCACTGTGTATTCTTGGCTCCCTTGTCAAATACTAATTGTCCATATATGCATAGGTTTATTTCTGGGTTCTCGATTCTGCTCCATTTGTCTACGTATCTGTTTTTATGCCGATATCATATTGTTTTGATTATTATAGCTATGTAATATAGTTTGAAATTGGGTAGTATGATGCCTCCAGCTTTGTTCTTTGTCTCAAGATTGCTCTGGCTATTTGGGGCCTTTTGTGGTTCTATATGAATTTTAGGATTTTTTTTTCTGGTTTTTTTTTTTCTGTGAAAAATGCCATTGGGATTTTGATAGAGATTTCATTGAATCTGTACATGGCTCTAAATGGTAGTATGGACATTTTAAACAATATTGATTCTTCCAATCCACGAAGGTGGAATATCTTTCCATTTATATGTGTCTTCAGTTTCTTCCATCAATGTCTTATAGCTTCCAGTGTAAAGATCCTTCCCTGGTTAAATTTATTGCTAAGTATATTATTGTTTTTGATGCTGTTGTAAATGGGACTGTTTTCTTTCTTTTTCAGATAGTTTATCGTTAGTTTATAGAAATGCAACTGATTTTTGTATGTTGATTTTGTATCCTGCAACTTTACTGAATTTGTTTATTAGCTCTAACAGTTTTTTGATGGACCACACCGGGTGTTTTATAGAAGAATCCATGGGTGATATTCATAGTACTTAATGACCCTTACTGCATGGGCCAAACAACCCTGATGCCAGCTGTAAACAACTGGTATAGCCATTTGAGTGTGGACCAACTATACCCAGTCCTGGACCAGGTGCTGCCCCTGTTAACATCACTGTTGCGCCATCGTGAGACCTTAGGCTGCTATGGGGTTGGGTGGACGCCGCAGTGTTGGAGTGAGATGGTATAGGGATGTGCCCTACCCCCTTCACCCTGCCCTGCCTCCAAGGAGCTCATAGTTCTATGATCCTTCAGCTGCCCCCAAGAACTAAGTAGGCTTTTCACTCCAGTTAATTCATTTAATTGTCCAGATACCAAACTAGGCAATGGGGATAGAGCAATAACAAGGCAGACACATCCCTAGCCTTATAGTTAAACAACAATACTGTTTAACGTCTATTGTACGTTTTTGACACAGCAGGCTTCACGGTAATCATTTCACGTGCATTATCTCATTTAATCCCCACCCAACCCTTTTACAGGCATGGATGCTGAGGCTCAGAGAAGTAAGTGATTTACCCAACATCATACAGTTATTAAGAGGTGAAACTAATCCAACCTCAAAGCTTCCTGCTGGAACCCCTGTGCTATAGGACTACTTGGGGCTCCCTAGAGGACAGATTGCACTCAGTCTGCATCTCCCACTCCCTCTCTAGGTGACAGTCTGACCTATGAGCTCAGGAACAGGAAGTGTAAGGAGGAAGAGGAAGCCCTGGATGAATGGATTGAGGTGATGGAGAAGGTATTACCTCTCTCTCTCATTGCCACCAAAGGAGGCATCGAATCTCTCACTTCCCTTTGTTCCACTCTCATTGAAGGACAAAAGCAAAGGACACAAAGTAGGTTCCAGGAACACCTGGGAGGGGGGGTTGAATGGGGTGGATGCCATCTCAGGAAAAGAGGTCACATGCCAGCACCTGTGGGGTCTTTCTGACTCTCCTCCATAACAAAAGCCTTATCTGAGATGGAGAGGCAATAGCGAAGGGTTGGGGTGTTTAACCCAAGCTGAGCACTGAGCAGTTCTAAGCAATCCCTTGGGGCTAGAGGGAGGGGTAATGGGGAGACAGGTCCCTGTTGGTACTCTCTGGAGCTGTAGCCTCATGCAGGTCCTGAGAATCAAGGCTAGTAGGCCAAAAAGGCTAGAATTTGTAGCTACAGCCCAAAGAACATCTTTTTCTTACTCCTAGCTGTAGAGCCTAGAAGTCTGGCGAGACTCAGCCAGATGCCCTTCCAGGATCTTCTTAATTGTGGCTGCTCCAGGAATGGTCAGTCAACAACATAGTTCAACCTTGAAATTTTACTCCTGTCAACACTAGAAGGAACCTGAGATTATCTAACTCCTCCTACGCTTTGTAGATGAGAACATTAAATCTCAGAGAAGAGAAAGGACTATAAAACAAAACAAAACAAAACAAAGCAAAAATCTGTGGTAAAACCAGACCCCACGCTTAGGTTTTCTGGCTTTTTAATCTTACTCAAGAATATGGGCTTCACAGTCAGATGGACCTGAGGTTGAATCCCATGTGCCAATTTCTGACTGTGTGACTTTGGACAAGTTACTTGATCTTTCTGAACCTCACTTTCCTCATATACAAAATGAGGAGCACCCGCCCACTTGCAGGGTTCCACTGGGTGTAAGTCATCTGGCACCATGCTTAGAACATGCTCAGAGCTTAATAAACAATATGTCACTTTTGTGTTTCACCATTGACTCTCAAGGCCAGACTCCTTATCAATCAAGCAAGATTGATAGTTGGGGAGGGATGAAGCAGGGAAAGGTGGATAAGGAGATAATCTCTCCTACAATCCTTACCATGTTATATCTTGAAGTATAGTAATTTGTATATATTTCATAGCTAGATTATAAACTCCTGGATGGCAAAGACTGTGTCTTATTAGTTTCTTTTTAGGGATTAGTTATTGAACACTTACTAGATACCTGGGACTGTGCTTGCCGCTAAACATGCATAATCTAGTGAAATCTTACAAGTAGATGCTTTGGTTGGTTATCCCCATTTTTTAGAAACAGAGGCACTAAGAAGTTAGGAAACTTGCCTAAAGCAAGTGGTAAGGATGGGATTCAAGTCTAAGTTATCTGATTCCAGAATTCAAGCTCTGAACCATATGACCTCTCTGACAATATTAGCTAAATGCTAGTTTGACTTCAATGCCATTTAATTTCCATATCCCTTTAGCTCCTCACCCAAAGGTAGCCCGTGTTTTTTCTGTTAGTGATGTTCACTGAATGGGCAGATGAATGGATGGTCCAAGATAATCACTCCAGCAGCTCTACATATGGTAGATCAAGGGGCTACAACTGTAATCGTGATCCAGCCCTGAGGAGCTGAGGTCTATGAACGGGTTTGAACATAGTGCACAGTCTGTGTTTATGTGCATTTTTCTGGGGAGAAGGTCCCCTGCTTTCATTGAACTACCAAAGGAGTTCATGACCCCCAAGATGGGAAATGACATTAGTCATTTAAAAACCCAACATATGAACAGTTGCAGAACCATGTGATAAATTCTCTACACAGTCTAATGGTAACAGGAAAGGGAAACAAAACTTCTCAGGTGACCTGGAGTCTAAGTGCCAGGTAGGTTTCCAGAGTTTGGATAGTTGGCAATAGATAGCCAAACGTGGATATTGAGTCTGGGAAGTAGCATGATTAGAAAAGTGACTTTACTCCAGGGAAATACATGAGATCAGAAGTACACTGAATTAGGGGCACCTGGGTGGCTCAGTCGGTCAAGTGTCCGACTTCGGCTCAGGTCATGATCTCGCAGTCCGTGAGTTCGAGCCCTACGTCGGGCTCTGTGCTGACAGCTCGGAGCCTGGAGTTTGCTTCAGATTCTGTGTCTCCCTCTCTCTCTGTCTCTCCCTTGCTTGCACTCTGTTTCTCTCTCTCTCTCTCTCTCAAAAATAAATAAACAATAAATTTTTTTTAATATTTAAAAAAAAGAGGTACACTGAATTGAACTGAACTGAATTGAATAGTTTCAGGCCCATGGGCCCTGCAGGTGCTATGGAGCTGGCTCACCCTGACAGGTAAGCTCTGAGCAAGCTCTGAGCCTGGCAGAGATCTCTCCTGACAACATCTCCCCTGGTCTCACCTGTTGCCTCAGCTCCTTATTCTTGCCAAAGGCGTAAGAGAGTTGGATGGGAATTTGGCCAGGCAGGGTGTGCAGAATCAGTATAATTGTTGGGGCTCACGGGAGCTTGTTGCCTTTGTTCTGTCTCTCCTAGTATCCAAACACACCTTCTGGCAAGGCTGGTGGGAACAGAGACCCCCAAAATCTGCATCCTACCCTCAGCCACTGAGCCCAGAACAGATGCTCCAGGACAGTCATGCTACCTGCACGAAGGTCTCTGAGGTGAAGTCCATGCTGCAGGAGCTCCTGGACTCCACCATGTTCAACCAGGGGGAGGTCAGAGCCATCAGGTACATGTCTGCCATGGTAGAGAACCTCAACAAGGCCTTGACCCTCCAGCACAAAGAGAACAGAAGCCTGGAGACCAAATACAGGAACCTGAAAATAGAGATGACCAAAGAACTTAGCACCCAGAGGCTATACTTCCAGAATTCCCTCCAAGTTCTCCAGAGCAAGAGGGATGCCCTGCTAAAGCAAGTGGAAATTCTAGGGGGGAAATACCATGACCTTCTCCTGATAAAGCATGCCTTAGAGTTCCAGCTAGAGAAGGCTCAGTCTGCTAGAGATCAAGCAGAAGAACCGGCCAAGATCTTGGTTGACTCCCTGGGGCCCCCTGAGAAAGAGACCCTCCCAGAGAAAGAAACAGTCATGAAGGAAACTCAGCAGGAACCCAAGAAGGAGCAGTTGTTTTCACCACTCTCCCCAGGTCCCATGGCCACAGCCTGGGACAGCGGTGCCAGGCCTTCAACATCTCAGCCACTCTCCACCATGACCATGTATTCGAGGATTGCGGATGTGTACAGCACCAAGGACACCGAACATCTTCAGCCCATGATGCTGTCCTCGGCGGATCACAGGTCTCCTAAGATATGGGAAAGACTGGTGGCAGAAAGCCCAGGCCACTTCTTTCACCAAGTGAAAGACCAAAAGGATGTCCAGGAAGCATCCCAGGAGAAGGAAGGACTCCAAATTAAGCCCCACTTGAGGATGCAGCTGTCCCCAGAGAGCTCCAGGAAGGTAGCCTTGGAGAGCAAGGCGGAGCACTGGGAAGAAGAGCTCCGCTGGGAGAGGCAGAGGCAGCAGTGGCTGGAGGAGGAGGAGATGTGGCTGCAGCGTCAGAAGAAGTGGGCCCTGCTGGAGCAGGAACACCGGGAGAAGCTGCAACAGTGGAAGGTGGAGGAGGCGGCGAGGGAGCAGTGGCAGAGGTCGAGCCAGCAAGAAAAGGAGCAAGGGGGCCCATGGAGGGAGCCAGAGCCTCCAGGGGAGGGCACAGACAGGGTGCTCTTCATGACCACCAGGCAGTGGAGGGACTTGGAGAAGGCATCGCTGGCACCTCCCTCAAGCCGGGCCCAGTCTGCTCACCAAGGCAGGAAGCACTTTCCCAGGTCCCCTAATACCCAGCAGCCTGCCCCCAGAAACCAGAGGAGCACGAGTTCAGCCAAGTCTACCCAGAAACCATGGACCTGCCAGGTTCCCACGAAGCCCAAGAAATCGGCCTCCTTTCCTGTCACGGGGACGTCCATCCAAAAGGTGTCCCGGCCTCCTTTGCGTATCTCCTCAGTAACTCTCAAGGGGAAAGTATACCTCATGGATGTGGAGGCACAGAGGAAGAATCTGCAGCTCCTGAGCGAGGAGGCTGACCTGGGGCTGCCCCACTACCTACGCACCAAGGCGCTGGATCTCACCACCACCACCATGGAGCTGAACGTGCTTCGGCTGCAGTGTCTGTGCCATAAGTACATCCGCTACAGACACTTCCAGAGCCTCCGGTAGGTACTCCCTGACACCCACGCCAACTGCAGTGTGTGGGCAGAGACAAAACCCAAAGGGAGAGGAGGAGCACGCAGCAAATGGGAATGGAGACTCACCCCAGACCTGGACAAGGTCCCCTGAGGGAGGGGGCTGGCAAAGGATGTCTGACCTTGGGCCTGGGGTGACCCTGGAGGTGTGGGAGGTTGGGCATTTACACATACACATTGCTCTTTCCCTAGTGGGTTTTTCCTCTGAGGCCACTTCCTTATTTCTTCCTCTCTTCCTATTTCATTGTCCCTAATGCACCTGATATGTTCCCCTGCTGGCCTTATTCTCTCTTTCTGTTTCCAGCCTGGCCCCAAGGCTCCTCACCTGCCACCACCTCCCACCTCTCTGCTCCCTGCTTTTGTGACTCTCAGCAACCTCTGTTTCCCTCCTTGCTGTCAGGAATTACAAACGCAGAGTCAACGTTGGTTACGAGACTTGGGGAACAGGCCCTTTCACCCACTAACTCCCTTACCCCATTTCCCAGACAAGAAGTGACCAACCACATACAAGTTATGCAAGAAACTGAGACTACCTACAAGACCCAGAACCTCTACATCTACCTGGAAAACATTGACCGCCTGCAGAATCTCTGGCTGCAGGCCTGGACAGACAAGCAGAAGGACCTGGAGGAGAAGCGCCGAGAGTGCCTGAGCAGCATGGTGACCATGTTCCCCAAGGTGGGCCTCCCTCATTGGGGGTCAGCACAGCTGGAAGGGATGTGAGCTGGTGGGGTGTAACTGGGGGCAGGGTAGCGGACAGGAAATAAGAGGGCAGGTTAGAGACTCTGAGCCAGGAAGAGGCAAAGGCTGGAGGCTCAAGCATAAGGAAGGGCAGCTTTCTGATTTTTTATATGGGGAGAGTGGGAAAGAGAGGGGCCCTCAAACAGAACTGTAAAAGAAAGACTCTTCTGGAGAGAGAAGGCAGCTGGATCCTGTAGTCCCAACTTTATGCTCAAGTTCTCCCCCCCCCCCCCCACGGGACCCTCTGCCCTGTTCCTGTGTGTTCTAGTTCCTCTACTGACTTAGTCACAGCTGTCCTTTTTACCCACATGCTGGGATCTCACTTTGCCTCTCTCTGTGGATGGTTCCTTTGCTTTCTAGATGCCAGGTCTCCTCTGATCACTTCCTGACCAAGGTTCCTGCCAGGTAAAATCAGTGAAACCCTGGTTGTCTGAAAACGTCTTTACGTAGTACCTTCACTCTTTTTTTCTTTTATGTTTATTTTTTTATTTTTGAGAGAGAGAGGGAGAGAGAACATGTGCACATGAGTGGGAGAGGGGTCAGAGAGAAAGGGAGACACAGAATCTGAAGCAGGCTCCAGGCTCTGGGCTGTCAGCACAGAGGCTCGAACCCATGAACCACGAGATCATGACCTGAGCTGAAGTCAGATGCTTAACCAACTGAGCCACCTAGGTGCCCCTAGTACCTTCTTAATTGACAGTTGGCCTGGATATGGAAGTCTAGGTTAGAATGCATTTTCCCTCTCATTTTTGACAGCACTTCTCATTGCCTTCTGGGTTTTGGTGTTGCTGTTGACAGTACAAAGTCACTCTGAGGCCTGATCTGTGGGTCTGCACTGTTTTTACTCTCTGAGGGCTAGATTCAGTTTCCCCTGCTAGCAGGGTCAGAGAAGTAGCAAGTGCTGACATGGTCCACAGAGGACTAGCTGACCTCCCAGGGAATTAGAAAATCATAGCATTGGCTCAGAATCCATGGGGAATCCCCCCAAGTCTGGGGGAAGCCGTGTGCTGAGGGACTTAGTGTAAGTGCCTGTGTCAGGCAGTTGGAGAAGCCTTGGTCATGGGGCCATCTCCCAACTCAGTTTCCTATCACTTTGTACTAGTCCCAATCATCTCCTGTAGGTATCTTCACTTGTTAAGTTGTAGGTGTCTTGACCTGTTAACAACGGACTATATGACAATTCTTTGGGTGGCTAGAAGGGTTTCCCTAGCTCCTTACCCAGTGCCAGGGCAGAGGCTGGATACAAAAATACCCAGAGCATTCTAGGCACAATTTGGCCTCATGTTGTGAATCCTGAGTGCTCTCTCGAGTTCCAGCTGCTCTGGCTTCCTTTACATTTTTCTTGCTGTTTTGCTCATTGTCCAGATTCTCCACAACAAAGGAGAAAACAGGAACTAACCTAGCAAATAATAATTCAAGGAATTTTTAGGAAATTTGATACTTGGGGGTTCTAGGGCTCTCTGATTGGAGGCATTCCCTGGGCCTTACCTTCTCTTCTTAGCCCTGAGTCAGGCTATGCCTCCTTCTGCTCTAGAGAGGGGATAAATTCCTGTCTCCTTGATGCCTCTCTGCTGGTGTCCCTAGCTCCAGCTGGAGTGGAACGTTCGTCTGCACATCCCTGTGGTCACCTCCACAAAGCCGAGGAAAAACAAGCCACCCACATCCTCTCTCCGGCACACGCACTCATGTGGCCCCTCCTGCAGGCAGCCTCCTGGGCACTTTCCATGCAAGCACTGGAAATGTGAGCCCCTGTGCATGGCTCGGTAGGTGCAGGGAAGCAGGTAGGCAGCCAGCTGGATGGGTGGGGAGATAGAGCAAGCTGGGGTGGCCAGACTGGGGAGACTGGGAGCTTGGTGAAGGCATAGGCAGGCAGAGTTCACCTCATGAGTTGTAAGATGCCTGCCTTCTCAGCTGCCTTGCTCAGTTCTAGCCATTGGCCCAGATGGATGGGCTCAGGAGCCAGCCCGATCCAGATAGGTTTCACATTGCAACTGAAAGACTCTGAGGACCCACATCTGAGAGCCTACAACCATTTCTGCCCTGAACATTGTTGGTCCAGCACCTGCCATTAGCCTCTCCATATAAATAAGCCTGATCCTTCCCACCGTGTGACCCCACCACCCAGGCTCAGAAAGAGATACCATGAGCCTCTGGGAAGTCAAGAAGACCCACATCCTCACCTAGTATGGCCCAGTGCAGAGCAGCCCCGAGGCATGTGCCTAGAAGAACAGAGGCTATCCCAGCACCCCTTCAGCAGCTCCTCAGCCAAAGGAGCCCCAGGGAGGTGAGGCTTAGAGTTAAGGGGAAGAGA
The DNA here is from genome assembly GCF_022079265.1 of Lynx rufus. Classification (NCBI taxonomy): domain Eukaryota; kingdom Metazoa; phylum Chordata; class Mammalia; order Carnivora; family Felidae; genus Lynx; species Lynx rufus. The sequence continues at coordinate 76,451,650 of NW_025814889.1, read as the reverse complement.
GGTGACAGGATGGTGATAACAACTATTTGAGAGGGAAAGAAAACAAGTCCTGACGTTTTGGGCCTTATGGCTTTGGAGAGCTTGTTGTTTCTCAGTCTCCCTCTGTGTGTCTAACCCTTTATCTCTTTCTACACTTTCAACCTCCACACCCCAGACAACAGGATAACCAGATAGAAGCCATCTGGAAGACTGATGTGGCCTCCTCCAGTCACCCAATAGAAAAGAAGACTCCCCCCGGCCTGCCCTGGGACCAGCTAGGGGGGTGCCCAGACATTCCCCGGCTATTGACCTTGGATGTGCATTCCTCCTACCACAAAAGCTTGAGGTCCCTCAAGGCCCGGTAAGGTACAAGGTTGGATAGTTAATCTGGATTTGGAGAAACCTTCCCACCAAGGTCAGGGGCCAGAGTACACACTGACTCTGTCCAACCACCCAAGAGATCTCTTTCCAGACATTCATAACAACCTCATTTATTGTACCACATCAGACAGAGAGATGCTTACCTGCCTCATTGGCCATCAGCTTGGGTCCCCATGCCACCATTCTAGTTTTCTCAGAGGACTTTATGTAGTGTCTCAGAAGATCGCTACGCAAGTTTTTTGAGCTGCATGTGAGTTTGTTGTTTTTTGAGCTGCATGTGAGTTGCTCAGGATGTGAATCTTGTCCTAGGCCTGAAGGTTGTTCTCAAGGAGAGCCAGGTAGAGGAATGGAGAGATGAAGGAGACCAAGAATCACGTGATGAACCTGAGACTCAGGCCTGGGCCTGTGTTTGGCATTCTCATTTCTTTACTGCCTTGGAGAATAGTTCGCAGGAACAGCAGCTGAGAGGAAGAGGCAGGACTCAGTAGGCCAACAAGAGGCTATTCCAGTTAGGAAAGTTCTGTTGAAGACTTAAGGCTCTTTCAAGGAGCGTTTTTAGATTTTTGCAGCAATCCCTGCTGCCTCTTATGGCCCTGGCCCTGCCCCAATTAAAGATCTCTGACAGGGAGAGGGTACTGATGGCTGCCAGTCTAGATCTAACCAGAATTAAGGCTGTAAGATGCTGGTGCTGCCCCGTCCTCCAGACAGTGACTTAGGTGAGACAGGGTGGCATGGTAGCATCAAAGAAGGCTGGTCCTTGGCTCTGCTTCTGCTCTGAAGTGGTCTGAGAGTCCCAGCTGGTACATAGATACCTGGTTTTCAGTTCCTGGAGAATTGCTAAGAGGTGTGTGTGCATCTGTGTGTGTGTATGTGTGTGTGGTGTTGAGCTGGATAAAGCAAACAAAATTGATTGAGAGCAACCAAAACAACACTGTGGCAGAACTCAGTAACCAGAGGTCAACTGGGGCCCCGCCCCACTAAGATTTGGCTAAACTTGCCCAAGGTCCCCTACAGTAGATCTCTCGTCCCCGAGCTCCTCCTCTCTCTGCATCCCAGCTAGTGCCTGGGCTTTGCTTGGCATCTGTTTGAATCTGAGGCCCCAACCCTTTTGTTCTTCCCCACACATAATATGGGTACATAAATATCGAGAATACGCACTCCACTCAACCCCAAGCCTTTCATGATATTAGTATCTTTTTGAAAATTTAAGAGGATGTTGGGGAAAGGGATTCAGAATGAAAAGCACCAAACAACAGCGTCTTTCTTCCCCTCTCTCTCTGGCATAACATGCAAAACTCAAAAACTCCTTCCTGTCTCATGCAGAGCTGTTCCACCCACACCCAGGCCTCCACTGGGATCTCAGCTTCAGGCTTAAGCACTTATCAAAATATTGTTCCCAACAAAGACAGCTTCCCCTTTCTAGGGGAATTTAGGTGAATACAATTTTCTTCCCCCCCGCCCCGCCCCCCGCTTTTTTTTTTTTTAACTCCATACAAGTTCATTCAGTTTATCATACTATCAGGTGTAGAGACAAAACCCTGTTTCATCTGTCTTCTTGATCCGCATCCCAGGTTGGCACTGCCTACCTGCGTGTCAGGCTGGTCCTGGATGGTTCAGTGTGGGAGCTCGCCATGTTGTCTTGGGACCCCGTTGTCATAACGTGGGAATCTGCCACTCTCTGATGAAAGTTCTCTGCCGCTGTCCAGGCTCCTGCTGCCTCAGGGATGGTGGCCATCCTGCTCTCTTTGTGAGTGCTCCGTGCATGTGGCCTCTGGAGACATACTCTGTTTCCATTCCCAGAGTGTACCTTCTCTTTGACCGCCTGCCCCTACCTCATCACAGATGCTCACATCCACCTGCTGTGTGGTCTCAGGTCACTCACTTCTTTGTGATCCTGCCAGCCTCACCAGCTCCCCTGGCCCAGGTCACACCACCATCTGGTTTCCTAACTAGGACCAACTACATGCTGCCTGCCTGGAATGGACAGCCTGTCTCATCTATAGGCCACTGGGTGGCCTCTCAGAATATGGGGAAGGGCTATTCATCTTCTCTCTATGGTTTGGGACACTAGAAAGGCCATGTCCCTCAAAAGCCAGGAGACCCCCTTCTGCAAGAGCTTTCTCTGCTTTGTCTTACAAGCATCTCCTCTGGGCTCTGACAGGTAAGACAGCTGTGTGCCTGCATATACCAAACACTGTCTGCAGTTGGAGAAGGATCTTAATCCTGACTCTAACTGCCCGGCCCTCTGTTGCTCACGGCCTATTCCTGCACAGCTAACATACACGGTGATTCACATGCATGGCCAAGATGCAGTGAGCACAGACTCGCACAGATCTCCAACATGCTGCAGACAGAGGAGAGAGCTTATTAAAACTTGGTTTCTGGGAAGGAGATTAGACGGGAGTGGAGAGGAAGGAACATGGATAGGAAGGAGCAGGGAAGAATGAAGGGAGGGAAGAGGAAATTTTCTGTGATATGAGACAAGAGGCAGGTCACAAGAAGAGAAGCAGAGCCCCTGGGATGTGACAGGGAGGTTATGTTAAGCAGTTCCGCATCCAGGTCAAGTCCGGATGCAGCTCTGGACTGTCTCCCAGAGCTGACTAGGGAAGCTCTTGGGTGGGCCAGGTGGGCACACACATCCTGGGGCCTTGTCTCAGCTGCTCTCCAACCCATAATTGAATTAACTCTTTCAGTGTCTTGGCAACCAAAAGAAACGAATCCCGGGAAGCCCCAGATGAGTCAGCTGAGCTTGTTTGTAAAAAGTCAAATGAGTCTTTCCCTGGAACCGTAAAGCCAGAAGGATCAAGACAGTCTCAGTCCCCACTCCATCCATTAGTCAGTGATTCTCAAACTTCAGGGTGACTGAAAATCACATGGGAACTTGTTTCAAATGCAGGTTCCCAGCTAGTGTTTTTAAACAAACATCCTGGGCATTGCTAAATAGTCCTAGAACTTTGAGAAACACCACTTCCCTCCTTCAGTCCCCAAACTGTACATTTTTAATAAAATAGAGGTGTGTTTCTTTTTAAAACTTTTTGTGTTGTTGCTGAAACCCACACTGAACTCAGTTTTGGAACCGGATCTGTGACCATCTGGCCCCTGACCTGGACGCCAATCAGGGAGGATTCCCCAAGTGTCACCTCTGCCCTTTGGGAGCCAGCAAGCCAGGGCGGCCACGATTAGTGCCCGGCACGCAGTAGGCACCAGTAATTTTTCAATTCATCAGAGACATGGACAAATAAGTAACTGATGTGCTGATGATTAGCAGGAAGGCTCAGAAGATAAGACCAAAAGGAAGTATCAAGTACCAGTCAGAGCCAGGTGTCACTGGGTAGGAGGCAAAGGCAGATATGTCTCAGAGGAGTAAGGACAAAGGTGGAAGAAATGAAGACCTAGAGGTTCCACCTCTAGATGGTGTGGTCTAAGGAGGCCATCTCTGGCAACTCTTCAATTCAAGCAGTTACAACACTGCTTTCGTGAATTGATTCAGCTCATGAGCACTGCTGTCCACCCTACTCCCCTCTAGCACACAGCCATCTGCCTCATCTACCACTTGGCCTTCAGCCTCCCACTTTCCTCCACTGGCCCAGACACACCTGGCCTGGGGACATTGTCTAGGAAGTGACCCTGTCCTCAGAGAACCCGCAACCCAGTGATTCTGTTTATCAGGATTGGTGCCCATGCGTGCTTCCATCCAAGGTGAAGACTCGGAAAAGAAGAGGAAGATGTGGGATGTGAAAAGCTGGCCTTTAGATGATGTGAGAGTAGAAATGACTGCTGAGCCATGGCTTAACATAGGGCAAGGATGCCTGGTTGGGGAGGAAGGGGAGAGGCATTCCTGCTGCAGGTCTTAACACAGGACAACTGTGACAGCCAACAGCCGCTCCTGGCCTTTCAGGTCTCGAGCTTATTCTTTCTTTGGAGGCCTCACCCAAATTGTATCCTACATAATAAAATGCCCTAACACTAAATACAACACTTTAAATAATTTGAAAGGATTTATGTGACTCTACCTTGGAAATAACTGGCCATGAGGGTTTTTTTTAATCTTTTATTTTATTATTTTTGAGAGAGAGAGAGAGAGAGACAGAATGAGAGCAGGGGAGGAACAGAGACAGAGGGAGACGCAGACTCCGAAGCAGGCTTCAGGCTCCAAGCTGTCAGCACAGAGCCCGACGAGGGGCTCGAACCTATGAACCATGAGACCATGACCTGAGCCGAAGTTGGACACAACCAACTGAGCCACCCAGGCGCCCCTTTTTTTTAATTTTTTTTTAATCTTCTGAGTTTTTTTTTTTAAACATGTCTTTGTGACTTCTCAACGATCATCATGCATATGAGGTGCCTGGGTGGCTCAGTCAGTTAAGTGTCCGACTCTTGATTTCAGCTCAGGTCATGATCTCATGGTTTGTGAAATCGAGCCCTGTGTTGGGCTGAATGCTGACAGAGCAAGGCCTGCTTGGGATTCTCTCTCTCTCCAAGTAAATAAATAAACATTTATAAAACATCATCATGCATAGAGATGAAATCTAACAAATTTTGTAAATGTAATGAAAATATTTTAATATTAAATTTGACAGTGTAATGAAACTGACAATGTTATGTTTTGTAAACAACTACATATTAATTTTTTTACATTTTTGTATTTTGATGGCAATGATATCTTAAAGGTTTTGTACATTTTCATAGGCTCTTGGCATTGTGCTTAAGGGGCCTAGTGGCTATACCTGCTCTAGTGATGAAGGACTTTGACTTTCCGGACATCCTCTAGCAAGCTCTCTCGCAAGCAAGCAAAGTGTCTGACTGATTCTTCTGCTTTGTCAATGGTGTCATCCCCTTGAGGACAAAGAGGGCCTGGATTGTCCCAATCTGTGAAGCCAAGAGATTTGGACACCAAGGAGATATGTTTCTATCTATGTCTCTTTATTATGATATATGATATCACAAACCATGAAATCATGACCTAACTGACTGAGCCACCCAGGCATGCCCTATGCATGATGATTGTTGAGAAGTCATAGTCAAAGACATGTTAAAAAAAACTCATGGCCAGTTATTTTCAAGGCAGAGTTATATAAATCCTTTCAAATTATTTAAAGCACTATATATGGTGGCTTTCCAGGGATGAGGTTTTTGATATTACATGAGTCTCATTTTTTTTTTTTCAGAGCAAAGTTGATGTATTTAGTCAAATAAGATATTGCCTCCACCCCCAAAAAATCTCCAGGAACCCAAGGCATGGGAAGGAATACTTCTTGGCATATTTCTTCGAGTCAGATTTAGGGGTTGGCCATAGCTCTGCTTGCATGGCCATGGCCTTGGGGACCTCAAAGATGATGAACCAACACTAATGTGGAGAAGGGGACATGAGGAAAGGGTTTACTTTAAGCCTTAAGTGTGACCTTCAAGGAGGTGTGGGTAAAGTGGAAAGGACAAAAACCTTTTGAAGACAACCCAGCCAAAGAGCTAGGGAGGGAAAAGCCATGCAGGGTCTTGTCTTCCATGTACAGGGGAGGCCAACTTGGTAAGCCAGAAAAAGGATGAGCATGACTGACTCCATGATTGGAGGAGTCATCTTCAAAAAAAAATTAAAAATAAATACAGTAGAGCATGGCTAACATGTAACTATCAATGAGGACTTTGAAATAGCTATATTTACCATAAAGAAACTAGTCTAGTGGAAAAGGTGGACAATATGTGTAACAGTTGGGGAATTTGAGTAAAGAGTAGGAAATTGTAAAAATGAATGGAAAAATGGAAATGCTAGAAGTGAAAATCTTAATATCAGAGATGAGGAATTCCTTCAACAGGTTTATCAATAAACTGGACAAAAGCAGAGGGAAAAAAAACAAACCTGTGAACTTGGAGCTAGCTCAGTAAAAATGAACCAAACTGTATCACAAAAGTAAAAGCAAACAAACAATTAAGCAAACCCAAAACTAAGCACCGAGACATATGGCACAATGACAAATGATCTAACACGTATGTAATGGAAATCTCAGAAGAAGAGGGGAGACAGAATGGGGCAGAAGAAATATTTGAAGAGATAATCACTCAGAATCTCCCAAATTCACGAAAGACAAAAACCACAGATCCAAGAAGCTCAGAGGACCCCAAACAAGATAAATGGGAAGAAAAACACACCTAAGCATAGCATAGTCCCAACTGTTGAAACGAAAGATAAAAGAACATCCTGAAAGTAGCCAGAAAGAAGAAAAAATTACATAAAGAAGCAAGAAGCAGTCTTCTTAGAAACTCAGCAGGGTGCCTGGGTAGCTCAGTCTGGTGTCTGACTCTTGGTTTTAGCTCAGGTCATGGTCTCGCAGTTCATGGGTTCAAGCCCTGAGTTGGGCTTTGCGCTGACAGTGCGGAGCCTGCTTGGGATTCTCTCTCTTTCTCTCTGCCCCTCCCACACTCTCTTTCTCTCTCAAAATGAATTAATTAACAAAGAAAAGAAAGAAAAAATAAACTCAACCAGATGGTTCCTGAGGCCCAGCTCTATCCCTGCCATATAGGTCCACAAGATAAACCCAGTAACATTCCAGAATATTCTCCCATCTGGGGGGCTGATATGAGCTTGGGCAGATTTCTGTTACCTGCAAAAACAACAGTGGGGTGCAGCCGAGCAGTGGCTCAGCTAAGCAGCAGCCTGCAGGGCACTGGCTCTCCAGTTCACCACCTGCAGCCCCACCACCACCACCCCATGCCACACCCAGCCCCTTTCTCTACACACACCCCACCCTGAACTGGCTGTGGCCACATCACCCCTCAAATACTATTTATTGGCTGTGAGTTGGAAGGAGGCAGAGTAGGGAGAGGCTAGACATACTAGTAGACTGGCCTCGACGCCCATCGAGGTAGGCCCTGGGATCCGAATGTTGCTCCAAAGCCTTTCCCCAGGCGTGACCAGCCTGGAACAACCAAAGCCTGAGTCCAGTTGGGACACCTGTCAGGACTTTGCTGAGTGGATGGTCACTGCCATTGGTGGCAAAGTCTGTGAGAGGCAGCCAGTTGCCATAATTCAGAGTTGCCATGTGGTCAAGAAGATTCAGGTTTCCTCCCCCACGACCCATGTTCAGAGAGTCCCTGTGTTGGCTTCTGTGTGGCCTCACTTTCCAGAAGAGTTCCTTTGCTGCAGGAGCCACAAGGAGGCAGCAAAGAGCTTGTTTCAGGGCCTCAGCTGGCCTGGAGAATCAGAGGGGTTGAATTTAAAATCTGGGCACTGCTGAAAGACGGACACAGCTGAAAGTGGTGGGCTTTCCCTGAGACAGTACTCGGCTGAGTGTGGAAAGCAAGTATGGCAAAGGTAGGGGAAAGACAAGAGATTCCTGACTCCTCCCTGGACATCTGGATCCTGCAGACAATTCCTGGTTGCCAGGGTCCTCTCTCCCTCAGTCAGGGCCACTTCATCCTCCCTTGACCACCCCAGCAGGGGCCTCAGCTCTGCAGTTCAGAGTGCTGTCTTTGCAAATGATTCTTCAGGCAACTGGTTTTTAGGAACTCTGCCAGGAGGCCCTACTTGAGACTTCCTCAAACATGCATTATGTCCTCATTCATTCATTCATTCAACAAATATCTATTGGGCACCTAATACTGGGCACGATTCTAGGCATTAGGGATACAGTACTGAAGAAAATCGATTTTTTAAAGTGCTTTCATGGAGCTTACGTTCTTTTGGAGGAAACCAGATAAGAAATTAGAACTAAAATACACCGAATGTTAGATGGTAAAAGATGCCATGGAGAGACACAAATTTCAGAAGAGGGTAAGGTACCAGAATACAGGGGTTACAATTTAAAATAGGTCACGTCGGGGCGCCTGGGTGGCTCAGTCAGTTGAGTGTCCAACTCTTGATTTCGGCTCAGGTCATGATCTCAGAGTTTCATGAGTTTGAGCCCTATGTTGGGCTCCGCACTGACAGTGCGGAGCCTGCTTGGGATTCTCTGTCTCCATCTCTCTCTCCCTCTCTCTCTCTACCCCTCCCCCACTCATGCTATCTCTGTCTCTCTCAAAAAATAAACTTAAAAAAATAAAATATGTCATATCAGGCCTCCCTGAGGTGACATTTGAGTAGTCTTGAGGAGGTGAGAAGTGAGCCATGGGGTAAGAGCATACCGGGCAAGGGAACAGCTGAGGTAGGAGCATGCTTGGCAAACTCCAGAAGCAGCAAGTCTCCAGTGTGTCTGGCACCAGGTGAGTGAGTGGGAGAAGAGAAGGAATGATGAGGGAGAGGTGACCGGGGGACAGATCAGTGCCTTGCAGGCCACAGTAAGGACTTCCCTTTTACTCCGGTTGAATAGGAGCCATGTTTACGTTGAAAATGGAAACCATTGCAGAATTTTGAGAAGATGAAGGACATAATCTGAGCGACACCTCAAGAGCATTGCTCTGGGACACCTGAAACTAACGTAATATTATGTGTCAACTGTACTTCAATTAAAACAAACTGGAAGGGCACCCGGGTGGCTCTGTGGGTTAAGCGTCTGACTTCAGCTCAGGTCATGATCTTGAGGTTCATGAGTTTGAGCCCTGCATTGGGCTTTTTGCTGTCAGCATGGAGCCGGCTTGGGATCCCCTGTTCCCCTCTCTCTCTGCCCCACCCTGTTTGCACTCTGTCTCTCTCACAAATAAATAAACTTAAAAAAAAACTGGAAAAAAGAAAAGAGCATCGCTCTGGCTGCAGTGATGAGAACAGACTGAAGGCTGGGAGGCGGAGGCAGGGAGACCAGTTGGAAGCTATTAACAATTTCCATCCCATTCAGGAAAGGTTAGTAAGGGAGCTCAAATGCCCTCCTCCAGTGAAGTCCCCCCCAATCTTCCCTAAGATCCCCCCCCTTCTCTTGGGACCTCTCTCCACCCTCTGTTCATGCATCGCCCAGCCTTGGCCAACCTTGCCTTTGTTCTAGGATTAGTGCTAGGCCTGTCCTCAGCCCCCCTAGACCTCAGACTCTTTAGGAGCAGATGTCCAGTTGCTTTGACAGCTGTAGCTTCTCCCGGCACAGAGTGCTGTACACACAGAAACCAAGTCAGACTTTCCCTAAGGAATGAGTTATCCCATCCCTCATTAGTTGAGCTGCCTGCTCTTGCCTCAGAAGCTTCTTCTGGGCTGTATTTCAGCCTGGAGAGCCACATCTCTCTGTATGAAACACTTTACCACTATAACAGCCCTAATTCTGTCTGTCGGCCACCTTCACAGTCCCTCAGTCGTGCCATGTTTACACGCCACCCTTGTCACTGCCCTGCAAAGACAGGCTCTCAAAGCTGGCAGAAAGCACATGCGAAATATTGTTTGCCAAAGCCATTGGCTTCTCTGGAGGCTTTTGAGAGCAAATTAAATGAGTACTTATTGAGTCCTTAAACATGTATTGAACACCTACTGTGGGGCTGTGTTCTGCACTAGGCAGTGAGGGTATAAAAGTGAATAAAACAAGCTTCCAAGGATCTTACTGCAAACACAGAGTAAAGGCCATATGCAAAGCACAGTGCTAAAATAAAGACAACTGCGTCCTTGTACTGCACCAAGGACTCCCCATCCACTCATCCGTCTATCACTCACTTAGCAGTTACTTACTGAGTGCACTGAGTGCAATGTGCATTACACTGGATGTGTGATGATGGCATTGAGACACAATCCCTCCTCACACTCTGATGTGGAAACAGCAAATAGTGGGGAGCTGGCATATGCAACAAACACAGTTCAGGGTAAGTGATGTTGTATAGGTACAAAGTAAAATGGAGAACAGGGGAAGGAGATGTTCTTTGCAGTGAGGGTCTGGAAAGGCCTTCTGGGCTAAGTGGGTTTTCAATAGAATGTTGAAGGATGGGTAGAACTATCATAGGTGGGAGGAGTGGAATCAGAGGAATCCAAAGGAATAGAACACTATGAGCTTAGACCCTGTTTATGGGCCAGAAAGTGGTCCCTGTGGTTGTGGTTCATTGGGTAGAGCCAGGTATTGTAGGAGCTGAGCTGGACTGGAATTGGGTTTGGATGGGCTTGAAGGCCAAGCTGATGATTTTCAAGAAAAGGAGTGGTAGTTCTAGATCTTGCTTTAGAGAGGCAGTTGTGGCAATGCAGAGACATTAGAGAATGAAATCAATTCGAGGAGCAACAATGAAGGCTTGAACCAAAGTAGTATAAAGAACCAGCTTTGGGGCACCTGGGTGGCTCAGTCAGTTAAACATCGCACTCTTTTTTTTTTTTTTTTAATTTTTTTTCAACGTTTATTTATTTTTGGGACAGAGGGAGACAGAGCATGAACGGGGGAGGGGCAGAGAGAGAGGGAGACACAGAATCGGAAACAGGCTCCAGGCTCTGAGCCATCAGCCCAGAGCCCGACGTGGGGCTCGAACTCACGGACCGGGAGATCGTGACCTGGCTGAAGTCGGACGCTCAACCGACTGCGCCACCCAGGCGCCCCAAACATCGCACTCTTGATTTTGGCTCAGGTCATGATCTCACCGTTGTGAGTTCAAGCCCTGTCAGGCACAGAGCCTGCTTGGGATTCTCTCTCTCCCTCTTGCTCTGCCCCTTCTCCCTTGCTCGAACTCTCTCTCTCTCAAAACAAACATTAAAAAAAAAAAAAAAGGAACCAGCTTTGATTGAATTTATATATTCATGCCCTTGTTTGTTCACAAACAATTATGTACAAAACCTTGTATTGATTGAAGATAGGGATGGAGCAGACAGGGAGGAAAGAAAGAAAAATAAAACCCAGTTTTATTTCCTCAAGGATATTATAATGAAGTGAGAGACACAGACCACTAAAAGTCTACTGCAGTGGGGTACCTGGGTGGCTCCGTCCGTTAAGTGTCCAACTCTTGATCTTGGCTCAGGTCATCATCTCACAGTTCATGGGATTGAGCCCCATATTGGGCTCTGCACTAACAGCACAGAGCCCACTTGGGATTTTCTCTCTCCCACTCTCTCTTCCCCCCTTCCCCCACTTGCACACACACTCTCTTAAAATAATAATTTAAAAAACCCAGGAATTAAAAAAAAATGCTATTACATTCTTTCCTTGACTTCTGTCATGTGATATTTGGTTTCCCTCCTATGTTCCCTGTACTCTTTTGGCTCCTCAAGAAGTTCATTATCTTCAACCAGTGTATTCTGTGGGTTGCACCAGTGCCTGGACTCTCTCCTCTCTTCGTGCCGTATGATGTCCCCAAATGACTTCATCCTCCCCTATGGCTTTGAACATCAGCTATATGATAATGACTCCCAAATTTATCCCTAATCCCCTTCTCTCCTGAGTCATAGAGCTGTATATCCAGACACCCATCTGAATGTGTCAACTGGTTGCCCACTGGCACCTCTAGCCCAATTCATCCAAATAAAACTCATCTTTCCTTCTCACTCAAACCAACTTCTCCACTTGCACTCCCTGTCTCAAAGTATAATCATCATTCTCCTTCTACTGCCAAAGCTGGAGACCAGGGATCCGTGCCTCATCTCTTGCACCTCTACACCCAGTTTATCCCCAAGCTGTATCCAGTCTACATTTTGTGTGTCTTAGATGACCACCCTAATTTAGCCACTGACTGACCTCCCTGTCTGTAGTTTTACTGTTTCAATTTATGTTCCATACTAGGCCAGAGAGATCTTTCTCAAATCCAGATCTCATACCATACCCCCTGCATAAAAACTCTTTAATGGCTCTTCATGAGTTTAATCATGACCTGTAAAGATTTTTGTGACAGCTCTTCAGCCTAGCTGTATGGTAGTCCATTGTATGGATGGACCACAACTTCTTTAACTAGTCTTCTAGTGACAGATGTTTGAGTTGTTTGCAAATTTTTGCTACTATAAACAATGCTATAGTTAATAACTTTGTATATACTTTATCTTGCATGTGTGCAAGTATGTTGGATCTGAAATCATATGCATTTTTAATCTTGACAAATATTAACAATTTACAGTTCCTCCAGTAACATATAAGAGGGCCTATTTTTCCACAACCGTGCCAAGGGTATACAGTCAAATGTTTGGATTGTTTGCCAAAAATAATATCTAAGTGTAGTTTCAACTTTCTTGTGAGTAAGCTTGAGTATTTTTTCATATGTCCAAGAGCCATTTATCTTTCCTTTTATGTTGCTCGTCCCATTTTCTTATTGGATTTTTGTATTTTTTTATATTGATTTGAGGGGATTTTGTATATATTAAGCACATTAGTCCCTTTGTCTGTGAGATGAGTTGCAAATATTTCCCTCCGTGTACCATTTGTGTTTGTTCATGGTGGTTTTTTTGCTCTGCAGAAATTATAGATTTTCTTGTTGACTGAACTTGTCCTTTTTTTATGCTTTGGGAAATTTTGTGCTCTTCTGACAAATGCTTTCTCCACTGTGACATTATACATTTATGGTTGTATCCTTTTACATTTATTTAAACACAATTGATTCACATGGATTTATTTTTAGGGTAAAGAACAAGCCAGAGATACCATATTATTTTTTTTCAGGCAGTTACACAATTGTCTTAATACCACTTATTGTATAATCCATTTTTCCCTACTGATAGATGATGCTACCTTCATCGCACACTAACATTTTAAATGTTGAGTCCATTTCTGGATTCGCTATTTGGTTCTCTTGATCAAGTTGCCTGTGTATGTGCTAGTGTCCCCTGGGTTTCATTACTTTAATTATTGTAGCATTTAATGGTTTTATATCTGGTAGAACTATTTCTCTCACTAACCTTCTTTCTCAGAATGTTCATGGCTATTCTTGATGCAGAAATTTCCCTGTGAACTTTATATTCAGATTATGTCGTCTGTTGGTATTTTTATTAGGTTGTGTGAAATTTATAGATTAATTTATGGAGAGCTGACATCTTTATGATAGTGAGTCTTTCTACCCAAAAATAGAATATGACTTTTCATTTTTTCAAGCCTCCTTTTGTGTTATTTGATAGCATTTTAGTATTGAGCGCCTGGACCTAGTACATTCGTTAAGATTACTCTTGGTTAGTTTACTTTGTTGTTGCTATTGTAAATGATATATTTTATTCCCCTATATTTTCTAACTGGCTGTTGTTCACTGGCTTTTTGTATATTAACTTGTGCCCACTTTGCCAAAATGTCTCATTTGTATTAGTTTTGCAGTTGATGTCCTTGATTTTCCAGGTAGGCTATCATTTCATAAATAAATAATGATAATTTTACCTCTTTTCCAGTTGATCAACCTTATTCCTTTCTTTTCTGCAATTAAGTAGGCTAGTACTTCCAAAGCAATACTAAAAGAAAAATAGTCACAGGGGCCATCCTTATGGAATACCTAACTTTAATGAGAATAATTTAGGTTTCCTGATTAATTGTGACTCTGGCTTTTGGACGGCGATGTGTAAACTTTGTCACGTTTGTGAAGTTGGGTGTTTCATCATTTTTCTGTGGTTCTCTATCCTGAAGACTGCTGTTTCGGGAGGCTCCAGGCTGTGTGTAAGGCTCTTCCTCTGCAGACAGTTTCTCCTCCCTTGGAGAAAAAAAAAACATGTACAGATATCAAGTATATGTTAACTTAAAATGCATTGCGAACCCAAAGATAACTTTGTAGTGGTCAACAGCTTTATTAAACTTGACTTCCTAAGATGGTATAGTTGAGCCAATAGCAGATCCTGCATCTTCTGGCTGAGCGCCCAGAGGTAACAGCCTTAGGTGAGAGGGAATCTTCTCTAGTGGACAAGAGTCGGGATGGGCTATGCTATCAGTTTGGGCCCTACACTCTGATAACCTGGCAGGTGACACTAAGACCCAGGCCCTAAGAACAGTACCAACAGCTAACATTTTTGAACACTTGCTACTTGTTTAAATAGTGAGTGATTTACTCCTCAGAACCATCCTACAAAGTGGGTACTATTATTTCTCAAAAGATGATGAAACTGAGGCAAAGAAATGTAACTTGCTCAAGGTCACAGGTCAGTAGGTGATACAGCTAAGGTTTAAAATCAGGCTGTTCGACTCCAGAGCCTATGTTCTTAACCACCATAGTCTAATTCCCAGGAGGAGCAGCCTGGAGCCCTGAGCAGCTGAACACAGATCTAGGAGAAATCATGAGTATGGTCTCCATTGTAAACCACACCCATCCCAGGGAAAGAGGGCCACACTGTGAAAGACTATTCTGGAGCCAGGATGGTTAACTGAAGCAGGATGATTGGTGCCCTTGCTAGCTTTTCCTTTTATCCACACTCTTCTTTCTTTTTGTCCCCTTTTCTGGCTCCTCCTCTACCTAACCTTAAACATTGGAGTGCCCCAGGCACTGGCTTTGGACCTTCCTCACTCTCTGTCTATACTCTTCCCTAGACACTGGCATCTACATCTTCATGATAATGTTTCCTTTGTGTGTAGCTCCAGGGTAGGACTTCTTGCCTGACTGGACTAGTGTGTCCACCTCTCCTCTCAACACTTCACCCAAATACCTCCCAGGCATCTCAAACTTAACATGTCTGAACAGAACCCTTCTTGTCTACCCCTACACGAACCTCCTCCTCCTCCCACAGAATTCTCCTTTTCAGTGAGTTTATTTAACACACTTGCTCAACGTGGGGCTCCTGGGTGGCTCAGTCAGTGGAGCGTTCGACTTCGGCTGAGGTCATGATCTCACGGTTAGAGTTCGAGCCCCATGTTGGGCTCTGTGCTGACAGCTCAGAGCCTGGAGCCTGCTTCGGATTCTGTGTCTCCTCCTCTCTCTGCCCCTCCCATGCTCATGCTCTGTCTTTCTCTGTCTCTCAATAATAAATAAACATTAATTTTTTTAAAAAAAACACACTTAACATATTTGTTAAGCACCTACTATAGCAGTGAACAAAATAGACAAAGCCCCTGCCCTAATAGAGTTTACATTCTACTGTTGGGAGGACATACAATAAATGGGAGAGGGCTGCCTGGGTGGGTCAGTCAGTTGACTGATGCTTGGTTTCAGCTCAGGTCATGATCTCACAGTTTGGTTCATGGGTTTGAGCCCTGCATTGGGCTCTGCCCTGACAATGCAGAGCCTGCTCGGGATTCTCTATTTCCCTTTTCCTCTTCTCTTCCCCCACTTACACTGTCTCTCTTTCTCAAAATAATAAACTTAAAAAAAAGTTTTTAAAAAATAAAATAAAAGGGGGAAAAGCAAAGTATGTCATGCATTAAAAGATAAGGGCTAAGAAGAAAAACAAAGCAGGGAAAGGGCAGAGGGTGCAAGGGATGGAGACGGAGATGTTAGAAAGGGCAAGGGGGAGGAGCAGGAGATGAGGTCAGGGTAACAAGGGCTAGACCATTAGGTGTACTCAAAGAAGATGGAGGATTTTGAACCGAGGCTTGACATGAGTGGATTTCCATTTTAATGGGCATGCCCTAGCTTCTGTGAAGAAATCAGGGGAGGGGCAGGAAGATGAAAGTAGGGAGACCAGTGAGGCAGCTCTTGCAATAGTCCAGATGAGAGATGATGGACTTAGGGTGAGACAGGAAAACTAAAGGGAGCCCATGAAAAACTGCTTTTATCGCTCCTTTTCCTGCTTCTATTCTTGCTAGGACCTGCACCTCTCCCTTACACATGCATATAGAACAGATAACAACGTATGCCCTCTTAGAGGCCGCTTTTAGGCAATGGGCTTGAGCAATGGAATGTAAAAACACTCACAGCAACCCCTTGGTTGAATATCAGGTGACCCACCTCAAAATATCCACAGGCCTTAACTAACCAATGGGCTACTTACAACCAGGCAAGTTACCAAAAAAGGGAAAATTCCATATGTCCCCATTACTACTCACCTGCCCTATTCATTCATTTATTTATTTATTTATTATTTTAGTTTAGTTTTAAAATTTTATTTATTAATCTTATTTATTTTCAAGTTAGCTAACATACAGTCTTGGCTTCAGGAGTAGAATCCAGGGATTCATCACTTACATATAACACCCAGTGCTCATCCCAACAAGTGCCCTCCTTAATGCCCACCACCCATTTTCCCCACTCCCATCAACCCTCAGTTTGTTCTCTGTAGTTAAGAGTCTCTTACAGTTTGCCCCTCCTTCTGTTTTTATCTTATTTTTCCTTCCTTTCCCCTATGATCATCTGTGAAGTTTCTCAAATTCCACATGAGTGAAATCATGTGATATCTGCCTTTCTCTAACTTATTTTGCTTAGCATTATACCCTCCAGTTCCATCCACATTGTTGCAAATGGCAAGACTTCATCCTTTTTCAAAGCAGAGTAGTAGTATACACACACACACACATACATACATACACCACATCCTTCTTAATCCATTCATCAGTTGATGAACATTTGGGCTCTTTCCATAATTTGGCTATTGTTGATAGCGCTGCTATAGACATTGGGGTGCATGTGCCCCTTTGAATCAGCACTCCTGAATCCTTTGGATAAATTCCTAGTAGTGCAATTGCTGAGTCATAGGGTAATTCTATTTTGAATTTTTTTTGAGGAACCTCCACACTGTTTTCCAGACTGGCTGCATCAGTTTGCATTTCCACCAACAGTGCAAGAGGGTTCCCCTTTCTCCACATCCTCACCAACATCTGTTGTTTCCTGAGTTGTTAATTTTAGCCATTCTGACTGGTGTGAGGTGATATCTGTATTTTTGATCTGTATTTCCCTGATGATGAGCAACGTTGAGCATCTTCTCATGTGTTTGCCATCTGGATGTCTTCTTTGGAAAAGTGTCTATTCACGTCTTCTGCCCATTTCTTCACTGGATTATTTGTTTTTTGGGTGTTGACTTTGATAAGTTCTTTATAAATTTTTGATACTAACCCTTTATATATCATTTGCAAATATCTTCTCCTATACCGTTGGTTGCCTTTTAGTTTTGTTGATCGTTGCCTTCGCTGTGCAGAAGCTTTTTATCTTGATGAGGTCCCAATAGTTCATTTTTGCTTTTATTTCCCTTGGGGTGCCTGGGTGGCTCAGTCAGTTAAGGGTCTGACTTCGTCTCAGGTCAGATCTCGCGGTCTGTGAGTTAGAGCCCCACTCCGGGCTCTGTGCTGACAACTCGGAACGTGGAGTCTGCTTCAGATTCTATGTCTCCCTTTCTCTCTGTTCCTCCCCCACTTGCACTCTGGTTCTCTCTCTCTCAAAAATAGACATTAAAAAAGTTTTATTTCCCTTGCCTTCAGAGACATGTCAAGTAAGAAGCTGCTGTGGCCGAGGTCAAAGAGGTTGCTGCCTGTTTTCTCCTGTAGGATTTTGATGGCTTCCTGTCTCACATTTAGGTCTTTCATCCATTTTGAATTTATTTTTGTGCATGGTATAAGAAAGTGGTCCAGGTTCATTCTTCTGCATGTTGCTGTCCAGTTCTTCCAGCACCATTTGCTAATGAGACTATCTTTTTTTCATTGGATACTCTTCCCTGCTTTGTCGATTAGTTGGCCATACTTTTGTGGGTCCATTTCCGGGTTCTCTATTCTATCCCACTGATCTGTGTATGTGTCTGTTTTTGTGCCAATATCATACTGTTTTGATGATGACAGCTTTGTAATACAGCCTGAAGTCCAGGATTGTGATGCCTCCAGCTTTGGTTTTCTTTTTCAACATTACTTTGGCTACTTGGGGTATTTTGGGGTTGCATACAAATTTTAGGGTTGTTTGTTTCAGCTCTGTGAAGAATGCTGGTGTTGTTTTGATTGAGAGTACATTTAACGTGTATATTGCTTTGGGTAATATTGACATTTTAACGATATTTGTTCTTCCAATCCATGAGCATGGAATGTTTCTCATTTCTTTGTGTCTTCTTCAATTTCTTTCATAAGCTTTATGTAGTTTTTAGCATACAGACCTTTTACCTCTTTGGTTAGGTTTATTGCTAGGTATTTTATGGCTTTGATGCAATTGTAAATGGAAATGATTCCCTGATATCTCTTTCTGTTGCTTCATTATTGGTATATAGAAATGCAACCAATTTCTGTACATTGATTTTATATCCTGCAACTTTGCTGAATTCCTGTATCAGCTCTAGCAGTTTTTTGGTGGAGTCTTTTTTTTCAACGTTTATTTATTTTTGGGACAGAGAGAGACAGAGCATGAACGGGGGAGGGGCAGAGAGAGAGGGAGACACAGAATCGGAAATAGGCTCCAGGCTCTGAGCCATCAGCCCAGAGCCTACGCGGGGCTCGAACTCCCGGATCGCGAGATCGTGACCTGGCTGAAGTCGGACGCTCAACCGACTGCGCCACCCAGGCGCCCCTGGTGGAGTCTTTTGGGTATGTAGAGTATCATGTCATCTGCAAAGAGTGAAAGTTTGACTTCTTTGACAATTTGGATGCCTTTTATTTAGATTGGTTGTCTGCTGAGGCTAGGGCTCCCAACACTATGTTAAACAACAGTGCTCACCTGCCTCCTTTAAATAGTCCCCACCCACTGCTTCCTTGCAGACAGTCTCTGCTTTGCTGTCCTGCCTGCCACTCCTTTACAGTGTATTCCATAAACTTTTATCTCTTTTGTTCTGCGTTGAGTGAATCCTTCCATGTCCCCCTCCCCACCTGCCCGCAGCTTCCAGGTCCATCTGATTGGGTTGTGATTGGGTTCTTCCACATTAGGAGACCCCCATCATCAGAGGTCCCCATCATCGGAGAAAAACCACTCCTAGTAAAGGTCAAGAATTTAGATTTCTTTGCAGTCTTCCAGCACAATAGTGAACATCGAAAGAGTGACTGGGCAGGGTCACCATGAATATTTTCCAAGACCACTGACTCATCAAGACCTCTGGCTCCAGGGCATAAGTAACTTGTGGAAGACACCTAAACACTTGCCTTTGTTCCTGGATGCAGGAACTCCAGGCCCCAAGCAAAGACGAGATTCATTCTTTTTTCCTTTCTGAGTCTCCCAGACTCTATGCCAGTATCTACACTCTTTTTGTGTCTTTAACAAACTGGTCTCACTTCCTCTCAGCTGTGTTTCTTTTTTTAATGTTTATTTATTTATTTTTGAGAGAGAGAGAGAAAGCATGAGCACAGGAGGGGCAGAAAGAGAGGGAGAGAGAATCCCTAGCAGTGCCACGCTCAGCACAGAGCCTGATGAGGGACTCAATCTCACACACTGTGAAATCATGACCTGAGCCAAAATCAAGAGTACAATGCTTAACTGACTGAGCCACCGAGGCGCCCCTCAGCTGTGTTTGATTTCTACCCTGCACAAAGCCAAGGATTTTCTTGGCTGGTCTTGCAGGATCCCTTCTGGGTCCTCAGGCCCAGCCGGCCTGCATCAAGGTGACTTGGATAGGGCCAGATTCTGGATATACTCTAAAGGGTGCTCCAGCATCCACCCAATTTCTCAAGCCAAAAACCTAGGTCTTATCTTTGATTCTTCCCTTTCCCTCATATCCCATATGCAATCCATCAGCAAATCCTTGTAGTTCTAGCTCCAAAATATACATCAAAGTCACTGTTTCTGTCCGTTTTCACTGCCCCACAACCCAACTAAACCACCCGAATTTACCTCTCACCTGGATTGCTGCAAGGTAACCTCTTAATCTGATCTGTTTCCTCTTTTACAATCCTTCCCCACAAACAGCTGGAGGCATCATCTTAAAAATTAAATCATATCACAGCAAGGATGCCTTCACTTGTAATCCTTTAAGAGCTTTCCAAAGCATTAAGAATAAAGGCCCAAATCCAGCAAGAACTGCAAAGGCTAATGTGATCTGCCCCTGATGACCTCTATCCACATCTCCATCCCTCTTTTTCTTGATCATCCTTCTCCTGGGCTCCTTCCTGTTCCTCAAACTCACCAAATTCATTTCTGCTTTGGAGCTGTGCTGTCCCCTCTATCTAGGTCATCATACACCAGCTCTTTTCATGACTGGCTTCTATCAACTGTCAAATCTCAGTTCACCTGTCCTCTCCTTAGAAACCTCCCTGATAACTCTCACCTGGCATAGATACTATACTAGACCTCATAAAATCCACACACCTTGTATCAGAAAACTCACAGTCTTTCAGGGGAGAAAAATAGGTTAATACTTATTAAGTAAGATCACAGGACAGTAAATGAGTTGAGGGCTTTTGAAGCAGTGGGCTATCATACACTGTCAGGGCCAGAAGGGCTAGCCTCCCACCTGACATCCCCTGACAATGTCCAGGTGACGTGTGGTTGACATCTCCATTGAAAGGATTACCCAATGCTGGACAGCTTTGGAATTGGGACTTCCCTTAATCTGAGCTGTGATATGATTCTCCGCAGTTACTACTCTTTCGTGCCCCTCTCAGGAAACATAAAACAAACAGAAACCCTCTTTTAGTGGTCTGTTTGGATTCTCAAGGCCAAACTTGCCCGCTGCCTTGTTCTCCCATCCCAAGCTTCCCTCCAGGGCACTCTCCTCTGGACTTCTCTCTTACCTACCGAGGTCCACAACTGCTTCCAGCAGTCCTGATGGGATCGGGCTGCCACTGGGCATTGCTCTTTCCTCAGGACCTCTACCTCAGGCCCACGACCCTCCGTCCGTTCCTTAGACATCAACCTCCCCGCCTTCTGTACGCCACACCTCTCCAGCTGGAGCGAACGCCACATCATCTCCCCGTGTTGTGCCTAGCACAGGGCCCGACACACAGCAGTTTCTTTAAAACCGCTGGGAGAATCAAACAATACATCGTTGCCCCTGGGAAACCATCAAAGGCTCCTATATCCCGTGGGAATTCGAAAGCCGAAGTGGGGTCCCCCGCCCACCCTACCTCCAGCCCGCCTCTCAGTCTATCCTACGCCAAGTCTCGCCTTTCCATTAATCACTCTCTTCAAGCGAGTAATCTTTCTGAGGCCTATAATCCCTCATGTTTCCCCCTATGTTGTCCCAATTGTGAAAACCTTTTATTTCGACTATTAGCAAAAAGTCGGCCCATTCCCTGCCGTAACCACGCCCCCTTCATCACATTCCCGGGGCGAACCGGAAGAGATCGCGCCTCCCCTAGTTCGCAGACCCGGAAGTAGATGTGTCTCACGGAAGCCGGGTTTGGCCCTGCGGCTGCTGCCGTCGCCGCGGAGAAATTGTTGGAGCTGGCAGCCTAGGAATGGTGAGACCTCGCGGTTCGCTTCTGAGGGTTCTGAGCAGAGTTTGGGGCGAAATGGAGTTTTCCAGAGTGCCGCTGGGGAAGACCCCCCCACAATGTTTGGGGCCCCGCCCCGGTAGCGCCCCGAAAATCTGCGCATGCGTGGGCCGGACCGGGCCAGAATCTGGTCCGAGATGTTACGCATGCGCAAAGGTGCGCAAGGCGTAGGTGGGGTGAGACTTGACCTGGGAGTTAGTCTCCTGTCCCTCGCCACCAGTTCGTGGGGCTTAACCCAAGGCAGCGAGGACATCTGGGTGCACTCGGTGCTTTGCTTTTGAGTTTCAGGGCTGACTTCACCACTCTTATTCCGAGCTCCAGAAACAGACCGGCACTACTCCCCCACCTCGGGTGTGCACTCGGAGAACGAGGGCCAGGGAAGGAAGGGGGCCCAGACTTAGCCTCAGGCTACCCTTCACCTGACCCCCGAGTGTCAAGATTCCCAGCCGTATCCTATGGAGCCGAGCGACTAGAGCACCTGGGGGCAGGGCCAGAAAACTGTGCGGAGAGCCGCCCTGGTCTGAAGGGGCGGGGCCCGCAAGCGGCACGCCCAGAGAGTCCCCAGTACCTGAGTTCTCTGGGGTTAGGAGCAGGCGCCCCAGGGCGGTGGAAATTCGCTCAGTTACCAAACCGCGTTTTTTTAGGTTCCACGCAGTCCCACCCGGTAAATCTTCAGCCAAAGCTGAAAATGAAAATAAAAATTAGATGGACAGATCAGAGTTCGATCTCCATTTCCCTGCTTTGGCTTGGAAGGGCAAGGGTGGTGCTGCTGAACTGAGTGGGCAGCGAAGATAAGAAAAAGTGAGCCACTAATCCCTTGTTTCCTGCTGGTTTATAGTCGAGGCCCTTCCTAGCGACTGTGAGTAGAATCATAGAGGTCTGTGGACCCCCTAAAATGCTATGTGTTTGTACATTTTCCTGGAGTCCATAGCTTTTATATTCTAAAAGATGTCGGTGACCTTTAGAAAGCTGTTGGTTTATCAGGGTCATGGCAGAATAGAGCCTTGTGTTTCTTCTCCTTATGTCTTCCCTAGTTTATGGGATCCTGGGGGAGCTGTTCCAGTAGAAGGTGGGGCTGGCCCATTGGAAACCTGTGCCTCAGGGAGCCTTATTTCTCCTTTGCAGAATCTCCTCTCAGCCTCTAAGCTCACCTGGTCAGAATCCTTGGATGAGCCTGTGGGACCCTTCCTCCTAGCCCTGTGGTTTGGAACCAGTGGCTTTGGGACTGTAAGAGGATGGACAAAGGTAGTATGAGGCCAGGCCAGCTCCCCAAACGCTCAGGCGCCAAGCATCTGCTGATTCCACCCCGTGCCTGGCACGTATGTCTTTTCGTCCTGACTGGGCATTGCCACCTCCCCCTGGGCCAGCACCACCCACGTACCTCTCGGCAGAGGCCACAATTGACTGACTTGCTGTTGAGCTGCCGCTCTTTGGCACGGCTGCATTTTGATGGCAGAGGGAGCAGTTATGCCCAGAGCCCGGTGTGTCGGCATCACCAGTCTGACCTGAGCACCATGTGCTGCACGACATGACACGTGGCACCGGGAGAACTGCCCAGCGTGGAAGGTCTGGGCCAGGTCTGAGCCCAGATGGGATCTGGATGGCCAAGGAACTCCCACCTTAAAACCTCAAATGTCAAGGAAGCAGGGGAAGGGCCAGGAGGGCTGGCAGGGGGAGGAGGAGCAGAGGAGGGGTCCCATGTTCAGAGGCTCAAGGCTCTACTAGGCACTTAGGAGACTTGAGTTCACTGCTTTTCTTTTTCTAGATTCTCAGGGGCTGCTAGATTCATCTCTGATGGCATCAGGCACTGCCAGCCGCTCAGAGGATGAGGAGTCGCTGGCAGGGCAGAAGCGGGCTTCCTCCCAGGCCTTGGGCACCATCCCTAAACGGAGAAGCTCCTCCAGGTAGTAAGGGTTCGAAGGGCCAGGAACTGGGCAAGGGCATTAGGTGCTACATGTCTTCACCACTGTTGCGGTGGCTACCCGAGCTCTGGAGCCTAAGTACTGGCAGAGCCTTGTGCTTTCCCTACCAAATCCCTCTTGTGGGATATGGGCCAAGGGAGGGCGATCTGAGATCTTTGACATGGAATCTTTGTGGTGCAATACCCTGTCATCTCAGAGGGATGGAGCATAGCAGTTCCGTGCCCCATCCACTGAGCCGGAGCAGTTAGCGCCCAGCCGGGAACCTGCTCTGTTTCAGAGGCTGAGTGTGTGCAGGTGGGTCCTAGGGAAGGGGCAAGGGATGCTCACTGGGTAGGACTCTCCACAGGTTCATCAAGAGGAAGAAGTTTGATGATGAGCTAGTGGAGAGCAGCCTGGCTAAGTCCTCTACCCGGGCGAAGGGAGCCAGTGGGGTGGAACCAGGGCGCTGTTCGGGGAGTGAACCTTCCTCCAGTGAGAAGAAGAAGGTGAGGGATTGGGAGATGTGGGGGCCAGGGCCAGATTTTGTTTTTCCCCACCACCTTTGCCAGCTGACAGGGGCCCTGGCAAAGGAGACTTGTGAGAAAATCGGGTGGCCTCAGCCCCAACCTCAGATGCCTCCCTCCTGAGAGCCCATCGCTCCCTACTCCCCCTTTCTTGCTGCACCCCCCCCCCCCACACACACACCCTGTCAATGCGTCCTGTATCACATTCTGTGTGGGAGGCATGGAGCGTGCATCTATTCTGGGAGCAGACAGCCTGTTCCCAGCATTGCTGGGTGTAAAAATAACCCCCAGGTGGCATTGCTCTGGCCCTAGACACTGTACCAATAAGAGTGGTTTCCTGGTATCCTCCCCACCCACCCTCCACTCTGGGGTTGAGGGTGCCACCAGCAAAGAGAAGACCCCATATGTTCAAGGATTATGTAGAAGTACTTTGGTAGAGGTGGGAGGGGGAGGGGTGGGGACTAGAAAGCCGAGCTCCTGCCTGTGTTGCTTATGGTTGGGTGGGACCAGGGCCACCACACAGTGTGTGAAGTTCAGGGTCCAAAGCCCCATCTGCCCTGATGCCGGCTTTGAGCTCTTCCTGTCCTCTGCTCAGGTGTCCAAGGCCCCTAGCACTCCCGTGCCGCCCAGCCCAGCCCCAACCCCTGGACTCACCAAGCGTGTGAAGAAGAGCAAACAGCCACTTCAGGTGACCAAGGATTTGGGCCGCTGGAAGCCAGCAGATGACCTCCTGCTCATCAATGCTGTGCTGCAGGTAGTGCTTCCCACTGCAGGCTTCACGTCCCCCTCTCCCCCGGCCTGCGGTTCCCAGCCCCTGCACTAGCCCAGCAGCACCCTGGGGGTGGCAGGGGAAGGGTCCTTCCCAGCTCTAGGGCTGGGACCAACCCATCTGGGGCCTTGCAGACCAACGACCTGACATCTGTCCACCTGGGCGTGAAGTTCAGCTGCCGCTTCACCCTTCGGGAAGTCCAGGAGCGCTGGTACGCCCTGCTCTACGATCCGGTCATCTCCAAGTGAGTGGGGCCAGCTCTGGCAGCATGGAGGGACGAGGAACACTAGAATTTGGCTCCTGGAACAGAGAGAACTATACAAGGAACCAAGGGAGGGGCCTGGGAGGCAGGACTCATGGGGCCTTGCATCCTCTGGGATGATATTGAAACCAGGCAGGCTTGGGAGGGAAGCTTCTTCCTGCTGCCAACCCGGCTAGTCCTGGCTTGATGCCAGAAGCAGGGGATCTGGAAGCTGCAGAAGCAGCCTGGAAAAAATATCCGAATGAGCGCCAGGAGCCCTCGTTCCACCAGGGTGGTCTTGGGCAGGTCACTTTCCATCCTTTCCCCACTGACCTCCACAAGAAGGAGTTGGAACAAAAGAACACCAAGGCCCCTAACAGTCCAAGTTTCAAGTAAGCCTGTGTGCATACGCCGTACACACTTTTCCTCCTCAGCCACTTCGTTTAGCATTGTCATTGCTGGCGGGATGCTTACCACCCATCTTCTGTTCCACGGTCTCTAACACCATTTAAGCTGTAGCCACGGCCCTGACAGGAAGCGGGCAGGGCTCAGCTTTGGAGAGAGGATGTGGTGGGCAGTGGGTGGTCTCGGGATCTCCCTCGGGACTGGTCTCTGGAGGCTGTGCCTTGAGTGTCTTCGAGGAGGTGAACACTGGAAACTCGGTTTGTTGAGTTGCCTGTTACGCTTTCAACAAACGCATGAGGCCACAGGTGCAGTGCTAAGCCTTCGGCTGGTGCTGCTGAGGGCCTGGCCTCTAGTTCTGAATCTCAGAGGCCTATAGGAACCCCTGATTGCTTGACCCCCTCCCTTCAACCCTGCCCTCTTTCTCCCTCTACCCCCTCAGGCTGGCTTGCCAGGCCATGAGACAATTGCACCCAGAAGCCATTGCCGCCATCCAGAGCAAGGCCTTGTTTAGCAAGGCTGAGGAGCAGCTGCTGAGCAAAGTGGGATCGGTAAGGCTGAGGAGCAGAGAAGGGCAGGGTGGGGACCTAACCACTGGGAAAACTACGGATGTGGGGAGGCCCCACTGCCCGGAAACGTGCCCGGCAGGTCTCGTATATTGGCAGGGGCCTTTGTGGATGGGGTCCTTAGGAAGAGCCAAGACTGGCTCCCTCTCACTTCTCCCAGCTCCTGGTGGGGACAGGGGGTGGGGATGATGAGGCGGAGACAGGAATGAGAAAACCCAAATGCCGAGAACACGCTTCTTGCCCTCCAGACCAGCCAGCCCACCTTGGAGACCTTCCAGGACCTGCTGCACAGACACCCTGATGCCTTCTACCTGGCCCGTACTGCCAAGGCTCTGCAGGCCCACTGGCAGCTCATGAAGCAGTATTACCTACTGGAGGACCAGACAGGTAACTGGCTCCAGGAGCTGGCGGAGTGGGTGTGTGCGTGTAAGTGTGAAGCTGTCTGGGCACAGTTGCCCTCAGGTGCCCAGTAACGGATCCCTCAGTGGCCCCCAGTGTCTTGCATCTCTTGGCAGCAAAACTTCCTTCCAGGAGGAAGGAAAGTGGCTGGAATGACACTCAGCAGCATGGTAAGGGTAGCCCAAACCGTCTGCAATCCTGAGCAAAAAGTCTAAATGGCAGTGTTGTCTCCCACTTCCTGTTTTTGTTGTCGTTTTTAACATATTTCGCTGTTATGTAAACAATACGCTAACATAGTCTTCGTGAATAATGTTGAAAGTGAATAAAAGGTGAAAGTCCCCTGCACTGCTTTATCTTTCCCCATTTCCCCCCCAGAGATGGTAGGGTCTCTGTCTTTCTGCCCCTTCCCTCTCTCCACTTTCCTTCTCGCTGCCTTGGAGCCATGCGGAAATTCCCATTGGGCCTTCACACCCAGGCCCCCCTGCCTTCCTCCTTTCCCAGGGGCCAGAACACTCTCTGCCCACCTCTTCCTCACCAGCAAGTTCTCGCTCCTGATGACAAACTCAGGGAAAGTCAGCTGACTAAAGTGCGGGAGACTCTTCAATTCGACTTGGGATTTGGGATCAGGCTTTCGTGGTGCAGCGTAGTGTAGGCACACTCTGCCCTCCCTTCCTGGATGGTATTGCCCATTAGCGTCTCCATAGTTGTCCGCACTGTTCTGGAAATGAGGCTTTGCCTGTGCACTCCGCCTACTCCCTGGGTCCTACTGCTCCTGGTTATCAGAAGACACTCCTGCAAGAGGATTTGAGGAGATCGTGTCAGGGATGCCCTGTCTTTCCTTCCTGAGGGTCTCTGCAGTTAGTGGGCAGCCCTCTTTATTCCTGCAGCTTCCACAGCTCTGCTTCTGCCTCAGACTCCGACGTCCCTGAATTCCCACAGAGAGTGGACACCAGATAAAGTTGATTTATGCTGCTATAGCTGGCTTCTTTGAAAGTTATCTTGTGTAAACGTCTCTGTTAACTCAGAGGTTTAATTTTTCTCTCCAAGAGTCTTTTCTGTGGGTATTTGATTTCTCCTTCGCTGTCTAGTGCTGGGAGGTCCTAGGAACTGGGTAGATATACTGCTTGGCTCTCAAGTTGGTTGAGTATTAAATTGGTGGGATTTCAGGCAGCTGCAGTGGGGGAGCAGTCGGGGACGGGGGGGATGACTGTCCCAGTCCCTTGTTTCCCACACAATCTGACCTAAGGGGATTGAGGGTGTGGAGCACTTGTGGCTCCTGTGCAGCCCCCTTCACTTCCCCGGGCAGACAGTGACCACACCCCGGGTGTTGACAAACTCCCCAGCCGACGGTTTCACAGCCACTAACTACTGAGCGACACTGCAGTCCTGGGAACAGCTGGCCTTAAGGCAGAAGTTCTCAGAGTTTGTGGGCCCCCATCCCCTTTTGCAATTTGGTCAGAAAAAAAAAACGGAAAAACTTCCACGAAACTTTATTCTCAACACATCTAATGGACTCTGATATTATTCTATCCCGTTTCTTTTTCTTTTTTGGGTGGGGGGGCGGAGGAAGAAATGAAACTAATTTCATGACTGTTAATACCTCATGACCCGCAGTTTGAAAAATACTGGCTTACGGGGGGGCAGCTCACTTCTGGCACATCCTGAGGAGCACTTGACCGGCATGTGCCTCTCTCTGCCCCCTGCTGAGTGTGGCAGAGAATATTTGGGAGCGTATGATGTGTCGGAGGAGCATTTTGGATTTGGAGTCAGAAAAATAGAGCTTGGGTCCTGCCTCTGTCCTAACCCTGAGTCACATGGCTTAACCCTGCTTCCTGTGTCTGTCCCCTTGTGTGCACAGGGGAACTGACAGCGATGCCTTCCCTCCTTAGTTCAAGGCTGTGTGAGAACCCTTGCACACTGAAAAGCACACACGAAAAGTCAGCCTTAATTCCCTTTTCTTTCTAGAACCACCTCTGCCCTTAGCTAATGTCAGGAATTCTTTGTGCCAAAAGAGGGTGTCTAATCTGGTCTGTGCTCTGTTGCCTATTGATTGCAGTGCAAAACTGTTGCCACAGGTTGTCTTCACAGTTTGTCCCCTTAGTTCAGTTGCTGCACGGCAGCTTAGGGTGGAGTAGGAGCGGCGGCGCTGACCGTCCCCCCGTCCTTTGTTCAGTGCAGCCGCTGCCCAAGGGGGACCAAGTGCTGAACTTCTCCGACGCAGAAGACCTGATTGATGACAGTAAGCTCAAGTGAGTGGCTGGGGCCACAGACAGGGTACAGAGTGGAGTGTGCCCCCCCCACCCCCTTGGGTGGGCCAGAGCTCCCTGGGCAGCACTGCCCAACCTGGCCTCCTGCTGCTGAGAATCGGGCCCAGCCCACACCCAGCCTTGTGCACCGCTTGCCGCTCTTGGCACCTGGTCTCTTTGCTGAGCCCCATCCCTTCAGCAACCCCCCCCCCCCCCCGGGAAGGAGGCTAGTCCAGGGTCATAGGAGCAGCCTCCTGGGTTGTTCAGCTGAGAGACTGAGGAACACCCTAATGAGCCAAGTAGCACCTGATGGTAATAGCAGGTGATCCTGATTCCTCCTCTTTCCCCCTTCTTCCCACAGGGACATGCGGGATGAGGTCCTAGAACATGGTAAGTGTACCCTGGTGGGGACCGTTAGGGGGTGGAAGCCCCTGCCAGCACAAAGCATTGGTATGAGGTGCTGATGACCTCAGAGCATCCCCGCTTACCACCCTGACTCACCCCAGAGCTGACGGTGGCCGACCGGCGCCAGAAGCGAGAGATTCGACAGCTGGAACAGGAGCTGCATAAGTGGCAGGTGCTGGTAGACAGCATCACAGGTGAGGCGGCGGGGGACCCGGGTGGCGGGGGGCCTGCTCCAGCTCCCTCTGCCCCACCCAGAGCCCCTGTGCTTGCCTGGCTGGCTGCGCCCTCATTTCCCACGCCCTGGCTCCCTGCCTTCCACCCCGCGGCCCTCAGGCGGGCTCTGCGTGACACCAGCTGCTCCCCCTCGCAGGCATGAGCTCTCCTGACTTCGACAACCAGACTCTGGCGGTGCTGCGGGGCCGCATGGTGCGGTACCTGATGCGCTCCCGAGAGGTAAGGCGGGCCCGGCCCCTGCTTCCCCGGGTTTCCCTCCTCCGTCAGTCTTGTCCTCGCTGACCTCTTCTGTGTCTGGCCCCTGATCTCTCGTCTTTCCCTGACCTGTGTAGACCCATTCCTCAGGTCCCAGCCCTCACCTACCCCGTTTCCCCAGATCACCCTGGGCAGAGCAACCAAGGATAACCAGATTGATGTGGACCTGTCTCTGGAGGGTCCGGCCTGGAAGATCTCCCGGAAGCAAGGTACCGGCAGGCGGCAGTGTGGGGGTGTCCCTCCCAGCCTCTCGCTGCCCTCCGGCCCTGCAGCTTGGTCTCCATGGGAACCCGCTAGGGTTGAGCAGCTGGCATTTCAAGAGCTCTAACTTGGGAGTCATGGGTGCCTTCTAGCCTGTTCCCGGGAAGCAGTGTGTGTGGGGACTGCAGGCCCTCTTCTGGCCTCCCCTGTCTCCTCATCCCTTTCGCCTCTCCATCCCCACAGGTGTCATCAAGCTGAAAAATAATGGTGATTTCTTCATTGCCAATGAGGGTCGGCGGCCCATTTACATCGATGGACGGCCTGTGCTGTGTGGCTCCAAATGGCGCCTCAGCAACAACTCCGTGGTGGAGGTGAGCTGGGAGGGAGGTGAAGAGGTCATGATGAGACCCGGGGCATGGGAGGCCGGTGTGTGGGCCTGGCCCCCAGTCCCACCTCTGTCCTCAGCCGCTTTTCTCTCTTGCCCACAGATCGCCAGCCTGAGATTCGTCTTCCTCATCAACCAAGACCTCATTGCCCTTATTCGGGCCGAGGCCGCCAAGATAACGCCACAGTGAGGAGTGGTGGCGGGACCCGTGTGCTCTCTCTGGCCTCCGGTTCCCCTGCCATTCCAGCCCCTAGGAGCTAGGAACTCAGGCTCCTGGAAAAACCATGGGCAGGAGGAGACCCAACTGGCCCACTGATCTGAGCCTCTGTGGGAGGGCAGGGCTGGTCCTTGGGAAGCCCCTCGAGGCTGGAACCCTCCGGCTTCCTTAGAGCCAGAGCCCCTCCCCTTCTCTCTCTGCAGACCACCCTCCTCTGCCCCTCAGATTCCCACCTTTTCCCTTTGTCTCCAGCTGATTGGCTTCAGACTTTTCCTTTATTATTTTTCTTTTGTAAATAAAAAGCACCGAGTTCCAAAGTAGTTCTTTTTATTATATATATTTTTTAATATAAAAAATGGGACTGGTGAGGCAGGGACACATGCAGGGGATGGCAGAATCCCTCGGCCTCAGGCCTGTCCTCCATCCTGCAGAGACAGGTCAGAGAGCAGGCTGAGGTGGGGCACCAAGATTCCCAGCCTGGGGCCTGCCCCTGAAGCTCCAGCCCACTCGTGAGAGTCAGGGGCCAAGGCCTCTTTAAGTCTCGGGCTCCCTGCCCTGAGCCGGGGACCAGCACAGAGTCCTGGGGAGCGGCTGCCACTCTCTCTGCCGCCCCGAGTTTGGGCAGAGCAGCAGACGGCAGCGTGTCTGGCAACACTGGGTTCTGGGGCTGGCAGTCAGACCCCCGTGCCTTCTTCCTGGGTCCACTGGACTGTGCCAGAGCCGTGGCAGCCGATAAGCACCATCTCCAGGCTATGGGGTTCCCAGGGCAAGGCCAGGCCCCCTGACCCTGGCGGGGGCTCTCCAGTACTTGCAGCCTCGGCCTGGTTAGTGGGTTCCGGGGGCCCAGTCCTAGCCCCTTCCTCGGGGGCCGGGGAGCCAGGGGTACTGGGCTCGGGGCAGAGCTCTGCTGAGGCCGGGGGCTCTGAGTCAGAGGTGGGGGTCCAGAAAGCTGTGGCTCGAGGCCAAGGGGAGCTCTGAGAGGCCGGGGGGCCCCAGGGCCAGGGTGCTACGAGGGGAGGGGGCCCTGGACGAGGGTGGGGCCAGGTCCCACTCAAGACAGAGGCAGCTGGGGGCTGCAGGCAGTACGAGGATGTCCCAGTGTCCACACACAGAGGTTGAAGGAGCCCAGAGGTGCCGGCTAGGCACGGCCCCTCTCCCGATGCCCGAAGGCAAGGACCCTCCCCGTGGGGCGCCAGGACTTGCTGCACAGCCTGGCGAAGTGACTGCAGACCCTCCCGCATCTGCAGCACCTGCTCAGACAGCTCTGTCACCTTTAGGGAGCGAGGCAGGAAAGAGGGCGAGGTTAGAGAGGAGTCTGGACCTCACACAACGGCAGCGCCCACCCCCCTCCCCTCGGCTCCCCTCCCCACCTCCACTCTGCCTCTCACCCACCGCCTGCCGCAGCTTGTCCAGTGTGTCTGTGTTCCTTGCCTCACTGGGCCCGAGGGGGACAGTGAGCAGGCCGTTCTCTGCAAAGAGTAGACTAGGGTTACCAGCCAGCACCAGGAAGAGGCCAGGCATGGGGTCCAGGCCTCTGCCCCAGTTAGCACAGACCACACTGGCCTGGCGGGGCCTGATGCCAGCCACGGCCACTTCCAGCCTTGCCCCAGTTGCCGAATTCTACCCAAACCGCAAGGAGCCCCTGGGCACGCTGCCCCACACTTTCCCCCTCAGGACGCTGCCCTCTGTGCCTGTCCTCCAGACACACGACCGCTCCCAGGAGCTCATTACCTGGTCCGCTCTTGGGGCTGCGTGGCCTGGGGACCACTTTCAATTCTGCTTCCCCCTTAGCCCTCTATCCTCCCCAGGGTCTTAGCAACATTATCTTCTTTAACATGCACGACAACCGTACTGCAGACCAGAAGCTGGAGCGAGAACCGAGATCTTGCTGCTGGAGAGCTGACCGCAGGGGTCCAAACCCCTTCCCGACCACCAAAGTGCTGGTCTTAACCACCAAAATGCCCAAACCATGCAGGCTGGGAAGGACAAGAGGCAAGAAGTCTTTACCCCGCCGGTTTCTCAGGGGTGCGCAGGGCAGAGAGGCAGCCCTGCCCACCTGCCGCCGCCCCCCATCCCCCAACCTCGGAGCGGGCCTCAGTACCTGGTCCAGGGGAGGGGCTGCTGCTGCATTCCGGGCCAGGCTGCCCCACACGGAAAGAGAACTTGGGCTGGTCGGAGCCACAGCCATCCTCAATGCCATCTACTACCCTATGGACACGGGTGCCAGGACAACAAATCAATCCACGGGCAACCACTGTGGTGCCCTAGTGTCCACACACAGGAGCTCCCTGGAGTTCGGGGCCCAGGAAAGGTAACACGTGGTCCCTTTCCCTAGGAGCTTGGAGTTTTGCCGGGGGCTCCAAGCTTGAGCAACAGGACACAGCGGGAATTCTGAGCAGTAAATGGCCATGGACCAAACGGTTAGGGAGGGGCCGCAGGAAGGTGGAGTCCAGGAAGGCTTCGTGGAGGAGGCTGGGACCGGTTAGGATGGAAGGATGGACACCCAGGGGAGGAATGTGCCTGGCTGGACCCCAGGGCTATCGCCACCATCTTTGCCAGATCACAGGGGCCCAGGGCCTGCTTACCTGGGGCTCAGATCTGGGGGTACATTCCACGGTACAGAGGGTAACTGCAAACCCTCTAGGCTTCGAGGGTGAAGAGAGGGGCCGGCCTCAGCCTGTGAAGCCCCTGCCCTGCCCGGCCGTCCTCTGCTCCTTAGCCTGGGCCGGGGCGCGGTTCGCCGTGGGGATAGCAACTTAGCAGCGGAAGAGGAGGATGTGCAGCCGGGGGACAGCAGGGGGCTGGAAGGCTCGTCCGCTGGGGCCGGTGAGGCCGCGGGGCCCTGCTCCCCATCCGTCTCCTTCTCCTCCAGTGTGGACATAAGGGTGTTGTCACCACTCAAGGAGCTGGTGTCTGCCTGGGGACAGTGGGGCACAGGGAACCAGCCTGGATAACCCCTACCGTGTCCCATTCACCTGCCCCCCCGTGACCTCATCTCCCTAGAAGGAGCCATCTTTGTTAAACTGGATGCCCAAGATCTCCCACCCTCGGAGGCAGAGGCTGTTACTCGTGGCGGTGAAAGGAGGTGGGTGGGGGACTGCTCTTCTGCTGCCACCACAAAGCCACCAAGCCCTGGAGGAATTTGCTGACCTTCAAAATTCTAGCCAAATGTGGATGTATCACCCCTCTACCTGGTCCCTCAGGCTAACCGAACTATCCGGGGGAACACAGTGCTAAAAACTGGTTTAGAACTAGTGGTAGAAGCCAGGAAAATTCGAAGCCCCTCAGAGCAGTTGTCTCTCACGGTGAGGAAGCAGGAAGCAGGGAGAGCCGCAGGGCTCTCTTCGGAGTCAGCCTGGAGGACTAGTGCCCGGCCCTGCCCAGGGGCCCCATCCCTCACGTGTGGCCTCAGCCTCCATCCCTTAAGACTCCGCTGTGGACCAGGCCAGGCCGTCTCGGGCGGGCCGGGGAGAGCCGGCAGGGCTGGCGGAGCACGGCTGGGCTGGGCTCTAAAGGACAGCGTGGGTATGTAGGGGCAGGAGACGGGA
The DNA here is from genome assembly GCF_022079265.1 of Lynx rufus. NCBI lineage: Eukaryota > Metazoa > Chordata > Mammalia > Carnivora > Felidae > Lynx > Lynx rufus. The sequence continues at coordinate 76,417,968 of NW_025814889.1, read as the reverse complement.
GAGTGTAGACCCCCCACAACGTGTGGGGGTGTTAACACCAGGCCAGGCGCTCACACGGCTCCTCCCCAAACCCCAGCCTCTGCCCACTTCACCAGCCACCACCCCAGCCCCCTCCGCACACATTCCCGGTGCCCTCACCTCTGCGGGGCCTCCGCCGGCACCCAGGTTGTAGCTGAGCTCCCCTCGGAGGCCCCGGCTGAAGCGTGGGGCAAACTCGGGGTACAGTGCGAGGCTCTCGTGCAGCCCAGTCAGCTGGAGACACTGCAGGACGCAGTAGGTCAGCCCCTTTACATCAGCATTGGCCTTGACCACCTGTTCCCGCCGGGGCAGCTCACAGCCAATCAGATCACCCTTCCCTGGGAAGCGGAAGTAGAGGTCAGCAAGCCCTGCCCCTCAGCCCACGCACTGAGGGTCAAGCAGAGGCAGCTGAGCTTCTCTTGTGAGGTGAGTGGGGCCTTCGGAGCCAAGACCCAGACGGGCAGAGGGGCCCAGGCTCCGGCCGACCCCCGCTCCTTATCTCTCCGGCTCCTCAGACAGACTTGGAGTGAAAAGCACTGAGGCCCAGGAGCTCAAGCACTTCCGGGATGGAAGCCACTGTCCTGAAACACACCTGAAGTCTAGCTCTGAGATTAACTGAGCGGTCAACAATTCTGGTGGTTCCGAGGCTGTCTGTAGATGGGAACCCGGGCCCCATCTCTACCTATAACATCTGCAGGAGACCCCACAATCCGGTATCTTTCAAGCCTCACACGTGATTCAGGTGGGGCTCATCCAGGAGCCAGCAGGTTAGGGCCCAGCTCGGCACAGTGAAGAGGTCAGGCAGCCACGCTTCTTCATCTCCCTGAACCCTGGTTCTTGCGGGACGGATTTTGTACTGAACTGGGTCCTGGTGCTTTCTTGATCTTACCAGAAGGTGCCAATGTAGGATTTTCCCACCACCCAGCTGGGACTGCCACCTGGCTGACAGCAATTGTAAAATGGCATCAATTAGAGTCCGTATCCCAATCTCAGAGATGTTAAATTATAGGGGGAAAATGTGCATCTTACAATCAATGAACTAGGGTGCCTCCAATCACGGACATGTGAGGAGTAAGCAAGTTAGTGTAGGTAAAGCGACTGACACAGAGACGATCAAAGTTCGTTTCCTTTCTCTCCCTCTGGACAAGAGTCCCCTGTAGATCGTTCCCAACAGAGACGGCCTGCCGTAGGCAGAGCACTCACCGCCTTCACAAGGCAGCTCAGCCCACTGCCGGAGTTCGCAAGATTGGAAAGCGTTTCCTTACCCTCAAGGAAGAAGATGGATCACTGCCACCCTCCACCGTGGGCTGGCTCGTGCTGCCAGCAGGACTGAGCTTAGCAGCTCCTGTAAATGTTCACGGACTTTTGCTCAAACTTAAGTGTAGAAAGCATTGCTGTTAAATTGTATTTTCTTGGTTTCGGGCCATCCTTCTGGTTCCTTCTGAGAGCTGTTTGGATCTCAATGTGCTCATCTGATGAATGAGCTCTCTCTCCTGTGTGTCATCTGGAAGTAAGAGAAGTGTGTATTTTTTGTCTTCATCCAAGAGGTGAGATAGAATCGAGAAATAGGACAAGACCAATGACAGAGCCTCCATGCCATCAGTCTCAGACCAGAGACTGCCCTCCAGGCCGGCATTGCAGCCGGAACCTCCAGCTCAGCGTTCCAGCCCCCTCAGGTCTTCCTGGTACTGTCACCCAGCCCACTTCTCTTCTCTTGCCTCCTTCCCCCACAACCGACTGTGTGTGCTTAGCTGTTAGCTCATACGCAGAGGTAGGGGCCAGAATTGACGCCACGAGCTGCACGGTGAGCCTCAGCGGCCAGCAGCAGGCAGGAGGCCCCTGGATGTCCAGCGAAGGAGGCAGGTGGGGGCAGGAGTGAAGGCAAAGCAGAAGACCAGGTTGTGGGGAACCGGGCATACATCGGGGCACCCGGAGCCATCAAGTCAACAGAGGAAACAATTCCTCTGGAACGTGTATGCAGGCACAGGATGGATCAAAGGTGGCAAAAGCTCCAGTGCTGGGGACGCAGGCAGTGAGGTGAAGGTGGCGGACATTCTTGAGGCTCGTCTTAATAGTGAACAGGATTATTTTGCAACCTGGTGCGTGGCAGCAGTGAGGAGATGTTCTTACAGGACCAATGCCAGCTCCCAGCCACACTGCTTCCTCGGCTCCGAGATGAAAACCATCTGTTTAATAATCCGCTCGTCAGTCTTGACCAGTCTGCAATTGTCAAAATCTGTCTGTTTGCCCTTCCGAATCTCTCCAGTTCTCCAGCATTTCTCAAGGACTGCCAGCTATATGTGGGGGGCCATAATTCCGTTTCCTGGGAGTCCTGGCATAAAAGGCATCTAGGTCGGGAAGCCAAACTCCCAGAAGACTCAAGGTGAAAGGTGTGGCAGCCTCTCACCTCTCTTACCTCCAAGACCCCCTTGATGGTATTTCTTTTTCCTGTTGGTAGATCATCCTCCTCGGGGGAGCGGGGAGGGACGCACAGTAGCTTCTGGGCATCTAGTCTTCTTAATTCTCCAGGTTGGTGACAAACCTCAGCCCCTCCAGGCGTCAGCCACCCCCACGGTGAGTCTACAAGCACTTGGCCGAGGTTTCAGCTCCCTTCCATCCCCTGTTGTGAGGCCCTCCATTACCCAAACAGGTCACAGAGTTCCTGCCTGCTGGGGGCGCTGCTGGGAGCCTCCCACAGCCACGGACGCCCTCAGCTCTGTGTTTCCAGGAGTGCTTTGCGTGTGCCTTCCTAAAGCCCGGTGTGTACAGCCTGCCATCCTGAAATTGTGCCCTTCCTTGGGGACACAGCGCTCCCTTGATCAGAGCTCCTGAAAGCACAGTGTTTGAAGCCTTAGGGTTGGCAGACTAGGTTCTAACCCCACCAGCCAATTCATGAGCCTCTCCAAGCCTCCTGCTCCTTCCGTGCAGAACAGGCACGACACCAGTGCCTCTGCCAGGGGTTTTGTGAGGTTTGTGTGAGCTGAAACACCTAAGGGCCAGCCCCACAGTGAGACCCTTGGGATCAGCATTATTCTGATGTCCATCCCACAACTGCAATCTCTTCTTCCTTGTCCAGGGACTCGACCCATTTCCACCTCTTTCTTTTGCCAAGAAGGGAAGTATATAGGCAGAGTCTGAGCCCTGCTGTTGCCCGCTGGGACCCTGGGCCTGCTCTGTGACCAGCCCTAGGAAAGCACAACCCCCCTCTCCCCTGACCTGGTGGAGGGGCCCCACAAGAACAGCTCTCATTCCCTTCTTGCAGCCCTGCCTAAGCACTCTCTCCAACATTGCCATCCCTAGTATTTGATTTTTCTCCTTGGCAAGAACTGCTGATCCCCCCCATCCCCTCATAGGCTGCAGGCTGGTGGTCCTCCACTCACTCAGGGAGCCTTGAACACCTCCTTGTGTTGCCACCCGGTGGTCACTAGGTCCGCTTTGAGCTTTGTCTGCTTGGAGCTTTGCGCCATGGCTTCTCCTGACTCCGTCCTGGCTGTTTCTCCACGGGTGGCCTTGCCTGTGCCCCCTGTCCACGTTTCTGCTGATGGGGCCCTGGTTCCACCCACCTCCCCCAAAACCCCCGCTTCCTCTCCTGCCCTCACAAACCTAGGATGGCAAGTACGGTGCCGCCCTTGAGCACCTCCATGGAGCCGGAGCAGACAAAGTAGAGGGCCTGGAGAGCGTCCCCTTGGTGGATGAGGTACTCGCCAGGGGTGCAGAAGGCGGGACGCAGGGCCAGGGACAGTGCCCGCAGGCAGCCACGGCTCGCGGCCTCAAACAGAGGCAGCTGCAGAACCTCCTTGTGCAAGTGCATGGCGATGTCTGCTCGAAGCTCGTCTGGGAGGCTCTGCAGCAGCTGCAGGGGGGAAGCAGGTGGGGAGGTTAGTGGTGGCAGAATGCAAGGCAGCCTCCAGCCAGCCCTCTTTACATCCATCCCACAGGCCTTAGGAGCAAGGGGAAGTGTGGGAGGGACCTGAGGCTCCGTGCCTGTAGCCTGTACCGGCAGTGCGGGAGGCTGCCTCTGCCCCCCTCCCATCACTTTAGCCCACCGTGAGCTGCTTGGCTTTCCTCCCCCAGGCCCAGAGCCGGATGTCGGTGAGCAGAGCCTCCAGGCCTAACAAGGGTGGAGAAAGGCCTTCAAGGCTTTTTGACTGCCCTCTGCCCCATGCTACTGCCCACTCCCGGGGAGCAGAAGCCAGAATTTTGTGTTCCTTGCCCCCCAGCCCACTCCTGGGAATTTTAGGCCAAGCGCATACTCCTGGAAGGAGCAAAGGCTGGAAGGGACAGCCCTGGAGGCCTGCGCACCTCAGTGGTGTCGATACCGTTGTTCACAGCCCACGTCGCCTGGAAGTACTCGAGCATGCGCTGCTTGAGGGGCTTGGGGATGCGGTGGATGCGGATGTAGTCTCGGAGGTCACGGGTGCGGCTGTGGTACAGAAAGCGGCGGGCGTACATGCGCTGGATGATGGCCGTCACGTTCCCAAACACCACCGCGTGCATCAGGGCTGGGGAGGGTGGCGAGAGGGGGTCACCTCCAGGCCCGGCCTGACACCACGCCGGACACATCTGTCCTCCCTCCCACCATCCAAGTCTCCTAGGCAAGACACGGGCCGCTGTGTGGCAGGGAGTCCTGCAGCCACATGGGACTCCCCTGGCCCTGGTTCTGTGTTCCTTCAGTCCCCAAAAGCAGAAGAACCTCTGAGAAGGACCTTGGGGCCCTGGGGGGAGGTGGGGTGTTGGGGCCACCTGGAGCCACAAGTCTGAGAGTGGGCCCAAGACAGGGAGAGCAGCAGGCCTCACCGCCAATGAGCATGGTGCAGATGGAGAAGATCTTCTCGGTGTCCGTGTTGGCGGACACGTTGCCGAAGCCCACGCTGGTGAGGCTGCTGAGCGCGAAGTAGAGGGAGGTGATGTAGGCGCTGCGTAGCGAGGGGCCGCCCAGGAGCTCCAGCCCCGTCCTGTTGGCCTCCCCGCTGACGCTGCTACAGTTGTCATTCTGGCCGGAGCTGTTCCCTGCCACAGGGCTGCGGCCCACCAGGTAGTAGGGGGTCTCGAGTCGGCGGGCCAGCTCCTGCAGCCAGCCTGGGGAGGGGACAGGGCACACCTAAGCAAGCGGGATGGCACTGCCACACCACAGGCGCACGTGTGCCCACTGCTTCCCCCGGGGCGGGGGCCATGTGGATGCAGACCCCCCCCCCATGTCTTCCCACCACTTTCCTCCTCTGCCGGTCCAGCACACCCTGTCCACCCCCTCAACCCTGACCAAGACAAGCACGTGAGGACGAGGCTGTCGTCTCTCCAGCCGGCATCTGCTGGTGCCGAGAAGGGAGCAAGGCGCATTGCACCCTCTCTCCCGTGGCTGCCACTGATCCCAGCCAACGGGCCCGGCTGGAGGGGCACAGGGCCCGCACCGGCCAGTCTTGTTCCCAGGGACGGAGAGGTGAGGCCACCTCCTCTGCCCTGTCCACCCAGATTCCTCTTGCTCTTTCTCTGGGCTCACCTGCTCCCAAAGGCTGCTTCCCCCTCACCCCTCCCACGACCACACAAACCACCCAACCCCATGTTTGCATTCTCAAGCACACCGTGGACGCGTGCATACGCACCATCAAGGCCACAGACGTGCTCTGCAGTTGAGAGGATGAGGACACACACGTATGAGCACATTCACAGGTGCACAGCCACAGCCACTCACACAGGAAAAGCCTGAGCGCACTTGGGAGAGAGACAAGGGCACACAGGTGCTTGCACTCAGACACCCAGGTAGGTGAGGCGAACACGAGCACACAGGTAAGCACACTCAAAGGCCACAAACAGGCAGGCACCTGTGCACACACAGAGGCTCCTGAGCACACATGCAGACATGGGTCAGCCTGGGACACTGGGCAGAAGCTGAGAGTGCCCCAGTTCCCCCCATCAATCCCACACTCTCTGGCTTGGACTTGGCAGGAGATGGAGCTGAGTACTGGGCTCTCTCAGGAGCTCTGGCTACCCACAGTCACTCTGAGCCCAGCTGGAAGGTTGTGGGAACTCTAGGGTGTTGGATGGGGGTTCCTGGGGTCCACAGAGGTCCCAGGGATCCTGGCAGAACCGGGGGTCATGGGGAGCAAGGGAGAGAGGGCTGATCTAGGGTGGAGACACAGAGGGCAGGTGCAGAGAGGGGGCTCAGGGTCTGTGGCTGCAATGGAACTCACCTCTCCACATGCGCTCTGCCACTCCCACCTTGACACACCCAGCGTCTCTGCTCCACACTCTCCCGAACGCCTTACACACACTCTCCCTGCCATCTCTACGCCCCTCCTCACCCCCAGACCTGTTTATTCAGCGATCTCACAAACATGTGCCTCATGCACAACACCCGAGGGCCATGTGATGGGGCTCAAACGGACATGCTATGGGTTAGGGCTAGAGGGCTCCCTAGAAGAGAGGACATTGGTGTTTGGTCTCCAAGGATGGCTAGAGTTTTGACTCAGAGAAACTGAGAGAAGGTTGTTCCCGATTTAGGGAAGGACCATATTGGGCCATCCCTAGGGATGGTGACACGTGCAAGCAGTAGCTCAGCTTAGCTGGAGTGTGCGGTTCATACTGGGGGCATCAAATTCCCTGCTAAGGAATTTGAGGGGAGGTGTCAAGGCCTGAGCCAAGGTGAGGACTTGCTCTCCTGTAACTCGACGTGTGCTGCAAGGATTCGCGGGAGTGTGCCAAGCTCGTCAGTCGCTCTTCAGCTGGGCCCAAGTTGAAGCCAGTTCCAGGTAAGGAGAGTGGGCAGCAAGGGGTGAGAAGCAGGAGGATGAGGGGAAGGTTCCAGAGGGGCCTGTCCTCTCTGTCTTGGCCATGGGGCATTGGCAGCTCCTGGAGCTGGTGGTGCGGGGAAGCTGTTCCGGAGGCCAGTGGCTTTCGTTGAGAAATGCCCCGAGTGATCTCCCTCAGCATTTAGTACAATCTTTTGAAAATGCAGCCCATCTCTATGGGGCTAACAGGAATAGGGGGAAGGAACTCTGTGTCGACACCACCCACAGCAAGGCAGAACCCAGGCAGGGAAGCCGGGGGCAGGGACCTCCCAGAGCCAGACCAGGAGGGGGCGCCACTTCCCCTCCAGAAATCCCTTCTGGGTCTGGACTCTGGGAGGTCTGGGTGTGGCTCTGACCCAGCTGGGGAGTCGCTTCTCTGGAGAAACAAGAAGGGGAAGATGATGTGAAGAAGGACTTGGAAACTCCCCTAATGTGAGCTAGTACCAGCCCAAAATAGAATGAAATTACTCCAGAACTTAGGGTGCAAGAATTAATATGAATATCTGCAAAACAGCCAGCCCCCCACTTGCCCATGTTCTCCATGGTGGGACTCAGAGCCCGTCCAAGAGCCAAAGACATTCTTCCCATCAGCTGAGCAGCCTCTGTGAGGTGGTCAGAACAAAGGAGCCACAGGGACCGGAGACTCAAGAGTGGCCCTATTTGGGCGCAAACTGACCTGGGGATATGGTGTCTCAGCCCACTTTGGGATCAGGGCTTTGCATCACTATTATCTATCTCCCGGCCCACTGACCGTGTCGCCATGTCCGCCTCCATCACAGCCTCCCTCTGGGAAGGGCAGGTGCCAAGGAGCTGACACTGCCTGCAGCAGCCCGATTCCGTGTGCTCGGCAACTAGAGCTTTGGGGAATATCCAAGTGGGCCTCTGGGCCACACACCAGTCTCCGCGGGCTTGGCAAGGGACAGAGGATTTGCAAGAGCCTCCTTGGCCCTGAGAACTGATCGGAGCATGTTTCTAAGGCCCAGCTGGACTCCTGGTGACCCCACCAAGGAGCAGATGGTCATGCAAGGCCATCTGAGCAGCTGGCCTGCTGCCCATGGACTGGAACAAGCGTACAGTCCAGTTCCTGGGAAGCCACCAGAGGGCTGGAGGGCAAGGGAGGGAGAAGGTGTGTTCGGTTTTGGAGCCTCAGGGTATGAAGAGTTAGAACTGGCTGGAACAGAATGGTTCAGAGTTAGAGGAAGGATGGAGGTTGAGCTGGTGTAGTGGCACCATGGAATGACAGGGGACAAGGTGAGGGGAGGAGACAGGGCCAGGGCGGAGGAGGCTGACGGAGGGCCTCATTGCTCAGGGCAGAGGGGTAGAGCAGTTCAAAGGGGTGTGGTTAGCAGAGTCAGGTGCCACAGGGACTTCAAGGGGATGCGGGTTTGGCCCTAGGAGGTCACTGCAACCTGCCAGGTACCATTTTGGGTGGAGAGGTGGGGGTGGGAGCCTTCCTGGCAGGAGTTAAGATGTGAGTGGGAGGCGAGCAGAGGGAGGAGTGGAAGTAGAGGTGAAGTGAAGGAGAGTGAGTACACCAGTGGAGCAGAGAGAAAGGCTGCATTTTAGGCCTGGGGGAGGGCAGAGAAGCAGCTGAGAGGGATGGGCCTGCATATAACAAGAGTGGGGAAAGGCCTTAGAGGGCAAGGTGTGGGGGGCGGGATTCCGAGAGGGTGGCGCAAAAGCACCAGGCACCAGAAGTACCCAGGGCAGTGGCTCCCTGCATGGCCTTCTCCTGAGAAGGGTTGATTCTCAGCTGGGCAGAGGCCTGAAGAATGTGACAAAGGCTAAGGCCACAAGGAGGGTATGATGGGTGAGTAGGACTCCCCCGGGCCCACCAGGCTTTCTCCACTATGCCTGGCTGCTGAAGAACAGGCCTACCTCAAGGTAGTGGCTCTGTCACAGTCACACCTGTGTGCACGTGCGCACACACGCACACACACACACACCAGCCCCCACATTCTTCTCACAAACACACACCTACTTGCATGTATGCCCCGGATACACATGCAGACTTGCACACATCCCTGACCCCCCATATCAGCTCACAAACACACCCGTGGACTCACATTTCCCTGACACACACACACTCGAGCAGACATATTCCTCTGTTACATATGTACACACACACTCTCCCCTCCCCCCCCCACCCCTCGCCGGAAGCCTCTGGTACCGATCTCCGGCAGCTCCGAGGCACTGCTCTCGATCTCCAGCTGGCCAATGTAGAACCAGACGCAGGCCACCCAGTGGGCGAGCAGGGCGAACACAGCCATGAGCAGGGTGAGCACCACAGCACTGTACTGCGAGTAGCGGTCCAGCCGCGGGAGCAGCCGCAGCAGCCGCAGCAGCCGCACCGTCTTCAGCAGGTGGGCCCCAAAGTACTGAGGTGGGGGGAGACAGGGAGGTCACCCCAGGGTCGGCCCCGCCAGCCCTGCCCCAAAGCCCACTCAATCCAGCCACACTGACCACGTTGACCTTGAAGGCATGTAGCAGGTCAAAGGGCAGCGCCGCGATGACATCCAGCAGGAACCAAGTGGTGACGTAGTGGAGGCAAATGGACTTTGGGGCAAATACCACCTGGCCTGACTTGGACACAAACGTGGTGCGGAAATTCAGCACGATGTCTGCAAGAAGTCGGGGTGGGACTCAGCATGGGGTAGCGGAGGGGCCACACCTTACTGGGCATTGACACTTTACTGGGTATCTGACATGGCCTGGGGCCCCCTACCATCGTAGTTCATACAGAACTCTAAAGGGTGGATACTGTTATGCCCATTTGATGGAGGGAGAAACTGAGACTTGGAGAGGCTATCATCAGCTCAGGGTCATATAACCCGTTAGCAGTAGAGGTATGTTTGGAACCTAGGTTTGATTTCAAAACCCACAGGTCACAAACAGGGGGAGGGCGTGGGGGACACTTGTCAGCAGGCACAGGAAACCATGCAGACTATCCCCATCAAAGCCCGAGGGGTGCCCGGCATGGGGTGGGGTGGGAGGCACAGGGCACACGTACCAAGAATGAAGAGGACCTCCACAGCCAGATCACAGACGCTGGGGGCACTGCGGGCGGCGCTGGGCTCCCGGGCTGTGCTCACACACACGCTGTAGGGCACGGTGACAGCCACGTAGAGGGTGGCAAGCAGGATGAAGCCGTCCCAAGTGGCCCTCAGTGCCCCACAGTGCAGCAGGATGAAGGGTGACTTTCGGATGGCTGCTACTTTGTACTCAGGCAAGTTTGGCTTCTCCCCAAACACCCCCTGAGAGGGGCAGGGCAGGTCCAGCCAGGGAGGACAGGAAATTTATAGAAGCTGAGTTAGATAGGGTCTGGGACAGGCAGCCACCTCCTTTCTCTCCCTGCATACTCAAAGCAACCTCTGACACGGGCATTAGAGCCCTCATGTTACAGATCAAAAGACTGAGGATCAGAGAGCCCACTGACTTAGCTGAGGGCACACAGCCGTTTAGGGGAAGAGCCGACATTGATCCAAGTCCCATCTGACTCCAGGGCCAAGACTCTATCTTTGATGGATCAGGCATCTGACATTCCCTCCCTCAGTCACAACCCCAAAGTGCTGGTGGGGCCTGGGTGGTCCCCTGGACATCCTCTCTGTGCTGGGCTTAGTTCCCCTCCTCCATCTCCTCAGCCTGCCCCTACGGTGCCCTGCCCCCCAAACACACACCCTTATGCGCAATCCACCTTATTGAGCTTGTGCTTGCCCTTGGGCTGCTTCTGCAGGTGCCCAGACAGGTGGTAGAGCACAGCCCGGCTCCGCCGCCGGTTGGCATTGAAACCTTTGGCTCCTGCCCGGCCATATCGGCGCCGGCCACCACCTGCAAAAGAGCGGCCCGTGAGGATGGTGGGGGGAGTGCCCACACCCCCTAGCTAGGGTCTTGTGTGGAGGACACCAGTTGCTGGCCCATGACCTGGGCCAGTCTGACTCATTGACTGGTTAGTCTGTTTAGAGCTGGGGACTCCAGCATCCTCACTTCCAGGGGCACTTATAGACACTCTTCCCCTCACTTCCAGGGGCACCTATAGACACTCTTCCCCATGCCAACTTGCAGGAGAAGGAGGTCTGGATTAAGGCAAAGTCAGGAGAGGATCTCCATAGGGAAAGGCCTGAGACAGGAGTGGGGAGGTGGTTCCCAGGGCTGGGGGGTGGGTAGGGGGGATGGAGAGTACCCCTAGCATCCCCAGCTGCCCCCAGTGACAGCCTTGTGAGCTGGCCGTAAGGCCTCCCCGGTCCTTGGAGGATACAAGAGGGGAAAGGTCCCAGGGACTAAAAGAGGGCTTTGGATGGGGCTCCCAGTCAGCTCTGTGTGAGGGAAAGGTACCAAGTGGGTCTGCACTGGGCCCCACTAATTGGTCCGAAAATGTTACTTCGCAGGCACTAGCAGAGTTTGTTTGCTTTCCGTTTCTTAGTAAAGTTGACTTCAAAACTCCAACTTTGTCTCAACTGGTCTCTTTGGAAACAAGCTTTCCATATCTGGGCATGTGGAGATGAGAGCCTCTCACCCAGCAAAGTGGGACTCAATGAGTGCAAGAGGGTGGGGGGACCCGTGAGCCCAAGCTGGGTGCCAAGGCCCCACCCACAGCAGCTAAAATCAACAGCCCCACGGGCACCCACCTGTCTCCTTCCAATTGTCAGGGCCCCCTCGGTTCTTGGTGTCACTGATATCCTTGTGAGAGACCAGGAAGAGGGCCACCTCCCCTTTCTCATTCTTTATGGGTATCACATCGAGGAGACACCAGAATGGGAGCCCTGGGCACAAAGACAGACTTAGCCTAGCTCCTGTTCTCCACCTTGCCCGAGGTGACAGAGGTTCCACTGCCACCCCCCCGCCAAGACACAAGCAGGATGGGGGCTTTTCTGGGAGTGGAGCGGCGGCCTGGCTCCATTTAGGACAGGGCTTGATGGAACAGAGAGGGTGGGGGAAGGCAAAGGAGAGCAGAAATGACCATCAGACATGTGTGTTCATAGACCTGTCCTACTGAGACCGGGACATTTTTCCGCTGAGGTGGGAAACTCAAGATTGGAAATTGAGTGGAGACTGAGGCTGAGGTGGGGATGGAAGAGAGAAGCCAAGGGACAGTGGATGGGGCAGGGAAAGTAAGGGGATGTGGGAAGACAGGACGGGATGGGGAGATGGAGAAGATGGGGATGGAACACAGGGGCAGTGGATGGAGTGGGTGCCAGGCTGGGTGAGGCCTCAAAAGTGAGGTGGGCTGGCCAGGTGGCCCCTCACCGCTCTTCCGGTACAGGATCAGCTCAGCCTTGAACTCCTTGTGCTCATCCAGCGCCTTGCGGATCTGTTGGCGGACAAGCTCACTGGTGTCTGGCCCATAGAGGAAGGAGCAGGCGCAGCCCCGCTGCATGACCTCGGCCCGGGAGAAACCCGTGAGGTCGCAGAAGCCATCAGAGCAGTAGACCACGGGGAAGAGCCCCGCCACCTGGGCATTGCCCAGCACGAAGTTACTGTCTGCAAGAGAGCACCTCTCAGAGGAGGCATGGGGTGGGGGGGCACAGGGTCTACCACCCCTCTTTCTTAAATGCCTGCAACCAAAGGGTGGGTGTCACGAAACCCAAGAATTCTGTGTGTGTGTGTGTGTGTGTGTGTGTGTGTGTGTGTGTGGCTGGGGTTAGGGCAGGCAGGTGCGGTTTATAAACAGGAATCAGTGTGTCACCTGTGTACCAGTGCCCTGCAAGGGTCCACTCCTAGCCATGTGTGTATGTGTATATTCAGGAATCAACACCGAGGTTAGTGAATGGGGCCCTGTGTGGGAACTGTGCCCTCTGGACCGAGTCCTGAGCAGCTTGGGGTATAGGGTAGGGCTGGGATGCCCAAAGAGGGCTGTACAACCAGCTCTAGGCAGCCACAGCCCCACTCATACCTCTGCCAGGTCCATTCATGGCTGTCTGGCTCCTCTCACTGGAACCCACCTGGATGGGAGGCGGTCCAGGCCACCATTCAGCCTGCACTTTTTTGAACCCCAGCTGCCTGATGGGGCTCAGGAATTAGTGAATGTGATAAAAAATGGGGGTGTAAGCATGGTAGCTGCACAGCACTGCCTGAAGCCAGCAATGTATTGGGGAGTGGGGGGCACTGAATCAGCAGGCTGCAGGATGGAGAAGCCAGTGTGTGTGTGTGTGTGTGTGTGTGTGTGTGTGTGTGTGTGTATTGGGGCAGGGGCTGCTCAGTGATGGGCTCCCACCACCTATCAGGAACTGCAAGACCATGAAGTGTGCCAAGCAGAGAGCTGGGAAGCCCCACTGGGGGTGAGTGTGAGGGAGCAGGAGAAGGAGGGAGGGGGTTTTCACGACTTTCCCTGTGCTCAGAGCCCTGGAAACCCAGGATCCAGAAGCTCTGGTCGCCTACTCCAAACTTCCCCAATCTTGGTAGGAATACCCGAACCTATCTTTGGGGGTCTAGAGGGGTCCTGTGGGTTTAGGCTGGTGAGTTTAGTCGGTGAGGTGAGCTTGGACAAACAGTGTGCTCCTAAATCCTGCCTACTCTATCTCCTTTGCAAACCTTTTTCCTAAATCTGATTTTTGAACCCTCGGGCTGTCCCTGAGCACCGCTCCTCTCCCTCGTCCCCCACCCCGCCCCTCCACTTCTATGTTAGTCGGGGGAATAGCGCCAGACTCAGGAACAGGGTGGGTTAGATTCACTAGGTAGGGGTTCAATCTCTAGCAAACAAATAGCATCCGGGGCCCCAAACCCTGAGACTTCTGGCCGTCTTGCCCAGCCTCGTGTAAAGTTGACCCTGGACCTTTTGGGAAACGGCGTCTGGAAGGAGATGGTGGTCCCGGCTACAATCAGGGCGTTGGGGACAGAGGGTGAGAACAGGAAGGAGCCAGGCTGAGATGTCGGGGAGCGGGACCTGCGGGAACCCTGGCAGGGAACGGCTTCTCTGGGAGCCAGTGGAGTGAAGGTCAGACTCACGCGTGCCGTCGAAGCGCGTGGCGATGGTGTCCAGGAAGGTGTTCTGCGGCGCCAGGAGTCCCCGCATGGCCGGCATCTTAGGCGGCCGTGGCCGCCTGCCCCATCCCTCCGGGGCGCGGGGGCTCAGCGCCGGGGGAGGGCGCCCAGCTCGGCCGCCCCCCACCGGGCCCCGCGCCCCCTAGCGCAGCCGTCGGAGGCTGAAACCCACCCCGGGTTCGCAGGCCCGGCCAGCAGCCGGTGCGCGAGGGGGCGTCCCCGCCGTCGGGGCCCGGAGCATGGCGCGCGGCCTCTCGCGTCCTGGCCGCCCACGAATGCCGGGCTCCAGACTCCGCGCTCGCCGCGCTCTCCGCACCTTCCGCTCGCGGCGGCGGCAGCAGCGGCCGCGGCTCCCGTTTCGGCTGCGGGTCGGCTCCCGCTCGGGCTCCGCTCGGCGCCGGGTCCCCGCAGCTCCCTCGGTCTGTCGGGGAGAGGAGGCAGCCTCCCTCCCTTCCTCCGGCGCCCGCCGCCTGCACCGGGGTAACCATGGAGACGGGCACACCCAGGCAGGGCCGCCTCCTTAAAGGGACAGGCCTCCCGCCTAGGGATCCCCTCCCCTTGGGACCTCGGTGGGGGCAGGGGAGGCGGCGGCCCCCCTACCCCCGCCGAGCCTGCTGCCCGAGCCGCCCCAAGCCGCCCCGCCCGCCCCTCGGAGAAGACCGGCGAGCGCCTGGTCCCGCTCGGGCTGACTCAGCGCAGGGGCGAGGCGTCTTTCTCTGCAGCATGGGGGTTCGCACAGAGCCTCGCAGACTCTCCTCCCCCGGAGCGACCAGAGGAGAACTCCGGCGGGGGGGGTGCGCGGGGAGGGGGGGGCTCTGTGTTTTAGAAGACGCTTTCCCCGAGGAAAAAATGTAAAGGGAAAGGGGGCTGGGCGGTGGTGGGAGGTGGGGAAGGCAGGCAGAGGGACCCCAACTGTACGGGAAAGTCTAAAAGGAGATGGGCTGGAGGGTGTCTAAACGCAGCTTCTGGGCATCCAAGCCTTTGTCAGCCTCAACTTGACCCTCGTCACTGGGAGGTGCAGCTGCAGACAGGAGCTATCAGGAAACGGGAGGGTGGGTAGCCCTGGAAGTAAGGTTGAGACGCTCTCGGTGAGTGCCGGTGGTGGTGGTGGGTGTGTGTACGGAAAGGGTGTGGGATATTTCTACTCTTTGTCACCTTTTGCCTCTCAGGCAGCTCCCGAGGGTCAGGTTGCAAATACAGCGGACGGGTAGGACGTCAGACACTGGGAGAACTTCTTAGCCTCGTGCGTGCGGATCCCTGGCGAGCGAGCGAGCGGGGAGTGAGAAGGACCCGGCCAACGCTGCCCCAACTCCTCGAGTCCCAGAGTAGCGGGCTCTGCGCTGTGGGGGGAGCGGTGGCTGCAGGGACCCCCTCCCGTGAGAGGGTGGGAGGAGGGGCCAGGCGGGGCCGAGCGGAGCGGGGCCGGGGCGGCAGTCTGTAGCTTGTCTCCGCGCTGCGTCGATCCCCCCGGCTCGCTCTGCCAGCGCCGCTCCTCCTCCCTCCCACGATTTGCCAGCGAGCGCGGCTACCGCCCGCGCCCAGAGGAGCCGCCGGGGCCAAAGCAGCAATTTGTTCCCCAACGGGTGAAGCGGGAGGCCCAGCACCCCCGCCCCTCAAAGAAACACATCCACAGCCACCAGCCTCGGAAAGAAAGGAGTGTCGCCCGCTCCACCCACCCCTCGTCAGCGACACGGGCCAAAGCCCCAGGCACCTGTATTTAAATGAGCTGGTGATTTAGGAGGAAAGGGAGGACGCGTCCTCCTCCCCAGGTCCTCTGAATCCTGGAATCCCGCTCCCAGGAAGAAAGACCCCAAGGAACCAACCTGTTCCCCACGCCCACCTCCACAAGCAAAGTCAGCCCTCCTCCAGCCCATCATCACACCCTCCACGCCAAGTTCAAGCATTCTGCTAGGAGAGGGTGCTGTTTGGTAGGAGTCTGTCTGCTCGCTTGGAGACCAGACCAGGAGGTGGTTGAAAGCACATAACTTGGGTTTGACTATAGTCCTGCCACTTGCTGCGTGATTTTCATTCGGGACCCAATTTTCTCCTTTGTGAAATGGAGATAATAAATAATAACGACCTCAGAGGGTTGTTAGGAAGATTAAATGAGTAAAGGACTTAGAACAGTATGTGACATTTGCATCATGTAAATGTTTATTATCTGATTTTGAATCTCATAGAACCCCTATGAAATAAGGTAGATGCTACTTACACTCCACTCACAAATGAAACAGAGGAAGAGAGACAGAGAAAGAATGGGAGAGGGAGAGAGGTTTGCTCACAGTAACCGAGCTGGTAACTGGCAGAACTAAGGTTCCAACCATGACAATCTTCCAAACCCAGGTCCAGAGTCTGCCTCACTGCAGCACAGCCGTCCCCACCGAGGACCCAGAAAGAGCTTAAGGTTAGCTGGGGACCGGTTATCTGGGTTGTAAATCAGATCCAGGTGGCCTTCCAGTCGCCCGGTATAAGTGCCAGGTGTTTAGGCTTTCGGGCTTCCAGCTTTTCGGCCTGGGCTGGTCTTGGTTATTAAAGACAGTGGTTTGGACATTAAGACAAACCCAAACCAGACACCTTGGGTCGGTGTGAGCAGGCAGTAGATGGCATGTGGGGGTGCCCCCAAAGAATTAGTAGTTTACATTTATTGAGCATTGGGTGCCAAGCACCGTGCTGAGGCAGAGGGGCTACATTTCTAAGATGCACCGCCTCCTCCTGCAACTCCAGCCTATTTTGGCGCCCTAGTCCCCCCAATACTAGAAAATATACTAACCTTCATTGAATGTTATGATCACTCTTCTTATCCCAGAATGAAACAATAATGTTTTGGTCTTTAAATCCCTTTCCCCACTGCCCTTCAAAGAATTTGTGGGAACGTGAATATGGGGTGGGGGTTGCAGCCACTGCCCAAGTCCTTCCTCTGAACTGACCGGGTTTAAGATGCTCCTTCAGCCCAGAGGCAAATTTTCAGGCATAGAGCCTCCCGCTCTCTTCCCTCTTTCACTTCACCTTGTCCCTCAGGTCTTCCTCTCAGCTAACACTAACAAATTCCATGCCTCCTCCTTCCACACCTCCCTCACTCCCCCAGCCCCAATACAGAACAGTGTGTGACATTTACATCATGTAAATGTTTATTATCTGAGGGGCAGGGACTCACATTTAGGAGACCAGAGAATGGGGGTTGGGGAGGAGCTGAGAAGTGAACAGGGTACTGGGAGGTCAGGGAGCACCGTAAGCCCCTTTCTTCTCTCATTCCCCCAACTCTTGACCCATTATTGGGCCACGGTGGGAAGTCACAGGGAGGGGAAGGTTGAGGGGGAGCCCTGTTCAGAGACAGCTCAAAGCCATTGTCAAAAAGAAGAAACTCGGGAGCCTGCATTTTGGAGCTGCCGTGGGAGGCCTGTGGGAGTATTATCTACAAAAGGAACTAAGAGAGAGAGAAGAGTGAAGCAAGGGAAAAACCGCTCAAGACACAAAAGATGGAAAAAGCACCCTGCCCCCCAGAGCGCAGGCAGAGTCACTGTGTGCAGGGGGTGAGAGCAGGTGGCTGTCGAGGAACAGAGCCCAGGGGCCCCTCCCTTCTCCTCCCCTCTTCCCACTCTCTTCCTCCTTTCTGGAGGTCCCCAGGTCTGTTTCCAGCCTTGCTCTCTCAGCCAATGGGGCAGGTTCTGCTTCTAAGGCTGTGGTGAGCAATGGGAATCTTAGCCTTTCAAGTCAGACCAGTCTGGACTTGAATTCTAGCTCTTCCACTGATGACCTTGGGTGGCAATAGGAATGGGGTGGGGGTGGGTGTTAATCTCCAAGAGCATCAGTTCCTTCATTTGTGAAATGATCTTTCCTTAAAGGATTGTTGAGTGAGACGAACTAAGTGGTTGGGATTGTTATCAAAGTCCTCCTAAGTGCTTGCCCTGGGAATGCAGAAATGAGCTCAGGATGAAGCCTCACTGAAGGTTCGCCATCTCAGAACAAACAAACATTCTGGAAAACTTCGAGGCCTCCACTACTTGGCCACTCCTTGGCTGTGTCATTCTAGGTCATTCCTTTTCTGTCAGTGGAGGATCCTAGCTGTTGTTGAGTAAACCACAATACATTTTCCAACAAGGGAATCATGAAAGATACATGGTTTTACTTACAGATCTGCAAACTGTTGTGGATCATATGGCTAGGAAGTGGAGGAACCAGATGCGAATCATGATTTGACTAGGTCGACAGGAGTTTGTCACTGTGCCATCTTGCTGGGGTGCTTTGTCCTGTCCTTTGGTAAACAGCCTTTTCAAAGGGGACGGTATGGTCATTTTGACGGGAGGTCAGATAGTGACCTGTAGCGAGTGCCCACAGTGCCTGGCAACCCGGACCTCGAACCACGAACCACGACGAACCACGAACCGCGGGGAGCCCCATCAGCCCTGCGGGGAGGGGAACCCACTGCAGTCCTGCCTGTGGCAGGCAGGGGAGTGAGTATGAGAAATCTCAATCTCAATCTCAACCTGCGTGTTCTAGCAACACCAGAAAACTGATTTGTTTGAAATCCAGTTACAGGGAAAGCCTAACTGGGTTAAGTTGAAGAGAGACATAAAAAGGAGACCTGACTTTTCCCTGAGGAATCAGAGTGGGTGGTATTTGTTCCTGCTGTTTTGACGGCAGTGAAGGGGCGGGTGGGCTGGAGAACAGTTGCGCTGGTGGTAGTGACGGTGGGTGAGTTTCCTCACCCAGAAAGATCTTCAGATCATGTTTCCCCCTTGGTTAAGGAGCAAAGTAGGTGACAAAGCTGCCTCAGCACCTGGGTGGAAATAACGCTCCCTGACTCTCCCCTGGGAAACCCCAGCTTCAGCCTCACTCCTGCACGCTGCTGCAAGGGTGACTGTTTACCCGTGTGAACGCCATCAGCCTCTGGCCTACCCTGCCCAGGAGCTCAGAAACTGGGGATGAGGGTGTGCTTTTCCAACACGTATGGCAGACAGACAAGAGGGCACAGAGCTCACCACGCTGGAGGGATACGCGCTCAGGAGAAAACCTACAGAAGGAATAGGATAACTGAGCCATTATTATTTTTTTGGTTAATAAGTCTGTCTGGCTGGAAATAGGGGAAGTCTTTTATACACTTTTTAACGGGGCAGGAGAGACAGAAGAGCAGAAGAATTATGGTAAGTTCAACTTGTCACAGGTTAGCTTAGACACCAGGGTACTGCTGTGCGGCACCTGGCTAGATACCTCCCCTCACCCATCCATGGAGTAGTTGCCACTGTGTCCACTTTACAGTTCAGGAAGCAGTTCAAAAATGTTATTTGCCCAAGGTCAGTCAGACACAGAGCTACCTAACTGAAGCCAGAATTAAAATCCAAGTGTATGTCTCAGAAGTCCAGGGTCTTTCCACCTTACCATACTGCGTAGCCACCACGCATGGCTTCCAAGAGTTTAAGGAAGAGCTGAGAGCTCTGTTTCCTTCACCTGCCAAGTGGCTGAAGAAAGAGCTGGAATCATGTGTCTATGCCTCAGAACTCAGCATAGTTCCCAGCACACAGTAGGTGCCTCAATGTTCGAAGGAAACAACGTGCTCGGGTGGCTCATGCAACCGAAGTCAAACTTGATTGATTTAAAAGTTCCCTTCTTCTGGCTACCAGGATTATGGTCTGGTACTCTGAATTGGCTAAAACAGTGATGAAACAGCTCCTTGGTTGGTGACCTCACAATATGTGCTGATTTGAACGACTTTTTCTTCCATGAAGTATGCTACCTCATGGATACAACCCCTACTAGGTGGGACAAGAAGGTGGGATGAATCCTGTAAAGTAGGCAAGACAAATCTTCATTTTGTTAGGTCAAATGGCAGAATTTCCAGTGGGTAACAAGTCATGACTTCACTGATAACCAAGAAGCATAGGTCAGTTCACAGACTGATTAACCATGCATGCTGGGTTTTCCAGGCCACCTCCAACCTAAAACAGTTTATCTTGCTCTTCCCAACACATACATCATCATATGACTGTACCCTGGGTTGGGATTCTGAAATACGAGGTCACCCTACCTATAAACCACTGAACAAAAGGCCTGACCACCCCTTGGTATAGTCCTACTGTAAGCCGAGGACCCAGGCCTTAGCATAGTGCTTCTTCCATTTTACTCACACCAGACAGGATGGCTCTTTCATGCGACACTACCTAGTATTGTTTTATTCAATGCGTCAGTTGCCCCAACTAGTTTATCAGCCCATGAAGGGCTGTATTTTACTTATCTTTACCTCTCCTTAGCTTCCAGCTCAGCAACTGTACAAAGCACAGTTGGTGAGAGTATAAATCCAAGCATCTTTAAGAGAACTTACCAATAACCATATGGCCCAGCAATTCCATCCTAGGAATCTGCCCAATAGATATACTCTCACAAGTAAGAAATGATATATGTATAAGATGCTCATTTCAGCAATACTTAAAACCTGAAAACTATCATTAAAGACTGGTTAAACTAATTATGATGAGTTTATACAATGGGATACTGTGCAACCACAGAAAGAACAAGGTATATTTATGAGTACTGACATGGAAAGAGATCTCAGTGGTGTATATTCTTATGAGGTAGGTATGCTAATATAGAAGATCTCCAGAAGGGTCCACAAGAAGCTTAACAGTGGCTGCCTCTGGGGAAGGGACAAATAGTCCAGAGTGGGGTGGAGGCTTATTTTTTACCATATAACCTTTTGAACTGCTTACAGATTTTTTCCTTTTTACCATTTACATATATTGATTTTCTTAAAACAAATACTAGCTATAAAAAGAGGACAAGTGAAAAAAGCAAGCTATAGAGGAGTATGCACAATATGATTCCCATTTATGTAAATGAAAGAAAAATACGTATTTGCATGTTTGGATTTGGAAAATTTGTGGAAAGATATATAAGAAACTTATCAGTGATTTCTTCTCAGGAGTGAGACCAGGTAGGGGAGGATTTTTTAATTTCCACCATGTATCCTTTTTAAAGGTTAAAAAGAAAAAAACATACAACTTTTTCAAAAAATGAATGTTAAAAATTGCCATAAATAAGGGGCCTAGGAAGTATTTGGTGTTCCTAATGAAGCCACGCTAATTTAAATTTTCTCTCTCAAGTGGTATACAACTGACAGTGCTAAACCACCTGAAGTTTCAGTCCTATGGTTAGGCTGCGAAAAGGGCAAGACACTGATCTTTAAGAGGAAGGGGAAAGGAAGGGAAATGACAATTAGGCCGGGCACCTCTGAACACAGTGGGCACAGAGCCTCCCTTCTCTTGGGAAGCCCAGAGCTACTACAGGGAGCAAGAGATGGGCTGTACAATTCAAACTTAAGATAAGCCTAACCTCAGGGTGCCTGGGTGGCTCAGTCAGTCAGTTAAGCGTCTGACTCTTGATTTCGGCTCAGGTCACAGTTTAGTGAGTTCACAGTTGAGTGATCTCACGGTTTAGTGAGTTTGAGCCCCACGTCGGGCTCCACACTGACAGTGCAGAGCCTGCTTGAGATTCTCCCTCACTCTCTCCCTGCCCCATCCCGTTCCATTCTGTCTCGCTCAAAGTAAATAAATAAGCTTAAAAATTGCCTTTAAAAAAAAAAAAAAGATAAGCCTAACCTCTCTTCACTGGAAGAAGGTCCAACTGACAAATTTAGAATATCTGAAACATGAAATCCTAAATGAATTATGGCTTAGACATATTATTTTCAAAAAGAACTATTGAATGCATATAGTATCTTTGTTTTATAAAGACAAAACAAAAAGTTAAAAGCCTATATATGCATGTGTATACATATATATATGTTCTGAAAAAGGTCTATAAGGATATATCCCAAATTATTGAGTAATTACCCCTGAGGAATAGAAAGGGAGGGTGGAAAACTTTAATTTTTGTCTTTTATAATTGCTATTATTTGACTTAAAAAAAAAACTTTAACATTTATTTATTTTTGAAAGAAAGAGAGTGTGAACGGGAGAGGGGCAGACAGAGAGGGAGACACAGAATCCAAAGCAGGCTCCAGGCTCTAAGCTGTCAGCGCATTTTAAACATTTAAATATTTTAAACACTACTTCTGTCATTAAAAACAAAATGTAAAAAAAAAGTGTAATTTTTAAACTTTTTATGATCATACCAAAACATCTTCAAATATTCTTCTATAATGAGGTTTTAATTTTAACATGAAAATGTTTCATTTTTTTTTTAGTAATCTCTACACTTAGGATGGGGCTTGAACTCATGACCTGGAGATCAAGAATCATATGCTCTATGGACCGAGCCAGCAAGGTGCTCCTCAACTTCAAGGTGGTTTTGACAAACATGCAGCCTCCCATCTTAGAAGGTTGGTTTGCCTGGATACAGGGATAGACCACATGACCCTTCAAGATCACTTCAATCTCTGGACTTTCTATAAAGTATAGGGAAGCAATTAATCAGAAAAGCAGGGCTTTTCCTGGATACCCAGCAGGTTGATGGTGTTGGACAAATTCCCCAAAATGAGGGGATCAGCCCTTTAAAATGGCTTCCTAGTATTCCTGGACTACTGTTTTCTTTACTGAAAGACACACACACACACACACACACACACACACACACACACACTCACTCTCTCTCTCTCTCTCCCTCTTTCAATCTGTTCAACCAACCTGAACCCTGGCAGCTCAGCTTCAGCCAAAGAGCCAAGGGAAGCCCTGAGGCAGCTAAGTTCTGCACCACTGCCACTTACAGTCTGGGCTTCAGATTCGGGAGAACAAATGCTGGAGAAAGAAAAAGCTCTGCTGTTGCTAAATCATAGATGCTGGGGGTGGGGGCGGGGTGAGGGGTCTGGCCCCACTGCCACCTGCTACATGCAGGAGCTCAATTATACCGTTACACTCACTACTCCTGTCAAGGGACAGGCAGTGGAGGAGAGGGGTTGCTCGGGAGAGCTGCTGGCAGCTGTGGTTTTTCTCAACCGGCAAGCTTCCTTTGGAAAGTCACCGTTCCCTACACTAGGAATCTTTTCCCACAAGGTACAGCTGCATTTGCTCATGCTGGCTTCCGCATTTTCCTCTGGTTCCGAAGCTAAGCAGTGGACAAATGACTTAGGTCTCTGACATCCTCATTTAAGCCCCGAACAAGCTGTCCGGGTGACTTCTACCCCATGAGGCCCAAAGGAAACCAGAGAATGAAATGAAGTCATTTGCTGCCGTGAAACAAATGTGGGAACATTATGCAGTTGTTTTTATTTTTCCAACTATAAAGACTGGCAATTTGTTGATGGGTAACACCTTAGATTAACACTAATTATATTGCTATAAATTTGGTTGAGGATAAGAATAGGATTCAGGAACAAGGGAGAACAATAACAACAAAAATCTTCAAACATTCTTGAAACAAAGAAACACTTTTTTTTTCCTTTAATTAAATGCTTCTTTCCCACAGACTTCCCTAGACTAGTTTGCAGTCTAAGGCCATAGGAAACGAGGCTTTGGGCATTCTGAAGAGACTGCAGATTAAGCTATGGCGCCAAGCAGGAGACTAAAACCCTGACCTGACTGTGTCAATCTTAGGCATGTTCTGGGAGCAGAGGCAGATTCTCAAATGTTTCCCAGCGTTCCTTCCTTTTTACCAATTAAATTTCCGCTTCTCTGGCTAATTCAGTGTAGTACACAATCCCCTCGCTGCCTTTCCTGGTTATACTGTTGTGTAGAGGGAACCTGCCAGGAACGTGTCGCTTCTGCTTAGGCTGCAAAGGCAACTGGACTAGTTCTGATCCATCTCCTCCTGAGAGCCTCAAGAGTAGGGAGTTGCTGAGGAAGGCCTCTTCGGGGAACTGAAAGGTCGGGTGCACTGGGAAGAACATCGCTCACCCTTGGGAAACCTGGCATCGGTTGCCTGTGATTCCTGGTGGAAGTGACCAATCAGACTCAATCCGTACCATTGGGAAAGGTCAAGGGAAAAAACAGCTTCCCCTCCAAAAATGGTAAAGAGGAAATGAGGAGAGAAGAAACCCAAAATATTCAGAATGGCATAAAAAGTGGTATGTGTAAACTTCTTTTTGTTATTACATCTAACTATAAGTTTCCTAAAGTCCAGTTACCAAGTTGAATTGTGTGGGATAGAGGAGAGAGGCCAGTTGGAGCTGCCTTCAAGAGTTCACAGCTTCAAGCTGAGAGGTCCTAGGTTTGCGCTGGGGGAGCCCCTTTTTGAATGAGGGCTTGGGGGGGATGGGCTCCATGCTGGCTCCAGTTCCATTGGTCCCTGCAGAGTGGGCCTGGCCCCGTTCACTAATGTTTCCTGATGCCTGGGATGGAGCATTCTGATACCTGGAACTAGATGAATACCATGAGCTATTTCTGTAACGACCCACACTGTCATGTCGCCCTTGGTTCATGGGGTCATTCGACTTTTGGCCTTGTGGCCTGTAGCTCTGTCCTCCTCGTCTGTTCCCCGGCAATACCTGAGGATAAAAGAATACAATGTTCAAAGAACTCTGGCATTATGGCACTCTGTCTGTTCCAGTTCAGCTTACAGGAGTATTCTTAAAGCCTAAATTGTGGTATCCCATAGTTGGGACTCAGCTCTCTCTCGAGACTCCCAGAATTCTGTCAGCCAATCTAACTTAGCCACTACTCCAGAATTAATGTATCTTCCACTATTTTACCCCACCTTTCATCCCTAGGCTCTCCACTGAAGAGGACTTCACTTTTCTTTAGCTGGACACAAAAAGATAGCTAAGGAGGAAGAAAGAACACTCTTGGGCTGTTACAAGCCCTTGACTGGGCAAGTATCTTATCACATGCCTGAACTCTGAGGACTGTAAGCCATTTGTAAAGATAATGAACACCTGGAATAATAAAATAAACGTCTTTATAATCTGCTTGGCTATACATTATGAAGCACAGATTAAATCATGCTGCTGTGACATTTAGGACATCTCTCACATTACAACCCAGAAAGCTTATGGCATGTGGTTTTATTTTTGTCCTCCACTTCCAATGTAATACCAGTTCTGCAGGATTGCTAACAGCGCTGCCTTGGATTGCTCTTGTGCATCTTCTTCAAACCAAGAAAAGAACCTCTGGATTATGCTTCAACTCTCTGGTGTTTGCCCTCCACCCCACCAGGTTCACTCTCTCTCCCGGATATATTCGACGCGGTGCTCCTAGGGAGCTGCTGCTTCAGATGCACTCTGGTGAACCTGCCACTGTGTACTCATCTACCTCGAGATGGGTGCATGACTCCCACAGTGACTAATTACCAGGCGATACTACCTACAATAGCTAGGACTCCCGCCAACATCAGAAAGTCAGCAGTCTTGGCAACAGGAAGTCTAAGCTAGCTGGTGGTTTGGAACAGAAGTACCAAATGCTTTCTCTGGAACTAACTGGGGCTGGAGGGATTCAAAATAGGTGTGGAATGGCCATAAAGAGAGGAAGGTAATGTACTGAGCTGTCAGCAACTAACTGTGACAGTCTGGTAACTTTTCTCTATAAGTGGCTTGGTGTGGAAGCTAGGTTACCTCTTGATGAGGCTGGTAGGGCCGGCCACTGGAGTTTGCTATGGGTGCAGGAGTCTCTCCTGGTGCCGAGTTTTTCTTGTTAGCACTTGTAAGGCTGGGAGCAGAGGCACAGGTGGAAGAGGAAGCGGCAGAGGCATCACACGGACTACTCAAGGACATAGACGGAACTGTGCTGCATCGGGATCTGGTTGAGTAGCTGTTCTTTGGATGGGACACTGGACGGAAATAGGAGAAATAGGTTGTCATAGGACAGAAGAGCACGATGGTAAGGTTTTCCCTATTTCTCCACTTCACGATAAGCAATTTGGGACAAAGAACTGTCTACTGGAGTAGTTGTAAAGATAAGCTTATAAAAAAGCAACAGGAAGCAAAATCTCCCTTCTGCCCTCTTCCTCCACTCCTTCCAAATCCCTATTGCTTTTTTTTTTTTCCTTTCAAGTTTTTATTTAAATTCCAGTTAGTGAATCCCCCACTGCTTTGTAAAGGAACTCTTAGAGACAGGAGAACAGTGTAAGATCGGAGTAGTCATTCCCCCACCAACTCATGACTTCTCGGCATTTCCTACTAAACTCCTGGCTGCGGCTCCAGCAGCTGACTAAGCCTAGGAACAATAGTATGGGCCATATGTTCAGTTTCCTATGAAGGAACATTCTGAAGTACAGACTTCACAAAGAAAGAAAAAGGTAAATAGAAAGCTAAATCCCTTTTTAAAAATTTGAATGATGCAAGGTATAAATAATCAGGATTAAATATGAACAGAACTAGTCTTTATAATAAACATGTATCTTCCCAAGGTTCTTTCTGCAAAAATAATCCTCAACTCAAAACATCTGAAAAATAGTAATATATTCACTTCAAATTTTGTCAGAATTCAATGGCTTAAAACTACCCCCCCCCTTTTTTTTTTGGTTTTAAGTCTGGTCTAATGTTGAGTTCACAATCACTGCTCTAGGTCCGACCTTTCACTTTTATACTGACAGAGAAAGAACAAAGGAGCTGAGCTCAGGGTTTGACTGGTGTGCCCCTATAAGCTCTCACCTTAAGGACCGCCCCCCCACCCCAGCCTTAAAGCTATTATTTAAGCACCTATTATGTGCCAGGAAAGGTAGGTGTTATTATCTCCATTTGGGAGAGGAATAAAATAAAGTTCTGAGAGGTTAATGTAAAGGCAAGGATTCCAGCTCGGTCTGACTCAGAGCTCCCGCTCTTTACACTATGTATCACACACAACTCAACCCAGCAGAAAAGGATGAAAAAATAACATTGCAAATTTAGGGAGCCAGAAAATGCCCATCTTCTAAGCTCAAAGAATCTGCATCCTGTGACTTCTTAAGTATCTCAGAACTGCTTTTCACAAAAGCAAACAAAAACACAAGAGGCATTAAAGCAGAATCAGTGGAGAAGCCAAGCCAAAACTTTAGTCTCGGATCAGGAGACGGAGTCCCCTCCTCACCATCTCCAGCGCCCAGAATCTCTCGCCATCCTACCTTGTCCAAATGACTCAATGTCCTTCTTCAGCGTCTCTACATCACAGGTGAACCGAGCTACTCGTCCCAGGTCCTCATCGTATTTACGCTCACTAACAAAGTGCTGGAGAAAGGACAAAGAAAAGCCTCCAGGTGAGACAGGTGGTATACATGGAATCCATGGCCTCTTATAAACAGATGAAAAAAACTATTTTCCATTGTCTTTTTGTTGCTTCAAATTTTACTAAATGGCCATCATATTGCCTATGCCAGGTGACTGATGGAATTCAGCCATTTTCCTAAGGTTCAAAGGTAAGTCTGTTGGGGAGCTTTATGAAATGCTACCTGATGGTCAAAGCCCATCAGAGATGATGAAGAGAAATTGTAAAGAAAGAAGAAAAAGTTTCCAGTAGAGGGCCATCTTTCCACTGTTGGCTACTCTCCACATTGTTCCATTTTATACAGAAGCAGAGGCAGCAAAAATGCTCGTACGTTACAACAATGATTCCATGTAAATAGAGGGCTTGGTGTTCTTTAATAGGAACCTCCTTAGGCAACCCACTTCATCCCTTTATAAAGTAGGATTTGTTAGTCCTTGAAGTGGGGACAACTTCTTGAGATGGAAAATCATTCATGTGAAAATCCAACCTTGCAAATGAGAAGGGTTTATGCTGCAAGTAATTTAATCCTTTTAAGCAGACTGAGCTGAGACATAACCAACCCCTTGGGTCAAAACTAACTATCATGTCAGGAATAAAGTGCTTCTGGGGGTGTCTTTCAATAAACAATTTCCAAAGTAGCCTGGAATCTTTTTTTTTTTTTTTTTTTTTACCCCCAGATGAAAAGGAGGCAAAAAGGAAAAGTTAAAAGCCTACATATCATTTACAAGAATCAAACTCCTCAGAACAGTCCTCTAGCAGGTGGTCTAATTCCACTTTGGATTTTCAAGGGGTATAATCAAAAACATCAGAATCCTTGGGATGGATCTAGAAGCAGTAGATGGTAAAGGAGAAATCAAAATTCCCTGTGAACCCTGAAGTCCTGAGAGTACACTGTGGTTCAGGAAAGCACATGAACCTCTGTAACATAGAGCCTTCAGACATGTAATATCAGTCTGAGAGTAATTCTGAAACAAATTCTAGGGTTTGTTAAGCCAGAGACATAACAAGAATGACGGAAATAACATGATCTGGAAATAAGACATTTAAATTGCACAGCACCCACTTCAGTACACTGAATATGTGGAGAGAAACAGATCCTTAGTCAGCCTGCAGAAATATTTCTAGCAGCTTTTCAACCACGTGGGAAGGAGAACAGATGAAGCCTGTGAGAGCCAGGATTCTCATCTAATTCCAAAGGGGTTTCCGGCTTCTCCCAGATAGTTGAACAAGACTGACTGGCATCTTCATGTCAGTGAAGAAGACTTTCTATAATTTTTAGTATTATAGTTCTAGTTAATCAGAAATGGTAATTTCCTACTGGCATCGTTTTGCTATTTCACCCCAATAGCGTCTAAGGGGAGAAGTGAAAGACTGAGTGTGAAAGACTGGGTCAGAACAATAAGGATACCTGGAAGGTCTTAGATGATTTCCCATCTAGGTTTTTATTTTACAAAGGCTGTTATATAGCCTGTGCAGCAAGTGTTCCTCTTAAGTATGGCAAGAAGTCTCATGTGTTCAGAAAGAGCAGAGGTTAGGGCTCAGGAGTAGGAACAGCCAACTCCTCTTCTTCACACAGCTAACGGTTTATAAACAATTATTTAGAATTCCAGTGTCCACAACTACCCACAAATATCCCAACGTCTCTCAGGTCTCCATGCTTAGTCTCAGAAACATTGTTCTTTATATAAGAATTTTAAATGTATGAGGGGCGCCTAGGTGATTCAGTTGGTTAAGCGGCTGACTTTGGCTCAGATCATGATCTCACGGTACGATTTTAGAGTTTGAGCTCTGCTGTTGGGCTCTGTGCTGGCAGCTCGGAGCCTGGAGACTGCTTCAGATTCTGTGTCTCCCTCTCTCTCTCTGCCCCTCCCCTGCTTATGCTCTGTCTCTCTCTCTCTCTCTCCCCCTCCCACTCAAAAAAGAAATAAACATTAAAAAAATTTTTTTTAAGAATTTAAAATACATGAGTGTCGAACCTAAGTAATCTTCACAAACAGATACAATACAATATCTCAAGTTGCTCATTTTTCTCTTCTAAAATCAGAATCAACCAACCAACCATTTCAATATTTACTGAATCCCTACTACATGCCAAGGCACTATGCTAGACACTGGAGGCACACTGGTTCCTGCCACTGTAAAGTTCACAATCTAGTTGGGAAGACAGATCAGTCAAATGCATATAAAATGATAACTATGCTATGAACATACAAGATAGGGGGCATGACATGAAAGTTAGGAAGGACGAGCAGGCCAGTTATCTGTGTGCTGGGAGTGGTTGGGTGGGGCGTTTTGTACAGATCGAAAAGCATACATATAGCCCTCCAGCAGGAGGGAAGAGACTATGTTTGTGGGAAGGAGAAGCAAAGATGGCCAGAGAACAAGGGGAGTATGGTGTGAAATAAGATGGTGGCAGAGCCGGACCCTGCAGAGCCCTTAGAGGCCGTGTTAAGGATTACAGTCTTTATCCTAAAAGCAGTGGGAGGTTTGAAGCAGTTTAATGTGGTGTGAGAACAGATATGGAGAGCTGGGAGGGCGGGGCAGTGGCAGAATAGACGGGTGAAATCAGTTAAGAGGCCATTACAGAAGTCCAAGCAAGAGACAACAGTAGCTGGATCACGGTGGTGGTGAAGATTGAAGAGAAAAGGTCAGATCTGAGATTTGGGAGGAGGTCAAACAGACAGGGTCTGCTGACAGATTTAATATGGGAAAGGAGAAATTCCTAAGGCTTCCAGGTTGGACACCTGGATAGATGACAGTACCATTTACAGAGAAAGGGAACATGGAAGACGGTTAGCTTTGAGAAGGGAAGATCATGAGTTCAATATATTAGATATGGCGATGAATTATGGAGATTTGCTGCTTCAGTCCCTGAGGGTAAGAAGAAAGGCAGAAAGGAGAAAGAAGTTTTACCTTGATATCAGCTCTGAGCTCAACCAATTGTTCCTCTGACATTCGAACAGCCACATCAGTCATCTTCTTTAGAAGTTCGGCTTTCTTTTGTCGGCTGAGCAAAATTTCCACTGTGGAGGAAAAGAGAGTAGGACTCTTATCTTCTGCTAAATAGGATAAAGGAGAATTGGAAATATGGGCCTTGCAGTACATATTTGAACAGCCAAAGGCTTAGCTGCCCACCCATCCAGAAAATGAAAATACCAAAGGTCCAGTTTCCAGCTTCTTGAGGGACTCTGAAGGCAGTTAAATGGTAAACACTTTTTATGAATCATAAAGACTCATAAATCATTTGTCATTTCTCTTTCTTCTCTTTCCAGTCAAAAAAAAATTTTTTTAATCAAGAAACATATAAATTAAAACAGAAATAGGTACCCAGGGTAAAAAAAATTCACCTAGAATAAATGGGTATAAAATGAAAAGTAAAAGCATCCCCCTACTTCTGACAGCAAATATCTCTCTCCCTTCTTTCCCCTCCTTACAGATAGGAGTATGTCATATATGTGGTCCTTTCCTTTACCTAAGCTATTTTTACTTGACATACCTTGAAGTTCATTGCCTATTAATACACTGGCTCTCCTTCACTGTTTAACAGCCACATGGTTTTCTACTACTTAGGTATACTACAATTATTTACTAAGTC
This sequence comes from Lynx rufus, assembly GCF_022079265.1. Taxonomy (NCBI): domain Eukaryota; kingdom Metazoa; phylum Chordata; class Mammalia; order Carnivora; family Felidae; genus Lynx; species Lynx rufus. Next base: position 76,387,492 of record NW_025814889.1, on the reverse strand, counting down.
CCCTAACGGTGGATACTTAGGTTGTTGACAGCCTTTTAAGAAGTATAATCTTTGGCATGCTCCCAGATGTACAACTCAGATATGGCCACAGAGGATAACAGACAATATGAAAAAAAAAAAATCTCTCAGAGCAGAGAACCAGGGGTTACAGAGGATGTGAGCCAAAGAAATCCTCCAAGGAAGCAGAACTAGGTGCTGCCATATGAACGAAGGCGTTTTCTCTGCCACAAGGCCAGGGATTCTGCTACTCCTGCCCAGTACAATTTGATCATTGCTTTTCCAGGTGGGAATTTTTTACTCTAATTATGCTCTTCTTTATATAATATTGGAGGTAGGGGCATTTAACTTTTCCTTTAGTTCATGGGGGTCTCACAACATGCCATATCCAGATCTGTTGAAAGATCTGAAATGACCCCGAAGCCCTGGACTTTCAGCTAAATATACTAACTAGATGAGACTTTGGAGGTATTGTCATTGAGGAGGAGGGGAGTGTGTTCTCATTTTTTAAAAAAGAGGATATCGGGTAGCTGAGGGGTGGACAGTAGCAAAAAGACTGTTAGCAACTGCATATCCATTCTCCTCTTTTTCCTATCGGAAGTCCAGTGTTTTGGGTACCAATCTGCTTAGGTAAAAATCTACATTTCCTGGCTTTGCTAGATAAGACAGTCGTGTGATATGGTTTAGTCACTGAGATCTAAGCAGAACTCACAGGGCGAGGTTTATAGGAGTCCTAGCCAGCATGTAACATATTGCCTCTCCTCAACTGGAGCCTTAGCAGGGATCTTTTGACCATAGGTACACTCTAAGGATGGCTGAGTACAACGACAGAGAAGCCCGGGTCCCTCATGTCATTTTGGAGACGCCCTGCCAGCCCTGATCACTTACCTCTGGATTTTTCATTTCATGAGAGAAAGAAATAAACTCACATTTATTTAGGCCACTCTGTTGCATGCAGTCAAACTCAATTCCTAACTGTTATACATAGAATCCTGTAACCCACTTAGAAATCAGCCAAATTTATGTTAGAAAATAACTAGAATTTTCCAAGAGCTACATCAGGTATACCAGAGAGTTGAATGCCTTTAGCAAGTTTACTTATTAGCCTGATTGTCACGGATATGCCACCCATGGGCTGCCCTCCCCACATGAGCTTAATTAATAAGAACACACTTTCCCAGTAAGTGAGGGATATGCCTACAAAAGTTTCTTGACACTAAGGCCCAATAGTTACAAATGATCTACTGGTCTGGCTCCCAAGATAAAACCTGTCTGCCATTTTGTGTCAAATCCATTTGCTCTCAGGAATCTGCATTCTAGGATTCTAAGACAAAACTACAGATCCCATCATGGAGGAAATGTGTCACGTCAAGAACTCCACACAAATCAGTGGACCCAATTACACAACTTTGGACAAGCCACATTTTCTCCAAAGGACTCATTTCTTCATTTATTAAAAAAAAAAAAAAAAAAAGAAGGAAAACCTAATTACCTCATAAGGGTAATATGAAGATCATAGAGAAATGAATGAAAAAACTCTGAACTGTGAAGTACTATGAACATACAAATTAATAAAACTATTAAACGTGTAAGAAAAAAAAGAAGCACCTTCTTGATAGTATTGGTAAATGAATAATTACATTTACTAACACTGAGATCCAGGATTTTAGCATGAGAGAAAGGAGATACAGATATACAACTGACAAAATTAAGTAAAACTGTAGCTCTTAATTTGATAAAATAAGATTTGCCATGAATTGATAATTGGTTGAAGCTGGACGGTAGCAGTTAATTATATCAGCCATTTTGAAATGTTTGGCATTTTCTATAAAAGATATATTTTTAAAAAGCACCTTCTTCTCAAAAGTAAGGACTATGTCTTCTTACTAGCTTTATTTGAAACTTTATGCTCAAAATAGAACACACAGTACACGAATAGACCGAAATGGTCACATTTAGAAATTTCAGGATATACCACTCAATTTAAATGAATCTCACCTCTGAAAAACAATGGACAGCACCTGTTCAACATTTCAGGTCAAAACAGATCAAAAGAGAACTCAGCTCAGTGCCTCCTCTGGCCCATGAGCATCAACACAAATGGTTTAATTGTGAGTCATCACCTCAACCTATTGCCATTCGTACCAGTCTGAGAGCAGGTTAAAAGAAACAACCCTCCAAATTACAAATCTAGCATTCAAAGCATGAAGGTCAAACCTGCTGCTGAAAAGCCCACATCAATGCCATTGTAGAAGCTGTAACAGATACTCCCTTCTTTCCATACAGCTGTGTATCTTGTATCTACCCTCAACAGGAATGACAAAAAACAGGTATCTGGTTCTTTGGTACAAAACCCCACAAATTACCCAAGTTAGACTCTATTCCTCCAGAATCTATTTTAGTAAGCTTTCAAGGAATCCTAGTCATGGTATCCTAAACCCTCATTTCATTGACTTCCTCTAACTAATGATAACAGACACTGAGTGGAGACTGTTCTACAAACTGAGAAAACCAAGAAAGTTCTCAGGTAATGACAGTGATGCATACACTAAATTGTGGGCAAGCTGGTGAAGTTAACTCTGATTATGCCAAACATTTTTTTTTCCAAGTAGAAAAAAAAAACCCAATGGAATTATTCAATCACTGGAAGTAAAACCCCAAATAAGACAAAACCCAGGCACCTGGCAAGGATACTTTATTTTCCTAAGATGATGTTGTGGTGGCAAATACCATGATGCAGTCCCTCAGACATTGAACATTCAAAATATTAACATTCAAAAATATTAAAAACCAGATTCTTGTAAAGTTGTTTCACCTGACAGGATTCATATGCCAGGGCAGTACAGCTTCTCAAGATTCTTCAAATAAATATATAAACTCCTACAGTGACATTTATATTGAGCTTTTGTTATGAGGGTTGAAAGGCAGATACCTACTAACTGGTAATAGCTTTAACTACAGATCAGTCTTACTTGCTTCAGCTTTCACTTTGTCCATTTCAGCAAGCAATGCCACTTCTCGATCCATTAAACTAGGAAAACATGACAAAGGGAAAAAAGGTTTGATCAGAAACTCAAACAGAAATAGCACATTGTTAACAGAGGAGACAGACTTATGAGTTGTTTCACTGAAAGTATACTACAAAGTAAACCCTGTGTGGACCACATAAAAATTGTCTTACCCTCAGCAAAGGATATTTTAAGGATTCCAATAAATAGACCTGATTCCCTTTTATTTCTTTTTTTTCTTTAATTCCCTTTTATTTCTGTGTATTACAGTAAACCAGTAGCTAGAAGTCCAAGAATTGAGAACCAGTAGGTGGCAGTAGCGAGCTACAGAACACTTCTAGCTAAACTGTGCTAAAGCAAAAGTTCTGGAAGTTACGTATTTCCACATACAAAGTCACATATTTTTTATTTTATATTTTGGTCTATAAAATCAGACAGCTTTGCTTCTAATACATTTTACCAGGCAATATCCGTACTAGGGCATGGTAAATTTATCCACAATTAGGATTTTGTATATTCTCAACACTTTACCACAGTTGCACCAAGTCCACTGGCACTTTAGTCTATTTTGTCAAAGTTTTTATTTAAACTCCAGTTAGTTAACATACAGCGTAACAGTAGTTTTGGGAGTACAATACAGTGATTCAACAATTCTTTTTTTTTCTTTTTTGATTCAATTCTTATTTTTTTAATGTTTGTTTATTTATTATTTGTTTATTTATTTATTTTTATTTTTCCGAGAGAGCACAAGCAGGGGAGGGGCAGAGAGAGAGAGGGAGACACAGACTGCAAAGCAGGCTCCAGGCTCTGAGCTGACAGCACAGAGCCCAACACAGGGCTCGAAGTACCCAACCTGGAGATCATCACCTGAGCCAAAGTTGGACACTTAACTGACTGAGCCACCCAGGTGCCCCTTGATTCAACAATTCTGTACATCACCCAGTACTCATCACAAGAGGTGTCCCCCTTAATCCCCATCACCTGGTCAGCCCATCCCTCCCCTCTGGTAACCATCAGTTTGTTCTCTGTAGTTGAGTCTGTTTCTTGGTTTGTCACTCTCTCTCTCTCTCTTTTTTCCCTTTGCTCATTTGTTTTTGTTTGTGGCACTTTAGTCTTAAAGAGGCAGAGTAGTTAAAAGACATATATACATTGTGCTGGTTTCAGGTAAACATTTAATAATCCAGAAAAAATGAAATCAAAGGTTTCTGATAGGCTTTCTACAGAAAATGAACATCAAATGGGTACTGAGAATTTTCTCCACTGCAAATGTAAATGGCACGTAAAGCTTTCTATGTTCTTGTAAAAGAGCCCACTACCTTCAACATATAGAAAGACAGTAGTTTGCCCTAGTCTGCAACCTCTGGATACAAGTAATTTTCCTTACCGTATCAGTTTTACTCAATGGTGAAATAAAAATCTAAAATTTTGATACTTGCCCAGACATGAAATGTTCCAACTCTCTTTGAATTTTCTATTCATTCTGATTTCCCCTTTTGCAAAGGAATAGATCTACAGGGTTAATAAAAGTTCTACTCTTGTTTCTGATTGTAAAACTAATCATATAGACACACATACATAAACATATACGTATACATATATATGAATGCTGATTCAATTTAGCTCAATATTTCGTGATGTTAGCAGAAAGTAGTTAATACAGGGACTATAGTGTGAGGTATACAAAAAAAGATAAGGCAGGGTCATTTTCTCAAGGAGCAAATTCCTTTATATGAAGTGCCAGAGAACACAGGTTTGATAAGAATTATGTATGATGTGGGGCACCTGGGTGGCTCAGTTGGTTAAGTATCTGACTCTTGGTTTCAGTTTAGGTCATGATTTCACAGTTCGCTGAGTTTGAGCCCCACCCTGGGCTCCATACTAACAGAGCAGAACCTGCTTGGTGTTTTCTCTCTCTCTCTCTCTCTCTCCACCCCCCTCTCTGCCCCTCCCCTGCGTGCACGTGCACACTCATGCTCTCTAAAAAAAAAAAAACAAAAAAACATCATTATGCATGATGTTAATAAACAGACTTGTAATGAAACAAATTTGGATGGCATATTAATCCAGAAGCACCAGACAAGAGAGAAGATCCAACTATTGTAGGGTAGCAATACTCTGCTAAGAAAGCATTCTCCAAACCTTGGCAATACTTTGCTCCGAGAACTCTAGCAGCATTTGGAATACCTAAAAGCAAAACAAAAGCACAACTGAGACAGGAGCTGCCAGGCCTCAATTTTGACCCTACCTCCTCTCTGTTGCTGAATCACCTTAAGATGCAGACGCTGTGTCCACCAGATGACAAATTTGTCTCTGGCAAAGCTTGTAAAATATTTATTAAGACTTCCGCAAACAAGTAAGCTTTTTGCAGCTTACGATCTTTATTATGAAAAAGTAGAATGTCACATGACATGTTTAGCAAGAAAAAAAATTCTGCGTCATCACAATCAGACTTTTCTGTGGCAGTAGGAGCTACGAAGTACACTGTGTTGGATTTTTTTCCCCCTGTAGGGATGACTGGAATCCATTTAAATAAAGTTTGTTTTTTGATTGACTCACTGGTGATCGTAAGAAATTCAGAGGCAGTGTATGGACAACTATCTGCCCATGCCATTAAAAAAAGTGCATATTTTCGTGCCCAAAAACCCCACTATAAAAAGCAGTAAGTGCTTCTATTTCTTGTTTGTTGTCTTGCCATCTATTGATAACATCTACAAAAGGTCTTATGTCGTCGGCCAAGTATTAAATAGAGCAATCTACTGGTTAACCGAGACTGTTGGGATATTTTCTCAGAGAAAAGCCTGATGAACATTTGCAATTTTCCTGAAGATTTTCACAAGTCTTTAAAACACAAAAATGAATATGGGGCGCCTGGGTGGCTCAGTCGGTTAAGTGTCCGACTTCAGCTCTGGTCTTGATCTCACAGCTAGTGAGTTCGAGCCCGCTTCAGGCTCTGTGCTGACAGCTCAGAGCCTGGAGCCTGCTTCCAGTTCTGGGTCTCCCTGTCTCTCTGCACCTCTCTTTCAAAAATGAATAAACGTTAAAAAAGAAAAAAGTAAAAAGTTTAAAGAAAAGCACAAAAACAAATAAATGCTAAAATATAAATGCCTGATAGTTAGCTTTTGTCATTGTAATGTTCAGTGCCTGACACTAAGCTTTGATTGTCCAGACCTCCATTTCAAAGACATCTCAGATAAACAGACTGCCAGCTGCACAATAAAAAGTCAGGCTACCCCACACAGGAAGTTCCTCTTTTAGAAAGCCCTGAGTGACCCATATAACTTGAGTAACCCTACTTTCCCTTCCCACGCTTTAATTCCTGCTCTTATGTTTTAAATTCACCAATAAAGAATGAACCCACAAAACCTTAGGTAACCCACCATCACCTGCAATAAAGGCATAACCCCGGTCTGGGCTCTATTTAAGCACCCTGTGCTGTATGGCACTGGACGTGCCATGTCCCCTCTAGGACATGTAATGTAAGTAATAAAAGCTTGTTTTTTTTCCAAGATCCCTGATGGCGGTTGTTGAGGTGTCTTACAATCCTAAGAACCGCCAGGGCTGATCCAGCCACAACGCTAGCTCAAATATGGCCTCATTACAAGTAATATGCGGCCCAGGTGAATGCCCCCCGGGCGTTTGTAGCTGAGAGCATTGCCATAGATAGGCCGAGACTGACCAAAGCAATATAATAATAACTTGCCTCCTAAAAGTACATCACATAATGTACTGCAACTGTGTAGAATGACCATATCTTTAGGTCATCAATGCTAAAGCATTTTAGAGGTGGCATGTCATAATGCCTGCAGCTTTCAAATGGTTCCACCAAAACACATCATACACACACACTCTGTACCATCCTTCCATGTCTTTTGTCTCTTTGAAAGTTTTCATAATAAAAAGTTGAAATAAGTGCATCACAAATAGAAAAGGTGGGAAGAGTTCAAAAGTGGACAGTAGGGTAAGCATAAAGATAAATAGCAGAGGCTTTTTTTTTTTTTACGATTAAAAACAAGAGTTTATCGTAATATTGCTTTCTAACAATGCGGAAACTTAAGCTCAAGTTTTTCATCTGTTCCTCAGCTAAACGATGGTCTTCATATAGATCTGTGGCCAAGAGATTCAAAAGTACCTGTGGTTTGAGGTAACAGTTTTTAGAGGCCATAACTGCAAGCAATGAGTCCTCTCAGAGAGTGATGAAAAGCTCATTCAGACAGTCAGACTTTGTTACCTTGCTCGTGCCAATACACAAGGACACTGAGCTTGCAGTTGTTGTCTCAAGGTTTTCCTGAATGGAAATACACCATAATCAGCATCTGATACACTGGATTCTGAAACTGCTAATGAAATTTGGCTAAATATTGCGGGGACTTAGACACTAGGTCTTATTAAGCCTATGCCTTATAACAGTGTAGAGAATTTCCACATCATTTCTTCAGTCATGAAAGATGGTTTTAGATGACTTGTCACTGCCACTAAGGGAAAAGACTGGTAAATGTCTGAACGTTCTGTATTGCCTTCCTTCCTTACTAGGACTTTTTACTATCTTCACATTTGTTTAATTTATTCTAAAGCTTCTATGTAATTTATTTAGTTGCTCAGAATAGTTTTGCCTGTAGTACTATTCATATCTCTAAGATATCTTACATGTCCATCATTTGAAGCAAGCCCTTTAATTAATGCATTTAACATGTAGATTATTGATTCTAGCTATTGCCTTCAGTATTCCTTGGTACCAAAAAAATGTTAACTATCATTTGTTTATGGTTGCTGCATTAGAAGACAATGTTATGGGGTGCGTAGGTGGCTCAAGTCGGTTAAGCATCCGATTCTTGATTTCATCAGCTCTGGTCATGGTCTCACGGTTTTTGAGTTCAAGCCCCACATCGGGCTCTGCGCTGGGAGCCTGCTTGGAATTCTCTCTCTCCCTTTCTCTCTGCCCCTTCCCTGCTCGTGAGCTCTCTCTCTCAAAATAAACAAATAAACATTAAAAAAAATTTTTTTTTTTAAAGAAAATAATGTTATAATGGAAACACATCTCTGGCAATTCCACAGCCAACTATTTCAAGGGATGATACTCTAAACCACTCACTAATGTTAGAAAATATTTGTACCTGATTATATTTGCTGAAAACCTAAAACTTATTCATTCTAACACCTCTGGCCAATCAAAGGAGAAATCCAAGCAAAGCCAAAGCAAACACCTTTACTTCTCTGAAGACATTTCCCTCTTCTCATAAAAACAATCAAAAGAGGGGCACCTGGGTGGCTCAGTTGGTTGGGCGGCCGACTTCGGCTCAGGTCATGATTTCGCGGTCCGTGAGTTCAAGCCCCACAACGGGCTCTGTGCTGACAGCTCAGAGCCTGGAGCCTGCTTCAGATTCTGTGTCTCCCTCTCTCTCTGCCCCTCCCCTGCTCATATTCTCTCTCTCTCTCAAAAATAAATAAGCGTTAAAAAAAAAATTAAAAAAGAAAACAATCAAAAGAGGGAACAGTCAGTAGTTTTTATTAGCAGAAAATTAATGATGCTTCATATGTTTTGTAGAACTCCATACTCCCGGCACTTGGCCTTAATGGAGTATGGTACACGTGCATAGGCTCAAAACAAAAACAAAAAACACCAGTAAGTCAGGTCATCACACAGAGTTGAACAACAGTGGTAAAATTAACTGAAAGAACTAGCTTATTAAATCATATTTGGATCTTATCAAATCAGGAGTCCTCACAAAGCATGTAGACATGCGATTTCATATTTTAAGAGTCTGAAGTAGCTTTTAAGAAATTAGGATGTGAATATAAGCTGTTCCTTTGGGACTGTTCTTTTCCAGTGGTCAAAAGCATCTCAGTTCTGAAGTAATATTACAGACCATATGACTCGATGATATTTTATAATATGTTTAGGAAAAAAAGAACCAGTAGCAATCTAGATTACCAAGGAGTTTATTGTTCAAGTTTCCAGTTGGTAAGGAAAAATTGTTAGTGTTAAGCCATCTAGAGAGCAGCTGGCTACATCCCCACTTAAAACTGTGGGTTTTTTTTTATCCTCTCTCTCAAATTATGACAGTAATGTCTAAAGGACGACATATATAGACTAGAAAGGCAAAGACTAAAAAATAAAGGCAAACAGAGATACCTGATAAGACAATGAAAAAGAAAGCAGAAAGTAGAAAAGTGTCACTTAATACCAAGTATGTTTGGGCAAATTAGTTTTTACTGTGCCCATCTTTTCTTATCTATAAATTGGGTATAATAGTTATACAGATTAGAAACATGTGCATAAAAGCTTCTGACATGCAATAATGGCTCAATAAATAGCAGCAGAAATTACTATTCAAATATCTGTGTTCATCTTGACTTCTCAGTTCCAGCAGAATATCCATTTAGTAAAATATGTTCATATTAACTTTGGTAAATCATTATATATACCAGATCCATCGTCTAGAAATTCTTAAATGAACACATACACATATTAGGACAGTGTAAGCAGTTACAGAGAGGTGAATCAAAGAAAACTTTAAACGAAAAGAATATACCACAAAAGTACACTCACTATGATTACAACTATTAAGATTATATGTGCATACAGATGGGGGACACAAGAGGACACAGAAAGTTAAGTTGGTAGAGTTACATGACTTTTACTTCTACTTTAAAGAACTGCTGTTATGCTCTCATTTTACCTTGGTCTCTGACTTCCTCCCATATTACTTTCAACTACTGCCCCCTTAGCTATAGCTATACCAGGTGGAGCCCCTACATGTCCCTTCTATGCCTTTGCTTAGATCAGATCTCCTAATGGCAGTATTCTAGCCCCATCCTTTCTGCCAGTGTAAATTCCTGTCCTTCAAACCTTAATAATGATTCATTTATTTTAAGAAATCTTTTCTAATTGACCCTACTCCCTAGTTACCTTTCTCTTAATCTTTATACTTTCTCCACAACTAGGATCTGACTTGAAGGATAGGTGAATCACAAATCATTCTAAGGTGTGATTTAAGGCTTCTGAATTACAAAGCAATATTTGGATGGAATATTCCTTCTTAAAGTTTTATTTTAAAAGAATCCTTATAAAGGCTTTCATAGGCTCACTCAAAATTTTGGTCCTGCTCAATCTAACTCTGTTCCATAATGACAAAATTTCTTAGTCCCTAAATTTCCTCTGTTATATAGCCTTTAAGCTGAGAAGGAAATAATATATGTGACAAGTACCAAGTCTCTAGCATTCTTCCTAAGCTTTAGTGAGAAGTGAGCCATCAGTGAGAGATGGGATGAAAATCATAGGTTACAGGGAGTCAGAATACAGAGATTCAAATATTGAGTCTGCAATTTATGATGTTATGTTAGGCAAATCGCTTAAGACTCAAATCCCTTTTAAACGGTAAAGTTGAATTTAAAATTCCTACTTAGCAGGATAGAAATCCAGATAAATAAGTCAGATAATATGACTGAATGTTTGGTACACTGTTTGATAATTATCATGTTACTAGATATTTTCACAGATGGTTAAAGAGTTAAAATTTTAGGAGCGCCTGGTTGGCTCAGTCAGTCAAGTGTCTGATTCTTGGTTTTGGCTCAAGTCATGATCTCAGTCCTGAGGTCAAGCCCTGTATCAGGCTCCTTGTTGGGCATGGAGCCTGCTAAAGATTCTCTCTCTCCCTCTCCCCCGCTTGTATGCATACACACTCTCTCTCTCTCTCTCTCAAAAAAAAAAAAAAAAAGAGTGAAAAATTTAAATTAAAGGATATCAAAAACCAAGAAGGCCAACTACTAGTAGAAATAAGGTATCAATGTACTAAATATGCAACAACTGAAGAATAATTTAAAGGTATAGAGTGCTATGGAGATTTTTGATAACACATTATTACATTAGCCCATTCCTTTATTTCTAAAATAGACATTTTTGAAAGTGCTTTGGTTCTTAAAATGATATGTAAGTTTTCACCATATAAATTTAAAGTTTATATGGACTTTAAGGATCTAAAAGCCTTAGGTTAGACTACCTGTAGCTTAACATCTTCTCTAAAAGAGAAGCTCAACTAAAAGGAAGTAACTTTTTTTGCTGTTTAATTTATTTTTTTAATTTATCCAAGTTAGTTGGTATATAATGCAACAATGATTTCAGGAGCAGATTCCTTAATGCCCCTTACCCATCTAGCCCATCCCCTCCTCCCACAACCCCTCCAGCAACCCTCTGTTCTCCATATTTAAGAGTCTCTTATGTTTTGTCCCCCTTCCTGTTTTTATATTATTTTTGCTTCCCTTCCCTTATGTTCATCTGTTTCCTATCTTAAACTCCTCATATGAGTGAAGTCATATGACATTTGTCTTTCTCTGACCAATTTCACTTAGCATAATACCCTCCAGTTCCATTCATGTAGTTGCAAACGGCAAGATTTCATTCTTTTTGATTGCTGAGTAATCAAAAAGAAGGTATATATGTATATACTACATCTTCTTTATCCATTCATCCATCAACGGACATTTGGGCTCTTTTAATACTTTGGCTAATGTTGATAGTGCTGCTATAAACACTGGGGTGCATGTGTCCTCTGAAATAGTATACCTGTATCCTTTGGATAAATACCTAGTAGTGCAATTGCTGAGTCATAGGGTAGTTCTATTTTTAATTTTTCGAGGAACCTCCATACTGTTTTCCAGAGTGGCTGCACCAGTTTGCATTCCCACCGGCTGTGCAAAAGAGATCCTCTTTCTCTGCATCCTCACCAATATCTGTTGTTGCCTGAGTTGTTAATGTTAGCCATTCTGACAGGTGTGAGGTGGTATCTCATTGTGGTTTTGATTTGTATTTCCCTGATGATGAGTAATGTTGAGCATTTGTTAGTGTGTTGGTTGGCCATCTGGATGTCTTCTTTGGAGAAGTGTCTATTCATGTCTTTTGCCCATTTCTTCACTGGATTGTTTTTTGGGTGTTGAGTTTGATAAGTACTTTATAGATCTTGGATACTAACCCTTTATCTGTTATATCGTTTGCAAATATCTACTCCCATTCCATCGGTTGCCTTTTTAATTTTGTTGATTGTTTCCTTCACTGTGCAGAAGCTTTTTATTTTGAAGAGGTCCCAATAGTTCATTTTTGCTTTTGTTTCCCTTGCCTCCAGAGACGTATTGAGTAAAAAGTTGCCTGCGCCAAGTTCAAAGAGGTTTTTGCCCGCTTTCTCCTTGAGGATTTTGATGGCTTCCTGTCTTACATTTAGGTCTTTCATCCATTTTGAGTTTATTTTTGTGTACGTGTAAGAAAGTGGTCCAGGTTCATTCTTCTGTATGTCGCTATCCAGTCTTCTCAGCACCACTTGAAGAGACTGTCTTCCATGGATATTCTTTCCTGCTTTGTCAAAGATAAAGTTGGCCATACGTTTGTGGGTCCATTTCTGGGTTCTCTATTCTGTTCCATTGATCTCAGTGTCTGCTTTTGTGCCAAGAAGTAACTTTTCTAAGGTGAATGAGGAATCAGCTATGAAAAATTTCAGTCATAAGCAAAGACTTACATTAACTTTATATGTTTAGAATTTCAAATTTCTTATCCATTTTATCCTTAAAAAATTATTTTAAAACGTTTATTTTTGAGAGAGAGAGAGAGAGAGAGAGAGAGACAGCGTGAGCAGGGGAGGAGGAGAGAGAGAGAGAGAGAGAGAGGGAGACAGAATCCGAAGCAGGTTCCAGGCTCTGAGCTGTCAGTACAGAACCTGAGGCGGGGCTCAAACCCACAAGCCATGAGATCATGACCTGAGCCAAAGTCAAATGCTTAACCAACTGAGCCACCCAGACACCCCTCCATTTTCTCCTTTAACAAAGAGTTGGGTGTGTTTAAGAGATGCCTCTCCATTTTCTCCTTTAACAAGGAGTTGAGTTGCTTTACAAAGGCAAGTTGAGTGTATTTCCTATTGGCATTTTCACCAACATATTATATGATAACTGTCCAAAATGATTTATCTACTTTAGCTTCATGTTCCATTCCATATCCTGCTCCTTAACAACTTTAAACTTAAGTCAACTAATAGCTCCAACAATGTAAGTCAGACAAATTTAATGAATGGACAAGAAAAGTAAACTTGGGTCTAGAGATGATTATTACTGGATCACCAACAAACGGATTTTGAGTTTTACATACTGGAAAAGCCTCTGATTTTACCTTCCCACAGGTATGTGTCTGCTTTCATTTGGCCCCAAAATGAAAGCAGTTATCTGTATAATTCCCCTAGTGCCCCATCAATGTAATCTTACTGTTGCAAATTTGTTAAACCCTTTTCTTTTCTTTTATACTATAACCAACACAAAAAATGGCTTCCTGAGTGACATTAACTCTAAGCTCTGGTTCAGTGCCAAATGGAGTTAGCTTACCTGCCAATTATGTCTTGAAGTAGCAACTACAAGGGGCATTGAAATAAGGTAGTATAAAAACCCAATCAGCCAGAGAGAAGGGCACCAGCAGGAAAGGGCAGGTAAATCTCTTTCCTCAAGTTAAATTGACCCAGTTGTCACATCTGCTGATCAATCCTAAATACACAGTTCCCAGGCAGGAAACCATTTCATTTGTCATTTATCGAAGGAGGCTCTCCTTGGCTGGGTTCCAAGTCAACAGGAACTCACAAATCTCTCTCCCGGAACTGCATTTCCTGGTTTAGGCTGGTTCTGAATACAATCAGATCCTGTGGCTAAGTAATCAGTAAGCTAAACAGTCATGGAAACCAGAGGCTTATCAGAGCAAAGTTGGGATGATCTACTCTTAGCTCTTTATTCTTTTCCAAATGAGTCAATAATATCTGATATGATAGTAATCCAGGGCGAAGGGCATGGTACTTTCTCCCAAAAGGTTCATAAAGAGTAGAAACCAGTTACTTAGAAATATTCGTAGAAGTTAGAGCTTAATTTAAGGTGAGTTTGGGAAGACTGCTTGGAGTTAGAGAAGTATAAAGATATAGAAGAACATATTAGGATAGAAAAGTGGCATCAACAAGTATATAGAAGAGGAAATGTGGATGTTAAGTCTTCTGGCTGAAGCAAACATGTATGTAAGAAAGACAGAAGATATGACATTAAATTTCTAGCTATAAAACCTGAAAGGGAAAACTCAGGATTCAGGACAAAGAGCCTGCTTAGGATTCTCTCTTCCTCACTCTCTCTGTCTCTCTCTTTCTGTCTGCCCCCAACCCCATGCATGTGCCTGCCTTCTCTTTCTCAAAGTAAATAAATAAACTTAAAACTATATACACAAACATATATGTACTTTTGGTTATGATGATTTAATGGACCATTCTACACTTTGCAAATGATAAAAGTATGTGTCAGCAACTTTTTGGAGGCTTTATTCTACATCTTCATTAATTCACGCCCTCTTCAATTCCACAGGACGGAGGCTGCCTACACTCCCTTGTCTCTTGTTTCTTGTGGCATGAAGTAACCATACTAAGCTGATGAACAGAGACGTGGTTGAATACAACCACAAACAGGCAAGAAAATGGATGGTTGGGAGGAAGAGTGGGGTAGGTTTCCTCTATTCATGAATGCTTCCTCTCATATTTCAGATCTAGGCAAGTCTTATAGAGAAGGAAAGTAAACAGTCTTACACCTCCAAACATCAACCTAGCTGCTGGTCTTTCCATCACTTTACTGAATTTGGTCCTCAGGGCTTTTCCATTGCAAACAAGTCCCTTATAAAATGCAAATACCTCCCCAGAAAGGAGTTATGGCTTCAGTATTAGTTACCACCTCAATATATAATGATTAAAACTATCTTCAGTAATTTTAAAAAACATTAGAATATATTTCTCCCCGCAAAAGATTCTATAGTCAAATACGCTTGAGAAACAGCATAGTATAGCTCCCTCTTGTAGATTCACAGTGCACATTAGCATTGAAAAAGTACTTAAGTCCAGTGGTAAAATTTTTAAAAAAGTATTTTCAAACCTCTTTAACTACCAAACCCTATTTCCCCTACAGAACACATATTAATATATTTTAAGATATGAGTATTTTTATTGTTTTATTTTTATTTTTAAAGTTTATTTTGAGAGAGAGAGAGAGAGAGAGAGAGAGAGAGACAGTGAGCATGCAAGTGGGGAAGGGACACAGAGAGAGAGAGAGAGAGAGAGAGAGAGAGAGAGAATCCCAAGCAGACTGTGCACTGTCACTCCAGAGCCTGATGCAGGGCTCAATCCCACAAAACTGTGAGATCATAACCTGAGCTGAAATCAAGATTTGGACACTTAACAGACTGAGCCATCCAGGTGCCCCTAGTTAAGAGTATTTTTTTTTTAGAACACAGTTTGAAAAACACAAAAGTAAAACAAATCGATTAATAATAAGGCACCAAAGATACGTTTAGGGCAGAGTGCATTAGGAAGGATGACAGGAGGTGGGAAAGCAAAGACAGGTCTTTTCTACTTCATAATTTTGTTCAAAAACATCATGCCATTTGTTGCAGGTTCCTGGTTTAAAGGACAGACCCTAAAGTAAGGATGTGTGGTCCATTCTATAATTATTTGTCCTTTTCTGAACAATATCAACCTCAAGCCCATTCCTAGAACACAAAGAGTTCTCTGTACCACCCATTTGCAAAATGGCCATGTGACCAAAAGGAGTTGAACGAAGCAGAAAGCTAAATATACCTCAGGATTTTTAAGTTTCTTCCCACTACATAGAGCAGTTAAGAGTCAGAAATTAAAGGACCTGGTGAATGGCAGACCATGTTTATAAATGATCATCTTTGTGCCATGTGATCAAATGCAACTTAACTTACCAGCTCTGCAATTCAGCAAAAGCTTGTTTCATTTTCTTAATGGAAGCATCCATCTCTTCTTTAACTACAACTCGATACCGTGCGAGAGACACTGTACAGCGCTGGAGGTCTTTCACAGATTTTTCAATATTGGAACCTTGGGAAGAAAACCCAAGGATTAATATAAAAAAAGGAGCACAAGTAACCTGAAAGTTAGAAATGAACACCTAAGCATGTAAAGTAACAAATGTCATGTGGACTAAAAATGTTTCCTTAACGGCCACCCTCCTCACCAAAAAATTGATGTTTTCATAGATTTTTGTTTTTAACTAAGTATCCTGGCTAAGATGGAGTACTAGGAGTTGGATTTACCCTCCTGTCTTACACAACTAAACACACACAGACAAAACATATGAAACCTGGTTTTCAGACAATAGACGATAGACAGTACTTTTTCCCTGAGAAAAGACACAAACGAAGTGAGGCCTACGATTGCCTCAACTTACTGCCATGAAAGAGTTTCCAGGCTGCAGTGCAAGGAGGAGAAATCCTAATCCTGAATTGAGAGGACAGAGCTAAGAACTTGGGGAGGCCAAGGTGGTTAGAATTCTAAGGGCAGAATACTAGAGAGGAAAGAGCTACACAAAGATGAGAAAATTGTACAGAGATCTGCAGGGGATTCTGAATGCAGCGGTGTGAGGAAACTACCTGAGACAGGAAAAAGAACCACTGGAAAGGAATACACAGAACAAGCCTCAGACCTCACCCAGCCCACAAATAGTTCATGTTCACACCAGCCAGAATAGGGCACCAGGTAGAACACTTGGAAGGGTACTCCCTCAGTAATGAGGCAAAATTAGCTCTCAGGGCTATTCTAGTTCCACCTAACAAAGCTTAAAAACAAGCCTCAAACTGTTACCAAATAGTCCCAGAACAAATCATAAGAGTACTTAAATAAAACACAAAAACTATCTAGCAATCGACAAAGCAAAATTCACAATGTCTGGCACCCAATGAAAAATTACTAGGCATACAAAGAGGCAGACAAACACGATCCATAATGAAAAATCAACTAACAGAAACAGATGCAGAAATGTCATAGATGTAGAGTCAAGTAAATAAAGACCTCAAAACAGCTGATACAATCAGATACCGTAAGTTCAAGAAGGCAGAGAAAAGCATAAACATGTTAAGGAGAGACATGGTCGATACTTTAAAAAACCCAGCTGAACCTCTAGAGGTGAAAAAAGACAATGTCTGAGATGACAATTTCACTGGATAGGATTAACAGCAGATTAGAAACTGTTAAAAAAAAAGATTAATGAATTTGACAACAGCAACTTCAGAAACTATCCAAAATGATGGGGCGCCTGGGTGGCGCAGTCGGTTAAGCGTCCGACTTCAGCCAGGTCACGATCTCGCGGTCCGTGAGTTCGAGCCCCGCGTCGGGCTCTGGGCTGATGGCTCAGAGCCTGGAGCCTGTTTCCGATTCTGTGTCTCCCTCTCTCTCTGCCCCTCGCCCGTTCATGCTCTGTCTCTCTCTGTCCCAAAAATAAATAAACGTTGAAAAAAAAATTTTTTTTTAAAAAAAGAAACTATCCAAAATGAAGTAAAGTATTTGAATAGGTACCAGTGTTTCAAAACTCTCTAAATGACAGGGTTTGGACTATAATTCACCATGCAGCCATTACAAAATTAATAAAATTCTCTGTGTAGTAGTTCAAAACATTGTATGTGGATAAGCCAACTTTATAGGTAAAGATGAAATATATTTACCACCCAACATATTCTAATCCGTTTCCAAAAGTTCTACCAACCTTTCTATATTCACCAATGTCAAAGTTATATATACAATTTATAGGTGAAATCATAGATCTAAGAAGTTTAATGTGCCAAGATATAGATTTCCAATTTTTTATTTAAATTCTTCCTCATCGTAACTTGATTTCTTTCCAAATCTAAAAAGCTTTCAAGCTTGTGCTTTTCTTTTTGCTTGACTGAGTATTTTTGATGTGCTTTCTGCACCAAGCTGAGGGTCATGTTAGATTTAAAAGGAAAGCTTCACTAATTAAATTTAGCTCATGTGGAATAAATAATTCAATAAAGAGCTACAGGTTACAAGTGTCTTTTACATTTCTGTTTTGTACATTTAGTGGAGTGGACCACGATGCTTTAGATGTATGACACTCAGAGGGGCTATCATCTCTACCTGTTTAATTACTGGCTGATTATTTAAATGATGAGTATAGTGAAAAAAAAAAGCAAATAACTACCACCAGTCGATACTGCACACTTACTTAAGAGGAAACGATCTTGTTTAAAGCTACAGTCTGACAGATATTAGTAAGCGCATGAAGTTGTGAAGAGAAATGAAAAGATTTCTTTAAAACGTCATGTCAGAGTTGGCAGAGCTTTTTACTATTAAATCAACCAGGAGATAAAAATGAAGGAAACAGTACAAAAATGTTGTAGTAAAGCAAATAAAAGAAACAAGTTACTGTTAGTAGAAAAGTCGTTCTGGCCAGTAGAGTTTGACTTTCATTCACTAAAAGGATCCCTGTCATTGTAACAAGACTGTACAGCATCTAAAATACTCTCAGACTCCAACTGTGTACAGGGAGTTAGGGAAGGGTAGTTGCTGCCTCAAAAACAGAAAAAGTATTACCTGCTAACCTCTGAGATCTTATCTGAGGAACAAGGAGAAAATTTGCCCTCTCTAGCCAAAAGCACAATTTTTTTTTTGTTTTCTCTCAAAGGTAGCCTTCTGATTTACCTAGCTTTTTGTTGGTGGAAGAGAGTGGAAAATCTTCCATCCCCAGATTTGAAAACTGAGGTGCTGTGGTAGGTCTTGAGAGAGATTTCGCAGCATTCCTATTTTGTTGAGAATTCTGAGTAGACTGCATAGTCAAAGACTTGGGCTCAAAATCAGAGATGCCATTCTCCAGCATGGACCCTGTCAAAGAAAGGCCAGTATTTTAGAGTAAAAGTTAGGAGGAAATCAATCAAGCAGTCTTAAGTATAAACAAATAAAAAAGGTAAAAATGTTTCAGGTAAAACTATGCCTCTGAAAGGTTATGAACAAAAACAACTGACAAAATAGAACAAAGAGCAGAATCAGTTGGACGAGACTATCAGGAGCATCTGGCTCAGCCCTAAACTTCATCCTGAATGAAAAGGATGAGTCTGGGTTAACCCATCTCAAGATAAGCTAGCTTGTTCCCTGTACCTTGGTAGCTCTGGGCACAAGGAAGCACTAATTTCTTATAACTTCTGTAAGTTATATTGAGGAAAAAAGAGTTTTACACTGTTCCAGGGAAGGAAGAGTTTTATTATTAATCTATTTATTTATTAAGTTTTTAAAAAAAGTTATCTCTACACCCAACGTGGGGATCGAACTCACAATATTCAAATCAGGAGTTGCATGCTCCACCAACGGAGCCAGCCAGGTACCCCAAGAGTTTTAAAAGCTTTAGGGAAAGCACAAAGAGTTAGGATATCAAAGAAGAGCTAGCTCAGGACAAAAAAAAAAAAAAAAAAAAAAAAAGGAAGCCACTGACTATCTTTGGTTTATTTGAGGTTATAGCGTAGGTGCTATATTTTTCTCTAAGTCTTTTTGTGTGTGCAAGCTAATCAATAAAAGAACATCTGAGAAGTACAGAACAACTTTTAAATTGTCATTACATAATAACTCTAGCAGCAACAGAGCAAGTGGAAATGGATTAACAACCAAGTAATTAAAAAGCCAATTTTAAAAGACATATTCCCAGTATCTTCCCAACATTCATCAAAATGGTTAATAAAACAAAAAATGTGCAAGATATTTGAATTGACAACATTAATCTTAATTCTTTACTAGAAAACAAATGTGGGACAATAAAAACCAACAGTCTACTTCTCATGAAAGCCATGAGATTACAGTTACTATTATATATTCCTCACTGTGTTGGGCCCTAAAATAGTAACATCAACATCAATTCATCATCATCATTGTCCTTAATAATAAGCAATTTAAAAAGTCTTAAGGTCACCTTCTATAATCTCTAACTACTGAGGGATTATTATGTTAAAAGATTTCCACAAGACTGACTTAAACTAAAATTAAAATATAAGACAATGGAATAACAACTATATTTGTTAGGCCTTTGGTAACTACAGTTGACCCTTGAACAATGTGGGGGTTAAGGGCACTGACCCCCTCCCTTGCAGTTGAAAATCTGTATATAACTTTGACTCTTCCAAAACTTAAGCCTACTGTTGATCAGAAGCTTTACCAATAACATACAGTCAATAAACATGTTTTGTATTTTATAGGTATTATATCCAATATTCTTACAATAAAGTAAGCTAGAGAAAAGAAAATGTTATTAAGAAAACCATTGGGAAAAAAAAATCATTAGGAAGAGAAAATATATTTGCAGTACTGTATTATATTTTTTCGGGGAAAAAAATCCACAAATAAGTGGACCTGCATAGTCCACACTGCGTTGTTCAAGAATCAAC
This sequence comes from Lynx rufus, assembly GCF_022079265.1. NCBI lineage: Eukaryota > Metazoa > Chordata > Mammalia > Carnivora > Felidae > Lynx > Lynx rufus. The sequence goes on along the minus strand of NW_025814889.1, from coordinate 76,367,254 downwards.
TGTACAAAATTTGACTCTTTCATATAAAAGGCAACAAAAACTAAAAAATAAAAGACTAACTAAATTCAATTTATTGATTGCTTTTTCAACCAGGAAGTCCCTATATTTTTCAACAGAAAACAACTTTTCAAAGACCTGTTAATAAACTCACCTGTTCTATCCAGCACATCTGGTGTAGTAGACTCAGGATCTTCCAATTCTCTGGCATCTATTGAAAGTGTCTCCATACCTTCACTGAGTGAGTCCACAGACTCAGTATCATTGATGGCACCGTTGACATGGTAACCATTAATACCACCTTTCTCTGAAGAAGGCACAGTCTGTTCCTCTTGAATGGAAACCGATTTACTGGAATCTGGGATACTGTTACTTGCTTCTGCTGTAGGCTTTGGTTTGCTTTTCTTCTTTTTGTTCTAATGGTTATTCAAGATTTGAAAAAAAAGAAAAGAAAAAGAAGACCCCACAACCCAGAGAAGTAACTCTAGCTACCCAAAGGCAATCAATGTTATTAATTTCTCGTATGCCCTCCCCAAAATTGAACACATTCTTGTATATTTTGAACTACTGACTAAAATAAGTATGTAAAATACTTTGGATAAACTCAAACACATAAATATAAAAAATGTATGCATGGAAAAACCCACCAAATCAAAAGATAAATTACAAAATGTGAAATACGTCCAACTTATATACAAAAAGTTAAATTTATACAGAGCTCTAACAAAAAACAAACAAAACAACAGCCCAATAGAAAAAAATGGTGTAGGATACAAACACATGGAATGAAGTGCAACCTCAGTCTAATAAGAGACATAAATTAAAACTGCACTGCAGAGGATTCTGGGACAATGACAGAGGAGGAAGCACTAGTAATCTGTCTCACTAGACAATAATTACACTGGCAGAATCTGTGTAATGTAACTATTTTGGAACTCTGGAGTCTACTGAAGACTTAAAATTTGCAGGTGAAGACCTGGACAGTAAATCGTGGTTAATCTCAGTCAGTATCAGCTCCTCTCATAGAAGCAGTTACCTTAGGGTGCGGGCAGCTGTGCACCTGTTCTTGGAGCAGCTCGCACACATTGTGGGAGCCAGGGCAGACAAAAAGGACCCTGTCCTCCAAATTTTGGGGATCTGCACTCTGATCCCTGCTGCTTTTTTTGATCACAGGAGTGTAGACAAAGAGTCAGGCATCCATTGTTATTGCACCTTCTCCCATTGTTGTAAGCCCTGCCAGCTTTGGCTGAGTGACTTCCAGGGAAATAAAAAGAGCAGTGCCCCCAGAAAGCAAACAATAATAAAAAAAATAGCAAATCCTGAGGAAGGGGCAGAATCTGATTTCCAAAGTTATCACATTATTAGATTCAAATGTCCAGTTTTTCAACATAAAATCACAACTACAAAAAACAAGTATGATCTACTTAAAGGGAAAAAATCAACAGTAACTGCCTTTGGTAACCAGAAGGGAGGTGGATAGGGGGATGGGTTAAGTAGGTGATGAAGATTAAAGAGTGCACTGGATGATATACGGAAGTGTTGAATCACTATATTGTACATCTGAAACTAATATTATGCTGTATGTTAACTGGAATTAAAAACAAAACAAAACAACTGTCTTAAAGATACTCAAAAAATTAAAAGAAGATCTGGACAAAGCCAAGAAAACAAAGTATGAACAAAATGTAAATGTCAATAAAGAGATAGAAAACCTAAAAGAAATTAGTTAAGAGGGGTGCCTAGGTGGCTCAGTTGGTTAAGTGTCCGACTTCGGCTCAGGTTATAACCTCAGGGTTTGTGAGTTAGAGCTGAGAGCCTGCAGCCTGCTTTAGATTCTGTGTCACCCTCTCTCTCTGAATGCCCCCCCGCCCCCCACCGCCCTGTTTGCACTCTCTCTCAAAAAATACACTAAAAAATCCATAAGGGGCGCCTGGGTGGCTCCGTAGGTTGAGCATCCGACTTCAGCTCAGGTCATGATCTCGTGGTTCATGAGTTCAAGCTCCACATCGGGCTCTGTGCTCACAGCTTGGAGCCTGGAGCCTGCTTCAGATTCTGTGTCTCCCTCTCTTTCTGCCCCTCCCCTGCTCACACTGTCTCTGTTTCTCTCAAAAATAAATAAGTGTTCAAAACAAAAACAAACAAGTGATTTCACTTATAAAAAAACATTAAAAAATAAGAAATTAATTAGGAAATACTGGAGCTAAAAAATAGAATAACTGAAATTTTAAAATTCACTAGAAAGATTCAAAGGCAGATTTCAGCAGCAGAAGAAAAAAAAATCTGTGAACTTGAAGATTGGAGAATGCAAATTGTAAAGTCTGAGGAAGAGGAAAGGAAAAAAAAAACTGAAGAAAAGTGAATAGAATCTAAGGGACCTGTGGGACACCAAAAAGTAGACCAATATACACATCATGAAAGTCTAAAAAGAAGATAAAGGGACAGAAATAATATCTGACGATATCTAAAAAAGAAATAATGGCTGAAAACTTCCCAAATTTAATGAAAAACATGAATATAAACACCCAAGAAGCCTAATTAACTCTAAGTAAGATGAACTCAAGGAGATTCACACTGAGACACATTATAATCAAACTTTCAAAAGACAGAATCTCGAAAGCAGCAAGAGAGAAGTCACTCATCACATACAAGGAATCTTCAATAAAATCATCAGATTTCATCAGATTTCTCATCAGAAACATGAAGGCCAGAAGGCAGTACGTGGATATACTCAAAGCGCTGAAATAGAAAAGTATGGTCAACCAAGAATCCTATAACTGGCAAGACTATCCTTCAAAAGTGAAGGAGAGGGGTGCCTGGGTGCCTCAGTTGGTTAAGTGTCTCACTCTTGATTTTGGCTCTGGTCATGATCTCACAGTCTGTGAGACTGAGCCCCGCATGTCAGACTTCGTGCTGGTCATGGAGCCTGCTTGAGATTCTCTGTCCCTCTCCCTTTAACCCTCCCTGCTCATGTACTCTTTCACTTTCTCTCAAAAAATTAAAAAAAAAAACTTTTTTTAAGTAAAGGAGAAATTAAGATATTCCTAGATATATAAAAGCTGAGGAAGTTCATGACCACCAGATCTGCCCTATAAGAAATGTTCAAAGGAGTCCTGCAACATAAAATGAAAGGACACTAGTCAGTAATTTTAAGCCATATGAAAAAATAAAAATCTCAGTAAAGGTAAGTACATGAGCAATTATAAAGGCCAGCATTATTATAATGGCTTGTAACTATATATTTGGTTTTGTGCATAATTTAAGAGACTAATATGTTAAAAAAAAAAAACTATTAATCTAAAATCTACTTTGGTTTGTAACTCCAGATCTTATTTGTACATAATTTAAGAGACTAATGCATTTAAAATTTTTTTAATGTTTTATTTTTGAGAGAGAGAGAGACGGAGCTCGAGAGGGGAAGGGCCAGAGAGAGAGGGAGATACAGAATCTGAAGCAGGCTCTAGGCTCCGAGCTGTCAGTACAGAGCCCAAGGCGGGGCTTGAACCCAGGAACTGCGAGATCATGACCTGAGCCAAAGTCGGACGCTCAACTGACTGAGCCACCCAGGTGCCCCATGAGACTAATGCATTTAAAAGAATTATTAGTTTGGGGCACCTGGGTGACTCAGTTGGTTAAGCATCAGACTTCAACTCAGGTCATGATCTTGAGGTTCATGAGTTCAAACCCTGCATCCGGCTCACAGCAGTCAGTGAAGAGCCCACTTTGGATCCTCTGTCTCCCTCTCTTTCTGCCCCTCCCCCACTATTACTCTCTCTGTCTCTCAAAAATAAACATTAAGAAAATAAAAATAATAAAAAAATATAAGTAAATAAAAATAAAAGAATTATTAGTTTATGCTTTGGGGAACACAATGTATTAAGATATAATTCTGTGACATCAACAACCAAAAGAAGTGGGGATGGAACTGTAAAGGAACAGAGTTTTTGTATGTTATTGAATATAAACTGGTATAATTTCAAATTAGTGTTAAAACTTTAGGATATTAAATGTAATCTCCATAGTAACCACAATGAAAATAGCTATAAAATATACACAAAAGGAAATGAGAAAAGAACTCAAACATTTCAGTATAAATAACAGATTAAACTCAAAAGAAGACAGTAATGCAAAAAATGAGGGATAGAAAAAAAGTTAAAAACAAATGGAAAACAAATAGCACAATGACAGAAGTCCTTCCTTATCAGTAATTACTTTAAAGGTAAATTGATAAAACTCTACAATCAAAAGACAGAGATTGACAAAATGGATAAATACACATAATCCAACTATATGCTGTTTACAAGAGACTCACTTTAGATTCAAAGACACAAATAGACTGAAAGTGGAAGGATGGAAAAATGTATTCCATGCAAATAGTAACCAAAAGAGAGCTGGGGCTATTAATATAGCCTTTAGACTTTAAATAAAGCCTATCGACTTTAAATTAAAAAAGGTTATAAGAGACAAAGAAACACATTATATATTAATAAAAGGCTTAATACAAGAAGATATAACAATTATAAACATGTGTACACCTAATGACAGACTATCAAAATACGTGAAGCAAAACCCAGCAGAATTAAAGGGAAAAACGGTTGTACAATAATACTTGGAGACTTCAATATCCTACTCACAACAATGGACAGAACAACCAGACAGAAGATAAGTAAAGAAACAGAGAATTTAAACAACATGACAGGGGTGCCTGGGTGGCTCAGTCGGTTAAGCGTCCAACTTCGGCTCAGGTCACGATCTCGCGGTCTGTGGGTTCGAGCCCCACGTCGGGCTCTGTGCTGACAGCTCAGAGCCTGGAGCCTGTTTCAGATTCTATGTCTCCCTCTTCCTCTGACCCTCCCCTGTTCATGCTCTCTCTCTCTGTCTCAAAAATAAATAAATGTTAAAAAAAATTAAAAAAAAAAACCAACAACATGAGAGACCAACTAGATCTAACAGACATAAACAGAACACTCTACCCAACAAGAGCAGCACAGCACGTATGCTCTTCTTGAATGTACATGGTACATTTTTCAGGATAGACCATACATAAGGATACAAATGAAGTTTCAACAGATATTTTAAAAAGATATGTATCATACAAAGTGTCTTCTCCGACCAAAATGGGATAAAGTGAGACATCAACAAAAGGACAATTGGAAAATTCATATTATGGAAATCAGCACATTTTTAAAATTTATGTCTCTTTAAAAAATGTTTATTTTTAGAGAAAGAGAGAGAGAGAGAAAGGAGAGAGGGAGAGACAGAATGTGAATGGAGGAAGGACAGAGAAAAGGGAAAGAGAGAATTCCAAGCAGACTCCACAGTGTCAGCACAGAGCCTGATGAGGGGCTTGAACTCACAAACCATGAGATCATGACCTGAGCTGAAACCAAGAGTCGGATGCTTCACTGACTGAGACACCCAGGCGCTCCTGGAAATTAGCACATTTTTAAAGAACAAATGGATCAAAGAAGAAATAACAAGGGGAATTAGAAAATACTTAGAGATGAATGAAAATGAAAATATCACATACCAAAACTCAAAGAGTACAGCAAAAGTGATGCTAAAGGGGAAACTGCTAACTGTAAATGCTGACATTAGAAAGTATTTATATATATTATATATATATATATATAATATATATATATATATATATATATCTTACATATAATCTCAAATTAGCAACTTAACTTTGCAGTTAAGGAACTAGAAAAGAACAAACTAAAACCCAAAGCTAGTAGAAGGAAGGAAATAATAAAGATCAGAGCAGAGATAAATGAAATAAAGAACAGAAAAGCAATAGAGAAAAATCAATGAAACCAAAAGCTGAATCTCTGAAAAGATGAACACAACTGACAAACCTTTAGTTAGAAAGGCTAAGAAAAAAAAAAGAGAGAAGACCCAAATTACTAAAATCAAAAATGAAAGTGGCGATATTACTATAGATTCTACAAAAATAAAAAGGATTACAAGAGAACACTTTGAATAACTGCATGCCAACAAAGAAACACAAAACCTACCAAAACTAAATCATGAAGAAATGTAGAAAATATGAACAGACCTATAACTAGTAAAGAGACTGAATCAGTCATCGAAAATCTCCCAACAGGGGCACCTGGTGGCTTAGTCAGTTAAGCATCCAACTTCGGCTTAGGTCATGATCTCATGGTTCACAAGTTCGAGCCCTGCACTGGGCTCTGCACTGACAGAGTGAGGCCTGCTTGGGATTCTCTCTCTCTGCTCCTCCCCCACTCACGCTTTCTCTCTCTCAAAATAAATAAACTTAAAAAAAAATCTCCCAACAAAGAAAAGCCCTGGATGCTATGGCTTCACTGGTGAGTTCCACCAAACACAGAAGAACTAATAACAATTTTCAAAAATTTCCAAAAATTGATGTACTATAGTATCATTTTTCATTTTGGACTAGCAAAGGTCAAAAAGAGTTGACAGGGTTGAGAATATGGAGAAACAAACATTCTCCTATACTACTTTGTGGGAATGCAAAGTGGTACTCTCTATGGTCATCTGGTATGGTAGTATTTATCAAAATTACAAATGCACATATCCTTTGATCCAGCAATTCCACTTCTAGGAATTTATCCTAGGCAATACTGACACATGTACAAAATTATATATAAGGTTATTCACTGAAATACTGTTAATAGTAACAAAACATTGGCAATGACCCAAATGTTGATCAATAAAGGACTGGTTAAATAAATTATGGTGCATCCAAGCAGCAGAATGACTATACATCCTTAAAAAGAACAAGACAATTCTTTATATGTTGACATGGAATACACTCTAAAATATATTACACGAAAAAAAGAGCAGGCAAAGAGAAGAATATATATTCATGTTTGCTTATATATACATAAAATATCCCAGATAATACATAAGAAATTGGCAATACTGTTTACCTCTGGGGTGGGAAGCCAAATGGCTGGGGAATAGGGAAGGGATAAAGATGTTTCAGTGTATTATCTTTTATAGCTTTGAATTTTGAGCCACATGAATATATTACCTATGAAAATAGAAAAATTAAACAAAAACTCCTTTGCCTTTTACCTTGACAAACAACAGCTCTAGTAGCAATCTTAATTCTATTTGTAAGACTAGGGGCCCCTGGGTGCCTGAGTCAGTTGAGCGTCCGACTTCAGCTTGGGTCATGGTCTCACAGTCTGTGAGTTCGAGCCCCATGTTGGGCTCTGTGCTAACAGCTTAGAGCCTGGAGCCTGCTTCGGATCCTGTGCCTCCCTCTCTCTCTGCCCCTCCCCTGCTCATGCTCTGTCTCTCTCTGTCTCAGAAGTGAATAAAAACATTAAAAAAAAAAAAAAAAACTAGACTGACATTACTGAATCAATTTTTCCCCAATCCCTTCTATCCCCTCAAACATTTTCGATGGCCCTAACAGGAGCACTGCGGGTATTCTAGATATAATTGTCTCCTCCCCACAGCTTTCATTTCTTTCTCTTAACTACTTTCCTCCATGTGAACTAAGTTTTCACATCACTGCTCCGCATATATGATAACTATCTTAGTAACTGCTCATGGTCACATCCTATTGACTTAATCCCAACAGTTAACCAGACTGGATTTGGGCATTTGGGATGGTCAAACTGAAGCCATTTTTCTTTCTTTAAATTTTAAGAAATTTATTTGTCTCCAACATATGCTTTTCCAGCTTCAAGTATATCTTATATTACTAATAACTTATTATCCTGGGGCAATAAATTAATACACTGCTGTTCTTCATAGCACACATAGCTATTTATATTGGGTGAAAAAAATGAGAAGAAGTTAAGCAAATACTCAAAATTACAGGTATGGAGAGTGCTTCAGGGGAATCAGTAGAAGTACTAGGTTCCACTTGGAAAACATTTCAAGAGTCATTAGGGCCAAACCTGGTTTGGTCAAGACCTAACAGAACTCCTAATGAAGTGATTTAGAGTCATCAAGAAAGGATTCCAGAACTGCAGCACTAACTGAATACAGGAAAAGAGCATCCCAAAGAGACTATTATTCCCAGAGATACCTGATTAAAATCTGTACTTTAAGCATTTTCTAAAGGAGCTAGATGTATTTATTTATCTTTAAATACTTATTTATGTATTTTGAGAGAGAGAAAGAGAGAAGGAGGGAGAGGGAGAGAGAGAATCCCAAGCAGGTATCGTGCTGTCAGTGCAGAGCCCGATGCGGGGCTCAATCTCATAAACCGTGATATCTTGACCTGAGTCAAAACCGAAAGCCAGACGCTTAATGGAATGAGCCACCCAGGTGCCCCTAAAGGAGCTACATTTACAGTAAAGAGCTGTGGGGAGCATTTTGAGATGAGCCAGCATCCTTTAGGGAAAGCATTCTAGTTGTTTTTTTTTTTTTTTATTTTGTTTTCAATGTTTATTTATTTTGAGAGAGAGAGAGACAGACAGACAGACAGAGACAGAGCATGAGTGAGGTAGGGACAGAGAGAGAGGGAGACACAGAATCCGAAACAGGCTCAGGCTCCGAGCTGTCTGCACAGAGCCTGATGCGGGCTCGAATCCATGAGCCATGAGATCATGATATGAGCCAAAGTCAGACTTTAATCGACTGAGCCACCCAGGCACCCCAAAAGCATTCTAGTTTTAAGTGGATAAGGAGCAGGGAATGAGCATGTTAGATATTGTATCAGGTACTTATATTTGCTGAGTATTATTTTCCTATTTTAGAGATGAACAAACCACGGCATACAAAAGTTAACAATACTCCAATGTTACAAAGCCAGTTAAGTAGTAGAACAGGATATAAATCCAGTTTTGATTAACTCCACAGCCCAAGTGACTTCTACCTCCCTAAACTGAAACATAAGCCCCCTCTGCATAGCTAATAGTACAAAGCCCCTTTTAAGGCTTTAAGTCAAAGCTCATTAATATCAGAGACTATATAACACAGTTGTCTGACCTAAAAATCTTAAGCTATTTTAACTGATGTACAATATGAATGATACTGAAAACCCCTGGACTAGATCACTTTCTTTAGAGGAGCTCTGCTATCCTCGACATGCTCTCATTTCATCCGTAATATTACCTCAGCAACTACACCCTGGCAAAGTCATTCTGTTTCCTGCCTTAAGTCACACGGAAGAGACTGTGTGGTACTCTATGTACACAGCTGTGTTTTAATGTCACAGAAGACTTTTTTTAACCACATGAAGTGAAGTGGCATATGTAAATCTTTTCTATGTAAATCTTTTCTTTCAATTATGTTTGCAGGGCCTAAAATTTACAAAAAATTTTTTTAATATTTATTTTTGAGAGAGAGAGAGAGAGAGAGAACGCACACGCATGGGCAGGGGAGGGTCAGAGAGAGAGGGAGACATAGAATCTGAGTTGTCAGCACAGAGCCTGACGTGGGGCTCAAACTCACGAGCCATGAGATCGTGATCTGAGCTGAAGTCGGAAGCTTAACTGACTGAGCCACCCAGGCACCCCAGGGCCTAAATTTTTTAATGATAAAAATGCCAATACCATGCTTGTAAATTTAATTCATTTTTACCTTTTTCTTGCCTGTTACTGTCCATTCTTTGAGTACTTCACTGGCGCTACCTGTAAAAGAAACCAACTACAGATTTTCTCTCCTACCACATCCATGGTCAACAAGGTAATTAGTGTCCCTGCATTTTGTAATTGCTGGAGAATTTCCAAAGTTCCTAATAGGAAAGGTTAAGGTTCAAGTCTAAGTGCTAATATGATGAGATAATCCTATCATATTTACCTTTTGGAATATCTGTCCATTTAGACCCCCCCCCCTTCTCCATGTAATTTCCTTTGTAAGTTCTTCTAAGAAGAGAGAAACGCAGCCTGACCATTTGGAAGATTCTTTTATTTATAAAACTTAGACAGTATACAAAGATAACTGGTTTTAGCCCAAATATGCTATCCTCTCCCCTCTGGAAGATCAAATACCATTTGGCTATGTTGCTTGAGAGAGAGCTATACACTATTCTAGACCCAAATACTAACATTATAAAGAAAACAGATGATGATAAAGAAAAACCTTACAGTATTTGGGTCTGTTTATTCTACACTGACAAATTCAGGACAATAGAAACAGGGAGACCTAATCTGACGTTGATATTTAACGAAGCAACAGCTTCAAGCAAAGTTTTTCTCAAAACAAATTATGTGGAAAGAAGTTTATAAAGCACTCCTCAACTCTATAAACTGAAGCCTTGGCTAACCCCACCAATCTTCCATATGTCAGACAAGGAAACTCAAACCCTTACATTTGAATCACTTGCAGGAACCACACTAAATGGCATAGCAGCCTGGAAGAGAATGTGGAGTCCTTGAATTTGACATCTGTTGCTGGGCTGCTGGATCACTGCTTTGTCACTAAGAGGTTCTTAAATTCTTATTCAACCCAATTCCAATCAAGTACCTTATACCACTAGCCATACTATTTGTTCTTAAAACCAACAGAGAACATTTTGAGTAAAATGATGGCATTTTCTCAGCTTGTCTTTTATTCTAAGATATCACATAGCTTATGAATGATACTTCTAGGGCTGAAAGAGGTATCTTTAAGAGATATCTTTAAAAAAAATGGCATGGTACATTATGTTATCCTGGGGTTTGCTATATCATCTATAAAACATCAGATTGCTGAACGAATGTTAATAGAAGTTTGAAGCAACGTCTATTTGAACAAATACAAACTTATTAAAAAACGGAGTTAGGATTACCTTCCATGAACGCTTGTACTGTTTTGTCCACACAATTATCAAAGTGCTGCAAAACCAGGATGATTTCATTGTTGCTCTTATTGGGAACTATTGCACGCACTGCATTTATCTGGAAAAGATGACAGGGTTATTTAATTCTAACATCAGTTCGTCAATTGGCAACTGATGCCTATTATAGAAAATAACAGAAAAAGTGATGTTTCATGTTTAACAGTATGTATCACTCTTTAGTGACAGTGAGAGTACATACAACCATCTCACTGAAAATGATTAACAGATGAACGATAAGAGCACACAGAAAATTAATTTCAAAACTTAGAAAAGCAGAACATTTCTAGAAATAGAAGGTATGTGCCAGATTTTATTTCAAGAAAGGGTGGTTTATTTAGGTATCAGGTATTAATTTAGCATCAACATTTCCTCATCTCAGCAAACTGTGGAGAAAGGTAAATAGTTTAACGAGCCACCAACAGTAACAACTTAGATTTTTCAGTAGCATTTTTCAAAAACTTTTTTTTAATAATTCAGAATTTATTTTTTTAATGTCTTTATTTATTTTTGAGACAGAGAAGAAGCGCAAGCAGGGGAGGGGCAGAGAGAGAGACAGACAGACAGACAGATACAGAATCCAAAGTAGGCTCCAGGCTCTGCGCTGTCAGCACAGAGTCCGACACGGGGCTCGAACTCACAAACTGCGAGATCATGACCTGAGCCAAAGCCGACATTTAACCAACTAAGCCACCCAGGCACCCCTCAAAAACATTTTTACTTCATATCATTTAATTATATAATAACACTATAAGGATAATTTATTATAAAACTGTTTCAGGCATACAAAACATAATGGACATTCACTACATGATAATCAGCTTAATAAAATAAAATAGATGGCAACTGAGGCCCCCATGAAGTCCCTCATAAATCCCATCTCCCTCCTCTTCACAGAGATTTTCTGCCTTGAATTTGGTTTTATTCTGATACATGTTTTCGCACTTTTATGATGTATGTATATATCATAGGTAATATATACTATTGTTTGCCTTACATAAATATTATCATACAATACATGTGTATATGCAATTCGCTTTTTTCATATAACATTGTTTTTTTAGATTTTTGTGTGTGTTGATAAATGCATATTTTATTTATTTGAACCGTTACACAGCATTTCCATTGTATGAATATAGCCAATTTATTCATTCTGTTGATGGGCACTTACATTGTTTCCAATATTTGGCTGTTATGAAAAATGCTGGAATGAATATTCCTATGCTAATTTGCTGCTGATTCTTCAGTGCCTAAAACAATGTTTATCATATTGTAAGCAATTAAAAAAAAGAAAAAAAATCATATCTTCTTGGAACAATGAGAGAAGGTCTCTATTGTGTAAAACCACTAGAATTCCTGAATATCAGAGCATCTACAAATTCATGACATAATGCCAAAATGTTCTTTAAAACAGATATGCCGGGGTGTCTGGGTGACTCAATCACTTAACCGTCCAACTCTTGGTTTCAGCTCAGGTCACGATCTCATGGTTTGTGAGTCTGAGCCCCACACTGGGCTCTGCGTGGACACACGGAGCCTGCTTGGGATTCCCTCCCTCCCTCTCTCCCTCCTCTCTGTCTCTCTCTCTCCCTCCCTCTTCCTCTCTCTCTCTCAAAATAAACAAATAAACTAAAAAAGAAATAGATATGCCAATTTTGTCAGACTTATTCCTGAGGATTTTTTTTTAAATTCAAGTATAATTAACATACACTGTTATATTAGTTTCAGGTATAGAACATAATGATTCGATGATTCTATACATTTCTAATGCTTATCAAGATAAGCGTACTCTTAATCCCCTTTATCTATTTCATCCATTCTCCTCCCACCCATCTCCACTCTGGGAGATTGGAGATAAAAAATATACCATTTACAACTGCTATTCTGTTTTCCTTTTGGTATATCAATTTAATACCCAGCAATTAAATGAATTAAAAGAATTTGATGAATTATTATAATTTCTAACTTTCTTAGCTTGTGTATGTAGATAGAAAATAATAGTATGGTCTACAAATAACAACCATTTTTTTCTTTCTTTCCAATCCTTCTAATTTTCATTTCTTGTCTCACTGCAAAATGTGAAATTGGCTATTTCTCCAAGAAGACCTGGCTCTTTTTGGTAGGCAGCAGTAGTTAGAAACCAGTATCTAAGAGCTAGGTATGTTTATTGTTACTGGGGAGTCATTATTTCTAGATTTTTTTCAGTGGATAGAGTTAGGAGATTTCATTTTTTACAACTTGAATTCAAAATAATACTTTCAATTCAAACATAACATTAAAAGGCTTTTTCTTATATAATTTTAAACATATCTCTCTTCTCTGTATGCTGTTTCAGGTCCTAAAAACATTAAATTATTTACTAATTTGCTTTATTCTATAATATTGAAAAATAATATTAATAAACTACAATATAATGTTCATAATGATAAAACACACAATTTAAGCTTTATTTTCAATCCTTTTGTATATTTTTAAAAGTCTGTTTATTTTTGAGAGAGAGCACAAGCAGGGGAGGGGCAGAGAAAGGAGACAGAATTCCAAGCAGGCTCTGTGCACGTGTTGTCAGTGCACAGCCCAACCCCAAGCTCAAACTAGTGAACTGTGATATCGTGACCTAAGCCAAAATCGAGTCAGATGCTTAACTCACTGAGCCACGCAGACGTCCCTCTTTGTTTTTTGAAATATCCCTCTTAAACATGCATAGTAAGAATATTGTGTTCAGAAGTCAGTGGGAAGATTTGTTCTAGTTCACCCTTTCCCTAAAGGTGAAATATTTTTAGGATCTCAATTTCATGTAAGATCTTAGCTCCAATTCCTAACCTAGGACAAGCCTTGGGGCCCTGAGTGGTAAAACCCATTTGTTACTGACACTGGCAAAATGTTTCACAGTTACCTAGCTCAGGCTTAACACGCTGGTTTTTAATGCCCTCTATATTTTTGGCCCCCAGGGATTTCCTTAACTTTTTTGTGTTGGGCTATGCATTTTTTAAATTTGTATTTGTTTATGTATGTATGTATGTATGTATGTATGTATGTATTTATGTTTTAATTTATTTTTGAAAGACAGAGCATGAGCAGAGTAGGGGCAGAGAGAGAGGGAGACATAGAATCTGAAGCAGGCTCCAGGCTCTGAGCTGTCAGCACAGAACCCAATGTGGGGCTCAAAACCATGAACCGCAAGATCATGACCTGAGCTGAAGTTGGATGCTTAACCAACTAAGCCACCCAGGTGCCCCCATGCTATGCATTTTTAAATCATGTATGTTACTTTTCATTCTGTATTTCTAGGTATTTTATAACAGGAATGTTTTCAGGTTCTTCAGTCAACCATATTGCTTGAAAAGGAAGTACTTTTATATATGAAGAGAAGTAAAGTATCTTGTCTAAGTAATAAGCAGAGACTGTATTACAACCTAAGTCTTTTTAGTACACTTGCTTTCATATCATTCTACCCTTTTTTTTTTTGTTTGTTTCAGGCTTACTGAACAATGATAAGGTTTAAAACCATAGAAATGGGAAGGTATATAAAGTGTAATCCAAAGAGGGCTAATTTGTAATACACATTTTTTTTTTAATTTTTTTTTTTCAACGTTTATTTATTTTTGGGACAGAGAGAGACAGAGCATGAACGGGGGAGGGGCAGAGAGAGAGGGAGACACAGAATCGGAAACAGGCTCCAGGCTCTGAGCCATCAGCCCAGAGCCTGACACGGGGCTCGAACTCACGGACCGCGAGATCGTGACCTGGCTGAAGTCGGACGCTTAACCGACTGCGCCACCCAGGCGCCCCTGTAATGTACATTTTTGAGATGAGCAAAATACTTAGTACTGATGACTATAAAATGAACTGTAGGCAAAACTTAGATACAATGATAAGGTAAGATTCTGATAACCTAAAATATGAAAGTGTTTATATTATTCAACCAATACAGTATATCTATGACTCTATAATCAACAATATACTTTTCTTAATAAGACAGAGAAAGCAATAAAGCTTTTATCTTATGTTTTTCTCAATAAAACTCATTAAGGGCTATATTACTAAAAACACTTGGTTTTCTTCCATAGGAATATTACTTGGAAGAGCTATTTATCTTCTTGCACTAAACTCTCCTGGAGTTAAGAATCCTCTCCAAATCAGGGGCACCTGGGTGGCTCAGTTGGTTAAGTTTCTGACTTTGGCCCAGGTCATGATCTCAACAGTTCGTGAGCTTGAGCCCTGTGTACTGACAGCATGGAGATCTGAAGCCTGCTTCGGATTCTGTGTCTTCCTCCCTCTCTGCCCTTCTCCTGCTCATTCTCTCTCTCTCTCTGTCTCTCTCTCTCTCTGTCTCTCTCTCTCTCTCTCTCACACACATACACACACACACACACACACACACACAAACATTAAAAAAAAATTAAAAAAAAAATCCTCTCCAAATGAAAGATTCTATTCAAGTTGTTCCTTGAAGAATGTTGCCAAATAAGATACACACTTAGCCGTAAGTATTATTTGTTATAATATTAACTAATATTTGTGATATTAGTTATGCAAAGAAAATATTTCACTTTCTAAATGAGTTTGTGTAGCCACTGATTGTATTAGTACCTAAATTTTACTGTGACATTCAAGCTTACTATCCACAGTAAGTAGTCATACCTTCTCCTTCATGTTCTCAAAAGCTCCTCCTTGGGCCAGTACAGTATTGGACTGCAAATCAAAAATGAATCCTGATGTATCTGAAAGAATAAGAAGGAAAAAATATATTCAACATGATCCAAAACTAATAAGTGATCCATCCCCAAACCATACCAGCTGATTTCCTCCCATAAACAATTAACAACGACTTAGTTTTGTTATTTTGCAAATTCTATTATATATATATATATATATTATATATATAAATATATAATATATATATATATATAACTTCATTTGGGTTAAAATTATAAAATCTGATTTAACCCAAACTGCCAAGAGCTTGAGAAAAACACTAAATACATCAACTATATTAGACTGTCCAGTAATCCTTGATATCTTTAACTATCCTATCTTAATTTAAAAGGCCCTTTTAAAATGTGGCAAGTAAATAGTTCCCCACGGTAAAATTTGACACTAATGAATCTGAAACTGTGAGTGAGCCTGAGAGCTCTGTACCACTATTAATAACAATACATGAAACTAATTTCCATCTTCTAGACTGCACTACACATATCATGTTCTTAGACTACAAATCCCTGAATACATTCATGTTTGTATCCCCAACACAGTGCTTGATGAAGCAACGTACCTGAGTTTACACTACCAGCACAATACGGGAAAATTCAGCGCAAATTGATTACAGAAAAGAGTTTGGCTTCCCTGTGCTTATAAAGAAAAGGTGATCTGCAAATTTAGTCAGTTTCTTTACCAGTGACTACGTAATCAATGAATTACCTCAGCCTTAACACTTGACAACCTGGTTTTAATCTAATGAGATGCAATGGCAGGAAATGGTTAGAATGCTTCCCAAATTCTGATGTGGATACTTATCTGGGGAAACTTAGGTTCAAATGCAGGTTCTAGGGCGCCTGGGTGGCTCAGCTGGTTAAGCATCCGACTCTTGACTTCGACTCAAGTCACAATCTCACGGTTTGCAAGCCCCACACTGGCTCTGTGATGACAGCACGGAGTCTGCTTGACATTCTTTCTCCCTGTTTCTCTGCCCCTCCCCCACTCGAGTGTGTGTGCTCTCTCTCAAAGTAAATAAATTTTTAAAAATGCAGGTTCTGATTCATTAGTTTGGCTTGTCACCTGAGATTTATACTCTAAGGTAGTATCAACATTGCTGATCCATGCACCATACTTGGGAGTAGCTTGGGAGTTAGAATTTCAACAAAGCAAGTAAAAGGAGAAATTTTGAGAAAAGAGGCTGCTATGGTCTAAATGTTTGTATGCATCTCTCCTGCTGCTACTCACCGCACCCCCCGCCCCACCAACACATAGCACTAAATTCATACGTTGAATTCCTAAAGTGTTAGTGTTATATAATGGTGTTATGGTGTTAGCAAGTGGGGCCTTTGAGAGGTGAATAGGTCACGAGAGTGGACTCTCATGATGGGATTAGTGCTCTTGTAGAAGAGACCCCACAGAGCTTTCCAGCCCCTGCCACCATAGGAGGACACAATGAGAAGTAGTCTATGACCCAGAAGAGGGCCCTCACTCAACCATGCTGGCACTCTAATCTCACACTTCCAGCTTCCCAAACCGTAAGAAGTAAATTTCTGTTGTTTATAAGCTACCCAGTCTATCACAGCAGCCCAAACAGAATTAAGATGGAGTATAAAAAATACAGTAATATTTTAGTACACTTTCCAAATTCTTTTGCTATGATTATAGATGTGTTTTAATTAAAGCCTCTTTTCAGGGATAAAAGGTAAAGCATATAGTCAATGGTACTGTAATAGCATTGCATGGTGACAGATGGCAGCCACACTTGTGGTGAGCACAGC
Organism: Lynx rufus; assembly: GCF_022079265.1. Classification (NCBI taxonomy): domain Eukaryota; kingdom Metazoa; phylum Chordata; class Mammalia; order Carnivora; family Felidae; genus Lynx; species Lynx rufus. Next base: position 76,350,019 of record NW_025814889.1, on the reverse strand, counting down.
ATCATATATAGACTTGTCAAATCGCTATGCTGTACACCTGAAACTAATGTAACAAACACTGTGTGTCAGATATACTTCAAATAAAAAATGAATAAACTCTTTTACAGCTTAATCCTGGTTTTCAAATACTTCCTAATTCCTATGGAAGACTGGTAATTCATAAGGTAGAACGATAACAGCATTTTGGTACCAGAAGTGGAAAAGAGGATATGAATAGAGTCAATGTCATTCCAAGAAAAACTATGCTTGCCAATTACCAATAAAACCATGAATTAATTTAGATTTAACTTCTGTGATACTGGCAGTTTTGAGACTGTTACTTAAGTTAAAAATTAGGTTGCACTTACCACAAACTCAGTGTTTAAGCCTGAGTTTTCTAGATGACTACATAATATGGTTAATTCTCAATTATCTTTATTAACTGAAAAGAAACACAGTATATAAAGATGAAAATCCTATGCGGTCAAAATACTATCCCAGCAACTTACTCAACTGCTATAGGTTAGTCAAATGATTTAACTTGGAGGTTATAAATACTCTCCTCCAAAGACATATTAATAAGCAATGAGATGATACAAAGGACATCGATAATCTTATTAAAGAATCACACCATCAACTTCTTTTAAGAAAATGAGGGTAGAGTGAATGAAAAACAGCATTTTGGGGCCTATATTTAAATGAACTATTAGTATTACTAGCTTCTTATATACATCATCTAACACTTTATTTTTTCCTTTTTTTTTTAACGATTACTTATTTATTCTGAGAAAGAGCATGTGCTCTCGGGTGTGAGGGAGGGGCAGAGAGAGAGAGAGAGAGGGAGAGAAAATCCCAAGAAGTCTCCATGCTCAGAATGAAGCCCAATGCAGGCTTGATCAAGATCAGGATCTGAGTTGATATCAAGAGTCAGACACTTAACCAAACTGACTAGGCCAACCAGGAAAAAATAGGGATTTTTTTCCTTTAACAACACATTAGATGAGACAAAGTACAAGGCAAATAAAGATTATTTCTGTAAACACCTTCAGCTATTGCCCCTCCCCACCAATTAGCATAAGTATTATTAGGGTTTGTCTGGCATACATACCAGTTAGGATAATGATTAAAAATACATAAAGCAGCCAGGATCCCAAGAAGAAACAAATGGCACACTCAAATTGGGGAATCTGAGGAGAGTTTAATAAAGGGACTGTTTTCAAAGGTGCCAGTAAGGAGTGGGGAAACCAAAAGATACAGTGCAGTACCCTTGGCTAATAACAATAATCTACACTGTTACTCTGAGGTTTTAAAGAGGTGTAAGGAGGGGCGCCTGGGTGGCTCAGTCAGTTGAGCGACCGACTTCGGCTCAGGTCATGATCTCGAGGTCTGTGAGTTCAAGCCCCGCATCAGGCTCTGTGCTGACAGCTCAGAGCCTGGAGCCTGCTTCTGATTCTGTGTCTCCCTCTCTCTATGCCCCTCTCCCACTCATGCTCTCTCTCTGTCTCAGAAATAAACATTAAAAAATAAATAAATAAAGAGGTGTAAGGAGAAAGCAATTACTGGAAGCCAGAGACACAAGGCTCTTTCATCTTTGTTTCATCTGGTATGGAGAGGGCCAGAGGACTATAGCCAAGATCTTTGGTCAAAAGACAAGGTAAGCCCATAGTAACCCCCTCAGGAAAAGATTGGGAAATAAATACCACTACCTCACTGATCTCCCTGCCTCTGATCGCCCGCGTGTGTTGCCTACTGATCTAACCCAACTAGAAGCCGGAGGGCAAGAGAGCTGTTGTGGTAGTGCACCATACAGGGCAGTCTCCCAAGTTATAAATGCCAAGTTCATATTTACATTCTAAATCATAAGTTCACCAAAACTAAAAAGCAATAATTTAACATCTTAACTTGCCTACTCATCAGCTAATATTGCCTCTTTTAACAACCAACAACTCAAGTACACTCAAAACCCTGCCTCCATGAACTGGAGCTTAAGTGCCCCTCAGCATTATAGATAAAGTCATTTTTAGTTCCCATCAACAATATTTAACAATTCTCTTATTTTTTCATGCAAAGAAAGCTTAAGATTTACTTAATTCCACCGGTAGGAAATCAGGAAGGATCTCATCCTTTGCTATCTATTCTTTGATAGCAAAGTGTGTATGTATACTCTGCAAGAAATAAATTTTTAAAGAAAATGCACAAGACTCGTAAGTCTCACATAAGACTCATAAAGGATACAAGGAATTCTTAAGAGTAAGCTTTCTTACCATTTATTTCACTCTATCAGGGACCACCTTTGAAGTTTCTTGGAATTATTTCAAATAGCATATATTTAGGAATATTTTGGATAAAGTATGTTATTTACAGGGTCACTGACATATTTGTAAATAATGCAGGCTTTGCTATTATTGTTTTTGCTGGCTTCAAAAATCAGGCAAAAGTCATTTTAAGCACTGAGGATTACACAGAAATATCTGAGTCTGATTATACCATGCATCATACCAAACTTGAACAAGTTTTCTTAAATTGAGGTATAATTGACATATATATAAAACACTATATTAGTTTCAGGTGTACAATGTAATGGGTCACTATTTATATATATTTTGAAATGATCACCACAATAAATCTAGTTAACATTTGTCACCATACATACCTACAAAATATTTGTAACAAGAACTCTTATGATTAACTCTCTTAGCAACCTACAAATATGCAAGACTATTAACTAGAGTTACCATGCTGTACATTATATCCCTAGGATTTTTTTTATAATTGGATGTCTGTACTTTTTGACCCCCTTTACCCATTTCACTCCCCATCCCAAATCCCCTCCCCATAACCATCAATCTGTTCTCTTTATCTACAAGCTTGGTTTCTTTTTTTTTCTTTCTTTTTTTTTTTTTTTAAGATATCACATATAAGTGAGATCATATGATATTTTCTTTCTCTGACTTATTCACTTGGCATAATACCCTCAATCCACATTGTCACAAATGGCAAGATTTACTTCTTTTTATGGCTAAATGATATTCCCCTGTCAGAATTTCCTTCCTTTTTTGAAGTGGATTTATTTTGAGAGAGAGACAGCACAAGCGGGGGAGAAGCAGAAAGAATCCCAAGCAGGCTTTGCACGGTCAGCGTGGAGTCCGATGTGGGGCTTGATGTGGGGTTCAATGTAGGGCTCAAACTCATGAACCTCGAGATCATGACATGAGCTGAAGTCGGATGTTTAACCAACTGAGCCACCCAGGCGCCCTCCTTTGTTTTTAATACTGAATAATATTCCTGTGTGTGTGTGTGTGTGTGTGTGTGTGTGTGTGTGTGTGTAGAGAGAAGCATAGAAGGGGCTCAAAGCCAGGTATGGAATAAGTCTAAGGATTCTTACAGAAACTACCGAATTTGTATCTTTGAATTCAACAAAAACTTATGATTTTAGATTATGTTTTTCCATTAATATAGATGATGGTAAATTACTCTATTATCCCTTCTGACAAGTGAAGAGAAACATCTGAGAGGGAATTATAATACCTCCCAGAATACTTTAATTTTACAATGATAAGAAAATCAGTCATGGTATCATTTCTCACCCAAACTCACACAATGAGAAACCTACAGCAGAATCAAGGACAGACTCCAAACTTAATGCTATACATTAGTGCTGTAACTCATCACACACTAGTTCTCAAGTTGCCATTATTTTAACAGTACCTTGGTATATCACCTTTCTTCTATGGATCTCAGATTCTTGTTATTACTCACTGATATTCCTTACACATGCATAAAACAAAGGGGATAACAAAATTATTCATATTTCACCACGATCAAAGAGAGGCCACAGAGGTAAGATCTTCCGATTAAATGCAGATAAGCCCACATGAAGAAAGCCTGGATGCACAGATTACCTAACAAGGGTGATGATCACTTGTCATATTTTCTCAAACTAGATCAGCTTCCTCTTAAAAATTGAAAAGTAGGGGCGCCTAGGTGACTCGGTTGGGTTGAATGTCTGACTCTTGATTCCGGCTCAGGTCATGCATGATCCCAGGGTCATGGGATTAAGCCCTGCATCAGGCTCCACACTGAGCATGAAGCCTGTTTGGGATTCTCTCTCTCTCCCCTCCACTGTCCCCTCCCCTGCTTGCATGATCACACACATACTCTCTAAAAAAAAAAAAAATCAAAAATTAAAAAAATTTAAAGGTAGACTCAAGAGTTTAAGTGTGAATTCTTACAGAAGTGTATCTCACGAACAGTTAAATAACCTAAAGTTCTCCTTTAGCCTGAACACAGCCTACATTCAATCACCTAAAAGAAAACAACCAGTGTCTTGAAATTTTTTTCTCATGCCAATTTTGAAAATAGTCCACGTATAAATCACCAATAAAATGGCAGATAGAGTTCAGTTTCTTCTTGTGCACGAATTACAAACATGGGAACAGGAATTATATTATATAAATGTGACTGCAAATAAAAGAAAGTAATTGTCACAGACATGACTAGCTATGAAGCGTAGGGTATATTCACAACCTCAAAACTGAAGAGGACACCAACTTCAATTTCCGAGGTCAATTTTCTCTTCTGCCAATTTACCACCTAAGCTTGGAAGAATTATGACTGTTTTGGTAAGAAAAAAGGCATATATAAAAGATAAAGATGGGGTGCCTGGGTGGCTCAGTCAGTTAAGCGTCTGACTTCAGCTCAGGTCATGTTCTCGCAGTCTGTGAGTTTGAGCCCCACATCAGGCTCTGTGTTGACAGCTCAGAGCCTGGAGCCTGCTTTGGACTCTGTCTCTCACTCTCTCTCTCTCGCTCTCTCTTTCTCTCTCTCTGGCCCTGCCCTGCTTGCACTCTGTCTCTCTCTCAAAAATAAATAAACATTAAAAAAAAAAAAAGATAATGTGTAAGTGATGAAAAATCAAGCTTGGAAGAGGAGCAAATCCTAAATGGGAAATTTAGAAAAACAACTATGTCAAAATGCCATTTTTAAAGATGTCTAGTCTGCTTTAAGTAATTCTACTATGGAGTACTGTTATAGCCTTCTGGAATGCTAACACTTTTTTATATTTAGTTCTTTAAAAGTTATTTAAGAAACTTCCATCTCGGTTGTCAGTGGCCAAATACAAAAATCTTTGCAACCTGAACACAGTAGGTTGCAAGGATATAGACTTACAGTCTCATCAACTGGCCTTTCCAGGCATCTCAGATGACTACTGCTATGGTTTACAGGTTCTGAAAAATCCACACTTCAACTACCAGTCAATCTGCTAAGTGGGTCTTCAATGGAAGAAAGCAGCCTTATATTTCCCTATTTTTCCTTCATTTATCATATAGTCTTAATGACTGTTTAAATTTTTTTACTTTGTTCCTTTGAGTGCTTCTTCAACTACATTCTGAAGGATATTGTGCTGCTTCTTACAAGACAAAGAAATTACACTGGGAAATTTACAAACTTCTAGAATTAGTTTTGATTTTTCCAGGTAAAGCTTGCTAGAAAATCAGAGTTTTTATTAACGACACAAATGAACAATTAAATCCTACCTTATTCTTACCACTAGATTTTCCTAGGTTTCCATCAAGTGCAACAGAACAAGCTTCATTCATTCATTCATTCATTCAGAGAGGGAGCGGGGGCGCCTGGGTGGCTTAATCGGTTAAGCGTCCCACTTCAGCTCAGGTCATGAACTCACGGTTCGTGGGTTTGAGCCCCATGTCGGGCTCTGTGCAGACAGCTCAGAGCCTGAGCCTGCTTTGGATTCTGTGTCTCCCTCCCTCTCTGCCCCTCCCCTGCTTGTGTTCTGTCTCTCTCTGTCTCTCAAAAATAAATAAATGTAAAAAAAAAATTTTTTTAGAGAGAGGGAGCGCACACACCAAGCAGGCTCCCTGCTGTCAGCACAAAGCCCAACACAGGGCTCGAACTCACAATGAGATCATAACCAGAGCCAAAGTCAAGAATTGGATGCTTAACCAAATAAGCTACCCAGGCGCCCCTAGAATAAACTTCTATTTTTTAAGTTAACAAGGATTCTTGAGGTTCTCATTATTTAAAAGGTTTACTGGTTCTAATAATAATTCTGTCAATTTCTCTATGAATTGTGATTGAATAGGAAATTCTGTCCACCTTTCCAAAACCTTCTTAGTAATATACCCTAGAGAATAGCCAGGAGACAATGATATTTATTTTAATGCCCCACCTCTTCTGTCTCAATGCCACCTTTCATTAGTTTGGAATTAGTTCTCCCACATATGAAATGAAATGCATAGCTTTAAAAAAAGTTCTTTCCTGGGGCGCCTGGGTGGCGCAGTCGGTTAAGCGTCCGACTTCAGCCAGGTCATGATCTCGCGGTCCGTGAGTTCGAGCCCCGCGTCAGGCTCTGGGCTGATGGCTCAGAGCCTGGAGCCTGTTTCCGATTCTGTGTCTCCCTCTCTCTCTGCCCCTCCCCCGTTCATGCTCTGTCTCTCTCTGTCCCAAAAATAAATAAATGTTGAAAAAAAAATTAAAAAAAAAAAAAAGTTCTTTCCTACTCATTACTGCCCTACAGAGTCTGAGCAATTCTACAGCTTTTCCAGGAAAAAACCCTCAATTTCATAAATTAAAAGAATAAAGCATTTGAGAACTGTGATTTTTTTTTTTAAAAGAACACAAACAGGGGCGCCTGAATGGCTCAGTTGGTTAAGTGTCTGACTCTTGATTTTGGCTCAGGTCATCATCCTAGGGTTGTGGCACCAAGCCCCACGTTAGGCAGTGTGCTGAGCACGGAGCCTGCTTGGGATTCTCTCTCTCTCCTTCTGCCCCTCTCCTCCACTCGCTCTAAAAAAAAAATATATTAAAAAAAAATTAAAAATAAAAGACACAAATCTTCGATTACTAAGATCAACTATACATTCTTTGCTGATTCTAGATCAACTCTGAGCTAATGTCTTATTCACAAAATCTTGTATGTAGTTCCAAGGTTTACATGAATTCAGTTACTTAGAAAATTATGAAGCCACATGATGACTACTATGACATCTTACAGCCAACTTTCAAACTTTTCAATGGAATGGGACACTAAAATAGAATAAAAATAAAATACTTAGTTAAATCTTTACTTCTAAGTAGTGAGAAAAACTGTCATGAGTTTTATGTTTCTATTGGCTAATCTCTCCTTGCCTTTGGGGAAAGGGAAAAATAAATTGTGATGTGGCTAAAAGATGGATAGCCAGTAAAAACAGGGGAAAAAAGAGAAATCAAGGAATCTGGATAATCTAAAAACCAGAAAATCAGTTTGCAAATGAATCAAGTTGTATAAAATGCCTCTGTGTGAGTTGTTCACTTAAGTCTGAAGAAAAACATAGTTTTAGCTACTAAGGGCGTATTTTCAGTCTCTCTTACAAGTCAAACCCTCATTTGTAGATTTCAATAAAATTTCTCTAATAAGATTATTAACTCCTAGTTGTTATACAATACATGCCATAGTTCTGGGTTTAAGGTAGATTGGATGAACTGAATGCGCTATTTTTTTAATTTATTTCGGGGGGGGGGGGGCAGGGGAGGGTAGGGCAGAGAAAGGGAATCCCAAGCAGGCTTTGCACTGTCAGCACAGAGCTGGATGCGAGGCTCAAACTTACAAACTGCGAGATCATGACCTGAGCTGAAATCAAGAGTCAGATGCTTAATCGACTGAGACACCCAGTGCACTATTTTTTTTTTAATGTTTATTTATTTACTTATTTTAAGTGTGAGAGGGACAGAGAGAGAGAGAAAGAGAGAGACAGAGAGAGAGAGACAGAGAGAGAGAGAGTCCTAAGTAGGCTCCACACTGCCAACGCAGAGCCCAATGCACAGCCTGTTCCTATCAACCTCAAGATCATGACCTGAGCTGAAATCAAGAGTTGGATGCTTAACTGACTGAGCCACCCTGGCGCCCCTGAACGCACTATTTTTTTTTAAAAAATTAGTTCCTACTCCTCACTGTTCTTCAGATTCTCAAGAATTCTACCAGCTATCTCAGGAAAAAAACTCAATTCCAGTAAGTCAATGAAATCAAAACATTTAAGAACTATGATATTTAAAAGTCAAAGAAATCTTCAATTACTAAGCTCAGTACAGACTAGCTGGTAGAATTGCTGAATCTGAAGGAGAGTGAGAAGGAAATATTTTTTTTAAACTGTGTGTTTCATTTCATATATAGAACTAAAGTTTATTTTTTTTTTTATTTATTTTGAGGGAATGCACATAAGCACAAGCTGGGGAGGGGCAGAGAAAGAGGGAAAGAGAGAATCCTAAGCAGTCTCCATGCTGTGAGGCAGAGCCTGATGCAGGGCTTGATGTCACAAACCATGAGATCATGACATGAGCCCAAATCAAGGGCCAGATACTTAACCAACTGAGCCAATCAGGCACCCCTAATTTCAGTCTAAAAAAAATTTTTTTTAAATTCATGTTTATTCTCGAGAGCGACAGAGAGAGCGCGCGCACAAGTGGCAGAGGGGCAGAGAGAGAGGGGCAACACAGACTCCAGGCTCTGAGCTGTCAGCACAGAGCCCGATCCGGGTTTGAACCCACAAACCATGAGATCATGACCTAAGCCGAAGTCAGATGTTTAATCAACTCAGCCACCCAGGCGCCCCTCTAATTTCAGTTTAGATCTGAGAGATATTCTTTTGTCACTGTAAAAGACTTTGCTTTGGATGTTCCTTCTAGCACCATAGAACAATGAATATCTTCCCTTTCCAGCACAGCCCATCCCCTGTGCTTCAAGGTACAGAAATGAACAAGTAACCCTAATTTCATGCTCTGTCTCCAACAAAACAATATCCTTTCTCCTAAAACCACAGCACTGCAAATCTGTCACTCTTTACTCATTAACCTTTATGCAAATAAGAATTAAATGTTTCTTCTTTCCTAAACCGCAAAAATTATGAATCAATTATCTACTTTGATTATAAATATTTCTATATCCACATAATTGTTATAATTACCACAAGGTAGACACTAGCTTTTAAGTGTTATACTTGTGAAGGTTTAAGACACACATTACCTACATAACACACTTGTTTAGGCCCATTCTGTCCTAATAAAACATCTTTAAAAAATACTTTATTGTGAAATATAACACATTTACAGTGCACACACACACACATGAAGTATCACAGCTTGATAATTTATCACAAACACTCAAATACTACTACCCAGGTTAGAGAAATAAAACTGCCAGTACCCCAGAAGTTTTCCTTATGTATCCTTCCATTATTGTCTCTCACCATTCACCAAAGGCATGATTCTCCAAACTTTTCTTCATAGCTGGTATCACTGAAGAAGACACACCTAAATATTATTGTATAGTTTTATCTATAAAAGGAGTAATTCTGTATTTTATTTTTGGTGCCGCGGGTTGTTTCGCTCAACACTGTGTTTGTAAGATTCATGCATGTTTTTGCAAACAAATGTAGTTTGTTCATTTTCCTTGAATATTTATTTCATTGTATGATTATGCCATTGTTGATTTATCTATTCCGCTAAACAACTGATGGACAAAATGGTGAACAGTTCGGCTGTTTACTAGACAAATGATAGACAATTGGCTTGCTGCTAGTTTTTGGCCAATACAAATAATGCTGTTTTGAATATTCTTGTACAAACCTCCTGGGGACCTGGGAATGAATTGCTGTTGAATACTCAAAAACAGAACTAAGTCATAAGGTATGCACATCTTCAATTCTAGTATATATGTCAAACAGCTTCTCAAAGTAGCTGTACCAATTTAAACTTCCACTAGCAGTTTTTGAAAGTTTCTATTACTCCACAGACTCACATTCTTGGTATTGTTAATCTTTTTTTTAATTGTAGCCATTCCAGTACAAAGAGAAGTAGTATCTTGTTTCAATTTTCATTTCATTTCTTTTTACTTTATTTTTATTTCTTTTATGTTTATTTATTTTTGAGAGAGAGACAAAGTACGAGTGGGGGAGGAGCAGAGAAAGAGAGGGAGACACAGAATCTGAGGCGGGTTCCGGGCTCCATGCTGTCAGCACAGAGCCCGATGCGGGGCTCGAACTCACAAACTGTGAGATCATGACCTGAGCCAAAGTCAGACATTTAACTGACTGAGACACCCAGGCGCCCCATCTTTTTTTGTTTTTAATATTTTTTAATGTTTATTTATTTTTGACAGGAGAAAGAGATGGGGGGGGAAGGAGGGAAGGAGGGAGATAGGGCGAGCAGGGGAGGGGAAGAGAGGGGACAGGGGATCCAAGGCAGGCTCTGTGCTGATAGCACAGAGCCTGATGCAGTGCCTGAACCCACAAACCATGAGATCATGACCTGAGCTGAAGTCAGATGTTTAACCAACTGAGCCACCCAGGTGCCCCTCACTTATTTCTAAAAAGAATGAGTGCCCTCACATATGTTATTAGCCATTTTGTTATTCTCTCTCCTGACAATGCCTACTAATGCCCTGTATTTGGAGGAAGAATGGTCTTTTTCTCTGTATCATGTTTAAATGATTTAAACATGATACAAATTTCTTCTCCCATTCTGTGTCTTGCCTGTTAGCTCTCCTAAATGCCCCTTTCAATGAATAGTTCTTAATTTTAATGTAATAATGCATTGACATTCTTTCCCTTTATGATTGTTTCATTGATTTACTTATTTATTTTTTAAAAATTTTTTAACATTTATTTTTGAGACAGAGAGAGAGAGACAGCATGAACAGGGGAGGGCCAGAGAAAGAGGGAGACACAGAATCCGAAACAGGCTCCAGGCTCTGAGCTGTCAGCACAGAGCCCGACGCGGGGCTCGAACCCACGGACCGCAAGATCATGACCTGAGCCGAAGTCGGACGCTTAACCGACTGAGCCACCCAGGCGCCACTCATTTATTTATTTTTATTTTTCTGATTTCAGGAGAATTTAGTGATTCATCCCTTATATATAACACCCAGTGCTCATCCCAACAAATGCCCTCCTTAGTACCCAGTTAGCCCATTCCTCCACCAACACCCTTCCAGCAACCCTCAGTTTATTCTCTGTATGTAAGAGTCTCTTATGGTTTGCCTCCTTCTCTCTTTTTATCTTATTCTTCCTTTCCTTCCCTTATGTTCATCTATTTTGTTTCTTTTTTCTTTTTTAATGTTTATTTTTGAGAGAGAGAGGGATACACACAGAATGCAAGCAGGGAAGGGGCAAAGTGAAAGGGAGACGTGGAATCTGAAGCAGGCTCTAGGCTGTCCAACAGAGCCTTATGTGGGGCTTGAACTCATAAACAATGAGATCATGACCTGAGCCAAAGTCGGACGCTTAACCGACTGAGCTACCCAGGTGCCCCTCATCTGTTTTGTTTCTTAAATTCCACATATGACTGAAATCATATGATATCTTTCTCTTACTGATTTATTTAACTTAGCATAATACATTCTAGCTCTACCCACATTGTTGCAAATGGCAAGATTTCATTCTCTTTGATCACTGAGTAATATTCCATTGTATATTTATACCAAATCTTTATCCATTCATCAGTCGATGTACATCTGGGGCTCCTTCCATAATTTGGCTATTGTTGAAAGTGCTGCTATAAACAATGGGGTGCATGTGCCCCTTCAAATCTGTATTTTTGTATCCTTTGGATAAATACCTAGTGGTGCAATTGCTGGGTCACAGGGTAGCTCTATCTAATTTTTTTGAGGAACCTCCATACTGTTTCCTAGAGTGGCAGCACCAGTTTGCATTCCCACCCACAGGGCAAAAAGGTTCCCCTTTCTCTGCATCCTCGTCAACATCTGTCGTTTCCAGAGTTGTTCATTTTAGCAACTCTGACACGTGTGAGGTGGCATCTCATTCACTGTGGTTTTGATTTGTATCTCCCTGATGATGAGTGATGTTAAGCAATTTTTCATGTATGTTAGCCATCTGGATGTCGTCTTTGGAAAAGTGTCTGTTCATGTTTTTTGCCCATTTCTTCATTGGATTGTTTTTTGGCTGCTGAGTTTGATAAGTTCTTTACAGATTTTGTATACTAACCCTTTATTTGATATGTCATTTGCAAATATCTTCTCTCATTCCATCAGTTGCCTTTTAGTTTGGTTCACTGTTTCCTTCGCTGTGCAGAAGCTTTTTACCTTGGTGAGGTCTTAATACTTCATTTTTGCTTTTGTTTCTCTTGTCTCTGGAGACATGTCTAGTAAGAAGTTGCTGCAGCCAAGGTCATAGAGGTTGTTGTCTCTTTTCTCCTGTAGGATTTTGATAGTTTCCTGTCTTACCTTTAGGTCTTTCATCCATTTTGAGTTTATTTTTGTGTATGGAGTAAGAAAGTGGTCCAGGGTTCATTCTTCTGCATGTTGCCGTCCAGTTTTCCCAACACCATTTGCTGATAAGACTGTTATTTTTTTCCAGTATTGGATATTCTTTTCTGCTCTGTCAAAGATTAGTTGGCCATACATTTGTGGGTCCATTTCTGGGTTTTCTATTCTGTTTCATTGATTTATGTGTCTGTTTTTATGCCAGTTATGATTAGTGCTTTTCAGGTCTATTTAAAAACTCTTTCCCTGAGATAATGTTTGAGACTTGCTTCAAAATAATCCACTGAGGGGGCATCTGGGTGGCTCACTCGGTTGGGGGGTCCAACTTCAACCCAGCTCATGATCCCATGCTTTGTGGGTTTGGGCCCCACTTCAGGCTCTGTGCTGACAGCTCAGAGCCTGGAGCCTGCTTCGGATTCTGTGTCTCCCTCTCTATCTGCCCCTCCCCTGCTTGCACTCTGTCTCCCAAAAATAAATAAACATAAAAAAAAATCCACTGAGGATGGGTGGAAGTACAGACAAAAAAGATTGGCCATGTGTTAATTACTGTACCTGAGTCATGAGTATTTGGGAGTTCACTGTATTAGTCTACTTTTATAAGCTTAAAAATTTCAAAAACAAATTAAAAGAAAATAAATGTTAAAAGTCCTGGAACTTTTAAGTGATTATAGCAAGGTTGCAGGATACAAGGTCAATATACAAAAGTCAACTGCTTTCTCATATAAAAGCAATAAACAAGTTTTTTGAATGTGAAATTAAAAACACAATACCATTTATGTTACCACCCCCCAAAGTAAAATACTTACATATAAAACTAACAAAGTATGCATAAGACATATATGAGGAAAACAATAAAATCCTGAGGAAAAAAAAGAAAGAACTAAATAAAAGGAGAGCTATTCTATCTTTGTAGACAGGAAGACTCAACATTGATAAGATGTCAGTTCCTTCCAACTTGGTCTATAGATTATATACAATCCCAATCAAAATGCCAGCAATTTATTTTGTGGATATTGATAAAATGATTCTAAAGTTTATATGGAGAGGCAAAAGACACAGAATAGTCAACACAATATTGAAGGAGAATAATGCTGAAGATATGACACTACATAAATTCAAAACATATTATAAAGCTACAATAATCAGGGAGCCTGGGTGGCTCAGTCAGTTAAGTGTCTGACTTCAGCTCAGGTCATGATCTCATGGTTTGTGAGTTCGAACCCCAAATCGGGCTCCCTGCTGTCAGTACAGAGGCTGCTTGGGATCCTCTGTCCCCCTCTCTTTCTGCCCCTCCCCCACTCATGCTCTCTCTCAAAAATAAACATTAAAAAAACAAAGCTACAGTAATCAAAGCAGTATAGTATTGGTGAAAGAAAACAGACAAACAAACAATGGAGCAGAATATAGAGAGCCAGAAATAGACCAACATAGATTTTTGACAAGGGAGCAAAGGCAATACATTGGACCTTAAGGAAGTCTTTTCAACATGGTGCTAGAACCACCAGACATCCACATGCAAAAAAAAAAAAAAAAAAAAAAAATCTAGACACACTTTACATTCTTTACAAATATTAACACCAAATGGATCACAGACCTAAGTGTAAACTGTAATACTATAAAACTAGAAGATAATATAAGAGAAAGTCTAGATAACCTTGGGTGTTGCAGTGACTTTTTAGATGCAACACCGAAGGCACAATCCATGAAAGGAATAATTGATAAGCTGGACTTCATTAAAATTAAAACTTTCTGATCTGCAGAAGACATTGTCAAGAGAATGAAAAGACAAGCCACAGACTGGGAGAAAATATTTGCAGAAGACATCTGATAAAGTGCTGTTACTCAAAATATACAAAGAACTCTTAAAACTCAACAATAAGAAACAATACAATTTAAACATGGGCCAAGGCCTTAAGAGACACCTCACCAAAGAAGATATACAGATGGCAAACAAGCCAGATGGCAAAGATGCTCCTCATCACAGGTCATGAAGGAAATATAGATTAAAACAAGATGCTACTACACATCTCTTAGAATGGTCCAAATCCAGAACACCGACAACACCAAATGCTGGCAAGGATGTGGAACAACAGGAACTCCCATTCATTGCTGGTAAAAATGCAAAATGGTACAGGCACTTTGGAAAACAGTTTGGCAGTTTCTTTAAAAACTTACCATGCAATCCAGCAATCAATCTTTTTGGTATTTACTCAAAGGAGCTGAAAACATGCCCACATAAAAACCTGTATATGGATGTTTATAGCAACTCTATTCAAAATTGCCCAAAATTCCAAGAGGTCCTTGGATAAACTATGATGGTGAATGGATAAACTATGATAGATTCAGACAAAAGAATATTATTCAGTGCTAAAAAGAAATTAGCTAACAAGTCATGAAAAGACATGAAACAACCTTAAATGCATATTACTAAGTGAAATAAGTCAATGTGAAAAGGCTACATCCTGTATGATTACAGCTATATGACATTCTGGAAAAGGCAAAACTAGAGTGACAGTAAAAGGATCAGTAGCTGTCAGGGGTTAAGTGGAATGAAAGATTAAAAAGCAGAGCACACAGGATTTTTAGAGCAGTGAAACTACTCTATATGACCCTGTAATAGTGGATACAGGTCATTATTCATTTGTCCAAATCCAAAGAATATACTACACCAAGAGAGAATCCTAATGTAAACTACAGACTTTAGGTGACAATGATGTGTCTATGTAAGTTTACCAATTGTAACATATGTGTCACTGTGGTGGAGGATATGGATAATGGGGGAGGGTATGTGTGGGGGTAGGAGGTATAGGGGAAATCTGTACCTTCTGCTAACTTTGCTGTAAACCTAAACCTTCTCTAAAACACATAATCTATTAAAACATTTAAAAAACACTATTGAGGAAAAAAGTTTAAAAAGGAAAGAGTCCTTCCTTTTCTGAGCCCATGAAGATACTCTTCTAAATTACATTTATAAGCTTTATTGTTTTACCTTTCACATTTAGATCCATAATCTAAACCCTGGAATTGATTTACAGGCATGAAGTAAGTAAGGAACAGAGTTGTATTTTTTCCATATGGATTTCCAAATGTCTCAGATCTAATTGAAACAAGATCATCTTTTCCTCAAGGCCTACAGTACTACTTTTCAAATAAAATCTCCATATATGAATAGCTCTGTTTCTGGGCTCTCTGTTTCATTTGTCCATATTTCCATCTTACTGGTAATACCATATTGTCTTTTTTTTTTTTTAATTTCAAATTTTAGTTAGTTAACATACAGTGCAATATTGGTTTCAGGAGTAGAATTCAGTGATTCATCACTTACATACAATACCTAGTGCTCGGGGGAACCTTCCGACTTCAGCTGAGGTCATGATCTCACAGTTCTTAAGGTTCAAGCCTGTGCTGGGCTCTATACTGACAGCTCAAAGCCTGTAGCCTGCTTAGGATTCTGTGTCTCCCTCTCTCTCTGACCCATCCTACTTGCACACAGTCTCTCTCTCTCTCTCTCTCTCAAAAATAAACAAACATTTAAAAAAAATTTTTTTTCAACATTTATTTTTGGGACAGAGAGAGACAGAGCATGAACGGGGGAGGGGCAGAGAGAGAGGGAGACACAGAATCGGAAACAGGCTCCAGGCTCTGAGCCATCAGCCCAGAGCCCGACGCGGGGCTCGAACTCCCGGACTGCGAGATCGTGACCTGGCTGAAGTCGGACGCTTAACCGACTGCGCCACCCAGGCGCCCCCAAAAAATAAACAAACATTTAAAAAAACAGACAAATTCCTAGAAACTCACACACTACCAAAACTGAAGCAAGAAGAAAGAGAAAAGTTGAACAGACCTAAGACCAGCAAAGAAATTGAATCAGTAATTAAAAATCTCCCAACAAACAAGAATCCTGGGCCAGATGGCTTCCCAAGGGAATTCTACCAGACATTTAAAGAAGAGTTAATACCTATTCTTCTCAAACTGTTCCAAAAAACTAGAAATGTAAGGAAAACTTCCAAATGCATTCCATGAGGCCAGTGTTACCTTGATTCCAAAACCAGACAAAGACCCCACTAAAAAGGAGAATTACAGGCCAATATTCCCTGATAAACCTGTATGTAAAAATTCTCAACAAGATACTAACAAATCAAATTCAACAGTACATTAAAAGAATTATTCACCATGATCAAGTGGGATTTATTCCTGGGCTGCAGGGCTGGTTCAATATCCACAAATCAATCAACATGATACACCACATAAATTTAAAAAATGGGTAAGAATCATATGATCCTGTCAAAAGATGCAGTAAAAACATGTGGCAAAATACAGCATCCATTCTTGATAAAAACTCTCAACAAAGTAGGGATATATGGGACATAACTCAACATCATAAAGGCCATATAAGAAAGGCCCACAGCTAATATCATCCTCAATGGAGACAAACTAAGGGCCTTTCCCTACAGTGAGGAACAAGATAAGGATGCCCACTCTCACCATTACTATTTAACAGTACTGAAGTCTTAGCCTCAACAATCAAACAACAAAAAGAAATAAAGGGCATACAAATTGGCAAGGAAGAAATCAAACTTTCACTATTTGCAGATGACATGATACTCTATGTAGAAAACCCAAAAGACTCCACCAAAAAATCGTTACAACTAATACATGAACCCAGCAAAGTTGCAGGATATAAAATCAACATGCAGATATCTGTTGCATTTCTAAACACCAATAATGAAGGAGCAGAAAAAAGAAATCAAGGAATTAATCCCATTTACAACTGCACAAAAAAAAAAATAAGATATCTAGGAATAAACCTAACTAAAGAGGTAAAAGATCTGTACTCTGAAAACCATACTGTCTTAATTACTGTAGCTTTACAGTAAGTCTTAATTGGATTCAGTGAGTTCTCTGACCTTGCTGTTAAGAATTCTTCAGTTATTCTTGGCCCTTTGTATTATCATATAAATTTCAGAATCACTTTGTCAAGCTGCATAAAAAATAATGTTGGGGGAGGGGCATCTGGCTGGTTCAGTTGGAAGAGCATGCAACTCTTGATCTTGGGGTTGTGAGTTCAAGCTCCACACTGGATATAGAGATTAAGAAAAAAAGTAAACTCAATAAAAATAATGTTGGGGCCTTTATAAGGATTGCATTAAATCTATGAATCCATTTTGAAGGACAGTTATCTTCAAAATATTGAGGCTTCCAATCCATAAATATGGTATACCCTTCTATTTAAGTGTTCTTTCATTTCTTCCAATGATGCTTTATCATTTTTTAAAAATGTTTATTTTAGAGAGACAGAGAAACAGAATGCAAGCAGGCGAGGGACAGAGGGAGAGGGAAACACAGAATCCAAAGCAGGCTCCAAGCTCTGAGCTGTCAGCACAGAACCTGGCGCGGAGCTCAAACCCACAAACCGTGAGATCATGACCTGAGCCAAAGTCGGACACTTAACTGACTGAACCACCCAGGTGCCCCAATGCTTTATCATTTTTTAATAGTGTTATACATCCTTTATTAAATTTATTTCCATGTTATACTTTTGGTACAAGTGTAATTGCATCTGTTTTTAAATTTCACTTTCTAATGATTTATTGCTGGTATAAACAGGTGTGATCGATTTTTGTGGGATGATTTTATACCCAGCAACACTGTTCAAATCACTAATTCTAGTAGTTTAAGCTCTTGTGGGCTTTCTACATAGGGTATCTACAAAAAACATAGAGCAATCATCAACATAATGGTGAATACTAAGACCTTTTCCTTTGAGACCAGAAAACAAAACAAAAATGCTTGCTTTGTTACTTTTTTTCCTTCCAACCTCACAGAGAAATAATTGACAAATATGATTATATATAAAGTATACAACGTGATGAGCTGATATACATGTGTACTGTTGGAATAGTGACCAAGATCAAAACAATTAACACATTCATCACCTCACATAGTTAACTCTTCTGCTTCATTACTTCTAGACAACTGGAGGTCTAATAACTACAACAAAGCAGGAAAAAGGGACAAATATCATAAATACTGGAACCCCATTATTCATGGATCATTTTATTTAGTTTCTTCTACATTTTGGAGGGGATTTAATTTTCTGTTCTTTTCCTAATTTCCTTAGAACTTAGCTCATTGACACTGGGTGTTGTATGGAAACCAATTTGTCAATAAATTTCATATATATAAAAAAAAAAAAAAAGAACTTAGCTCATTGATTTGTAGCCTATCTTCCTTTCTAATATATACATTTAAAGCTAAAAAAAATTAAAATTCCCTCTACGCATGATTTTAGCTGCATGTTACAGGTTTTTGTATACAAATTTCTATTATTGCTCTGTTTAAAGCATTTTCTAATTTCATTTTGATTTCTGTTTTGATCCAACTGTTATTTAGGAGTATATTTCTTAATACTCAAATATTTGAAGATTTTCTAACTAACTTTTGGATGACTAGCTTAAATGCACTGTAGTAAAAAAACAAGCTGTATGATTTTCTCTAAAAATTGTGGCAATTTGCTTTATGGCCAGTAGAATTTTTGAAAATGTTCTAAATGCACTTATAAAATAATAAACATATATATACTAAGCTGTTAGATACAATTTGTTCTAATTATGATAATTATGTCACATGTGCTAGTTATATCAAATATTTTATATCCTTATTAATCCCTCACCTGATTGTTTTATCATTTACTAAGAAATCTGTGTTAAAATATCCTACTATAATTGTGTATTTCTCCTTTTAATTCTGTCAATTTTTTTAAAACCTATTAGAATTATTTTTTCTGTTAAATCAAATGCTTTATCATTATGAAGTGTCCCTCCTTTATCTCTAATCATGCTTTTTTGCTTTAAAGTCTACATTGGCTGAATATTAATACATAAACATTCAGAACAGTTTTCTTTTGTTAGTCTCTAATTCTTTTTTTTTATTCTGGTAAAAAAAAAAAGGCATAGCATAAAACTTACATGTTCTTTCTTAACCATTTCTTCTTAACCATTTCTTAGTGTATACAGTTCAGTAGTGTTAAGTATATTCACATTATTGTACAACTAATCTCTAGAACTTTTTCACCTTACAAAACTAAAACTCTGTATCTATTAAATAACAACTCCCCATGTCCCTTAATTCCCCATAAGCCCAACTCCTAATAACTACCATTCTACTGTTTCTGTGACTTTGACTATTGACGATACCTTCTATAAGTGGAATCATGTAATATTTACATTTTTATGACTAGCTTATTTCACTTAGCATAATGTCCTTTTATTTTAAAGTTTATTTTGAAAGAGAGAGAGAGAGTGAATGGGGGAGAGACAGAGAGGGAGAAAGAGAATCCCAAGCAGGCTCTCAACACTGAGGCAGATTCAGGGCTCGATCTCCCAACCATGAGATCATGACCTGAGTCAAAATCAGGAATTGGCTGCTTAACTGACTAAGCCACCCAGACACTCCATGTTTTTAAGGTTCATCCATATTGTAGTATGTAGTGACTATTTTAATTTAATAGCTTCCCTGGAGATTATAACATCAATTTTTGACTTGCAAAATTCTAACACTAATTGGCAGTTTTACCCTCTTCTTTGAAAAAGCAAGGGAGCTTATGCACCTCCCAATTTATAGGCCATGGCTACTATGCATGCTAATTCTCTATGTATTTTTAAATCCTAATAAAACATTCTTAGTCTTTTATACATCAATCTTCAGACTTGACCATGTATTTGTGGTCTGCATTACTATTCATGCCTTCTTGCATCTCCAACTTTCCAATTGGTCTTCTATCTCAGAGTACCTTTAAATTTTTTTCAGTGGGGTGAGGACTTTTGGTTTTGTTTGTTTTGTTGCTTTTTAAAACTGTTTATTTCCACTTTATTCTAGAAGGATATTTTCACTGTATATGAGGTGTGTAGAGTTGCAGACTGGCAGTTATTTTTATTCAGATCTTTAAAGATATCATCCCACTCTCCTGACTTCTTTCTGTTGAGAAGTTAGCTCTAGGTCTGACTGTGATCCTTTCAAAATTGCATAGTTTTTCTCTAGCTGCTTTTAAGATTCTCTGTCTTTGCTCCCTCAAAATTTTATTATGATGTTCCTAGGTGGATTTCTTTATTATATTTATTCTGCTAGTGATTTCTAGCACTTCTTGAATCTGTGGCTTGATGGTTTTCATGAATTTTGGAACGTTATCAACAATATCTCCTCAAATACTCTACATTATTCTCTTTCTTCTGGGGTTCCCATTACACGTATGGCATACCTATCCCTGTAGCCTCTATGTTTTTTACTTCCTCTTCTGTATTTCCTAATCTTTTGAATTTCCATATCATTTAGTTTCTTCTAACTTATCCTGCAATTAATTCACTGACTCTTCTCAGATACTATCAATCTGTTTTTAAAACCGTACATTGAGTTCTTAGTTTCAATTACTACATTTCCCAGCTCTAAAATATGCATTACAAAATAGTTTTCCAGTTGGCTGCTGAACTTCTCCAAGTTGTCTTTATTTCCTTGAACATTTTAAGAATTTTTTTTTAAGAACAGTTATTTTGTTTATTTTAGAAAGAGAGAGTGAGCACAAGTGGGGGACAGGGAAGGAGGGAGGGAGAGGGAGAGGGAGAGAGAATATCTTAAGCAGGCTCCACACTAGTGTGTAGCCCAACACAGGGCTCTATCTCACCACCCTGGGATCATCACTTGAGCCAAAATCAAGGTCAGATGCTCAACCAACTGGGCCACCCAGGCTCCCCAAGAATAGTTGTTTTAAATCTGGTAACTACAATATTTGGATCTCCTGTGAATTTGTTCTATTGTCTAATGTTTCTTATTCCGTATTTATTGTTTCATCCTCTTATGTTCCAACTATTTTTTGTGTGTGTGTACTAAATAATCTATTTAAAAACCTGATAGTGAAAATAATCTGTGAGGATTTCCAGAGAGGATCTGTTTGCTTTGTACCAAGGCACCCAGTTACGTCAAACCAATTTCAGGTACTGAAATAATTTGAAACTAAGTTGCAATTCCTACAAAGGTGAGTCTATTTCCACTCATTTTTACTACTAGGACTCAGTCTCTTGGGGTCCTATGCCAGAGCAAAGGGTGGGGGGTCACAAGTCCCCGCTTACAATCCAGAAGGCCCTTAACATCAATCACTGTCCTCTTGGCTCCAGGAGTTTGTCACCATTGGCTTCTCAACTGCTCTATCCTCTTTGCATCACCCAGGTAATTGCCTGTTACTCTCCCTTCAAAATGTTTATCTTCCCTGTCTTTAGTCTAATGGATTCTTGCATGCACCAAACCAACTCTCTTGGACTAATTTTGAAAATGATACATTAGAAAAACTTGGGAAGATTTTTTTTTGTAGGAAGCATATAAATGAGAAGTGTAAGAAAAAACTTAAATTGATTCTAAGAATAACCTATTTTTTTAATTGCCGAGGGTAGAAAGACAAACCACATTTACTTACTTCTTTCCCACCTTATTATTAGATATTTTAGATATATTAGATATTTTACTCCTAAAAGGAAGGGAAAAAGAAATACATGGCCAATTATTTCCAGATACCTTTTGTAGAACAGTCAGCTAGAGCCTAAAATAAAATGTCCTCTTTATTGAATTTCTAAAAAGAGATGACATTAGAAAAGTATATTAAGAGTGAGTAAATGACTTTCAACAAAAAGAACTGTGTTGGGGCGCCTGGGTGGCTCAGTCAGTTAGGCATTCACCTTTGGCTCAGGTCATGATCTCACAGTTCGTGAGCTCGAGCCCTGCGTCAGACTCAGTGCTGAAAGCCTGGAGCCTGCTTCAGATTCTGTCTCTTCCTCTCTCTCTCTGCTCCTCCCCTGCTTGTACTCTCTCTCTCTCTCTCTCTCAAAAATAAACATTAAAGAAAAAAAGTTTAAAAAATAATAATAAATTAAAAAAAAAAAAAAGAACCGTGGTTGAACCCAATGAACTAAAAGACCCAAAGACGTGCTTCGGTTCTGTATTAGTTTCCCATGGCTGCTATAACAAATTACCACAAACTTGGTGGCTCAAACAATGGAAATTTACTCTTTCATAGTTCTGAAGCCCACAAGTCCAAAATCAGTTTCACTGGACTGAAATCAAAGTAACGGCAAGGCCACACTCCTCTGAAGGCTCTAGAGAAGAATCTGTTCCTTGCCTTTTCCAACTGCTGGTGGGTATATAGGCATTCCTTGGCTTATGGCCATATCACTCCAATCTCTACCCTCATAGTTATAATGCCTTCTCTTCTATCTGAAATCTCCTTCTGTCTCCCTCTTATAAGGATACTTGTGATTGCATTTAGGCCTTGCTTGGATGATCCAGGATAAGCTCTCCATCTGAAGATCTTTAATCACATCTGCCAAGTCTTGGCCATCCATACAGGTAACACCCACAGCATTTAGGATATGGGTATCTTGGGAACGGGGGAAGAAGAATTATTCAGCCTACCATAGGTTCCTAGCTCTGTAGTTAATTAACATTATAAATTACTTCCAGATATGAAATATATACGTCATGGGAATGAAAGGTATAGCACAGAGAATACAGACAATAGTATTGTTAACAGTGTTGCAGGGTGACAGATGGTAGCTACACCTGTGGTGAGCACAGAGCTGTATAATTTCAAATCACCATGTTATACACCTAAAACTAACATAATAATGAGTGTCAACTATAATTCAATAAAAAATTTGTAATTAAAAATTTTAAGAAATAATTTATTTAAAAAAGAAAAAAATCTGAAATATTTTTAAAATTTTAACAAAATTTGTTTCTAGATAGTCTACAGTGTACTAAGGTACTGAGCCAGGTGTCGGAAAGACAAACAAGAATAAAACCCAGTTATTATCCCAACAGGCTCTGAGTCTAACAGAAGACAGGCATACAGTGAATGTTTATAGGTATAGCAGATGAAGTGGGAGGCAGAAAGAATAAAGAAGTCAGTTCCAATAGTTATTATGACTTCAGGGGCACCTGGGTGGCTCAGTTGGTTGAGCGTCGGACTTCGGCTCAGGTCCTGATCTCATGGTTCGTGAGTTCAACCCCCTCATCGGATTAGCTGCTGTCAGTGCAGAGCCCACTTAGAATCCTGTCTCTCTCTCTCTCTCAGAAATATGGTTTTAATTAAAAAAAAAATAAAAATAAAAATTCTATGACTTTATAGTTTGTAGTACTCACATTGACAGCACATATACTAAGACTGGAATGTTACAGAGAAGATTAGTGTGGCCTCCACACAAGTAAGACATGCAAATCCATGAAGTGGTCCATAAAAAAAAAATGTTAAAAATAAATAATAAAAATTTAAAGATAAAAAATAAAAGCAGTTTTTACCTCTTCTCTTTTTTCTCTTTTTTGAGTTTATTTATTTTGAGAGAGAAAGCGCACGCAGGAGAGCAGAGAGAGAGGGAGAGAATCCCAAGCAGGCTCCACACTGTGACAGCACAGAGCCCCATGTGGGGCTTGAGCCCAAAAACTGTGAGATCATGACCTGAGCTAAAACCAAGAGTCAGTCGCTTAAATGACTGAGCCACGCAGATGCCCCTGTAGATCTTCTCTTGAAAAGGAAGTCCTCACATCCATTAGGGAAGCTATTTAAAAAGCAAACAGAACACAACATGTGTTGGAGAAGATGTAGGTAAACCAGAACCCTTGTGCACCGCTGATGGGAATGTAAAATGGTACCTCTGCTACAGAAAACAAAATGGCAGTTCCTCCCCAAATCACAGAATTACTGTAAATCCAGCAATTCCCTTCTGGCTATATACCCAAAAGAAGTGAGATCAGGGATTTCAAAAGATATCTGTACACCCAAGTTCACAGCAGCATTATTTACAATAGTCAGAAAGTGGAAACAACTCAAGTGCCCATCTACAGATAAGCAAACAAAATATAATACATACATACAATGGAATATTATTCAGCTTTAAAAAGGAAGGAAATTCTGACACGTTACAACATGGATTAACTCTGACATTATCCTTAGTGAAATAAGCCAGTCATAAAAGGACAAATACTATGTGATTCCATTTGTATGAGTTATCAAGAGTAGTCAAATTCACAGAGACAGAAAGCAGAAAGTAGGACGGTGGTTTCCAGGGACTAGGATAAGGAGAGTAGGGAGTTATTGTTTAATGGATACAGGGTTTCAGTTTTGTGAAATGAAAAACAGTTGGGGAGGGAAGAGGAAAGAGAGAGACATTTAGGCAGTTCTGTATAAAACAAAAAGTAGTAAAGCGGGGCACCTAGGTGGCTCAGTTGGTTAAGTGTTTGACTTTGGCCCAGGTCATGATCTCATGATTTGTGGGTTCAAGCCCTGCATCAGGCTCTGTCCTGACCACTTAGAGCCTGGAGCCTGCTTCGGAGTCTGTGCCTCTGTCTCTCTCTCTCTGCCCCTCCCCTGTTCACGTGTGTGTACGTGCTCTCTCTCTCTCTCTCTCAAAAATAAACAAACCTTAAAAAAACTTTTTGTAAGTAGTGAAGCAATTAAGCAATATTATAGTACTGGGATAGAGAAATTAATTGTTCATGCATGATCAACTATGAAATTCAAGTCAGCTATTTTAATGTTTCAGAGGTTTAACTATCAAATGTGAAGGTGTTTTGTAGCTGAATAGTTTTACAAGTGGGAAAAGAGGAAGAGAGAGAAGCAAAGTTAAGTGTGAAATGAAGTCAACAAAAAAAGTACAATACTTGTGAATGTGCTCTTATCACTGTAACTTGATAAATACAGTCACACATGGACAGGCAAACATGATTTTTAGGTCTAGAAAAATATTAGCAAATGTGATTGTTTAAAAGAGTCTAATGTACCATCCCCAGAGATAGTGATTCAAAAAAAAATTTTTTTAATTTCCAGAATGATTCTGAGATACACTCAAGTTATTATAATCGTTCAGTCTTATCCTTCTTTAGTCTCTGAAGGCTATTTATAGAGAAAATTAGGATCATAAGTAATCTGTGGGATTCAGAACTAAACCTACTCCCAACCTTGGATTACCCCAGAGTTGGCTTTCTTTTATCTAGTGCTGGATTCAGACATCAGTCAGATGTAAAGGTAAAAACTATGCTTATTTATCTCACTATAACTTCATATTATGAACCTAACAGGTTCTCAAATATTTGCTATGGGTTCTACCCAAAAGTTCTTTTATTTAGCTCATGATTTTCAACATTTGGTTGCCCAACAAACAGTTCAAGTAATCCAAGGGTAAGGCCCACAAGAGATTTTTGGCAGAAGCATTTTTTACCTAATTAACTAGTAGGCCACATGAACTAGTAGGCCACTTAGGGTCTAAAGACCTGCCCACTGTTGCCACTATTTAATTCAGAGCTATTCAAACCATCAGGGATAAAGAACTAGTTGTTGTTTTTATTTTGTTAATCTCTAATCTTTGAGGACCAATGCTTTTATAAAACAATAAAACTGTGCTTGAGAGTGGTGTGAAGAGATTGGCAAGTCCTCTCCTGAAAACACAAGTATTAAACTGAACAGGACTGTCAACAACAACCATTTCAGGGCCCTAGAATTCAACCAAAGGCACACGACAAATTGAGAAATTGCTAGAGCCTTAAGTAAGAACAATGAAGTCTGTATGCTTCTTGCCTAGGATTGATCCCATTCACCTATCTCCAGCTTTGTGGAGAACAACGGCTTTACCAGGGCAGGGCTGGCCATAAAAATCTGCAGTTTTATTGCCAAAGAAGGCTAACTAGAGAGGAAGGCAAAACTCCACAGCTCTGTCAAGCTCAAGTAGAGAACTCAGCTGGAAATGAATAAAAATAACTCATTGCTTTGTTAGCCTGAAGCTGGAGTCTTGGTTGAGTGAGTGGTAAATAAGTAGGATAGTTAACAGGGAAATCCTGGAAAAAAACACAGAAAAGCTAGATTAGCTCTTTACACATTCCTAGCTAAATAAGAAACTACGCACATGCACAGGGAAACCCAGGAGGCCAGTGGAAAGTAAAAGTGAAAACAAACTTAAGAACTGCCTGAACTTTGAACATCCTCCTCAACCCATATGGTTCAGTCAGCAGAGGATCAGAGCTTATGCATTTGAGATGTTTAGCAAAACCTCATTCCAAATCACTGGCTGACCAATAAACACTGCAGATGCAGGGACAACCCCTATATAAATATATGAAATATTTATATATTTCATATATTTAAATATATAAATATATTTTATAAATATATAAAATATATATAAATATATTTTAATATATAAAATATATTTATATATAATTTATATATATTTATTTAAATATAAAAATAAAAATTAGAATTAAAAAAAATGTGCAGATACATTTGTGACTGTACACATGGGACAGGCAGAGAGGTAGATGCCTCAATTTATGTCCAAGCTAATTATTTTTAAAATACCCTCGGGGCGCCTGGGTGGCGCAGTCGGTTAAGCGTCCGACTTCAGCCAGGTCACGATCTCGCGGTCCGTGAGTTCGAGCCCCGCGTCGGGCTCTGGGCTGATGGCTCAGAGCCTGGAGCCTGTTTCCGATTCTGTGTCTCCCTCTCTCTCTGCCCCTCCCCCGTTCATGCTCTGTCTCTCTCTGTCCCAAAAATAAATAAATGTTAAAAAAAAAAAAAAAGCATTAAAAAAATAAAATACCCTCAAGAATATAAAGAATCCAGAGTTAATACATTACCTTAACTATCCACTTAAAAAAAAATAAATAAAAAGCTAAGGGGCGTGAGTGGCTCAGTTGGTTGAGCGTCCAGCTTCAGGTCAGATCACGATCTCACAGTTTGTGAGTTCGAGCCTTGCATTGGACTCTGCGCTGACACCTCAGAGCCTGGAGCCTGCTTTGCATTCTGTCTCCCTCTCTCTCTGCCCCTCCCCCACTCACGCTGGCTAGCTCTCTCTCTCTCTCTCTCTCAAAAAAAAAAAAAAAAAAAGTAAATAAACATTAAAAAAAAAGGCTAAAAGAGGGGCACCTGGGTGGACTCCATTGGTTAAGCGACCAACTTTGGCTCAGGTCATGATCTCACAGTTCGTGAGTTCAAGCCCCACATCAGGCTCTGCTGTCAGCACGGAGCCCACTTCGGACCCTCTGTCCCCCTCTCTCTCTGCCCCTCTCCCACATTCTCTCTTTCTCTCTCTCTCTCTCTCTCTCAGAAATAAACATTAAAAAAAAAATTTTACTCTTTAAAAGAGATTATTAAGAAAACAGAAAGACAGGGGCGCCTGGGTGGCGCAGTCGGTTAGGCGTCCAACTTCAGCCAGGTCACGATCTCGCGGTCCGCGAGTTCGAGCCCCGCATCGGGCTCTGGGCTGATGGCTCGGAGCCTGGAACCTGTTTCCGATTCTGTGTCTCCCTCTCTCTCTGCCCCTCCCCCGTTCATGCTCTGTCTCTCTCTGTCCCAAAAATAAATAAACGTTGAAAAAAAAAAAAAAAAAAAAGAAAGACAAGACCACAGGCTGGGAGAATATATTCAAAAATCATGTACCTAATAAAGAACTTGTATCCATAATATATAACTCTTACAACACAATAATAGTAAGACCAACAACTCAACGAAGAATTTGGACAGACATTTCACCAGAAAGATAACACAACAGCTAATAATCACATGAAATGATAGTCAACATCATTAATCACTAAGGAAACCCAAATCAAAACCATAACGAGATACCATTCCACACCCAGTAAAATAGCTATAATAAAAAAGACTGACCATACCAAGTGTTGGCAAGGATATGGCACATCTGAAATCCATATATATTTTTGGTGGGACTGTAAATGGTATGAGCCATTTCGGAAAACAGTTTGGGCACTTTTCTTTGAAAATTACACATTTTTACTCTTAGGTACGTCTCCATGAGAAATGTAAACATATGCCTATATAAAGACTTGTGAGCAAACTTTATAATTATTTATAATAGCTAAAACCAGAAATAATCCAAATGAATAATCAACGGCTGAATGGATAAACAAAATGTGATATAATCTGTGATATTGTAACATAATCGGAAATAAATATTTTTATCTTCATCCCCAGCTCGTGGCTAGAGCTCCTAAAACCTTTGTAATTTCCTAGGCAATAAAGGTGCTAGGACCATCTTTTGTTCTAATATTTGGTCTTTGACTTCAACTCCTGACACAGAACTCCTAATTCCCTTGGAATTTCCTGGGTGATAGAAGCGTCTTTTATTCTGTTTTTATTATATTTTTTTTAAAGAGAATTGTTCTGGGTTTTTTACGTTTTTGTTTTTAATTTTTTATTTTTAGAAGGGGAGAGCACACATGCGAGCAGGGCAGAGGGGCAGAGGGAGAATGAAAGACAGAGAGAATCCCAAGCAGGCTCCACACCTGGCTCAGAGCCCAATGCAGGGCCCAATCCCACGACCCTGGGATCATAACCTGAGCCAAAACCAAGAGTCGGACGCTCAACTGACTGAGCCATCCAGGCGCCCCAGGGACATCTTTTACTTTAATGAAGCAACTTTGGTAGGTTCCTGAATAGCTTCAGTATGGGACTGGTCACCAGAAAGATCAAACCATGATTAGAAGCTTGGAACTTTCAGCCTCACACACTTTACTCCAGGAGCAAAGCAGAGCTAGAGCTAGAGTTAATAATCATGCACAGGTGATAAAGCCTCCATTAAAATCCCTAAAGTATGGTGATTTCAGGAGCTTCTGGGTTGGGGAACACATCCACGTGCCGGGAGAGGGGCACACCCCAACTTCACAGGGACAGAAAAACTCCTGTGTTTGGGAACTTTCCAGACCCACCTACGTAGCTCTTCACCTGGCTTTTCATCTGGCTGTTCATCTGTATCTTTTATCATATCCTCTGCCATCTAATAAACCAGTGAATATAAGTGTTTCCTGGATTCTGTGAGCTACTGAACCTGAGGAGTCGTGAAAACTGCTCATTTGCAGCCAGGTTGGACCAAAGTGTCAGTAACGTGGGGACCTTCTTGCCATTGGCATCTGAAGTAAGGGAATCTTGTGGGACTGAGGCCTTAACCTGTGGGATCAAACACTAACTCCTGGTAGGTGGTACCAGAACTTAATCGAATTGTAGGACATCTGCTAGTATCAGAGAATTGGTCAGTGTGGGAAAAACACCCATCATCTGGTTACAAAAGTGTTATGAGTAGCAGACTGTAAAAGAAAAAAGTTTTTCCTTTTCATAACTTTAATATTACTTAGTAGTAAAAAGGAACAAACTACTGATATAGTCAACAACTGATGAAACTCAAAAACACTACACTAGGTAAAAGAAGGCAGACACAAAACTATATTGTATTAATTTGTTTATATGAAATCTATAGAAAAAGTAAAACTCAAGAGACAAAGTAGATCAGTGTTTGCCTGGAACTGGGGTTGGGAGCAAGAACTGATTGTAAGCAGGTAATAAAGAACTTTCTGGGGTTAGAAAAATATTTTACAACAGGATTGTAGTGATAGCTGCAAAGCTGCATAAATTTACTGAAAAATAATCAAATTGCACATTTATAAAAGGTGATTTTTATGGTATTTAAATTATACCTCAATAAAACTGTTTTGATAAGGCTTGGATGTTGCAGACTGTCAAATCACCATAAGTTTCTAGACACTCTCCATTTCTAAATATTTCTCCAATGCACAGAGAGATATCAGTCCGTACTCTGAGAAGCACTAATCTAACTGATTTCTGCCAGGATGGCTAAAAGGAACAATCAATAGTTGTAAGTGAAATTGACCTTAATTTAATTTAAGCCATTCCAAGTTTAACTCCACTAAATATTTCATTAAATAAGAAATTTACATGTATCACTGACAAAAGGAAAATGTTTTCATTCCACAATAGACCATGTTTCCATAACTCATTATAAAATGACACTTTGTGGAGCGCCTGGGTGGCTCAGTCGGTTAAGTGTCTGACTCTTGATTTCAGCTCAGGTCATGATCTCACGGTTCATGAGTTTGAGCCCTGTGTCAAGCTCTGCACTAACAGTGCAGAGCTTGCTTGGGATTCTCTCTCTTACGCCCCCTCTGTCCCTCCCCCCACCAAGAATAAATAAACTTTAAAAAATAATAAATAAAATGACTCTTTGTAAATGAGTATCACTAGAAAACAAAAACTACCATATTAGCTCTCTTTTTGATGTTTTAAAAGCTAAGTTTATAGAGTCAGTATAATTATTTGGACTAACAAAGCCCACAACAATCAAATTTTAAATATATAAATGAATACATGAAATAAAATTATATAAATATTTTGTACTTTTTTTATTCAAATAGATTATACATACAGATTTACTTCAGAGAAAGTCCTAACAACAAATAAGCTTTCTTTTGTTTCCAACTAAGTTTTAATTCAGGCTACGTTCAATCAAAATTTGTTAGCACTTAATACCTATGATATGGTCAAAAATCTAAATTCATTTTATAGTAATTAGATAGCAATTACAAAAAAGCAATGAATCTTTCTTCCAGTTCTGGAAAAACACAGACATGAATTAAACAAAGACTCTAGTTTTAACAAGGTCAAAGCAATCTGCTGAAGTTAACTTTTTAAGGAAAAATTAAATGCTAAACTTTTTAGAAGAAATTGTTTTATTTTAAAGTCTAGAGTCCTATTTTTACTATTGTATTTCTCATTTGTCGGAGGAAAACAGATACTCCATGTTTCCAGCATAACTAGGAAGAAAGCAAACTGAATCATGATGATTAAGAAGAAACAAACTTTGATTATAAAAACTTTTCAGTGGATAATCTCACTGCGTAAAACAGTTCAGTTTCTTTAGTAATCTAACCATTCCTTAGAACTCAGATTTCCTTTATATAGATTTACTATACAATGAAACTACAGCTTTCACAAACACAAGCAGCTCTGGTACATTATTTTCTTAGAATTAGGTTTTTGAACTACCAGGTCAAAATTAAGTTTAAAAGCATTTCCTTCATAGGGGTGCCTGGGTGGCTCAGTCAGTCGGTTAAGCATCTGACTTCGGCTTAAGTCACAATCTCACAGTTCGTAGGTTCAAGCCCCATGTCAGGCTCTGTGCTGACAACTCAGAGCTGGAACCTACTTCGGATTCTGTGTCTCCCTCTCTCTCTGCCCTTCCCCTGCTCTGTCTCTCAAAAATAAATAAACCCATTAAAATAAATAAAATTAAAAAATAAAAGCATTTCCTTCATATTCAACACATGACACTTGAATCTATAGCTTTGTTTTGAATTAAAGAACATTAAATTTAAAATTGGGGCGCCTGGATGGCTCAGTTGGTTAAGCGTCCGACTTCAGCTCAGGTCATGATCTCACAGTTCGTGGGTTCGAGCCCCACATCGGGCTCTGTTCTGACAGCTCGGAGCCTGGAGCCTGTTTCAGATTCTGTGTCTCCCTCTCTCTCTCTGCCCCTCTCCTGTTCATGCTCTGTCTCTGTCTCAAAAATAAAAAATAAACAGTAAAAAAAAAAATTTTTTTTAAATAAATAAATAAATTTAAAATTAAATTGAATGAGGCGGAAAAAAGCCAGGATAGCTACGGTCATTCTTTTAACAAATATATTCCAGTTAGGTATAATAAATAGTTCTAGTGCTATTGTTAAATTTGTTCCTTTGCATTTTTCCAGCTCTTCTAAAAAAGTTGAAAAAGGGGCGCCTGGGTGGCGCAGTCGGTTAAGCGTCCGACTTCAGCCAGGTCACGATCTCGCGGTCCGTGAGTTCGAGCCCCGCGTCAGGCTCTGGGCTGATAGCTCAGAGCCTGGAGCCTGTTTCGGATTCTGTGTCTCCCTCTCTCTCTGCCCCTCCCCCGTTCATGCTCTGTCTCTCTCTGTCCCAAAAATAAATAAACGTTGAAAAAAAAAAAATTTAAATAAAAAAGTTGAAAAAGAGGGGCGCCTGGGTGGCGCAGTCGGTTAAGCGTCCGACTTCAGCCAGGTCACGATCTCGCGGTCCGTGAGTTCGAGCCCCGCGTCGGGCTCTGGGCTGATGGCTCAGAGCCTGGAGCCTGTTTCCGATTCTGTGTCTCCCTCTCTCTCTGCCCCTCCCCTGTTCATGCTCTCTCTCTGTCCCAAAAATAAATAAACGTTGAAAAAAAAATTTTTTTTAATAAAAAAAAAAAAAAAAGTTGAAAAAGTGATTTTATGGAGTCTCTATTGTCTTTCCCCTTCTCATAACTATTCTTGGTATTTCTTGATTCTCTGGATCTTATATTTTACTTTAGACAAGAAGCTAGAGTTAATAATCCTGGAAGGAAAGCTAAAGAAGGAATCTAAAACTGGAAGCACTTACTCTTGCTTCATTTCCTGTCTCCAATGAAAGAATCAACTCATCAGATATAGAATATCCTGCAGTAAGTTATCTCCCACCATGCCCCCTAACATGTGTTCATACTCCAGAGAGTGCATTTCCTAGACGCGGTTGGCTTTCTGGCAAATATATCCCAATTTAATATAAAAGTAGAAAAGCAATTGTTATATGAGTTAATTCCCAAACTAGTAACACACAAAACTATACTCTAATATCTACAAATACTTAGACAACAGATTAAGTTGTGAATGTTGTATACTCTTCTAAAATTAATGGCAGTCAAGACAAGGAGATAAGTTATACCTATCAGTAGTATTGCATTGGGTGAGGGAAAATATGACCATTCAAAACACATTAAGAGAACCTTTTAAAAATATATATACCATTATTTCATAACTATGCTTTTAACAATTTATGCCCACATGTAATCTTACCCTTCTGGTTTTGTTTCCTAGACATTGTGATTTCTTTGATCTCAAAAAATACAGATGAAAAATATCCTTTTGCCTTGTCTGGGTTCTGACTGTAGTTCTCTCTGATTTAAAAGTAGGCAATGGAAGTCTGTAGTTGGAGATGATAAATACTAAATCCTGGTTATCTGAAATTCTGCTCACTAGCTGTTGATCTCCTTTCCTTCTCTTCTATCAACTTGTCAGGAAATATCATCGCAGACATTCATGTCTCTTTTTCCAGGGAGATTCTGGAGGGAAAACACACAAACACATTCACTGTTACAGTAACAGCCATCTGTACAAAATTTCTAACCGATACCACAGAATTTAGTTTGTATTTTTTCTAAAGAAAACTGGCTATTAAAAGTACTCTAGGAGCGCTTAGGTGGCTCAGTTGGTAAAGCATCTGACTCTTGGTTTCAGCTCAGTTCATGATCTCACAGTTCATGAGTTCAAGCCCCACATCAGGCTCTGTGCTGAAATCGTGGAGCCTGCTTGGGATTCTGTCTCCCTCTCACTTTACCCTTAACCCTGCTCACTTTCTACTCGTTCTCTCAAAAATAAACATTAAAAAAAAAAAAAAAAGAATAGTACTCTAGAAAGAATGTAGCCATAAAAAGCAATATTTTAGTCTGTGAGAAACTTTAATCTTGGAGAAAGAGACAAACCAAAAAACAGACTCGTAACTATAGAAAACAAACTGATGGTTACCAGAGGGGAGGTGGGCATGGATAGGTGAAATAGGGGATGGGGATTAAGGAGCGCGCTTGTCATGAGCACTGGATGATGTATGGAATTGTTGAATCACTATATTGTACACCTGAAACTAATACAACACTGTATGTTAACTATACTGGAATTAAAGAAAAAGAAACTTTAATCTTAGAATCAGAACATCTCCTTAGTTCAGGAAAAAAAGTTGTCTAACTCTTATCTTTTGTATCTATCTCAAAAGTCTTATCCTCATCTCTGCTTCACAAACTAAAATATTATCTCTTGTCACTCCCTAAGACCTTTCTCATCACCTGCTCTTCCTGCCCAAATCAAGGATCTTTTTCTGCCTCTAGGATTTCCTCTATCTAACTTCTCTTCAGGCATCCCAGCTCAAATACAGCTGCAAGAAAACTGGGGAAGGGGGTGGGTGAATGGGGAAAGAACAAAGCAATTTTAATAAAAACTGAAACATCAAAATTTGGATTATTCCATAGTGCAAGAAGCTTCTATAAGTTGTAAAGATACAAAATGCTATTTTCTTCTGTATTACTTAACTTTAAAAAATACATGCCTAAGATTTTGGGGTAAAGAAAGCATGATGAGGATCAAAGAACTCTTACACCTAGACACATGATAGGAAAAACATTTTACATAATGCAACCCAAGAAGGAAATGAGAGCAACCCTCTGTGAAATACTCTCCAATGTGGAAGGAGGAGAAGGAAGGAATAAGTAGACAGCTGTGGTAAAGTTTAAAAAAATCCACCAAAAGTAAGAGCCTCTGTGGACACAGAGAACAGATTAGTGGTTACCTGCGGCAGAGGGGGTGGGAAAATGTGTGAAGGGGGTCAAAAGGTACAAATTTCTAGTTAAAAGATGCATAAGTCACAGGGAAGTAACATACAGCAAGATGACTAGTTCATACCATATTCCATATTTGAAAGTAGCTAGAAGAGTGGATCTTGAAAGTTCTTATCACAAGAAGAAAATTTTCATACAGTGACAGATATTAACTGGACTAATTGTGGTGATCAATTTGCAATATATATAAGTACTGCATTATTAGACTGTACACCTACAACTAGTATGTCATGTCACTTACATCCCAAGAGTAAGATTCTCTACAAACCACTATAGGACTTGAGGAAAGATAGGGTGAACCTCAGGAGCTTACTATCTTTCAGAGAATTGAGTCAAATTGGGAGAATCAGTCAAAGCCTGTGAAAGTACGTGGAATTTACCACTGGATAGAGTGGGCCTAAGAGAAAACATTTTATGAGATTTTAGAAGAAAGAACAGAATTTAGATCTACTGCAAAGGATTAAACTCTTCAATGGCAAGCTCTTCTTTACCCTCATGTCCTCAGCCTAAAGAAAAGAGGATGAAAGCAAAAGTCAACAACTAACTGTAGCTGATGAGCAGGGTTTGGTGGGGATAGGTCCCAAATAAGGTGGGAAACATATCAAAGATATTTTCATCCATACTCTGTAATTACAAACGAAAATTGTGAACACAGCTGTCCACATAAAACATAAAGAAGATTAAAAAAAAAAAAACATAGTAACTATAAATTCTATAACAAAAGAGATAACAAGAGAGAGGAAATTACCATGCAGCAGAGGAAGAAACAAATCAGGGAAACAATATAATCCCCCAAAACCAAAAGCGGAGTCTCCCTTGAATACTAAGTTGAATACTTCGAGAAATGGGATTCAATAAAATAAGAACTAGAAAATAAATGATAAAAATAGAATGAGGGGTGCCTGGATGGCTCAGTCGGTTAAGTGTCCAACTTCGGCTCAGGTCATGATTTCACCGTTCATGGGTTCGAGCCCCACGTCAGGCTCTGTGCTGACGGGTCAGTCTGGAGCCTGCTTTGGATTCTGTGTCTCGCTGTCTCTCTGCCCCTCCCCTGCTCATGCTCTGTCTCTCAAAAATAAATAAACATTGAAAAAAATTTTTAAAAAAAGAATGAAAGAAAGTAGATTGTAAAACTAAAGAAAAACTAAAAATCAAAACAACACCATTATAGATCCAATAAGAAGTCAGAAACAGCAAGAAACAGAATAGTACAGATGAAAATCGGGGCGCCTGGCTGGTTTAGTCACAAGAACATGTGACTCCTGATCTCAGGGTCATGAGTTTGAGCCCCATGTTGGCTACAGGGATTCCTTAAATAAAACTTTCAAAAGTACAGATGAAAATAGAAAAAATGGAATGGAGCAAAGCCTTAAGAAGAAAAAAGAGATTGCAACTAGAAAACAATGTTAGAGGGGCTCCTGGGTGGCTCAGTTGGTTAAGCATCCGACTTCAGCTCAGGCAGGTCATGATCTCATGGTTCACGAGTTTGAGCCCTGTGTCGGGCTCTCTGCTGACAGTTCAGAGCCTGGAGTCTGCTTCAGATTTTGTGTCTTCCTCTCTCTCTGACCCTCCTCCACTCATGCTCTGTCTCTGTCTCTGTCTCTCTCAAAAATAAATAAATATTTAAAAATTAAAAAAAAAAAAGAAAAGAATATTAGAGCACTAAAATGACCCAATCTAAGGATAATTAGGATCAATACAGGGACTCAGAAAATAAAGAACTCAATAAAGGAAACAAAAAAGCATTTACAGATAATATGCAAGAAAATTCCATTGAAATAAGGGATCTGAATCTGTCCACTCTCCACCTCCAATCTACCAGAAGAAATCCCATCTTTTCTACCTTTAAAATACATCACAATTGGAGCACCTGTGTGCTCAGTCAGTTAAACATCTGACTCTTGATTTCGGCTCAAGTCATGACCTCATGGTTTGTGAGTTCAAGCCCCACGTTGGGCTCTGTGCTGATAGCATGGAGCCTGCTTGGGATTCTCTCTCTCTTCCTTTCTCTCTGCCCCTCCCCTGATCAGGCTCTCTCTCTCTCTCAAATAGTTAAATTTAAAAATAAAATACACCAGAATTGAACCATTTCTCACTACCTCTCCTGCTATAGCCTCATCTAAGCCACAATCATTTCTCCCCTACATTGCTCTCATCAGGACTGTAACAGTCTCTTAACTGGCATCCCGAGTCTTCTATCATGCCACTCTCCAGCTTCCATTTCACTTTAGCTGCTTTTAAAATTTAAGACAAACTGTGTCTCAAATCTGCTGCTCAAAGCCCTCCAGCTGCTCCCCATTTCATTCAAAGTAAAAATCAGAGTCCTTACAGTAAGTAGCCTAAAAGGTCTTATCTGTTCTAGTACCCTGTCCCAATCCTCTCTTTATCTCTCTGACATAATTTCCTACTATTCTCTCCCTCCAGTACTCCATCTAGCCATACTGGCCTCTTTGTTGCCCCTTTTATATCCTAGATATGTTCTCACCTTCAGGCCCTTGAGGTTCTCCCTGTGTCAGGAATGTTCATCCCTAGATACCTATCTACATGAAATAGTTCCTCACCTCCTTCAGGTCTTTTCTCAAATGCTACCTTCTCTGTGGTTATTCATGAAAACCTACTGAACTTGGGGTAAGAAAAGCGAGAGTCCATGGCATTACTGCCTAAGGCTGTTCCCATTACCCCCACATCAGTGGGAAAGTAGTTCTACCAAGGTGAGGAAAGCCATAAAAACTAGCAGCTTCACTCACAGAGAGGGCTGACTCGATTTGAGTCAAAGCACAGAACTCCACGCCCATCAGCATTGTCAGTAACAATGTGTATTCTTGGTGGCAAAGGGCCGAAGGATGCTGTCTTGGTTGGTACAAGCAATGGGCCAGCAGACTAGACAGAATTTAAAAGGGAAATCTGGAAACAAGACTATAAAGGATAAGTGCTCACATAGCCACACTAGAGAGACTAGAGAGGACCTACTAGGAGCCTGTACACACAGGAAGAAGAAACAGGAGAGGGCTCAGCGGAAAGTAAAAGTCTGAGCAGATTTTAAAAGGAGCTCCCTAACACACACAAAGATCTACTGGCACAGAGTGGTAGCCCTACTAGCTCACATGTGTTTAGCACAATCTTTGACAAATGGTTAACTGACCACTAAGCCATATGGATATAGGTGTGATTCCAGGAAAACACTCTTAAAAAAAATAAAAACAAAACAAAACAAAAACAACCCGAGCAGATATTACCAGCCACACACTGGGAAGAAACATTCCACAGATTTAGTCCTGACGATAAAACAAAAAAAAACTCTCAAAGGAAAAAACAAACCAGAATCCAAAGTTGCTACAATATATTATGTAAAATGTCTAGTTTCAACAAAAATTTATGAGACATGTAAAGATGCAGGAAAGTATGACCCAAACTGAAGAGGGAAATAAAACCTCTCATGGAACTGAAAATGTCCCTAAGTAGGACCAAATGCAAACTAAACAAAATCTTCCAACTACTTTAAAGAACTAAAGAAAAATATGAAGACAATGTCCCAAACAAACAGGAAATATCAATAAAAAGATTGAATCATAAAAAAGAGACAAATAGAAACTCTAGAGATGAACACTGGAGTATAAGGGGGGAAAAAATCAGAAAACTTGATATCTAATCTGAAAAGAAAAGAATAAAGAAAATCAAAGCCCAGAGACCTATGGAACAACATCAAGTATAATATACACAACTTAGGAGTTCCAGAATTGGAGAGAAAGGACAGAAATAAGGACCAAAAACAATGCAAACTGATATATTTTTAAAAATTAATCTACAGACTCAAGAAGCTCAATGAACTACAACTACAATAAACACAGAGTTCCATACCTAGATATATAGTAAAACTGATGAAAGCCCAAAACAGAAAATCTTGAAAGAAGCAAGAAAAAACAAACTCATCATTTACCAGGAAACAACAATATAACTAGTTGCTGATTTCTCATCAGAAACAAGGAAAGTCAGAAGACAGTGAGTGAAATGACATATTCAAAATGCTGAAAGAAAAAACTGTCAAGCAATAATTCTATATCTAGCAAAACCATCTTTTAAAAGTAAAGGTGGGCAATCAAGAAGAATGAAATCTTGCCATTTACAACAACGTGCATGGAACTAGAGTGTATTTATTATGCTAAAGCAAAATAAGTCAGAGAAAGACAAATCATATGATTTCACTCATATAGGGAATTTAAGAAACAAAATAGATAAATATAGGGGAAGGGAAGCAAAAATTAGATAAAAACAGAGAGGAGACAAACCATAAGAGACTCCTAAATACAAAGAACAAACTGAGGGTTGCTGGTGAGGTGTTGGGTGGGGGGATGGGCTAAATGGGTGATGGGCATTAAGAATGACACTTGTTGAGATGAACACTGGGTGTTACATGTAAGTGATGAATCACTAAATTCTATTCCTGAAATCGTTATTACACTATATGTTAACTTGGATTTTAAATAAATAAATAAATAAATAAATAAATAAATAAATAAATAAATAAATAAATAAAAAGTGAAGGTGGGAAGGGGTGCCTTGGGTGGCTCAGTCAGTTAAATGTTAAGTGTCTGACTTCAGGTCAGGTCATGATCTCACAGTTTGTGGGTTCGAGCCCTGAGTAGGGCTCTGAGCTGATAGCTCAGAGGCTGGACCTGCCTCTCTCCGCCCCTCCCCAACTTGTGTGCATGCTTACACCCTCTCCCTCTCTCTCAAAAGTAAATAAACATTTTTTAAAAATAAAAAAATAAAAGTGAAGCAAATGAGCACAAGAACAGGCAAAAACTATCTGGTGATAGCAATCAGAATAATGGTTACTTCTGGAGGGAGGGTGTCCCTTTGAGAACAAGAGGGAACTTTCTGAGAAGGCAAATGTTCTAGATCTTGATCCAGGTTGTCTTCACATGGGTGCATACATATGTAAAAATTCATTGAGCTTTATTTACTCTTAAGATTTGTGTATTTTACCATACATGAAACTCAAGAATCTAAAATTTCTCTTCTATAAAAACTAGAAGAAAAAAGCCAAAGAAAAAACCGACTGAGCCACCCAGGCGCCCTGGAATACCATATTATATTAATTAAAGTTTGAAATGTGGAGAAACTAGTAAAGAAAATTTTTAAATATTAAATCTGGATGTTTATATTAATTTGCTACTTCTTATCAGATAGTAAAGCAAATTCAAAATGGTCAGTCTTGGGGAGCTTGGGTGGCTCAGTCGGTTAAGCGACTGATTTTGGCTCAGGTCATGAATCTCACTGGTCGTGAGTTCAAGCCCTGTGTCAGGCTCTGTGCTAACAGCTCAGAGCCTGGAGCCTGCTTCAGATTCTGTGTCTCCCTCTCTCTCTGTTCCTCCCCCGCTCACACTCTCTCTCTCTCTCTCTCTCAAAAATAAACATTAAAAAAAAATTCAAAATGGTCAGTCTTGGATTAGTTATCTTTGTGAGCTATAGCTTAAAGCTAAGAAAAGCAATGAACCAGATTTCATATTCAGTTAGCTTTGATCTTAAAGAAGTACATTGTCACAGACCACACCCCTAGTACCAGCTACACAAGCATATACTACTGGTTTGTAGGCATTCTGTACAGTTCAGTGACTTCTCGAGGTGGAGACAAAGGACGAGAATGGACATGTACAGTTTTAGAACCTATTACTTTGACTTATTGTTAACTGTTATATTTATTTTTCATTTCAAAGCACAACAAAACAGGGCATAAGGTTTTCATATTTATCAGACTGGGAACATGGGTTAAAAAAAAGAGATGAGAAAAAGAAAAAGAAAAAGAAAAAGAAAAAGAAAAAGAAAAAGAAAAAGAAAAAGAAAAAGAAAGTACCATAGAGGTTACCAAAAACTAAGGGGAAGAAGAAAAAGAAGAGTTACTGTTTAATGGGTACAAAGTTTTTATAAGGGATGATGAAATGGTTTGCAGATAGTGGTGATAGTTACACAACACTGTAAATGAATTTAATGTCACTGACTTGCACACTTATGAGTGGTTAAAATATTTCTAATTTTAGAAATAGACTTTAAACAGCCAAAACATCTTGAAAAAGAAAAACAATAACTTCCTGACTTCAAAACATATTACAAAGCTATGGTATTCAAAACAGTAGTAATGGGGGGGGGGCGCTCCTGGGTGGCTTAGTCAGTTAAGCATCCGTCTTTTGATTTTGGCTCAGGTCATGATCTCATGGTTCGTGAGTTCCAGCCCCAAGTCAGGCTCTGCACTGGCAGCGTGGAACTTGCTTAGGATTCTCTCTCTCCCTCCCTCTCTCAAAATAAATAAATAAAACATTTTTAAAAAGTAGCATTGGCAAAAAGACACTTAGACCAAAGGAACTGAATAGAAAGCCCAGAAATAAACTCTCTTATATATGGTCAAATGATTTGTAACAAGGTACTAAAATCATTCACTGGGGAAAGGACACCCTCTTCAACAAATAGTGATGGGAAAACTGGATATCTGCATACAAGAGAGTGAAATTGAGCCCTTACTATACACCATATTAACAAAAATTAACTCAGATGCATTAAAGAGTTAAACATAAGACCTCAACTCCTGGAAGAAAAAAAACACAGAGAAGGGGCACCTGGGTGGCTCAGTCGGTTGAGGATCCAACTTCAGCTCAGGTCATGTTCTCACAGCTTATGAGTTTGAGCCCCACGTTGGTCTCTGTGCTGACAGCTCAGAGCCTGGAGCCTGCTTCAGATTCTCTTTCTCTTTCTTTCTCTCTCTCTCTCTCTGTCTCTCTCTCTGCCCCTCCCCTGCTCGCACTCTGTCTCTCAAAAATAAAAAAACATTAGAAAAAATTTTTTAAAAAACAGAGGAAAAACTTCATGATATTGGATTTGGCAATGATTTTCTGTATATGACATCCAAAGCACACACACACACACAAAAGCAAAAACAGACAAATGGAACTACATCAAACTTAAAAACTGTATGTCAAAGTAAATAATCAACAGAGTTAAAAGGCAACCTAAGGAATGGGAGAAAATATTTGCAAATCATATATTTGATAAGCAGTTAATTTCCAGAATTTTTTTAAGATTTATTTTATTTTTAGAGAAAAAGCACATGCACACACCATGGGAGCGAGGGGCAGAGGGAGAGAAAGAATCTACAGCAGGCTCCATGCTCAGCACAGAGCCCAACGTGGGGCTTGATCCCATGACCGTGTGATCATGACCTGAGCTGAAATCAAGAATCAAATGTTCAACTAAGGTGCCCACAGGATATATTTTAAAAACTCCTACAACAAGAACAAAAAACAAGTAACCCAATTTAAAAATGGGCAAAGGACTTGAACAGACATTTCCCCAAAGAATAAACAAATGGCCAACAAGGATATGAAAAGATACTTAACATCACTCATCATTAGAGAAATACAAATCAAAACCACAATATCATCTCACACCAGTAGAATGGCTGCTACCAAAACAAATAAAACAAACGAGAAAATCAGTGTTGGCAAAGATGTGGAGAAACTGGAACACTTGTTCACTATTGGTGTGAATGTAAAATGGTGCAGTCACTATAGAAACAGAATGGAGGTTCCTCAAAAAATTAAAAACGGAGACGCCTGGGTGGCTCAATTGATTAAGTGTCCAACCTTGGGTCAGGTCATGATCTCACAGTTCGTGGGTTCGATCCCCCCATAAGGCTCTGTGCTGATGGCTCAGAGCCTGGAGACTGCTTCAGATTCTGTGTATCCCTCTCTCTCTGCCCCTCCCCAGCTCGTGCTCTCTCTCTCTCTCTCTCTCTCTCTCTCTCAAAAATGAGTAAACATTTTTTAAAAAGTTTTTTAATTAAAAAAAATTAAAAACAACTATCATTATCATCCAGCAATCCCACCTCTGGGTATACATCCAAAAGGACTGAAAGCAGGGTATCAAAGAGATATTTGCACACCCATGTTCATTACAGCACTATTCAGAACAGCCAAGAGGTGGAAGCAATCCAAATGTCCATCAATGGATGAATAAACAAAATGTGGCATATGCACACAATGCATTATTACTCAGCCTTTAAAGAGAAGGAAATCCTGTCATATGCCACAACATGGATGACTGAGGACATTATGCTAAATGTCAGTCACAAAAAAAGACAAATATTGTATGATTCCACTTATACAAGGTATCTAAAGTAGTCAAATTCATAGAAACAGAAAACAGAATGGTGGTTGCCAAGGGAAAGAAAGAAAGGCAAATGAGATATTGTTGTTTAGTAGGTATAGTTTCAGTTTTGCAAGATGAAAAATTTCTGGAGATATGTTGCACAACTATGAAAGTACACTTAACAGTACTATTCTGTATATTTAAAAATGGTGAAGGGGCGCCTGGGTGGCTCAGTCGGTTTAGTGTCTGACTGGCTCAGGTCATGATCTCATGGTTTGTGGGTTCGAGTCCTGCATCAGGCTCTGTGCTGACAGTTCAGAGCCTGGAGATTGCTTCAGATTCTGTGCCTGTCTGTCTGTCTGTCTCTTTCTCTCTCTGCCTCTCCCCTGCTTGTGCTCTGTCTCTCTCTCTCTCTCAAAAATAAATAAATGTTAAAATTCTTTTAATTTTTTAAAAATTTAGAAATAAAAAAATAAAGTTGTAAAAATGGTTAAGATGGGGGCACCTGGGTGGCTCAGTTGGTTAAGCATCCGACCGTGGCTTAAGCCATGATCTTGCAGTTCGTGAGTTCAAGCCCCACATTGGGCTTTGTGCTGACGGCTCAGAGCCTGGAGCCTGCTTCAGATTCTGTGTCTCCCTCTCTCTCTGCCTCTCCCCCACTCATACTCTGTCTCTCTCTCTCTCAAAAATAAACAAACATTAAAAATAATAGTAACTAAAAATGGTTAAGATAGTTAAATTTTAGGGGTGCCTGGGTGGCTCAGTCGGTTGGGCCTCCAACTCTTGATCTTGGCTCAGGTCATGATCTCATGGTTGGTGGGATCAAGCCCAACAGCACAGAGCCTGCTTGGGATTCTCTCCCTTTCTGCCCCTCCC
Source organism: Lynx rufus (assembly GCF_022079265.1). Classification (NCBI taxonomy): domain Eukaryota; kingdom Metazoa; phylum Chordata; class Mammalia; order Carnivora; family Felidae; genus Lynx; species Lynx rufus. The sequence continues at coordinate 76,306,460 of NW_025814889.1, read as the reverse complement.
CACTTTGTGTGTGTGTGTGTGTGTGTGTGTGTGTGTGTGCTCTCTCTCTCAAATAAATAAACTTAAAGAAAAGATGGTAAATTCTATATTATTTCTTTATAATTAAAAATAAAATTTTTCAAAAATTTCAGAAATATAGTGATTTGGAAAAAGACAGATGAGAAATGTTAAACATGTGGCTTAGCATAATTGATCACCACTAGTGGAAAACCAAACCAAAGTACATGCTCTACTAATGAGATGGAGTATATCATTAATACAGCAGTGTAGCAGTGGGTAAGTGAAGTCTCTAAAGCCAGACTGCCTGGGTTTCTAACCTAGCTCCACCACTTCCTAGCTGAATGACTTCAAGCAAGCTACTTACTTTCTTTATGTCTCACTTTGTTCATCTGTAAGATGCAAATAATGCTAGCATCTTCCTCACAGGGCTGTTATATGGTGTAAATGAGTTCACACAGATGTAGCACTAAAACAATGCCTAATACTTAACTGAAAACCACTCAATAAACATTGGCGGATATTCACTGCAACAAAAGATGTGTCCCCTAAAACTAAAAGATTCCACGAATCATGGCTTATACAAGTTACTTAACAAGTAAGTGGGAACTTTACTAATATCATGGGTTACTAGCACCAGGTCATAATTACAGGTATAGTCAGAGCCTCAGAATGGTAACTCCATTAAATTTGGATGATGTGCAATTAGGAAACTGGAATGATCTGAAGCATTCTAAAGATAGAGTGGGTATAATTTTCAAGTCTTGGGGTACATAACTTCTCACACTGGCAAGCATCACAAGGACTAACAAAAGATTAACTGGACTATACATGAAGGTATTTATATAGTTAGTTTAAATTTAAAATACAAATTGTTACAAAATCTATCCACAAACAAAACCAGGGGGAAAGGGAAGGACAGGTAAGGAGGGAAGAAAATATAAAAAAACTAAATCCTCATCTTCCATAATAGGATTGCCCCCAAAAGACTGAAAAGTTAGCATAACCATATTATTCAGAAATATGGAAGTTAATACCAGAAGAAATGCTAATGACTATCCATGGAAAGCCAGAATTGGAAATGGGCTGCAGGGAGAGGTAGGGACTGTTTTTTTTTTAATTATTATAATAAACTTTGTGATATTATTTGACTTTTTAATATCATGTGTGTATATATTTAGATTAAAAAATATTTTAACCTGTTTTTTTCTGTCCCATAACCTGTTTTACACAAATTAAAACTACTGAAACACCAATTTTTACCCTCAGACCAGCAAATACACAAAACGATTATATATACTGGTAGTAAAGCCATAAAAAACAGGCCTCTTCATGTCTAAGAAGGTAAATTTACACAATACCTACAGAAAACAAGACAGTAATTACCAAAATTAAAAATGCATACACAATTTGACCCAGCAAGACAATTTCTAGGAATTTACCCTACAAGCATATTTGCAAATATGTGAACTGATGTGATAATCAAGGTTATCCAATGCAATATTATTTATGATAGCAAGATATTGGAGACAATCTAATTGTCCAAAAATAGGACACTAGTTTCATGAATTATGGTTCATCCATACAATGAGACACTATACAAATGTTTATGAATAAAACATACTGACATAGTAAAATATATTGTTAAATGAATGCGATGGAGAAGATTATATTTTTTTTTTAATTTTTTTTTTCAACGTTTATTTATTTTTGGGACAGAGAGAGACAGAGCATGAACGGGGGAGGGGCAGAGAGAGAGGGAGACACAGAATTGGAAGCAGGCTCCAGGCTCTGAGCCATCAGCCCAGAGCCTGACGCGGGGCTCGAACTCACGGACCGCGAGATCGTGACCTGGCTGAAGTCGGACGCTTAACCGACTGCGCCACCCAGGCGCCCCGAGAAGATTATATTTATACTGTACATAAATACTATATATCTGGAAGTTATTGATAAACAAGAAACTTTCAATGGTGACAAATCCATTGAGTAATGGAAACTGAAAAAGACAGCAGAGGATGCTGGGTGGGTAGTTCAATCAGTTGAGCTTCCAACACATCATTTCAGCTCAGGTCACAATCCCAGGGTTGTGGGATTAAGCCCCAAATCAGGTTCCACACTGGGAATGGAGCCTGCTTGGGATTCTCTCCCTCTCTCTCCCTCTGCCCCTCTCCCCTGCTCTTGTGCTTCAGTCTCTCTCTCTCTAAAAAGAAAAAAAGAAAGCAAACTAGGATAAGAAAGACTTTTCAATCTACCTTTTAATATTTTGACAATGTAACTACATAAACATCTGCTTGAAAATTTTCAATACTTTTTTTATTTTTTATTTTTTTTATTTATTTATTTATTTTTTTTTTTAAACGTTTATTTATTTTTGAGACAGAGCATGAACGGGGGAGGGTCAGAGAGAGGGAGACACAGAATCCGAAACAGGCTCCAGGCTCCGAGCTGTCAGCACAGAGCCCAACGCGGGGCTCGAACTCACAGACCGTGAGATCGTGACCTGAGCCGAAGTCGGCCGCTCAACGACTGAGCCACCCAGGCTCCCCAATACTTTTTTTAAAAGACTCCTTTCCAGTAAATTAAATCAAAGCCGAAAACCCTCAATTGAATCTAAATAATATTTATTACAACTCAGTAACCCAATCAATAGGTTCAAGAAATGTATCAATAAGGACCTACAGGCACTAACTGTCTAGACCTGCAGAGTAATAACCAAAAACAAGAAAATGGGAAGTTCCAAACAAAAACTTTTTTCCTGATTTTTAAAGGACTGCAAGAAAGTAACCAAGAGTTTTTATTCCACAATATCATCAGTTTGCCAATAAATATCATTCTCATTAGGTTTATAAGTGAATATGAAAAAGGAGAGAGATGCATATTAATGCGCTGATATATTCTAAAAAACAATTAGGAACAAAGATGATATACTTAATGATGTCAAAAAAGTGAAGGTGATGGCAGAAAAACAGACACTCAGATCAACGGAACAGAATAGAGTACCCAGAAATGAACCCACAAATGTATGGCCAACTTTGACAAAGCAGGAAAGACTATCCAATGGAATAAGACAGTCTCTTCAGCACATGGTGCTGGGAAAACTGGGCAGCAACATGCAGAAAAATGAACCTGGACCACTTTCTTACACTGTACACAAAAATAAACTCAAAATGGATGAAAGACCTAAATGTAAGACAGGAAGCCATCAAAATCCTTGAGGAGAAAGCAGGCAAAAACCTCTTTGACCTTGGCCACAGCAACTTCTTACTCAAAATGTCTCTGGAGGCAAGGGAAACAAAAGCAAAAATGAACTACTGGGTCCTCATCAAAATAAAAACCTTCTGCACAGTGAAGGAAACGATCAACAAAACTAAAAGGCAACCAATGGAATGGGAGAAGGTATCTGCAAACGATATATCAGATAAAAGGTTAATATCCAAAATCCATAAAGAACTTATCAAACTCAACACCCAAAAAACAAATAATCCAGTGAAGAAATGGGCAAAAGACATGAATAAACACTTCTCCAAAGAAGACATCCAGATGGCCAACTGACATATTAAAAATGCTCAACATCACTCATCATCAGGGAAATACAAATCAACACCACAATGAGATACCACCTCACACCTGTCAGAATGGCTAACATTAACTACTCAGGCAACAACAGATGTTGGCAAGGATGCAAAGAAAGAGGATCTCTTTCGCACTGCTGGTGGGAATGCAAACTGGTGCAGCCACTCTGGAAAACAGTATGGAGGTTCCTCGGAAACTTAAAAATAGAACTACCCTACAACCCAGCAATTGCACTACTAGGTATTTATCCGAGGGATACAGGGATGCTGTTTTGAAGGGGCACATGCACCCCAATGTTTATAGCAGAACTATCAACAATAGCCAAAGTACTGAAAGGAGTATTACTCGGCAGTCAAAAAGAATGAAATCTTGCCATTTGCAATTATGTGGATGGAACTAAAGGGTATTGTGCTAAGTGAAATCAGAGAAAGACAAGTATCGTATGATTTCACTCATATGTGGACTTTAAGATACAAAACAGATGGGGGCGCCTGGGTGGCTCAGTCGGTTGAGCGTCTGACTTCGGCTCAGGTCATGATCTCGCGGTCTGTGAGTTCGAGCCCTGCATCCGGCTCTGTGCTGACAGCTCAGAGCCTGGAGCCTGCTTCAGATTCTGTCTCTCTCTCTCTCTTCCCTTCCCCCGCTCATGCTCTGTCTCTCTCTCTCTCTGTCAAAAATAAATAAACATTAAAAAAAATTAAAAGATACAAAACAGATGAACATAAGGGAAGGGAAGCAAAAATAATATAAAAACAGGGACAGGCACAAAACATAAGAGACTCCTAAATATGGAGAACAAACAGACGGTTGCTGGAGGGGTCATGGGAGGGGGGATGGGCTAAATGGGTAAGGGGCATTAAGGAATCTACTCCTGAAATCATTGTTGCACTATATGCTAACTAACTTGGATGTAAATTTAAAAAATAAATAAAATGGTAAAATAAATTATTTTTAAAAAGTGAAGGTGAGTATAAGTCTTTTTTTTTTTATTTTTTTTAATGTTTATTCACTTTTGAGAGAGAGAAAGAGAGAGCATGAGCAGGGGAGGGGCACAGAGAGGGAGACACAGAATCCGAAGCAGGCTCCAGGCTCTGAGCTGTCAGCACAGAGCCCTACACAGGGCTCGAACCCACAAACCGCGAGATCATGACCTGAGCTGAAGTCAGACACTTAATCGACTGAACTGTCCAGGTGCCCCCAAATCTGTTTTCTTAATGTCTTTACTCATTGGCACTTTCTAATCAATACGCCACTCTAATTAAAAACTTTCCCATTATTATAAGGCCTAACCACCATAAGTTTTCTTTTGGAAAATGAAATTTTCATTTACAAAAACCAGTAAATTATGAAAAGCAATTTTTTTAATGTTTATTTATTTTTGAGAGAGAGAGAGAGAGAGAGAGTGGGGGGGGAGGGGCAGAGAGAGAGGGAGACACAATCAGAAGCAGACTCTAGGCTCTGAGCTGTCAGCACAGAGCCCAAGGAGGGTCTTGAACCCAAACTGTAAGATCATGACCTGAGCGAAAGTCAGACGCTTAATAAACTGAATCACCAAGGTGCCCCAAGAAAAACAGTAAATTCTTTTTTAAAAATTGTTTAACGTTTATTTATTTTTGAGAGAGAGAGACAGACGGAGTGAGAGAGGAGGAGGGGCAGAGAGGGAGACACAGAATCCAAAGCAGGCTCCAGGCTCTCAGCTGTCAGTACAGAGCCTGAAGTGGGCTTGACTCAGCGCGAGGTCATGACCTGAGCTGAAGTCAGACACTTAACCGACTGAGCCACCCAGGCGTCTCAAAATCAGTAAATTCTTTAAAAAAAATAAATAAGGGGCGCCTGGGTGGCGCAGTCGGTTAAGCGTCCGACTTCAGCCAGGTCACGATCTCGTGGTCTGTGAGTTCGAGCCCCGCGTCAGGCTCTGGGCTGATGGCTCAGAGCCTGGAGGCTGTTTCCGATTCTGTGTCTCCCTCTCTCTCTGCCCCTCCCCCATTCATGCTCTGTCTCTCTCTGTCCCAAAAATAAATAAACGTTGAAAAAAAAAATTTAAAAAAAAAAAATAATAAATAAATAAATAAATAAATAGGGGTGTCTGGGTGACTCAGTCGGTTAAGTGTCTGACTTCAGCTCAGGTCATGATCTCACAGTTTTTGAGTTAGAGCCCTGCGTCAGGCTCTGTGCTGACAGCTCTGTCTGCTTCAGATTGTGTCTCCCTCTCTCTCTCTCTCTCTCTCTCTCTGCCCTTCCCCCGCTCATGCTCTCTCTCTCTCTCTCTGTCTCAAAAATAAATAAACACCAAAATAATAAATAAATAAACAAACAAATAAATATCTCGATTTGGAACAACACAGAATTGGATATTGGAACAAAACAGGATTTCTGGAAATTTATTTTAAGTTTATTTATTTAAGTAATCCCTACACCCAATGTGGGGCTTGAACTCACAACTCCGAGATCAAGAGTCACGTGTTCTTCCAACTGAGCCAGCCAGGCACCCCAAATTTCTGGAAATTTAAAATGCATTCTAGGGGCGCCTGGGTGGCTCAGTCGGTTAGGCATCCAACTTCGGCTCAGGTCATGATCTCACAGTTTGTGAGTTTGAGCCCCACATAGGGCTCTGTGCTGATAGCTCAGAGCCTGGAGCCTGCTTCAGATTCTGTGTCTCCCTCTCTCTCTGCCCCTCCCCTGCTCGTGCTCTGTCTGTGTGTGTCTCTCTCTGTCAAAAATAAATAAACATTAAAAATAAATTTAAAATAAAATAAAATGCATTCTAAGTGGAAAATCAGAAACCATGTGATACCACAACTTTTCTTTACTACTATTAAAAGACACAGGACCCTCCAAATTGCTTAACATTAGTCATCAGTGGCAGCTGTAAGTGTGGGAGTAGAGGGAACTCAAAAGGAGCAGAGTAGGAATACATATGTGTTTATCTCTTCCCATTTCACTGCTGGCTGGGTGGTTAGAGTTGTCTGTACCCTTTTCCTCATGCAGGTGGCTGTAACCCAAACCCAATCAAGCCAAATTATCCTCAGCTGTGTAAATTCTTCAATAATAGTTTTAAACAATACTGATCACTTCATCCTCACCCCCCTACACACGGAAATTCCATTCCTTCCGTCTCCTTAAAGCACAGATGTGCAAGCGGCTCAAGGGAATGGAGGCAACTATTAGGCAAAAACAAAACAAGGCAATTAAGAGCAACTTTATTCACTGATTTTAATCCTTAAAAGGAGATTCCATGCATATAGAAACAGGGATTTCTAATACCCCAACTTAAAAACTATATTAACTGATCAATTAATAAGTATTTAACGTGAATTATTATGTGCCCATACTTGAGATAAAAATTATGAAAGATGGACTATTGGGGCACCTGGGTGGATCAGTCAGTTAAGCATCCGACTTCAGCTCAGGTCATGATCTCACAGTTTGTGGGTTCGAGGCCCACATCAGGCTCTGTGCTGACAGCTCAGAGCCTGAAGCCTGCTTCAGATTCTGTGTCTCCCTCTCTCTCTGCCTCTCTCCTGCCTCTCTTTCTCAAACATAAAAAAATTAAAAAAAAAAACCATAAACAACAAAAAAAGACAGACTGCAGTGCCTGGGTGGCTCAGTCGGTTGAGCATCCAACTTCAGCTCAGGTCATGATCTCAGTTTGTGGGTTCGAGCCCGCATCGGGCTCTGTGCTAACAGCTTGCTCAGAGCCTGCAGCCTGCTTCAGATTCTGTGTCTCCTTCTCTCTCTCTGCCCCTCCCCCGCTCATGCTCTGTCTCTCTCAAAAATAAATGTTAAAAAAAAAAAAAGATGCACTATTATTCATCCTTAAAAAGGAAGGAAATTTGACACACGCTACAACATGCATAAGCCTTGCATTACAGTAAGTGAAATAAGTCAGCACAAAGAAACAAATATTGTGTGATTCTACTTATATAATATAAAATACTTAGATCAGTCAAATTCACAGAAAGAAGAATGATAGTTGTGGGGTGAGTATAATGGGGAATTAGTGCTTAATGGGTACAGTTTCAGTCGGAGATGATAAAGTTCTGGAGATGGATGGTGATGAGGGTTGCACAACAATGTGAATGTCCTTAATGTCACTGAAATATACATTTTAAAATGGTTAATATGGCCAATTTTATGTTATATGTATTTTACCATAATTTTTTAAAATTTTAGTGCAATAAGAAAAAATATTATCAGAGAAAAAATTGGTTTCTTGACCCAGCCAATAATCTCTAGAAATACTGGTAAAGGAAAAAAAACTAAAGTACAAATACCATTAGGAATTTAAAAGAAGAATCAGTATAGATCTCACAAACATTAAAAATGTAAGGCAAAAATACATACAATCTCATGTGAATTCATTTGAAAATTCAGGTAACAAATTTTTTTTAAGGTTTTTGAGTAATCTCTACACCCAACATGGGGCTTGAAATCATGACCCCAAGGATCAAGAGCTGCATGTTCTACCGACTGAGCCAGCCTGGTGTCCCAGGTAACAAATTTCTTGAAAACCAGACAGATACATGCAAAAAACAGAAAATCTAAATAGTCCTATAACTCAAAGTATTGAGATCCTAATTTAAAATACTCTCATACGGAAAAAAATCTCATCTCTCATCCACTGCTGGTAGGAGTGTAAACTGGTATAACTTCTTTGAAATACAGGCATTATTTTGTAAAGTAAAACATTTATCAACCCTATGATCCAGAAATTACATTCCAAAGTACCAAGAGAAATTCTTGCTCATGATACACCAGTAAACATGTGGAACTCACAACAGTAAGAAATAGAAACAGCCCACATGTCATCAATGGAAGAGTGAATAAATTTTGATGTATTCGCTAAATGAAGCAAGTCAATTAAAACTATGCAACAATATGGACATTAAAATTTTTTTAAAGAAAATCAATTCCCAGATTATATACAGCATGATCTTTTTTAAAAAATTCAAATATAATCAACACAAGACAATATATTATTAAGACACACATATATCTGATAAAATGACTGCAAAGATAGCACAAAGAGTAAAAAAACAAAAAAATTAGAACAGTATTTACCTTGAAAAGCAAGAGAACATTAGAAAGAAGAACATGTACAATATTATGAACATTCAATGTTAAACTTCTTAGGTTAAATGGTGGGGTTTTTTTTAAGTTATTTATTTACTTAGAGAGAGAGAGGGAATGGGGGAGAGGCAGAGAAAGGGAGGGAGAGAGAGAGAGGATCCCAAGTAGGCCCACACTATCAGCACGGAGTCCGAAGCGGGGCTCCAACCCATGAACCATGAGATCATGACCTGAGCCAAAGTCAAGAGTTAGAGCTCAACTGACCAAGCCACCCAGGTGCCCCTACAATATTTTCAATAACCAAATACACACATAAACAAAATGATACAAATAAATACTAATAAAGTTTCTTAATTTAAAAGGCCACTGGGGAAATGAAGCCACTGATTCTCACATATTGTTAAAGTATAAAAATCCATTTTGTAAAATCTACCAAGGCTAAACACGAGCATACCCTATGACCAGATGTCCCACTCATAAATGTATGCTCAACAAAAAATGCATGTATAAATGCACCAAAGACATGTACAAAAATGTTTAAAGCAGCATTATTTGTAACAGACCCAAACCAGAAACAAACCTAAACATACATCAATGACACACATCAGTGAGAGAATGGATAAATTGTAATGTAGTCACAAAGTAGAACACTATATACCACAATGAAAAAGAACAAGCTACTGATATAACATGGATCAATTTCAAAAGCCATGCTAAGCAAAAAAAGTCAGATACAAAAGAGTACATGCTCTAGGATTCCATTTATATGAAGTTCATAAATGAGCAAAACTTCTACTATAGTGACAGAGGTCAGAAGAGTGATAGGAAAGAAATAGTAGTGGGAAAGAAACTGGTACTGTTTTATCATCATGATCTGAGTAATGGTTATATGGGTGTGTTCACTGTGTAAAAATTTAAGTTATACCCTTAAAGACTTTGCAGTTTGCTTTATATTACACATAGAAGTTTAACAAAAAGAAAAGAAAAAAAGGCATCCTTTTACCTCTTAACGTGACAAGTCAACTGATACTCTCCATCTCCTTTACAATGTACTAATACCCCTGGTTGAACACTGGTACATCTCTGCTCCCACTATACCACACCAAATCTGATCTATTTGTTTCCAAACCTACTTAATGTCAGTTTTGCCATAACTACAATTACATAATTATAATGAAATATTAAATACATTAACAAACTATGAATATTGAAAAAGTTGCTGTGAAAACTAAATTGAAGGTTCTGGAAGACTGATATAAATCGTTTGAAAAACTATCAAATTGGGGCGCCTGGGTGGCTCAGTCGGTTAAGCGGCCGACTTCGGCTCAGGTCATGATCTCGCGGTCCGTGAGTTCGAGCCCCGCGTCGGGCCCTGTGCTGACAGCTCAGAGCCTGGAGCCTGTTTCAGATTCTGTGTCTCCCTCTCGCTGACCCTCCCCTGTTCATGCTCTGTCTCTGTCTCAAAAATAAATAAAACGTTAAAAAGAAAAGAAAAACTATCAAATTAAGTGTGGATGAGACATATAAATAAGCTTGGAGAAAAATTAAAAATCTAGGAGGAGCCTATACTCATTGCTTCAAATCTCTAAGAATTCTCACTTCACATAGAAAAACTGTAATTGGAAGCTGCAAGCAATGCATCACAAGGTGTCATTAATGTCAAAAGGATGAAGAACTCTTAGCAGACTGATACTTAACACATCAAAAAATTGGTGTACATTTGTTTGTTTTAAGCTAAAATAAAATGCTTATGATATGTATGTATCATTTTTATTTCCTGCTTTAACCAACTTTTTCAAATAACAGTACACTATAGAAGATCAGATAGTGATGGATAAGAGGACTTCTATAATAAAAAAAAAGTGCACAGATAACTTTGGGCAAACTACTACTACCTATTATTACATAAAGCAAAAATATTAACTATCAACAAGTCTACTTATTAAAATGGCAAAAAGAAAAATCTAATTGACCAAAGCTGGGACTACTGTTTTTAAAATATGCCTCTGCTGCTATATTAGCTATTATCATTAATCAAAAGGCCAGCATGGTTAATATTATGGAAGTCTTAGAAGAAAATGGCTGCTGAAAAGACCACCAGGGGCCCAAGAATCAAGGTCTGAGTATTACTGAACTGGAAAACAATATTCTGAGTTCTCTTGATAGGAGAAATAGATAAGATGCTTTTGTTAAAACTTGCCTTGAAAGTTGTTAAAATAAAACGCAAACAAAAATCAGACTTGAAAATTCCCTGAGCAGACAAAACCAGTCAGTCATATAAGCAGATCTTAATTTTTTTTTGTAAGACAAGCAAGGTTAACTTAACCTGGATCACTTCTTGGTTGTGCCCCTGAAAATCTTAAGCAAAACTTAAAACTGTTTCCCAAAATTGATATGATGTAGCCACTAACCAACTCCCTTGGAGAAAATTCTAATATTGCAACCAATCACTGTAAATAATAAACATTTACTGCCTTCACACTATATAAGCTGCTTTGTAACAAACAATATGCCTCTGAGCCTCATTCCATGTTTTGATCTGAGTGCTCCCAGTTTACAAGTTGTCTTTTTGGTATGTGCACAATAAACTTTTACTAATTACTACTCCGGTGATTTGTTGCTTTTACTTGTTTTTTATGAACTTTTGACAGTTAATGGGGTCAGCAGTGGGATCTTTAGCCAATGACTCCCTGTGACCGGTGAGCAAACCACATGCCAGTACCCACAGAGCACTGTGCACTCACTGCTTTTTTGCAGACTACAGAGTAAGTCTTTCTAGGATCTGAGCTCTACTCTTTGCATTCTGAGCTCTCCAAGTTTACTGTGCACACTTGCTTTCTGTCTCTGTTGAAGCTTCTTAGTAAGATACCCTTTAAGGGAAAAAAAACGCATGATTCCTTGGGTTTTAGACAATGATAAACCTAGCAGGCTCCCGTAGGTTATTTGTTTCAGATATTCTAAAGGGTTCCAACTTGTCTAAATCTTCTTTTTCTTCTCCCTCCCTCTTACATGTATACCCACTATAGAACAGAATCTTGTGTCCTTCTGGAAAAATGGTTGGGCTTTACAAAGGATAATTTCGAATTGCAATGGCCACTTTGGGGAGCTATTTTTAAAAAAAGATGATCCCTCTTAAGGGTGCCCTTTAAAAGAGAGGATCCCAGGGGCACTTGGGTGTCTCAGCTGGTTAAATGTCTGACTCTTGATTTTACCTCCGGTCATGATCTCACAGTTTGTGGGATCTGCTTGGGATTCTCTCTCTTTATCTTTCTCTGCCCCTCTCCTGCTCTCTCTCTCCCTCTCAAAAATAAGTAAGCTTTAAAAATAAATAAAAGAGAATCTCAAATCTCTCAAAAACAAGGAAATGCATTCCTTGGTTTGCAGAGGCCTCCAGAAGACAGAATGACTCTAAAATAGTCTAAAAGATTCATTACAACAAGTCAATGAAAACTTATGACAAAAGCCCTGAGTCTAAAGATTTGAATGACCTTCCAATTAACCCATCTGTGCCTATCTTGATTCTCACAATCTATTTGATCTTTCGCCCTTTCCCTCAAACCTCCTAGGCTCCTAATGGTCTTGAGAGTAAAATCTTACCATGAACCAGTGGTCCAATCCAAAGCAGAATTTAAACCCTGGTTTGAAGCTGAGCTGCAAGCCATTATAAACCATTTTCCAGACCCAAAGAAGAATCAAACTAAATTTATAGGAAATTTTAAGATAATTCTTGGAGCTTATGACCTGGGCTCATGGATTTGTACCAATTCATTCACATGGTGCTAAGTTAAGGAGACACCCAAAGGTGGCTCCATGCAATAGGTTGGAAAGATCCTTCTAAAAACTTAGACGATCCCACCATGTATGCCTCAAAAGATGGAATAAAAAAGAGAGAGAAAATTAGGTCAACTGCTTCTTAAAGCTATACCCAGGGTTTTTCCTGTGAGAAATGATTGAGCCTTAATACAATCCTGTCACTAGAAAAGGAATAAATTAGTTGCAAACACTGGAATTCTTTTAGAAGAAATATTTAGACAGCATCCTGGTCTTAGAGACCCTGACGCTAACTTCACCTGTCTGCTCATTTTATTAATGGGCTTCACCCTTGAGCTTAATGATTTATTAAGGAAACATAAATTAGAAGGGAAGATCCCTCTCCTTTCTGAGCCCCAACATTCTGCTGAGCATTTTGAAAGAGTTTTAGAACACAAAAAGTGTTATCAAGCAAATAAACTCATGGCCCATGATTATAACAACTATAGAACTAACTTTAGAATTAACTTTGCCCCTGTTGACAAGCATATCTGTCAATACTGTAAACAGAAAGGACAATTATCTAAGAAGAGAGAACTCTCAACCTCCATTCAGATCTCCAGATAATAATCAACACTGATGAGGCTTTAAGGTACTGCCCAGTAAGCTACTCCCAGTAATTCCTATAAATCATTAGAGTAAAATGAAACCTGAAATAAATGGAGAAAAATGTACTGTGCCAGTAGACTCCTTCCACTTTAAACCTCCACCATGATACATCAAGAACTTCCTCGAAGTAATTAGGAGACCAAATATATTTTGTCTCTGGAGAAATAACCTTGGAATTTCCAGACTCAACAGACTCCAAGACATTATGTGTTCTATAAGCTCAAAATAATTGTCCTGAAGAGGCCAAACTCCATGATGAAGCAAATACTGTAGACCTCTCTGAAGCTTTTAATATCCTATGGACCTCTTCTTCCACAGATCTGGGAAAAATTCCAAAATTGCCCCCAATATTCCTTAAAACCCTAAGCCATACAAGGGCTCACCCCCATAACAGAAGATTTAATAAATCAAGGACTACTTATTCCCTGGTACCAGTCCTTCCAACACTCCTATCCTACCCCCAAAAAAAGCCCCACAGCCAAGGATGGAGATCTGTACAAGATCTTAGAGCTATAAATAAAACTGTCATTCCAAGGCTTCCTGTAGTACCCAACCAAACGCTCTATTGTCAGACATTCCAACCAATTTTGAATCGTTCATGGTTGTAGATCTGCCTTCTTTAGCATCCCAGTAGATAAGGAAAGTCAGTATTTGTTTGGAAAAATCAACAATATACTTAAGATAGTTATGCCTCCAGGAACCACTGAGGACCCTTCACATTTCCCACAAGTTCTACATCAGGATTTAAGTACATTATCATTTCCAAAAAATTCTATCCTGATTCAATATGTAGATGATTTACTTCTTTGCTCTTCATCCACACAAAACTGAAATTGACTCAAAACATCTACTGCAACAGCTAGCTTAAAAGGCCATAAGGCCTCCTGAGATAAACTTCAGTTTTCATAAGAAAAAGTACATTACCTTGGTTCTGATTTATCAGCAAAGGAATCTTTCTGTTTACAGAAAGAGTAAGTACCATCCAAAATTTCTTCAGATCTATAACAAAGAGACAACTTAGAGGCCTCCTTGGACTTGCAGGATACTGTCAATCCTGGGTCCTTTAGTTTTTCCTTATTGGCCTCTCCACTCTATGAACTGACTAAAAGGAACTCTCAGGAACCACTTCCTTAGGAAACAAAATATGAGGAAGCCTTTACTAAAATCAAACAAGCCTTACAAAATCCTTCTGCACTGGGTTCCCTGACTATATACCAAACATTTTACACTGTTCATGAACGTTGACACTGGGAGTCCTTACACAAGAACATGGAAGAAAAAAATAGACCTGCAAATTATAGTTTACAATTGGACCCAGCAGCCAGGGCACATTCAAATTGGTCACAGGCAGTTGCTGCAGCTACTAAAATTGTAGAATCCTCTTCAGAACTTGTTCAAAGAAGTATTTTAAATCCGCAAGTTCCTCCTAATATACAAATTTTAACTGAGCGAACCCAGCATTTCTTAGCTAGTAGACTAACATGAGATTCTATTCCTGTCTCCTTCAAATCTGTGCATTCTTCCTTGCAACTCCTTAAATCTTGCTACCCTTCTACCCTTACCCCAAAAAGAAGAAAACTCATAATTGCACCAAATTGGTCTCTCAAAATCTGACTCCTAGATTAAATTTACAAGAAACTCCATTAACCAGTCCGGATTTAGTACTCTTAACATTGATGGCTCTTATGCCAAAAATTCTGAAGGGAAATATGAAGCTGGATATACTGCAACTGCTCAATATGAATTATTAGGAAGAGAAGTCCTTGGGGTGCCTGGGTGGCTCAGTGGATTAAGTGTCCAACTCTTGATCTCAGGGTCATGAATTTAAGCCCTGCACTGGACTCCACACTGGGTGTGAAGCATACTTTAAAAAAAAAGAAAGAGGAGTCTTTCCTCAATTTAACTCAGCCCAACCTGCAGAATTATTTGTCCTCAAATGAGCATGTAAACTAGCAAAAAGAAAAACTGCAAATATTTACAATGATAGGAGATATGCTTTTGGAGGAGTCCAAGATTTTATTTAGCATGCTCTGAAAACAGGATTTTTAACATCAAATGACACACCTATAAAAACAGGAACCTCAGGTTGCTGATTTCCTCTTGGCACTGTTATTACCCTCACAAATCGCATTATCAAAACTGAGGCTCGTACCCACTAATCAGACCCTGAATATCAGAGAAATGTTATGGCTAACTTTCATGCTAAAGCTGTTAATTCAAGAAATTCCTAATGTACCAAAACTCTATAATTTAAATAAATGTTCTAAAAAGATCCAAATCACATTATTCATGACAATTTGTGTAACAGACAAAAAATTGTGTCAGATAATAGAAAACAAAAGTGGCACCACAAAGGATGCAAGTTCCATGAAAAAAGAAAACCCTGGGAAGGCCCAAACGACTGTCCAGTGCTTCCTGAATCTCTCAAACAGCCACTCTTATGAGCACTGCACATGACTACCCACCATGGAATTGACAAAATGACCCAAATTATGAAAACTATTGGTGAGGTGACTGTTCTAAATCGGCACAACAGGTTTATAATCTGTGTTTAACCTGTCAGTCATATAACTCTATTAAAACTATTAAAGTAGCTTTGGGGAATTGCTCTCCCACCATCCAGACCATCAGAACATCTACAACTGGACTTCATTCAATTGCCTCCTTCTATGGGTTATCAATATGTACCTGTCATGACATGTCTATTTTCTAGATGGGTCAAAGCTTTCCATCGTTGGAAAGCTCATGCCACTACAGGAGGAAAGAAATCATTAGAAAATGTTTTCCATTATGGGGAATTCCAGGTAAAACTTCACGGCTTATGAGTTCAAGCCCTTATGTGGGGCTCTGTGCTGACAGCACAGAGCCTGCAGCCTGCTTCGGATTCTGTGTCTCCCTCCCTCTCTGCCCCTCCCCCACTCGCGTCTCTCACAACCAAATAAACATTTTAAAACACACACACACACACACACACACACACAAAAGAAAGAAAGAAAGAAAAAAAAACCTTACTTTCAACAGGTCAAGGAAGCTCGTAAACACCCTCCACATGAGAGGACTTTGTACTCCATACTTTGGAACTTGGACAGTGGGTGTTTTGGAAGAGACATCAATGAAAAATAGCAACTGAACCTCAATGGAAACTTCTCCTACAGCAGTTAAATTACAGGGTATTGAACATGGGTCCATGACTCTCAACTAAATAGAGTTCCCCCAGACACTGGAACTTGTAAACCTACAGCTGCCTAAAAATGAAAGATTTCCAAGAAAAAGTCTTCCCCTGCAGCAAACAACAGTATGGTATAGATAGTTTCTGTCCCAAATCACAGAACATTCAGCAGAATTCCTCATTCACTTCTAGGACTTGATTTATAACAATTGTTGTATATTACTGTCTTGAAAATTAATTGTAAATATTTAAACTTAGGTTTCTCTTTGCATTGGAAATTTCCTCCACCCACAGTAAACACCCACTAAGGTCCACCATCCAACAAATACTTTCTTTTACTACTCAAAATGGTCATTGATTATGTTACCATTTAAATGCTCAGGAAGACTCCAATTAATATTAGAACCAGCTTCTATAAATGCTTGAATGATTAATTCAGGAAATGGCTTTATGAAAAGGTCTGATATCCTTCCCTTGGCCATTCAACTAATATTTATGGCCATTAATCTGACACTGGGAAGAAGCCTTAAAGGCCAAGGAATGGCCCATAACCGCTGTAAACTTCATTGCTGGTAACCCGTGCCTATGCATAGAGAATCTTATTGATACTGGACTTGATTTGGGGCATGTTCCAGACTCACTCTGTAATCAAACCCTCTGGTTTGACTCAGATGAAGGAGATTAGACTCCTAAATATAATGACCCAGATTTAAAATTAGAGAATGATGATACCTTTAATTATATTACCAAAGAAATTAATGAAGCTGTACCCTGGTTCAGTGAAAAATTGGTAGGCAAATGGAATGCCTCCATAACCCTACTATATAAATAACAGTTTCACTTACTTGACAGACAAATATTCAAGGCACCACTGGATAGGAAATCAATTGTTTATCAACAATAACATGACATATGGACTGCTAAGCCAACCAAATTCATAGGAATGTTTTTTGTTCCTATCTAAATTTAAGCTACAGCCATTCAAGATGGTAGTGTGCTGATGCATACATGGCAAAGAATAACCATGATATCCATGTTACCCCTGACTGGTGGGTCATGGGATCCACCCTAACTCTCTCTTAATAATACTGAGTAATTCATCCTCTGTGGTAATAACACAGTATACAGAGACTTCCCACCCAAATGGTCTGGATGGTATGGTTTACCATATTTTATACCCCAAATGACTAAAAAGGACTCTTTGAATTATATAAACTTAGGATTGTTTGTACATAAAGTAACTCCTCATAAGTTAGCTTCCCATGAACTTCCACATTTTATTATTCAAAAAAAGCTCTGGTTGGGGTGCCTGGGTGGCTCAGTTGGTTAGGCTTCCGACTTTGGCTCGGGTCATGATCTCAGAGTTTGTGAGATGGAGCCCTGCGTCGGTCTCTATGCTCACAGCACAGAGCCTGCTTCAGATCCTCTGTCCTTCTCTCTGCCTCTCCCCCACTTGTACTCTCTCTCTAACATAATTATTAAAAAACCCAAATAAACAAAAAAAGCTCTGGTTTTCATACTTGTTAGAGTGGTTTTTCCTCAAATGAGTTAATGAATTAGAAAAATCATGTATTTCTCCAACTATTTAAAAAATAAAAAACTATTAAATAAATGGTTTATCTCCAGTGGTACTGCAAAATGGAATAGGCCTTGATGCCTTGACTGCTCAACAAGGAGTTGCCTGTGCTACAACTGGGTAAAAATAATGTTGTTTCTATGTTGACCAATCAGGAATTATTATCCAAAATCTAAAGGATCTTAAATACCTGATAAAAATTTTTCATCAAATAAGTGACACCTCTTCCACAGATCTGTTCTTTTGTTAAACCTTGGCTCCAGGGGGCACTGGGTGGCCCAGTCAGTTGAGCGTTCGACTCCTGATTTTGGCTCAGATCATGATCCCAGGGTCATAGGATAGAGCCCCATGTCAGGTTCTGTGCTGAGCATGGAGCCTGCTTAAGATTCTCTCTCTCTCCCTCTTCCCCTCTCCGTGACTCATGCACATGAGCCCTCTCCTCTCTCTCTCTGGGAAAAAAAAAAAACAAAAACAAAAAACAAACCTTGGATCCTGGAAATTTTTCAATCCTTGACTATTTTCCTCCTTACAGTCATCATATTAACCTCCCTAGTGTGTTGCAAATGCCTCCAGTTCAAATGCCTGTCAGCAGCCACTTGTACACCAAATTAGTATCCAAAAGGATCAAGCAACTGGATGAAAACAAGAACAATATAAATGATGAAGACGGTGACTACATGGCCCTCCAGCCTGACAACTCATTTAATGGAAACAGTGAATATGTGACTCTCTGGCCTGACTACATCATCGCTGGTAACTGACAGTAACACTACTGGCTGGTCATGCTCTCAACCTGCTGAGAGAGTAACCAAAGAGGGTGGAACTGTCAAAATCAAACACAAATGGAGACCAGACTTGATTTCCTGAGCAGACAAAACCAGCCAGTCACACAAGCGAAGCTTAAGTTAGCTTATTTTGCAAAGACGAGCAAAGTTAACTTGACCCCTTCTTGGTAGTGCCTCTGCAAATCAAAAGCAAAAGTTAAATAGTTCCCCAAAATCAGTATGAAGTAACCACTAACCAATTCCCTTTCATTTGAAAAAATTCTAATACTGTAACCAATCACAATAAAGAATACTCATTGCCTTCATACTATGTGAGCTGCTTTGTAACAATAGATCTCTGAGCTTCAATTCCATGTTTCAGTATGAGTTTGCAAACTGTCTTTTTTGGAGTGTGCACAGTAAATTTTTACTAATTATTACCGATTTTACAGTTTTTTATGAACTTTTGACAGGCCTAAACTTTCTCTACAACACAGTATTTAAAATTTCTTTCCAGGGGCGCCTGGGTGTCTCAGTCGGTTGAGCGACCAACTTTGGCTCAGGTCATGATCTCATGGTCTGTGAGTTTGAGGCCGGCATCAGGCTCTGTGCTGACAGCTCAGAGCCTGGAGCCTGCTTCGGATTCTGTGTCTCCCTCTCTCTCTGTCCCTCCCCCGCTCATGCTCTGCCTCTGTCAAAAATAAACAAACATTAAAAAAAATTAAAATTTATTTCCAAATCTGATACAAACCATGGGTTTTTCTCAGAAAAACAACAAAATGCACATCATACACAGGCATCCAGTTAGAATGAATTTAGGTACAATAGTTTCTTACCAGATTTCCTTAAAAACCTATTGATTTAAACTATTAGAGAGCTCTCAGTGATAGTACTCTAAAGCTTCTCATTGCATTCATTATTCAACAAATATTCATTGAAGGCCTCCTACATTTAAGCCTTGTGGGAGCTTGAGTGGGAGGGTGCTGTTTCAGATGCAGGAGAAAATTATGGAATATCAGAATGCAGGGGTTTAATGTGAGAGCAGGTGGTAAAAAAGTGGAGGCCAAATCCTGTATCTATTCAAATGTGAAGTTTGAAAATAAAGGAATGAAAGAAATAAGGTATTAGCCAGAGTTCTAGCAAGGCCAGGCAAAAGAGCTTTTCCCCCCCAAAATAGGGAATACTTTTTGAAAGACGAGATGATCACACATACTAGGGAGAAGGGTAATACTTGTACAAGTAAAAAATATCAGAAGTAAAATCAACCTTACGTTCAGATGCAATTAATCTATTTAATGCCTAATACGTGCTAGGAAATACACTAAGCAATTTCATACACGTTATCTTCTTTAATCCTCACGACAACCTTGTAAGATAGATAAACTTCTGAAACAAACAAAAAAAGACAAAAAGAAATACAGAGATGGAAGGAAGATGAGAGAGGTCATACCAAATGACTCTAATAATTTCAGTAATGGAAACAGGAGAAGAGAAAGAAGGAGGGCTTGACGGGAATAGACCAGAGCGCTAACATTTACTGCCTACCATGTGTCAGGCACTGTTACACCTTTACATATAAATTCCATATAATCCTGTTTAGTATTTAGTATTCATTTAATTGAAGAATTTGAGATTGTGAGAGTGTCCCAAGATCTAACAGCTGGCAAGTGGTAGGGTGGTGATTCAAACCCAGGTCTACAAGACTACAAATGCTGTTTCTTTCCACTATACCACAATGCTGCTTCAAAATCAGGAATGTGCAAGGGAATAAAAGGATCATGAGGCTGCAAAGGTCCAGTTATAATTAGCATGAATAATGCCAATTCCATGCCCTCCCCTCCATGGGTTCAACTACCCAAGTAAAAAGTATTTAGAATGGGAAGTTGCTAAGGTTGTAATAAATATGTGCTTTTTTCCCAACGATTTTTTTCCTTTATTTTAAGTAATCTCTACACCCAGGTTTGAGCAGGGCTCAAACTTACAACCCCAAGATTAAGAGTTGCATGCTCTACTGACTGAACCAGCCAGGTTCCCTAATATGTACTTTTAAGAACTAAAATAGGGCAGGCGAGTTCTAGTTTCCTTCAAATTGTTATTGTTCTTTATTTACTACCTACAAAATATTAGGCACTGGGTAGTCTTATAGGACTTGCTACCTAACCACTTGAAGCTACAATTTATGAATGATATTTGCTAGTATCATTATAGTCAAAATATTGTAGCACATATTTGACATTTGCGAAGACAGTAAATCTTAAAAGTTCTCCTCAAAGGAAAAACATTTTTTTTTTTTCAACGTTTATTTATTTTTGGGACAGAGAGAGACAGAGCATGAACGGGGAGGGGCAGAGAGAGAGGGAGACACAGAATCGGAAACAGGCTCCAGGCTCTGAGCCATCAGCCCAGAGCCCGACGCGGGGCTCGAACTCACGGACCGCGAGATCGTGACCTGGCTGAAGTCGGACGCTTAACCAACTGCGCCACCCAGGCGCCCCGAAAAACATTTTTTATTGTGTATGGTAATAGTGGGGAACTAGACTTATTGTGGTGACATTTTGTGGTGTATATAAATATCAATATCAAATCATTATGTTGTACACTTGAAACTAATATAATGTTATATGTCAATTATCTCTCAATTTTTAAAAAGTCCAAAATTCAACACTAACCTAAGGAAGGGTTCTCATGTTGATCAAAATATCAGAAAATGCCAGCCTAAGAATAACTTTCCTTTCATTTTGAAAACTGATTTTAGTTACAAGGAATAAGAGTAAGGCCTAACACTAACAGACATAAAACTGTTGTCAAAAACCAGAATATAGGCCCACTTATTCTTGTCTTTTTATGACAAACTGCAAAAGACTAAAATGGATCAAAAAGATCACCAGGGATCTTCAATGGAAAACTAGGCATTGTGTAATGTACGCCTTTCCTAAATATCTGAGCCTATAGCATTTGCATCTTCCATGATCTTTGAGTTATTTTATAAATGTAAGTTGTAGATAACTGATAGCAATGCAAAGGATTCTTGTCCATATACATGCAAAAAAATTCTGTCCAGTGGAAGGAGGAATGATTTCCCTCATGTCCCTGTAAAAAAAGCCAGTTTTACATCAATTTGTAAATTCACTTCAGCATTTTTTTTAATGTTTTTACATTTTTTATTTTGAGTGAGAGAGAGAGAGAGAGAGCGCACACAGGTGGGGGAGGAACAGAGAGAGAGAGAATCCCAAGCAGCCCCAATGCGGGGCTCAAACTCAATGAACTGTGAGATCATGACTAGAGCCAAAATCAAGAATCAGACACTTAACAGATTGAGCCACCAGGTGCCCCCATTTCAGCATTCTTGATCATATATATACATACATATGTATGTATAGTACCTGAATTCTCCTTTAAACCACTTTTAACATCTTACAGGTTCTCCAATTAATTTAATTAAATGAAAACTTTTACATGTGTGCATTTTATACTCATGTGAAAATCATGATTTGCTTAATTTTTAATCCTTTAATAAGGAATTTCATAAAATATGCAGTAGATACAATGATAAATGAAAATTTTACTGCAAAAGCTTAAGGAAGGGAAACATCCTTTTCTACTCTGGTATATATATATTTAAGGCCAGATAAAACATACCTTGTCTCTTTTCAGTTCTGAAATTTTAAGACTCTAGGAACCAGTCATTGTTAAAGTTGGCCATTCTTGAAAGAGCCCATAACTGACAAAAAAATTATTTGAATGATATTCTCAACTGCCTTTTTCCCCTAATGCACAGTGTCAATGTAGCACTGTCTCAAGAAAAGAAACTTCATTATTTCAGAAATGCTTAGAATCTTTTGTCTGAACTACTTTTGTTAATTATAGTCACCAATAAAATAGATGGTGCATTTTCATACTGAACTAAAAATCTACATTTGACAAATGCTTTTTCTAATCCAAAAGATTTTCTGCCAGTCAACATCTGTATAATCATAAGAATATTAACTACATCTGTGTTGTTTTCAAAATAATAATTGTCTTCTATTGGTGTGTGTAGCATTAAAAGACAGAATGATTAAATAAAAACTAATTCAACTTGAAAAAATATATATATATGTACACACACACACACACACACACACACACACACACATATATATACAGCTTAAAAAGACAAAACCAGAAATCAATATCCAAACTAAACATTAAATCTGCAACATGTTTTAAACTCATTAAACTGGTACATTAGGAAAAGGTCTATCAATGCTCAGATCTGGCTTTCTAAGACCCAAATTAAAAATATCTTTACTACTACTAGCCTCAGTGGAATTACTGATTTCACAAAGCAGCTTTTTTCCTCACTCAGGATCAAACTAATTGCTGACACTCTGAGGAAAGAAAGAATAAAATCAACTTGTACCAAAATCTTTATACTCAGCATTCATTCAGATCCTTCCAAACTTCTCTCTTGGCTTATAACATGCCAGAAAAATATTGCTCTAGCAAGTAATTATTTTATCCAAAAACGAACAGGGCAATTTAGGTTGGAAATAATTTGCTGTCCATGTCATTCATAAATCCACACTACTGTATTATAATTCCTAAAATTAATGCATAATGCATACAGCATATCATGCATTAAATATTTTAAAAGTTTTCATCTAGTTGAAATTAGTTAGGTAATACTATCAGATTTAAAAGCATGAAAAGTTAACTTTTTCTTCTCCTCACCTCTGTTTCCAAACCAACAGGAACCTTTCAGGTAGTAATGTGTGTCAACTAGGAAAAAAAGAGAACGCAGACAAACAAGTGAAAGAGTTATAGAAGGCTAATCCCAAAAGGAGATGTTGCCTTTTCCAAGTTGCAACCTAACTTAAAGGGCTATAAGAAGTCTTCACCATTTTCAGGAGTTCAAGATAGGTACGTATTGGGGCGCCTGGGTGGCTCAGGCGGTTGAGTGTCCAACCCTTGGTTTCAGCTCAGGTCATGATCTCACTGTTCATGGGATTGACCCTATGTGTCCAGGCTCTCTTGGGATTCTCTCTCTCTCTCTCTCTCTCTCTCTCAAAATAAATAGATAAACTTAAAAAAAAGATAGATATGTATTGTCCTCCTTCTTAGGAATGTAACTCATTCCAAAACTTTTTGTTCTGACTCTTCTGAAGGTTCTTCTACTGCCACCAATTAGCATGTGTTTATAGGAGTCTATTAAAGCTTTGTAAAAGTATCTTTCAAATACCAAGTAAAAAAAATAACTGAGTCATTTAAAATAAAAGCTTTTCCCCCCTACCCCAATTCAACAATGCATATAAATCTGGAAACCAAGAAATATAAAACAGGTAAATGATTAAGTACAGGCATTTCTTCTCCAGAAGTGGGAAGGCAGCTAATTCTATATAACTTCCTATTCACTAAGCTATCTTCTTCTTTCAGATCATCAGAGAATTTGGGTGAATCTCTCATAATGTACAAATCCAGAGAGAAAGGTAAAGAAAGATGTAAAAGGGGAAGAAAAAGAAAACAGAATGGAAAAAATACAAAAATGTAATGTTCACACTGCCTGTTCAATCATAAATATAGCAAAACATATTCACTGCTATGCTCCTTTCATCTAATGAAAAAAGGGGAAAAAACAAGACAATAACACATATCATAAATTACCTCAACTTTTCTATTTTACCTCCATAGCAAGATCACTATGCAAGGAGAGCAAAATCTTTTCAGATGGGGTCAGGCAGTAGAGCAGTTCTAGAGACCATTCCTTAATACTATTCAAAGTCTTTTATAACAGGGGCGCCTGGGTGGCTCAGTTGGTTAAACATCCAGCTTCAGCTCAGGTCATGATCTCACAGTCTGTGGGTTTGAGCCTTGTGTCAGGCTCTGTGCTGACAGCTCAGAGCCTGGAGCCTGTTTCAGATTCTGTGTCTCCCTCTCTCCCTGCCCCTTCCATGCCCCCTCAAAAATAAACAAACATTTAAAAAAATAATAAGTCTTTTATAACCTGATTTACCATCTGCTCTGGAGTCCTCAAGTTTAAAATTATTTCTATCACCTACCCACTTTTCAAGCGCTAAAAGTAAAGGTGGGGGAGGGCGCCTGGGAGGCTTAGTCAGTTAAGCGACTGACTTCAGCTCAGGTCATGATCTCATGGTTTGTTGGTTTGAGCCCCGCATCGGGCTCTGTGCTGACAGCTCAGAGCCTGGAGCCTGCTTCAGATCCTGTGCCTCCCTCTCTCTCTGCCCATCCCCTGCTCACGCTCTCTGTTCTCTCTCAAAAATAAATAAACATTAAAAGAAGAAAGAAAGAAAGAAAGAAAGAAAGAAAGAAAGAAAGAAAGAAAGAAAGAAAGAAAGAAAGAAAGAAAAGGCATCCAAATCAGCTTAGAGGAAGTCAAACTTTCACTCTTTGCAGACGACATGATATACTAATATGGAAAACCCACCATAGTGGAAAAGATTCCACCAAAAAACAGCTAGAACTGATCCATGGATTCAGCAAAGTTCCAAGATGTAAAATCAATGCACAGACAGGGCACCTGGGTGGCTCAGTCGGTTAAGCATCCAACTCTTGGTTTCAGCTCAGGTCATGATCTCACAGTTTCATGGGTTTGAGCCCTATATTGGGCTCTGGGCCGGCAGTGCGGAGCCTGCTTGGGATTCTCTGTCTCCCACTCTCTGTCCCTCCCTCACTTGCACTATCTCTGTCTCTCTCAAAATAAACAAACTTAAAAAAAATTGTTTTAATCAATGTATGTAAATTTATTTCATTTCTATACACCAATAATGAAGCAGCAGAAAGAGAAATCAAGGAATTGATCCCAATTACAAGTGCACCAAAAACCATAAAATACCTAGGAATAAACATAACCAAAGAGGTGAAAAATCTATACACTGAAAACTAAAAAGCTTATGAAAGAAATTGAAGAATTTCTTCATACATACGTACATACATACATACATACATATACATACAATGGAGTATTACTCACGATCAAAAAGAATGAAATCTTGCCATTTGCAACTACATGGATGGAACTGGAGTGTACTATGCTAAGTGAAATTAGTCAAAGAAAGATAAATATCATATGACTTCCCTCATAAGTGGAATTTAAGATACAAAACAGATGAACATAAGGGAAGGGAAGCAAAAATAATATAAAAACAGGGAGGGGGACAAAACATAAGAGACTTAAATATAGAGAACAAATTGAGGGTTGCTGGAAGGGTTGTGGGTGGAGGGATGGATTAAATGAGCAAGGGCCATTAAGGAGAGCACTTGCTGGGATGAGCACTGGGTGTTAAAAGTAGGGGATGAATCACTGGATTCTACTCCTGAAATCATTATTGCACTATATGCTAACTTGGATGCAAATTAAAAAAAAATAGAAAATAGAAAATATAACCAATGAATTGATAAGTATGGATAAGGAGATTTCCAGGCAGAATATTAATTGTCAACTAGTTTTTTTCAGCTAAGTATCATAAAGTACAGGTAGAGAAAAGTGAGAAAAAGAAGGAATTATATAATTTTCAATAAGAATATAGAGGAAATATAAAGGAGTCAGGTCTTCCTAGGTCCAAAAATAAAACTGTTTCTTCTTTTTGAGTGTTTATTTATTTTTGAGAGAGAAAGAGAGCCCACCTAGTGTGAGTAGGGGAGGGGCAGAGAGAGAGGGAGACAGAGGATCTGAAGTGGGCTTTGTGCTAACAGCAGAGAACCCAATGGTGGGCTTGAACTCATGAACTGTGAAATCATGACCTGGGCCAAAGGTGGACACTTAACCAACTGAGCCACCCAGGCACCCACAAAATAAAACGGTTTCTTACTTCCATATAGCAAACATTTCTGCAGTTAAGAAATGCCCTCTGAACAAAGATCAAATCCAAGGCAGTGTCAGGGAAACACAGACTAAAGATTAAACTTTTGTTTGGACCAAGGGTTGGCAAACTTTTTTTCTGTAAAGGGAAAGATAAATATTTTAGGCTTTGAGGGCCATATACAGTCTCTGTTGAACATTCTTCTTTTTTTTTTCACAACCTTTAAAAAGGTAAAAACAAATCTTAGCTCACTGGCAATAGTTTACCAACCCTAGTGTGGACTCCCAAGAGATTTAAGGTGTTGCCTTACAATTCCTTTCAAACAAAAGGCCTTCTAAGAATCTTAAAGGTTTTGTCCCACAAAAACCTTAAATGGAGCTGATTCAGGACATGCTACCCCAAAATAAGGTACCTCTGCATATTGAATATTTTAAGATGAAGAAGCTGGAGCAAATGGCAGAAACAGGAAGGTCACCCTGACCTTTCCTCTGCTCTTCTCCCCTTGAATAGATCATAAAATGCTCATGAGAGGTAGCCTCCCTATACCTGGAAGAAGAGAGCACTCCTATCTCTGAAGACAAAGGGACATAGAAAAGAATCCTAACGAATAAGCCTTGCTAAATTTCCTCCAGTTAACTACACTTACCTCATATTCTTTGTCCTATCACATTTCTCCACAACTGCCCAATCTTCATCAAACCTAGCATAAAAATACTCAGGTTTAAATCTTTCTTTAGGTTAAAAATAGAACTACCCTACGATCCAGCAATTACATACTAAGTACTTATCTAAAGAATACAAAAGTACTAATTCAAAGGGATACATGCATCCCAACGTTTATTTATAGCAGCATTATCTACAATAGCCAAACTATGGAACTAGCCTGTGTCCATCAACTGATGAACAAATAAAGACGAGAGAAAATATAGTTTGTGTATATACATACATATGTATATACACATATATACACACATATATACATACATACATGTATATATACATACACACACACAAGGGAATATTACTCAGCCATAAAAAAGAATGAAATTTTGCCATTTGCAACAAAGTGAATGAGCTAGAGAGTATTATGCTAAATAAAATAGGTCAGAAGTCAGGAGAGGAGAGAAATACCATATGATTTCACTCATATGTAGAATTTAAGAAACGAAACAAATAAGCACGGGGTGGGGGGGGGGGGGAGAGGGAGGCAAAGCAAGAAACAGACTCTTAACTATAGAGAACTGATAGTTACCAGAGATGGGATGGGTGGGAGGGATAGATTAAAAAGGTGATAGGGATTAAGAAGGGTATTTGTTGCAAAGAGGACTAGGTGCTGTATAGAAGTGTTCAATCACTAAATGGTACACCTGAAACTAATATTACACTGTGTGTAAACTAACTAGAATTTAAATTTAAACTTAAAAAATAAACATTTCTTCAGGTCTTCATTTTGTTATAAAGGCTTCCGGGTCACATAAAACTTATATTAAGTAAATGTGTATGCTTTTCTCCTTTTAATCTGTCTTTGTCAGTTTTTTTTTTTTAACGTTTATTTACTTTTGAGACAGAGAGAGACAGAGCATGAACGGGGGAGGGTCAGAGAGAGGGAGACACAGAATCTGAAACAGGCTCCAGGCTCTGAGCTGTCAGCACAGAGCCCAACGTGGAGCTCAAACTCAGGAGCCGTGAGATCATGACCTGAGCCGAAGTCGGACGCTTAACCAATCTGAGCCACCCAGGTGCCCCTGTCTTTGTCAGTTTAATTTTCAGACCCAGCCAGGGATCTTAAAAGGGTCAAGGAAACCTTTTTCCTCTTCTACAGAGCCTAAGGTAGAGAAAGGTTGATGTCAGTGTGTAAGTATGGCTTTTGTCTAACAGAGTGAACCCCTCAAAAAGATTCCTAGAGAATTTAAAATTCAGAAACAATGTCATTTGGACTAAAAAAGACAGTACAGGGGCGCCTGGGTGGCTCAGTCAGTTAAGCGTCCGACTTCAGCTCAGGTCATGATCTCAGGGTCCGTGAGTCTGAACCCCACGTCAGGCTCTGTGCTGACAGCTTGGAGCCTGGAGCCTGTTTCAAATTCTGTGTCTCCCTCTCCCTCTGTCCCTCCCCTGCTCGCTCGCTCTCTCTCTCTCAAAAATAAACAAACATTAAAAATAAAATAAAAAAGACAGTACAAAATGAAAAGAGGTTTTTGGGACACACACCCAATTCATGCTCAAATCACTATGGTTTAGGAAATGACTGAACTGCAAACAAAGGATACATTTTATAAAAAAGGAAGGAGAATTCAGAGGGCAAAACCAAGAGTATAGAGGATGATTCCTAGACAATAAAGCTGAGCCCTAATCACAGAAATGATAATATTGGCCTGGCTGGATTTCAGAACTGCTGTGGATCAGTGACTACTGTGTTCCTTACATTTTTCTTTATTTTTGAAAAGGAACGTCCACAGTGGTTATCTTATGCCGTCCACTGTTTCTTATTGGGTGGGCTAGATATGGGGAGAGATAACATACCTCTTTAGTTTGCAGGCCTTCAAAATGAAAGCAATGGTACTCAGGGAACCATACCCAAGGAGCTGTATCCAAACAGCCTTATCTGAACCTGGATCTGATTTAGATGACAGGATCCTAGACCTCAAGCCAGAGCCTGATGCTGTCCTAGATAAGACCCCCTTGAGAAGCAGTAAGTGTGTTTTGCACTTGGGAGGAATGTAAGTAAGTTGTGGCCAGAAGGACTGAGGTGCTTTGAAATATGTCTGCATTTTCTTGACACTCTTCCCAGAAAGAGGTGGGGTCTAATTCCCTTCCCTCTGAATATGGGTTGGCCTTAGTGACTCGCTTCTAACAAATAAAATGCAGTAGAAGGACACTGATTCTGAATTTAGGTCATAAAAAACAACACGGCTCCTTCTGGCACTCTCTTATTTAGAACAAGTGCTTTTGGAGGCCTATGCTTCTATGTAAGAAGTCTGGCTACTATGAAGCCCCTAGGCTGAGACTACACAGAAATATAGAGACAGAGATGTCTGAGGAGCTATTTCAGCTCCTAGCTATTTGGACTTTCCCACCCAAGTGCCAGACATGTGAGTCTAGAAGGAAGCCTCTGAGATAACACAAGACCCATCACACTACAAATACATGAAAGAACTTGTGCAAGAATCACTTAGATCAGCCTAGTCAACACCCAGAACCTTGACACTTTTATGCCATGTTTGTAGTCATTTTGTTCCTTAGCAACAGATAACTGCAACAGCATGCCTGGAGACCCTAGCCTGCATGTTGGAAGGTCAAACTTAGCCTGCCTTTCTATATATATCAACCAAATGACCTCAGACAACATCTTTAGCTCATCCAACTCCTCCTCCTTCTTCCCCCTCCCCCAGACCCACTGAAATATTTGATTTGACCCTGGTAAAAAAATATTTTATGACTTAATACACACAATTACAATGTAATAATTATTATGTTTTAAATTGTATGCCAATCTAACTTTAAGTGTTACTTGAAACCACCTGTATTTTACACACATAGTCCATGCTTCTTACTAGCATATTATTTTAGTTATTTTACAAATACTTTTGAAATGATCAAGTAATGGTAGTCATACAACCTCCTCCGTAACTTAACACTAATTTATAGAGTCTTAAATGTGGTTATACCTGCAACAGAACTAGAATAATTATCACTAATATATAATAACCACTATTTCTAAGGTCTCTTTATTTTTAAATGTTATGATGTAAGTTCAGAGAAAATAAATCATCTGCATTTGAATATATACAATTCAATGTGTTTTAGATCACTGGCAGGGAATTTAATGTTCTAGCTCTTAGAAGAAAAAATGGAATTTGATGTTCACAGATTATAAACATGGTTAAGCTCATATTCCACTGAGAAACTAAAACAACTGAGCCAAGAACTAACTGGCTCCAGCAGAACGGAAGAAGTTACTCTGGAACAGGAAGAGCAAGGAGGCCTGAGGTGAAGATAACTTACTCTTAAAATTCTCCATTGTATAAGCATTCCCAAAGAGACATTTTAAGGAAAAAAGCCTTAATTGTCTATAGCTACCAAATAACTAAAACATCCTAAATTATTTAGCAGTTTAATTAACCTTTTCTCACTCTTTCCTAGACTGTCAAATGTTTGATTTAGTAAGCAAGCACTGAGAAGAAAAAGTCAAATATAATCACAATCAGTTTGAGAAGAAATTTGAAAAAAATAAGCATCCTGCATATTTTTTGTGATTCTTTGACCACTGAGTATTGAATACACACAAAGTATGAGTAACTAAAAGGAAAGAGAAGGTCAGTATGCAAAAGTCTATTTAACCCACACGACATGGCTGATTTTTAAAAAAATTTTTTTTTCAACGTTTATTTATTTTTGGGACAGAGAGAGACAGAGCATGAACGGGGGAGGGGCAGAGAGAGAGGGAGACACAGAATCGGAAACAGGCTCCAGGCTCTGAGCCATCAGCCCAGAGCCCGACGCGGGGCTCGAACTCACGGACCGCAAGATCGTGACCTGGCTGAAGTCGGACGCTTAACCGACTGTGCCACCCAGGCGCCCCGACATGGCTGATTTTAATTATCAGCCTGGGTTTTGGGTCCTGATAGCAGAGTCATTTGAAAGAAAAAGTTTCTTTCTTACTCGTAGGCAAAAGCTTGGGCCCTATACAAATTGTGAAATAAATAATGGTCACTTCCCAAAGAGAATCCATAACTACTTAATTCTTCCTACCTCATGCAAAAGTCCCCGTTCTTCAGTAAAACTGTCTTTCACTGTCAGAAGGTACTGAAAAACACTAAATTCATTGAACACTTAAGAATGAATATTTGAGAGCCCCTAACCCTCCCATGAGATAAAAGATTATGAACAGTACAATGCAACATAGTGGAAAAAATTCTGGATTCCCCCCCAAAAAAATGCCTTTTAAGCTCTACATCAAAAAAAGGTGGCCTTCTACTTACCATTGTATCTCCCAGTACCTAGTACAGGGATAATAAACACATTAGTGAGCACTAAACACTTTACATAAATGAATAAATATTTTGCTTTTATCTCCCTTATAAGAAACTTTCATTTCAGTTCCACTCTACCAGTAACAAGCTACACAACCCTGGAAAAGTATTTGCTCTCTCAAGCTTTAAATTCCAATATACTGCACAACATAAAATGAGGTGAGGTGAAGACTGAGGAGGATTAGACAGTAAGCCTCAGGAGGACAACAACTCCGTCTTATTCACCTCTGTAACCCAGTATCTAATAAAGTGGCTATGGTACATTCAAATATATATTGAATGAAGTTTCTTCTGGCTCTGATTCCAGAATTCTTTATTCATTTGCTTAGATTTGTTTTCTAAGCATATAGTATATAGTCCAACAGATTTAAGATTCCTTCTCTATACTCATTACCAGTGAAGGCCTTTTAAAACTAGAATACTTCTAAAATCTTCTCCACCTTGCCACACGGTGCTTTGCCTGACTGAAATTATTTATCCCCTGGATGCAGCTTTTAAAAAAGTAAGATCTGGAGGCACCTGGGTGGCTCAGTTGGTTAAGCATCCAACTTCAGCTCAGGTCATGAGCTCGTGGTTTGTGAGTTCAAGCCCCGCATCAGACTCTGTGCTGACAGCCCAGAGCCTGGAGCCTGCTTCAGATTCTGTGTCTCTCTCTCTCTCTGCCCCTCCCCCACTCACACACACACACACACACACACACACACACACACACACACACTCTCTCTCTCTCTCTCTCTCTCTCTCTCTCTCTCTCAAAAATAAACAAACATTAAAAAATATAATAAATAGGGGCACCTGGGTGGCTCAGTCGGTTGAGCGTCCAACTTCAGCTCAGGTCATGATCTTGCAGTCTGTGAGTTCGAGCCCCACGTCAGGCTCTGTGCTGACAGCTCGGAGCCTGGAGCCTGCTTCCCATTCTGTGTCTCCCTCTTTCTCTGCCCCTCCCCCACTCATGCTCTGTCTCTGTCTCTCTCTCTCTGTCAAAAATAAATAAACATTTTAAAAATATATATATAATAAAGAAATAAGTAAATAAAGTAAGATTTGAATAAAGACAGGATGCCAGAAGCAATGCAATTTTCCAGATTCTTCTGAGCTGGCTTTTGCAGTTTAATCTAATTGTGCTACTTAAAAACATTATTAGAAGTACCTGGAATAATAAGGTTAATCCATTTGAAATCCAAAAATGTATTCCACAAACACAAATGTATTATTATTCTATATGCCCATCCTTCAGCATAAGCGATTGAGAGCTATATACATTTAGTCAGGTTCATGTTTTTCATAGAATGCAACCAACAACTATCAGCAACTCATTATTTGGAGTTCTTTCTGTAGCACTATATAAAAGTTAATATTTAAATTTTTTAATTTTAATTTTATTGATTTTTGAGAGAGAGAGAGAGAGAGAGAGAGAGAGAGAAAGTGAGCATGCATGCATGAGCTGGGGAGGGGCAGAGACAGAGAGGGGAAGAGAGGATCCAAAGCAGGCTCTGCGCTGACAGCAGCAAGCCCCATGTGGGGCTTGAACTCATAAACCAGGAGATCATGACCTGAACTGGAGATGGACGCTCAACCAACTGAGCCACCCAGGCACCCCTAAAAGCTAATATTTAAAAGGATCTTACACCTTTGGAACACTATCATCTCCAATTTAGGTGTATCCTTCAAAAAGTTGGCTCAACTCTGCTATCAGGTAGTAATGACTGCAATAAATTCAAGAACTTCAGCTTGAATAAATAATTATGGTTGGCATATTCCCAAATTATCCTCATTATTAAAGTCTAAAAAATAACTTTTGAAATATTAACCCATATCCTCACTAGCAATTTACAGTTTGTACCCAGACAATTAGCATTTACTTTATGTTCATTAAATCAACTATTATGTGCCAGATATTGTTCTAGCCCAACAGCCAGCAAATTTTTTCTATAAAGGGCCAGGCAGCAAATATTTTAGGCTTTACAGGCCATATGGTCTCTATCACAATACTCAACTCCGCTACTGGAGCGTGAAAGCAGCCACAGAAGACACACTAATATATGAGCATGACTGTGTTCTAATTCAAGTCTACTTACAAAAACAGACAGCAGGCTGTTTTTGGCTTACCAACCTCTATTCCACACCTATGGGGAGACAGTAGTGAAACAAATTTTAAAAATTAATGTTAAGAGACACCTGGGTGGCTCAGTCAGTTGAGTGACCACCTCTGATTTTGGCTTAGGTCATGATTTCACAGTTGTAAGATCAAGCCCACATCAGGCTCCTCACTGAGTGTGAAGCCTGCTTGGGATTCTCTCTCTGCCTCTCTCTGCCCCTCCCGGGCTTGTATGTGCACACGAACACACACTCTCTCTCTCTCAAAATAAACACTTTTTAAAATTAAAATTAATTATTTACACATGCAAATGCATGCAGCCTATCACATACTGATAAATGCTACGGAGAAAAATAAAGCAGGGTAAAGGAGATAAAGAGAGCCAGGGCCTCACTGATATGGTGACATACGAGCCTCACACCTAAAGAAAGAGGAAAAGCCATGCTACCAACATAGGAAAAGCATTTCAAGGAGAGGTAATAGCAAGTATAAGGGCTTTAAAGAAGGAACAACTTGGCATCTTAGAAAAACAGTCACTGAGGCTGAAAGGACATGAGCAGAGGTCATAGGTAATTAGGCTAGAGAGGTAAACTGAGAACAGACTCTACAGTTTTTCAGGCCACTGTCAGAACTTTGTCTTTTACTCTGAGATGGAAAGTCACTGGAAGGTTTTGAGCAAAGGAGTGACAATCTAACTTGACTTACTTTTTAGAGGACCATTCTGGAGGTCTGCTGAGAACAGACTATACATAGACAAGGGCAGAAGCACGGAATCATTCAAAAAGCTAAATGTAATAATCAAAGAAAGAGAGAACGGCAGTTTGACTCTTAGTGGTAGCAGCAGAGATGGTGATCAGATTCAGTATGTATTCTGAAGGTAAAACACCATCAGATATGAGATGTTACAGACAGGCATCAAGGATGATTCCCATGTTTGAGGCTCGAGTAAGTGGAAGGATAGTCTCTATATCTTGATATGAGGATGACTGTGGGATGAAGCCTGGGGGAAACATTAGGTTTGAGATGCATGTTAGACATCCATGTAGAGATGTTAAGCAGGCAATAGGGTATATAAGTTTGAAGTTAACATACTTTTATGTTATGATTGTTCCCAGTATGTTTGAGCTCTCCAAGTGGTTATAAAGTCCTTAAGAACAAAAACACCACACTTTCACTTGACTCACAACTATTATCCTCAAGACTATCTACTCCTAGTTTACACATAGTTCTAGTAAGATTAAATTTCTAGGTTCTGAATTCATGAAAGATAGAAGCAGCAAATTTAAAGTAGGGGGGAAGCAGCTGTAACAGAGATGACAAAGAAATAGAAATTACAAAACTAGAAATATCTAGCATTCTGAAATTATTTGCTATAGGAACAAACAGCTGTACATAAATGTCAGTAAGTCAGTAGTCCCTGAAGGCCTTTTGTTACAGCACAAAATATTTCTAATTATCTTTTGTTACATTTAGTGAAATTAATTTTTCAATCACATCATACATTTTTAAAATATTACTATTATAAATGGAAGAAATGGTGGGGCACCTAGCTGGCTCAGTAGAGCATGTGACTCTCAATCTCAGGGTTGTGGGTTCGAGCCCCACATTGGGTGTAGAGACTACTAAAAAATAAAATAAAATCTTGGGGCACCTGGGTGGCTCAACTGGTTAGGTGTCCAACTTCAGCTCAGGTCATGATCTCACGGTTCGTGGGTTTGAGCCCCGCGTCGGGCTCTGTGCTGACAGCTCAGAGCCTGGAGCCTGCTTCAGATTCTGTGTCTCCCTCTCTGCCCCTCCCCAACTAGCACTCTGTCTCTCAAAAAATAAAATAAAAACGTTAAAAAAAAAAAAGTAAGTAAATAAGTAAGTAAAGTAAAGTAAAGTAAATAAATAAATAAATAAATAAAATCTTAAAAGAAAAAAAAGGGGGGGCACCTGACTGGCTCAGTTGGAAAAGCATGCCACTCTTGATCTTGGTAGGGTCAGGAGTTCAAGCCCCACACAGGGTGTGGAGATTCTTTAAATAAATAAATAAACTTTTTAAAAAATTCAAAAATGAAGAAATGGTATGTAAAAGTGTTAATTATTTGAAAATTTCATGTATGCGTTATTCTCACAGGATTTGTTACAAGGGATCAAATGAAATTACATACATAAAAGTCATTTAATAAACATTTACTTTGGATTCACCCTGTGCTGGAAATGATGGATGTAAGAAAAAGCAAGCTGTCATTCAAGTTCAAGTCTCTTCCTGAGGGATGGAAATATAAACAATTATAACACAATGTGATCAGTGGAATGAACACAGACTCTGAATTAAGGTACCTGGGTTTGAATTTTGCCACCATTATTGGTTCACAGTTTGAAATGCTTATCATTCTTAACTTGACAGTCATTCAAAAACAGGTAGCAGGCCACAGTTGACCTATGAGCAGTAGTCTGCCAACCTCACACATACAAGAATACTGGCAGTGAATATGGTGATCAGAACAGATGATTCTGTTCCCTGGGTAAGATAAGGTTTGGAAGTTGGAGAGACACAGATAAACCAGCTATGTAACTCTCCTCTCTATTCTCTTTGCCTAGCTAACTGCAGCTCATCTTTCAGGTCTCTGTTCCCACATCACTAACTCCAGAACCTGCACTTTTCCCCCTTCCTATCCCTGAGACTAATCTGATGCTTTACCCTTTTTTTTTTTTTTTTTAATGTTTATTCATTTTTGAGAGAGAGACAGAAACAGAGAGAGAAGGGGAAAGAGGATCCAAAGCAGGTTCTGTGCTGATAGCAGAGAGCCCGATGCGGGGCTCAAACTCATGAACCGTGAGATCATGACCTGAGCAGAAGTTGGACACTTAACCAACTGAGCCACCCAGGTGCCCCCTGATGCTTTTACTACAGGATTCCAAAGAATCCTACTACAAAACATTCACATTAAATTGGAATTTCTTGTTTAATAGTCTTTCCTGCTAGATTGTAAATCCACGTAAGTGGGAACCTTTCTACATACTCAACGTGATATCCTGAGCATCTAGACCAGGGCCTGGTACATAGTAAGTGTTAGTTAATATCCACTGAAATGAACAAATCAAACAATAGCTGAGTCTCCCCATCCAGCCACAGCTTTTTCAGGAACCTGTGAAAACACAGATCCTTAAGCAGGTTCACTCCTTCCAGGCAGTACTTTACTCTCCCCAACCAGGACATAGGTCAAACTCTTTCTCTCTTAAAACTCCTGTTTCCTTGGCCAGATTTAAGGAATCTCAAGTTAACTCTCCCTGAAACCTCTTCCCTCTTTTCTCTTTCCAACCCTAATGGTGAGCCTCCCCAATTCCTTCTTGTAATCTTGCTGACGTTCCTCCAGCAAGCTAGAAACAGCATCATTTACCAGTTTCCAGAATAGCTAGGGTATTTAATAGGGCACTGAAAACATTTTGATGTTTCACTCTAAGTTCTCAGTAAGAAAGGGGAGAAAATAGAGGCAGGGAAGGTAAACAACAGAGAATAGAACAGGAAATTCTAACTTTTGACTAACTGCATTAACAGCTTCTTACTGTAAAACACCTTGGTCCCAGGAGTGGAGAGCAAGTAATAGAGCTGCAGCTCTTTCTGCCACTCCTCCAGCCTCTCTACCAGCACAGGCAGAAATGAAGAGACCCTTTACTCTAGAGCTTCTTCCCATACTCCTATCCCTCATGTGCTTATCCTACAATTTACCTGAGACATCAAGACTAATCTCATTACTAATCTCTTTATGCCACTTACCACAAGAATTCGAGGACTCTGATGTCATGCCAAATCCCCTAACCTCTCATCCCCATATGCCTAGGTACATCCCCTTTTGTGAACTGCTCCCCCTCTCTCCCATCCTTCCTCAATTCCTGCTCTAGCTGAAATCAAATTGCTGAGGCCATTGCTCTTTCTACAGTCTTATCCGTGGTTCCTCCTCTCCCACACTCCTTATACTACTGGGGCCTGAGCAGAAGAGTTAGATATTCACCTTGTCCCTCACTTCTGCATCCAGATTATTCCTCTTTCTTCCTTCCTAAAAAAAGCCTCCTGTCAGACCATGCCACCACCTCCCACCCCACCGCTGCATTCATCTGGCTATGCCTGAGCCACTTCTTAAGCCTCCGAGATTTTAGTTCCTATCTCACTGGACTGTCATAATTGCAAATGATTTAAATGCTCACCTAGATGACTGCTGTGTTATTTGGCTCTTTCATCTCCTTGATCTCCTCACATGCAACAACCCCACCCTCTACCCTACCATGGCCACTCACTCCCTCAGTCAATACCCTGTCCTAGAACTTGCCAACACAGTAACTACAGTCCCTCCATAATCTCTACTTCATCTGCACCCACCCTCCAATCACTATTTCCTATCTTTTCAGGTTGCTCCCTCTAGCACCCCAACTCCAACAATACTTTGACCTCACCAGGACTTATAAGTCATTGATCCCACTCCCCTCTCATGTCTTCATCTCCCACCTTAGCTTAGAGTTCAAAGTCCATTATAGCTTAGATTGAGGTCCATTTCCTTGCATGCACCTCAAGAGTCCTGACCCCTCCCTCACTTCATATTTCCCTGGCAAGAACACCCACCCCTATTAAATACAACTCCTTATCAAACAGCTAAACACTTTAGGACACTCAAAAGACAACTAGAAATTTGGAAACTGCCAGGAAACTGGATATTAAAGAATTATTAATTTTTTTTTACATGGTAATAATATTTTTTGCAAGTGTCCATATCTCTTAGACATAAAATATGAAATATTTATGCATAAAATATGATGTCTGGGATTGCTTCAAAATAATATGGAAGGGTGGAAATAGGTAAGTGTACAGATAAAACAAGATTGGCTACTAGTTAATATCTGTTGAAACTGTGTACATGAGATGTACATCTGAGTACATGAGAGCTCTACTTTGTGTATTTAAAGTTTTCCCTAATAACATATTAAAAACAAAAATACAACTGTCTCACTAATCTGTGTCTATACCAATGCTGCTAAACATGGCTTTGAAATGAAAAGAACAAAAACACACACCCACATAACCATACCAAACAATCTCACTTAAACATTCACAATCACTAACTTCAAATGGTCTGTTGGCTCAACGTGACAATCCTATGACTTTTGCCTTATCCATTCGTTCTCCCATTCCCCTACAGGCCCATTTCATGTTATTTCCTCTCTCAAGTCACCAACACCTCCTCTCCATCTTCACTCCTGGCTGCTGCCCTTCCTTCAATTTCCCAGTGAAATAGGAAGCACTCACTAGCGCTACCCGCATCGGTTCCCATTTGCCTTGTCTTCCCTGTCATTTACTGTGGCAGAGCTGACTGCTCCTGTCTAAGGCCAATGCCTCCACTTGGATACCAGATTCCAAGCCCATTCCCCATTGCCCAGCCATTCCCCATTCCCACCTCTGCATCAGCACTGTTTCCTTCTCTATGGATCCTCTCCATCAGCATTATATAAATACACTCTTATTTCTATTTTATTTTTATTTTTTTATTGAACCATAATTGACACATGACATTATATTCTTTCAGGTGTGCAATTATTTCTCTCATTTTAAAAGACAACTCTTTACCTCCAATTTCCCCTCCAGCTATGTATCCATTTCTCTGCTCTCCATGACAGCAAAACTCCTAGAAGAAGCTGTCTATGCTCACTATCTCCAAATTCCTTTCCTCTTTTTCAAAATCACCCCAATGGGCTTATGGTCCCTGATTATTTCACCAAACCCTCTCCTGCCAAGATTAGCAACAACATGCAAATTTCTAAACGCAATGGTCAATGTTTAGTCTTCATCTTATTTACATATCTGCAATATTGGGCACATCACACATAGTCTTATTTTGTCTAAACGTTACCCTCTCCAAAACATCTGCTCAATGAGAATAGAGACGTTTGTTTTGTTCACAGTTACCTCTCTAACACCACGAAAGAACAGTGTCTAGCACATGGTACCATATTTCACTGATTCAAAAATGCCTTTGCCCCCATATTTTAACATCTCTGAAATCCAGACACAACTAATGATATCTTTCAATTGTTATGTTTCTTCCAAGTACCTATGACACTACCAAATCAAAACACTCTTTAGTTAAAATCTCTGCTTGTGTTTTTTTTTTTTAATGTTTACGTATTTTGAAGGAGAGAAAGAGAGAGAGAAGGAGAGAGAATCCCAAGCAGGCTCTTCGCTGTCAGTGCAGAGCCCGATGCAGGCTCTGATCCATGAAATCATGATCCCTGAAATCATGACCTGAGCAGAAATCAAGAGTCAGATGCTTAACCGACTGAGCCACACAGGTGCCCTACTGCTTGAGTTTTTGTACCACTTGAGTATCTAGTGGAGTTCAGACTGAGAACCAGTTCAAACCCCCAAGAAAGGTTTTACCCCTCCTATACAATGCCAGGGTTGAGACATGCCTTCTGTCACTTGCTGTGTGGTGGGTTTATTTCTCATTTACATTCTCATGTAGTTTCCCAGCTTTATGTGGAGTCTCTTACAAACTACCCATCTTGGGCCTATTTCCTTTTTTCAGTAGTACATAAAATAGTGGTGCATCATACAACTGATAGTACCAAAACAGCAATACAAGCATATTATTTACAGAATATGTAATACTCTGTACATAAATACAAAAAAAGTGTTAACTAAAAAAGCTAAAAGTGCCTCTGAGGAAAAGGATATAAAGGAGGAAAGGAACTTAAAAAAAAAAAATTTAGGGGGCACCTGGGTGGCTCAGTCAGTTAAGCATCCGACTCTTGATTTTGGCTTTGGTCATGATCTCACAGTTCATAAGTTCAAGCCTTGCGTCAGTCTCTGCACTGAAAGTGCAGAGCCTGCTTGGGATTCTCTCTCCCCCTCTCTGCCTCTCCCCTGCTCATGCTCACATTCTCTCTCTCTCTCAAAAAAAAAAAAAAAAATTAAGATTAAAAACTTTAAAATACAAAATACAAACTGAACTAGTGATAGGAAATTAGTGATTGTCTGGAGGAAAGGAAAGTGGAGGAGAGAGCATGACAAAGGAAACAAGAAAACTTGTGGAGTGATAGGTATGTTCATTATCTTGACTCTGGTGATAGTTTCACAGCACGTGTCAAAACTACTGTAAATGCACTAGTTTATTCTATGTCGATTACACTTCAAACATAACACCTATTGTTATAAAGTTCATTTATAAAAAACAAGGCAGAGACAGCCAAAGATTAGAACAGTTGGCACTGTATACAATCACAAAGGATTAGTATCCAAATGTATTAAAAATACCTATCAGTCAGTTTAAAACAAAAACAAAAGCAAAAACAAACAACTCAATTGAAAAATAAGCCATAGGGGCGCCTGGGTGGCGCAGTCGGTTAAGCGTCCGACTTCAGCCAGGTCACGATCTCGCGGTCTGTGAGTTCGAGCCCCCCGTCGGGCTCTGGGCTGATGGCTCAGAGCCTGGAGCCTGCTTCCGATTCTGTGTCTCCCTCTCTCTCTGCGCCTCCCCCGTTCATGCTCTGTCTCTCTCTGTCCCAAAAATAAATAAACGTTGAAAAAAAAAATTTTTTTTTAAATAAATAAAAAAAAAAAAAAAGAAAAATAAGCCATAGCAATTAACAAATAATACAGGAGAGGAAACTTATGAGACAATAAACAAACTGAAATATGCTCAAACTCGTAACAATGGAGGAAATGCAAATTAAAACATAAAACAGTATGACTCTCATAAGTTCAGCAAAAGTTACAAAGACTCAATAAAATCCAGGATTGGCATAGAGCAAAATGAATTCTTATATACTACTGAGGGGTGTATAAACTGAAACAACTTCTTTGGAAAACATTTTGATACCTAGAAAGCTGAACCTGCACAAACCTTAAGACCAGAAACTCTACTCTCACTCATTAGCATAAGAAAACATATAGAAAGTACACACTACATTATTTGTAATGGTTAAAAATTGATACAAAGGGTAAAAATTATTGGCAACCTAAATGTTATTAACAGGTAAAAAAATTTTTTTAATGTACAGCCATATAACCAAACACAGAAAAATTAAGGCTACAATAAGGAAAGGAACAAGAATCAAAAACCATCCTGAGCAAGAAAAACAAATTGCCTGAAGATAAGCACAACATGATGCTGCATTTATAAAGTTTAAAAATTAAAATACTGTTTTCTATTTATAAAATACTGTTTTATAATTTAATACTGTTTACTAAGAAGCCACAGATAAGACACATTGTCATCTGACAAACCACTAAGAAAAAGCTCTGCCAGTTAAACTATAATCGGTTGTAAAAACACATCACAAATGCAAAGATTAAATGGGGTGCTGGAGAAATATGCATCTTAGAACCAATGAAATACTCTTCTGTACAGTTTGTGTACATATACATAGTGAAAATTTTAAAAGCATGCAAGGGATTAATTGTCACTGAATATGTTACAGTGGCTACCGCCGGGGAAGGAAGGAGGGCAACGTAATTTCCATGTTTTCTTAAAAACAAAAAATCGGATGTCTAAATTGTGGTCTTTAAATACCACTTCTCAATAAAAGAAATCAGGGCTCCTTAGAGAAATGGCTGATTGTAGGTTTATAGAAGGAAATAAACAGATGAACCTGGGATATTTTCTTGTGTCTAAAAGCAAGAAACCTATAAACAACTATTGGAGACTTACTAAAAGAACACAGAGCCGACTTAAATGGGTCCCAGTACACCAAAATAGGACACCAGTAAGAATAATGTCTATAGTGCTTGCAACACATTAAATACATAAAAATCCACTGACTCATAATCATACTCTAAAACAAAAAACTCATTGGTCACTTTTGGACATTAGTAGGGCACTAATTCATATTTCATTACTCTAAATACTGATGAAGAAAAAGAACCAAAGCATTTATTTCACCTCTTCTGTATAAACCATATTTCAGAGTAATCAAAGAGTTAACAAAGGAAAATTCTTCATTATAGAAGGATTCCAGTTCACAGATACAGAATAATAATAGCATCAGAAAATCACTATTTTGCAAGCCTTAATCAAAGAATGGATCTAGGCAAAAATCATCAGTGGCTGCAAAAACCATTAGATAAAAGGCTCATGGAAAACTTTTAGAAAAAGATGGATCATGTTGACAGAACCCAAAGCCACTGATCAAAAGGGAGAGGGAAGGATAGATGTTAGCAAGAATGGAAAAAATATTAATTGCTGAAGCTAGATGAGGATACATGGGAGTTCATTATATTCTTTCCACACATGTGTAATGTTGAAAATTTCCATAATAAAAAAGTCAGTTTGAAAAAAAGATATTAAGCAAACTGCAATAATTAAGATGAGACAAAGCACTGAGGTGAGCACACAGATGTTTCTATATTATTCTCTATTTTTAATCTGTGCATTTGAAATACTTCACAGGAAGCAAGATTTAAAGTAAAACTAAAATACCAAACAATAAAAACAGAGTGGGGTGGAGAGAAGGAATGAGATTTAAAGCATTCTAAGGTTCTTGTATTGCACAGGAAGGCAGAGATCACTGTGTATACATGTTAAAAATTGAAGGATTAATTGCTAAAGAGAAATACAATGTTCAACTTGAAAAGAAAAACAGGACCTCTCTATATATGTGTAACAAGGCAAATAAGATGAAAAGTTTAAAAAAAAGTATAAACTAAAATGACATACTTAAGTCTAAAAGTATCAGTAATCATACTAAATAAGATGAAACTTATCAAAAGATAGACTATCAAATTGTTTTCTTTTTAAATCCAACTATGTATAGGTTACCAACATATGCTTAAAGTAAAGTGAGACAGAAAATCGGAAAATTAAAAGGAAAATTAAAATATATGCTACACAAATATTAATCTAAAGAAATCTCAATATTATTAATATTAATATCAGACACAATAAGATTTAAAGAAGCAAAACTCATTAACCACAGTCTTCAGGAGAGAGCCCACAGGATTCATCACAAGAAAACCCCTTATTTCTGGAGTAAGAAATCTCTCCCTGCCATGCACAGATATTTTAAAAGTGGGTCCAGGGCGCCTGGGTGGCTCAGTCGGTTGGGCATCTGACTCTTAATTTCAGCTCAGGTCATGATCTTGGTTCATGAGTTTGAGCGCTGCATTGGGCTCTGTGCTGACAGTGTGGAGCCTGTTGGGATTCTCTCTCTCCCTCTCTCTGGCCCCCCCTCAAACGCTCTCAAAAATAAACAAACTTTAAAAAATAATAACAGGGGCGCCTGGGTGGCGCAGTCGGTTAAGCATCCGACTTCAGCCAGGTCACGATCTCGCGGTCCGTGAGTTCGAGCCCCGCGTCGGGCTCTGGGCTGATGGCTCAGAGCCTGGAGCCTGTTTCCGATTCTGTGTCTCCCTCTCTCTCTGCCCCTCCCCTGTTCATGCTCTGTCTCTCTCTGTCCCAAAAATAAATAAACGTTGAAAAAAAAAATTAAAAAAAAAATAATAACAAAAATAATAATAAAAAGTGGGTCCAAGTATTTGGAACAAAAATGTCCTTCCTGAGATCCTGCCATTTCCCACAACATGGATGAACTTAGAGGACATTATGCTAAGTGAAATAAGCCAGAAACAAACAAAACCCTGCATGATCTTACTAATACATGGAATCTAAAGAAGTCAAATACATAGAAGCAGGGGCACCTGGGTGGCTCAGTCAGTTAAGCATCCAATTTTGGCTCAGGTCATGATCTCAGAGGCTGTGGGTTTGAGCCCCACATTGGGCTCCACACTGACAGTGTGGAGCCTGCTTGGGATATTCTCTCTCTCTCTCTCTCTCTCTCTCTCTCTTTCTCTGTCCCTCTAACTTGTACTTTCTCTCAAAATA
Organism: Lynx rufus; assembly: GCF_022079265.1. Classification (NCBI taxonomy): domain Eukaryota; kingdom Metazoa; phylum Chordata; class Mammalia; order Carnivora; family Felidae; genus Lynx; species Lynx rufus. Next base: position 76,262,112 of record NW_025814889.1, on the reverse strand, counting down.
AATAAATTAACTTAAAAAAAATACATAGAACCAGAAAATAGAAGGTGGTTACCAGAAGCAGAAAAGTGGGGGAAATGGGACAGATGTTAGTCAAAGGGTACAAAGTTGCAGTAATACAGAATGAATAAGCTCAGAGATCTAATGTACAGCATGATGATTAGAGTCAATAACACCATACTGAATACCAGAAATTTGCTAAGAGAGATTCCAGGTACACGTACACACACACACACACACACACACACACACACACACACGGTAATTATGTGAGAAAATATGTTAGTGACTATGGTAATCATTTCACTGTCTATATGTATATCAAAACATCATGATGGGGGCGCCTGGATGGCTCAGTCAGTTAAGCGCCCAACTCTGGATTACAGCTCAGGTCACAATCTCACAGTTCGTGGGTTCAAGGCCTGCATCAGGCTCTGAGCTGACAGTGCAGAGCCTACTTGGGATTCTCTGTCTCCCTCTCTTTCCGCCTCTCTTTCTCTCTCAAAAATAAACATTAAAAAAAAGAAGAAATGTAGAAATTTAAAAAATCATGATGAACACCTTAAATGTACACAATTTTTTTTTTTTTTTTTTGGGACAGAGAGAGACAGAGCATGAACGGGCGAGGGGCAGAGAGAGAGGGAGACACAGAATCGGAAACAGGCTCCAGGCTCTGAGCCATCAGCCCAGAGCCTGACGCGGGGCTCGAACTCACGGAACGCGAGATCGTGACCTGGCTGAAGTCGGACGCTTAACCGACTGCGCCACCCAGGCGCCCCCACAATTTTTATTTTTAAAATGAATTAAAAATTTTAAATCAGCATGATCTTCCCTAGGATCCAGAACTCCTTCCCCTTCCTTCCCTCCCAACACTCACACCCTCACCTCCAGAATCTGCCTGCTGTTTATCAGTCCTAACCTGTTCAGGTACTTTATCTCTGTTTATGCTGTCCATCAAAAGAAGCCCCAGACTTTCAGACCTCTCACCTCCCATATTCTAATCCCCACACAGTTGTACACATCCCCTGCTCTGTCCCCATGTGCCACACACCTCTCTACAAATTCTGAAACTCTTCCACTGTGCCCTATATTTTCAACTTCTACTCAACATTTCCCTCAACTTCTTATTCTAATTAAAAACTAGTTCTCCTCTGAGGCCATACTCCCTCTGCACCCCTTAAGTGGTGAAAGTTCTCCTTCCCACACCTTTCATACCACTGGACCTAGGAGTAAGGAAATTGCCCTCCTTGCTCCTCACTGATGCTTCCAAATCAGTCTCCTCTCTTCCCTACCTCCACTTTGAATATCATGTGAAAACTCTATTACCCATTACCTGGCTGTCATGGTTAATTTTATGTGTCAACTCAACTGGATCATGAGGTACCCAGATATCTGGGGTAAAGACCATACCTGGATGTGTCAGTGAGGGTGTTTTGGATGAGAATAGCATACGAAGTGGCAGACTGAGTTAAGCAAATGGCCCTCCCCAATGTGGATGGGTATGAATAAAAATGGTAGAGGAAGAGAGAATTCATTCTCTGTCTCTGCCTGACTACTGAGTTGGACTACTGAGCTGAACTATCTATCAGTCTTCTGCCCTTGGACTGGAACTTACACCAAGGTGTTCCTGGTTCTCAGGCCTTTAATCTTGTACTGGAATTTACACCACCAATTTTCCTGGGTCTCCAGCTTACAGACCTCAGATCATGGGACTTCTCAGCTCCCATAATTATGTGAGCCAATCCTTATAATAAATCTGATTCTAGATATATACAGATACAAATGTAGATATATAGATATAGATGAGAAAAAGAAAGATCCTACAGGTTCTTTTTCTCTGGAGAACCCTAACACTGTGACTCTCCACAACACAGATCCTATCTTAAGTCTCAGTGATTTCACACAGATGATCTAATACTCCATCTCTCTGAATTCCTATTTCACATCTCTGAATCCCTTGATTCCAAGGATTTTGTCCTTCACCCATGCAGCCCAGGCATGATAACACCCCCATGATCTCAATTTTTATATCCTACTGTCCGACCACGACCTACTATTTTTATAGCTCTCTCACATACCCAAATTCCAACATCTTTTGATCTCAACGAGACCTTCAATTCATTGATTATATCATCTTTTATATCATTATATCATCTTTTCACCATCTTTTAGCCACTTCATGGCCTCCTTTCCTCCTCACCTGGTTTAAATTCTGTAATTTAAATCAGTATATTATCATAACCACACCCTTGCACCTATGCTCTATTCCCTTGACCCTCTCATGTTTTATTCCACTATCTTGATAAAAACCCATCCCTGGTTAAATTCACTCCAAACATAAACCCCTGCAGCTCAATGTGGCTGCAAGAACAAAAACATACTGACTAATCTCATTTTAAATTCACGACCACAAACCTCAAGGGGCCCTTAGTGCCACCTGAAAATCTTACACTATTTCCCTGCTGTGGCCGGCCATTCTCCCACTCGCCTGAACATTTCACACCTTCCCCCCTCCACAAACCTCCATCATTTCCTCCATATCCTCTCAGCTGAGTACTTGATTCCCAATTCATTGAGAATATTAAAACAATCAGAAGAAAACTTCCACAAACATCTACCACCAAATCAATCCACCTACTTGATGGACAGGTCTGAGATATATTTTGAAGATGAAATCAGTAAGATTTGGATACAGATCTGATGTGAGGTACGAGGAAGAGAAAATCAAAGATGACTTCTAAGTCTTTGCTCAAATATTACTTTCTCAACAAGGCCCTCCCTAACCACCCTTCAGTGTCTGTCTGTCTGTCTCTCTCTCTCTCTCTCACACACACACACACACACACACACACACAGTCACATGTTCATAAAGTGTCCCTATCTCCTTCCTTGTTTTTTATTTGGGTGGGTTTTTTTTAATACCAATCATCAACAACCGAAATACTAAACATTCTACTTCTTTGCTTAACATCTGCCTTCCCCTACTAATATATAAGCTACACGCAGGCAAGGATTTTTAAGCTTAATTCACTCTTGTGTATCAGAGAGTAGACACTCAATAAAATTTTGTTAAAGAAATGAAATGTCTCTGGCATGAGCAAATGGATAAATGATGATGTCATCTACACAGAAAAAGAATACCTTTAGGGTGGGAAGAATCACAGTCTCTGTACAAAGGAGCTTGTAATTAATCTAGTGAGAGAAAGAATGAGACATACATTTCAACACATTAAGATTCTATAATTTGTTAAATCTGTGATAAAAGCAAAACTGAAGAATATTCTATGATTCCATTTTTATCAAAAGTGTATGCTTTTATATGTACATACATACTTGCACATACACACAGCAGATACATATATGTTTCTGCTCTACAGAAAAAATTCTGGAAGGAAAAATACCAAACTGTTAGCCTGTGAGGTAAAAAAGGTAATATAGGGGCGCCTGGGTGGCGCAGTCGGTTAAGCGTCCGACTTCAGCCAGGTCACGATCTCGCGGTCCGTGAGTTCGAGCCCCGCGTCGGGCTCTGGGCTGATGGCTCAGAGCCTGGAGCCTGTTTCCGATTCTGTGTCTCCCTCTCTCTCTGCCCCTCCCCCGTTCATACTCTGTCTCTCTCTGTCCCAAAAATAAATAAACGTTGAAAAAAAAAATTAAAAAAAAAAAAAAGGTAATATGTATGGGGAATGAGACTGAAGAGGCAGCGAAGAGACTTTTGCTGTTCACTTTACATGTTTTACAACAGGCATATTACTTTTGTAATTTAAAGAAGAAGAGAAGGAAAACATTTTCTTCCCAAAAGGAAAAAATATATATATTTTACAGAGGATTAATACCCAGTGTAAAAAACTTCCATAAAACAAAAGAAAAACAATTTAAAAATGGACAAAGTATATAAAAAGGCAATTGACAAAGAAATATAGTCAATGGGGACACCCGGGTGGCTCAGTCAGTTCAGTGTCAGACTCTTGGTTTTGGCTCTGGTCATGATCTCACAGTTTGTGGGTTCAAGCCCCACGTTGGGCTCTGCACTGACAGTGCAGAGCCTGCTTCGGATTCTCTCTCTCTCCCTCTCTCTCTCTGTTCCTCCCCCCGCTGTCTCTCTCTCTCTCAAAATAAATAAACATTCTAAAAATTGTTTAAAAAAAAGAAATATAGTCAATGAAGATATACAACATATTCAGCCTTATGTTTAATCAGGGGAAAAAATGCTTTAATTCATCAGGTAACAGCCAATGGTGTATGTGCATAAGCTCATTATCTACTTTTGGTGGGAATATAAACTGGAAACTCTTATTTTAAAGTAATTTAGTGAGCAGGGACACCTGGGTGGCTCAGTTAGTTAAGCGTCTGACTTCAGCTCAGGTCATGATCTCACAGTTTGTGAGTTGGAGCCCCGCATCAGGCTCTGTGCTGACAGCTCAGAGTCTGGAGCCCATAGTCTCCCTTTCTCTCTGCCACTCCCCCACTTGCATTGTCTCTCTCTCTCTCTCTCTCAAAAATAAATAGACATGGGGCGCCTGGGTGGCGCAGTCGGTTAAGCGTCCGACTTCAGCCAGGTCACGATCTCGCGGTCCGTGAGTTCGAGCCCCGCGTCGGGCTCTGGGCTGATGGCTCAGAGCCTGGAGCCTGTTTCCGATTCTGTGTCTCCCTCTCTCTCTGCCCCTCCCCCGTTCATGCTCTGTCTCTCTCTGTCCCAAAAATAAATAAACGTTGAAAAAATAAATAAATAAATAAATAAATAAATAGACATGAAAAAAACTGAAAGTAATTTAGTGAGCGAAAAAGTAAAAAATGCTATAATCCAAAGAATAAATTCCATGAGTCCATAATGATGCAAATAAATTAAATAAATAAATGGGGAATAAAGTACAAGTCTCCTTACAGAAAATTTCTAATTAATAAATGTAGGAATAATGAGAGAAATAGAAAATAACCATTAGAATGCCACAATAATAACTGGTATAGGAATGCTAAAATTAATAGGTGGAACTTTTATTTTTTTTTAATGTTTTATTTATTTTTGAGACAGAGAGAGACATAGCATGAATGGGGGAGAGTCAGAGAGAGAAGAAGACACAGAATCTGAAGCAGGCTCCAGGCTCCACTCTGTTGAGTGTCTGACTCTTGATTGCGGTTCAGGTCATGATTTCGTGGTTCATGAGATCGAGCCACAGAGCCTGCTTGGGATTCTCTCTCTCTGCCCCTCCCCCTTCTTAAAAATAAGTAAATAAACTTAGGGGTGCCTGAGTGGCTCAGTCAGTTAAGCATATAGCTCTTGATTTCCGCTCAGGTCATGATCTTACAGTTCATGCCCCTTGTCAGGCTCTGTGTTGCTGGTGCAGAGCCTGCTTGGGATTCTCTCTCTCTCCCTCTCTCTCTCAAAATAAATAAGTAAACTTAAAAAAAAAAATCAGACAAACCTATATTTAGGGATGTTCTAAAAAATATCTGACCAGTACTCTTCAAAGAGTCAAGACAGTGAAAAAGACAAGAAAAAAACAGAAACTGTCACAGATTGCAAGACTCTAAAGACACACGCTGGCTAACTGTAACACGGGATCTTGGGTTGGATCCTGGAACTTTTTAGGACATTAGTGGAAAAACTGGGGAGATCCAAATAGTTATATAATTTAATACTATTGTACCAATGTTAATTTCTTTGCGTTGATAAATGTACTGTGGTTATGAAAGATGTTAACATTAGGGAAAGCTGGGGGAAGAGTATATGGGAACTCTCTGTACTATCTTTACTCTTCTGCAAACCTAAAATTATTTCAAACTAAAAAGGTTTTTTTTTTTTAAAGCAGTTGGCATAATTCACCAGAACTTTTAGAAGAATATACCCTTTTATACCCTTTTACCCAGCATTTCACTTCTAGCAATCCAGAGAAACACTCACATAGGTCCAAAAAGAATTTTATAAAAAAGTGTTCACTGAAGCATTGTTAGAAAATTGCAAGGGATACACATACATATACACACACATAACACGTATATATATCCATCAATTGAGAAATGATTACATAAAATGGCATATGCATATTATGGAATAAACACCATGAAGAATAAAATGGATCTGCACATAACAATGTGAAAAAAAATCTCCAAGATATATTAAGAAGAGTAAGTTACAGGGGTGCCTGGGTGGCTCAGTCAGTTAAGCGTCTGACTCTTAATTTCAGCTTAGGGCATGATCTTGTGGTTCCTGAGTTTGAGACCCATGTGGGGCTCCAAGCTGACAGGGCAGAGCCCGCTTGGGAATCTCTCTATCTCTCTCTCTCTCTCTCTCTCTCTCTCTCTCTCTCTCTCTGTGTGTGTGTGTGTGTGTGTGTGTGTGTGTGTCTGCCCCTTCCCTATGCTTGTTTTACTTCTGTACTGTTTAATTTTGTTTAAAATTTAACAAAGCTTTAAAATTTTCATGTGCATTTTTTAAAGTACACTATGACAAGTGCTATTATGAAAGTATGTAACAGATTTCAAAGCTCAAAAGGAGGGGTGTTTAGTCTGCCTGAGAGACTGCAGGAAGGAGAGTCACCAATGGATTTAGAAGGCATTCCAGGCAGAGTTTATGGAATGGGCAAAGGCACAGAAACATCACAAAAGGCAGGAGGGTTCAGAGCTGAAGCATATAGAACATAAAGCTTGGGAGTACAGGGGGAGAGTGACTTAGGAGGGATCTGAATAATCACCGGTCCCTGAAAGCCTACACTTCCCTTTGTTACCTTTCCCAAGAAAATAACCAAATTTAGACTTGCAGACAGCTTTCAGTATATTTTGCTTAAAACTACTGCCCCTCTCCAAATCATGACATAGTGAAATGAAATACTCCAAACCTGTCAGAGTATATTCATCAGTTCAAGATGGTACAATCCTGCCAGGAGGGTAATTCTAAACTAATTACTTTGATCTCCTATTCTCACCTATCTTCTTTTGACCAGCCCATAAAGCCATGTTACAATAAACATAAAAATAATGATAATACATCAACCACATACAGGTATCCCTTGCTTTCCAAAAGTTCACCTTACACCACTTCACTTTTACAAAAGATCTACATTAGTACCTGTTTCCACTAACTGAAGGAAATCCAAAGAGGATTTTCACTTTCACAAAAAAGGCAAGGGGCACCTGGCTGGCTCAGTCAAAAGAGCATGCAACTCTTGATCTCGGGGGTCATGAGCTCGAGCCCCACATTGGGTGGTGCAGAGATTACTTAAATAAACTTCTAAAAAAGGCAAAAAGTGAAAATGGCTTTCAGTATTTATTTTGCAGCAAGCTCTTATAGAAGCTGCGCACACCCCACACACTGAGTGGTGCCCCCAAGCTCCCTCCCTGGGAACTACGCTCAGCATCTCAACATCAAAGTTGCCACAGCTTTGAACTGTGTCTGTGAGCATCTGTGCTTTATCTCAATTTATTTTGTGCATCCAATAGCAAGACGTGTCCTAAGGTAGCAGAAAAGCCTAAGAGGTTATTTTTTGGGTCTGGGAATGCTCAAAAAATTGTCCATATAAATTAATGGTAAACATTTCTTCACTTTATGCCATTTAGACTTACAAAAAGTTTCATAGCTCTACTTTCAGATACCTGGGGAAACCTATACCAGTAAATATAAAAAGAAGGTTTCCCTGACCCAGTTTTCAAAAAGTTTTGATTTCAGCATTTACAACAAATGTCTCATAATAGGGAAGAATGAAGAAAGATGATCTAAATCCCAGATATAACTAAATGGCACTACTACTTTATAGTTCTTAGGAATAAATAAAACATTGATGATATTCTGATTCTTGCCAAAGACAAACTGATTTTTACATAAGTGTTTCTAATCTTAATTTGGGGACATCAATTAAAAGCAAAGTATTGACACTGACATAGTCAAAACTTTATTGACAACAAAGGTTTTGTTGCCTCTGCAGTCCTATTGCAAAAGCTAGGCAAAGTCCCCTTCCAATTAAGGCCCCAAGTAGCAAAAATACTTGTAACTATATTATTAGCTAAAAATATTTACTGAGGTGAATACTATGTGCACTCACTGAACTGTTTCATGCCCATTAAAATTCAATGATCAGAACTCAATAAAAAGACAATCCAATGAAAAACGGGGCAAAGGACTTAACAGACAGTTCTCCAAAAGATACACAAATGATCAATAAGCAAATGAAAGGATGTTCAACATCAGTAGTCACTAAGGAAATTCAAATAAAATTCATAATAAGGTATCCTTTCACAGCTAAGATGGCTACGATAAAAAAAAGAAAAGAAAAGAAAAGAAAGAAAAAAAAGAAAGAAAGGAAGATTGCAACTGTTGACAAAGATGCAGAGAACTGGATCCCTCAAACACTGCTGCTAGGAATGTAAAATGGTGCAGCCACTGGGCTGTACCTCAAAAAGTTGGGCCTGTATGGCAGTTCCTCAAAAAGTTAATCATAAAAATTCTCTGTGACCCAGCAATTCCATTCTCCAGTACAAACCCAAAACAACTGAAGACAGATATGCAAACACTGGTGTATGGATGTTCATAACAGCATTATTCACAACAGCCAAAAAGTGAGAATGACACAACTGTCCATCAACAGATAAAAGGATAAACAAAACAGGGGCGCCTGGGTGGCTCAGTCGGTTAAGCGTCCGACTTCAGCTCAGGTCACGATCTCGCGGTCCGTGAGTTCGAGCCCCACGTCAGGCTCTGGGCTGATGGCTCAGAGCCTGGAGCCTGCTTCCAATTCTGTGTCTCCCTCTCTCTCTGCCCCTCCCCCGTTCATGCTCTGTCTCTCTCTGTCTCAAAAATAAATGAAACGTTAAAAAAAATTAAAAAAAAAAAGGATAAACAAAACATGATACATCCATACAATGGAACTGTATTCAGCTATAAAAAGGAGCGAAGTACTGATACATGCTACAACATGGATAAAACTCAAAAACATCATGCTAAGTAAAAGAAGTCAAACACAAAAGGTCATATATTACCGTATTCCACTTATTTGAAATACCCAGAATAGGTAAATTCATAGAGACAGAAAGCCAATTGGTGGTTACCAATAGATACATCAAGGGGAAAATGAAGAGTGACTGCTTAATGGGTATGAGATCTCCTTTGGGGGTGATGTAAAAGTTCTGGAACTAATAGAGTGATGGTTGTACAAAACTGTGAATATACTAAATACCATTGAGCTGTACACTTTACAGGGTTAACTTTATGTTATGTGAATTTCACCTAAAAAAAATTTAATAGTCATGACAACTCTGTGGTAGGAATTACTACTTCACCAATTTTGCAAATTCAGAAACACAGGCTCAGAGAAATTAAAAGATGACCAAGTCCACAGAAGCAGTAGGTACAGGAACAGAGATTCAATGTGGGTTTGTGCACCAGACTTGTGATCTTTCTTTTTTTGATGTTGACAGAATGAAGCCCCTCTCCCCCAAAATTAATTTTATGCCCAGCTATCTATAATCCAATATATTAGCAACTTCTATGTGATACAAGAGGTTTACACTCTAACAGCTTCCCGATTTTAATAAAAAAATTAGAAGAAAAATAATACAGCACAGAAATATTATAAATATATTATCAGTATCAGCCTGATTATAATACTGATTATGATTATCAGTATTAGCCTGATTAGATTATAACTAACACCACTCAGTAGATCCACATTTCAGGCATCAAAAACTAAAGTTGCCAAGAAGTTTAATAATACACTTGAGGCTGGGGCACCTGGGTGGCTCAGTGGGCTGAGTGTCTGACTTTGGCTCAGGTCATGATCTCATGGTTCATGAGTTCAAGCCCCACATCAGGCTCTCTGCTGTCAGCCTGTCAGCACAGAGCCTGCTTCAGATCCTCTGTCCCTCTCTCTCTGCTCCTCCCCTACTTACACTCTACTCTCTCTCTCAAAAAATAAATAAAAATATTTTTTAAAATAATATGCTTGGGGCTATTTCATAACAGAAATAATTAGCCAGTAGAGTGTGAAAGGATCATGTGTTCTCAGCTTTACTGCCAAATCAAAAATGTAATCACATAAAAACTGAACATAATTCTAATCTTACTTAAATGTTAAGATTTCAGGCAACAAGTAATCAGCATGAAGATACCAAATACACTCCATTTTAGGAGCTTTTTCTACCACTTCAGGTTAGATGCCTAAACAGATTTAGTAACCACTAATGTTGCGCTGTTTCCTATGCTCCCATATTACAGTAACATCACACAATAATATCTCGTAGTCTAACTTACAGGATCATAACATAATGGGCAGGCAGACAATGACAAACGTCAAATATCAACTTTTTAAAAACCAATATAAAATACAACATTTGTGTAGTGACAGAGATGAAAAAGATTACCCAACTAAGCCTTGTTTACAGCACTGTCAACCAGGAATTAGATAACCATCTCAAGAAACCTAGTGTGTACTGACCAGTAAGATTCAACAAAACATCAAGCTTGCATCTAAGCTATGGCTAATTTAGTCTGTGGTGGTTCTGTATCGTCTGCCATTCAAGTACAATACTTTAGTTTCCTGCAATTTCATCTTACTTATAGATGTATTTGACTGTTTTCATCAAATGTGAGGGAGCTTCTCATGATGAGATGCTTATACTGAAGGCATGTGCAGGATATGCAGGTAGGCAATGAAGGCAATTTACTCTAACGACCAAGAGGATGACCAAACAAAATAAGCAGAAGAGTCACTGCCACGACACATTAATGCACATTTCAAATCAATGTAACAGAAGATAACCAGGAAGGGCCAGCAATGGGCTGACCACACTGACATGTAATCAGAGACAAAATGGGTAATTTAAAGACAAGTATTGCTCTACTACTGATGGCAGCCTTGAAACAACAGCAAATAATCTACTCCTGGACATATCACATGTACCCAAGAGAGGATCCTCAAGACTGCAACTTGTACACATTGGTCTTTCTAGTCTTTTACAGGTCAACGGGAAGTAATATCATTGGGCAGCATCTTCACTTACCTACCATGACTCCTCTAAATCATATAACGGGGGTGCCTGGGTGGCTCAGTCAGTTGGGCATCTGACTCCTGACTTTGGTTCAGGTCATGGTCTCACGGTTTGTGGTTCGAGCCCTGCATTGGGCTCCACACTGATAGTGCAGAGCCTGACTGAGATTCTCTATTTACTCCCCAAATAAATTATAAAATGTCCTCATCACAAATTTCCTTCTCCTCAGGCCCAATATCCTTTAGCCAATTTTAAACACACACATTCCACACTAGTAATCATGTTATTTTGCTAATTAAGTCATATAAAAAAAAAAATCCTCCTTCTTACCAGCAATCCAAGGTTGTTACATAGGGTTTGAACTAGTAAGAATCACGATGTAACCCCTAGCCACAAATTAGTCATAGGACAATGACTGTAGAAGTTGCCTTTAAGCTAATGGCTATATCCTCAAATCCTGCAGAATCTGTGTACCACTACGGTAGATTTGAACATGGCGAACAAAATGCTGGCTTCTAACCAAATCTTAATATCCAGTAACCTAAAGATAAGGTGTTTACAACTTTAAATTTTTAGAAATATAGGTGACCCTTGAACAACACAGGTTTGAACTACATGTGTCCACTTATACATGGATTTTTTTTGATACAGTACAGTACTGAAAGAATATTTTTTCTTCCTTATGGTCTTAATATTTTCTTTTCTCTAGCTACTTTACCATAAGAATACAATATATAATACATAGTTAAGGGTCTGGGAAGTCCAAAGTTATATACAAATTTTCCACTGCACAGGGGTCAGTGCCCCTAACTCCTCCTACACTGTTCAAGGGTCAACTGTATTTCAGAACCAACAGACCGCTTTTTATTTTTTAAATTTTTTTTTTAATGTTGATTCATTTGGGGGGGGGGGAGGGGCCGAGAGAGAGGGAGACACAGAATCTGAAGCAGGCTCCATGCTCTGAACTGTCAGCACAGAGCCCGACGCAGGGCTCGAACTCAAGATCATGACCTGGCCAAAGTCAGACACTTAACCAACTGAGCCACCCGGGTGCCCCACAACAGACCACTTCTAAGTAAGTGTGGGCTCTTTTGTGAAGCTCCCAGAAAATGGCATAGGAGCCTAAAGTCCCTTTGTAAACAATAATCTCAAGAAGCAAGACGCAGGGATAATTAACCCCCTTGTGACATTTAGAAAAAATGAAATGGGAGGCTAGACCCATCCCTAAGAGAGAGTCCACTATCAGTCTGCAGCTATTTCAACTATATTTGGTACTATGTGAGAACTCAAAGAGAGAGAGAGAGAGATGGAGAAAAAAAATGACTTGAGCCAATTTTACTTCCTACATTACAGCTACCTTCTTGAAATATTTAAAGCATATAGCAGGCACTCAAACTTTTTTCAATGAATGAAGGGATGAACAAGTTAAACAGTAACCAGCAGCATGTAAAACATCTTTAGATGAAAAAAGCACCCTGGATTTCAAAGGCAGCGAAGAGAACTGAAAATGCTCTATACTACTGACCCATTTTTCAAACACACGTATAGATAATGGGTTTTTTAAATATTTTTTAAGTTTATTTATTTATTTTGAGAGCAAGAATATGGGGGAAGGGCAGAGAGAGAGGAAGAGTGAGAATCCCAGGCAGGCTCCATGCTAACAGCATGGGGCTCAATCTCACTGAGAGATGACTTGAGCCGAAATCAAGAGTAGGATGCTTAACTGACTGAGCCACCCACACGCCCCACAGATAATGTTTTTAAGCAATTATCTACATTTACAGGTATGACTGGAAAGATCTATATATATATAACAAATGGTTCCTTCCACATTGGATATATTTCACACTTTACAACAGATATTCCCATTTTCCTCATCAGCTGAACTGTCTGAAAGATTTTCAAAAGTACTTTTATTGCTAAGTTGAAATGTATTTGAATGTGCTTGCCAGATGTCATGATACATAAACATAAATAGGCAGAAGCTAAGAGAGAGCCGTGACAACTAGGTAAATCATTTCCTTTTGAATCATTTCCAGTACAAGTGTCCTACAAACAGTATAGAAAAAGTCAATAGAGAAAACATCATCCTTCAAACATAAGGCCAAGTGCTACCTTCGGGTGAACACAAATAAAATCACCATTTAAAAGTAATAACACTTCCTCAAAAAATGAAACAGAGAATTACCATACGACCCAGAAATCCCACTTCTAGCATATACCCAAAAGAACTGAAAGCAAGGACTGGAACAGATACTTGTACACCAATGCTCCTAGCGGCACTTTTTGCAATAGCCAAAAGGTGGAAATGACCTAAGTGTCTAAACGGATAAACAAAATGTGGTACACACATACAATGGAATATTATTCAGTCCTAAAAAGGCATGAAATTCTGACACAAGCTCAAACATTGATGAAACTTGAAGACATCGTGCTGAGTGAAATAAGCCAGACATAGATGGACAAACACTATTATTCTACTACTTCCACTTGTATGAGACCCCTAGAGTAGTCCTATTCATAGAGACAGAAAGGGGAATGGCTGAGGGAAGAGAGGAATGGGAGTTGTTTGATAGGTACAAAGTTTCAGTTTGGGAAGATGAAAATGTTCTGAAGATGGATGGTTGTGATGGCTGCATAACAATGTAAGTGTACTTTATGCCACTGACCCATACACTTTAAATGGTTTAAGTGTAAATCTTACATAATCCATATTTTACCACAACTTTTTAAAGTAACTGAGCAAGAATGATGGTCACAGTTTTGTGTCAAAAACATCAAGAAAAGTGGTAAGAGTCTGTAACAAGCATGCTTCACTGTCATCCTCCACAGCCTAGATAACCTACCTGAAAGTCAAGACCTCGGAATAGGAGGGATGGACACACCATTTTCATGTTGCTACAGATTTACACTAAGCAGCTGAGGAAGCTGAATTATATTCTACAGGAGATCGTTTACTAAATAATGAGTGGGCTCTCGTTCCCAACAATTAAATCAGAAAAAAATCAAGCTCTTCCTTCTAGTCTCCAATGGAAGTAACAAGACTGAAATAATCAGTTGCACTCTTAACAAGAAGCACAGCAGATCCTAAAGAGTGACTTTAATTCCCAAGTTTAATTTTGGAACCACTACAATAGGAAACAGCAAGCAGCAATGATGATGATGATGATGATGATAATAATAATAATAACTTCCTTTACTGCTTTTATTAAGTGACTTTGTACACTAACCCTTCTGAGCCTCATCTCAAAAACAGGGATAATGTTTACATCTGCTTTATAAGGGTTGTTTGAAGATCTTATGAAGTAATATACATAAAACACTGAGTTCAGTGCCAAGAATACATATATGTTCAACCCTCCCCTCCTGCCATTCACTAGTATCTGTAGCCCTTTGCCACTCCTGGATCAGTCCCCAGGGGCTATGCTGATGTTTTTGGCCAGCAACCTATGGCTCCTCCCTCAGGACCCAGCTGTTTCTCTCAGTTCTACTTGTTTCACTCCTGGTTTCTAAGAGGATCCTGTCTATATTTAGAGATAATGCCAGTACCAACTGTGGACTCAACAGGTGCTTGGGAGGGCACTTGAGCTCTCCACAATTTTCAATTGTTTTCCAAAGTTAATTGGTTCTGACTACACAACTGGTTGTGTTGACTTCTACAAGGAAGAGCGCCACCTAGGCACAGTACTTCAGCAGTACACTAGACTAAACAAAATAATAAGCCTGTTCACAGGTCAAACCCTTAGCAAGATTAGCTTTAACAGGACCCCAGAAGACTTGTTAATTCACAAGAGCAATAAACATTTATAAAGTCTACAGATATAGCCCACTAACCCAATCTTCATCTAAATCACCATTATCATATCAAACCCAAGATTCAACCAATTCATGCTGCTTGTACTACAACCAAGATTAGGAGGAGGAAGACAGGCAAGTAGAACCAGACAGCAAAGATCTAAAGAAGGCATCCAACAGAGTGTGAATGCAGCTTTATTTACTACCTCTGTGACCATAGCAAGTTATTTAACCTCTTAATTATAACACAGGAAATAACTGTGAGGATTCAATTAAATGAGATAATGCATGCAAAACAAACTTAGCACCTTGCCTCATCTACTGTAAGAGGTCAATAAAAAGCCACATTATCACTAATGAAGACACTCCTTGCTTTATTCAGTTTTTGTAAGATATAAGAAAAGTGACAACTGAGGTCATTATTTTGGACCTTTATAAACTAGTCTAATGCTACTATCCAAGACCTAGCTGAGAAATATAAATGGATAAATTCCCAGAAATCTTAGGTGAGTCAGCAAAACTTAATACCCAACAAATAAAAAGATTAACATCAACTATTTATGAACACATAATGGTAATACAATTTCAAAATCGGCAATCTTGTATGTAGAACCATTCAATATTTGGTCTGGAAATCCAAGTATTAAGGAAATGCCAAGATTATGACCCAGAAATACTTTCCCACAGTATTTTCAAATCACCTTAATTCAAACTGGAAGGTAAAAGGCAGCCTGATAATTTGAAATCAGCATCAAGAATTTCTTGAGGCAGAACCCAAACTCTCCCAAGAGCATAAATCCAGTAGCAGATGGTATATGAACATTTCTCAGTGAGAAACTGCAATTCTAACAAAGTATAGATAACTTCGATTTTATCAATGCTATTCATCACCTTTGGGTCTAAATGAAAACAAACTCTTGGTTCTTTCCCCCAAACACCCTGAACTCTGCATTATCACTGACCTAATTCAAAGCAAGATGCTTATTTTTGGTGATATGTTCTCCTCTGCTTCATTAACCACAGGTAAATTACACACAGTAACCTGATGAACATAAGAGAAATAAATATTACAGGGATGGTTCATCGATGAAATGGACCATAAATAACCAAATTATTAAAAGAATAGCTTGTACTCAGCAGAGGGACATGCCTGAGAAAGACCCACCTTCCAAAAGAACCCAATCATCCTGGATGAATTAGGGAGAAAGATGCCACTCTAGTCCACCTACCCTGTACTCTCAAACAAGATCTACCCTTCCACTTTAAATCAAGCCCAAAACCACATCTATTTTATTTCTCTGCCACCCTTTGCCTTATTTTCCATTCCGCCCCCCCCCATTCCTTTCTATCTTTTTTCAAATCCCACTTTGCCCCCAAATCCTGAGGACCTCGGACACCCACGCAGATGACCTTACGCATACCCACTGCATTCCCAATTCATTGTACTTCTCAACCCAAACGACCCATTCTTTCATTCTTTTCGATCCCTCGTTGTTTCTTAAAATCCAATACCCCACACACGCTCACACCAGAGTCCCCCCTTACTCCATTGTTTCCCTGGCCTGTGCTCTGGAAACCCCCCAACTCGGACCCGTGTGCTTCGGCCTGCCCCACTGACCCCAGAAGGCTTTCACCGTCTGGGCACTCCGGGTCCCAAAGGGCTCACGTCCCCCTCCTGTCCATACCCCAACCCCCAACAACCACCCCCTCCGCCGTGCCCTCCCTCGAGCCCGCTCTCTGCACTTCTGTGCCCCCCTTTACACCCCACCAAACCCTCCACCCAGCACCCTCAGCCTCACCTACCCGGGGACCCCGCAGACGCCGCGTCCCCCCCAGTTCCGGGCTCTGCGTCCCGGACGCTCCGAGGTCTGAGAAGAGGAAAGGAGCTCCTCCGCCTCCTTCTCCTCCTCTTCTAGAGCGGCCGCCGTCGCCGCCTCGCTCCTCCCCCAGCTCTCCCAGAGCCGGACGCCGCCCCGCCCCCACCGCCCCTTTCCCGGCTTCGGCCGGGCGGCGGGCTGGGGATCGCAGCCGCGGCTGGGGGCCGGAGTGCCAGCGGATCCACACCGACCTCGCCGGGGCTCGCGCTGTTCGCCCCGCCCCGGAGCCCGCTCGGGCGCGTGCGCGCCAGCCAGCCAGCGCACAGGCGCGTGCTCGCGCCGGCGCGAACCCGACGCGCCGAGCTCGAGGCCGTTGCAGCCACCCGGCGCGCGAAGGCCGGGCGGGAGGCGGCCCGCGCGCCAGGGATCTGCGAGTGGAGAGGCGCCGGGCGGGAGGCGGGCTCCAGTCCGTCGGGTTACCGCTCCTCTCGAGACCCAGCCCCTCGCGCCTCGCACCGCCCGCCGGGTCGCGCGCCTCAGTTGAGGGTGCTCGGGCGTCGCCGGGAACTGGGAATAACGAGGAAGGGTAGGGATTGGAGGAGTGGGTCGGCAACAAACTAGATGAAAGTGGGGACGGGTAGTACTAGAGCACGTGCCCACGTGCAGAACAGCCCAGGCCCACAAAGAGCCGGGCGGCGTGGGGAGGGGGGTAACAGCGCGCTCTGGGAGTGAAGGACCGGAGCTGGAACTGCCGGAAAGAGCCGAAACTCCCCCGGAGATTGCCGAAGGCGGGCGCATCGAGAGGAACCGTGCGAGGGGCTTTATAATATCTAGGTTCCCGCGGGGACGCGCGCTCTCATGCCGCGTTGCCTTTCGCTGCTCCCGACTCCGCCCCATGGCCTTCCAGCGCCTTCTCCTTTGCCTGCTTCCCGACTCAAGTTTGACTCCAAAAGGCCGTTTCAGAGTCCCTGACCTCAGGCAACTCCCGGACGTCCGGACTTCGCGGCCGCTCAGCTTCCTGGGAGTCCGTAGAGGCCGGTGCGGGATCGAGGGCAGGATAACCTCTGGACTTGAAGGTTCTCTACCACGTATGCCAGACGCTGCCCAAGCCCATTTCTGAGTCGGATCTCTGGTTTGCTCAGCCGTCTACATTCCTCCGTGCGGCTGTGGTCAGGCCGCCAGTGAATCTTTCTGTTAAATATCCTTCTGACTTCATGATCAGATTCCCAACCTCCCCAGGGCCAGAATCGTCTGTAGTATTTGTGCAACCTTCTACGCAGTGTCCTGAAAGTGTGAAGTACTCACCCCACCGTCAACTGGTCAGTGGTCGATTAGGAGCGGCCAGAGGCTGGGGATTTAGACAGCATTGAAAAGATTAATCAGGATCTGTCCCCATGTTCTTAGCTTTTGAGGCCAAAGCTTAAGGAACTCTGGACAGGCATCAGCGACAAACCTGGAACTGTATATGAGTATGTATAGCTAGACACCACAGGCACAGGTTTGTTTTCCAGATGTTCGTTACTGCAGTCGCAGTACCTGCAATGAAGTAGTGTATGTAATAGATCTCAGCCAGATCTCAGATACCCAGAAGTTATCTCGTCCTTTGTGTTTAACTTTGCGCGAGGTTGGAGGGTCAAAAAATACCCCGCAGCCCACTGACCCCTGGCTAATAAAGCCTGGTCTAATCCAATCATATCACTTACAGATCTAAATAAGCAAAAGACTAGGTCACCCAGCTAGCAAGGGCATTATACATAGGTTGCTTACTATTGCATCTTTTCTCAAAATATTCAAATAGAAGCAAACTTTCCAAATATCTGCTTTCTTTTCATTCACTAAATTGAAATAAGTACCCAATGAGTGGTAAGCATTGTTCTAGGTTTTGGGTCACTTACAAAGAAGAATAAAAGCAAGATTATCCCCAAGGAGAGTATCCTATTGTAAAGGAGGATAAAAGCTATTAAATAATTAACTGTAATAGCATGTGAAAAGTGTCGAAACAAAAAGTGCAAAGTGTTGTAGGAACACAGGAATGAGTGACTAATTCTTCCACAATGTCTCTTCCTTCCCATACAGAGTAGAAATGGAATGCTATGACCTTGCTTAACGAGAAACTTCATGCTGCTGAAGAATGGTACCTGACCAAGAGAATCCAAGATCCCTTCCATAATGACAGATTTCACCTACCAAAAGTTGCCTAGAAAACTCTTCATTATAGGGCCTCTTGTTGCTGCAGAACCAATATTGTTTCTTTGGGAGGAAAATAAAGTCTACTTTTGGAAATCTCACAGTGTTAGGAAAGACATCTGATGCCTCTCCTAAGATAGCCAGTGGTCTAATGGGAGACAGTTTTTATATGCGGATATTCCATATGTAGATATATAGAAGGGAGGTGAGTTAAGGAGCATGCATAGGCCCAATCTATGAGAGCTGTCAAAGCATCACTGGAAACCTAACAATGTGAAGAATATCATATTTAACAGATCTCTAAGAGAGTTCTGAGTGTAGTTGAAAGTGTGGGTCACATAGAGCATACAACTTGCTAAGTGGAGTTTGCAAGAGGGGTACTGTAACTCATGGCCCACTTTCACCCTTTCTCCATGCCACATTCTATCTCTCCAAAAAGACATTGAATAAATGTTTCAAAAATATCTTTGGGACCTGAATTAAAAGATTAATTTTATCTTGGTTCTTTACATATATGTTTTCTATTGTGTATGCATAATAAAACAAAATGATCATCGACTGCTTTGAAATAATTGCAAAACTCCATGCTGTCAGTGCAGAGCCTGCTTGGGACTCTCTCCCTCTCTCTAAAAACAAACTTTTTAAAAAAGGAAAGAATTGCAAGTTGTTTAAAGTCCACCTGTAAATTATACTGGAGGTACTGGAGGACAAGAAATGCTGTGATAAATTCGACATATAATACTTGTGACATACTCTGAAGAAAACACAAAAACAACGAAATTTCTGAAATGATTAAAGTGACTGCTAAGGATTGCAAAAGATCATTTTGAAACAACATCCATATGTCTCAGTTCAGCCTTAACGGAATTAATTTATCCCAGGTTACCTAATGATCAAGTGGCAAAATTAGAACTAAGGATAAGTCATGACATAATCTTCATCTTGACAGATATATTTTGCAGATGTTAAAAAGACCTAATTTGACATGTTTTCAAATAGATCCTGGAAATCAAAATTTTTCTTATGTTTGTTTGAGTTGATATTTTGTATCTGAAGTGACTGATTGTCAGATTCCATATTTTTATTAGGAAAAAAAAGAGGCTGAGTTTAGTCTGAGAAACAAAAATTTTCCTCATTATCTTGGAGACTTGATAATTAATGACTGTAATTAACATGATTTTCTTAGAAGTCTCTGCTAACTAAAGTTGAAACTACAAACCACTATAGGCAAGAAGACCACCAGAGAATGTCTCATAAGGTGTACTTTTCTCTTTGATTGCCCCACCTCTAGTACCTAATAAGAGTATTCATGTGGGCAGACCAAACTTTGTGTCTTAGAAAATTAGCATCATGGAGTGCTAACTAGACCTGAAAAAACTATTCCAGTTGCAAATAAGTTTGGGAAACACTGGGTAAGATAAAGTTAAGCTAGTTTCTTTACATCCCAGAGCATTTAATTTGGTAATGTGCTTTGTTAACAATCGAATGAATGCACTATATAGTATGCAGCTTTCCCCCAAGGAAGCTTTTTTCCCTAAGAGACTTCTGCATGGGATTCATGTTTCTTTGAACATTCATTTTCTAAAGTTCTATTAAATGGGTTTGATTAGGTCAGCATTTCCCACTTTACAGATAACAAAACTGAGGTACAAAGACAGGAGTAACATAGCCAATTGTATATCAGATGTTTATAGGCTCAGTCGGTTGAGCTTCTGACTTCGGCTCAGGTCATGATCTCACACTCTGTGAGTTTGAGCCCTGCATCGGGCTCTGTGCTGACAGCTCAGAGCCTGGAGCCTGCTTCTGATTCTGTGTCTCCCTCTCTCTCTGCCCCTCCCCTGTTCATGCTTTGTCTCAAAAATGAATAAACATTAAAAAAAAAAAAAAAGTGGCATCCATTAGGAACTAAGCCAGCCAGGTGCCGTGAATTTGCCCTTTAGTGACTGTTTCTATACGTAAGACCAATCAATAACTAATACTGCTTTACTATAAGTTTATTAATGGAATTTCAGCATGCTCTTTCATTTATACAGCGTGTCACCATTTTTTTAAGTTTATTTATTTATTTTGAGAGAGAGGGAGAGGAAGAGGGAGAGGGAATCCCAAGAAGGCTCCACACTGTCAGTGCAGAACCCAATGTAGGGCTCAAATTCATGGAATGTGAGATCATGACCTGAGCTGAAGTCAGATGCTTAACTGACTGAGCCACCCAGGTATCCCAGTCTGTCACCATTTTTTAAAATTAATAATGACTAACCTCTGCAAAATGTTTTATTGTTTATAAAGAGCTCTCAACATATGGTCTCATTTGATTGTCTCAACATCTCTGTGATGCAGGCATCATTATTCCCATATAACAAATGAGAAAACTGAGGCTTTAAATTGTTAAGTAACATGTCTGTTGTTTGCATTGTTAAATATCCTGTTATTTGCATGGGGAGAAGACAGTCGCTGCCCTCAAGGGGCTTTGGTATAGTTAAAGTGACAAGACTTACAAACATGAGACAGAGAATGATTATGTAGCAATATGTAGGAAAATGCTTGATAGAATAGTCCAAACTTCACAAGAATACTGAAGGAATTCAAGGGGGAAAGATTACTGGAGATGGAATTAATCAGTGAAGGTATCATTTAGGGATAAACCTTAAGCTGGATCGTAAAAGAAGAGTAGAGATTTGGATTAGCAGAGAGGAAAAAGAATTATAGGAAAGAAGAGTGACATCAGCAAAGGCATGAACATGAAAACAGGAAACACACTGATGGAAAAGAATTAGAGTTGATAGGGAGATGGGTCTAAAATGATCAGTCTTTTGGCTGTGCAAGAAAAGTCAACTGCTGAGAGGCCATGGGTTTCCAGTCACTGAATATAAATAATATGACACCATGTGCCCATATGGAACAGCTATTTGCTTTCCAATCCAAAAGCAGTAAATTTGCACTCTCTGCCATGGACCCCAGGAGTGAAAAGGAGAAAGTATCAACAGAAGCCAAGTCCAAACTGGTGGTTATGGGTATATTTCCCCCCATATCCTTCCTGTTCCTTTCTTTATACTAATTCATCTGAAAGGTGAATGACCTATTGATGCTAGGAAAAATGCCCCTTCAGGTGGTGCTCACAAAGCCAGATTCTCATGCTAAGTCAGTCACTGCCCAGCAGACGATCAATATTCCCCACATTTCCCAGTCCAGAAATGTGACTAAGGTATGGCACCGAATGGATTTAAAACGATTCCAACTTTCCCATACCGGGAACTGTTGAGACTTGTCAGTGAGGTTTAAACCAAGAAAATTGAAGGTCATACTTAAAGTTATAATAGTTTGCAAATAAGCAGATGGGCTAATGGAAAGGGTGGATGACAGGTGGGGAGAAGGAAAATAATTGGGAAGAAAAGAAAAATGAGAATAAAGAAAGAAACAAATTGGGGCACCTGCGTGGCTCAGTCGGTTGAACGACCAACTTCAGCTCAGGTCATGATCTCACAGTTTGTGAGTTCAAGCCCCGCATCAGGCTCACTGCTATCAGAGCAGAACCTGCTTTGGATCCTGTCTCCCTCACTCTCTGCCCCTCCCCCACTCGCAGGTGCACCCATTCTCTCTCTCAAAAGTAAATAAAACATTAAAAAAATTGAGCAACAAATTATTGAAATGAAATCTCATGCAGCAGAATCCTACATAAATTTTTCGCTTTTGTTGTTCAAAACCCACCTTAACAAAACAAATGAATAAAACCAGGTAGTTGAACATATTTCAATCTTTTACGGTGACCAAGAGAAAGATGGCAAGGAACATGAAGAGAAACCAAAAAATCAGCTTCTCAGGGTGTGAACATCAAAAGCCAAAGCAGTGGCATGAAACGTGTGTTCAAGCAAAGCTCTCACATGAGACAGACTGCCTCAGAGTCCCCCAGGAGATCAAATGACATCTAGGAAACACATTTCATTTAGAGATTGCCCTGAATAACACCCAGATCCAACTTCACAGTTGCTCTCTCTTTCCCAACAAAAGAGGAGGACTGAACTCTAGTAATAAACCTACTAAGGAGGTATCACTACCAGAGCCAAAAAAAAAAAAAAAAAAAAAAATGTGAAGGGACATATTTGACCCTTGCGACAGCCTTAAGGCGCCATCTGCAGTTCTTAGCTAAGACTGCAATAAACCCAAAGCTCCTGCTGGCTTGTTAGGACCACCTACTGGTAAAGAAAAGAGAAAACAAAGAAATACTAAATTCAAGTCAGGGAGTCCTCAAAAACCTCCTGGGTCCTAGAGTAGATGCAAGCATAGCTTTAAGACGCAGTACCCAGGAAAAGATCTAAGGGCCTTCGTTGGCTATAAGCTCAATGAGCAACCAAAAAAGCTAATAAATTCTTAGACTGCTTGATTTCAAGGATGATATATTGTCCAGACCTTGAGAACTTAATAGCCCCACAGTACCCCGTTCTGTCTGAACACATCTGAGAATTGCATTTAGTTCTGGGCACAATTTAAGAGCAATATTGACAAGAACCATAAAAATGTTCATACCCTTTGACCCAGTAATCCCACCCATGGGAATTTATTCTGAAATAATTCAAGAGAATAGATGAATTAGAAACATGAAGATATCGATGCAGCATTCTTTATAACAAAAAAATATATACATTAATAGCCTAAATGTCTCCCCAAAAGGGGAATATTATGCAGCATTAAAATATAATGATACGCTATTTGAAAAGTTAAAATAAAAAACATAGAATGATAATGCATGCTACAACATGGATGAATCTTGAAAACATTATGCTAAGTGAAAAAAGCCAGACACAAAAGGAGACATTGTATGATTCCATTTATATAACATGTCCAGGGTAGGAAAATCTATAGAGACAGAAAGTAGATTAGTGGTTGCCAAGGGCTGGGGGAGGGGAGAGCGGAGAGTGATTGCTAATGGTATGGGGTTTGTTTTAGGGAAGGCAAAAACGTCTGAAATTAGCTAGTGGTGATAGTTGCACAACCTTATGAATATACTAAAAATCATTAAACTGTATACAAGGATGAATTTTATGGGCATGTGAATTACATATCAATTAAATACATGTATGTCTTCATAGAAATATATACACATATATATACATCTTCATAATAATATATAAAATGCTTATGATTCAGTGAGGGGGGAAAAAGCAGTACAAAATTGTGTCCTTGATATGAGACAGTCGTGTAAAAATTAATTATGTACGTTTACAGATGAGGACTAAAAGGGAAAATGAATAGGTGGAAACAGCAAGGTGAATGTAGGTGAATTTTTTTATTTGGGGGGTGGGTGGGTAGCCATTATATTGTTCTTCGAGCAATTTAATATTTTCTTTTCTTCCCAAGACAGTGTCCACCAGAGGGCAGACAGAAGATGACAAACAGAATCATTTAGCACAAGCCTCAGCTGAAAAGTTAAGAACCCAGCATTCAGTGTGGAAAGCAATCTCAAAGGGCATGTAAGTCCAACTTCCTCGTATTACAAGGGACAGACTGCAGCCCAGAGTGGTAAAACGGCAGGCTGGTCCCCCAAGCGGTGGAGGTAGAAGCCTATGTCCGCACTTCTCCATCCATCTCTTCCTACCAAACTACAGTGCTTCCTTAAACAAGGCAATGTTTCATCTAAAAAAGAGAAGATTTCGAAGGATATGAGATGAGGGCAGCTGCTTATCAAGGAAGGGTTTTTGTTGTTGTTGGGTTTTGTTCTTTGTAACAAGAGATGGCATATCTAGAAATTACAGGGAAGCAAATTTTAGTCCAATAGAAGAACTTAACGATTAAGGGTGTCCAAAAGGTGAAACAGGTAGCAGATTTCCAACTGAAGCCAATGCCAAAATGGAAATCTTTGAGGAAAGCTATTCTTCAGGTCCTGCACTGAGTGAGCACTTGGCATAGAGGCCTTCTCACTTCCCTTCCAACTCTTTAAAAGGCCCTATACATTTTTTATTTGTGGGAGTGGGAGAATATGAAATCATTGGATTTCATGAAATCTTCTTGGTTGGAGAATAAGGAAGACCTCACACTTGCTAATATCTTGGTTTATATAAATATAGAATTATTTTATAGTGAATTTCTACTTACAGCTGATTTTCGCTATATCAGGTGCTTTGGGAATCACATCCCCAGAAAAGTCTCTTCATGATAATAATGTCCCAGGGTTGTTAGCAAAGCAGAATTCCCTTCCAGAAGTTCTCAATTCCCATAATTTTGTGCCATTTTTTTCTTTTCAAAAAATGGCTGGGCTATACCACTATGAGATATACGAACAGATGTCCCTGGAATGAGTGGGGAAGGAGTGTAGGTAGTCTAATCCTGGTAAGGACTCAATTTCAGAACCCATTCATAGGCCAGGGCAAGAAGGAAGATGAAATCCAAATATGAGTCTTAATGAGTCTTTCCTACTAAGAGGTAATATTCCATAACATCTTTCTCACTTCTTACCACGTGCCTCAGCCCATACCTACAAAAATTTCTCCTGTGCAAAGTTTTAAACTAATCCACACTAAAGTAACCAATGTGGCTAAGAGGTGGACGGCAGATCACCATGCCATAGCATCTCAGAAAGTAGAAATACCTCTCTGTCCTGCATAGAAGGACTGAGACTCCAGATGTCAGGGAATAGCCTCCCTAATTGAAATGAATCTGCCAAAGGGTGACAAGAGAGTTCTGCAAGGACAATCTGCAAGTGAAAAGGGCCATCTTACAAGCAGTGAACTCCTTCCCATGAGATTCATCTTACCCTCGGAGTTGTCTCATTCTTAGGACTTCTGCTATCCCAACTGGCCCAGATGAGCTCTGACCCTTTTTAAAACTACAGCCTAAGAACAGCCAAATCCAAACCACTTCCCCGGTTCCCCATGAACAGCTAAAAAAAGGCTGGAATTTTTCCTTTTAAGTTGATTTATTTATTTTGAGAAAGAGAGAGACAGAGAGACTGAGAGTGTGACCAAGGAAGGGCAGGGAGAGAGGGAGGGAGAGAGAATCCCAAGCAGGCTCCTTGCTGTCCGTGCAGAGCCTGACATGGGGCTTGATCCTATGAACCATGCGATCATGACCTGAGCCAAAAATCAAGAGTCAGACACTTAACTGACTGAGCCAACCAGGTACCCCTGGAATTTTTCTTAATTATAAAACAAGAGAGAGAGAGTTTGGGAAAGAGGAGGTGAGGAAGAGGGACCATTTATACTCTACCACCACAACACAATCCAT
The DNA here is from genome assembly GCF_022079265.1 of Lynx rufus. Taxonomy (NCBI): domain Eukaryota; kingdom Metazoa; phylum Chordata; class Mammalia; order Carnivora; family Felidae; genus Lynx; species Lynx rufus. The sequence goes on along the minus strand of NW_025814889.1, from coordinate 76,236,127 downwards.
CATTCCTATTTACTACTTTCTAATCCTTATTTGTAAGCATTCATACGGTGATTTGCAAGAAACCAAAAGGAATTTTTTAAATAGAAAATACACTAATACACTCTAGGAAAATTCAGCCTTACACGTAGAACCTTCATTCCATACCAATTAACTCCCCTAGACACCCAAGCCTTGTTTCCTTACATGGCTGAAAGGGGGAAAGGGTTATATTAAAGTTATATTTGCTCACTCTACATATGCTAGTTTCCTTATCCCAGCAACCCTTTAAGAGTACATACTATTATCTCAATTTTAGGGGAAACTAAGGCTCTCAGAGACTAAAGAAACCTAGGATCACACAGCTAGAAAATCATGGAACCACGTTAAAATCCTAATCCTAATCCTTCTGATTCTAAAACTCATGTTTAAAGTTGAAAGACAAGCCATAGACTGGGGGAGAATATCTACGACACATACGACAAAGAGTTAAGGTTCCTTACAAGCGAGGATACCAACAAAATAGATTTCACAAAGACAGGTAGGAGATAATTTATTTTTTTGGAGATAATATTTTTTTAAAAGCAGAAAATACTTATGTTCAGGCTTTCACTAAAGAGGACATGCAAGTGCCCAACAAAATTTGAAAAGATGCTGACCTTTACTATGAGTCAGGGAAAGGCAAATTAAAGTCGTCAGATACTATTCCTCACCCATCATCTTGGCAAAAATTTAGAAGAGTGATAACAGTCCATTCCAATTCCAAGGAAAGGGCCACTTCCTTACACTGCTGGAGGAGTATAAATTACCAGAATATTTTCCAGAAGTAACCTGATACAGTATCAATGAAAATTTTAAATACACATTCTGTTTGACCTTATATTATCACTTATTGGAATCCAGCCTCAAAAAAACAAAAAGCACCAGTACACACATTTAAAGATATTTATTGTAGCATTGCTCATGTTGAAACAATAGAAACTGCTCCTGAATAGTTCTTTTTTTTTTTTTTTAATTTATTTTTGAGAGACAGAGAAAGTGCGAGTGGGGGCAGAGCAGGGAAAGGGAGACAGGATCTGAAGCGGGTTCTGTGCTGACAGCAGAGAGCCTGATGTGGGGCTTGAACTCACGAACTGTGGGATCGTGACCTAAGCCAATGTTGGATGCTTAACCGACTAAGCCACCCAGGTGCCCCAATAGTTCCTATTTTCATAAATTAAAGTGTAGCCATATTTTTGTAACAAAAGTTCATAACAAAATTTGAGAATAGTAAAATATTTTCCAAATTAAGTAAAGCCCCTAATCACTCTTTTGTTCCTTTTCCCTAATAGACTATTTTTAATATATTTACATTGTGCAGAAGTAGTACTAGATATCATGTTAATAAGTGACTAATCAATGGTCTATGAAAATACCTCATTAAAATTCCATGTGATGATTTCACAGATTCTAAGTATTTTTCAAAAGAAACATATCAATTTTTGGCAACTTTACAAAGGTGTAAAAGTTAATTTGGCCTTGAAATCATGGTATATAAATTCACTGGTAGGAGCACCTGGGTGGCTCAGTTGGTTGAGCATCTGCCTTTTGATTTCAGCTCAGGTCATGATCTGGAGGGTTCATGAGATCGAGCCCTGCGCTGGACCCTGTGCTGATAGCATAGAGCCTGCTTGGAATTCTCTCTCTCTCTCTCTCTCTCTCTCTCTCTCTCTCTCCCCCCTCTTTCTCTGCCCCTCCCCCTGCTCATGCTCTCTCTCTTTCTCTCTCTCAAAATAAACTTTAAAAAATTCATTAGCAAAAACTGTTCAAGTTTTGTTTTATATGAATATAAAACAAAACACATCTACAAATTTCATTCCTCTCAGTTGATCAGATGAGACCAGATTTTATTTTAATCTGCAAAGAGTATTAGCCAAAATAATAATAATTCTACCTTAAAATATATATGTGTGTGTGTGTGTGTGTGTATAGATAGATAGATAGATAGATAGATAGATAGATATCACTCAGAGTTAATTTCCCGAAAAAAAAGTTCGAGGGATCACACAAACACAAAAGAAGAGCAAGAAAACTGGAGTAAAAGTATATAAGTTTAACATCATGTTCCGGTTCTCCAGTCTTCCTATCCGTCCTAGACGTTTCTTCCACACTTGGCTAGTTACATGGAAATTAAATAAGACCCTGTTTAGATACTCAAGCACTGGTTCCCTCGGTTTCCCCAAAGCCCTCATAAAGGCACATGAAATATAAAATCATAAATTTTCCCATGAGTCCCCATCAAACAATGTCATCTGCCCCTTCTCCAATGTTCCAGTGTACTCCACTTATAATTCTTATGACACTTAGATCAAAACGCTGAAGGAGATGAACTTGGATATCTGTGTATGTTATATCCCCCACCAGACTGTAAGCTCCTAGGCAGCAGAGTATGTAGTTCAGGGTCAGGGGGAGACCTGAGAATTCAGCCAGTCCAACCACCCAAGCAAAATCTCAGGGCTCTCTACAATACTTCACCAAGCAGAAAAGTTTGCGATAGCGGTACTACCCCCACTCCATGGCAGCTTGTTCCTTCTTGGAAAAGTGGATCTCCTAGAAAGCTCTCCTATAAATAGAATTAAGATATTTTTCTGCAATTTTTCTCATTTAACCCCTCTCTTACCCATTGGTAATCTACAGATCAAATCCCTATTGCCACAGGACAGCTTGTGAAATATGAGAACCTTCATATTTTTCCTTCAATCTCCTAACTCAGTACTTTGCATATGAAAGAAAGAAAGAAAAAGAGAAAGAAAGAAAGAAAGAAAGAAAGAAAGAAAGAAAGAAAGAAAGAAAGAAAAAGAGAGAAAGAAAAAGAGAGAAAGAGAAAAGAAATTGTTAAACAATCTTCTTCCATCGCTCATCAATGTACCAGGGTGGGCAAGGTTGTATATTCTCTAAAAGATATTTTATTGGTTTTATAACATGCCTTTAATTTCACTATCTAGTTTTAGGAAGAACTTATCAGGAATACAATAACCAACAATTGAGAAATTCAAAATAGAAACGTTATTCCACTACAATAGCTTTCTCACTCCTTTAAGGTTTTCTCATCTCCACTGCAAACAGACCAGTTCTTCAATGCTGTTGGGATGACCTGTGTGGGCAAAGCTGGGTTGGAACAAGCTGCTCAGCTCTGCCAGGAAGAGTCCACCCTCAAGGGGCAATTTCTTCTCACCTCCAGGATCCCTTGGGCTTTCTGGGCTGACTCAGGGCTTCATATGCAGCCTGGATCTCCAGGAAGTGCCTCTGAGCCTCCTCTGTCTGGTGTCGGTTGTGATCAGGGTGCCAGATCTTCACTAGCTCCCGGTATCTTCGATGTATTTCTTCATTTGTTGCCCCCTCTGAGACACTCAAAACCTTAGGGAAACAGAAGGTGAAAATTAGAATTCCATACGTTTCAGAGAACCTGGGTCTCTCCCCACTTCCTTGCTAAATCAGGCTGTGCTATCTCTGGAGTCGGCTTTTACTTGCCTGAGAGAAAGGCCCAGAACCTCAGATTAGAATTCCAGCCTTTTTTCTTTTTTTTTTTTTTTTGAGTTTATTTATTTATTTTGAGAGAGACAGAGACAGTGCAAGTGGAGGAGGGGCAGAGAGCGAGGGAGACAGAGAACCCCAAGGTGACTCCATGTCATCAGCACAGAGCCCAATGCAGGGCTTGAACCCATGAAACAGCGAGACCATGACCTGAGCCGAAACCAAGAGTCAGACGCTTAACCGACTGAGCCACCCAGGTGCCCCTAGAATTCCAGCCTTTTGAAACATGGGCTAGCTCTGGATCTGATGGCAAGAACCAAGCTTTGCTTTGAACCACAGCTGCCCGTTTTCTAACCTGGGACTTCACCATCCTCACAAGATCTCTTCCTTGAAAGAGAAATAAGCATATATGTCCACCAAAGACATGTACAAGAATGTTCACAGCAGCTTTATTTAGAATGGCCCCAAATTGGAACTAACCTAAATGTTCATTAACAATAGGAATGGATAGATACCGTGTAGTATATTTATACAATGGGATACTACACAACAATGGAAACGATTTATAAATGTTACAGTACTTATTCATAGTGCATGCAACAGTATGAATAAATCTCACGAACATAATGTTGAATGAAAGAAATCAGACATGGGGTGCCTGGCTGTCTCAGGCATGTGACTCTTGATCTCAGGGTTGTGAGTTCAAGTCCATGCTAGGTGTGGAGCCTACTTTAAAAAAATAAAATAAAAATAAGTTAATTTAAAAAGGAAAAAAGTCAGGGGCGCCTGGGTGGCTCAGTCGGTTGAGCATCCGACTTCAGTTCAGGTCATGATCTCGCGGTCCGTGAGTTCGAGCCCCGCGTCGGGCTCTGTGCTGACGGCTCAGAGCCTGGAGCCTGTTTCGGATTCTGTGTCTCCCTCTCTCTCTGACCCTCCCCCGTTCATGCTCTGTCTCTCTCTGTCTCAAAAATAAATAAATGTTAAAAAAAAATAATAAATAAAAAATAAATAAAAAGGAAAAAAGTCAGACATAAAAGTATATACCGAATGATTCCATTTGTATGAAGTTCAAGAATGGACTAAACTAATCTACGGTAATAGAAGTCAGAATAGAGATTCTTCCAAGGAAAGGAGTCTAGAGCGAGAAGGGACACAAGGGAAGCTTCTTGGTGCTGGATATATTCTATACCTTGGTTTGAGTGGTGGTTACATAGATGTATACATAAAATGCGTCATCAGCATACGGCCCAACACAGGGCTTGATCTCACCACTGTGAGATCACGACCTGAGTCACTATCAAGAGTCAGATGCTTAATTGACTGAGCCACCCAGGCACCATATATGTTATATGTTACTTTATATATGTTACACCTCAGTAAAAAGTAAACAATATATACCTATCTTTTCCCACTCACTGTTAGTAACCCTGTACCTTCACCCATTGCACACAGAAGCCCAAAGAAAGCCAGACACCCTTCTAGGGCCCAACCCAGCAGACATGAAAACATATACTCCCATATACGGGGCATCAGTTCCAGTAAGGCTTAGCCTAACTCTCAGAGCTGTCCCAGACAGGAATGAGAGGGAACAAAGACTTACCTGGTAAGCCAGCTGACGCTTCTCATCCTGAAAACTGCTAACAAACTCATAGAGCTTCTCCCACTCATGGAAGGAGTTGTTGCTGAAACCAGGATCCCCCACCAGCAGCCTCCAGATCCGGTAAGGCAGAAGGAAGACAGACTCTGTGATGCGGCCAAGGAGGGGGAAGAAGCTGAACCAACTCAAAAAGGAGCCAAGGGTCTCTGCCACATAGCTAAGGGTGGCTGCTGTGTTGCAGAAGGTGCTATAGGCTAGTGGGCCTGTGAAAGCAAGGTAAGCCAAGCCCAGACGGTAGAGCCGGACACTGAGTGTTTCTGACCCAACTGAAGTCTTATAGCGGCGATGCTTCTGGGCTGTGATGCTGGCAGCCAAGCTGATGGGAAGGATGGCTACGGGGCGGCCGTAGAAGATAGGGGAAATAAGAAATGCTGCCCCTAGCGTATTCTTAAAGTCTGAGGTCTGGTTGCCAACAGCAGCCACAAGCAAGACCCCTAAGCCAACTGCCAGTGGGAGGCCCACAATATAGAAGTTGGCCATGAAAGAAAGGCTAATGAGAGCCACCAGGCCAAAATAGATGCCCACTATCACCTGGGCAACAAAGCGAATGAAACTGAGAGGGGGTGTCCTCCCTACTGAGCTCTGCCTCTGCCTCTGGGGTCTGTTGGCCTGAGCTACAAAGCTCGGGAGCTTCCAGAATTCCCAGAGCCAGCCCAGCCCGCCACCCCCCAGGGTAAGCATCCAGAGCAGTGCATGAGTGTCCCTTCCCAGGTACAGGTGGTGGAGCCCAGCAGGGCCTCCTACAGCCCAAAGGGCATAGGTCACCAAGAGCCCTTTGGCCATCCTTTAGGTAAAGGGTGTCAGATCAAGTCCAGTGGCACCTGACATACTGCCCAGAGTGCAGAAATCTGGGGTCATCTGTGAGAAACATGGCTGTCATGGTCCCAGACCCTAGGAGATGAAAAAAGCAGTCATAAGACTATATCCAGGCCCCTAGGAGTAACCATTTCTCCTTCCAATAATAAGCGCAGATCTTCCTGAGTGTCCCTGAAATGCGGGTTCTCCCATACCCCTTGGTCTGGCTCCTCATTTCTGTTTGTTTGTTTTTTAAGTTTATTTTCGAGAGAGAAAGAGAGAGACGGAGAGCACACAAGCAGGGGAGGGACAGAGAGGGAGGGAGACACAGAATCCAAAGCAGGCTCCAGGCTCTGAGCTGTCAGCACAAAGCCGGATGCGGGGCTCCAACCCACAAATCACCAGACCATGACCTGAGCCGAAATCGGTGGCTTAACCCACTGAACCACCCAGGCGCCCTTCATTTCTGTTTTTTATAAGCACAGCCAACTCCAAATTTAAGGGAGAAAAATGTTTTAAATGCTTTCAGTTGGTTTAGAACTCAGCACATGGACAGAAAAGCAGAAGCTTAAATTTCGGACCACTCGTTCCTGGAATGATTCATGGGAGAATGGAGTGAACAGGAGTGAACAGATGCCCTTCTAAAGTTCCCACACATTTTGAAAGTCCCCTGGCATCCCTAGCCCTCCTCAGACTCGCACTATGGCCGCCCTCAGACACATGGCCAAGGTTCCTCTCCAGCCTTCCCATCTCTCCAGGCCACGAAATCTTCCCACAAGTCAAATTTGAAAGAGGTCCTGAAGTCCCTCCACTTAAACAGTTCTGTTAAACTAACGTTTTGACCTAAACCCTGGCAGTCCATAGTTCAACCACCTCCTTCCAGGGCAGACTTGGAGTCTCTCCAAAGAGGCCGGATGAACCCCCAGAATACCAAGCCAGATGCCAACGTGTGCCTGCCAGCATCTCCCCCCTAGTAGGCCTCAAGACCACCAGCCAGTTACTCGCTAGTCCCAGGGTGGACTGCCGTACCTGGGTACCCCGGCTCCCAGACCCCGTCAGACCAGTCATTTCCTTTGGCTACAGAGTCAAAATGGCCCCTGTCACTCCGCTCTCACTTCCATCCAAATGGACTTTGTCTTTCTGTGTTTGCTGTGTCACGGAAGTGGGGCCGTCCGGGTCAGGCCCCTCCCTAAGCACCCCCCCCCAACACACACACACCCGGTCCCCTTGGGATCACCTTTCAGCCTCGGCTCCTCTCGCCCGCCCTGTCGGGTAAACCCGGTGTGAGGCTCTCAGGGCGAATCCAGCCTACCCAGGCTGGCGCAGCGCCCCACTCCAGACCGAGCGCGCTTGCACCGCTGCACCACCGTCGCCAGGTGGCGCTGCCGCTCACGGAAGGGCGGGGCCGGGCGGGTCTCCAGACTCACCTTGTCCAGTTGCCGGGGCAAAGCAGCCCCGAGTGGTTCGCTATAAACGCAAAAATAGGCCTTTGATCGCCCCTTTCCATCCCTACAAATGAGGGGGTGACTTGTCCCTCTCAGGGTGCACGCTCTTCCTAACTCCGTTGTTTTTCAAGACGGCCTTGGATGGCTCCACTTCCAATTCCTCTAAGGCCGACTCACCCACGAACTGACTGCAGAGGACCCCCAGCCCGAGTTTGCCTCATTTGCCCCGCCCCCAGGCCTGCTAGTCAGGGGAATTACGTCTAGACCTGAGCCTGAACCTGAGGGGCCTCCAGACCTAGTGGGAGCCCGAGCCTGCTGTATCCTGAAGGCTATGGGCGAGAGGCAGAAACACTAGCAAAAAGGGATATGCGTCCCACCCAGAGAGCAGAGCGAGAGCGAAGCCGCAGCACCAGAGTCGTCTGCCTTCCTCCCACCTCGACGCTGGGAAAGAGCTGGGATGCAAGATGCCTTCGCTTCAATGCCCTGGGCTCCAATCCTGGCTCTGCTACGTGACCTTGGCCAAGTCACGTAGTTTCTTGGGCCTGTTTCCTCTGTAGAGGAAAGGCTTGGCTCTCCAAAGTCCCCGGTCTTGACCTGGGGGTGGGGTGGGCCTGGTGGCCCTCACACTGCCAGCCCCTCAGCCTTTATCCCGGCCCGGGGAGGGAACATGGCTCTCCTAAGGCGCCTTAAGGCTCACCGAGGGGCCAGGGCTGGGAGGGGCCCCAAAGCGACGCGGGAGCTGCCAGCTGGGGGGCGGGGGCGGACAGGGCGCTGAATAATGAATGAGACTTAATTGGGCCCGCACTGAGAGGCGGCGCGCTAAGCTCGGCAAACAGCTCGGGCGGCGGCGGCCGCCGCTGGACAAACAAACTCGCTCCCGGCGCTGGAAGCGGGGTGGGGGAAGCAGCGTCGGAACGCAGAGGGAAGGGGCTGGCCGCCTGGCCGCCTGGCCGCGCGCAGCCTGCTCTGAGGCCGGAGGAACCCAGGGCTGCTGGGCTGAGCTGACCTCCCAGAGAGTGGCGGTCGGGGAGGGTGCTCAGGGTTCCAGCTCAGGAAGCGAGGGCTGGGCGGGGAGAGAGCGGATGGTGCGGTGGGAGCCAAGGGCCCAAGGGCGACAGGAGTGCGCGGAAAAGATGGAGAAACGAGTGGGGGGCGGAGAAGAGAGGGAGAAGTGAGCGGAGAAAAAGCACATCGAGGGAGGGGCGGTCGGGGGTGGGGGCGGGAGAGGAGCCGTTACCGAGAGGAAAGGGAAGAGCGATGGAGGAACAAGCGAAGGGAGGCGCGAGGGGCCGGGAGAAGAATTGGAGAAGAGTCAAGGAGAGGATGGGAGGTGACCGGAATGAGAACGAGAGGGCGGCGGGGCGGGCAGGAGGCGCCCCTGCCTCCGCCTCGCCCCGCCGCGCTCCCGCCCTAGCGCTCTCTCCAGCCGCCCGCACTCACTTTGTCACAATTACGGGGCCGTCACTCGGCCCGGATTGTTTTCCCCAAATTGTTGTTCTATAAACTGGCGGGGGGGTGGGGAGTGGGGGGATCTGACAAGCTGAAGCGGGAGGGGAGGGTCTCAACTGCGGTGGGGGACGTGGCGGAGTATTTACCCACGAAAGGACCGGGGCGGGCGGGTGAATCCGGGGACCCACGCGGGAAGTCTGGTTGGCGTCCCAGCCTCGTTGCTGATCCCGCTTTTAACCTTCCTGGCCCTTCTCAGCCTCGGCTGCCTCAGTTTCTCCAAAAGAGAACTGTGAGGATTGGAGGGTAGGGGCCGCGGAGGCCGTTGCAGGTGGGGCCCAAACTTCCCTGCTTATCCATTCTGTTTTGTTCTTTATACCCTGGTCATAGCGGGAGGGGGTCTATCTCAGCTCAGCCGTCCCCAGAGCTCCTCTCACCCCCGCTGGGTGGCCAGACTCCCACCCCCCCTAAGTCTAGGCCACCCCTTGCCCCGCGCGCGCCCTCCAGCCCCAGGCTCCGCGCCGCCGGGTGCCCCACACCACCTTGTCCCTCAATAGCGCAAACATCTGTTGCGCGCCCACTGTGAGCCAGAGCCGCCCCAGCCTTCCTCCCCCCACTCCTCTCCCCCGCCACCCGCCCCTGCCGGCCCGCCCGGCATGTCGGCTTCGTGACAGCCGCCGCCGAAGCCCAGGCCCCGCGGGAGCGGCCTGAGAGGAGCCGCCGCATGGCTGGCTCCGACACCGGCCTCCCCGGCGGCTCCAGGGGCAACGGAGGGTGGCGGCCGCTGAAGCGAGACGGAGCCGGCCCGCAGAGTTGGCAGAGCTGGGCCGGGAGGGGGGAGAGCCCCTGGGCGGGCTTGTCTCCCGGTCTCTGAGGCCAGTGGGTCTCCTCATTCCATTGCCCTAGGGTCGGCCCGGGCCGGGACCCCGCCTGGCTCCGCTTGCCGGGGACGCGGTTGGCGCCCGTGCCCCCTCCCCCAGTCGGGGTGATTTACACGCGGACTCCGCGCAGCGGCCGCTTCCCAATCAGGAATATCGACCCCGGGCGGGGCCCCCGGGCCGCATCGATCCCTCTAAGGCTCGGGATTTAAAAATGTCAAATTTGCCTTTTCCAGGCGGGCGGAGGGGGCGGGGGAGGGGCTGGAGGAGGGCGGCGGGGCGGCGAGGCGGGGGGGGGGGGGGCGGGGGGACCGCGGGGCATCGACCAGGTGCTTGTGCCCTGAATGAGAAGCGACCTGGTCGTGGCCAGGCCCTGACACTGTGTGGCCATCCTTGGGTTTCAGTCGCCTCTAGATGGGGGCAGGAAGGAATCCCTGCTCTCTTTCCCATTCCCATGGACCTCAACTTGCACTGGCGTATTCCCAAAGAGAGAACCCCTAGAGGAACAAAGACATAACCCAAAATGTAGGAAGACAAATTTGGAGGAGATCCCTAAACATGGACGCAAGGAGAGGTACAGAGACAAAGATATAAAGGCTCCAAGAGACACCCTGGCTATGAGGAAGAGCAAGGCGAAGGGAAGGTGGCTGAGAGCCAGCGAACAAAGCAGGCAACCAGAGATCCAGAGTCACCCCCAACTCTGCCCTATAGACCTAGGAGATTCAGGGCTGGGAAGAAAGTTCGGCTTGACCTTTTAGTGTGTTTGAGAGTGGGGGAGGACAAAGCCAGGTGAAGAAAGAGAGTTATTGGGGTAAGGAATCAGACTATAATTAGCATTACTCTCCCAAGGTATCAACTAGTAACTGGACCTAAGGTCCAAAAGGTAAGGGTCCCAAGGGCCACTAGCCCAGGCCCCAAAGAGATGGGCTCTCTTGGAGGTCTGATGATCTGACCTGTGCCTGAGACCCACCTTCTCCTCTCTGACCGCCTGGGAACCCAGATGGGCTGGAGAGCACACCCTGTATGTGATGAAGATTGTGTATATGTAGGAGTGTGGACTATAGAAAACTCTAGTAGTGACCACTTCCTTCCCCAGGACTCAGCAAATGGGTCTCCAAGCTTTGCAAAAAGCATCCACTACTTTCAGAAAGCTTGGGGAACAGGTGACATTTTGGGTGGAAATGGTGGAAAGGAGCAGTTGTCCAGACCAGCATCCTCACAGTTAACATCTATCCCCCCCACCCCCAGCAGCATACCTCAGCTGTCACTGTGCACACTGCCATTTCCTACAGAACCGGAGAGAGAGAGAGCTGACAGCAAGTAGTGGGGGGGGGGGGGAGCACAGACATGAAGGAAGAGGCTGCAGCTGATCCTCAGACAACACACACCACCACTGACAAAATCAGGTCGACACATTCCTAACGCTGACCCACGCTGTCACTGACTTACACGTGTGATCCACACTCATCCATCCCTGTCACACACGCCATCTCTGTGTGCACAGACATGCACAATGCCTCCCAGGTCAAGCTGAAGCGCCCAGTCTTAAGGCCTGTCCACACACTCTATTGATATTAGACCTTAAATCGCCTAACCCAAAGAGAGGGCTTAGGTCCCGGCCCCCCGGCCGCCAAATTCTAAAACCAGAGCCAGCTCCAACAGCTGTGAGCCAGAGCTCAAGAAGTCAAGTACCAAGATAGAGGCAAAGAACCGGGAGCTGACCCAGCGGTGGGGCTATTAAACGCCTCCCTTACTCTCCCTCCTGCCACTGGCCTCTTTCCCCGCACGTCCACTAGCTGCTCGCCGGCCCGCCGTCCGCCTGTCAGTCGAGTAATGAATGCGCGCTCCGGGCCCCGGGCCCCCCCGGAGTCGTTCATCACTGCCAGCCACCGCCCACCTCTCTGCCGCCCGCCGTGAGGGCTAAGCGGCCCAGGCGACGAGAGCCCCTCTCCCCCCACCTCGACCACTAATTGTCAGATTGAGATGTTGATTTGTCAGCTGGGAGCTAGAGCCAAAGAATCCGCAGTAAAACCCGGACTCCTTGAACTTCCTCTTGGCTCCGTGCGGGTTCTCCCAGCCTTGGAGCTTTTCTGGATTTCATGTGGATGGGTTGGATTTTGCGTGAGAGATCGGGGAATAGAAGCACAGTATCACTCTATTCCAATAGGAGGCGCACCAGGTTACAGACCCTCAGTTTCCCTAGGAAAGCTCCTCTTGGGCGCAGTTCCACCTGTATAGACCAGAGGCCGTTAGGACTTCGTCCCCCAGTCTCCCAGCAGGGGGCGCCTGGGCCACCACCCTCTTCTGCAGCTAGATCCCCGCTTCCGCACTGGAAGCCCCCAAGGCAGCGGTCCTCCAGTCCGCCTTCAGGTCACGCCGGGGGCCATATCCTGCCCTCTCTCTCTCTCTCTCTCTCTCTCTCTCCTGCAGGTGCCTCCGGCCTCCCGCAGTCCTCCGTTTTCCCGCAGGAGGCGTCCCTGTTGCTGGTCCGCTCTCTCCTAGCCCTAGGCGCCTAGGCTGCAGTCCCACCCCCGCCCTCTCCCCAGCCCGGGCCCCGGAGCTCCCCGGGCGGCCGGCTGAGTGACGGGCGGCCGGTGATTATGCGGAGGGGGGAGCGGGGTGCGCCGCGGGCGGCAGCGCTGACCCTTCACATTTCCGATCCGCCGGGACCCTCATCCATCCGAAGCTGCTCTTTGTCTGGCCGCCTAATTGCCGGCGGACAGGATGGATGGCGGGACCGACAGCCGCGGAATCCCTAATAAAGGCCGCGGCCGCCGGGGAGGGAGCGCGGAAAGGAGGGGGAGCAAGAAGGAAAGGATGGAAGGAGGTGGGAGGAAGCACCGGGCCGCGGCTGCCGGCTCAGAGGCGCTGCGCGCGGCGCACACGGGAGCCGGGCCCGCCTAGGGCGCAGGACCAGGCGTCCCGGGTCGACCCGGTTCTGGGCGCGCTGGATATGGGGCTCGTTACGTCTCCTGCTTGTTGGAGAAGAGGAAAGAGCTAGGTGCCACCAACAGAAAGAGCATCCTAGGGCCGACCCGCTTAGCCTTGCCCTCGAGGCTTCGAGCTTGGCGCTGCCTCCTGGGCTCCCGGCTCTCGCCAGCTGGCGCCCCTCCTTCGGCCCCCCGCAAACCCCTCCTCTGCTCACCTGTCGGTTTCCCAGCGCGGATCCAATATCCCGGCGGAGAAATGAGGGGTCTGACAGCTGTCTGTGCGGCCGCTCGCCACATTTCATTAACTGGAAGCTGGAGCCGGCGGAGGGTGGGGGCCAGGGAGAGCAAAAGGAGGTGGAGAGGGAGGCTAGGGCGAGGAGACGCACCTGGCCAGGGGTCAAGGGCTGAGGAAGTAAGTCAGCAGCGCGATCTGGCCTGACAAACACCTTGCAAACAATCACTACCCCTCCCTGTGGGAGTCAGCGCGGCCCTTTGAGCCCAAGGCTGTACAGAGCTGCGGTGCCGGTGCCGGAGGGGAATGGAAGCCCTAGGCCGGATGGCACACTGATCCTCTCTCCTTGTGGCCGAGGCCTGTGGAGCAATGGGGCAAAGGGTGCGCAGCATCTTGGGCCATGACTGTTTCCCCACCCATGGTGGGAGGAGAGCGGTCCTCAGCCCTCCTGGCCAGCTTTCCTCTCATTCACCTCTTGATAACATTTTCCTCCGATTTGTTTGGTTTCTTTCTCCATCCCTTTTCTCTGCCCAGTCCTCTTCCTTCTGAACAACTCCTCTCCGCTGCTAACTTCTGCCAACCGTTAGCTAACAATTGAGCACCTGTTGGGTGTCAGGCTCCACAGCGCTGGGGTGAGGGATCAGGGACACTGAGCCAACTGCCGGCCCCACACACATAGGTCTCCCCTGAGACTCATTCAAATCTCGCCCCCCACTCCTGTCCTGCTTCTTTCACCCTTCCACTGCCTCCGGTGCCATTTCTCTTCTCCGGGGCACAGAGATCAAAACTCGAGTCCTAGGCCTGCCACTTACAGGGTGATACAGGACAAGCCATGGTCTCCTGTCTGGGACCAGTTTCCTCATCTGTAAAATGGAGACAAATATATCCACCACTCAGGGGTGCTTCGAGGACGTAGTAAGAACTTGCATATAAAAGCCCTACAATACAGTATTATTTCCCTTTCCGTGTTATCCCCTGTCCCCTCAGGTGTGCAAAGTTCTTTTCTCTTCATACCAGGCGTCTGGTACCAGGCAACCCAGGCTGCTTCCAGCTCTGCATAATCTTAGATGTGGGAACAGGAAGCCAGAATGTTTGTGAGGGGATGGGGGCCACACTATGAATTACCCTGAAAAGTGAGGAAGGAGAGAGTGCAAGGAAACAAAAGTGCTTTCTTAGATCTTAATGTGACGTCAGCCAGCTGGTTCCTCTCCTCTTACAAACGAGGAAACTGAGGCCTGTGGACGTTACACTGCAAGTGACAGGGACAGGTCACACTGCTAGGATCTTTCCTCCCATGAGCCCCCTATTGCTCATCTCCTCACTCTTCTTCTTCCCCTGAGCGGGCCTGGGTCAGTGACAAGGAGTGTGGGAGAAGGAACAAAAAGAGAGAACCTTCAAGGAGCCAGGACCTTTCCACTAGACTTCATAAAATTTTAACACGAAAACTTCCTCAGAGTAGAAGGCACATATCACATGCAAATCATATGCTAATCACATGCTAATCCAAAGTCTGGTCCTCAGAACTCTGACACACACCTGGCTGTAAGCTCTGGGGGAAATTCTTGGGAGACCCCTGGGTTCCAGGGCAAGAGAGACAAGAGATGTGTTCCATTTAGGCTCAGGTTATGGAGTTAGGATTCATTTTAGGATTGAAGAGGAGTCAAGTGTATAATTTGGAATTAGGATCAGGGTTAGTGCAGAGTCAAGGATGGAGATTAAGGTAAGATTCAGATTGGGCTGTGCTTTTATTTTATTTATTTTGAAGTAAGCTCTATGCCCAATGTGGGGCTTGAACTCATGGCCCCAAGATCAAGAGTCACATGCTCCACCGACTGAGCCAGGCAGGCGCTCCTGGGCTGTGCTTTTACATAGAGGAGTCTAGAGGACTCTTTAAAGGCCTCCTCTCTCCTCCCATTCTCCCATCAGACTCATCCTCACCTCCACAGCCCTTGCTATGTCCTGTAGCAGACCCTTCTCTGCCTACTTCCCACTCCCAACCACACCACCTTCTTGGGGCCTCCCAGTTTGGCTGCCTGAGGAGCTCTGGATAAATTGTCCCAGATCCCAGCCTGGGCCTTGGCATTTCCTCTTGAGCCCAGACACTTGGCTCCTGGCCCCCGGAGCACCGGCCGGCCTTGACCCTACCCAGGTCCCTCCTCGGCCGAATGTGACAGCTGCAGGGGAAGCAATAAGGACCTGGTGAGCTGGCAGCTTCATTCCAGAGCGTGGGGAAAGAGCAACAGAACATGAATAAATTCATGGAGCTGGCCCCTCGGCTCCCTGTGAGCCAAGCCTGCTCCCCCCACCACACAGACCCGCTGCCGCCTGCAGCCCTGCTGGTCACCGCAGCTCACAGCCTGGGCTGGGGACGGGAGGAGAAGGGACGCTCCAGAGAGAAGAGGGCTGGGACCTGGAAGGGGCTGAGGTGAGGGGCTCAAAAAGAGGGCCTTGGTGAGTAGGAGAGTGGGGTGGGGAGTGGGGCTGAGCAGTGAGGGCTTCTGGTCAGTGGAGGGAGGGCAGGAGAGGAGGGAGGAGGAAGGAGAGGGTGGCAGGACCTGGGGACGAAGGGGCCTGAAGATCGGGCAGGGTAGGCCAGCGTGAGCCCTGGCCTGCTCTCTCCTCTCTGATCCATCCATCATCCAGCCTGGGGGAGCAGTTCCAGAATTAGACATGCACGGGGCCGACATGGCCCTCAGCCCCCCGAGGAAGACAAATGGCGACAAAGACCTTGAATAAAATTTGTATTTATGGTTGGAGGAGGAGGCCCCTCCCCCACTGACTGCCAATCCTTTCTCTCCCAACCCTTTCAAGCATGTAGGGGCCTCTCTCGACACTGGCCCAGCCTCAGCAACCTCTTTCTTCCTGCACCATTATGGGATGGGAGGTGCAGGGAAGGGGTACGGAAAATGAGATGAGGGAATCATCTTTTGCCCAATAATCATGCCCTGGTGTGCCCTGTGCCTTCCATTTTCACAACTTATTCCTATATATCACAGTCCTGGCCTATCCTAGTCAATAAGAGGTCCTTTGCAGCTGCACACCTCCAGGGTCTCCAAACATCCTCACTTTTGCCCCTTTTCCAAACTTCTGGCCCTGGAGTCCCTTGTGAGCAAGAAATTTCCCCCAGAGGTGCCAAACCCTAAAGAAGGATGAAGCCACTGGCTTTTTTCATGGACCCTGACCCCTCACAGAGAGGGATCTATCAAAGCTTGGGTCCCCTCTTGGTCACTCGGAATGACAGAAACAGTCACCTTTCACAGGAGGGCGCCCAGCATTTAATCTGCATTTTAGTTGTGTTAATTTGCATCACCAACTTCAAATCCCTTCCTCAAACATTTGCTACGTGGGGACCAGCTTCTTTGGGTTTCCATCAAAACACAGACTTTTAGGAAGGGAAAAGAGGCAGAGATGCTGGGGCTGGACAAGGTCTGGGACCAGGGCAGGGGTGGTGCTGGGCTGGGCTGGCAGGGCAGGACAAGTGAGCCGATAGCTGCTTTCTGACTCTTTCTCCCCAGCAGGTTCTCTACTCTTCAGTCCTAAGGAGAGATGGCATTCGTGGGGTCCCACATGTAGAGACTAAGAGGAAGCCAAATACAGAAACCTCCCTTCAACCAGCCCTCATACACACACACACACACACAAAGACAACACACAATCCACAATCCCACTCACCCAGGAACACACCAGACCAGGGTCCCATGGCCCGACCGCACTTGCCAGCATACTGTCACAATGCACAGACCCAGAGCATACCACTCTGTTGGAAAAACCGCCCCGCCCCCGCATCTTCCCCACAGTTGATATGTCACATTGGAGTCCGAACACGGACCTGGGTGTCTCTCCGCAGCGCGCCATTTACATTTCTCTCTCGATCTGTCAACCTGTCTCAGCCCTTGTCTCTCTCTCTCTATCTCTGTCTCTCCCCTCTCCCCCTCCTGGGCCTGTCAGTTAGTCTCTTTTCGAAGCTTTGTCTCTGTCTCTGCGTCTCTAGCTGGCTTTCTGTCTCTTTGATGTCTCTGTCGCTCCTTCTCTGCTTTCCTGTCGGTTTCCTGCTCGCTCCCCCAGACTGATCTGTTTTCTCTCTCTCTCCCTCACCCTCTGCTCTGCTCTGCCCTCCCCCCACCCCCACCCACCAACACTGGGGGTCGAGGGTGGAGGTGGCTGGAAATTTGCCTTTTCCAGTTCAGGCCAACGTGTACTCATTGAACCCTTTACCAAATGTTATTGGGTCACGGGCACTGAGGGGCGTGGGGTGGCGAATTTCTTTTATTCACCCTTCTTGTATGTTTGTGGGCTTTTCTTTTCTTTTGGTGGAAGGCGCTTTTTAGCTCTGGAATCCACCTCTGTCTTTTTTTCTGCGTGTATCTAGACCCCTTTTTTATCCCATATCTATTTCTGGCTTCCTCTGGAATCCAGGAATACCGAACTCTGGGTGCGGTGAAAGTAAGGATAGGGTGGGGGCAGCGAACCCCTGCAGAATCCGCTCAGAACCAGGCAGGCACCGAGAAGCTGGGGGGACGCGGGTGGGGGCCTTTGCCTGCCCCGCCCCCGCGCTTCCCACTCTGGGCGCCAGGGGTCGCTCCGCCCCGGGCCGCTTATAGAGGCTCCCGCCGCGCAGCGGCTCACACCACCCGCACTGCCGCCCCGGGAGGGAGGGGAGGAAGGTTAGGGACGCAGAGAGGGAGAGCTCTAGCTGGGGAGAAACGCGGGGCCAGGTTCTAGCAGGGTCTGGGGCCGTGGCTGGGGTAGAGAGGCGCGTCAGTGCTCTCCAAGAACCAGAGCGCAAACCTCCACGGAGGTCGCGTCCGGTGGGCGCCACCCGCAGCGCAGAGCCCGGGACGTCCAGAGAGCGGAGAGTGGTCCCCTGCTCCGGCCAGGAGCGATCCGTCTGGGTAGCCGGGGACCTAGGCGCCGCCATCCTTGAGAAGGCAGCTGTCCGGAAAGCAGGCATCCTAGATCTGTAAGAAACCAGCCGTCCGAGAAGCCGCTGATTTCAGGCGCCCGGGGACGTTAGGCTGCACAGGAGGGTAATAGAGGACCGCGGGTTTTGAACCGTCGGGAGGCCCCTGGCCCAACTTACGGGGCGGGTGGGGGGGGAACCTCCGCCTTGACGGAAGGTTTGGGGAACGGCACCGCTGAGGCGGGAGCCCGCAGGGGCGGGGGGGCCGGGCGCAGCCGTCGGGGAGGTCCCGACCCAAGCCCGAGCCCGGCCACCGCCTCCGGGGCCCGCGGAGAGCCCCGGGCCTCCGCCGCCATTGCGCCAAAGAGTGAGGAGGATCTGCTGGCCCTGGCCGCGTCGCGGCTGAGCCGCCGCAAGCGGGTGGCGGGCGCGGCCGTCGGGGTGGCCATGGTGCTGCTGCTGCTGGTGGCCATTCCGCTGCTGGTGCACAGCTCCCGCGGGCCGGCGCACTATGAGATGCTGGGTCGCTGCCGCATGGTGTGCGACCCACACGGGCCTCGAGGCCCTGGACCCGACGGCGCGCCCTCCTCCGTGCCCCCCTTCCCTCCCGGCGCCAAGGGAGAGGTGGGCAGGCGCGGGAAGGCAGGTCTGCGAGGGCCACCGGGACCCCCAGGTCCCAGAGGGCCTCCAGGAGAGCCGGGCAGGCCAGGTCCACCAGGTCCTCCCGGCCCAGGCCCTGGCGGGGTGGCGCCCCCTGCCGGCTACGTGCCTCGCATTGCCTTCTACGCGGGTCTGCGGCGGCCACACGAAGGTTATGAGGTGCTGCGCTTCGACGACGTGGTGACCAACGTGGGAAACGCTTACGAGGCGGCCAGCGGCAAGTTCACCTGCCCCATGCCAGGTGTCTACTTCTTCGCTTACCATGTGCTCATGCGCGGCGGTGACGGCACCAGCATGTGGGCCGACCTGATGAAGAATGGACAGGTGAGATGCCCCCACCCCAGGCCCAGAGGCGACAGGGTAGCTTTCTAGATCTCCCTGCACTCATTACATTGGAGGGCTGCATTCGAACCCCTCTCCCAACAACGTCATTGAGTCTAGAAACGCAGGGCTGCCAAGAACTTATGAATCCTTTCATCTAGCCAAAGAGGAATTAGCAGCCAAAGAAAGGAAATGACCTGCCCAGGGTCTCAACGAGCATTAGGAATGGTGTCAGAATCAGAACTCGGGACACAAAGCTTAATGTCTCTACAGCTGCTATTTCACACTCTAACTATATAGGCAACCCTACACCAAACTTGTTTAGTGTCTTTCCCTGCCAGTTATCCTGTCTTTGGTCACCCTCTCTCCTGAGACAGGTCTTCTGGCTTTTGGGTTTCTCAGCCTCACCATGGTCGAGTTACCTGGAGTCTGGCTCCTTCAAATTAGAATGGAATCCGGATCTCTGGCCATGGGCTGTCAGCAGCTGTTCTCATGTGGGGGCATTTAGCTTGGATTTTTGAGTAGAACATAAAAAAGAACGCATTTGCCCAGGGCCTGGGACCAATTCTACAGCTGGCCTTACCCTAATACTAATACTGAGTCAGTAGGCAGAGGTGGAAATGATGTGGCAGCTCAGGGGCCAGCCAGGCGGCATGACAGAAGGGATTTGGAGGGGGAAAGAGGCAAAGGGCAGATCAAGCAGAAGCTTTGGCCCCGGGCCTGGTTCTGTAGGCCCCACATCTTCCCTGGCAACCTTTGGCCTCCAGGTTCTGCTACTCCCTGCCCCTGTGGTCAGAGTCGGGGTCACTGCCACCTTGGCTTGGGAGAATAGCTCCAAGGACTCAGCTGGAGGGCCGGGACACACACAGAGGGAATGAGAAGCCGCAGGGGTGGGGGTTGGGGAGGTGCCTGGGCCCCACAAATCGCAGGAGGTAAGACTGGGGCTGAGCGGTGACCTCCGAATGCCCCGCACCATGGGGTGGCGTTGACCGTGGTGCATCAGGCCTGCTGGTCTTGGTGTCTGAACCCAGGTCCTGCTACGGCTTCCGGCTGCCGCACCCTCCAGCTCCAGGACTAGCAGGCACTGCATTGGGGTCTCCTCCCAGTAGGGTCACCCCAGGAACCCAAGAAAAGAGAGTGTGTATGTGTGTCTGTATGGGAGTGCGGGCTGTATGTGTGTAAGGGAGTGAGAGCGTGTGTGCGTGATGTGAGATTCTGTGGGTGCAGGGTGCCAAGGTGTGAAAATAGAGCAGCGTCTATGTGCATGTGGCACTGAGTAGGTGTGTGTGGTCTATGCAGGGTGTCGGTGAGCAGTTGGAGGGGGCAAGTGTCTATCTAGAGTGTGCCGGTTTCTGAGGGAGCGGGGGCCCGCGGCTCCCACTCTGTATTCTGCGGCGCGGGCGCTGCGGCCCTGGGGACGGTAAATAGTGATTAGAATAATGATGAATAATTAATGAGTTAATAACCAGCCCCCGCGGGACGGGAAGAGGGGGGCTGGGGAAGGGGCTGGGCGCCGGAGGCGACCAGCAGCGAGGCCAGAGGGAAGGAGGGGTTACCTGTTGGGGCAGAAGGTGACCCCCCATGTCATGGCGCCGGTGGGGGCCAGAAGGGGAAAGGGCACCCAGAGGCGAGAATGCATCATTGCACCTTCCCATGGCCCGCACCCTTGCTTGCATACATACAGACACACCTGTGCCCTATCACTGAGGGGAGGGAATCCAAGTTTAGGAGGTCAGAGCAGGTTCAGAATGTTAGAAATTATCCTACAGCCTAATTTTATTGTTTAAATAATAGCAAACCCTATATAGCGCTATCTAGGTGCTAAGTACTATTCTAACACACTTCACACGTAGTAACTCACTTAATCCTAATAACCTTATGAGGTAGGCTCTATTATTACCTCCCATCTTATAATTCACGTTGACGACCAGAGCAGGCGTGAAATTTGGCCGAGTCGCACAGCTGGTAAATGGCAGTGCCTGGGAAGCTCAGCGATCTCCTGCCTCCTCCTTGTCCTCCCCATCCCCTGCAGCCTGCTACCCTCGCGCCGCCTTCACAGGCCCAGCTGCGCCTACTCCGCCCGACGCTTCTCTCCACCCTCAACTCCGCACGGGGCGTGAGTGGGTTGTTCTGTTCTCCCCCGCTAGGTCCGGGCCAGCGCCATTGCTCAGGACGCGGACCAGAACTACGACTACGCCAGCAACAGCGTCATCCTGCACCTGGATGTGGGCGACGAAGTCTTCATCAAGCTGGACGGCGGGAAGGTGCACGGCGGTAACACCAACAAGTACAGCACCTTCTCTGGCTTCATCATCTACCCGGATTGAGCAGGGCCCCATCCCCCGCGCCCCCGCTCGCCCTTCGCCTCCGCTCCCCTCCTCACCCACCTTCAGCCGGTCCCACCCAAGGCGCCATCCTATCCTTCGAGAGCCTGGCGGTGGGGCAGACCCTCCCGCTCCCGGAGGCGGCCGTGCTGGGCGGACTCTTGGCGCTCCGGGGACGCTCCGAGGTCTAAGTGGCCGGGGAGAGGAGGAAGCCGGGCTAAGGAGGAGCAGAGCGGCTCGGGAAGGGACCGCCGGCTTCGGAGTGCGCGCCTGTCAAAGCTGATCCGAGAGGGGCGGAGGTCGGGCCCTCTCTTCTGCTAGGAGCTGGGGAACAGCTTCACCACCCGGAGCTGCAAGCAGAAAGGAAGCCCCGGCATTTGGTGGTGGTGGTGTGTGTGCGGGGATGGAGAGCAGAAACAGGAGCCCATCTAGGTGGGAGGACAGGAAACGTTTGGAGGGGTCAGGCTCGTCCTCTGTCACAACTTTCTCTCCTTCCCTCATCCCCATTTTCAGGCTCCAGGCACCGGTCTTGGCAGCCTTCCTGTGAACTGGAGGAAGGAGTGAATTCTTTCCTAGCATTTAAAACTCATTCTGTACAGTCCCCATTTCATCCCCATTCCACCTAGGCCCTGGGGCTACAGCTGCTGTTGCCTCTTCCAATAAAGCAAAGTTGGAGAATGTGTGTGCCTCTTAACTTGGTGCACAGTGTGGGGAAAAATGGCTGACCCTTTCCCTCACTCCTTTCAAGGACTCTCGCCCTACCACTCTCTGCCAGAGGTAAAGGTTTACTTATTCCTGGCAAGGTCTGTCTCTGGTGGAAAAGAGGAGGGCTGCTTCTGCTCGGATATGGGAAGGGAGGAGTATCAGCTTCAGGAGAGCTTGGAGACCTTGTACTGTAGGGAGACACCAGCCAGAATGACACTAACAAGGGAGGATTCCAGAGATATGGATCTGGTCCTTCTGCTTTCGGCCTGATGCAGGTAGACTTATAAGAGGAGCGCTAGGAGTTGGGGAGTTGCTGATGGCTCCTAGGAGTGGCATTGATCTCAAGAAGCAAAAAGAACAGGTCCCCAAAGGCCCACATTTGCCCCCCCGCTCTGGTCCCTACCACCACCACACACACACACACACACACACACACACTCATAGAGCTTGCTGAGGGGTGGGGATGGGCAGGAGCGGTCTGCCTTTAGGATAGCTCTTAGGTGAGGGAGCCTGGGGGAGCCCAGGGCCTGCCTCTAAGCTGGAGGACACTGCCACCGTGTGGGCAATTGGAAAGCAACAGTCGTAGCTGGCCTAGGTCAGCCGGGAGGGAAACAGACATTTGGACACTTTAGAAACTTTATTGAGGCGCCTGGGTGGCTCAGTTGGTTGAGCGTCTGACCCGTGGTTTTGGCTCAGGTCATGATCTCTCAGGTTTGTGGAAGGCCCCCGAGTCAGGCTCTGAGCTGAAAGCCCTGGGTCTGCTTGGGATTTTCTCTCTCTCTCTCTCCGCCCCTTCTCTGCTCTCTCTCAAAATAAGTAAATGAACATTTAAAATAAAAAAAGGGGCACCTGGGTGGCTCAGTCGGTTGAACGTCCGACTTCGGCTCAGGTCATGATCTCACAGCTCGTGAGTTCGAGCCCCGCGTCGGGTTCTGTGCTGACAGCTCAGAGCCTGGAGTCTGCTTCGGATTCTGTGTCCCTCTCTCGCTGTGCCCCTCCCTCACTCATGCTGTCTCTCTTTCTCTCAAGAATAAAACATTAAAAAAATAAAATAAAAAAAGAAACTTTATTGAAGGATAATAAATAAGGGCTAAAAGGAAGGCGCATGGCAGGACAGGATGTGGACGAATCATGATAGAGAGTCCTGTGGGGCAGCAGAACCAACTGGAATAAAACACTGGAGAGAGAGACCTTGTCACAGCCCAGCCATCCTTGAACTGTAGCCAACCCTTCCCCACTGACCACTGTAAAGAAGCAGAGGCTTCCCCGCCCCCCTGCCTTCCCTCTCCCCACACCACCCTACTTTCCACAGGCTTGCTGTGCAGGCACAGCTTGGCTGTGAATGGGAGGCTCACCAGGGCATCCTGCCATTCAAGTAATGTGGCCACAGGGTTGGTGCAGACCCGGGTGGGGCCTGAGGGTGGGGCTCGGCTGGTGTAGAAGGCACATTCATCATCCAGGCGGGCCTCGTGGAAGCAGTGGATGGCAGTCAAACATGCTTTGAGGCGCTGCCTCAGAGCCAGGGTTCGAGGGGCCAGGTTGCTGGGGCCTGAGGGCCGAGGGCCACAGAGACTTGAGGGCAGGCTCTAAACTCCCGTCATATCCAGCGCTTCCCCACTCCCCCACCAAGGGCCAAGAGCAGCACACAGCTCGAGGCGCAACTCTTCCCTTCTTCCCAAAAGAGCACCAGGCTGGGGCAGGGTAGGTGGGGAAATGCAAGCAATGGGACCAGCTGGTGCAAGGTGGGGGCCCGCTCCCAGTAAGAGATGAGGACCTCCTTTGTTCACAAGCCCTTCCAGCCAACTCCTTACCTGCCTGGCCTGTTGGGGGCCTCAGTGACCGGAGTGAGTGAATAGGGGGGCTGGCACAGAGTGGGCGTTGGGAGGAGAAGATCAGGTTGGTGGTGGCTGGCGCCCACGGACTGCAGCAGGGCCGTGGGCTGGACTCTGGACTTCTAGGTTCCAGGAAGCAGGCCTCTGATGCCCCAGGCTCTATCCTAGGGGAGGGCTCTAGGAGTCCAGTCTGCCCGTGGGAGTCTGCCTGAAGGGGTCCAGGCTCTACTGGAGGGCAGGGCTCTGATACCTCAGGCTGTTCCTGGACAGGGGATTCTGGTATCCCAGGCTCCCTGCTATGGCTGGACTCTGGGGGCCCTGGCTCTGTTGCAGGGCAGGGCTGAGCTATCTCCAGCTTTGTTCCTGGGCAGGGCTGTGGTTCCCCACACTCCTCTGGGAGGCAGGGCTTTGGTAGCCCAGGGTTCTGTAACAGTCTGGGAGGGTGTAAGTCCCCTGAATTCTTCTCTGGGGCATTGAGAGTTCTAGACATCTCAGCCAGCAGGGGCTGAAGTTCAACCATATCCAGAGAGGAGCCTCCATTCAGGGGGACACACTTGCCCCCTGTGAGCCCTTCTACCTCCTGTCGCAACAGCTGCTGCAGGATACTGATGCGCTGTGAGTGGGAGAAGAGTACCCAGGGTGATGTCAGTGTGTGGGTTCAAGTCTCCACCCACACTGTCCTGTTCCCATACTTCCCTCTCCTGCATCCCCTTCCCTGCTGTGTCATGGCCAATCAGGCATCAAAGCTATTGCCCACAGACCCACCTGCATCTTCAGCTCCTGGAGCTTGGGGGTTGTGCCAGGGTGGGGTCCATGAGGAGCTGCCACGGCGGGTTTCCCAGGACCCTCATGCAAACTCACGCAGCTCTCCTGGTCAAATAACCGGATTGCAATCTGCTCCTGCCACAGGGGAGGAGAGGGGCTGTGTGAGGAAGCCAGGCTGGGGCAGGAAGACCAGGTTCCACAAAGGGGTCCACAAAGAAGGAATCAGGTTAGTTGAGAGGCCCTAAACAGAGATTAGGAGGGGCAGCAGAGGAGCAGGGAGAGTTGGAGAGGTGGTAGCTTTTCCAGAGAGCCCACGTGCCTGAAACTGCTGGGCTCAGGCCAACAGGACACAGAGCAGGATCTCAGCATGGAAAGCCTTCAGATACTTACCCAGGGCAGGGCAGGGTCTTCAGGGCAAGACTGAGGGGAGAGGCCACTCAAACACTGGGCCTGAGACAGAAGTGAGACATCATAGCTCTCTCTGTACCCATCCATTCCCTTCCTCCCCTGCCCTGGCCTATGCCAGCTACCCGCCCCCACTCTCTCCGCTCTCCCTTACCTGCTGAACTCTGGGGGCCGACAGGATGGGTGTGAACTGGGTTTTGGGGCGAACGGCAAGACGCCGCAAAACTGAATACGAGGTCTGGGGAGAGAGGAGAATGGTTAAGCAGGAACAAAACCTAGACTGAGCAGGGATCCCAGCCAGGTTGTTCTGCCCTCGCCCAGCCCCCAGGAGTTGTGGATACAAACTGGAGCTGAGGTGTGAGGCGAGGGTACACGCTGAGCCTGTCCAAAGGGTGATGGATGGGCGATGGAAGGTGGCACCACACGGCCAGGGGAGGGTATCAGGTGGGAGGCACGGCCATCCTGTGGGGAGGAATGAGGTGGAAGAGGGATCACTCCCCCTTTGCATTCCTATGTCTTCTCATTACAGCAGCCAGTACTATTCTATTAAGACCTAATCAAATCCTGTCTCTCCCTTGTTCATCACCCCTCTCCATGGCTTTCCACTCAATCCAAGCAAAAGCCAAGGCCTCACACTGGTTTATAAATCCTTACCCGATGGGATCTTGCCATCACCCTAACCTCACTTCCTGTCATCCTCCTTACTCTGCTTCTGCCTGGCTGGAGTCCTCTTAAACACACGAGGCACCTTCCCTCTTCAGGGCCTTTGCATCTGTGGTTCTTCTGGCCTGGAACATCCTTCTCCCAGATATGTGCATGGTTCACTCCCCCAGCTCCTTTCGGTCTTCACTAAAATTTCATCTTCTCAATGTGATTGCCCAGACCAATCTATTTGAAATTGCCATACCCTCCTCCCCTACATCCACAACCCTTCAGTGCCTGCTTTTTTTTTTTTTTTTTTTTAACCTTATCACCACCGCCTGACATGTTACATATTTTACATATGGGTCTATTTTTTGTCTCCCCCTTCTAGAATATAAACTTATTGACTACTGTGTATCCAGAACCTAGAGTACTGTGGAGTGAATGAATGTCAGGTCTGTCTCATTCTCAGCACTGATCTGATGGTGTTACAAATATATACCAGACTGTGACCTCTCAGCCCCAAGCTCCTGACACCTGGTAAACAGAGGCTAGTCCCCCTCTGGAGAGGCCTTGGGCCCACGGGGCAAACACAGACTCAGCTAGCATCCCGAGGCCCACCCACAATCCTCAGGGCTGGCTGCTGCCAGAGAATTCCCCCAAACATCTCCCCCGCCTCTCCCCATCCCAGAAGGGACCCATCTCACCCTGGTGTGGGTTATCTCTCTTAATGGTACCCGCTGGGCCAGACCTAGGGGGCCCCCTCCTCCTTCATCAGAGTGAGTAACAACTTCATGTTCTCCTTCAGGGAGAGAGGGAGCTATGAGGAGACAGGAAATTTGCTGTAGTGTCTAGAACAGACACCGATGTCTCGCATAGGGTTTTGCAACCTCCAAAGAGGGTGTGCAGGTTTGGACAGCCCCCACTGTACCATCAGAGGTGGGGACGCATCTAGCACCCCCTTGGAGCCCAGCACTATCTCAGTAATCACTTATTAATCTGAACACCCTGAGTGGGCTAGGGGTGTGATGATGGCTCTTAGGGCTGAGGACAGAACAGTGAGTGGAAGGTAAATCTCATAGGACGTGGCAGAGAGAGGGCTGAAGTGGGGACCACCTCCTTTTACCCAAGGGCAACTGGGCAACCTCTAGCATATCAAGGTCCCTTCCTTTCTGGTTCCTTCTGATGTGGCCTTCCCCTCTCTCCACCACCCCCCACCCTGACCTGCTGAACTTTCTCCCGTCTTGCTCCCGATTGCACACAGCCCGTCTGCCCCTGTTTTCTCCCCATGGCCACACAAACTCACCAGGCTGAACTGAGGTCTCCAGGAGTAATCCTGAGGTCTGGCTCACTGAAGTCCTGATGACAATAAGGACAGCAGCTAGCAGTCACTGAGTACCAAGTATGAGCTGGCACTTTGCTAAGTGCTTTACAAACATCATCTCATTTAATTCTTCGCACAACCACCTCTAATGATACAAACATTATCCATATTTGACCGATTAAAAAAAAACTGAAGCTTGGTGGTTAGGGCAAGCTTACACAATTAGTAAATGCTGAATCAACCCCAAATTCCATTTATTGCCATCATCTATGCTGTAGCCACTAAGCAAAAGAGATATAGCATTTCTCATTTCTGTTCCTTCTTCCCCCACCACCCAAAAAAAAACTCGTGTCATACTAAAGCCTGGCTATGGAGGCTGAACCCTATTCCAAGGGTTCACCCTAAGCAGCCACAAGTTTCCCTCTTCCCTTCTGGGTTGGTGGGAAGTCCTAAAGCTACTGGAAGACGCTAGCTCTGAGGGACCCCTGTATCAGACATTGGATCATTCTTTTCTAAATGATCCTTTCTTCCTCACCGGCTGCTGCCACCTGTCCCTCTTCTTAGCTCCTGGAAACTGGGGTGTGCAGAAGGGTGAAAGGAACGTCCTGAAGGTGGAATCTGACCCATGGGAGAAAGAGAAAAAAACAGAGTCAGAGGTGGACCTCAAAACTTCAAGCCTCCACCAAGCCCCATCAGCCTCCACAACCCTCTGGTTCATCATGAGGTATCTTCTCTCCTAAAGCTCAGCTTTGTCCCAGGAAAGAGCTCCCAGAAGCACTGAGTATCAGCCCCTCAAGGGCACTCACCAGAGCCTCTAGCCTCTGGGGACACAAGGTCCTGCCGCGGGGTCCTGGTCCCTCCAGCCTCGAGAAGCAGGAAGCCCTGGCAGGGTCCAGTCGGTGGGTGGGAGTTCTAGGGGCTAAATATGCAGAGGCCCGGGCACCCTGAGACCACAAAAGAGGCTGTCAGCACAGGCTCAGGAGTCCGTCCTCAGTCCACACCAGCCTGATTTTCTCATATCCTGTCTTATTACCTGGCCTCTACGGATGGTGCCTCCCTGGCTCCCTCGAACCAGTACTCTCTGAGCCAGACTGGGCTGGCGCCCCAGGCGACAGCTCTTCACCCCCTCACCTGACAGGATGGTGGCCAGGGCTGCAGGGTCAGCCACAAACTCTACGGTCCCTGGAGCCTCTGCAAGAGAAGGAAAAGTGAAAAGGAACCAGAAGAAGGAAGGCTAAGGGGCCACGGACCCGAGTGTAGTTACCTAGAGGTACAAGAGGGAGCTGAAGAGACTCATATTATTGAACTCAGTTCAGCAAAATTCATAGAACTTTACTTTATGTAAGATACTATTCTAGGCACTGGAGCTCAGAGACGAATGAGAAAGCCCAGCCTCCATCCTCCAGAAGTTACCATCAAACTACAGAGAGGTAACAGACTCAAGCCAAAGTATGGACATGTTATAAAAGAAGTACTACAAAGTACGAGAACACAGAGCAATTGGTTGTGACTGAGGAAGCTGGAAAAGGCTTTAGAAGAGATGACCTTTTGCTGAAAGAAGGAGAGGGCTTCTAAGAGTAGAGAGTTTTCCAGGAGCAGGTTCCAAGACTCTTACAGTAAGCAGATCAGGGTAGTGGAAAGTTCACAAAGGCCGTTCCCCCACCTCCACACAAGGAGACTGTGTTTTCAATCCTACAACAGGTACCTGTCTGGGGAGGGGGCCTAGGCCCCACATTTTGTCCCCCAGGGCTAGGCCTCAGTTCCTCCAAGGGGTTCCGGAGCTGAGTGCTCTCCAGTGATCTTTCTGATTTCTCCGTTTGATGTGTGACTTTTGGCGTGGGGCCGGCTGAGTCGACGGGGCGTTGAATACTGAGCTTCTGCACCAGTCTCTAAGGGAGAGGGGGACAAAAAGCTGGGGTTCAGCTTCGGAGTGCATTGCTGGTATGTGCTGCCTCCTCGTAGCTACTGTCTTCACCCACCAGGCCCTTCTTACCTTTGGATCTTGGTTCTCCTGGTCCAGGACGCGGGGTTTGACTGTAGGGAGAGGCTGGCGTCTCTGAGAACGTACGGGAATCTTGCTAGGAGTAGGAGATACACCCCTGAGGAGAGGTTCCTTTGTGGCTTGGAGGGTGGTCATGACGGCTACAACTGAGATGGGGAGGAAAGGATCTGGGATCAAAGGTCAGTCAGCCAGTTCGGCGCATCAGTTCTGACATTCCTGAAGCTCCCACCTCCTCCCAAACCCATGAGCCCTGAAGACCGATGCTTCCAAGGCCACTGTTCTGGGTGCCACCTCCAGACATCCCGAGCCTACTCTTTCACCCCAGGACCCGGAGCTGCCTCTCCTCCCTATGAGCCCCGCAGTCCCCATTCCGTCCAAGATCTCCATGCCGCACCTACCTCGGAACCACTCTGGCTCACTCACACTGCCTCCGCTTTTTCCTGACTCTGGCTTCTACGGCGCTCCTTCCCCAGTTTGTAAAATACGCCGAGCGCCTGATTGGCTCTTCTGCGCTCCCGCGGAGGCGCGTGACACTTGGCTGAGCAGTCCAATCCACAGGCTTCGGAGGCGGGGCCAGAAGAAGGACTAGCTGTCGAGCCGCTTTCTGGCCTGGAAAAAAGCTGACCCGACTCAGTCAGCCAATCCGAGAGCGGAGCGCAGGATGGGAGGCGGGATAAGAGAAAGGAGGAGGGCGTTCTGAGGCCGGGGAAGGCGTGGCACTCCAAGTC
This sequence comes from Lynx rufus, assembly GCF_022079265.1. Taxonomy (NCBI): domain Eukaryota; kingdom Metazoa; phylum Chordata; class Mammalia; order Carnivora; family Felidae; genus Lynx; species Lynx rufus. The sequence continues at coordinate 76,206,647 of NW_025814889.1, read as the reverse complement.
GGGGCCGCAACGGGCACTGCGAACTCTCGCGATATCTCGGGACTGCTGTGACAAGTACGGTTCTCGGGGCTTTGCGGGAGGGGCGGTCCGTCCGGAAAGAGGCTAACGGTGTAGGAGGCTGGCCCGACCCCCCAGAGGCCACTCTGACCGAGAGCAGCGTTAACGTTTGGGGACGCAGTTCCAGACACGTATAGGAAACATCTGCGCGTTGTATCTGGGATGGGAAAGCGCTTCCAAACCGACAGAGAAGGCTGGATGGAATAGAACGGAGCCTAACAACAATAAAAATTAAAATAAACCATCTTTTCCTCGCAGGAGCCTCACGACCCGGCGAGGTGTGGTCTCCATTTCACAGATAAGAGATAAGACTCAAACAGTGTCACTGGAACCCATTCAACACAACAGGCCTGGAGGACTGGGAGAGGGGTGTCACCGGCCTGTTAACAGCAGGCAGGGGTGTGAAACAGAGAACCAAGAATACGCTGGTGAGAATGGAGTGGTGACCTCTAATGGAAGACGGGGAAATGGGCGATGGTTTCAAGTGTGCAGGACTCTTCTCCCTGACTACAGTGGTTTCTGTTACTCAAGCCAGGAACCAGGAGTTATTTTTGGACTCCTTTCCTTACTCTTACAATCTCTTGCTCACTCTTACTATTTTTCATATCTTTGCAATTCATTTTTCTTCTTCATCGCCACCACCCTAATCCACCCTAATCTCACCTAAAGGATTGCAAGAGTCTCATACCCTCCATTCTCTCTTGCTCTCCACTTTCATGCATTCACCACACAGCAGCTAGAGCCATCTTTCAAAATTGCAATTCTGGTCACGTTATCACTGTGCCTTGACCGTTCCTCATTCACAGTCCCCATCTTGTACCACTCTCCCCCTTGTTCTCTGCTTTCCAACTTCCCAACTTCATTGCCTCTTTCAGTTCTTCAAACTAGTCATGTTCCTTCTAGTCTCCCTGTCTGCAATGCCTTTTTTGCTTCCACTTGGCCTATTTGTGCCTCCAAATTGATATTCACTGTTACTTCCGTATAGAGGCCTTCCTCGAACCCCTCTATTCACAATCCACCCTCATTCTAAAAAGATTCCCTGGCTATGTGCTCTCAGAGAACAGCGTTTGTTTCCTCAGAGCATGCATCTTAGTTGGTAATTGATTTTTCATCAGTATGAACATACTCTATTGTGTTTATTAAACTTGGTCCCCTGCTAGACCACCATGAGGGTGGTGACCTTTTATTTTTGGTTTACCATCATATTTTCAATGCCTTGCATTGTGCCTGGCTTGTAAAGTGCTCAATATTTGTTGAATGAGTCAACGGATGGATGAATAATTGATCAAATGAATGCATGGAGTGACAGGGAAGACCTCTAAGAAGTAATATTTGAATTTCCTCTTGAAAAAGAGAGAAGGCAGGACACCTGGCTGGCTCAGTGGGTAGACCATGCAACTCTTGATCTTGGGGTTGTGAGTTCGAACCCCATGTTGAGTGTGGAGATTACTTACAAATAAAATTTTAAAAAACTAAAAAATAAAAGAAGTCTATCCTAGGCACTCGGAACAGTACCTGCAAAGGAAAAAATAAAACATGAAAGAATATGGTGTGTTCAGAGAATGGCGAGCTCTTAGGGGTAGATGGAATGTAGGAACAGAAAATAAAACTAGAAAGGTAGTCTGAGTTGAGGGAAAGAGAAGGTCACCTTATTCCACTGGCAGGCACTGTGAATGTGCCAGATTCTAACCACAAGATCCGCAGGGATGGCTGCTAACAAGCATCGTGCACCTACCATGCGTAAAGCCCTTTTTCGGGTGTTTGGGAAACAGGGAGGAATAAGGCTGAAGTTTGGAAGATGGGGAGGCACCAGGATGGAGGCTGGCTGCATAGTGGCTTTACGTGATTTTAAGGTAGTCAGCACAGCGCAGGTGTTGCCCTCGGCTTCACAAACCTGGACATGGGACAGATTGTCAGGCCACCCAGAGTAGATCTAGAGACTGACTCACACTAATCAAATTCATAAGAGAAACTGAGTGATTTATCAAGAGGGTATACCTTCCAATGACCAAAATATTATGCCTGCTCGTCAGGGCATCGCCTTCACAGACTCAAAGTACAAGGGAGACTGATTTTTATATCAGAGAAGTCTTTAAAAGAGCCGATGTCCAGAATATCTGCCAAGCCTGTCAGAGCATCCAACCTGTTTTCTACACAGCGGCCAGAGTGACCTGCTTCTGTTTGCCTTTGCTGGACAGTGTGCACGGGAAGGTACAAGCCACCTCTCTGGTTTTGTTCTATCCCTCCCCACCCCTTATTCCCTATCTGCTTTCTTAGTCCTCTGCCCCATAAACACTAATTGATCTTGGGGTTGTGAGTTCAAACCCCATGTTGAGTGTGGAGATTACTTAAAAATAAAATTAAAAAAAACTAAATGTTGCTTTAACTCTAATGTGCTTGGTAGAATTTTTTTTTTCAATTTTAGTAAATGTGCTGCCAAAGAGAGCCCTTAACAGAAGTTCTTAACTGTGAATGTGTGCTTATAAAACATGTACAGTTGGGGGTGCCTGGGTGGCTCAGTTGGTTGAGCGTCCGACTTCGGCTCAGGTCATGGTCTCGCAGTTCGTGAGTTCGAGCCCCGCTTCAGGCTCTGTGCTAACAAACAGCTCAGAGCCTGGAGCCTGCTTCGGATTCTGTGTGTGTCTCTCTCTCTCCCCCTCCCCTGCTCATGCTCTGCCTCTGTCTCTCAAGGATGAATAAATGTTAAAAAAAGAAACATGTACAGTTGTATATTAGTTTCCTGTTGCTGCTGTAACAAATTGCTGCAAATTTAGTGGCTTAAAACAATACCCATTTGTTCTCTTACGGGTCTGGAGGTCAGAAGTCTAAAATCAAGGTGTTGGCACAGCTCCATTCCTTCTGGAGACTTCAGGGGAGAGTCTATTTCTTGCCTTTTCCAGCTTCTAGGGGCTGCCAGCATTCCTTAGCTTGTGGCCTCCTCTTCCAGGACTCTATCCTCTGCTTCTGTCATCACATCTACTACTCAGTGTGATCTGCTTCTCTCTTATGAGGACCCTTGTGATAACATTGGGCAACCCATATAATCCAGGATAACATCCCTGTCTCAAGGTCCTTAACCACATCTGCAAAATCCTTTTTGCCATATCAGGTAACACTCACAGATTCGGGGGATTGAGACATGGAGATCTTTGGGAGTGCGTCATTATTCAACCTACTACAGTTTGTTTAGTGTCTGTGTTTTTAATTTGTATAAGTGGCATTACCATATGGTTTTGTTTTTACTTTTTTTTTTTCAGCCAGCTCTGTTTCTAGGATCCATCCTTATTGCTGTATTTAATACAGTCCTTTGCTTATAATTGTTGCATGGAATTCCATGGTAGGCGTCCCTCATACTTTGCTTATCTATTCCCCACATCTATGAACAATGCTAAAGAATTATTCTCTTAAGTGGTCCCCCATGAACCTGTTCAAGGGTTTCTCTGGGACAAATATCCCAGAGTGGAATTTCTGGGTCAGAAGGCTTATGCAAGCTTAACTCCGCTAAATACCACCAGATTATTTTCCCAAAGGTTTGTAACTGTTTACACTCTTTTTTTTTTTATTTTTAAAATTTTTTTTCAACGTTTATTTATTTTTGGGACAGAGAGAGACAGAGCATGAACGGGCGAAGGGCGGAGAGAGAGGGAGACACAGAATCAGAAACAGGCTCCAGGCTCTGAGCCATCAGCCCAGAGCCCGACGCGGGGCTCGAACTCACGGACCGCGAGATCGTGACCTGGCTGAAGTCGGACGCTTAACCGACTGCGCCACCCAGGCGCCCCATACACTCTTAATATTACTTGAAGTTTTACCATCTCTCTCCTTTCCAACCCTTCATGTTATACAACTTTCTAATATTTGCAATTCTAATGGGTATTAGGTGGACTTTTGGGTTATTTTCTTTCTTTCTTTCTTTCTTTCTTTCTTTCTTTCTTTCTTTCTTTCTTTCTTTCTTTCTTTCTTTCTTTCTTTTGAATGTTTATGTATTTTTGAGAGAGAGAGAGAGAAAGCACATGCGAGCAGGGGAGGGGCAGAGAGAGGATCCAAAGTGGACTCTGTGTTGACAACAGAGAGCCCAATGTGGGGCTCAAACCCACACACTGTGAGAACATGACCTGAGATGAAGTCAGACGCTTAACTGACTGAGCCACCCAGACGCCCCTGGTTATTCACAATTCCATTTTTCTAATTACCGGTGAGTTTGAGTGTTGCTTCATATTCTTGTTAGCCAACAGTGCTTCTCTCTCTCCCTGAAATGCCTGTACGTGTCTCTTGTGCATTTTTTTTGTCATCTTTCCTGTCTTGAGTCTTGCTGATTTCTAAGATTTTACTGTATATTCTGCATAGTAATCCCATGTCCACTTTACACGTTGCAAATATTTCATTTAGGCCTCCAGAGAAATAAAATTGATTTTCTTTCTTTCTTTCTTTCTTTCTTTCTTTCTTTCTTTCTTTCTTTCTTTTGTAAGTCATCTGTATGCCCAATGGGGGGCTCACACTGATGACCCCAAAATCAAGAGTCACATGCTCTACGCACTGAGCCAGCCAGGTGCCCCTATAATTGCTTTTCTTTTTAATTTAATTTTATTTTTTAATGTTCATTTATTTTTGAGAGACTTAGAGCACAAGTGGGGGAGGAGCACAGAGAGAGAGGGAGACACAGAATCTGAAGCAGGCCCCAGGCTCTGAGCTGTCAGCACAGAGCCCCAGGCAGGGCTTGAACCCGTGAACCCCAACATCATGACCTGAGCCCAAGTCGGACACTTAACCAACCGAGCCACCCAGGTGCCCCTATACTTGATTTTCTATCTGGCAGTTTTAATTAGCTCTTTCCTTGGTTTTCCCGGTTTTTCTACTGATTCTCTTGGGTTTTCTATAGAGATAATTATGTCTTCTGCAAATAAACAACAGTTACGGGATGGGGGTCATGATCTCATGGTCTGTGAGTTCGAGCCCTGCATAGGGCTCTGTGCTGACAACTCAGAGCCTGAAGCCTGCTTCGGATTCTGTGTCTCCCTCTCTCTGATCGCGGTCTGTCTCTCTCTCAAAAATAAACAAACATTAAAAAATAAAAAATTAAAAAAAAAAAACAGTTATAGGGGCGTTTGGGTGGCTCAGCTGGTTAAGTGTCTGACTTCAGCTCAGGTCATGATCTCACCGTTCATGAGTTCAAGCCCAGTGTGGGGCTCTGTGCTGACAGTTTGTAACCTGGAGCCTGCTTCCGATTCTGTGTCTCTGTCTCTCTCTGCCCCTCCCCAGCTCACACACACTCTGTCTCAAAAATAAATGAACATTAAAAAAAAAAAAATTACATCCGTTCTCTTTCAGTCTTTACACCTTGCTGGGTTTTTTGTTATTCTTGTTTTGTTTGATTTCTTTTCTTACATTATTGTTACATCATTACAGAACTCCCAATATTATATTAACACAGTAGCAATGCCAGGGGAAACCTTGACCTGGGAAACCATCTAAAGTTTCTCCAAAGAGTAACCTTTTTTTCACCTTTTTTTTTTTTTCCTGGTGAAACAGTCTCAAACTCAGAGAAAATTTGCATGGGTAGCACCCAAAACTTTTTTTTCAACCATTTGAGAGTAAGTTGCCAATATGTTGCCCCACATCTCCCCCCAGTGCTTTGATGTACATTTCCTGCTAATAAGGACATTCTCCTCCATAACCACAACACAACCATCAAAATCAGGAAAAGAATGCTGATACTTTCCTGCCATCTAACCTTCAGACCCCATTCGAGTTCCACCGCTTTTCTAAATGATATCTTTTATAGCAAAAGGATCCAGCCCAGAATCATGTGTTGTATTTAGTTGTCATGTTTCTTTAGTCTCCTTCAGTCTGGAACAATCCTTCATTCTTGAATTTCATGCCCTTGACACTTTTGAGCATTACAGGTCTGTTCTTTGCAGAATGTCCCTCAATTTGGGTTTGTCTGATGTTTCCTCGTGATTAGACCCAGGGTATGCATCCCCGGCAGGACTGTTGGGGAAATGATGCTGTTTTCTTCCTGCCTTTTTCTATCAGGTGGTACCCATCTCCATTTGCCCTGTTACTCTGATTATTTCATTAAATTAATGCCAGGTTTCTCTGCTGTAAATATCACTCTTTCCCCTTGTAATTTTTATTGGGGGGGGGGGGGAAGTACGTTGAGATTATGTAAATATTCCATTCCTCATCAAACTTTCACTTTACTGAATTACATCAATATGGACTCATACTTTTCTATTATATTCAGTGGATTATTACCCAATTACCAATATGGTTCATTCTTGTACTCAGGTTGACTCTGGTTTGGTCAGCTGAGGTCCTTTCAAGTTGTCTTCTGTATCCTTTCACCTTGACTGCATCCTTTTAGCATTTGTCTTTTTTCTTTTTTAAGCATTTCTTTTTTCAACGTTTTTTTATTTATTTTTGGGACAGAGAGAGACAGAGCATGAATGGGGGAGGGGCAGAGAGAGAGGGAGACACAGAATCGGAAACAGGCTCCAGGCTCCAGGCTCCGAGCCATCAGCCCAGAGCCTGACGCGGGGCTCGAACTCACGGACCGCGAGATCGTGACCTGGCTGAAGTCGGACGCCTAACCGACTGCGCCACCCAGGCGCCCCTAAGCATTTCTTTTCTTCCTAGCATAGCAACAAGTTTCAGGGTCAAACTCTGTTTTCCCGACATCAGCTCTGGAATCAGCCATTTCTCCAAGGATCTCTGGTCCCTTTTATTGGAGTATGTTATTTAGAAGCCAAGAGCTGACCCAAGTGAGTTGAAAGCTTATGTTCACATGACAACCTGCACATGGGTGCTTATAGTAGCTTTATTCATAACTGCCCAAACTTGGAAACAAGCAAGATATCTTTTGATAGCCGAGTGGATAAATAAACTGGCATGGCCATACAATAGAATATTATTTAGTGATAAAAAGAAATGAGCTATTAAGCCACAAAAAGGAATCTGAAATACATTGCTAAGTGAAAGAAGTCCATCTCAAAAGGCTATATACTATATGATTCCAACTCTATGACATTCTGATAAAGGCAAGAGCTTGCAGGAAGGAAAGTTGCCAGGAGCTGGGGGAGTGGGAGGAGCACAGGCGGAGCACAGAGAAGTTTTAGGGAACTGAAGCTGTCCGTATGATAAGTAATAGTGAATACATGACATTGTGCATTTCAAAACACCCATAGAACCGTCCAACGGTGATCTCTAATGTAAACTACGGACATTAGTTAAAGAACAATGTGTCAACATTAGTTCATCAGTTGTAATAAATGTATTACACCAGTACACGACGTTAACAATAAGGGAAATACTAGGGCCCCTGGGTGGCTCAGTTTGTTAGGCGTCTGACTTTGGCTCAGATCATGATCTCTTGGCTCATGAGTTTGAGCCCTGCATCAGGCTGTCTGCTCTCAGCATACAGCCTGCTTTGTATCTTCTGTCTCCCTCTCTCTCTCCCCCTTCCCAGCTTGTTCTTTCTCTCTGTCTCTCAAAATAAATAAATAAACTTAGAAAAAAAGTAGAGGAAATACTCTCCCTCTTAGTGTGGCAGAGGGAAAGTATTTGGAAACCTCTGTATTTTCTCTTCAATTTTTTCTATAAATCTAAAAATGCTCTAAAAAAAAAAAGTAAAGCCTATTAAAACAACGAAAACAGAAACCAAGAGCTAGCACTAGCTGCGTTCATGGCTATTAGGGTATTGGTGCCCCCAGTTGTTCTCAGTGAACAGAGCTAGGGAAAACAGTCTACACACACAAATATAATCTATACCCACACACACGCACGAACCCACCACATTTACATCTATATTTCTACATCTAAACATATTGAAAACCATGAATTCAAGACTAGCCTTTAAAAATCACATCATTTACCTGCTTTAAAATACTTCAAAGTTTTTCTGCTGTCCTTAGAAAACATCTTAGGAACTTCCCAAGTTAATGTGGACTCTCCTCTCTTTGCCAGACTCCGATTAATGAATCGAGATGGAGGGGCACCTGGGTGGCTCGGCCAGTTGAGCATCTGGCTTCAGTTCAGGTCATGACCTCATAGTTCCTTCATGAGTTTCAGCCCTACATTGGGCTCACTGATATCAGCACAGAGCCTGCTTCAGATCCTCTGTCCCCCTCTCTATCTGCCCTTCCCCCACTCATTCTCTCTCTCTCTCTCTCTCTCTCTCTCTTTCTTTGTCTCTCTCTCTCTGTCCCTCTCTCTCTCAAAAAATAAACAAACAAAAATGAATTGAGATGGAAAATTTAGCAACAAAAAAGACAGAGATCAGCCAAAAGTTCATTTGTTTTAAAATTCATATACCCAGGGGTGCCTGGGTGGCTCAGTTGGTTAAGCGTCCCACTTGGGCTCAGATCATGATCTCACGGTTTGTGGGTTTGAGCTCTGCATCAGACTCTGTGCTGGCAGTTCAGAGCCTGGATCCTGCTTCAGATTCCGTGTCTCCCTCTCTCTCTGCCCTGCTCACACTCTGTCTCTCTCTGTCTCTCAAAAATAAATGAATGTAAAAAAAATAAATAAAATAAAATTCATATACCTGTTAATAATCAGACATAACCTGGGGCGCCTGGGTGACTCAGTTGGTTAAGCCTCCAACTTTGGCTCAGGTCGTGATCCCATGGCTCATGGGTTTGAGCCCCGCTTTGGGCTCTGTGCTGACAGCTCAGAGCCTGGAGCCTATTTTGGATTCTCTCTCCCTCCCTCTCTCTCTGCCCCTCCCCACTTCTGCTCAGGCACTCTCTCTCTCTCTCTCTCAAAAATAAACAAACATTAAACATTTTTAAAAAAATAATCAGATATGGGGTGCCTTGGTGGCTCAGTCAGTTAAGTGTCTTACTTCGGCTCAGGTCATGATCTCAGAGTTTGTGGGTTTGGGCCTCGTGTCAGGCTCTGTGCTGACAGCTCAGAGTCTGGAGCCTGCTTCGGATTCTGTGTCTCCCTCTCTCTCTGCTCCTTTGCTGTTCACGCTCTGTCTCTCTCAAAAATAAATAAACATTAAAAAATTTAAAAAAAAATCAGATATAACATAATCTAGTGTACTTTCTTTAACCTTCTGCTGGTGAGGTTTATTCTCTCATTTCAAATATTTGAGACTTGTTTGTCTTAAAAGAGGTGGCAAAGACAGGTTCATTTATGGTCAGGTTCTGTGGAGGTGGCCTGATAACTGTTTCCTTAGAAGAAAGGTGTCAGTATTCCTTTATAGACTCTTTCCCAGTGTACAAATCATAAACTTCACTCTACAATCCAGCTGGACTTGGAGGGAAATAAGGAAATATGGAACAATTTTAGAAATCCAGCACCCCTAAATCAAGCACCCCTAAAATCAACCATTTTGAAGTGAGCAATTCAGTGGCATTTAGTATATTCACAGTGTAATTACCATCTCTGCGTGGTTCCAAAACATTTTCATCACCTCAAAAGGAAACCTCATACCCATTAAGCAGTTACTCTTCATTCTTCCCTCCCCACAATCCCTGGCAACCACCAATTTGCTTTTTGTCTCCCTATTCCAGATATCTCATACAAATGGAATCACATATGTGTAGCCTACCGTGTCCAGCTTCTTCCATCGTGTTCCCAAGTTGCATCCATATTGTAGCCTATATAAGCACTCCATTCCTGTTTATAGCCGTATACTAGTCCCCTGTGTGGATGGACCACATTTTGTTTATCCATTTATCCATTGATGGACATTTGAGTTTTCTCCCACCTTGTGGCTATTATGAATGGTGCTGCTATGAACCTGCATTTCCAGTTATTTGTTTGAGTACTTGTCTTTTGGGTATATATCTGGGACTGTACTGAAAACAATAAAATGGGACCTCTAGGGAAAAAAAAGAATTATCTTGAGTTCTGGCCCACTAAGAATTCTTTTAGTTTGTTCGTTTGTTTTACAATGTGGCTAAGTATTCGTTAATTTGTTGGCATATGTTTTCTGCCATTTCTAAGGAGTTGCGCGTTCGAAGGTCAGTTCTATGTGTTGACCTGGCTAAACTACAGTCCCCAAACGCTAAGGTAGGTGTTGCTGTGAAGGTGTTTTGTAGATGTGATTAAAATCCACCATCAGTGAACTTTAAGGGAGATTATCCTGGATCAGCTGGGGAGCCTGATTGGATCAGCTGAAAGGCCTTCAGCGCACAGCTGGGGCTTCCTTGATGAACAAGAGGTCCCACCTGTGGGCAGCAGCGCTGTCTCGGCCTAACAGCTGCAGCCAGCCCTTCCTAATGGCAGCCAGCTCTGCCCCAGGGGGTTTGAAGACTGCCGTGGGAAGCCCCCCCAATCGTGGGATCCAGACCCTTGCAATAAATCACTTAATATCTATCTCCTGCTGGTTCTATTTCTCTGGTTGAACCCTGACTGATGCGGGTTTTGGTACCTGGAAATGGCTATTATAACAAACACCTAAAAATGTGGGGGTGGCTTTGGAATTAATTAATGGATAGAGTCTGGAATAACTTTGGAGGATGATAGGAAAAGCCTCGCTTGCCTTGAATAATAGACTGTTAGTAGTAGAAACAGGAATGTTACAACTTGCTAGCCAGGGCCTGGAGGGAGGCGAGGAAGCATGGTAGAGAATACCTAAATCACCACAAACAGACTGTTGGTAGAAATATGGACAATTAAGGTCCTGCTGGCATTGAGGGCTCAAAAGGAAATGGATAATATGTTATTGGAAGATGGAGGAAAGGGGATTTTTTTTAATACAGTAGCAGAAAGCTTAGCAGAATTGTGTCTTACAGTTCTATGAAAAGCAGCGTTTGTGAGGATAAACGGGGGTATTTATCTGTGTTGCCAGTGTTGAAGGTATGGCTTGGTTTTTTTTTTTTTTTCCTGAGAGGAACAAAAGAGGCAAAAAGGCACCAGAACTTGGTATTTTAGAAATTCTCAGCCTACCCAGATTGCAAACAATGCTAAAATTAGGCCATTCGCTGTCAGGAAAGTGTGCTCTGAGGAGAAATCCGAGGATGTACCTGGACAATCTTTTGCTAGTGCCTAGGAAGTATCAAAGGTCAGAGTATTCAATCGCACAAAGGCCCCTTTGGAGAGATTAGCCATGTGACTTGTGGATTTCCTCAGCCACCTCAGCAGAAACCAAGCAGAGAAATGGGAGTGTCTAGAAAGATCTGTGGAGGTGTCTAACGGAGTGAATCTCAGAGCCATACACAGGAGATCCACATGGCTCTTGAGAATGTCTTGCAAACAAAGACACTGCCACCTTGTAGTGAAAGAGGCAGAGAGAGGGTACGATGGAAGAAAGCTCTCTGACCCCCCCCACCCCCACCCCACCCCGAACTGTACGGCCAGGAAACGATCAGCTGAAAACACACAAGAAGGAAAGGGGGCCTTCAAGGTCAGGCAGTGAGGCTGGAAAGTAGGGCCAGGAGCCACAGAGGATTACTCCCAGGCCTTGAAACCTTATGTTGTTTTCCCAGGTGGATTTTCAATTTGCTTCACAACTTCCTTTTTTCTTTCCATTTCTACCTTTCTGAATGGGAATGTCTGTAGCTGTTATCCTCTGCCCATCCCGCTGTTGTGTTTTAGCAACAGGTAACTTGTTTTCTAGTGTCACAAGTCTGTGGATGGAGAGGAGATTCTCCCCAAGATCAGTTTCACCCAGAGCCTCCCTCACCCATACCTAATTTAGATGATTTCAGTGATGAATTTGAGATTTTTGGGCTGATGACATCTAGATGAGAATTTGCTCTTCAGCTGACGCTGCAGTGGGTTGAGATTTGGGGGAACCCTGAAACGGGGTGAATATATTTTGTGTGTGAGACCAACATGAATCTTTGGAGGCCAGAGGGCAGACTGTGGTAAGCATAATAATGCCTTCCCTTGTTTGCATCCCAATCCCCAGAACCCGTGAGTACTTCCTTATGTGGCAAACGGGATGTTAATGATGTGAGTAAATTAAGGATTTTGAGACCGAGAGATTATGCTAGATTATCTGGGTGCACCCAATGTAATAACAAGGATCCTTATAAGAGGGAAGCAGGAGGCTTGGAGAGGGAGAGAACATGATAAGCAGAGCAGAAATCAGAGATGAGATTGCTGGCTTTGAAGATGGAAGAAGGCCACAGGCCGCTGAGCGTGGGCAGTCTTTAGAAGCTGAAAAGGGTTTTCTAAAGCTGCCAGCAGGAACACAGATCTGTCATCCCATTTTATGTTTTTTAATTTTTAAAAATGTTTTATTTATTTTGAGAGAGAAAGAAGGTGTGTGTGTGTGTGTGTGCATGTGTGCGTGCAGGGGGAGAGAGAGGGAGGGAGAAAGAATCCCGAGCAGGCTCTGCCCTGTCAGTGCAGAGCCCGACCCAGGCTTGAACCCATGAACCCTGAGATCGTGACCTGAGCCAAAATCAAGAGGTGGATGTGCAACCGACCGAGCCACCTAGGTGCCCCCTTTTTAATTTTTTAAAATGTTTATTTATTTATTTTGAGAGGGGGGAGAGGCAGAGAGAGGGAGAGACAGAGAATCCCACGTAGGCTCTGCACTGTCAGTACAGAGCCTAACTGGGGGCTCAGTCCCATGAACCCCGAGATCATGACCTGAGCTGAAGTCAGATACTTAACCAAATGAGCCGCCTACGCACCTCGAAATGCAGATTCTTAATCACTATGCTCTCAGTTAAAATAAAAATTGTACTTTTCACATTCTTTCATTAGTTTAAAAAATATTTGCTGCGGGATTACTAAACACGCGTAAGCGTCAAAACAACTTTTATGCATTTATCAACATCTGTTAATCGGTGGGAAGGGAAGTGCACAGGGGACGAGAGCAGCCTGTCAGCCCCAAGAGCTCAGCGTTTGGGACACTTGTTGGTACGTCTCAGAGAGGGAATGGGAAATGTCAATTAGTCTGTTAGGGCTGGTGAAGTGGGCATCTTCTGTGAAAGGAAGAGAAAGCAGAACCAAAGAAAGTCCCAGAAGTCAGCATGCAATCGCTATTAGGCCATGGAAGCCATAAGACAACCGAGACCAGAAGTAAGAAGGAAGTAGGAGTTAGCAAAAGCCAGGGTGGAGGATGAGGTCATTTGCTCATTGTGACAGGAGCAATGGAAGCAGTAGGGACCCTGCGTCGGGGAGCAGTGGGCTCCTGCTGCCGAGGGGCCTGTCACTTCTGTTCGGTGAGGCCTGCGGGGCTACGGAGTCTATTCTTCCTGGGAGGCAGGTCACCCAGGTGTTTCTGGGTTCCTGTGAAGCCACTGCCACTCGGCCCCAGGCAGCGGCAATTCTCATTCCCCTCGTTCCCATGTGTAAGCCCACAATTCACCCCCCCTTGCCTGAGATATTTGATTAGTCTCTGTTCCTTGCGACCCAGATAACCGAACTCCTCCGACCCACTGCAAGTGGCCCCTGAGGAATTGTCCCTGCTGCAGTCGTGGGCACCTCCCTGGGCCCCGGGACCCGTGCCCGCCACATCCGGTTCCCTCTAGGAACTACTAAATAAATGCGGCCACATCCTTGCTTCTGAGATGACCTTCTAATAGATGTCATGGATCTATCTCCCTGCTTCCAACAAGCTGAGTACAATAAAATCAATGTGGTATAAGCTTTCTTAATTACAGCGAAATCCCAGCCCTGTCTTCCGGAGGTTAACATCTGATCTCCTTGGTTAGAATTGGATTTGGAGTTTCCCTAAAACTCTTCAATCACAGCCAAGTCCGAGTTTGTGTCACTTCAATAGGTGGTTGGGCCTACTCATGACAACCCGTTTCTTTCCAGTTCTCCCCAGCATTTAAACGCGTTCACGTCGTTACCACAATCCAAGATTTAAAAAAAATACATTTTATGTGACAAGCCGATACACATGTATGTAAATACATTGAAAAGTTTCACCCCACCCTAACACCCATTCATTTCCTTTTAAAATGTTGGTCTTGGGCTGGGCAGCTCAGTCGGTTAAGCATCCAAATTCAGCTCAGGTCATGATCTCATGGTTCATGAGTTCGAGTCCCACATCAGGCTCTCTGCTGTCAGCGCAGAGCCCACTTTGGATCCTCTGTTCCCATCTCTCTCTGCCCCTCCCCTGCTCATGCCTGCTTTCTCTCTCTCTTTCTCTCTCAAAAATAAATAAACATTTTTTTTTAATGTTGGTCTTGACCCAGCAGTTTATATCACAATGTTTCACGATGCACGGTTTGAAAATTATGGGTCTCGTTTCTCCTTTATTCAAAATTTCACTTCTCAGACGCAGGTCTTTCTTTGCTCTGGTTCTTTCTGGTCTTTCTTCCAATAACTGGAGAGAGTGGTCGGCTCTCCACTTTCTCATCTTGAAGTCACTCATCAGTCGGCCACGTTTTGTCTCTGGCACCCCCCCTGCCCTGAAGCAGCCCTCCCTGAGGTCTCTAACAGCTTCCTTGTTGATAGAGCCCAGATTTTCGAACTGTTGTCTAACCCTGGGTTCCCAGAATCCTCTGGTGCTGCCAGCCACTTCCTCCTAAAAGCCTTCTCTTGCCTTGGCTTCCCGAAGCCGCATTCTCCTAATTGTCCTCCCCCATCTCTGCCGGTTCGTTGTCAAGATTCTCTTCCACTGCTACCCTAGGAGTCTCCTCGAGGCCCTTCTCTGTTGTCATTGTATATACTGTTCTTAGGTAGTTTCATGCTTTCTCATGTGGGATACCAGGGAGATCTCATGCCCTTCTCTTCGGTTCAATCTCTCTTCTTTGTATCCAGTACAAAACATAGGACACAGATGTGAAAGTAGCCAAACTTAAAATCGTGCTCACTTGAAAGCCTGAACATTGAAATCCAAAGTTTTGGTCTGCTTTTCTGCAGTGATACGTCTCCTCCGAGGTAGTAAGTTGCAAATGAGCCTCAGCGGCTACTCCGCATCAGATGATTAGCCCAAGCCCATCAGTAGCTTTCCCTGGCAACTGTTACTGCTCCAGGATTGGGCACGCCAATGACCTCAGCCACACAATCTAAAGGAAAGGACTGTATCTCATACTGGGCAGGAGGCTTTTCTCTTTCCTCCACTGGATGTGAGGAGAGAAGCATCACCAGGTAGCTACTGGCAGCTATCTTGGGACCATGAGGAGACAGGACAAAGCTTCAAGGAGGAAGGCTGAGTAGAACCTTGGACAGAACTTGGGTCCTTGATGGTATCTTTGAACTGCTGAATCAACCAACCTCAGAGCCTGCCTACCTCTGGCTCCTTGTTATGCTAGCTATTTCTTTCTTTTTTCTTAAAAAAATGAGATATTATGTTACTTGTAGCAGAATGCATCCTGATAGAGTCAGTATTTCAAAACATCTCATCACACCTGAACTCCAGACCTGTGGATCCAACTGCCTGCCAACTCTTCCTCTTGGCTGTTCCATAGCATCTCACACTCAGTCAGCCTAAAACTGACTGTCGTCTGGGCCCCCACCTCCCCCTCTTCTAATCTTCCCTGTTTCTGTGAAAGACCCACCATCTGCCTGATTTAAGCCAAAACCTTCGGTCCTCTTTGCTATTTATTTCCCGTTCACCTACAGTGTCAATCTCTCCTTGGGTATTCCAGAATCCACCCCCTGAATATTCCTCAAACCCACCCCCTTCTCTGCTCACTGTCACCTCTGGTGCGTTTCACTGCAACAGGCTCTGACCTGGTTCTCCACCTCCTTCTAGTGGTTTCTGCACACTACAGCAAGAGGGATCTTCTAAAAATGCAGATCTGAATACTTCACCTCCTGCTGAAACCCACTTTCTGTCCCTTTTCCTCGGGACATATTCTGAATGCCTCAATATGGCACGTAAGGTCCTCTGAGACCCAGCTCTCATTTCATCTTTCCAGCCTCAGCACTATTCCTCCTTCCAACCCTTCATTCCAGAATTATAGAACTAGTATAGTTCTGTACTGTCTTACCTCCTGGCTGACTTACCTACCGGGAAAGTCCTTCTCCTCTCCCTGCTTTAGCTGAACAACTCCTGCTTGCTCTTCAGTGCTCGGCGTGATGGCGTCACTTTTGGGAAACCGTGGCTGGGAACCCCAAGGCTGGGTGAGATGCTCTTCTTCATGTTCCCACAATGTCATCTTCTTTCCCAGTCATAGTACTCTTCACAAGGTTGGAACTATCTACTTGTTGGTTTCTCTCCCCCACCCCCAGACGGCCAGCTCCTTGAGAGCAAGGACTCTGGCTTATTCCTTGGCATGTAGCACTATAATTGAGTGAATAGGATTATTTTAAACTCAGAAGTGGATTTTGACTTGAAAGTGAGGGCAGGGTGGAATAGAGTCGGAGGGCAATGTAGAAACAGACGTTTTCAAGTGGAGGGCGTGGCTAATGTGTTGAGTAGGTTTAGGTGGGTGGCAGGGCCAGGCCAGTGGCAAGAGACCACTGAGGGAGATGATGTAACTCAGGCAAACGATAACAGTGGCCTGGACTAGGGGATGGGGAGAATGAAATAGACTTGAAAGAGTTAAGAAGTGGCATGAACAGAATTGGGGAGTAGGTGAGGAAAAGAAAGGGGCAGAAGATGAGGTGAGTTCTAATATGGCAGCAGAGGTTCTTGGTGGTGCCTTCTTCTAGAGTGGGGAACCCAGAAGGAAGAACATGATTGCAGATGGTGGAGAGGGAAATGAGGAGCTCTGTTTTGGACATGTTGAGTTTGAGGGGTCTAGGGCACACCCAGAAAGCACTTGGACATTCAGGGCTGTAGATGGCAGACAGAAGCCGAGAAGGAGCGGACGTAGAACTAGAAGTACAGATAGGACCATAGATGCCAACATACGGGATTCAGAAAAGAAATGACCAGAGACAAGGGGAAAATACTGTTACGCCCCCTCCCCACAGGCACCCTCACTTCCACAGACACAAATGCACTGGCGAGGTTTCTCTTGACAGCAGTTTTATTTGATTCAAAAGCGAAACTCAGACCCTGGCCCAGTCCACTGGTCATGGGATAATGGTAGGAGTAGACTCGATCGGGGGATTGCTGGCCTCTGACTAGGATGCAATAAGGGGCACATATAGGTCATATATATGTATGTCAGGGCAGGGAGAGGGCTGGCTGGGTAGCACTTGGCCACAGGCCAGGGAAGGGGTGACTTGTGCCATCCCCTAGACACATGCAGAGTGAGAGAGGACTAATTCAGTACTGGTGTTAGGGTCTGGGACTTAGAGTAGGCCTAGGGCAGGGTCAGGAAACTCTGGACCAATGGGTTCAGTAGCTGTGAGTCGAAGACTTGTCCAGCTCACTGCGCTGCTCCTTCTGGGACTCAGTCACCACCTGCTGGGGGCAAGGCATGTGAAGGGCACAAACCATTAAGCACCACACTCTTTCAATCTCCTTTGGGGTATGGTGTCTCCTTCTCCAGCAAAACCAGCTGAGGCTCCAGACTGTCCATCCACCTTCTCTATCTCCTTGTCTCTCGGCCACCCCAAGGACCACTAACCTACAATACTCTAAGATGCAGCCAGGCTGGCGCTCAGAAATAATATGTGCCATGATGGGATCCTGGGCTCAAGTGGCCCATCTCACCTCCCCATCCTGAGTCTCAATGGTCTTGATCAGAACCATCTTCCTGCTGTGGATGTCCTGGGGAGGCTCCACCTCAGGCACTGGAAAAAGTAGGATGAGGAGTGGAAGAGAGGAGGCTTGGGGTTTCTCTCCTCTTAAGCCCTCACTCCCATCTGTGGGGGGAGGGGAGTGGCAGGACATGAGGAGTGGGGTAGCATGTAGACCAGGACTCAGTAGTTCGTGGACAGAATCGATCCCTGAGCAGGGCCATAGCAAGAGTCTGGTCAGGGCAGAAGTGGACAAGGGGACAGGTAGATTGGAAGCCAGGCATGGGAGGAGACTCACCAGTCGTCTTTATACTTAAGGATGCAAAAGAATGGACTGGCACGGAAATCCTGGGAGCGAAGCCAAGTGGTCGGTTACTCAGCCCAAGCCCCTCCCCTTCCCTGAACACACCCAATCCCGACCGTCCCCTACACTCCCACCCTCCAGCAGCTTTGCCCCCCACCTGCTCTCTTCGCCCTCCAGCAGCTTCCGGTAGGTGGCGATCTCGATATCCAGGGCCATCTTGACATTAAGGAGCTCCTGGTACTCGCGCAGGTGCCGTGCCATCTCCTCCTTCAGCTGTCGCAGCTCCTCCTCGAGCCTCGCGGCGCCCGCCTGGTACCCGCCCGCCTCCAGAGCAAACTGCTCCTCCAGCTCCCGCAGCTGTCTGAGCAGCGCCTCGTTCTGGGGGGACCAGAGGGTCACCATTGGGGTAACAGCCTTCATCCTCCACCCACCCCACCCCTGCCCCCCGGGCCTGGGCGCGAAGCCTGGTACTCACCGTACCGCGGAGTCCGTCCACTTCGCATGTCAGGCTCTGTATCTGGCGTCGGGACTCATTCATCTCCTGCTTGGCTTGACGCAGGGCCTCGTGATTCCGGTTGGCGGCGTCGGACAGGTCCGCGTACTACCGCGCGCGAGGCAGTGCCGCTGTGAGCTGACGGGACGCGCCCTCCCCTTAGCGCCCAGCCTCCCCGACTCTCCCTAACCCTCCCGGGCTTTCGCACTTTGGACTTGTACCACTCCTCTGCCTCTTGCAGGTTCTTCGCCGCGATGCTTTCGTACTGCGCGCGGATGTCCCTCAGCGCCGCCGTCAGCTCAGGCTTCACGGTGGCCTCCACCTCGACCTGCTGCACCTGCTGGCTCTCCACGCTTACCTGCAGGTCTCGAAGCTCCTGCCGCCCAGGACAACAAGTTGTCGAGGTT
Source organism: Lynx rufus (assembly GCF_022079265.1). Classification (NCBI taxonomy): domain Eukaryota; kingdom Metazoa; phylum Chordata; class Mammalia; order Carnivora; family Felidae; genus Lynx; species Lynx rufus. Next base: position 76,187,890 of record NW_025814889.1, on the reverse strand, counting down.
GCGGCGCGGATCCCACGCGGGCCGCGCAGTTCACGCACAGAAAGAGAAGAAACACTCGAATGAACAGAAGGGGACGCCAGGGAGTGCAGCGCGCATATGACGGTGCGGTCTGCGCCCTGGCCTGCTCCAAGCCAGCGGCCAAGTTTTATGGGGTGCAGCTCCGCTGCTCGCCACCAGGTGGCGCAGGGGTGGGAGTCAAACCACCTGTAGAGAGGGGGTTGAGGGGCTGCGTCTGCCCAGCGAATCTCACTACTCTTGCCCAGGCAATTCCTCCTCCCCATTCGCCAGTCTTCTGAACCAGCGCCTGCCTTCCAGCTCCAACGAGACCGCCTGCTACCTTCGAAGCCTCCCCTGACACTCGGATCCACCTACCTCCTCGTGCAGCTTCTTGAGGAACTCAATCTCATCCATTAGAGACTCAATCTTGCGCTCTAGTTCCAGGCGGGACAGGGTGGCGTCGTCCACATCCTTAGTGGGGTTGGAAATGAGGGTTCAAGAGCCGGGAGGGGCTGCTCAGGCTGAGAAAGGGCCAGGACCTCCCTGCCTGTCTCTAGAGGTTTCTGGTCGCCTCCTCGCGCCCACAGATGCCACCCTAGTACAAAGGCGAGGGCAGAGGTGGGGAGTCGGAGTTGACATGGGGCCCGGGCTCACCTTGCGGAAGAGCACGAGGTTGTGCTCCGCATCCTCCCGCTTGCGCGTCTCCTCCTCTAACCTGGCAAGAAGAGTGGGCAGAAGCTGAATTGTAGGGTCACCGCGCACCCCAGGGTCTGGGCTAGAGGCTGCTTACTGTCCAGGACTCTGAAGAGGGGTCTTCATGCTGACAGATGGACTTGCCCACTATCTAACGGGCTGAGATGGTCAGATATAGTAACTCCCCCCTCCCCTCCCCTCCCCAGAGAGTCAGCAAAGTGGTAGAGGGAAGGCAGGGGTCTTAGAGCCCACAGGCGAGCATGCTGCCTGCACACTCTGGGGTGGATGAGGGGAGCCACGCCCTTCGGCGGCTGGTGGGGAAGGGAGCAGAGCGAGGAGCAGCCGCCTCGACGGCCGCCGCCCAGCCCCGGTCCTGCCCCCTGACCTCTGCTTCAGCGCCGCCAGGTCCTCCGCCAGCCCGTCGCGCTCCACCTGCACCCGGTCGCGCTCGCGGCCCAGCAGCTCTAGCTCCCTCCGCAGCTCGCGCAGCTCCTGCTGGCACAGCTGGTCGGCGCGCGCCGGCTCCTGGCCCCGGGCCTGGCTCAGCTCCCCGCGCAAGGCCGCGTTCTGCTGCTCCAGGAAGCGCACCTTCTCAATGAAGTTGGCGAAGCGGTCGTTGAGCTCCTGCAGCTCCTGCTTCTCGTTGCTGCGCGTGGCCAGGAACTCTTGGTTGAGGGCCTCGGCCATGGAGAAGTCGAGGCGCTCCGAGGGCAGGCGCAGGAGGGCGCCCGCGCCCGCCCGGGGGCCGCGGAAGCTGCCCAGGCGCACGGAGGAGCCAGGGGATGCCGAGCCCAGCAAGCGACTGCTCGAGAAGCGGGAGCTGGACGCGTAGGAGTAGGACCCAGGGGACAGTGAGGGCGGTGGCCCGAAGGTGCGGCGGTATGAGGTGGAACTGACGCTGGCTCGGAGGCCCGACGGGTGGCTCATGGTGGCCGAGGATGGGCAGTCACCGCTGGCAAAGCTGGTCCGGGAGCGGGGAAGGAGCCGCAGACCGCTGCGAGGCGGCTTTATAGCCCTGCGGGCACAGGGGGGGCACGGGCAGCTCCTCCCACTGGCCTGACGGCGGGGCTATGTGGGGAGGGGGATGCCCCACCCCTGCGGAGCTGCAGGAGCGCCGCACCCTCGCTCCTAGGTTTGCTGGCGCCCTGCCTAGTTGATTCCCCCTGTTGCAAGCGGGGAAGGAAGCAGGCCTGGCGACCACTGGCAGGCCTGGGCTGGGGGTCAGCACCCTCCAGCAAGCATCCGGAGCTGGAGCCCTGGGTGGGAGGGCCTGACTGGAGCTGGGGTTCCTGCCTGAGAGAGCTATTGAAAATCGGAGATCTACAAATGTAGAATCATTACACTGTCCACCTGAAATTAACGTTATGTCAGTTAAACCTCAGTTAAAAAAAAAATGGGGGGATAGGAGGACTGGAAGTTAAAGGGCAGGCTTCTGGCATATGAGTGGGGAGGAGATGGCCCAGGTAGATGGTGAGTTGGTCTGGCTTGGGCCCCAGGGCCTGTGCCTCCACTTGTCCCCTGAAGGCTAGGCTCTGCTTTTACCTGCTGTCAGCTACCCCTCTGCTACCACGCCCAGGGAGAAATGGGGGACGGGAGGGCAGGGGGAGCTGAGGGGGGTGGGAAGGGCTCATCCCTCCCTAGTCCCCAGGGCCCTGTGGAGGGCTGCTGCCTGGCGCCAGCTCTGCCGCTAATGGACTGGCCACTTCCCCTCCCCCTCCTCTGGACACTTGGCCAGGGGGTTGCCTGCTGATGGCTCAGCCTTAAAGACACAGCTCCCAAACTTGGACCTACACCAGGCCCCAACAGGGTGGGCACAGCAGAGGGGGTTGAGGGTGGCTGGGCCCAACTCTGGGTCCCACTCAGTCTGTGTCCTGCCAGAGGCTGAGCTGAGGGAGCTAGATGTATGCTGTCTGGCTTTACTGGATTCTCCCTTCCCCCAACCAACTGCTGCTCAGTCATGGGCCTTACGGGAACCAAAGCAATTCCTGAGGTAGGAAGGGGAGGGGGCTGAGGGGCCGCAGCTGCTGCCAAGGCTGAGAGATGAATGGACTGGCAGGAACCGGTTACCCATATCGAGAAGTTGCAGGTACCCAGGGATGGGTGGGGCTGGATGGGGAAGAGATGCGGAAAGAGAAAGTACTCATCCCTAGTGGTCCAGGGACTGAAAGAGGAGAGATAACGTCCCAAAGCAGATCTACAAGCCTGTGCACACACACAGATGCATATGCACGCTAGCCACATTACCTATGTGCACACACATTACACACACACAACCACACATCCCTTCCTGCCCTCCCCCACCCCCGTTATCGTGAAGGCTGATGTCTGGCCTTTGCATGTCTGCGGCTTCCAGAACTCAGGCACAGGCCGCCCCGGAGTGGATAGAGGCAGCTCAGATGGTCTGCAGGAGCCAGGGTGCTGAGGCCTGCTGGGTTTGCCAAGAGCCATGGGGCTGCTGCTGCCGGGGACTCCAGGGCTTTCCAGCACGGACAGGTCCACCTCGACTGGCCCTGAGGATAAGAGCTGGGCATCTGGGGAAGCAGGTTTGGGACTCCAGGCTGACTCTCTGGCAGGGGGGGATGAGGAGGGCGGCTCCTTGGCCAGCCAGCTCCTCGGCATTGCAGGGCAGAGGAGCCTCCCCTCCTTTGTGTGTCCTCTGAGATGGGCCAACGCCCGCCTGCTCACAACCCTACCGCCTTCCTTCGTCTCCTCTCCAGGCCCCTCCTTCCTTCCGGGCCATTAGTCTCTCCCTGCACAGCTGCCAGGTCCTTCTCCTTGATGGGTCTGGTTTGGTTGCCAGGGGAATGGGAAGAGGGAGGATGGGAGAGAGGGGACAGGATGGATAAACCTGGGCCTGTCCCCTCTGACTTCTAGGAGTGGGGTGGGGTGGGGTCCAGCCTGGGCTGGGGGTGGGGGCTTGGCAGCTATGTGTGGGGTGGGGGAGGGGTGATGGAGAAGCTTTGGTGTTTTCTGCTGCAACCCTAGGCTCTGAGCCCCAGCTGCCATTGGCCTGGAGTCCCACCAACTCCAGCCTAGGCCCTGCCCTGCCTCTGCCTGCTGTACCTAGGGAGCAAACTGGGAGTCTAAGCTGGTCCTTTATAGGGAGCTGCTGGTAGGTCTGGGCCTTTGAGAGTAGAGCAGAGGCCCCTTGGGCTGGGCCCAGGGAGTTCCAAGGGGAGTTCCCACCCCCTTGCTGCTTAAGCTCCCAGCTCACCACTCAGATGCCTCAGAGGAAAAGGGACCAGGACCTCCTCAGCAGGGCTCTGGGAGCTGTGGAGGGAGTAAGAAAGGCCAGGGCCTGGGTGGGGGAACTAGGCCTGCAGGCAAGTCAGAGGAGATCCCTACCCCTTTTTTACCCCTTACTCCTCCCCCCTTACGCCAGGGGGCGCCTGTGTGGCTTAGTTGATTAAGCATCTGACTTTTGATTTTGGCTCAGGTCATGATCTCATGGTCATGAGATGGAGCCTTACAATGAGCTCCGCATTGGGCTCTGCAATTCTCTCTCCCCCTCTCCCTCTGCCCACCCCTGCAACCCCCCACCATACTTAAGGAAGAAAGAAAGAAAGAAAGAAAGAAAGAAAGAAAGAAAGAAAGAAAGATCGAACGAACAAGCCAGCCCTGGGAGATCTTGAGGCCAGAAGAAAGGTAGGAAAGGGTCACCATTAAGAGCCAGGGTTCTGGGGGCGCCTGGGTGATTCATCAGTTAAGTGATCGACTCTTGGTCATGATCTCGTGGTTTCATGGGCTCGAGCTTCAAGTCGGGCTCAGCGCTGGCAGCACGGAACCTGCTTGGTATTCTCTCTCTCTTCTCCTTTCTCTCTGCCCCTCCCCCACTCTCACTGTCTCTGTCTCTCTAAAATAAATACACTTTACAAAAATTTGAAAAAAAAGAGAGCCAGGGCTCTGGCATCCAGCTGCCCAGCTTCCCATCTGATTCCAACATTCTGTGTTGTATGAATTTAGGCCTGTTACAATGTCCTTCCATGTCCCCTAGTAAAACGCGGACAATTGTAACTTCTACTGCATACTGCTGTTGGGAGGATTAAACACTTAGGATAATAGAATAATGGATGAAATGTAAGTTAGTTTTATTATTATCACGGATGTCTCAAATGATCTTGTCAGCTGCCGAATGCAGTGAGGTTCTGGATTTCTTTTGGATTGTCCCTACTAGTGGCTGAGAGCAGTTCTGGACCCAGAGTGGAAGGAGCCAAGTACCTCCTTGCTGATCTCTTCTCAATGTCAGGGACTCTGGACAGACCTGGGTTTGATCATGGCCTCCTCAAATTAATTAGCTGTGTGCTTTTGAGTTTGGGTGAGTGATTTCACCTCTATCCACTCCATTTTCTTTATCCATAAATGGGGACAATAAGAATCGTACCTACCACATAGAGTTGGAGGATAAACTGAGTTAAATATGTGAAGCACTTAGCACTTGGCACAGAATATGTGCTGTGTACGTAGTAGTCAGTGGTATTATTACCCCTCCCCCTTCCACTGCTCCAGTGAAGGCTTGGAGAGAAATGACAATCAGATGCATTCAGAGGTTTGCAAGGAAGGTGAGCAATGAAGTTGAGGTTACTGGCAAGAGTGCTACTGAATGACAGGCCACGGACTCAAAATGGTTCAGGAAGGGCGTGTGGGCAAGAGGGTGGGAGATTGGGAGAGTAAAGAGGTCCGGAGCTGGCCTCCCAGGCAGGGCCAGAAAACAGTCACAGTACAATGGAATTGAAAGAGGCACCGAGAGGGTGGGGAGTGGATGTCAGAGAGCAAGATGCATGAATTTGTGATTCTGGAGCTGGGGTATTTATGGATGATAAGACTTCCAGGGCATTTCTAAGGGAGTGGACAACTGAGGCTAAAGCCAAATGACGGAAAAGGTCATGGGAAAAGAGATCAGGCCACCAGCCTGGGCACTTACTAGCTGCATGACGCTGGGCAACTTACTTGTCCTCTCTGAGCTTTAGTTTCTTCATCTGTAAAACAGGAAAAATGACACCTTCCTTCCTGGGCATTGTGGTGTCTAGGTGAGATATTGTACATGAAGTAATTAGCACGTCATGAGGCTCATAGTAGGTGCTCAACACTGTTGATGGCCTTCTTCCCCTCCTATGTGACAGAGAGGAAGCTGAGACACGGGGGAGCAATGTCATAACCCTACTCACTTGTAACTAAGTGTCAGCTGGGGTCCCCCTGCCCTCCAGAGGTGTAGGACCAGCTCGACCTCCATTCCACATCCTGGGGAAAGTCCAATGTCATCCTCAAGATCTCTTTGCCTTCTTAGTGCTTCCTCTTTACACCCCTAGCTCCAAGTCCCTGCTGCCCCTGAATTGGCTGACTTTACAGCTGACTCTCCAGTGGTGTCCAGATGTGGAACTCAGTACCATCCCTTGGTTTCTGTGGTCCCCTTTCCCCACCACTTAGTAGCACTTGAAGCTCAGAGGGACAAAGTTGCCAGTCTGAGGTTGCACAGCAGGCAAATCGTGGCTCCCTCTGCTGGTTAGGCCCTGCTGATGTTCTGGGCTCTGGGCCTGTAGGAGCCAAGATGAACCTAGCCAGAAGGAGTTCAGCTCCACACCTCTCAAGCTGGGTTGTCTCCCAGGCTGGTCTGGCCACAGGGTCCCCACTGACAGAGTGGCTGCACCAGAGTGGAATCCCTTCCCCATTATCTCCCTCTGGGGACTCTGCTCCTCCCAGTTAGGGAGTATTCTGGGTATCTTTTCCATCCCATCACTTTTCTCACTGTATTGTATAGTAATAGGTAACATTTCCTATGTGGTATACATTTTACACACGTTATCATTTCTAATCCTCGCAATCACCCTACAACATAGGTACTATTATGATTCCCACTTTACAGTTGAAAAACCAGGCACAGAGTGGTTAAGCAATTTGCCCAAGGTCACACAGCTAGTAAACTAGCACTAATCTGTTTATAGGTCTGACTCCCCCATCCCTGATAATATGATCTTTGGGAAAGGGATCGAGTCTTAGTCACCTTTGTGTCTGTGGAGTATAGCATATGATCTAGGTCAAAAAAGTGTTGGTTAAATTGTGAAGGGAACTCTGAGGCACCTGAAAAAAAATCTTTCCCATGATAGGTGGTCTGGAAAATAAAGAGAGATGTGTTGCTGCCACCTTCTGGTCAGAAGTTAGAATGACATGCCTGCAGTCAATCCATCTAAGACTCCAGGTTGGTTCACCAACATTGGAATTTGGGGAATTCACAATTATTTCACCTTCTTTCTACAGCTAAGAAAAATTCATAAGGTTGTGTAAAATAGAATAGCAACACTGGTCTTAGGAGTTCAGAGCCCTGATTCTATTCTTCACCTGGTCTCTAGGAGCCTCCTCTGCACTGCCCCAGCAGCCCCCACCCCAAGCAAAAAGCCACGGAAGCAGGGCAAACTCTGTTCTCCGCCTGCAAACACTGCCCCCCACCCCAGCCCCATCTTCTACTATGTTCACAATCTCCAGTCCTGCCCCATCATAAAATCACGTCTCCATCTGCCTTCCTGACCTTTCCAACCAGCCACCCCTCAGCTGGAGAACAGGAGAGCAGCTTATGGCCATGGAATGCTAAGTGAATTTTCCCTCTCATAGCATGGCCTGGGGGCTTGACAGAGTCACCTGAGAGACTGTTAAAAAGCAGATGCCAGTGTCCAGTGCCTCAACCAGATCTTCTGAATCTCTAGCATCTGCATTTTAACAAACTTCCTAGATGATTTTTAATGTGCATGAAAATTTGAGTATTCCTGGATTAAGATTTTTTTCTTTAAATTGTCTATCTTTTCCCCATTTTATTTTTAAGAGTTTCAAACCCAGAGAAGAGTTGAAAGAACATTGCTAGAGGCCCCAATATACCCTTCTCCTGGACTTACAGTTGTCAGTATTTTGCCACAATTCCTTTGAAAGTAAGTTTCAGACATCATGATATTTCACCACTAAATACTTCAGCAGGCATCTCCTAAGAACAAAGACATTTGCCTACAGTACTATTTCCCCACTCAGGAAATTTAACATTAATACAACAATATTATCTAATATACAGTCCTGTTCAAATCCCCCCAGTTATCTCAAGGATGTCCTTCATAGCTATTTCCCCCAATCTGGGATCAAAGATCAAGAGTTGTATTTGGTTGTCACCTGGGCAGAGGAAAGAACCAGAGCATAAGGGGTAAGATTGGGATGAGCTTGGCATGTCTGAGGAATTAGAGAAAGGTCAGTGAGGCTGAGTGAGATGAGTGAGGAGGAGAGGGAAAGGTGAGGCTGGAGGCATGGGAGGGAGTCAGGGCACGTAGGGCTTTGTAAATCAGAGTAAAGAGTTTATAGCTTATTTTATTTTAATGCAATGAAAAGCCGTTGGAGGGTTTTAAGCAAGGGAATGACTTGATCTGATTTATGACTTTAAAAGGTCAATCTGAAGACAATTTCAGAATTGGGACATTCGATAATACAACAATTCCTAGACTTTTAAAAAAGTGTCATTTTTTTAAAGGGGGGGAGCATATGAATTTCCTAGGAAAATAGGAAGGTCATAAAAGATTACCACAACTTGGGGGCTTCAAACAACAAAAATTCATTCTCACAGTTCTGGAGGCTGGAAGTCCAAAATCAAGATGTTGGGAGGGCTGTTCCTCCAAAGGCGGTAGGGGAGAATCCTTCCTTGCCTCTTCCAGCTCCTGGCGGCTCCTGGTGTTTCCTGGCTCGTGGCGGCGTCTCTAATCTCTGCCTCTGTCTTCACATGGCCTTCTCGGTGTCTGTCTTCTCTTTTCTGTCTTGCCATTAAACTGGATGACCCGGCTAATCCAGGATAATCTCGAGATCCTTAACTACATCTTGCAAAGACCCTTCTTCCAAATAAGGTCACCATCACAGGTTCTGACACGTCGACACCTTTTTGGCGAGCTACCATTCAACCCAGTACAGTGGGAGATTGTTCTAGACAAAAAAAGAGACCGAGAGCTATAACAACTAAATGCAATGTACAAACCTAGATTGGATCGCAGATTCAGAGGGGGATAAAAAAAGCACTATTGGAGTAATTTGTGTATTATATGCTATGGAACGATTATTCTGTTTTTAGCTGTGAAGATGGGAATATGGTTGTGTAAGGGAATGTTCTTGTTCTCAGGAGGTGCCCACAGGAGCATTTAGGAGGGAAGTGTCATGACATCCCAGACCTTCTTTCTAGTAGGTCAGTCCCATTGTCTTTGACGTCCTTGTGGTGCAAGGCAGAGGCTCTAGTTACTGGGTGAGTGAGACCGGGAAGGAGCTGTTGCAGGGTTGGTCACACCGCTTATGAGAACAGAAACTGGGCCTCTTACCTTGGCCTCCACCTGATTCTGGGGTCTCTTGTAACAAGACTGTGCTTGATGAGAGTTTGTCCCTACTCCCTGGCAGAGGATGTGCTCTCCACAGTTGGAGAGCCCCTAGAGCAGAAACTCCTCTCCCCTCAGCCTATAGTCTCCACGTGGAGTTGGCCTTGTCAATCAAACATGGGTGCATGGGATATTCTGAACTTACCTCATTTCCTAGCAGTTCCCCCATGGGTTCAATGCCTTTCAGAGTCAGTTTACAATTGATAGGCCATTCACCGGTCAGTAGGTCCCTGAGGAGGAGACAGGGCCACCCCACATGAAAGGATGAAGGAGGTCAAGGCAGGGGTTCTTCCTGGGCCAGCTGATAATGAGCTCTGTAGTCTTGACAAGTCTCCTGCTCTGGTCCAACAGCATGATCATTAAGAACATTCTGTGCTGAGTTGATCCTAAGGCCTTGAGGGATGGCTGGGATTTGGATGGGTAAACTCCGGGGAACACGATGGAGAACAACAGAGACCCAGTAAGGACAGCCTGACTAGGGCCGAAGAGGTTTGTGGTACAGCTGTGGGCATCCTGAGCAGGTAGGGCTGGTTTATGGAGGGCAGGAAAGCTAGGCAGAGGGGTTTACACTTAAGATGGCTCTTGTTGGAGGCGCCTGGGTGGCTCCGTCGGTTAAGCCTCCGACTTCAGCTCAGGTCACATTCTCGCAGTTCATGAGTTCAAGCTCCGGATCGGGCGCTGTGCTGACAGCTCAGAGCCTGGAGCCTGCTTCGGATTCTGTGTCTTCCTCTCTCCCTGCCCCTCTTCCACTCGCGCGCATGTGCTCTCTCTCTCTCAAAAATAAACAAACATTAAAAAAAAAACAACAAAAAACAGATGGCTCGTATCGCATGGAAAGATGACCTAACCACAAACCAAGACACCTGGTCCCAGGCCTAGGCCAGTCACTGGGACTTGTCTTCCACATTGGTTAAAGAAAAGGGTTGGGTTAAATGATATCTGACATTTTTTCCAAGCATACATGCTGTTGAGTAGGGGACTCGGGGAATAAAGGAAGCATGTATTAAACATCCTTGTGGCTTTCAGAGCCCTGCTCCCCAGAAGCTTGACGCTGCTCCTTGATCGGGTGATGTGCCAAGATTCTCTGGAGGAGAAGGAGCAGCAGTGCCTGTACAGAGAGGGGAAGCGTGGGGAAAGCCGGGGCCCGTGTGTCAGGATGGAGCCAGGGCTGGAACATACACGCGATCTCATCTGTGGTCAAAGGATGCATTTTCAGAGGAGACCGCAGTCAGGTGGTCCAAGGAGGGCAGTGACTTCCCCAACTCTCTGGTGACTTCGATTACCCGAAAGGAGGTGTAGACTTTATGCTGGCCCACCTGGCAGACTCTGTGAGCCCTTCTGTCTGGCCTGCAGAAGCTTAGAGCCGGTGGAAAACTCTGGGATGCCGTAGGCACTCCTCCCCCACTTTCCTCAAGAAGATGCTGAGTGGTCCTCACAATTCCATGGGAACGAGGAGGTAGGCCCCCGGCTCCCAGCCCCCGCTAGAGGAGCCCTGGTTACCCCCTCTCTAACCAGGCACAAGCTGGAGCACATGCACGCGCCTGAAATGAGACAGGAAGGGGCTCCTGCCCATCAGGCCAGTCACCAGGAGGCTCTTTTGTGCGACCAGATCGTGACACTCTGCCATCCATCTCCCCCTACCTTCTGCGTGGAGAGGCCTAGTGACAGCTGAACAGTCAAGTTCAAAGAGTCTGATACCCGACAAACTGCCCTGCCTGCCCTCTGCCTGCAGGCCACACAGGCTCTCATCTGACAGCTGGGCCCAGCCGGTCCGAGCTCCTGGATCGGGAGCCTGTGGGGCTCGCAGCCAGCGAGGGCCATTGCCTGTGTCTGTTACAAGTTCTCATAGTGGGGCAAGATGAGTTTTCACAAAAAAATGTGCAACAATGTTACTAGCAACCAGAGGAAGAAATAAAATATTATTTGCATGTAAAAAAAAAAAAAAGAAGGAGGAGGGGGAGGAAGAGGAAGAAGAAGGAGGAGGAAGAAGAAGGAGGAGGAGGAGGAAGAGAGGAAGAAAAAGAAGTTTTGTCCCTCCCTAGGTGAATTCTGTCTGCAGCACACTGTGGTGCCGACACCTGGCTTGAGGGAAGGGAGGTGACCGAGCAAATGGAGATGGGGAAAGTGGGAGAGAGAGGGAAGGGAGAAATGGAAGTGGAGAGAGAAGAGGAAGGGTGAGGTAGAGAAGGCAGAAAGAGTAGGGGAAACCAAGGAGGTCAGAAAAGGTGAAACAATCTCACAGGCTTTTTCCTCTCGAGGACGCAAGGGCCTCCATGCAGGGGAACAACCAGTGGAGTGATCCCTATTTATACCTTGGAGCCCTCAGACTCTGGTTTGGTTCTTGTCCCAGGCATCATGCTCCAAGCTCCTTAGGCTGGGGAAGTTTTGGAACCGCCCTGGGATCAGAATCCTCTGGCTGGGCTTCCTGGGGGAGGTGATTCTTCCGGAGTGAGCCTCCTTGCTCCTCAACACCACCAGCAAATCAGGCTGCGGCTCCATTCACGGTTGCACCTTAAAGGAGAGAAGGTATATTTTCCAAACCTGCTGATGTTCTCTGTGTGCCTTCGATTTATGGTTTAAGTTCAGCCAAGACTCCCAGAAAAGATGGAAAGGAAGAAGCAGATCAGTTTGGTTGACCAGGAGCTGCAGGCAGAGGAAGGCCAAATGCTGAGGAAAGGAAGGGGGCATAGAATCTCTTTGCTCTCCCAGGGTTATGTTTGCACTGGCAGAGATATACATAATTAAAAGGATCTTAATATTTTTATTATTTCAATAGTTACATGCTCAGACAGCTCTTCCTGCCCACAGATCCTGCCCTCATGCTTGAATAGAATCACCCTTTTGCACTGAAGATGTCTCAAGAATTCTTTCTTGGCCGTCGGCCCCGGACCCCCATGACAGCTAAACCGTCATGGACAATCAACAATTATTAGAATGAAGAGGGTCCAACTTAGAAAAAAATCACAGTCTAATACCTCACTATCAAGAAGTTAGAGGGCGCCCGGGTGGCTCAGTCGGTTGAGCGTCCGACTTTGGCTCAGGTCATGATCTCACGGTTCATGAGTTCGAGTCCCACCTCTGGGAGCACGAGCCCCTCTTCAGGTGAGCTCAAGCCCTGCTTTGGGTGAGTTCCACTTCTCTCTCTCTCTCTCTTTCCACCCCTCGTGGGATTCTCCCTCCCCCCCCCCCCGCCCCTTGCTCACTTGCGCCCCCCCTCAAAAAAGTAAAATAATAATAAAAAGAGTTACATGCTCTAATGCTCTACCAACCGAGCCAGCCAGGCGCCCCTACGTAAGGCTCTAATATTAGAACACTTGTGGCAGGAAGCAATAGAACACCTAACTCAAAATGTCCCCAACAATCAGGGGGTTTTTAATCTCACATAATGAGAAAACAAGAGGCAGAGAAGTTTCAAGGCTGGTTAGTTCAGGGGCTCAATGTCCCATCAAGAACCCAGGTTCTTTTCATCTTTCGGCTCTGTCACACTCAGAGTGTTAGCTTTTTGTCCTCACGTTTGTCCCCTCATGGTCATAAGACTGCGACACCATCAGGCATCATGAGCTCACACAATTACATCCAAACATTGCAAGACAGAAAATCCTTTCCCTGCATTCCTTTTCAAAAGCAAGGGAATCTTTCTAAGAACATTGTCCCCCCCAACCCCCAACCAGCAGACATTACCTCACCCCTCATTTCCGTAACTGTGTCACATGCTGCTTCCTCACCAGTCCCTGGCAAGAAAACTGGAATTACCTCGATCAGCTTAGACTCAGATTCACCCTGGTGGTGGAGAGGCCCAGCTTCCCCTGCTGCACATGGGTGCCCAACCCCTGAACCAAACCAGGTGGTGTTAGCAGGTAAAACGACCAGCTGGGAGGGCTCTGGGGTAGATGTGCCATCGTGGCTGCTACATGTGACAATGCCTTCAGACAAGTAGCATATACTGCCTTGAATTAGGGTTGTGCCCGGGTGATCTGTGTCTACAGTCAGGGGGTGGGGGCAAGGGGAGACAAAAAAGCTAAATATATTCCCTATAGTACACAGCACAGAGACTTGCACCAATTAGGCTCTCCGAAAACAAGGAGTTCAGCTTAAAAAAGAAAATGATTGTTATAATAGTACAACCGGATGCGATTACCTTTGCCAAGGACATTTTAGTATTAGTTTACTGTCAGGCCAGACATCTCCTGTGAGCGAAATGAGATAGTTGATAGGAACAGAGCACGGGGAGGGAGGTGAAGGGTGACAGCGATGAGACTGAATTTGCACCCACCTACCCACCCTTAGTGAATTAAACTAATTTGCGAATGTAGACAAAACTCTTGTGTAATTAGGAAAGCTTTATATTCCGTTCTCATTTTATTTCAACGTTTATTTTTTTATTTTTTTTTATTTTTGGGACAGAGAGAGACAGAGCATGAACGGGGGAGGGGCAGAGAGAGAGGGAGACACAGAATCGGAAACAGGCTCCAGGCTCTGAGCCATCAGCCCAGAGCCCGACGCGGGGCTCGAACTCAGGGACCGCGAGATCGCGACCTGGCTGAAGTCGGACGCTTAACCGACTGCGCCACCCAGGCGCCCCCGTTCTCATTTTAAAAAGAGAATGAGAAAGAATTCTGGTGGTGAGATGAGTGCTTAAAAGCTTTCTCTGGGGCGCCTGGGTGGCTCAGTCGGTTGAGCGTCCGACTTCAGGTCATGATCTCACAGTCTGTGAGTTCGAGCCCCACGTTGAGCTCTGTGCTGACAGCTCAGAGCCTGGAGCCTGCTTCGGATTCTGTGTCTCCCTCTTGCTCTGCCCCTCCCCTGCTCATGCTCTGTCTCTCTCTGTCTCGAAAATAAATAAAAACATTAAAAAAAATTAAAAAAAAAAAAAAAAGAATGGGTTCACTGAGCTCAGAGAGCGGCCTGGATGAAAAAAGCCCCTTCACTGGGGAAGCTACAGCCTGGATAGTGGGAGCCAGCTGGCTTTGCCCCTCTGGACCTTCACACTGCCCCTGGGCCCAGGAACGGGGCTTCTAGAAAGCGCTCTGACAATCAACAGCATAACAAGATCTCCCTTCTGCAGCTGTGGCTCCAGCCAGTGCTCTGTGAACGGGCATCAGGCCCACACCACCCAGGATGTGGCCCTTGTCCTCCAGATCTGGAGTCACCGCCAGGCAGGTTTCTCTGGGAGGCCACCGGGCAGACTGGAGTGAGTGAGGGCTTTGGAGTCAGAGTTCTGGGGTCAAATTTCAGTTTGGCCACTTGCTCTGTGGCCTTAGGCTAGATACTTAAGCTCTCTGAGTTTCCGCTTCCTTGGCTGTAGAAACGGGTGTAACAATAGCACCTTGCAGGGTGTTGGGAGCTCCTACCCTGACAGAGCCTCCCCTTCCTCCTGCAGCCCCACTTGGGGTTGCCACGCATCTTCCAGAAGTCAGAGGCCTGAAGACAGGCTCTCTCCAAGTTCGAACCCACCTGGCCACCTCTAGACCAGCCCTGGGCTGTTTGACAGGCTCCCCCTGGGGCAGAGGCATTTGCCAGCTGCTTCCCAAACACAGGACGGACGAGTTAGACAGCCAGGGCACGTCCCTCACAGCCGTTCTCTCCTCCTCACCCAGGCTCAAACAAAGCAGCTATGCCTGGGCCCACTGGACCCACGGTGGCCAGCAGCCTCCAGGGGGCAGAAGTCTGCTCCTCTGGTCAGGTCAGATGAGGGCAGCCTAAGGCCTCTGTCCACGGAGGCCGGGGCCCTGGCCGATCTCGAAGGCTGCACTCTTAGGCTTTCTCCATTTATCCCCATCAAGCCTCAGCAGCATCAGCCACTGCAGCCGATCTGAGTCCAGACTTTTCCATTTGTGCTCAAGGGCAGATCAGATGATTGTCAGCCACAAAGCAGTGACCTAGACCTTGGGGTGTATTTGTTCTTGCTGCAGGCTAACTTCTATTCACTCTCTCACCAACAGAGGAGGGGAAAAAGAATCATCATTGCAAGGACAGATCCCTCCCCAACCACTGGCACTTTGCTCTTCCAATTCCCCAGGTTCTGTCCTACTGGAGTATTTTTTCTCAACTAAAATCTTCTCTCACCTTCTTTCATCCCCACACCATTGGGGCTGCTTAAAGGTTTCCAACCTTTTTCACATCTTGTCACATGCAGAAAATAATTTATCTGTAAAGGCTTATGGAGGTCATTAGAGGGCTCGTTCCTGGCCAGGGGTGATTGGCCCCAGGACCTTCAGGTTTCACAGGCTGGTTTGAAGACCTGGTAACCCCTAAACCCCGTTCTCAGGGCACTCTGCTTGGGAAACGCTGGCTTAGAGAATGGACCTCTCAGGTTCCATGAGGTGTCACGCTCGGCTGAAGCCAGATGATGTAAATCCACTCCTTCTCACATGTGAGTGTCCAGTTTCGTCCAGTGCTCCATCCAACTGTGGCAATTGGCAGATCTCCTAAATTGGGAAAAATATCCCGGTGCCCCTCTGGTGGCTGGGCTGCCTGGCCTTCCCAAGGTTCATTTTTATCCCAGACCCCCCCATGCTCTGGCTGCAGGAGGAATCTGGCCCATCAGATAAGTAGCAATAGCTGCCTTTGTGCTCAAGGATGGCACTTGGGCTGGCCCTTGCCCTGAAGGGCAAAAGACAGTGACTGCTCTCATGATAAAAGCTGTGAGACCGGGCCCACAAAGTTGAAACATCTTGGGGAAGCAGCAGCACGGTGCTCCCAGACAGAACCTGCCTATTTACTAGATGCTCTCCTCAAACAGTAAGGGGGCAGAAGTGAGCGATGTGTCAGGAGTAAACATCCCAGTGGGGAGAATAAAGAAGGCAACTGAGCCCCAGTGGAATATGGGCTGACATCACGGAGCAAAGGTGAACACACCCAGAGCTGTGTACCAGCCTCCATTTCCTCCCACTTGTCTGGCATTCCCACTCAGGCCAGCACCCAAGCCTTCCTCATGAGGCTCAGCCCTTTTCCATTGCTCAGTTCAACCTTCTAAGCCCCGCGACTGGTACCTGAATACCCATCACCACGCTCTCCAGCCACGCACTGTTCCTGCCTCTTCCTCCCCCACCCTCACCTCATAGGTCTCTCCTGCCCCCCTCAAGAACCACACTGCTCCTCACATGTACTTGGAAAAGGGTCCAAATTAGGGAATCTTTCCTCCGCAATCTTTCCCACACTCTGCAGATATTCCCCACGACATAAATTGGGTCAAGTACCAATACTGTAACAACTTGTGACTACTGTAATTTTGTCTCAGCCAGCTCCACTTTCTCTAAACAGTAACTTCTTAAAATACAGTCTTATTTGTCACTGCAGGTTTTGGTTAAGTATAGAATAAATCAGCATGATTCCATGCCCTTCCCACGTGACTCTAATAGGTTATTAAATACTGACAGCAACAGTTCTGGAAGTCTGGCTGGTTTCTTGAATCACTTGGCTCCCCCACTTACTATTATGTTACCTAACCCCTTGCTACTTCACACATAGTCACAGCAGACCAAGAGCAGAAGCTAGAAGCTTGTTAAAAAATGCAGGATCTTGGGGCACCTGAGTGGCTCAGTTGGTTAAGCATTCAACTTTTGGTTTCGGCTCAGGTCACAATCTCACAGTTTGTGGGTTTGAGCCCCACACCTGGCTCCACGCTGACAGTGAGGGTATGGAGCCTCCTTGGGATTCCCCCCGCCCCATACACACACTCTCTCTCTCAAAATAAACTTTCAAAAAGTTAAAAAAAAAAAAATGCAATCATCTTGGGGCGCCTGGGTGGCTCGGTTGGTTAAGTGTCTTGACTTCAGCTCAGGTCATGATCTCAGTTTGTGGGTTCCAGCCCTGGGTTGGCTCTCTGCTGTCAGCGCAGAGCCCCCTTCGGATCCTCTGAACCCTTCTCTGCCCCTCCCCACTCATGCTTTCTCAAAATAAATATTTTTTTTAAATGCAATATCTAAAGCTTCACTTTGAAGCTACAGATTTGGATCTACATTACCTAAAAAAAATTTTTTTTAAATGTTTCTTCTTGAAAGAGAGACACACACAGAGCGTGGGCAGGGGAGGGGCAGAGAGAGGGAGACAATCTGAAGCAGGCTCCAGGCTCTGAGCTCTCAGCATGGAGTCCAATGCAGGGCTCAAACCAACGAACTGTGAGATCATGAACTGAGCCAAAGTCGGACACTTAACCAACTGAGCCACCCAGGCAACCCTGGATCTACATTTTAATATTTACATGTGATTCACATCCACATTGAAATTTGAGAAACAATGGCCCAATCTAAGCCTGCTGCCTCATTTACAATAGGATTTTATCACCACTCATCAATCCAGGTCTTAAGTGAAACAGACAAGCCACTAAGCACAGTGTGTGGCACACAGAAGCCACTTGAAATGTTGATCAAATGACTGGGTAGACCATCTGCCAGCCTCCCCCATCCCCAACTGGCCTTAAATAAGTGAGGCTAGTACTTACTGCGATACAGAAGCCAGCTGGACATTTAAAATAGAAACATCACTTTTATTGACAAGTTAGGGCCACAGTGGACAGCTTCCAGAACAGAAATAAGACAGTCCCAAGACAACAGAGTATAAAATTGTAGAGGACAGGTTAATACTCTTCACCCTCATCCTCTCCCTCAGCACTATCTGCTCCAACCTCCTCATAATCCTTCTCAAGGGCAGCCATGTCCTCACGGGCCTCAGAAAACTCTCCTTCCTCCATGCCCTCACCCACATACCAGTGAACAAAGGCACGCTTGGCATACATCAGGTCAAACTTGTGGTCCAGGCGAGCCCAGGCCTCAGCAATGGCTGTGGTGTTGCTCAGCATGCACACAGCTCGCTGTACTTTGGCCAGGTCTCCACCAGGTACCACAGTGGGAGGCTGGTAATTAATGCCAACTTTGAAGCCAGTGGGGCACCAGTCCACGAACTGGATGGTACGCTTGGTCTTGATGGTGGCAATGGCAGCATTGACATCTTTGGGAACCACATCACCACGGTACAACAGGCAGCAAGCCATGTATTTACCATGGCGAGGGTCGCATTTCACCATCTGGTTGGCTGGCTCAAAGCACGCATTGGTGATCTCTGCTACAGTAAGCTGTTCATGGTAGGCTTTCTCAGCAGAGATGACAGGGGCATATGTGGCCAGAGGGAAGTGGATGCGGGGATAGGGCACCAGGTTGGTCTGGAATTCTGTCAGGTCAACATTCAGGGCTCCATCAAATCTGAGGGAAGCAGTGATGGAAGACACAATCTGGCTAATAAGGCGGTTAAGGTTAGTGTAGGTTGGGCGTTCGATATCGAGGTTTCTACGACAGATGTCATAGATGGCCTCGTTGTCTACCATGAAGGCACAATCAGAGTGCTCCAGGGTGGTGTGGGTAGTGAGGATGGAGTTGTAGGGCTCAACGACAGCAGTGGAAACCTGGGGGGCTGGGTAAATGGAGAACTCCAGCTTGGACTTCTTGCCATAATCGACAGAGAGACGTTCCATCAGCAGGGAGGTGAACCCGGAACCAGTTCCCCCTCCAAAGCTGTGGAAAACCAAGAAGCCCTGAAGACCCGTGCACTGGTCGGCCTGCAAAAAAAAAAAAAAGTTTTAATTTAGCCTTGGTGAAAGCTGCAATGACTTCTTTGAATCCATAATTACATTGATCAAATTTTTTTTTTAATTTTTTAAAGTTTTTATTTATTTAAGTAATTTCTACACCCAACGTGGAGATCAAACTCATGACCCAGAGATCAAGAGTTATATGCTCTTCCAACTGAGACAGCCAGGCACCCCTGATCGAGATATTTTTTAATCTCCTGAACAATATTTGCAAAGAAAGTAGTCATAAAGAGCTTCTAAGTGCTAAGATTCAGAGAAACTTTTCACAATTCCGGGGGGGGGGGGCAGAAATCTGCTAAACGGCTATTTAAAAATGAACTATTTTCATTTCCACAGGCAGAGGAATCGTGAGGTCTGGAATGGATGCAAGGCCCAAGTTTTAGCGACTGGGAAAGCAACCGCTGGTGCCCTTGCTGTGACTGCAGAACAAATATGACTTTTCAGCAGCTGGAGAGCTACTGAGGGCAGGCCTGGGACCACCAGCCCCATACAATAGAAGTCTTAGAAAGATCTGGCAGCTGCTTTCTGAGCTGGAGTAACACAGAATAGCCGAGTTCCAATGCACTGGTGTTGGGAGTCAGGCTGAGTCTGGATCCGGCTCTACCAGTTCCTTGCTGTGTGGCTTTGACCAAATTTATTTCTCAATCTCCGTCTTCGCGTTTACTGAGAATAGTAATCTCCATCAGGTCATTGAGAATTAAATGAGTACGTGGAACAGTGTTTGGCACAGTAAGCACTAGTTATCAGAGAGCCTATTGATTCTGAAAAAGGTGATTTACTATGATAGGACCATGAGACCTAATGTCAGTGGGGCTTTTCACCACTTAACTGCGCTATTCCAGTTAGCAAACTACCATTCTGTGAAAGCATTGATTTTTGACTTTTCAAAGTCTTCTGCTGACAATCCTCACTTCTCAGAAGTGCTGAGGGGTGCCTGGGTGGCTCAGTCGGTTGAGTGTCTAACTTCGACTCAGGTCATGATCTCGCAGTTGACGAGTTCGAGCCCCGGGCTCTGTGCTGACAGCTCAGAGCCTGGAGCCTGCTTCAGATTCTGTGTCTTCCTCTCTCTCTCTGCCCCTCCCCTGCTCATGCTCTGTCTCAAAAATAAATAAATATTTAAAAAAAAAAAAAAGAAGTGCTGAGATTTGTGGAATTCTCTACCAACCCCTCACTGTACTTCTCCTGTGGGTCCACACTCTGAGATCAATGTACAGGGCAGACTCTGGTCTACCAATTAAATCCACTCAGCCTCCTATGGACACAGTAATAATACTAAGGACAAATACAATTATTTTGGTAGTTAATCAACTTTACTCCAGAACCCTTGATGGGTTTTACTAGGTTTATTTGCCCCTAAAGGCAGGTCCTGATTTCCAAGTCAGTGCTTGTAGCTGAAGCTTGATTTATAAACATAGAACCATTACCCCAATTTTGCTAGGAAGGGTGTGATAAGCATCTGGAAAAGTATGAAGCTGTGAATGATGCAAA
Source organism: Lynx rufus (assembly GCF_022079265.1). NCBI lineage: Eukaryota > Metazoa > Chordata > Mammalia > Carnivora > Felidae > Lynx > Lynx rufus. The sequence goes on along the minus strand of NW_025814889.1, from coordinate 76,167,745 downwards.
GTCATTCTTTTTAGACTAGACCAGTTGTGGCCAGGCTTAGAATGTGATTTTCTGGACAAACTACTCTACCAAAGCCTTTATTCTTGATTTTTGGTTAATTACTTACAAGCTGCCCACATGCCTCAGGAGTAGAGTCATCTGGATACCAGACTCTGAACATAAAATGATCCAGGGGCATCTGGGTGGCTCAGTTGGTTTTAAGCGTCTGACTCTTGATTTTGGCTCAGGTCATGATCTCACGGTTCTTGTGACCACGGTTCTTATGTTCGAGCCCTGAGTCAGGCTCTATGCTGACAGTGCGGAGCCTGCTTGGGATTCATTCTCTCTCTCTCTCTCTCTCTCTCTCTCTCTCTCTCTCTCTCTCCCTCCCTCCCTCCCTCCCTCTCTCCCTACCCCTCCCCCCACCCACATGCATGCTTGCTCTCAAAAATAAATATTTAAAAAATAAATAAAATGATCCTAACAGAACATTTACTTATCGACTTTTACTGATGTGAATACCGTTGCCTAAGATTTTTCTGTCACAGTGCCGGTTCACACGGGTCTGAGCTCTAGTGGAAAAGCAAGCATACTACTTTCTGTGAGTACATGTCAATACTTTCCAAGTTTCAAGGACGACACTAGCTTCCATAATAAGGGAGCTCCCTTGATTGCACTTTCAATGTTGTTGGAAGATTCCAGTGTCCACCATTTCTAGTCAGTGTTATACTGGCTTCTCATGCTCTGTACTTTCTGTATCAACATAAGGCACCAACCCTGATAGACATATTTTTAAAATACATATAAAATATAGATATACATATATTTTTTTAGGAGTTTGATCAATTAGTTACATTTCGGAGTCTGCCACCTTCTCAATGTGACTAAGATAACCTAAAAGGGGGCATTCTTAGCTTGAAGCAGGGAAGCTGCTTGATTAATATGAATAAGGATGTTTAATGGTCTTAAATGTCAAATTGCTACAGCTCCCTGGTTCTCACCTTCACTTTAGGTAAACTGCCCTGCCTTAAGCATTTGCCCAAGTCTGCTTTATAACACATAGAAATAGGCAATAGAGCATTTAACCCTGACCTAAATAGTTGTTCCATAACACAGGACCATCTGATTTAAAAAGTCTGGTTACCTGGGGTGCCTGGGTGGCTCAGTCAGTTAAGCATACGACTTCAGCTCAGGTCATGATCTCCGTTCATGGGTTTAAGCCCCACATCAGGCTCTGTGCTGACAGCTCAGAGCCTGGAGCCTGCTTTGGATTCTGTGTCTCCCTCTCTCTCTGCTCCACCCCCCGCCCCACTATCTCTCAAAATTAAATAAAATTTAAAAAAAAATTTTTTTTAAATAAAAAATTAAAAAAAATAAAGTCTGGTTACTTACTGAGCACTCAAAGGTTCATTTTAGGATACAAAGAATGATTCTTATAGTTTGGTCTCCCTTAAAACTGTAAGAGAACATTCTCATCTCACTTTAAATAAAACACTACATTGGGGCACCTGGGTGTCTCAGTCAGTTGAGTGTCTGACTCTTGATTTTGGCTCAGGTCATGGGATCAAGCTGTCAGAGCTGAGCCTGCTTGGGATTCTCTCCCTCTCTCTCTGTCCCTCCCAACTCACACTCTCCCACTCTCTCTCAAAATAAATACACTTAAAACTTATATATGTATATTAAATAAAACACTATGTTTACCAGTTTCCGAATTCGGTCCAAGACAAGGTCGATGATCTCCTTGCCGATGGTGTAGTGCCCTCGGGCATAGTTATTGGCAGCATCTTCCTTGCCCGTGATGAGCTGCTCAGGATGGAAGAGCTGGCGGTAGGTGCCAGTGCGAACTTCATCTGGAAGAGAAAAACAAAGCAGCCACCCGTCACTCACAACCTGCACACGCCTGCTCCACCCCAGGGTGTCAATGGAGCCCTCACGACAGACCTCCTGTCTCAAGAGCCCTGAGATCTCCCTTGGGTTACTGAGGCCAACTCACCAATGACTGTGGGTTCCAGGTCTACAAACACTGCCCTGGGCACATGCTTGCCAGCGCCCGTCTCACTGAAGAAGGTGTTGAAGGAGTCATCTCCTCCCCCAATGGTCTTGTCACTTGGCATCTGGCCATCGGGCTGGATGCCGTGTTCCAGGCAATAGAGCTCCCAGCAGGCATTGCCGATCTGAACACCAGCCTGGCCAACGTGGATGGAGATGCACTCACGCTGTGGGAAGAAGAAAGGAAAATGTCAGAATATGACACATCAGATGGGATGTTTAGGAATGACTCACACCTAAATGACTAATTAACTTTCAGGATAGAAAGTCACCTTTCTGGAAGCCACTCCTGCCCAGGGTTTATTTCACAAGCAACAGTCTTTGCTGACTAATTCAGAGAAAATGCTTTGCAAAACCAAAGATATGTTAATGAACTACTAGGCAAGACCAGAGATCAGACTCTTGCTTTGTAGTCACATTAGATATTCAAGGTCAGGTTTCTACCATTTTAGAAAGACCTAAACTGTTCCACAGCAATACATTTCCCCCAGCTCCTGGGAAATATGCCTGCCAATTCCTTAAAGGCATGCAAAATTCCCCCTTCCAGCTCTGATTCATTCCATGTGATTGTATAACTGTCGAGCTCATTCTGGTCCCTCTTTAATCCTATTCTTTAAAAGACAAGAGCTTCTCCCTCTCCCTTTAAAACCAGCTTAAACCAGCAAACTATAGCCATATGACTCATGGAAAAAATGCCAGATAAGCAGCAGTTAGCTGTATTTTAGAAACTGTGGTCAGAGGCAGCTTTTTAACTCTGTGGAAGAACTTAATCGCAAGGAAGAACATTTTTCCTTCACTATCAACAAATCTTCAGTAGGGGGTGGTGGTGGAGACACATGGTAATAAAAGCTGAAAGTGTCAACAAAACTTTACTAATAGCTTAAGAAATTCGCTGTTTCCTACCAAAACATACATACATGTATCTCTGGCACTGTGGAAAAGTCTATGGTGCCAAGAATTTAACGATATTGGGAAAATGTTTTCTTTTACTTGATGAACAAGATCATCTGTAAGTTACCAAATTCATTCCTGCTTAGTAAAATAAGGCCATGAACATAGAATCCATACCCCCAGATTTAAGAGGAAAACAGAAAAAATGGGTGTTTATTATATTTCATCATAAGTCAGATTAGCTACTTTGGAGATTGACAGAGGACTTTCAAAATTGATACCAAATATCTCCCATTACATTTTCCCCGAATAGGAGGGTTTCGAGTTCTTTGAAGCTGCTAACAGGAAACTAGTTAAAGAAAACTCAACACCGCTAAGATCTCAAAGGTCCTACTTTCATAACCGGAGATAATAAAAACCCCAATCACTCACAACCTTTGACTTATGGTCCCCTCCTTCCCACATACACTCATAAAACAACCATGGTCTTCTAACCACATCACTTGGCTCATTATGACCTGAGTCTACTCACCCAGGTCTAGGGCTATGGGAGAAAGGGGAGTTGTTTATTCTAATGAGTCCATGAGTATTTATAATTGCATCCTGTTTACCTTTAACTGGACTTTGGAAATTTTACAGCCTAAGAAAGCTGGAGAGATCTGCCCATGACAGCCCCAGGCCCAAGGAGATAAAGTTTTTGAGAAGAACCTTTCATTCTAATGAAGGGTTTCTTTGATGGATTTTTGAGCCCAAAAAACTTTCATTGGGCAGCAGTCTCAACAGCTTTCTCCTTTAGACTTTCGTCACTCTCCCCTGGCCACTCGGGGGATGAAGGGAGACACAGGTGATAGAGTCACTTAGTCTAACTTTCACTGGATAACCGGCCCCTGTCTCTAATTAAAAAACAAAACAACAACAAAAAATCCAAACTATTAACTTAGCCAGTGTTTGCCTAAATCATTGCTCTCCTGCCCTTTAAACAGTCCTACTACTTTCTGAATCGCACTTTTACCAGGTTTTTTTTGTTTTTGTTTTTTGTCTGCTTGGTGAAAAGCACTCAAGCAAGTTGTTACAGTCAGACTTAGTTTTTTAACAGCTGTGGTAGTCTCTGAAGAAGTGGCTGGTCTGTTCACTGTATCCCCTTTTCTTTAAAGATACTATTTTGAAACATTTGATACACAAATACTAGTTTTAAAGTACGGCTTATTTTAGGTTGACCTCCAACAGACCTTCTCCAAGAACACATTGTTAGTACTAGTTTGCTCAGAGGTTTTATACGAAAATACCTCTTCATGGACTAGTTTTTTAAAAATCTGGCTTAAGTACCAAGCTTCAGCTATAAACGTCCCACTAAGTTAACACAGAAACGCAAAATTAGACGTGACAGTTAAGAGTTCCCTTAAAAGGAGCAGCCTGTTCACATCTCTCAGGTGGACTGATGCAATTGGAAGCTCTCCCCAGGGACCAGCCACAGGTGACTCAGCAGGCAGTCACCGGGCGCTGGAGAGCGGGCGCAGGGAGCGTATGCACCTTGGGAGCTGGAGCGCACCTAGTGCTCCAGGGCGGTAGGTAGTGGGAAGGTGAGGTAGGTCACTGACGGAAATGGAGGGGAGGGATTTTTCGTTTCCACAAGTCCTTGGGGGGGCCGGTGTGAAGGCTTCCCGGTCTGCCTTAGGCTGTGGCGGGCCCTGGGGCGATGCCCTCTAGGATCAGGAGGGCTTTCCACTCCCACCAAGGGCAGTGTCCTGGCCGCGTTTTCGAGCCCGAAGAGGAGTTTGCGGGTGAACTCGGCTTTTCCAGCCTGGCCATCAGAAGCAAGTTTGCTCAGCTGCGTCCCACCTGCACCCGGGCTCCCCCGCCCCTTCGGACTGCTCTCACACCCACGCCACGTCCCAAGGACCCCCACTCACCATGACTAAGAATTGTAGGGTTCCTTGAGGCTGAAGGCGGCGAGGGGACGGCGAGAAGGCTCTCCCACTGACAGACTACCAAGGAGTCCGGGGGAGAAGTAGTAAGAGGTTGCGCCGCCGCGAGGGACTCTATATACCCCCTTCCCCGGCCACGTGGCCAGGGGGCGGGCACCTGGCCCCGCCCCGGCCGCCGCGGCCCCGCCTCCAAGTCCCGCGGCGCCGGGAGGGACACCCCGTCGCACCCTCCGGCGGAGAGAGGCGGGGCGCGGGCGCTGATTGGTGGGTTCAAAAGTTCAAACCAAACTCTTCGGAGAGAGCCAGATCTACGAAGGGAGGAGACGTCCTGGGGCCAGGGAAGGGCGGATGGGGCGGGGAAGAGGCTGGGGACTGAGACTGGAAGAAGGGAGGCGAAGCGGGGTGCGGGGGGCGTCGCGTGCAAAACCTCAGGGAAAAACGGGCGGAGTATAGGGAGCGCGGCCCCTCCCGCCAGTCTCCGGACCCTCGAGCGGCGGCCCTGCGAAACCCACAGCCAGTCCCCGCCGCGCACCTCCCAGCTAGGCGGGGCCTGGCCTGCGGGGCCGCCGCTTACGCCCTGCACAGCCCTGGCGCCGGCTCCCGTGCAGCTGTGGGATTCTGGAGAGAGAGGTCCTTGCGCCCCCTCCCAGCCCTTAATTACCACCAGCCGGCCTGAAGCCCATATTCTCATCTTTTTGCTTGTTTTTTTTGTTTTTGGGTTTTTTTTTTTTTACTCGTTTTCCCACATTCTTTTAAATGAACTCTTCGTCTCTAACAACAATCTTCCAGTTGGTGCAAAAGCAGGTTTTTCGGTTCGTTATAGTAATAGCTTCCATTTTTGATCGCTTACTATTCAGAGTAGTTGGTTTTTCACACTATATCAATCACATTTCATCCTTGCGACGCTGTGAGTTATCCGCATTTTACAGATGGGGAAACTAGGGCTCAGAGGAATTCAACAAGTTTAAGGCCACACAGCTAGAGTAATGGGGCTGCCCATAAGCCCTCATTACCTTGTACTGCCTCATGCTAAATATACCGTGCTGACCTTCCCTGCAATGGTTTACTTTTCAGAAGCAGCCTTTTCTTTAAGTTGTTATTCTTTCTCTGCAACTTCATCGTGTTATCTTAGTTCTCCACCATCTCTGGATGATAAGAGTTTATGGGAATATTCAGAGAACAAAAGTGACTGCTATACATAATAGAGGTTATAGGGATTTTCCCCGAAGTAGAAAAAGGCAAAATGACAGGAAAAACTGGGTTTTAGATACAGAATAGGCAGAACTCCAGATACACTCCAACTCACACAAAATGAATGCTGTTGGAAATATATGCAGAGACTCCTTTTCAAATTACAATACCATAGTTCCATCATTAAATGTTTATTGCGCACCTATTACTTATTGTGTGGCAGGATATTCTGAAAGTTGGAATAATTAGCATCTTGGTCTGTTGCCAAATATTTTACTCTTAATTAGTAAAGCATTTCACCTTTTTAATGCATTCCACAAATATATTCAGCATAGTTTCTAGGTTCTTGGGAATAGGTAGGTGAACAAAATTGACAGATCTCTGCTCGTAGAGCCTATGTTCTAGGAGGGATCGGGAAGAAAGACAAACAATGAACACAGTAAATAAGTAAATCATAAAATTCATTAGAGGGTGAAGAGTTGCTATAGAAAAATACTGAAGAAAGTGGAATGAGAGGGTGGAGTGGGAGAGGGGTTGTAATAGAACCATGATGATCATGGTTAGCCTTAATGATACATGAGATGTGAACAAAGACTTGTAGGTCATGAGGGGTTAGCCAAGTGGCTAAAAGCGAGCAGTTGGAGCCCAGACCCCCAAGCAAGAGTGAGCCGTTAGCGTTCCTGGAAGGAAGAGCAGTGAGGCCAGCTTGGCTGGAAGAGATGAATAACAGAGGACGATGTTGGAGAGGAAACAGGAGCCAGATCTTACAGCTTCTTGTAAGTTACTGCAACCTCTGTGGCTTTTACTCTGACATGGGGAGCTAATGTAGGGTTTGAAACGTAGACGTGACATGACCCGATTGCTTTTTAAATTATTATTTATTTATTTAATATTTTTTTCAGTGGGCTCCGCACTACGTGGAGCCCGATGCGGGTCTCAAGCTCAGGACCCTGAGATCAAGACTCCAGCTGATATCAAGAGTCCAATGCTCAACCAACTGAGCTGCCCAGGTGCCCCCGCCCCCCCTCCATGGCCTTTTTAGAAAAAGATGACTTTGGTTGTTGTGTTGAGAAAAGATTATAGGAGGGCACAGGTAGAAGCAGGAAGACATCTTAAGATGAGAACTCATTGCCATAATCCTTCTGAGAGATGAGAGAGACTCTGACCAGAGTGGTAGCAGAGGAATTAGTGACATGTGGTTAGACAGGACCAAAGTGATTTCCTAAAGGCTCACACGTGAGGAAAAGAGAAGCCAAGGATTATTCCAGTTTTTAGCCTGAATGAAAGACAATTTGCCATCAACAGAGGCAAAAGGCTGAGAACGGGGCAGGCTTAGAGGCGGTTGATACCAAGGGTTATTTTTGGTCATGTTAAATCAAGACGTTGTTGTCCATGTGGAGGTGGAGATGGCCAGGACACAGCTGGATATGAGAGTCTGGATCTCAAAGCAAAGAGATCCGGGTGGGGGTGGACATCTAAATGCCATCCTCAAGTCATGACCTTGGGTGAGATGTGAGTGGAGTGAGTGTAGAAACACGAGAGAAGAAGACCAATTTCATAGCTCTGGGAAAAGAGGTAAAACCAGTAAAGGACACTAAAAAGGAACAGCCGGTGAGATAGGAGGGAACCCAGGAATGTGAGGTCCTGGAAACAAGGAAAAAGGGATGATTAGCAGGGTCGAGTGCCACTGATAGGTAAGCACAGAACTAAAAAATGACCATTGGATTTAGCCAAATGGAGGTAATTAGTAGCCCTAATGAGAACAGTTCAGTGTGGCGATTTAAAAATAATAGGCATTTTATTTTTAGGTTATGTTTTTCAAAGGATTCATTAGCAAAACACCTTTATTTTTCTTTTCACTCTCTATCATCTCATATTCAAGCAGATAGCCCCTTGAGGGACCTCAATAGGCTTAAGGGCTTTGCAGGCCTGATTGCTCTGATGTGGGCTCTGATTTTTGTTTTCTTTTTCTAGCTGTAGGTCCTTAAGCCAATTTTGTAATCTATCTACATCTCTTCCCTTATAAAATGGGATAATGTATAACTCAGAGGTAGATACATTGTGGTGAGGATTAAATGAAATAAGTAATACAGAGCATATACACATAGCAAAGCTCTAAAATCGGTAGCTGTTACTGTTGGAGGTGATCGTGGTAGAGGACAAAATTAGAGATCAAGATGCATTCTCTTGCATTTTAAAATCATTTTAAACATTGGGATCTATATTTAACTTTATTGCCCCCTGCTGGATTGTTTTGGAGGGGGAAAAAAAGTCTCTTTCCTGGGTGGACAGTGAAAAATTCAACTTTTACGTAAACAGGTCTTTCTGAGTCTAAAAATTACCGAGAGAGAGAAGAGGCAGAAGCCTGTCTTACTTTCCAGTTGAAATGGTCTCAAATTCACCACAAACATGGTGAGTTAGTAACAGAGAGCCTGTGCTCTGCCACCTCTGGTGATATAACATTGGAGGGGGCACTTCTCTTCCTTGGGCCCCAGGTTCTCATGTGCAAAATGAGGGGATTGGACAGTTTCATTCTAAGGCCTCTTCCAGCCTTTACATTCCGTGATACTCTGACTTGAGGCTTCTGCTGTACGTGTGTCCCAAAGGGAGTAAAGTTGAAAACATGCTTCCTTCGGTCAGGGTCTTGTAAGAATCACTGGTACGTTAGATAAATACAGATGGGACTTTTGCTGGAGTCTTACAATACATTAGAGAAAGAAATGGCAGGGATGCCTGGGTGACTCAGTTGGTTAAGTGTCCGACTTTTGATTTCCGCTCAGGTCATGATCTCATGGTTGGTGATGTCAAGCCCTGTGTTGTGCTCTGCACTGAGATGGAGCCAGCTTGGGATTTCCTCTCTCCCTCTCTCTCTGCCCCTCCCTCCCTCACACTGTCCCTCTGTCTCTCAAAGATAAATAAATAAACATTAAAAAAAAAGTGGCATACCTACTCTGGCTCAGGAGAGCTTGGACTTCAAATCGCTGTTGTATAACATGTCCCCAAAACATTAGGAAAGAGGAAAGAATTCAGACAAAACCGAACCCTATCTTTTCTCAAACTCCCGGTTTCTATGCTAGGATACCAGTAGTGCTAAAGAATTGATTTTGTGTTCAGTTGCAAATTACATGTTACAATAATAATGGTATGGGGATATTTTGTGCTCTATAGCAATTTATGATAAAGTATTTTCTACTCCAATAGTGCCTTCAAAGATAAATTTTTAACAAAGGTATTCATTATACAACTGTGGGAAATAAGGTCCTGAGATGGAAATAATTTACCCTAAACCCAAGAGATGGTACTCAGAATAAATGCCTAAAATGACAGTTGCCTCTTTTCTTTCTAGGCCCTCCATGAGCCTGTTACTGGTTCTAGTTCACAAGGAAAGGAAGTCCTAGAAAAATCATTTAATGAATTTACTGTCCTAAGACAAGGATTCCACTAGTCTAGCAAGAAAAAGGAGAATTTTTCCCATTCCTAAGACCTCCAAAGGATAGCTAGGACTCCTTGAAGTTTAATTCAACCACCTTCTTCACAAGTGTATTTTAAATCTCAATTTTTTTAAATGTTTGTTTTACTTTTGAGAGAGACAGAGAGAGCAGGAGAGAGGCAGAAAGAGAGGGAGACACAAAATCCAAAGCACACTCTAGGCTCTGAGCTGTCAGCACAGAGCCTGATGCAGGGCTTGAACTCACAAACCAGGAGATCATGACCTGAGCCCAAGTCGGACGCTTAACCAACTGAGCCACCCAGGTGCCCCTTAAATCTCTATATTTTGAGGTGATTTGTTTTTTCTTCCTTTTCATTCCCCGGTAAATACAGAAAGGCAGGCAAGAGATTATCTTCTAGGTAATACATTGTTTTCTTTTATGGGAAAAATAACTCTAAGAGTCTTTAGCTTTCACTTACTGCTCCTGTTATCCTGCAAATATTTGCAAACTTTATAGCTTTCTTGAACATTCTTTCAAAGTTCTCCTCCCCTGGGATCGGAGCCATGTTTTGGACTTCTTCCCCTTCATCAGGACTCCTTATGCTGGCTGTGGCCAGGGAGATCACAAAGAAGACTTGCTTTCTTCTCAGGAATTTCACATTTTATTTTCACGCAGACATCATCTGGCTTGTTCTAATCTGCTTTACATTCCCTAAAAATACAGTACTTCTGACCCGTGGCCTCTCGGTAGTGACAAACCCAAACAACTGAATAGGTTGTGCTTCCCGGGTCTTTCCACTCCACGGACTGCAGCCAAGCCTGCTTACCTCGGGTTCTTTCCAATCTTTCCTGTAATTGGTCACCATTCCCTCTGTTTCCTGCCCTGCCCCCCCACCTTTAGGAGGGACTGGTTAAATTCTCTTCCAGAAGATTAAAAGGAACTACTGGACTCAAATTCTTCAAGTATCTACATTATTATTCTAATAAGTGGATCATATCCTGGAGTCTGGAAATCTTCCCTATTTATAGCAATGCTTATTTAATAATTTTATTTATTCATGTACCTAAAAAGCACCCAGGCAGCCCGAAGTGGAAGGCCCCTCAGAGTTTTCTTTCCTTTTGACTGTAACTTCTGGCCAGCAGCTAAGACAGGAGGGGATTTACTCGGAGACTGTGCCTCTCAGGATAATTTTTCCCCCTTTACTTCTCCAGGTTCTCTCTCTAGCTGTCCCCTCCCCCTCCTCCCAGGACACAGAACCAACTATTTTTGGGTGCACTAAGTATTGTTTTTTTTCCTACATGATCAGTATAGTAGTGCTTCAGTACAAGGGAATATCAGTGTATCTATTATAAGACTTACAGGCAAATCAGCCTCATGTTATTCAGGTAGTTAGTTTAATTTGGCTGAACGTGTTTGAGCTCTTCAAGTCAGTGGGCTTCTCCCTAATCTGAACTGCTTATGCTTTTGTGCTAATCCCCCTACTCAGTGGTCTGCCAGAGCCAATCCTTAGATTTTCAGAATTTTTGACAACCTGTCGGACCTGGCGTGGGGAGCTTGAAATCAGCAATGCTGGCTATATGTCCATCGTAGAAATAAAACAGTTGACTACTACAGATTAGGCTCTTATCCCCTCTCCCAGCCGGTTGTTAAACATCCACAGACACACAACTTGTAGCACGGCCCCTACCTCCACACTAGTCCAAATCAGACCATTTCCCTTAGTTCTTTTACTCCTGGCATAAAAAGGTTTTTTGTTTTGTTTTGGTATGGATTTTTTTTTTTTTTTTTTTTTTGTCTCGGAGCTTCATTCATTCTCTGGCTTCAGGCTGAACCCTCTCCTCACAGCCAACCAAAGCCAAAAACCCAGCCTGGTTTCTCCTCCCAATTCAGCTTTTTAGGGTTATGAAAAGGGTTAGCTCCTAGCCATCTGATCCCAATCAACTCATTCTTTCCTGATTCCTTCTATTTCTTGGGTTACAAAAGTCCCCAGATCCTTTACTGCCCCCACTCTCCCCCCCCTCCCCCCCCAGTATCTCCACCACCAGTACCAGTGTCACCATCACTCTGGGCTTTTGAAAATCTCCAGACTAAGGGTTTTCCCTGCTTTAACTTATTTATTCTGCACAATAACCCTACGGGGTAGGAACTCTTGTTACTGCCATTTTACAGAAGAGGAAATTGAGGCTCATGGGGTTAAGTAGCTTATCTAAAGCCACACACTGGCTCATTCTGTTTTCAGTCTGGTCTTCCTCTCTGGGAAACTCAACCCTTTCCTCAGGAGGTCGGTTTTAAGACTTTCATTTCTGAACCACTGTTTTCTCTCTAAAAACATTAATATGGGACCACTTTTATAGCTACGACTTTAATTATATGTTTATTTCCCCAAATCATCCAAACCTGGAATGATCCCCAAACTTTTCTTTTTTTTTTAATGTTTATTTATTTTTGAGAGAGAGAGAGTAGGAAAGGAGGAGAGAGAGGGTGAGACAGAGAATCCGTGCTGTCAGCACAGAGCCTGATGTGGGGCTCCAACTCATGAACCATGAGATCATGACTTGAGCCAAAGTCAGATGCTCAACCCACTGAGCCAGCCAGGTACCCCTTTATTTTTATTTGTTTATTTTTTAATGTTTGCTTATTTTAGAGAGAGAGAGAGAGCACCCAAACTTTTCAATTACAAGACATAATGAAGGAAGGAGGCTGGTATCGGGCTGTAATATATGTGTGCCTGTACTCAAAGCCTTTATTTTTATAGCACTTTGCTTTTTTGACCCTTTAATCCATGTACCTTTTTCCTTATCCTCCAACATATTTTGTTCCCATAGAGTCAGGAATAGAAGTTATTTAGAAATCCCAAAGGGCTTTGCTTCTTTCTGATAGATCAAGGGTTCCTCATTTTAGATTACATACTTCTTTGTTTTGGTAAGTTGTAGTCCCTGCTGACCTTGTAAATGGATTATGTGGAACAGCCTGTAACCACAAAAATCAACTTGCTTACCCTGTTCCTTCAGCAGCTCCGTTTATTTGTACCAAACCCAAGGGACAGAGCCCAGTTCACATATTGCGGGAAAAGAAAAAAGAGAAGGAAGGAATTCTTTGTGCTCAAAACAAAGAAATTTTACATTCAGAATGTGCTTTCTCTTTACACTGCCTGAAATGGCTGAATAGTAAACCAAAGTTGTTCCAAGGAAAAAAAATTAACCTGGAATGTAGGTCACCTAACAAGCTATGAAACCTGTTTCCCTGATGCTAGTTTGCTTGATTCCGTGGCAGGAGGGAGGAGGGGGTTGGTTCATGGCCTCTGGTCAAGGCCCAGCCTGCAATGGACAGAGTGTTTGTGTGCCCCCAAATTCATACACTGAAATCCTAACCTCCACTGTGATGGAAATAGGAAGTAGGGCTTTTGAAGGTAATTAGGTCATGAGGTGGAGTCCTCAAGAATGGGATTAGTGCCCTTATAGAAGGAACCCCGAGAGCTCTCTTGTTATGTGAGGATCCAATGATTAAATGGCAGTCTGCAACCCGGAACAGGGCCCTCGCCAGAACTCAGCCATGCTGGCGTCTAGAACTCCGACTTCCAGACTCCAGAGCTATGATCTGTTGTTTGTTAGCAGTTCAGTTTACGGTATTTTGTTAGAGCAGCCTGAGCAAAGACACAGCCTGCCCCCAAGCACATTGTTATGGAAGCCAAAGAAGACAAAGTCCAGGTGTCAGGGAAAGTAGTGGTTACTTACTTAGTAAGTAACAGAGTCATTCTGACCTCCAGAGACAAGGACAGAATAAAACACACCAGGAAAGACACTAAGTGTCTTTCTACACCAGGGAGGGTGTGGGTAGGGAGAGTAAAGGTTAGAATAACAAAATATTGAAGTAAGGACTTTATTGACTCCCCAGTGGCATGAGTGTAAACCTTCAGAGCCATAGGACTACTAGGAACCGGGAATTTTGGATTCTAGTGTGATTAAACAGCGTGCTTTGGCAAGGTCCCTAGCTGTATTGTATTTGAGTTTCCCCTTCTGCAGTGTGAGGACAATACCTGCTCTAAAACAGCCTTCTAGGGGCGCCTGGGTGGCTCAGTCGGTTAAGCATCCAACTTCAGTTCAGGTCATGATCTTGTGGTTTGTGAGTTCGAGCCCCGCGTCAGGCTCTGTGCTGACAACTCAGAGCCCGGAGCCTGCTTCAGATTCTATGTCTCCCTCTCTGTCTCCTTCTTGCCCACTCACTCTCTCTCTCTCTCAAAAATAAATAAACATTAAAAATTTTAAAAAAATAAGTAAAACAGCCTTCTAAATAGATTACTGGATTGTTACTTGAGAGATCTGGATACTACTTATAGCACAACTGAGTGGACAGCCTCCAAAGGTTCCTTATGTAGTTCAGTCATTTTATATACTGCTCTGAAAACATGAAGATTATCTAGAAATGCAAAATTACATTATTCTTTCTTTTATTCCATAAAGACCTATTTTGCCTCTAGTGTGTGCCAGGCACTGCACTAGTTGCTGAGGACAAGACAAAGCTACTCAAGGAGTTCATACTGCATTTGGGGAAGAGATACAATGTTGGCAGAAAAGTAAAGCCAAGTGAGAAGGCTAGAGAGTAACGAGGAGTGCCATCCTACCTGATGTGGCAGAGGTCTCTGATTTCGAGGAAGAACTGAGCCACGTAAGTGTCTGGGAGAAGAGCAGTTGAGGCCGAGGCAAAAGCTGAAGCAGTGTGAGGGAGGGAGAAAGAAGCAACAGAAGATAAAGTCAGAGATAGAGTGGGGCCCAGATTGTGTAGGTTTAGGGGCTGTGTAAAGAATTTGGCTTTTTCTCTGAGTGAGACTGCAAGTTGTTGGAGGGTCTAATCAAGTCATGGCACGATTAGAACTTTGTTTTAACAGGGTCACTCTGGCCTCTGTGCTTAGGATAGACTGTAGGGAGGTGAAAATGGAAGGAGGCAACCAGTTAAGTGGCTACAATAATAATCTGGGCAGGAGCCCAGGGTGGTAGCAGAGGAAATAGTGAGAAGTGGCCATTCTGAATAGGAGAGGAGTTTCTGATGGATTGGATGTGGGGAAAAAAGAAGAATCAAGATGGACTCCATGGGGCACCCGGGTGGCTCAGTCGGTTAAGCATCCGACTTCAGCTTAGGTCATGATCTCGTGGTTTGAGTTCGAGCACTTCATCGGGCTCGGTGCTGACAGCTCAGAGCCTGGAGCCTGCTTGGGATTCTGTGTCTCCCTCTCTCTCTGCCTCTCCCCCACTTGTGCTCTTTCTCTCTCTCTCAAAAATAAGTAAAATGTAAAAAAAACAAACAAACATTTTTTTAAGAATGACTCCAAGAGCTTGGGACTGAACAACTGGAAAAATGGAGTGCATACTAACATAAGGAACACTTTGGGAGGAGTAGGTATAAGGGAGATAAGAAAAAGGGAGATCAGGGTTTGCTCTGGACATGTTAAGTGTGAAACGCCTATTAGGCATCCAAGTGGGAACTGAGGTAGGAAGTGAACCAATATGTGTAAGGATCCCATGGTGGGAAGGGACCAAATCTCCAAACCCAGATCTTTAATAGCCCAGTGGCAGAAAATAACATGGAGACCCAAAACAAAATCACCACCATAAGTAAAGGAGAAGTCTAGGCTAGTGATGTAGTTTAAGACAAGGTCCCATGTACTTATGTGGGACCACAGGTTGTGCTCCTGGATAAACCAGATCTGGAGACTGGAAGCCCATTGGAGCCTAGCCATTCAAGTGTGTGTGTGAATTTGACCTGGGAGAGCTGGTTCTCTCTGTGCCTGGAGTGGGAACATAAGCACTCTGCCTCCCTCCCCGGCTTCCCAGTTTGGAACGTGTAAACCTCCTAAGGTTTTGGACAGTGTGTGAGCAATCCTAATAGGAGGAAGAGGAGCAAGCTTTGAGAGGTGTTTACACTGTAGAAATTGGTGTTTAATTGGATTGAGGAGTGAGGGACATGAAAAGGCTTTGAATTTTCTATCTCTGGAGCCTGGGCTGATAATGGAAAATACTGGAGGAGGTTAGGGGTTACTTCTGTTTGGTTTTTTTTGACGTGAGGCTGAAGTAAGATTGTTTTTAGCTTTCCAGCAGAGAGTTCTGGATACCTTCTGAACACACAAATAGCAAGGGCTAGTAAGTAAGTGTAAGTACGGGGGTCTGGAACTCAAGAGGAACTTAAAGGCACCATTGCTGTAGTGCTTATGGTGGCAAACACTAGTGACATTTCTATGTGATCAACCTTGTAATCCGTGTACGTTATACACATTAACCCATATAAGAAGCTTATTGTGTTTTCCACATTTACAAAGACACAGGAAATTAAGATAATCTCTCAACTTTCTCAAAGACTTCGACTTCTCACATCCTTCTCTGCCCCCCCCTCCGCCCCCGTATGATTTCTCCTACCCAACTCTTTTACTCACTTCCCAAGGCATACCAGCTGCTCCCAACCTCTTCTATATCCTTCATAGCAGATAACCTAGATTCCTAATTTAGTGATAGGATTAAGGGATCTAACCTGAGCTCCAACAGCTTCAATCCTATCCTCAACAAAATGTCTCGGTTTCTTTCTTGTTCCTGATTTTATCCTCCCTCTTGTCTCATTAGGGTCCCTTCTAATTTTATTAATATTAATCCCATGCACTTGTGCCCTAGTTTTTATTCCTGTTCACAGCCCCTGGGATCTTGCTTTATTCCTTTTCCTGACCCTTCACTCTTTGTCTACACAAATTACGACTAAACTACCATAGTGTCATTTCCTGCTTGAGTTACTACCCTGTATCTCTCCCCTTTTATTCACACTTGTGCTTTTCTTTCCAACCTCCCATTCACTTCTTAGCTCCAATAAACATCCCCACCCACAGCTCCCCCCATCATGATTTCAATTTTAAGCATCCCAGTGGCCAACGACCACCTCCACTTTTCCAGCAAGAGAAAGCCAATCCCAACAACACTTCCTTAAAGGGACTGACAAGCCATTGACCCTTCCACCTTTTCCTGTCTTTCCCCCCCTTGTGTCCTCCTTGTGTCTCTCCTTTTATGGTCCATCACTATAATTACACTCTTGCTTACACCTGCAACTCCCTTGCTCCATTTTCTTTGTTGTGCTCACTTAGCAAAACCTCAAACCTGGTTACATCTAACCCTGCCTACCCCGTGCCTGCAGGCATGGCTGTGGCATGCTGACGGAGCCATTTAAAATTCGTGACTAGAACCTCCAGTGGGCCTTACATTGCTCAGTAGTCAGAGTGTATTTCCTTAGCCTCCTCACCTTCTCACTCTCCTAAAAGTCTTTTTATATCTTCTTCACAACTTTCAAACACCCCAAATTTCCTCCCCATTGCTACTCTCAGTTCATAACCCAGTTCATAACAGCAATCAGAGGAGACTATCCACAAGCCCCCACCAATACACCTTCCTCATTAAAATACAATTTTCAAAAAGTTAAAATCACAACTCTTACAAATATAGAATAAACATAGGTCTATGGTTTATTAACTAAGAAACCAAAAAAAAAAAAAAATGGTAAAGCTGGTGCAAAGAACATCTGAGGAACAGGAGTTGATAGATTTCATCAGGAAATGTGTTTATAAATATTAGAATAAGATTGCTAGGTTAGATACAAAAGTGGTTAATGCCCTACAAGGCAAAAATACCCCCCCAAAATCATAACTTGTGAGGTTATCTTTTCTACAGGACAGAAATAATTTGTATTTCTGTCAGACAAGAACTGTTTGCATTGCTATAAGTGTTCTACAGAAAAAGACCTGCAAAATATCCTAGTCAACAGTAAATAGAGGGGCACCTGAGTGGCTCACTCTGTTGAGCATCGGCTCTTGATTTCGGCTCAGGTCATGATCTCACGGTTCGTGGGATCCAGACCCGGGTCAGGTTCTGCACTGACAGCATGGGGCCTGCTTGGGATTCACTCTCTCTTCTCTCTCTGCCCCTCCCCTACTCTCAAGTTCCCATGCACACGTAGTCTCTCTCTCTCTCAAAATAAATAAACATTTAAAAAAAAGTAAATAGAAAGTAAATAGAAGTCAAGCAAAGGTAACTACTCCAAGAAAATCAGGTAATCCCCAAGGGCCTGCTGGCCAGAGCACAGTTCTTCTCTAAAAAAGATACCCAGTAATCCTGTTCACCTATTTCCAAATTTGAGATGACTTTTCTTAACAATCTACCTAGTTGTGACTGTACCCATGTACAGTCTTGCCTGTCTTCTAGCTACTAAACTGTCCACACTCTTATTCAAGGCCAGCCTTTCCACTTGTATATTATGTCCCACCTTCGCCTACTCAGGCATATTAGTCTAGTGATTCTCTTTTCTATCTCCTGCCTCAACTTGCCCCTTCTATTCAATGTTTTCTTTTAGTATAAAGACATATTCTTCCATTTCCAAAACAACCTCTCTTGATTTCACTTCTGCCTGTGGCTACTATCCCATTTTTCTCCTTATCTTGAAAGAAAAGAAATATCTACAACCACTGACTCTGGTTTCTCTCCCTCCTTCCTTGACCCCAGTGGAATCAGCTTTTACCCCCCACCCCTTCTCCAACACTACTCTTGTCAAGGTCATCCATGACTTTGTATATATATATACACACACACACACACACACACACACACACACACACACACATATGTATCTATATATCTCCACCTTGGAATGCTTTCCAGAATTTCAGATCTGTATATCCAACTATCTGTGGGACTTTTCTGCTTGGATATCTAATCGATTCCTAAACCTAAGCTCCTAAACTTTCTGCTTAAACATGTTCCTTCCTTATCCCACTCAGTTAATGGCAGCTCCATTCTTCCAGCCGTCTGGGCCCCCAAACTGGGAGTTGTCACTGGCTTTTGTTCTTCTATCACTCCCATCAGTCTATCAGAAAATCCCGACTGTTCTACCTTTATTTTCTTTTTTTCCTTTTTTTATGTTTATTTACTTTTGAGAGAGAGGGAGAGACAGAGCATGAGCAGGGGAGGGGCAGAGAGAGAGAATCGGAAGCAGGCTCCGTGCTGTCAGTACACAGTCCGACTCAGGGCTTGATCCCAGGAACCATGAGATTACGACCCGAGCCAAAACCAAAAATCAGATGCTTAACCGACTAAGACACCCAGGCGCCCCTCCACTATAGCCACTATGGACCAGTGCCACTGTCCCTGCCTCTTCTACTCCTCCTGCCTATCTGCTGTCTTCTCCTGGCACAGCAGCCAGAAGGATCCTGTTAAAAAGTCAGATCATAACACTTCTCTGCTTACAGCCTTCTAATGGCTTCCCATCTATGTTAGCTGTCTCCATGATGGCTGCCATCAATTCCTTCATCAATTGCCAGACCATGATGGACATGCAGCCCAGTCAAGCTTGCTCTCTACCCAATGTAACCAATGATCTGCTTTCTGTTTCTATAAATTTTCCTTTTCTGGAAATTTCATACCAATAGAATCATATAATATATGGCCTTTTGCAGCTGGCTTCTTTCATTTACCATGTATTTGAGGTTAATCCATATTGTAGATGTATTAGTACTTCATTCTTATTGCTGAACAATACTCCATTATGTGAATATACCATAGTTTGTTTATCCATGCATCAGTTAATGGACATAGGATGTTAGCTGTGGGTTTTTGGTAGATGTCCTTTATCAGGTTGAGGAAGTTCTCTTCTATTCCTAGTTTGTTGAGAGTTTTGATCATGAATGGGTTGAATTTTGTCAAATATTTTTTCTGCATGTACTAAGATGATCATGTGGGTTTTGTCCTTTATCCTATTAATATAGTGTATTACATTAATTGATTTTAGGATTTTAAACCAACTGTGAATTCCTGGGATAAATCCTATTTGGCAGTGGTATGTAATCCTTTTTATAAGTGGCTGGATTCAGTTTGCTAGTATCTTGTTGAGGATTGTTACATCAGTATTCATAAAGGATACTGAACTGTAGTTTCAGTAGTGTCTTTGTCCAGCTTTGATATCAGGATAATACTGGCCTTATAAGAATTGGAAAGTATTCCCTCTTCTATTTTCTGAAATTGTTTGTCAAGTATTGGTATTATTTCTTCTTTAAATATTTAATGGGGGAATGCGTGGGTGGCTCAGTCGGTTGAGTGTCTGACTCTTGATTTTGGCCCAGGTCATGATCTCGAGGGTCATGGGATTGAGGCCCATGTCGGGCTCCTCACTGAGTGTGGAGCCTGCTTGGGATTCTCTCTCTCCGTCTCTCTGCCCCTCTCCCCGACTCATCCATGCTCTCTCTCTCTCTCTCTCTCAAATTAAAAAAAAATTTTTTTTAATTAAATATTTAATAGGATTAACAAGTGAAACCATCTGGGCCTGGGCTTTTCCTTGTGGAAAGATTTTTGAGTGTTAACTCATTTTTTTTACTTGATATAAGTTTTATTTGGGTTTTCTCTTTCTTTTTAATTGATATTGATATTTTTTATCTTTCTAGGGATTTTTCCATTTCATTTAAATTGTCTTACTGGTATAAAGTTGTTCATAACACACCCTTACAATATTTTAATTCTTATAAGGTAGACATTTATGCTCCCTTTTTTATTCCAGATATTGGTAATTTGTGTCTTCTCTCTCTCTTTCCTTGTTAAATCTAACTAAAAGTTTGTCACTATTTTCAAAGAACCAACTGTTGGCTCATTGATCTTTTTTTATTGTTTTTCTGTTTTTTATTTTATTGATTTCTGCTCTAATCTTTATTTCCCCTTGTCTGCTTGGCTTAGGTTTAGTTTGCTCTTTTTACGTTTTACTCTTTTTTTATTTCTTCCTTTCCTAAGATAGAAGCTTAGGTTATTGATTTGAAACTTTCTTCTTTTCTGACATAGGTCTCCTTCAAAGCACTTTTTAGCTGCATTCCATAAATTGGGTATGTTGTGTTTTCACTTTTACTCAGTTCAAAATATTTTTAAGTTTACCTGCTGGTATCTTCTTCAACCCATGGACTAATTAGAACTCTGCTTACTTTCCAAATACTTTGGGGTTTCCCAGACTCTTCTGTTGTTGATTTCTAATTTAATTCTACTGTAGT
Organism: Lynx rufus; assembly: GCF_022079265.1. Lineage (NCBI taxonomy): Eukaryota > Metazoa > Chordata > Mammalia > Carnivora > Felidae > Lynx > Lynx rufus. The sequence goes on along the minus strand of NW_025814889.1, from coordinate 76,147,232 downwards.
CAGAGAACATAGTGTGCATAATTTGAATTATTTTAAATTTATTGAATGCTTGTTTTATGTCCTAACATATAATATATTCTGGAGAATGTTCCATCTGTGCTTGAGAAAGATGTCTATTCTACAATTGCCAATCAGAGTTCTATAGATGTCAATTAGATCAAGTTCGTTGATGGTGTTGTTCAAGTCTCCTAGGTCCTCACCAATTTTCTATATAGCTGTTCCATCCTTTTTTGAGAGTGGGGTATTGGCGTCTCCTGTTTTACGTGCATGTATTTTGCAGATCTGTTGTTATGTACATATGTATAATTATTTTATCTTCCTGATGAGTTGATCTCTTAATCGTTATTAAATGTCCCTTTTTGTTTCTAGTAGCCTTTTTAAAACTTTTGGTCTTAAGTCTATTTTGCCTGATATTAATATAGTTACTCTGGCTCTCCTATGGTTACTATATCCATAGCATAATCTTTTTTCATCCTTTTACTTTTCATCTATTGACGTCATGAAATCTAAGGTGTCTCTTGTAGACATATTATAGTTGGATTTTGCCTTTTTATCCAGTCTGTCAACTTCTGTTTTTGATTGGGGTGTTTAGACCTTTCACAATTTATTGATGTGATTTGATTTACATTTACTATTTTGTTATTTGTTTTCTATGTGTCCCTTTTCTTTTTTGTTCCTCTCTTCCTCCTTTACTGCCATCTTTTGTGTTAAATAAATATTTTTAGTGTGCCACGTAATTCTTTTGTAGACTTTTCTTTTTTAATTTTTTAAAAATATTTATTTATTTTTGAGAGAGAGAGAGAGAAAAAGAGGGACAGAGAATCTGAAGTGGGCTCTGTTCTAACAGCAGAGAGCCCAATGTGGGGCTTGAATTCACAAACTGTGAGATCATGACCTGAACTGAAGTCAGAGGCTTAACTGACTGAGCCACCCAGGTGCCCCTCTTTTTAAAAAGTTTTTTATTTATTTTGAGAGAGAGAGAGAGAGAGAGAGAGAGAGAGAGCGCGCATGCGCGTCAGCAAGGGAGGGGCAGAGAGAGAGAGGGAGCAAATGCCTCCCACACTGTCAGCTCAGAGCCCAACACTAGGCTGAACTCATGAGCTGTGAGATCATGACCTGAGCCAAAAACCAAAGGCCAGATGCTTAATCAACTGAGCCACCCAGGTGCCCCTGTAGACTTTAAAAAAATTTTTTTAAATGTTATTTATTTTTGAGAGAGAGGCACAGAATCTGAAGCAGGCTCCAGGCTCTCAGCTGTCAGCACAGAGCCCAATGTGGGGTTCAAACTCACAAACTGGGAGATCATGAAAAAGCGGCCGCCTTTGGCTCAGGTCATGATCTTGCGGTTTGTGAGTTTTAGCCCCGTGTTGGGCTCTATGCTGACAGCTCGAAGCCTGGAGCCTGCTTCAGATTCTGTGTCTCCCTCTCTCTCTCTGCCCCTCCCCTGCTCACATTCTGTCTCTCTCTCTCTCAAAAATAAACATTAAAAAATTATAATAATATTATTTATTTATTTATTAAAATTTTTTTTTAACATTTATTTATTTTTCAGACAGAGAGAGAGAGAGAGCATGAACAGGGGAGGGTCAGAGAGAGAGGGAGACACAGAATCCGAAGCAGGCTCCAGGCTCTGAGCTGTCAGCACAGAGCCCGACGCGGGGCTCAAACCCATGGACCGCAAGATCATGACCTGAGCTGAAGTCAGACGCTTAACCGACTGAGCCACCCAGGCGCCCCAGTATAATATTATTTATATTAAATAATATACACATTGCTCATTGTTATCATATATATCACACACATTACAACCTATCAATATAGAATTAAAATTATTACCTTATACGATTTCATATCTTTTAAAGAAGCTTTTGTGAAGAAATAAGAAAATATATATTTATAGAGACTCTATAGTAACCTACATATTTTACCATTTCCAGTGCTCTTCATTTCCTCCTGTGGATTTGAATTACCATCTGGTGTCCTTTCCTAATAGCCTGAAGGACTCCCATTAGCATTTCTTGTAGGGCAGGTCTACTAGCAACAGACAAACTCCCTCAGATTTGTTTATCTGGGAATAAATCTCTCTCTCTCTTTCTTTATTTTATTTAATTTTTTTTAATGTTTATTTATTTTCGAGACAGAGGGAGACAGAGCACGAGTGGGGAGACAGAGCGCGAGTGGGGAGGGGCAGAGAGAGAGGGAGACACAGAATCTGAAACAGGCTCCAGGCTCTGAGCTGTCAGCACAGAGCCCGACACAGGGCTTGAACCCACCAATCGTGAGATCATGACCTGAGCCGAAGTTGCACGCTTAACCGACTGAGCCACCCAGGCGCCCCATCTCTCTCTCTCTTTTTAAATGAACATGAACACCTCATTCATGGTTTCATCTTTAAGTTTATTTATTTATTCTGAGAAAGAGAGCACACAAGCAGGGGAAGGGCAGAGAGAGGAGAGAGAATCCTAAGCAGGCTCCAAGCTGTCACCACAGACCCCGATGTGGGCCTCCAACTTAGGTCTCATGAACTGTGAGATCATGAAATCAAGAGTCAGATGCTTAACTGACAGCCACACAGGCACTCCTCTCCTTCATTTTTATTTACTTATTTTTTTGTTTATTTATTTTGAGAGAGAGAGTGGGAGTGGGAGTGGGAGAAGGGCGGGGGGGGGGGGGGAGAGAATCCCAAGTAAGCTGCACTGTCAGCACAGAGTCCCATTCAGAGCTCAAGCTCACCAACCATGAGATCATGACCTGAGCTGAAACCAAGAGTTGGATACTAAACCAACTCAGCCACCCAGGTGCCCCAACTCTCCTTCATTTTTAAAGAATAATTTTGTGGGATATAGAATTCTTAGGCGATAGTTTTTTTCTTTCACACTTTGAATATGCAATTCCACTGCCTTCCAGCTGCCATTGTTTCAGATGAGAAATTAGCTATTAATCATATTGATGCTCATTGTTACATGATGGTGGTTTTTCTCCTGATGCTTTTAAGATTTTCTTTTCGCTGTTAGCTTTTAACAGTTTGCATCTTGTATTTAGGTGTGGATCTCTTTGTAGTTATCCTAGTTGGATTTGTTGAGCTACTTGGATATGTAGATTAATGTTTTTAATCAAATTTGCCAAGTTGGGGGGACATAATTTCTTCCAAAAATTTTCTGACCCTTTCTGTCCTCTCCCATTACACACATACCAACTATGTAAGATGTCATCCCACAAGTCTCTGAGGCTCTGTTTATTTTTCTTCAATTTTTATTCTTTCTATTCTTCAGCAGGTAATTTCTGTTGATCTCTCTTCTAGCTCACTGATTCTTATCTTCTGCCATCTTGAATTTGCTTTTGAGCCCCTCTGGTAAGTTTTTCATTTCAGTAATTACTTATTTTCACTTCTAGAAATTACATTTTAAAAATGTTTAATATTTTCCTTAATAAGCACCTTTGTGGATTTGTTATTGTCCTATTTCTTTTGATTCTTTTTTTAAAATTATTTATTTATTTATTTATTTATTAAAAAAATTTTTTTTTAACATTTATTTATTTTTGAGACAGAGAGAGACAGCATGAACGGGGGAGGGGCAGAGAGAGAGGGAGACACAGAATGGGAAGCAGGCTCCAGGCTCCGAGCCATCAGCCCAGAGTCCGACGTGGGGCTCGAACTCACAGACCGCGAGATCGTGACCTGAGCTGAAGTCGGACGCTCAACCGACTGAGCCACCCAGGCGCCCCTCTTTTGATTCTTTAAACATGAGTTCTTTTAGTTCTTTGAACATATTTATAATAACTACTGTGATGTCTTTGCCTGCTGAATCCAACTTCTGGGGACACTTAGGGATAGTTTCTATTGACTTTTACTTTTCCTGGGTGAGTCACACTTTCCTATCTCCGTGCATATTTTATTGAAAACTAGATTTTTAAATACCATATTGTAGCAACTCTGGATTCTGATTTTCCCCCCTCAAGGCTGTCTTTTGTGTCATCCACTTAGTGGTTTGCCTGGGTTAAACCTACAAAATATGTCCCTCTGAGGTGTGTGGCTGCTGCTACCTCTGCTCAGTTTATTTTTATCTTGTTTTTATTTTATTTTTTTATTATTTATTATTTTTTAATGTTATTTATTTTTGAGAGAGATAGAGACAGCACAAGTGGGGGAGGGGCAGAGAGAGAGGGAGACACAGAATCAGAAGCATGTTCCAAGCTCTGGGCTGTCAGCACAGAGCCCGACGCAGGGCTTGAACTCACAAACCGTAAGATCATGACCTGAGCTGAAGTCGGTCGCCTAACCGACTGAGCCACCCAGGCTCCCCTCTCTTGTTTTTATTTTCATCTGGCTGCATAGGGGTCACCCTTGTGTCTAAGTAGCCCCATGGTCAGCAAACCATGGGATGGAAATTGTGCTCAAACACCTCAAGCCAATAAGGCTTCCGTCTTCTGATAATGAATTTGTGTGGGGAGAGGGGAGCACATTCAAAGTTCACGCTTTTACTTTTTACTTTCCACTGGGCCCTTTCAGAGCTCCTCTATTCCAGAATCCTCAAGGTCAGCCAGGAGTGTGGGGTGATCTTAGGCCCTCTGTTCTCAGCTGTAAATGTGCACAATCTTATCCAAGAATACACTTGCCCCGACCACAGCTGTAACCTCAGGTTAGCAGAACCACTGGCTCTCTCCTGCTCCAAATCAAGTGAGCCTACTTTGGCTGCGGCAGCAAGGCCGCTGGTCCTTATGGCAAAATCTCCAGGTGACTGGGCTGGAAAGTGGGAGCATCCCCAGGCAAACGTGCCACAGATTCCCACTGTTATTACTGAATTTCACCTGTGGCTCAAGCACAAACACTTCTCGTATTGTTATATACCTCTGACCGATTTCCAGAGTGCTAAAAATGGTTGTTTTCATCAATGTTTTCCAGCTTTGTAATGGCCTTTTCAGGGAGAGGATTTGCCCACCCCACCTCTTCACTCTGCCATGGCTGGCAGTCCCACCCTCCTCAATAAATATTTGAGGAAGAGTAAGTGACTAAACACTGTGTCATCTGTCTTCTCCCTCTACCACTCTACGGAAACTGTCCCATCAAAAATTATCAGTTGCCTTCCAGGCACTAAAACAGGTTCTGAGAAAGACAGACCTGGGTTGAATTCCAGCTCTGCCACTTAGTGACTGTGCACTTGGCAAGTGTACTTACCTTCTCCAAGTTTTGTTTCTCTTTCTGTTAAATGGCTAAAATAATGCCTATGGTGTTTGTGAGGACAGTGAGGTCTGAGTAAGCGTCTGGGCGGACACTTCAGGGTTCTTTCCAACAGTGTCTGTTCTGTTCAGACTGTGAGTCTGGGATGCCGCTTGACCTTTTTCTAGCCCTTACACTCACCGGACCCGTGATGGGTGGAAACACAGGATAAGTTCATGAAAATCCTTTGAGATGGGATCTATTATCCCACAACTATAAGGTATTATTATGCCTTCTTATGTTGTTCTCTGGGAACTTTTTAAAATCCCTCTCTCTGGGAAATTTTGGTTATAGAATTTCTAAAAATAGGGAAGCTACTGAAATCACTTCTCTAACTTCCTTTTATCCTGGACATTTTAACCATTATACTGTGGACATTTTCTGAAAGATCAGGACTACAGATGTAAATCTTTCTTAATATGAAACTCTCACATTTTCAGGTGTTTATTCCTCTAAGAACTGAAGAACATGCCCCCCGCCCCCACCTCCAAATCAGAAATAAAACATCAACTTGGGGGTTAAAGATGGAGAAGAATGAACATGGCCAAATAGAATGCTCGGAATTTGAAATAAAAATAGTGCGGTGAGGCCTTCACCATTTAGGGCCTTGCTGAAAGTTCAGTTTTTTCTGCAGGAAATCCATGTTTAAAAACAGAATATTGGGGTGGCTGGGTGGCTCAGTCGGTTAAGCGTCCAACTTCAGCTCATGTCATGATCTCGTGGTCTGTGGGTTCGAGCCCCGCATTGGGCTCTGTGCTGACAACTCAGAGCCTGGACCCTGCTTCGGATTCTGTGTCTCCCTCTCTTTCTGCCCCACTCCCTTGCTTGCGCTCTGTCTCTCTCTCCCTCTTAAAAATAAACATTAAAAAAAAAAATTTAAAAACAGAAAAAACAATTGTTTTTTCCATTGCTTAAAATCTCCTCCTTATTGGTATCCCTGTAATTAGAGATGCACTATTTATTATTCACTATTGTTACTTGTTTTTTTTCAACAAGGCTGCCAGCGCTCCACAGGCAGGGATGGTCCTTTTGCGTATCTTCCTTTATGCTTGCTATCACCCTTGCTATCACCTACAGTTGATGATAATGCTCACTGTCACTCCTTTACTCAGAAACCTTCAGTGATTCTCCACTGCACCAAAAAGTGGTCCTCAGACTTTTTTTGATTCCATGTGCTTATCAGTGAACCGATGCTTGCACATCCTCTAATACCCACATATAATTTATTTTAATATCGTACTACCACCTTCCATAAGTGATAAACATCCACCGATATAGGAAATTTAAGAGGATGACATAAAAATGGTATAAACAGAATTTGTAGTATTTTCTCTCTGTACCTTGTAATACTCCACTCTGGAGACCATTGGTCTGTGGGATAAAATCCAGGTTCTCTAAAACCACAGCCTTCAAACTGGAGTCTAGGTATCCTGAGAGTACAGTTGAGCCTTGAACAACATGGGTTTGAATTGCACAGGTCCTCTTCTATGCAAATTTTTTCCCAGTACAGGACTGTGAATGTATTTGCTCTTCGTTATGGTCTTCTTAATAACACTTGCTTTTCTCTAGCTAACTTTATTGTACTAATACGGTTCATAATACATATAACATACAAAATACGTGTTAATCAATGTTTTATGTTATCGGTAAGGCTTTTGGTCAAAGGTAAGCTATTTGTAGTGAAGTTTGGGGGGGGAGTTAAAAATTATGTGGATTTTCTTTTTTTTTTTTAAGTTTCTTTTTTTTTTTTTTAAGAGAGAGAGAGAGAGAATGCACACAGGAGGGGCAGAGAAAGATGGAGAAAGAGACTCCCAAGCAGGCTCTACGTTGTAAGCATGGAGCCCAGTGTAGGGCTCGAACTCATGAACTGTGAGTTCATGATCTGAGCTGAAGTCAAGAGTGGACACTTAACCAACTGAGCCACCTAAGCGGCCCATTTTTCTTTTTTCTTTTTTTTTTTTAAGTGTATTTATTTTGAGAGAGACAGACAGAGAGAGAGAATGAGTGGGGGAGGGACAGAGAGAGAGAGAGGTAGAGAGAATCCCAAGCAGGTTCTGCACTGATGGTGCAATTTGATGCGGGTTTCGAACTCACAAATCATGACAGCATGACCTGAGCCGAAATCAAGAGTCGGACGCTTAACCGACTGGGCCACCAGGTGCCCCACAAATTATGTGGATTTTCAGTGGCATGGTAGAGTCAGTGCTCCTAACTCTATGTTGTCTGAGGGCCAACTGTATATACTATAGACAGCACAGTATTAAGTGGCTCAATTTCCAGATTCTGAACTACAAAATGTACCCTCTCCTGAAAGTGATCTGCCTGGGAATGGCTGGCATTGAGCTGATTTCTTTTTTCTAGCCTCCCCTTCCCAATTGCTCAGGCCCACCCCTCAGCCATCTGAACTGTGCTTTGCCCCCAAACGAAGGGATAACATGGGAATGCACTATACTTGAGAGAGAATTTCTTGAGAGCCAAGTAAGAAACACTGACAGGGCAGCACCTTATTTCATTCCCTGGACAAATACTGGCAAGCCTCTGTGATGCAGACAATTCCTTGTAGGAATATAGTGTTTTTAATTTTTTTTTTTTAATTTTTTTTTCAACGTTTATTTATTTTTGGGACAGAGAGAGACAGAGCATGAACGGGGGAGGGGCAGAGAGAGAGGGAGACACAGAATCGGAAACAGGCTCCAGGCTCCGAGCCATCAGCCCAGAGCCTGACGCGGGGCTCGAACTCCCGGACCGCGAGATCGTGACCTGGCTGAAGTCGGACGCCCAACCGACTGCGCCACCCAGGCGCCCCTATAGTGTTTTTAATTAAAAAAAAAAAAATGAAGTTAGGGTGCCTGGGTGGCTCAGTTGGTTAAGCATCCAACTTTGGCTCAGGCCATGATCTCACAATTCATGAGTTTGAGCCCCATGTCGGGGATTTTCCCTCTCCTTCTCTCTCTCTGCCCCTTCCCTACTTGCACACATGCTCTCTCTCTCTTAAAATAAATAAACAAACCTAAAAAAAATGAAGCTAAACTTTAAGCCATGCAGGTTGTTTTTGCCAAATGATACTCCACAAGCAGAATGGGCTAGATCTCTGGCTCCATGTTTTTGATGAAAATATAAGCAAAGCACTTATCCAATACACAATACACTAGAAATGTCATCATTTGCAACTATTTCATCTTTTGATGAACGCTGCCCTACACTAACATTCCCAATATTCACGACTGCCCAGACTCTTTCTCGTCTCTTCTCCTGTCAGCCCCCTCAGGCTGCAGCCACACTACCTTCATGCTCCTGGGCACCCTTCCGGGTCTATGCCTGTGCTGTGTTCACGCCAGTTCCTCCCTTGGAAATACCCTTCCCTCCCATCTCCATGGGTTGAGTTCCTACCTAACATCTGTGTGATCTGAGGCACTAATTAGGTGCTGAAGATGGAAAATGAGCATAATGATAACCGTGACCCTGTTTTCATAGGATGTAAGAGTCTAGTATGGGTGACAGACAGATAAGCAGTGACGATATAATATTACAGAACTGTGACGGGGAGCCATGAGGGCACCCTCCCTTCACCTGGGGCTCAAGGAAGTCTCAGAGGAAGTGACCAGAAAGCCAAGACCCAGCGCTAAGCACAAGTCAGCCTGACATTTTGCAGGAAGGGGAAAGAAAAGGACTGATCTATGCTGACAGAACAAAACTGAGTTCAACCGACACTGTTAAGACAATTCCTCCGTGAAGTCAGGATTTTGACCTGGAGAGACACACTTACCTAACTGTAGGGTCCAGATAGAAATTCCTACGAAGTTCAATCTGTTTCATGCTCTTGAGAGATTGGTCACATTCTCTCTCTCTCTCAAAAGCCCAATTTAGAATAGGCCAAAAGTCAAGGGAGAGGTCATCCCTAGAAAAATTTTCTCTTGCTTTTTTCCAAAAACAAAAATATTTGAACCCCAGGCTCTACTGCTGGGGGACCAGGCAGCCTTTTTATATTAAGTTCACCAGAAATAGCGCAAAGTGAATACTCTTGGGAAGTCTGTTAAGAAAGTGACAGGTGGTTTATATATGTGGCTCTGCTCTAAGGATGGAGACACCCGCTAAACAAACAAGTTAATGAAGTAAGTAGAAACACAGAAGACACAACATTCCGTTTCCAGGGACTGCCTTGTGCCACAACAGAGGTAAGACGGTGAAGGCTTCGGGTATCTGGTTCCTCACTGCTCCACCTCTGATCCTGTCCCTCACTGTCCTGAGCCAGAGGCTGTGGAAGGACCTTCACTGAGCGATGTTCGATGCTCCACTTCATGCCATCACTCACAGTGCTGATTTGTTATCAAGCTATTCATGTCTATGAAAGACTCTCCTTTTATAGTAGAGGGCAGCCTGGGTGGCTCAGTGGGTTGAGCGTGGGACTTCAACTCAGGTCATGATCTCATGGCTCATGAGTTCGAGTCGTGAGTTCGGGCCCAACATGGGGCTCACTGCTATCAAAGGGGAGACTGCTTTGGGTCCTATGTTCCCCTCTCTCTCTGCCCCTCCCTCACTTGCATGCGCACGCACTCTCTCTCTCTCTCTTGCCAAAAATAAACATCTTTTAAAAACCGCAACTACATTAGTAGGAGAGAGGTGTGATAGATGTAGTATCAGCCATCAAATCTTTCCTATACTGGTCACAATTTGGTACCCCAAAACCTCTTTGTTGATTCAAAACATAAAAAATACGCAGTCTTGTTCTCTGATACAGTCCACCCAAGCATCATTGCAGTAGATTTTTATTTTATTTCTCATCTGTTTTCTTAGTTGTGTATCTTCTTCAAGTGGCCATGTGGAGGCTGAACATTTTCTCTATGAAACTACTCACTAGGGCAGTGGAATCTGGTAAGTCTCAACCATGAGGGCTTAGTCATTGAAGCACCAAAGGATGTCATTTTAAAACATTTACCGCATGTGGAAGTCACATGACATGGACCCGGAGGACGCACATAACTAGTTATGTTCCTGTAGACTATACTGTTGGTAAACCCACTTAATCTTTCAGGAAAACCATTATAAACTCACCCCAGAACACAAAAGTTCATTTGTGCTAGAAAGTTATCATCAAGCGCTGGAGGGTCAGAACTATGTGTGCTAACATTGTTCCATTAGAAATGTATCCTATCAGTGATACCACATTTTTTCAGATGGATGGGCCAACTGTAGTTCTGCTCTAAAACTCTGCTTTCTATCAGTCCCCCAAGCATTTTCTGATTATGGCCTATAACAAAGTTTGCAACAATGGTGAAAACAGGTCTGCGTGGAAGTTATGTATATAAATGCATTTGCAAATGGGTTTAGACCTTTGTGGGAAAAGGGCCTGAAGTCTCCTAAATAGAAAAATCTTCAAGTAAATCAGAACTGACTCACAACTTTGGAAAATGGTACAGGGCTTAGTGACCTTATATCAAACCACAGCCAAGGCCACATTCTAACACGTCCCCATTCCCAGATTAATTTTATTTCTGTCACCCTCTTCACCTTTGAAATTCCTTCCATTCAGCAAAATCAGTTCCATTCAGGAGAACAAATACATTTTGACTTCTGTCCCCGATGCCTCCCTGTGTGCCTTGATGAAAAATACAGTTTTAGTTTTCAGCCCTGCAACCTGAGAGATGTGCCGGTGAAATGAAATGAATCACCCCTCCTCTTTTCCCCCAAGCCCCAGGTTTTCCTAAGAGAACACTCATATAACATATGCCAGTACATTTAGGCCTGAGGGCTCCTCAAAACTCTGCCCATTTTCTTGCAGAGGATCAGTTTAGTCTCTTTTTAGATAAGCAGACCTGCATGTGAATGCTACCTTGGTGCCAGAGCTTTTCCTGGGTAAAAGGCCAGGCCTTCTTCACCTGCAGCCGACACCTCTCCTTCCAGGGCAGGGAGTTGCAGCGGCGCGGCGCGTCCAGCAGATGGAGCCGCAGCTGAATTTTCGTGAGCTGCTCTCTACACTGGAAGAATCTGGAATAAACAGGAAGGGGAATTTTTGTTTGTTTGTTTTTAAGCATTCTAAATTTCAACATCTATTGCCTTCTTTGTCGGGTCAGAGACCCTTTTTATTTAACTAGGTTGAAATGCGTTAGAAGTTTAAAAAAAACAGTGATTACGCAATCCCAAATACATGGTTTTTTTTAAGATTTCCACTCTCTCAGAGGACCCAAGCAGCAAGTTTTAAAGTAGCATAAACTATCATTAGAGCATAGTGTTTCAGAAACGTTAGTAGGCAGCCCTGGATAAAGAAATCCTGCCTCAGAAAATCACCAGAAAGGAGTGGCATGAGGAGGGAAGCCTCCCCAGGCCGCGGCGGAAGTGACCTCCGAGCTGGGCGGTGGCGGTCGCCGCGAAAAACAGCGCCGCCTGCTGGGGAAGAGGGAAACAGCTCGGATCTCCCCGGAGGCCGTGGCGTCGCCAAGGGGACCGCTTGGACCGAGCCAACATTCCAAAGTCCGTTGCGCTTAGGATGCTGCAGGATATTACCGCCCCCCCCCCCCACCCAACGAAACTGAAAGTAATGGGCACAGCCCGAGCAGCCTTTCTGTCGAGAAGGGAAACCTACAGGACCGTTATGGTTTTGGTACACAGTGTTTTAAAAGGCTTGACTGTTTTTAATGCTTCCTGAAGCTTAAAAGGATAATTGCTATTTAAGACCGTTCTAAAGAGTGAAAATAGAACCTGATAGAAGCTCTCTTTCATTTATCCTGTGCTGCTTTAAGTTATTTACAAAGTATTGTAAGAGGTTATCAGAAGCAAATTGGGAAAAAACGGGCAAGGGACTGAATTTCAAGGTGATTGTGCTTATCATTTCCCATAATGGCCCCTCATTTTTATTCCAGGGTTGTTGCAGTGCTGTTTCTTGAGTCCCTCCTCCTCTCCCCACTTCCCTTTTCTCTCCACTCATTTGACAGGAGCCTCTGCAATCATCTGCTTAGAACACGTCATCATCATCCACTGGGAGAGAGTTGTGGCACCACCTTTCTCCCCCTATGGCTGAAGCCCACAGAAGAAAGATGAGGAGTTGTGCTTCTGCGCTGGAGCCGCGCGACTGCCCGGAATTGTAACCTGCAAGATGATGCCCAAGTGCAGCTTCCCCCTTTTTGTGCCACATAGAACTGTATGCTGCCCTTCTTGAAGCTGATGCTTTCTCCTTTAGAGCCATGCCCTCCACATTGCCCAGATGATGTGCTAAGTCCCTTCCACTTGCAGAGATTCAGTGCATTAAGTGTAAAAACCACACATCTCTGTTTTTTCTTTTAGTAAGGGAGTAAAGACCCAGAGGTGGATGGTTTCATTTGGATTAGTCATGCTGTTTATTGGGTCCCTGTCCTCTGACATGAAAATTCCCATCTCCCATCGGGGTATAGCTGTCGGCATAAATTATAGGCTCTGGTTCAAAACAGGGCCCTCTCTTTTGTCCAGTAGCACCAGAAACACATTAATTAGGGACCTTGCTGGAACAGAAGGCTTCTCAAGGCTCCTGGAAAAGGAAGGTTGGGCCCCCAAGTCCTGTATGTGATCTCTTGGGCTGTAGCCTTCACAATCTGGATCCAACCAGATGAGCACTGAGAGCTCAGTGTTTGGAGCACAAAGAAGAGCAAAGAATATATAGTAACTTAGTGAATCAGGGACAGGATCCAAGAGGAAGCCTGACATTTGTTTATCAGCAGAGAAACAGAAGTAAAGGAGGGAATGTCTCCCTAAGTGCTACTGTGTTATAAAAGTGTCCTCTAGAGAGAGGCTACATGAACAGGGAAGCTGATAACATTAATACTGTGCAGGTAGGCACACATCTTCCCACATGGCCAGGACTGCTGAACCAAGTGGCCCTAAACTAATGGGCAGGGATACAGCTCTAAGCCTTTCCTGCGGCAATCCTCAGAGGGAGTTGGCTCAGACAAAGCAAAGCAGCTTCTCCCTCGGTTCTTTGTTCTTCCTTGGAAAATGGGCTCTCTCTCAAGTCTCATACCCCAGCTGCTTTCCCCTCTTGTACAAGGGCAAAATAAAGTAATCGCCAATAATGATTTGGACAGCATATTTTTGGAGCCCTGAACTCTGTGAAATGCAGGGTCGAATTATTTTTAGAACTCTAATGTGCTGTACATTTTTATTCTGGGTTCATGGGGGAAATTTTCAGAAAGGTGCCCCTCTTCAGCAAAGAAAAAGAGATCGCCTTCAGAAAGGGGTAGTGGAGACAGTGTTTTGAATCCCACTTAACCTAACAACTACGTGCGCTGCACCTTATGCTTAAGAATCTCTTTCTCACAGGGCTTATGATTTAATGAGCAGATTCCTTTGTCTGCTAAGAAATTCCTTCAACAGTAAAAAGGCTGTCTGGGAAATCACACCTTTTTATACGATAAGTGACTTTTTGCTAATAAGAATGATTTTAACATAGGTCCTTTAAAAGTAAAGACATTCAGAATGGTCTATCCCAGATTTAAGTGTGGAATTAAGACAAAGGATGCTTGTTCTCATATCAGAAATAGGCATGCCACTCCCCAAGCACTCAGAGCATCTGCTGGCTGGACTGATTCTTAAACCAAAAGCCACACATGACTTCTGTGCTTGACAACTGAGGTGGCCTTTTATGTCCTTTTGGAACTCCAGTCTGGGCCAGCCAGAATGGGTTCATACACACGACAGAAAATGGGCTCTATGGGTCCCAGAAAGTTTACTGGGCTGAGAAGGACTAGGCTGACGTTTTGGAAATATTGTAGGTTTACTTCTTGGGAATTTACTCCCCCAAATCAGTACTTTCAGGCCCTTTATGTGGCATCCTCAGGCTCTTTACAACAGTTCCTACATTTTTGGGATTTTATCTGCTCACTAAATATCAGCTATTTTGTCCAGAAGAACAGAAAAATCTGCATGTTTTTATTCACTCAAGACTTAGGCCGAGTAGAGAGCAGCTTCTCTCTGCCAGTTCCTGGTGACTTCATTCTTTCCAGCTCTTTCCAGAGGGAGTGAGAGCAACCCCCAGCCTGGAGACTGGCCCTGCGTTAGCAACTAATTTAATGCTCAAGTTCCACAGATGAGGCCCAGATGAGCTTCTAAAATAATCCTGGGGGCACCTGGGTGGCTCAGTCTGTTAAGCATCCGACTTGATTTCGGCTCAGGTCATGCTCACAGTTTGTGAGTTTAAGCCCCGTGCTGAGCTCTGTGCTCACAGCGTGGAGCCTGCTTGGGATTCGCTCTCCCCCTCTCTCTCTGCCCCTCCATGGCTTGTGCTCTCTCTCTCTCCAACAATAAACATTTTTTAAAAAGTAAAATAATTCTGAAGCTAGGTAAGGAATGAATAAGCAGGAGTTAAAGGAGTATGTACATATACCTTTGTAATTAACAGAAAAATTTGAGAAAGTAGTCACTGGGCATGTATATTCATACTACTACCCTGGGTTTATGTTATTATCTGTTACCCAGACAGCATATGACATCAGGCCTTTCATCTGACAGGTCCTTTCCTGTGTTAACCTGGTATATTAAGGTACTTCAGCTTAATAGCCATAAGTATTTTGAGGGCAAGAGTCCTGTCATGCACTTCGTTTATGTTTCACACAGTACCCAGCAGGGTATTAAGACATGCAGTAAGTGTTCAGGAAAGAGCTGCTTAAAAAAAAAAAAAAAAAAACAACTATGGACTAAAGAAATGATGAATGGCTGTGCTTTAATTCTGAGATTAGGCCTGCCTTTATTGTCAAGTCTGAGGAAACTCGACAGCATACTTTACAGACAGAAAATGGAAGTGGAGATATTTCAGCTTCTCTAGCTGATAACGGTAACAGCAGCTGGCTTTCCTACATGCCAGCAACTATATAAGTACTTCACGTACATTATCTCATTTATACTTCGCCACAGGCTAAGTTTACTATTATTACTGCCCTTATTTTACATCAGACAAAACACCACTAATCAATAGCCTCATCAGGACTTGAATCCAGAGATAAGTCAGTCTCCAAAATCCATGCCTTCAGGCACATTAACGCTCCAGAATATCTAATAACAACATTTTTAGCTCTATTTACTCACAACACAATATCTGAGGCGGGAGGGAAAGAGGGTAAGCAAACAGTTCATAACTTACAGGTCTCAGTCGGCTCAGTTTTGATGTTCCTTCCTGGGTGTTACCCATTCAATCCTCACAGCACTCTGTCAAGTATGTTACTATTCTCTCTTATATATAAGGAATGTAGCTCTGGAGAACAGGTGGGTTTAAAACAACAATGACAAAAATGCTAAAATTCAGAGGCTGAGAGGTAACAAAACTACTGATAGGTAACACCCTTCCTGCCTTAGGCCCTTCCCTCCACCCAGAGTGCTCATTAGGTGCTTGCTCTGTCCCCTTCCTTTCTTACTTGTTAGCACTCAGTGGGCTTAGAAAGCTTAGGCCCACCTTTACCTGCCCCATAAATACAAATATGGTTAATCGTGACTTGATGTGCCACTAAGTCATTTCAAAAGCAGAGGCAAGGTAGAAAACAGTAAAAGTGACAATGCAATGCCATGTGACAAAAAGAATGAGTTACGGGGCGCCTGGGTGGCTCAGTCGGTTGAGTGTCCGATTTCAGCTCAGGTCATGATCTCACAGCTTATGAGTTCGAGCCCCACATGGGGCTCTATGCTGACAGCTCGGAGCCTGGAGCCTCCTTCGGATTCTGTGTCTCCCTCTCTCTCTGCCCTTTCCCTCTCATGCTCTGTCTCTCTCTCTCTCAAAAATAAACATTAAAAAAAAAAAAAAAAGAGTTACATTTAAACAGACTGCCACAAAGCGATCTCCACCGGCATAAGAAGTTGAACAAAATAAGGGCAAATTACAGAATAAAAAATATGGCATGGTACCATGTATGTTTTTATTTTATTTTTTTTTAATTTTTTTTTTCAACGTTTATTTGGGACAGAGAGAGACAGAGCATGAACAGGGGAGGGGCAGAGAGAGAGGGAGACACAGAATCGGAAACAGGCTCCAGTCTCTGAGCCATCAGCCCAGAGCCTGACG
The DNA here is from genome assembly GCF_022079265.1 of Lynx rufus. Taxonomy (NCBI): domain Eukaryota; kingdom Metazoa; phylum Chordata; class Mammalia; order Carnivora; family Felidae; genus Lynx; species Lynx rufus. The sequence goes on along the minus strand of NW_025814889.1, from coordinate 76,131,000 downwards.
CGGGGCTCAAACTCAGACCGCGAGATCGTGACCTGGCTGAAGTCGGACGCTTAACCGACTGCGCCCCCCAGGCGCCCCCCATGTATGTTTTTAAATGACACAAAACAATATGATACAGGGGCGCCTGGGTGGCGCAGTCGGTTGGGCGTCCGACTTCGGCCAGGTCACGATCTCGCGGTCCGTGGGTTCGAGCCCCGCGTCGGGCTCTGGGCTGATGGCTCAGAGCCTGGAGCCTGTTTCCGATTCTGTGTCTCCCTCTCTCTCTGCCCCTCCCCCGTTCATGCTCTGTCTCTCTCTGTCCCAAAAAATAAATAAATGTTGAAAAAAAAAATTAAAAAAAAAAAAACAAAAAAAACAAAACGATATGATACACACACACACACACACACACACACACACACACACACACATCTATGCAAACACACAAAGAAAACAGTTGGTTATACCCCAAACTGATAACTGATTTCTCTGGAGGGAGGACTAGGTCTGGGGTGAGATGGGTAGCACTGGCTGACTTTATCTTTTTTACAAGATAATTTATTCAAATAACATGCATGTAAAAGAAAAAAAAAGGAAAGATTAGAAAAGAAGTAAGTGATGCTGTTGGAGAAGAAAAAATTAGCAACATGCAGTAAAGTGCCAGCAGTGGTACAAACAAGGCAAACTAGCTTTTTTCATGTCCAGAAGACACCAATGGATTCGAAGAGAGTTCTCATGTTGGCATTATTATTATGAATTGGATGATTTTCAAAATGCAATGTCTCCAAACTCTAGCAGAAATACAGTGCATTAGACCTGGAGCCAGACAGCCTAAGTTCAAGGCCTGACTCTGCATTTCTCTGTAACCTTGGGCTAATTTCTCAGGGCCTTACTTTCCTATCTGTAGAGTGAAGATAACAGTAAGATACTTCATAAAGTGCTTCAAGGGTCAAGTGAGATATCACACCAGAAAGAATAGCAAAATCATGCAGACTGACACTTAGAACTTAGAAATTATGTT